>NC_057354.1:68175653-69529819 GCF_016509475.1 Prionailurus bengalensis
CTCAGGTTCTGCCTCTGTGAGGAGGGAATAAAAATACTATTGCCTTTGTAAGAATTATAGGAGATAAAGGTACAAAGTTTAATGGGACCCAGCAATGAGACCTTAGCAAATAAGAGCAATACCAAGACAGATGATGGTGGTTACTTAGTTCATGTTGGGGCCCAGGCCCTGTGTGGGTATTTAGATGTATATGCCACAGTGAATCAATTTAAAATCTAGTTGTGAAGAGAAACCCTAAAACTGAAATCACAAAATGAGCAAAATAACTTTGGAAGCTAAGTGTTGAACTATGACAAAGAGATAAATGGTTCAAGGACAGATGAGGGGTGTGGTTAACCAAGTCTTTCTGTGAGAGGGTCCTTGGCCAAAACCTCACAGTCACAAGGGCTTAATGCTTACATCTTGGGCATTGTTTCTAAATGTGGATTGTAAGAACAATTGTATTGTACAACTTTAAATTTGAATCTCATTACTAAACCACACCTATGGTATAGGATGAAATGACACCATTAAAAAAAAAAAAAACCCTGCAATTATCTCATGAATATATAACTATTTTATTTTGTGTTTGTGGGCATGAGTTTGTTAAATATAAGGGCTAAAGGCCCACTGCAATATTTGTTACTCTGTTTTGGCATCTCTTCCTAGGAGAGGGGCGTTCCTCTTTTGCTGTACCAGACAGGCCCTGATGGTCAATTACAATAGGGACCTAGAAAGGGTGACAGCCAGGTAATCTGGGGGCAATCAGGAAAGGTCATGGGACAATGTGAGACAGACTTGAAGATTTCTGGTTGGGAACCCTGAGGCTGCGTCTATGCTACCAGGGGGTGGCAAGACCAGAGGAGTATGAGCATACTCCTAACACTGGGCCAGGCAGCATATCACATGCAGCTCTTATAGTGATCTTGACTGCTTCGGAGATTTTTTTCCTGAAGGGTATTCAGTTCCAGGGTTTTGCCAGTAAATTGGTATCTTTCTCATCCCCGCTGGAATAACTCTTATCTGGAATATAAAAGCTCAAACCTTGTGTACTTCAGCCCAACCCCAATGCATCCTGATTCTAGTCCTTAGGAAGAAATTCCCTGGCCCTGGAGCTAATGTGTGAGGAGTGTCCAATTCTGGATAGTTTTTCAGTGATGCATGCTATTTCTGAAAATAGCCTCTTTTCTGCAAATCCTTCAAATGGGTGTGAGTGTGGACTCCTAGTTACTTTGAAAACAATTTAGGGTATATACTATCTGTTTCATTTTTGTTTTATCTTGCTTTTGAGCAGGGGCTATGTCTACATGGGCAGATGAGTATGTCTTAAAGGTTGAACAATAGAGGGGATTATACTATACAGTGAAATGACAACACAGGGAAGCTGTATTAGTGCTGGGGTACTACACAAGAGTGTGATAAGGCACCATCTGAGTGTAACTGTATGTTGATTGTGTCAGTGAGCTCAGGGTAGGTGGAGGGCTTTGAGAACTCCTGATATCCAGTACATTCTATCTGCAATTGAGTCTTTAAATGCCTGGGGCATTTTTGTGCAATCTCAAAAATATTGCCCCTCCACTCTTACCAGAGCCTCTCTATGATTCATTCATCTTTTTAACCAGTTACCTCCTGGTTTTTGTCCTGTTCACATTACCTGCTTTTCTGTGCTTTCTCAAATCTGACCAACCTTGAAAGCCAAAGTGAACAGATGTCTCAATCTTTGTCCTGCCTATGATGTGCTAAGATCCAAAGATGGATTAGGGAGCCTTGAGTGGTTAGGATATATTGTGGATGGGTGCATCAGTCACTTGAATGGCATTTACGCTTCTCCCATCCAAAGTTGATTTTGATGGTCCCTGGGACATTTATAGGGTGCAGAGTTGGAGACTTGAAGGACAAATCCATATTGGTACCAAGGAAAAGGGGGACAAATGTTCATTAAACATCAGCTATGAGTCAGGCATTATGCTTGGTGTTTTTCATGTTACTTCATTTAATATTTGGAAGGTCATCTACCATGTGGGTAGCCCTCTCTTGTGAGCCCATTTTCAAGAAAATGAGAAACCCTTCACAATACTGAAGCTGCAATCTAGAATATGCCTAAGGTCTTTCATCAGCGAGGTCTGTCTACAAGTGGATTCTCTTCATGCTGCAGATACGTGGAAGTTATGGACCAAGTTCTGCGTTGTAGAAATTCCCAAGTGGGGCTCAAGGGATGGACATGGGAAGACTCACATTGGCCGTCTCCAGTTTGCAAAGGCACAGCAGTGGCTAGGGTAGGTGAGGCTGGCCTCCATGAGTGCGACAAACTTATCCAGACTGGGAAGCTTTTTCAAGTTGTATGTTGACTTGGCCCGAAGCTTCTTAAGATTTTCTAAGCCATAGCTAGGCAGGGAATGGATCCTGGTTCTTGAAATGTCTCTATAAGGAGAAAATGTAAATAAACCTGATTATTATGGACCTAAAATTTTCTGCTTGGTTAGCAGGCAAAATTGCGGATATAGTAGTGATATTCTTACATGAATGAGGAGGGTGATGCCAATTGATCCAACACATCTCAGTCAGATCAATATATAGCTACTAGGACATGTGGTCCCCTAGAGCCCTGGCCCTTGGGTTTGCAGTAGGAGGACTTAGATAACAGGTTTCTCTGATCACTGGTTATACACACATCATGCCCGATCTGGGGCTTAACTATAGCCATCTCCCCTTCTATAGTCTGTGTGGAATAGATATCCACTAATTTACATCAGTTGAAGAAATGGAAGCCATTTCCTCCCCACTATAAAACTAGCTACAAAAAATACTTGAGATGAGTGAGGGTGGAATCTGTGGCCAAATTTCAGAAAAGTGTGAGAAGAAACACCATAAGGGTAAGAGGAGTCTGGTGGGCAGTAGAGGCACCCTCAGCACAAAGTTGAAATGGCAATAGAGAGTGGTGATTATGAGTATAGCCAGACTAGCCTGTGTATGTCCCCTGTTCCTCTACCTATTAGATTTGTGATCTTGATAAAGTAATGTCACTTCTCCATTTCTGTTTCCTCAGCCATAAAATAGGAATGGTAATAATCACAGCTGCCTCAAAGGGTTGTTGGGACACTTAAATGAGTTAAAGTACACAGGAAACTTCCTGGCCAATAAACAGCACTTAATGCAGATATTTTTAGTAAACATCTCTCGGTCTGTCTCGGTCTGTCTCGGTCTGTCTCGGTCTCTCTCATACAGTTTTTTGCCTTGTAGGAGTCTCTGCTTGGGAAAATTAGCAGAGGTATACATGGAAGTCCCCAGAAATGCGCATTTTAATCAAGTTTGTGTCCCTGGAGGACTTCTGGTAGCCATACCAGTGACATTGGGTGCCTTTCTGGCAGCATGGTTGGCAGCTGCAACTCTCACAACAACCAAGACCAGCTAGTGGCAGCATGGGGCTCTAAATGGTACCAGCTTAGACCTGTTGGAGCCAGCAGGTTGGCCATGAAGGAGTGATTCTGATGCGGGCAGTAGCACGTGATAATAAGGTCTCAGCACCCTTGGGGATCTTGGATATATGTGGGAAAGGAGAAACTTCTAATGTCTGCATTTCCTGTAAGTAAAAGTAGTGGGCACTCAGAACAATAAACTTGGGGGTATGAAAATGCATTTGCTACCCCATGTGTTCTCAAAGTCTGGTGAAAATGACATTCTCAAAACCTTGTTTTCATTATGTCATTCATTTCCTTTGCCAAATTCTGTATGCTTCCTGTTGTCCACTGAAACCCACCTCTAATTTCTTCCCTATTTGTCATCTCCTTTTCCCAATCAAACTTAAAACAGTTTTTAATAACAGATGTCACTTTTTCCTTACAATGCAACATGGTTTCTACCCAAACCCTAGAGAAACAATACTTTCCAAGGCCACAGTTTCATTCTAACCTTCTTGATTTCTCAATTATATTTCATGTGTAAAACATTGTTCCTGAGACTTTTTCGTGGCATCACATTCTCTTCAATTTTTTCTGACATCTTCTTTGACTCTGGATTTTGTTATTCTTTCTCTTATATCTTTTCTTTAAATATTGGAGTTTCTCCAAACTTTGGTACCTTTCTGACAGTATATAACCTTCTCAGATATTACCCACTTCTTTGGTTTCAGATACTGGAGATATGCTGATGGTTTCTGAATGTATGTTCCAGCTCAGATCCTACTTCTGAACCCAGGTCCAGATAATCAGTTGTCCATCATACCCCACTATGTTGATGACTTTCAAGTATTAAAACCGAATTTACCACCTTCCATTTAAATATGTTCCTCCTTTTGTTTTTCCCTTCTCAGCAAATGACTCCTCCATTTTCCTCTGTTGCTCAAGATGGAAACTGGAAGTTGTCCTTGACTCCCACCTCTTCCTCACTTGGACATTGGGTTTCGTCATCTGAGGCCTGACTTTATATCTGTTTGAAATCCATCTATTCCTCTGGTACCACTTTAGTTTCTGTAGTTTTGGCCTAGACAAAGACAGTAGCCTCATAACTGTTGTGCTTGTGACCATGGCATTCACAAGGGTTCTCCAGAGTAATAGAACTAGTATAGGATATAAAGAGATAAATAGGAAGAAATTTATTATGGGAATTGCCTCATGAGATTATGAAGGCTGGGAAATCCTGTGCTATGCTATCTGTAAGCTGGAGAATTAGGAAAGCTGGAGGTATAGTTGAATCCAAGTCCAAAGGCCTGGGGACCAGGAAGGCCACTGGTCTAAGTTCCAGAATCTGGAGGCCCAAGAACCAGGACCTCCAATGTCTGAGGCTAGGAGAATATAGATGTTCCAGCTCAAGAAGAAAGCAAGCAAATTTGCCTTTTCTCTGCCTTTTTGTTCCTTTTGGGCCCTAACTGATGGAATGATGCCCACCTACATAGAGGGGGGTGATCTTCCTTACTCAGTCTACTGATTCAAATGCTAATTTCTTCTGGAAACAGTTTCATGGGTAGACCCATAAATGTTTTACCACTTATCTGGGCATCCCACAGCCCAGTCAAGTTGACAAATAAAATTAACCATCACAACCATCTCTCTGTCCCCAATGCAATCCTTACACTGCAGATTGGCATTAAAAAAATCACCCAGATTATGGCTTCCTTCTTAAAACTCTTTGATGACTCCCCATTGTACTTTGATGAAGTACAAAGCATGGATGTGATATGTGGGTCATTTGTCTGGTTTCTCTCCCATCCATTCTGTGCCCTTCTTTATGCTCTACTCTGTATTGCAGGATGGATGGCCTCTGCAGGTTCCATTTCCCAGATACCTTGTCAGTCAGCTTTCATTTGGGTTTAGCAAATGAAACTGGTGGGAAATTAGAGGGTAAGATGAAGGGTAAAAGTTAAGTGTATGATTCCATGTGTCATTAGATCTTCTGAGGATCCAGCTTCTACTCATTTGCTCAAGTCCTAGCTTTAGTAGTGGTTACCTACCAATGCTAATATTTGGACTACTTATACTCTGCTTGATATTTAGGCAAATTTACATTTGAGAGCTAATGATTACATATATGTAATACTGATGTGTATTTCACTTAGTCCCCTCCTTGTTAGTATTGACAAATTGGATAAACTTGGTATCTGTTACTCAAATTCTTCTATATGCTTCCTGATTTTTTGCCTACTTGTTCTATCATTACTGAGAGAAGTACATTAAAATCTCCAACTATGATTTTGGATTTGTATACTGCTACTTTTAGTTTTGTCAGTTTTTGCCTTATATATTTATGAAAATACTTCAGGTACATGGAAATTGAAACTTTTTAGATCTTCCTGGTGACTTGCTTTATATCTAGTAATAATTGTCTCCTAAAGCTTTGGGTGCTTCTTTGCTAATTGCTCCTTGACCTCCAACTGTTGGAGTACCCATGGGCTCAGAGCCTAGACTTCTTTTCTCTATTTTCACTTAACCTTGGGTCTAGTCATCTAGTCTTACAGCTTAAACACCATTTATATGTTGACTGATCCCCTATATTTATCTCTAGATTACTCCGCTCTCCTGAACTGCAGACTCTTATGTTCAGCTGCTTCCTTAAAATCTCTTCTTGGATGGATATCTAATGGGAAGGCCAAACTTTGGATATTAAAACTGAGCTCCTGATTGTCCCCCTCAAACCTGTTCCACTTACGGCCTTTCCAGTTGGAAAAACTTGTAAGTCATGCTTGGTGCCTCTATCTCTCACATTCCATATGCAAACCCTCAACAGAATATCTTGGCTTTATTTTCCACACATACCTGGGATTTAACTATTTCTCACAACATTCATTACTATCACCATAAGGTAAAAGTTCTGGCATTCCAAGGTGTCTTCTCTAAATTATCTCCTAAGTATTTTGATTCTTGAGAACTGGGGTCCCTGGAGATAAGAGCCTGACCCATAAACCTTCATCCCTGTGCTAAGTCTTCACATTCCACTGCTAGATGATCCAGCTGTCCTGGCCTGCTCTCCACTTATATTTCCTATTGGTCCAGAATACTGTCCTATTGGTCAGTATTTTTCTCTGCCCTAGAAAATCTCTTTAGTTTCTGTTTTCAACACAATTGTTCCACTGACCAGTTCTGCTATTGACACTCACTCTGGTCTCTGAGTTCATGTTCTTGTTTCATCTGGCTTTTTCCTCCCTGCTCAAATGTAGAAGAAAGCAAAAACTTCATTTTGTCTAAAATAATTCAAGGCTCCATTCAAGGAATGAGACGAAAGTATAAAAAGTCCTTCAGGAACAATTTAAGCCAGGGCAATCACTACCTGCCATGAACATTTTTTCATATTTTTAAAAGCAATAAATATAAAACAAAACTTTTTTCTTAGATATGCACCTCCGTTGAGTTCAGAATATAAAAAAATATCACATTAAATGAAGATTTCTAAAACAAACCAAAAAAAAAAACCCAAATTATTAGATTCCATGGAATGCCCTCCTCTTATACACTGGGGTAGATTAAAGATGGCTATAAATTCTTTACATTCTTTCCATACAGGGTCTATTTGCTCTTCCCTTGAATTCAGACCTGAAATATCTTTGGATTGTAATAGCATATGATGAAAGTGTTGCTTTACCAGTTCTAGACCTTGCCTTTAAGAGTACTGACAGCTTCTATATTGCTCTTAGAGAGCCCTAAGATGCCATGAAAGAACTCTAAATACCCTGAGACTGCTGTGCTGGGAAAAGTCTAAGCTATGTGTAGAGATCCCAGAGAATGAGATGAAATGCTATCTGTATGTGTGCGTGTGTGTGTGTGTGTGTGTGTGTGTGTGTGTGTAGAGAGAGAGAGAGAGCAATAGGAAGGAGGACGAATGCACAAGGCATGTGAGTGAAGGGGACTACTTGGAAATAGATCCCCCAGCCTTACTACCTGACTTGATATCACTTGGATCAGAGATAAGCTACCCACTTCTCTGAAACACTAGATTATGAACAAGATGGGATGATTATTTTGAGTCGGTAAGTTTCAGAATAGTTTCTATGCCATAATAGGGATCCCAAATAGACTCCCACAGAAGTCTCTGTAATTCTGTCATCTCCATAATTTTTAACAGTTGTAGAGATATTTTTCCTCGAAAGCCATTAAGAGTGCAATAGTATTATATCCCATGGATCTTAGGCCTTTCTCACCACTTACTAGCTTTTATTTTATATGCTAGCTATAAAAAATATTTCTTTTATGTTTATTTTTGAGAGACAGAGTGCAAGTAGGGGAGGGGCAGAGAGAGGGAGACATAGAATATGAAGCAGGCTCCAGGCTCTGAGCCGTCAGCACAGAGCCCCATGCAGGGCTCTAACCATAAACTGTGAGATCATGACCTGAGCTGAAGTCAGAAGCTTAACCAACTGAGCCACCCAGGAGCCCCTATATCCTAGCTCTTTGTACTTGGATTTTCTCTCTGCTTCATGGCAGAGGGCTCCTTGCATTCTCACCAGTGACTTTCATGTACTAAGCACCCAGAAAATTGTTGATTTGTTTGAAGATCCACTGGGAAGTGACACTGAATAAGAATACGGAAAAGGAAGAGCCAGGTCACCCCAGCCAACTGTGTTGTCCCCTGACTTCCAGCAGTTTCAAAGAATCTCCCACCTTGTGTTATCCCTTCTATCATTTCAAACAATGTGAAATGATATTTCATACCATGAAATGATAGCATGAAAAATATGTTCATGTATGTTTGTTTTGTCTGCTCAGATTTCAAATGCTCTGAGAGCCAGGATTATTAAGCTACTTATGGGTTATGCACTGTATCTAGCACAGTACTGGGCTCTCAATCTATTCAGAAGATAGTTATCTGATTAGCAGAGATGTTTCATTATTAGTATCATAATACAAATGAGAGAGTGGAGCAAGTCTTACAGGACAGTCATTCTAAAAGGAGAAGGCTGTTGGGGCACCTGGGTGGCTCAGTTGGTTGAGCATCTGACTTTGGCTCAGGTCATGATCTCACGATTCCTGAGTTCAAGCCCCACATTGGGCTTGCTGCTATCAGCCTGTCAGCACAGAACTTGCTTCAGATCCTCTGTCCCCTCTCTCTGTTCCTCTGTTGCTTGTGCTCTCCCCTAAACAAAGAAATATTTAAAAACAATAAAGGAAGAAGGCTGTGGGGGCAGACTGAGAGAGGAAATCTGGATTTCAAGGTTGCTCAGCAAAGCGGTGACTGAAAGTATCAAAGACACCAAGGAAGGGAGCGACCTTGTGCATATAGATGTGTATGATAGATAAATAGATGTGTATGAGAGAAGCAGCAGAACCATGTATATATTGGGTGGATTGACATGACTGCAGTCCATTACCTAGGTGTTAGACTGGGAAGCCTGGTTGGGAAGTTTTGGTGCCTTTCTGCCTGCTCAGTTCTCTGGAGCCAGCTCCTTATTACAGCTACGGAATATGTGATCTGTTGTCATAAGTGCTAGGTGGCTTTGCTGCTATGAGGCTAAAACATCTTGTCAGAAACCTGGGATCTGGATCTTCTGGTGGATGTTGAAAGGAGAGAGTGGTTGGTAAGAGACGAATGTAGAGTCACTTATAGTTCAGTAAGGCCAGTCTTCAGGAAAGTGGTTCCTGGGTGATAAGGGAAATAAAAGTCTTTATAGAAGTATTTACTTAAAGCTTGCTGGATACTTGCTGCAGTGAATAAACATGGGACCTGTCAAGACTTTCAAATTTTGGACTGACAGAAAAATGTTTCTGATATCTTCATGGATTAAAAATCCATAGAAATTTAGATCAGCAGGAACAAAGATAAGTGGATAGTGTTGAGTGTGGTTTGAGACTTTACTACTAGTATTTCCACTTTTGCTCTGTGTTCCCTTAAAACTTTATCTTTTTCCTGGCTACAATCTTTGTGTGTGGATTGGAAATCTATTGTTAGATTTCAATTTCTTTGTAAAAACATTTTCCATGCTTAAGATGCGAATATACAGGGATGGGGGTGGGGTAACACAATAAGACATTATCAGTTACTCACATCTTCATGGAAGTGGATTATTACGACTATTGGCCAAAGGTGGGCTTAGAGAGAACACAAAGCATGGCAAGTGAGGGGTTTTCAGAATGGTGATTCTGGGTAACCATATTGTGAGGAGTAAAGGGATGGAATTAGATCTCTGAGCCTTGAAAGCCAGGTGGAAGAGTCTAGAATTTATAATGAGCAAAATAATGGCTTACTGAAAGCTGTAGTTTTGTAGGATTAGTCTTGAGAACCTTGAACCTGGAACATAGCAAGTGCTTATAAATACTTGTTAGGTGAACTGGAAGGAGAAAGGATTGAAGGGAGGGAAGGGATGAAGTGGCCATTGCAGAAATTCAGGCATGAGTGCTCTCTTTGCCACACACCACCACTTCATCTGTTAAAGTCACTGTATCACATGACAAAGACTTATTCTGCTCTATTAGCATAGCCTCCTGAGGAAAATTTCTGTAGAGCATATTGTTCTGGGCAGTAACATATCTTCCTTGACCAGAATGAGATAGTTAAGGGCAGGCACTGTTTATTTTTAAATTTCTCTATCCCTTACACCTAGCATAGTACCAGATACACAGTAGGTGCTCAATCAACATCTACAAAATGTAGGACATGTATGACCCAATATACTCAGTGAATAGCTGAGAAGGTTTATTACTGACGTTGTTCCTGGGGCTGGTGAGCTGGACAAGGCGGGGGCATGGCTAGTTGTGGGCTTGTGTTTTTAATCATTGTCTTTCAGACTGGTCTAATGACTGCAGTCTTTCTTTTTTTAAGATGTCACTTTGGTTAACATTTCAGAACATACTATATTTGGCAGGGACTGTTTCTGAGAATTTAAATCCTGAAAAGTACTAACAGGAGACATAAGGGGATGATGGCTGGCACTGAAGAGATTTAGTAAACCTAAATTGTTTCAACATTGTTAGGATTCCTGATTTTGAGACACAAAGCAAAAAGGGAGACAGCTGTCAGTAATAAGGTGCTGAGTCAGGAGAGGCAGGAGTTAAATTGCACTCTGTGCCCCATTTAATAAAGTGTGTTATAGCCAGTGCCACAAATTTGATTTGAACAATTTCTATTTTTCCCAGCAAAGATGTTATTACAGGTCAATCATTTCCATAAGTGAGAGCACATTTCTGGTGTATACTACACTGACAGATGGCTAGAAGACCTCTCTTTCATGATCCCAGGCGGAATAAAAAGGCAATTTACTATCTATAGGACTGTGGGTACACTGGTAATGGAAGAGAATCGTTCTTATACAAATAACTCAGTGTTTGAATCTGAACTATCAAATGAATCTGAGCTATAGCCAAATCAATTTGATAAACCATCAGAATATGATTGTACTGGCTCCAGCCTACAAAGGCAATGCATTAAATTTTCCCCACAGGAAACAGTTACCCAAGGAAACAGCAATTGCTTGATTGCTTAACACACACACACACACACACACACTCACTCACTCACTCACTCACTCACTCACTCACTCACTCCACACACAAAACTTGAGTTCAGAATATCAGGTGAAAACTCAGATGGTCAAGACACCAGAGGGGGAAATCAAGGTGCTAGGCTGCTCCTCTGAAACTCAGTGGAGCTTGTCTGTGTGCCCCTGGCTTTTTCCACATCTATTTCTATTTGCATGGAACAGCGCACCCTTGTACCCTCAGGTGTTCAGAGGTTCCCTGTTTTCACTCAGCTGAAAATTTTTGCCTTCAATAAAGGAGTTATCATTGGTTTGGGGACCCTTCCCTTGGCTCTCTTGGAATCCTTTGCACGTATCTACTGTGAGGACAAAAAACTGAGTCTGTTGGGGAGGAAGACTGACCGCAGTTTGCTTGTGGAGGAGACATCCCAGAGACAGGAAGAAGTTTCCCAATTCCCAGCACTGGTTCTAGTGCAGTGATTTTTGATGTGCTCTCCAGACCAGCAACATCAACTTCACCTGGCAGGTTATTAGACATGCAGGTTCTTAGGCCAACTCCTGACCTGATGAATCAAACTCTGGGGGTGGGAATCAGCAGTCTAGGGTTTTACAATCATGCCTGGTGATTGTGATGCATGATCACACACAGAACCACTTACACCCGAGGTGCTTATAGCTGAGCTCTACTCTGCAATTGCCTTCTTCACACTTAGCCAAGATTTGGCTCCTCTCCAGGTACAGCCTGATTGTTGATGAAGAGGGCTGGCCCCTTGCCTTAATTCAAACTTTGAAGGGCCGTCTTAATTCCACAGTTCCCCATGGGGAACTGAGGCTTCTGTTGCAAATGCATTGCAGTTCAACTTCCCTCTTAGCCTGATTGTGTTCTCAGCAAGTCCTTCCCTCATAAAGTAATAGCACTCCTCAGTAAACCTCCTGCATGCAAACATCCATATCACAGTCTTATGTGGGGGGAATGGGAATTGGATCCAAGACATAGAGCCGTAGCCTGAGCATCTACTGAGCACTGAGTGATCTGCACCGTCTGTACTCCTCCTGTTCATTAACTCACAGCACCTGAGGTGGGCTAGTTTGGGGCACACGCCTAAACAAGCAACTCTCAGGCCAGGGTTTGGCAGGGGTTGGCCTATGAGTTAGTAGATTAAGAGATGGACTAGGCCATAGAATCCTAGTTCAGCAAGCAGAGGCTGGAAAGACATCTGCAGACAAACGTGAAAACCCCAGAAAGGAGGCTTGATGTTTAGGTGATCAATCCTCTTGCCCCTAAGGGGAGAAGAAGGAGACTAGCAATTATAGGCTGGGCTTTCAGCCATCATCTTGCACATATATCCTCATGCATTGGGGTGAAAGATGTGGGAATGTATTATCACTCTCAACCCTTTTAAGTCATGGCAAATGCTTCATAATTCCTTTGGATTTTCTATAAATGTTATCCACTTTATTCTGGCCAGATAGGTTCCTGTGGTAAAAGCATTGAAATATGCACTTGTAACTTGAGGACTCTGGAGCTGCCTGTGATGGTGACATCCCTCTTCCTGCTGGCATTTGTGGGAGGGCTGGCTGGGGGATTCATGTCTGTGTTCTCCATTAAACACTTGGATGAGACACATGGCACAGTGCCTCAGCCTGGGACTTGCTTATGCACCTGTAGGAGATGCTCTTCTGTGCTATTTGCATTTATCATTTACTGGTGTTCTTAGGCTGGGAGTCTAGTGCTTACAGTTATTCCTCTTCTATTTTAGTTCACAGCCTATTGTATAACTTTCAGATGTTTGATTAGACATACTTATGTGCTTTAGACAACATGATATGGTGGGAATACATGGACTGTGAGGCAGAAGACCTAGTTTCTGGTCTAAACTCTGCCAATTACAATAGCAGTGTGATGTTTCATGGGTCTCTTTCAACTTCTGGTTCTGGTTTCCTGGATATTGAGCTCACTGAGGATCCAGCCCAACTTGAATGTTGTCAGCAGAGTGGTTAAGGTGCTATGATTTAATAGTATACTCAGTGCAAACAACATATGGAAACCTGTACCATCACAGACACATGCTGCCATGACAGAGGTGTGTGTTTAGGAACATTCAAAACCCTTAAGACTTTTAGGTAAGTGAAATTGCCAGACTTCTCTGGTGGTGGTCAAAGATATCAACAGCACTTTCTATAAGTCTGTTGGTCTCCCAAGTACTTGAAGATGAGGAAACAGTAAACATTACAAGTTTTAAGTATGTGGTATATTAAAGCACACGGATGGTATGCCTGGCATTCCCTATTTGTCATGCCCATGAACTACTTGGTACTTCATAACACACATCATGACCTGTCATATTACGATGTATATTATGGTCTGATTCTCTTTTGAGAATCTAAGCTTTCTATGACGAAGAACTTTCTGTGAGGAAACCAAGGCTTAGAGAGATGAAGGAATGGTTTTAAATCAAAGTAGTCTTCTCTGGCCTCTCTGCTTTCATCACGCCGATACTTTCTTCTTTTGCGTATACTGCCCCATCTCAAGCCAGCCATACTGAAATAATCATTGAACTTTTTTTGAATAGAGTCCTATATATGGGTCAAACACATGCTCTGCCATGAATAATCACCCTCTGGAGTTTCTGCTCTACCATACGGGCTAGTGCTAGAGAGACACTATATTCCAGCCTGAAAGAGAATATAAGCTTTTGGGTGAAAATTAAAGTGATGATAGATGGGAGGGAGGTAGATAAACACACACATGGGAACTGATATTGACTGTCAAGAGGTTCAGGCTAGTGGCTCTCAAATGCCTAAATTTACCTTAGGCAGGCCACAGAAGGATCACCTAGTAAAACTTGAGTTTTTTATATGTTTGCTTATTTCTTTGCTCACTATTTTTTTCTTGCATATGACTTCTTCCTTCTGGGTTCCTTCCTTCCTACAGTACATTTATCAGTAGATGGAGTAGGTCTTGCTTAGAGCCCAGGAAAACACGTTTTTAAAAAGCTCTTGGAGATTGGGGTCCCTGCAGCCATAAAGGCTGTCAAAGTCACAGGAGGAAGAATTCACTGTTGACTGAGGTTGTCAGGGAAGAGGTGGCAGTTAGCATGACCCCAGTGGAGGGGCAGGGGCCGATGAGCATATGGGCAGTCCCTCATGGAGAGATTGAGATGAGGAAGCAACACCAGGAGGAGGGGTCCTCATGCTGGGCTGTGAGGTACTGGATGAGTCCCAAGAGGTCTGATTTAAGGCAAAGAGGATCCAAAAATAAGTGGTGTGTGGGGATCTCTCAGGGGAGGAAACTCCTAGACATTGAAGGTGAGGAAAGAGAACTGTGCTTTCCCTTTCATGGAAGGAATGTATAGCAGAGTCGTTAAGAGTCTATGCTATGAGTCAGACCAGTTTGATGTTAAATGCATGCTCCAAAGTTTCAATGGCTTTGGGTGAGTTAGTTAACCCCTCCAGGGAAGTCAGTTTTTCCTTCTCTAAAATGGGAACAATAGCTCCTCCTGCAGAGGTTTTATAAGGATTAAATTTGAAAATGCATCTTAAGCTTTTAAAACACTGCGGCTTGGTAAGGGCTCATTAAATATTTGTTGTTATTGTTGCTGTTATGTGGATCAGCTTAAATTGTCCCTGTAAGTCTTTGTAGATAACACAAATAAAAATTGCCAGCTCTGTATGGGAAGCTTCTCTGAATTGGAGAAAGTTGACTTCTAAGTTATACATGTTGATATGTAGCACATGGAAACAGGAGAAGCTACTTACAGAATGACTGGTCCAGAGGCTCCCTGGAAAACATCATTAGGCAATTCTTCCAAATTAATGTTATCACTTAGATTCCTGGGGATGGAGATGAGGAAAGAAGGGAAACACGAAGCCACATAAATATCACTGTTGTAAGAGCCATTTCCCTCTAAATGGCCTGGAAGGATAGTCAGGGCTACTTACAGCTCATCTAGTTGGGTTCCATTGAATGCACAGTTGTGTATTTCTTGAATGCCATTCTTATTCAGCCATCTGAAATAAAAGGCCCATTAAAAAACCAATAATGTTAGATGCAAACAATACAGGGGGTTTCATAATTGGAAGCACTGGGGCAAGGTCAGACATTGCAGGTTATTGGCATAAATAAAATGCCACCCTTAAAGCTCAGGGACAGGAGTGGGAGGGAGGCTGATTTATCACTATATAACCTATGTGATGTTTGAAATTTGTATAATTAGCATGTATTACTTATTCAGAAAAAAAATGTTGAAAAGGCACACTTAGGCCTAGCACCTGGATCCTGTAAGGTCTTTGCACACATTATTAGTGGGCAGAGACCATGCCATGGGGGGATAAGACAAAGATCTCTGCCATCCTGCAGAACTGAAATCATACCATTATTGGACAAGTGTTTATAAGACAAGGAACATTTTGTATCCCCTTTCTCTAAGATCTTATATCTCTCACCCATGCTCATCCATAACAGCAGGCCTGGCTGTCATCAAAAAGTGATCTAATTAAGCTGTCAGACAACCTGAACATCTCCTGTGACCCATAGGGACCTGGTTATTGAAGGCTTGTGGAGGTGGCTCTGGGTTAAGCCAGAAAGGAAGAGAAATCAATTACAGAGACTGGGCTGCGGCAGGGCACAGTACTGTGAGTGGGAGCAGGAGGGGGCTTTGAGGTTTATGGGGGCTGGATGTGGAACAGTCATCCTGAGTGTGCAGAGGACGGTGAGCAGATCTGTCTGGATAGGGGAGCCCAAGGACACCTTGGGCTGACAACACAGCACTGCTGTGCTCCTGGATGGATCTGAAAACAAAACAAAATCGAGGTTGGGAGAGCTTAGCCTGAGGAGCCTTTGACTGCCTGCTCTTGATTTGCTGTCAGGTTCTTTTTCCTGTCAGGCTCAGTGGGTTTACAGTGTTTGAAAAACCGAGCCAGAGAGGCTCCTACATGTTCAGGACTCTATTTCCTGGCCTGCAATGGGTAACTAGAAACACTTAAAATCACAGGACAGCAACAGCATGTTTTTTTCCTTTTTCCTGACAACCAGTATACCTAAAAAAAAAAAAAAAAATCTAGACAGGAACCAGATAAATCTTAAAACATAAGCACCAATTGGTGAGTTCTGATGGCCAAGAAGTGGCTATATACCCCCACACCCCACTAACCTTGCCACTACCTACCTACACCCCAGCTCTCCAGCCTCCTGACTGCTTTGCCAACCTGTTCCCAGGTAGTGAATTGCTGGAGCAGCTGCCCCTAACCTGTGGGATGTAGGTCCCTGGGATTTTGGATCAAACACAGGAGATTAGCGAACTTCTTCTGTAAAGGGCCAGGCAGTACATTTTAGGTTTTGTGGGCCAAGAGGCAAAATGGAGGATATTACATAGATGCTTTATACAGGCACTTATAAAGCAATGTCACAAATGTTTCCACTAAATTTAAAATGTAACAACAGAGTAAAAATTTTTTTGTAATAGCGGTCTATTGAAAAGAGTGGATTTCTTGCTTTCTCTCTCTCTCTCCCTTTCTCTCTCTCTCTCTCCCCCCTCCCCACCTCTCCCCCTCCCCATCTCTCTCCCTCCCCCTTTCTCTCACCCCCTCTCCCCCTCCCTCCCTTTCTCTCTTTCTCTCTTTTTCTCTTTCTCTTTCTTTCTTGCCTGTCTTTTCTTGCCTGTCTTTTCTTGCCTGTCTTTTCTTGCCTGTCTTTTCTTGCCTGTCTTTTCTTGCCTGTCTTTTCTTGCCTGTCTTTTCTTGCCTGTCTTCTCTTGCCTGTCTTCTCTTGCCTGTCTTCTCTTGCCTGTCTTCTCTTGCCTGTCTTCTCTTGCCTGTCTTCTCTTGCCTGTCTTCTCTTGCCTGTCTTCTCTTGCCTGTCTTCTCTTGCCTGTCTTCTCTTGCCTGTCTTCTCTTGCCTGTCTTCTCTTGCCTGTCTTCTCTTGCCTATCTTTTGTCTGTCTTGTCTTCTCTTGTCTTCTCTTTCGCAGGATACCATTTTACTTAAGTTACTTTCAATGGTAATGTTCCCTGCAATCAAAATGTTCACTTCTAAAAACTTGTACTAATTTATGGTCCAGGTTTGGCTGACCCTTCATCTAACACAAGGGGTATGTAAATCCAGATGGGCTCCAACTATGTTTCTGAACACAAGATAGTATTTTCTGTACATATATTTCCTGCAAATAGATGTTGTTATGATTACATATCATAGAGGCTAATTTAGAAGAATTACTGTATTTGAAGTAACCCTTTGTATTTATGGACTTTGCTTAATCAATGGATACCATCATATGGGGAGAGGGTAGAATTTTTTGATGTCAACAATGGATCTTTACACAAAAACCAAGTGATGCCCAGAACCTCTGCCCGGGGATTTACATGAGGTGGTAGCACTCAGCCACTAACAACGAGAAGCTGACACTTAGGAAGTATAACTCTTAGCCTCTTAAGAGAGACAATGGCCGTTTTAAAGCCTGATGATGATGACGACAAGGACAATCTGGGCACCGTATTGACTAATGAATAACTGGATCATGGTTTTCTCGAATTTTTACACATAGGTAGCTTTGGTAGAGGCTCAGGAGCTCCAGAAGCAGAAATTGCCCTCAGCCTGAAGAGTGAAGGTGCTGGGGGTGACCTGGCCTATTAAAGCTCCCTGGGGTAGGCAAGAGAGATAGAAACCGGTTGAGGAAGAGAGGAAATGCACATGGAGTGAGCCTTTTCTATGGCTGGGATGTGTGGGAGCTGATAGACCTGTAGCCTCATTTAATTTTTCCCCAAATCTGAGGCCATTCTGCTAATTGGCCATGGCTAGGTGTTTTCATTCGGACCCTCTGGTTGCAGGGTAGGGGTGGGAAGGGGCTCAGAGGCCTCAACATGGTGGACATTTAATCACTCATTTTCCTCTGAGTCACTAGCCAAGTATTTGATAATCCTTTATTACTGGGTTGTTTGAAAAAAATGTGTGTGTGTAATATTTATATGTATGTTGTATATGTACAATAAAGGTATTTTTAGAACAGGGTGTCAGTATTTTGAAAAATGCCAGTGCATAGAAAATGTTATCCGTCCTCCATGCCATTTTGCCATGCTTCCTTTTCTGAATATTCATAGGGGGAGAAAGTAGCCCTGCATCCAGAGGTAGCACCAAAATTAAGAAAAACTGGAGTGTTAATCTATGTTGAGTATGAATTTTCTGATTCTATTATCTATGGGTAAGGACCATCTGAGGTCAAGAAAAGATTTTGTTCTCACAAAAATGAATTTATCCTTTAGAGATATGTCTGAGAAGTATTGACTCTCAAGAAAGCTCTCCTCTTTGGGAGAGTATGCTCTTCTGTCTTGTGTTCTGGACAAAAATAATGGCTTGCCAAAGTAGAAAACAGTGGAAATATCAGCACACTCCCACTTAATGATACATTTTTATAAAATATTCTGTTAATAGATTTGCCACATGATAATATTAAGTGACTTTGAATTACTGGATTTAAAAATGACACCTGTGTTAAGGCAAGTTTTATTTTTTTATTATTATTTTTTTAATTTTTTTTTTAACGTTTATTCATTTTTGAGACAGAGAGAGACAGAGCATGAACAGGGGAGGGTCAGAGAGAGAGGGAGACACAGAATCGGAAACAGGCTCCAGGCTCCGAGCTGTCAGCACAGAGCCCGACGCGGGGCTCGAACTCACGGACCGCAAGCTCATGACCTGAGCTGAAGTCGGCCGCTTAACCGACTGAGCCACCCAGGCGCCCCAAGGCAAGTTTTAAGCACAGATATGCAGGGGCAACTGATGACCTTTATCACTAGTCTCCTTCCATATGTAGCACGGCAGTCCATTCACTGTTGTTTGTGCTCTAACCCGCCAGGCTGATGTTACTAAGGTGCTTGCTATTTTCCCCTTTTCCTTCTATCTCCCGTATTCCCTTTTTTTTTTTTTTTTTTAATCTTCATATCCTTGATGATTCTGTTTCTTCTGTTTGCTCTTTGCCTGGCTACATCCCACTTATCGTTAAAGCCTATCTTAGACGCAACTTCCTTTCTCAGCCACCTTTCCCTCATTAAACTGTTCCTTCAACCCTCACATCACACGCCAGTCAGAATAAATTAATCCTTCTTCAGTCTTAGAATAGTTGCTTTTATTTTGCACGCTTTTAGTTCTGTTTATATTTTAATTCATATATTTTGCTCTCTCCTTCACTCATATTTCCCACACCCCATCAACTTATTCCAATACATGTGTACATAAATTCTGAATATCATCAGTGTATTAAAAGCAAGGCTTAGGTAGGACTCACTAAAAATTTTTGTTGTAATAACATATGCTCTGAATACATGCCTTTGATTTTATTTTTTCCTTCACACTTGCAATTCCTCCACTAGTCTCTTTGAAACCTTTCTGTTGTTCTTTGTAATTAATTTACATCAAACGCTGTGCTTAGCTTTAATCTTCATTATTTCCTCATCTCTGTTTCTTCCCCCTTTCCTTTTTGTATTGCTGAGTAGTCACTGAATCATGTTGCTGCTTTGAAAATGACTAAAATTCTTTCTTGGCTGGAACTTACCTTTTGTACATAATGACATATTTTAAAGACAAACAGAAACACACATTACTATATTTTTTAAAATTGTGACAATTTGTGAAATGGAAGGATAAAATGCTTTCTTTACAGATGTAATGGCAATTACCAGTTTCCCAAATGCCATTCTGTTAACCTAACTTTCATGGGTCCCACAAACTCTTGGGTAGGCTCTAGCACTCTATTTCTTGGCCATTTTGGGGAGTGGATAAACTGTCACACTGCTCCTAATAGAGAAGTTTCCAAAGTAGTCCATCAATGGCACAGAGTGCATTTAAAAACATTCCCAAAAGTCAGAGGGAGTAACTCAGGCTCATTAAAAAAACGTGATTGTTCCAAGAAAATGAGAAGTCATCTTATGCCCAGCATGGGGTTGAATAGGAGCTGCTTGGCATGGTTATGAGAGAATATCTTTTGAATTCAGCCTCCTTCTTGATCTTTTTCTCTGGGCAACAAAAGCCTTGCCAGGCAATAACTAGCTTTATTGATGCATGAGTTCTTCTGTCCTTCAGAACAGATGTTGCATCACAGGAGACCATCACTCACAGAGCAATTTTAAATACTTGAATCGCACCACAGAATCATAAATTATTAACATGACTCCATGTTGTGATTCTGAAATGCAAAGATGGAAATGAGAGAAAAATACTGAACCAGACAGAAATTTAAATGGTGAAATGCCAAAGTTACCTAAACACAAAAGGAGCATCCTGTTAAGAAAAAGATGATTAAATGAAAAACCAAATGTTACTCCATTGGAGTTTTTTTCTTTACTTACAAAATCATACTTTCAAAACTCAGCCCCATGAAAGAATTTCTTTCGACTGTGTGGATGTTTATATTATCTTGAATGTCTCTAGAAGAAAGAACAGGTACATTAGGTATTTATGCCAGCTCCACTCAAGTAACCTTCCAGCATTTAATTTCCTTGGCATGATGTGGTCTTTAGCTGAGGCAATGTTTGAACAGTTACTGTTTGGAAAGATGATGAGTTCAAAGTTAGGGAAATAAATGACCTCTAATTTATCTTCAGTATATCCGTTCTTAAAAGTGAAATTGCAGACATGCAGTCTCTTGTCTCTGAACATTTCCTTAGCTAATTTCACTGTGTTAAAGTTCTAGGAGACTCCTTTATTATCCTTGACTGCTCAGTATGCCAAAGCTACCTTTCACCTCCAAACCAAACTTCTCCATTCCCTATAGTTGGGACTTCATCTTCCTCCCGTCTCAATTCCCTCTCACAGCCACTTGACCTCCTTTTCTACCTGGGTCACAGGAAAAATTGTAGCATTGATTTTTCTCTTCCTGAATGAAGGGGTGGGGAAAGTCTCATTTTTTGGTTTGTGTCCCTCATCCTCCCATCAAGCTTGACTGTTGGGTCAGATTTAACAAATAAACTGTATATAGAAGTGGTAAACTGCTTAGAACAATTTGAGAAATGTTAAGATTTTCTTTTTCTCTCCCTTTTCCCCTTTGTCCTTAGCTCCTTATACCGCTTCCCTACCATTTCCAGATTCTTAAAATTTCACTATTGAAAATACACTTGGCACTACACACTTTTTTCCCCTGTTCTTTAAAAATTCAGATGTCTTGGGGCGCCTGGGTGGCTCAGTCGGTTGAGCGTCTGACTTCGGCTCAAGTTGTGATCTCGCAGTCGGTCAGTTCGAGCCCCACGTCAGGCTCTGTGCTGACAGCTCAGAGCCTGGAGCCTGTTTCAGATTTTGTGTCTCCCTCTCTCTGACCCTCCCCCATTCACGCTCTGTCTCTCTCTGTCTCAAAAATAAATAAAGGTTAAAAAAAATTAAAAAAAATTCAGATGTCTTGGGAAAAGGCAAATAGCTTATGTTGCTGACAGTGTGAATTTGTTTGTCAAGTGGTTTCTTTATGCCTAGTATAGTAGATTTCTGGAGGGAAGAGGTGAGGGTGGGAGAAGACTGGGGTGGTGGGGTAGTTGTAGCGGGAAGGGCATGTAAATCACTAAATACTGAAGAAAGGAGAGACTACTTGATTTGCTACAAACTGGTTGTGTTGATAACAGTCTTATTGAGGAGACTTCTGTCTCCACACTGAGCTTAGCTGGCTTTCAGGTAAAACCAAGGTTGCTTGCTCTTGGCCTTACTACCTCTGCTTACCCAGAGTGACCTATTTGGAGGATGTAGGCTAAACAATACATATTACAGGCCCAGTGGCTGTTGGGCAAGCATCTATTGATTAGGTAAATACTCAAGGAAAAACTTACAGTAGAACCTTTTGGAGAGATTGAATCTTGTGAACAGCTGGCAAGTGCTTAATACCTGTGTTGGATATTAACCTAGAGAGAGACAAAATAAGAGTGAGAAAAAAGTGAACATGGCTATCTTAACAATTGCTAAGGTATGAGCTTTCCAAATTCAAAATAACGATTTTGAGCTATCAGAAAAACCTACCAGAAAATCCCATAATATTGTTGACTCATGCTTACCTTTTCTATATTAAGGCTGTGACCAAGGTCTAGCAAGGTATTGATTCCTTGGAGAAAATAAATTTATACTTAAAGCAGAAAGGGGCTGCTATGCTACATGCACAATGCTCTTTTTTTTTTTTTAAGATAAGTTAATATGATCAAAAAGCAACTTGTAACTAGATAACAAAATGTTCCTAAATCACCCTTTGTTTCCCACCTTCACATATTCTTTGGAGAGCTGACCCCAGTCCATATAATTCTGTTGAGATTAGAAAATGAGGTTCTGTGCCCTTTGATGGAGTATGCATGTAACCTAAACTGTGTCAATCAGACTGTCTCCTGGGAAGTGTTTGGAAGTTGATGAGAGCTGAGTCCACTGGTGCCATCACCCTTAAGAGATAAACCATAAATTTCTGTAGCTGAAATGTCCAGAACTATAAAGGATCCTTCCCAAAGCCTGCTTGTGTTAGCCTGGGTTCCCCAGGAAGCAAGTCTTGAGAAGCCTGGGCTATAGGTAGTATATTTGATAATGAGCTCAAAGAGTTTGTGGCAGCAGTAATGAAACAGGGAAGAAAGATAATCAATACAAAGATAAGTTGTTGAGTTGGCCACCGCTACTGGTTACTGGTCCTTTTATGCCAAGGACTTGATTTAGGAGATTTTCAAAATGGATCTGAGAGTTGTTGCTCTGAACTGGGGAGAAGAGTAAGCATTTATTTATGGACTATTATTTCGTTTTGGTCAGATGTGTCTCCATGGTGTTAACTCCCCACCTCTTGACTTGCATGCCCTAGTGTCTAGTGGGTTCCTGCCAGGACAGAAGACCTAGGACAGGAAATGAGAGGTATACAAGGCTAAGCTAGATGCAGTCCATTTGCACCTTCATTAAGCTGGTTGAATGTGAGTGGAATGGCTGCCACAGCAGTGGTAAACGTTTTGAAGTGACACATGAGAGTTGTTTGACAGCTTCTTGTTCAGCATTTCCTTCTTTCTTGTGAGTTGCTCTGAATCCTTCTAATACCTCCTCATTACCATTTTTCTTTTCTATGTTTGGCTGACCAACCAGAGTTGGTCTTGGTCATTTGCAATGTAAAGAATCTTCACTGGTACAGTCATCGTGAAGGATCATGTGTCCTTTTGGGTTTATGATGCTAGAGTAGACTTTGGTATCTTGTTCTTTGCTTCTAAGCTCGGAGAGTCAGTGAATTCTGCTATGGGTTCTCTAATGGTTCTCAGGTGTTTTGTTCCCTCTTCATTCTTATTGATTGATGGAGGCTCCATCTTGGTCAGTTCTGCTGATTACTTCAACAGCCCTTGATGGGTACTCCTTTGTTTTGATCAGTTTCTGTTCCTATGATTTTGCTTCTTCCAAAATGTTATATGAGTGCAATTATATATTATGCAGCTTTTTGAATCTGGCTTCTTTCATCCAGTATAATGCATTTGATAGTCTTCCATCATGTTGTATTTATCAATAGTTCATTGCTTTTTATTGCTGAGTAGTATTCCATTGTAAGTGTGTATCACAGTTTATCCATTTATAAGTTGAAGGACATATAGATTGTTTCCAGTTTTTGTGATAATTAAAAAGCTGCTTTAAACATTGCTGGTGGTGGTGGTGGTGTTTGTGTGTAGGCATGTACGCATTTCATGTGAAAGCGAGGGAAAGAACATTTTTCTTTATCTTGGATAAATACCTAGGAGTAGAATTGCTGAGTTGCATAGTAAGTGTATATTTAACTTTATTAGAATCTGCTGAACTGTTTTCCAAAGTGACTACCATTATGCGTTGCCATCAGCAGTGTATGAGAGTTCTAGTTGTCCCACATCCTTTGGTTATGTTAAAAAAAATTCTTAGAATATAAAAGTAATAAATGTTGAATGTGGGAATTATGGAAAATATGGTAACATTTAGAGAAGAAAGTAAAAATCACCTCTAGTTTGACCACCCGGAGAGAGTTTCTGCCAACATTGAGAGCTTGATGTTTCTACAAAAACAAATGGCTTTCATAGTTGCTTTCCACAATCTGAGATTCTACTCATTCTAACAGAAACATTGCCACAAGTAAGTATCTACTAGCTTGACACAGCCCTATTCCACATTTTAATTTAATCATATCCGGCCATCTACCATTTTTAGATCTCTTCTCATGTATCTATGACGTATGCCCTTAATGAGATATCAAAGTAAGGACCATATTTAATATCCTCTGACAGTCTATACAACTGTGTGCAGATTTGGAATGTAGTATGTGCTCATAAAATACTGAGTTAATTGGCTGATGTTTCTAAAACATTTCTTGACTCTGTTACTGGGAATATATAAAAATTCTTACTCACTTAACTTGTCTGCCATCATTGCTACCTGGAGTAATTAATCTGAAACAGAGCCAGGGAAGACTGCAGGCCAAGAATTGGTAGAACCTATGGGCCAACTCTGTCATGAACTAGACACAACCCATCTCATCTCTTGAGACTGGAAAGGATGTGGAGTGTGTGAATATCAAGGTAGACATTCTATCAGACACCTCTATACTTTGCTTCATTCTCTCGGTCCATCTTTTACTCTAGCTGTTACCATAGCAACTAACTACATAGAGGCTTGACAGATATTGGTTGCAGCTATACTGATTGTCTCATTTTCTGCCCTGGGCTTCTTTGCCACCCGTGAGTGGGACACCTAAAGGGATCTGTTCTACCATTCAGAGACGTGTGCAAATTGGGAAGTGCAAGGGAGTTGGTACCCCATAGGGCAACTTTTGACTAGTGTTGAACTCCTGTCTTCTATTATTTGGGTGAAGAATTCTGAATATATTCTAAATGACACTTAGGAGGGACTCTAACATGACTGAACCCCAATTTTCTGGTGGTGATGAGCTGATAATACATTCCTAAGTTGGCTTTCCTTCTTTATTTTGTTTTCCTTAGTCATCCAATCTCTTTCCTTGGGTTTAGGTATAAAAATAAATTACTTGCATATAAGTTCTTCCTCAGACATGTTTTAGAGAACCTAGGCTAAGACAAATACCAGCTTACACTGAATCTCACATTTACATAGATTCCCTGATGGTTGCTATTTCCTTTTACTCCAAATCTGTCTCTCCTTGCACCCTAGCCCTGTTTCTCTTCCTTCTTCTACTGTAAAATTTCTAGAAAGAGTTGTCTGCATCTGTTGTCTTTATTTTCTTGTATGCTGTTCCTTTTCCACCTGCTCCAAGAATTTTCATGATGCATCTCTCCACCAAAATTACTTTGTCATTCATCAAACGCACCAATCCATAACTAATAAATCTAATGAGCAATTTAAATTCTCATTTTTAAAAACCTTTTTCAGGAGAATTCAGTACTCTTTGTCAATATTCCTTTCCTGTTAGCTTTTGTCTTTTGCACTCATCTGTTGTTCTTCCTCTTAATTCATTTTATTTTATTTTTGACATCCCCTCCTCCAGCTTTATTCTGAGCCTTTTCCTTTTTTCTCTATCATCTTGCTGGGAATATCTCATTTACCATGGCTTTAAGTACTATCAATATGGTGACAACTCAGATTCATACTTGACTTCTGACTGCTATAGTCTGTGTCTAATTAAAGTTTACTTTATATATTCTTCAGAATGTCTCATTGGCATAGAAAACTAATTTTTTTCCCTCATCACCTCTGCCAAACTGTTCTCAATACTTCCTCATAAATAGCACTACCATCTATCATTTGTTGGTTACACATGTGACCATTAAACTTGGCTTCTTCTCTGCCCAACATCAATACATCTCAAAGTCCTCTTAGATTTCATTTCCAAGAGATTTCTTGATTCCATGCAATTACTTCCAACACTACTGATACCATTCTAGAATAAGCCACCATTTTCTTTCCTCTAGGTCTCTGCCATAGATTTCCCATATAGGTAATCTTGTCTTTTTCGAACCCATTCTCCATACAGCATCCAGAGAATTCTTTTAAAAAATGTAAAATAGATGGCTATCATCCTCTGCTTTTCTTTTGTTATTTTCCATTATAGACTTGATACTTCTTACTGCCTACTCTTGGACCTTATCTCGTGCCATCCTTCCAATACACTTCAACACCAGTAGCTTTCACCCAGTTCCTCGGATACACTAAATTATTCCCTGTTACCAGGCATTTGCCCATGCTCTATATGGAAGACTGACCACCTGCTCCTTTCTTGGCCCACCTCAACTTACCCCTCAGGGCTCAGTTACAAATGTCATTTTCTTGGTGAAGAGCTCTCTGATTGCTGATTTAAATTAAGGCCCCTGATTTATTCCTGGTATAATCATGTCTTGTTTAGAACTTTTTCTTTTTCACACCCTTCAAAATTCTAAACTATATATTTTATTTATTCAATATCCATCTCTTCAACCAGATTGTGAATGACCTGAGCACAGAAATCATGTTTTTCCTGAAAAACAAAACAGTGTTGGCACATATAATTTGCTTGATGTTTATCAGGCCAGGCAATGTGCTATGTGCTGTCAAAAGATGAGCACTAAAAGGAATCATTGACTACCTGTGTTCATTACACCTAATGGATTTGACATTATATGGATAGCAACCTGGCTCTGTCTCTTAATGAATTAGTATTACTTGTATAAAATTGAAGGAGGGAAGAATTTATGCTTGTAAAAGAGAATGGTACATTATTTGCTATCAATAGCATGAGCTTCTGAAGCCACAATACGTAAGGGATATCTGTAAATGTCTATAGATGCACGTGGAAATCTTTGGCTTTTATAGAAAACACACAGCAAAATGGCTAAAATTATTCCAGTAGTGCTAAGTTTAAGACACTTAAGAAGATCTAGTGACCATCTAGTGAGATGGATTATTGGTGATAACTCTATAGCTAAGACTCTCCATAACCCCAAGATAACTCAGGAAATGGAGTTTGGATGAACACTTAGTTTTCAATTCATTTTTCTCCTTTGATCAATAAATTCATGTCTGATGGAGGCTGGAAATGGGTAATCACCTACAAGCTCTGTCTCAATGGGTTTGCTTTGGTCAGATGACTGTTTGCTGCAAAATTATTTTGATTCACTCAACTGTGGTTTATCTTGAAAAACAGGTAAAGGCCTGAGGGTAAAATGTCAGCAAATTTAAGTCCTGCAAAAAGATCCTCTAAAGAAAAGCTTACAGTTCTCCTTTCTCAACAGCCAGTTTCACATTCTGAGCTGATGTTAACACCTTTCGTGCCTGACTGTCCCTCATCTTGAGGTAATGAAAATGAGCACTGCTTCCATTGGGGTGAACTTAATGAGGTCCTTCTATTGCTGGAAACCATTCCCACTATGTGCTGCCATGTAAGAATATACTTGCCTTTTAGTACACATACTGCCAAAGCAAGTGTTATACTTGACTTTTATGAACAGGTGACCCCACAGCTCTGAGGCTCATTGGTGAAAACATCAATTATGCTTTTATTAATCTCCAGGAGAGCTGGTGAGTTTTTAACTCTTAAATTGTGTGTGTTCTTAGTTTTATTACATTGGAAAATATGCCTTCCTTCCATACAACCTCCATTCCATTCCATCCAAGAGTGGACACCAAAGACCATCTCTTGGTTCCAGAAAGCTTGCAGCTGAATTAAGCAGATCAGGCTAGCACAGATGAAATACTCAGACAGGTCTAGTTCTAAACTGTGTATTATTTATTGAGTGTATTAAGAGTTCAGAGAAGGGGAGAGCAATTTGGGTTGGAACAGTCATGGAGGACTTCTTATAGGAAAGAAAAAATCCCAGATTTATGAGTATAGAGCTTATTGGCCTGAATGAGAGAAGTGGACACATGTGGATAGACCACAGGAAGGGTGTGACAGAACAGAGGAAGATGGAACTGAAAGGGAAGGAGGAGGAAGCATCTCAAGAACCTTTACAACTAGGTAGGGAAGTGTAGACTTGATGGGTAAGTGATTGGAAGTCACTTTTGGATGCTGAAAGAGGATATAAGACTTAAGGACTCTCTAAGCAGAGGTGGCCCATGTTTCCACAATCGCATAACACTGGACTTAATAGTGGTGGCCAGGACAAACCAGTTGCTGGTTGAGACCCAACTACATAACCCAACAAATGGAGAAAAGTCAGGAAGGAAAGATCCGCTTCATCACACATGCTAACAAAGAATGTAATTCTTTATCTCTATTCCACCCCAAATCCACCATGGAAGGGAATGGTCAATTCTGAGACTGTGTGAATTAGCTCTTGTAATTGTGAACTGAGGCCAAAATAGAGTTCATGCCAGAGACTGGATGGCTCATTGAAATACTTCAGGCAAATTTGATTTTGATTTAGGAATAGTATGTTGCTGATTGTATGTCCAGGTTAGGGGGTCTATAATTTTTGCCAAAGCACATTTCCTAGAAGCTAATGCTGAACTCCTTTTCCTACCTCCTAATTGGTTTCCAATGATAAGGAATTTGTTCACACCTAATTTGAGTCTTTTTTTTTTTTTTTTTTTTTTTTTTTTTTTTTTTTTTTTTGCTTTTTACATTTTTAATTCTTTAGTCTCCTAGATAAAATGAACTTTTTCCTTATGACCACTCTGGGAGAAGATACTTATCCAATGATGGATAAGAAGGAGAACAGACCGCATTTAATTAATACATGAAAAGACTTGTTACCTTGGGCTCACTGATACTGAGATTTCTATTAACTGCAGATCCTTAGCGATTGGGAATTTGCATCTTTACATACACTACTATAAAAGAAGCTAACATGTACTTTCTGAATCACTAAATAAAGATTGGTTAGGTGTAGAATCCCACAATCTTGGAGTTAGATGGCAGTGTGTAAGAAGCTCTGGTATAATGAAAAGGGCCTTGTACGTAAGATTAAAGACCCTGGATTTGAGTGCCTATCCTCTTACTAGTTGGATGATACTGAGTACTTCACTTGTCTTTTCAGAGCCTCAGTTTCTTTCTGTACAATGACTTTGTGTAAGGAACTACATGAGACAGTGGAGAGCCTGGTTTCCTGCCTCCCCAGCCTCATAACTTCAAAACTGGGACCATTTAACTCCTATTTAGCTTAAACTCACCTCAGCCCCCATAGAAAACAGACTCCTTAGCAATCAGGAGTGGGTAAGAGCATAGTGGTTGGGGGAGAGTTTAATGAACCCAAGGGAAGCATTTTAAAGAGCTCAGCCCTGTTAATGTGGCTGCATATTCTGTTTTGATCTAATATCCTGGCTTATTAATCAGGCTCTGGTCCTATTCTTAGGGCACAGAGCAAAGCTTTGAAACTAATCAACTCTGAGGCTAGAGGATCTGGGTTCAAGTTCTGCCTGTACCACTTCTTAAGATGTGTGGCCTTAAGAGAGTTAGATGAAGTGTCTAGGTCTCAGATCTTTCATCTTATACCCAAGAAAATAAAATGTACCTTACAGGAAACCTTAACACCATCCATGTTCAGGCACTCTTATTGGTCCTACTGCAACCTTGTATTCCCCGAGACCCTACATGATTTCCAGGTTCTCCTAGGACCTGGACCATGTTTTGCTTTTTTCCAGTTCTCTTGGGTACTAAGATGCCGTTTCCACATCCAGGTCAATGTTGTCCCAATGGGGCTGCCATGGTGCCAGAGTGGGCTGGTCTATTAGCTGCTGCCCAAGGCTCCTTACTCTGTTGCAATACTTGGAAGCCATAGCTATATTTCCCAGATTCTTGCCACTTCCTCTCTCTGATTTCCTTTAGCAATTGCTGATAAACCTGCCTGAATCAACATTCTTGCCTGTCTGATTCTGTGTAGTTTCTGGGTCCTGATTATCACCTAGAGGTTTGTTGGTCATCTCGTGGAAAATTACTGTGAAGAGTGACAAAATTGAAGACTTAGACATTTATAACAAAAATATAAGTGATCCAAATTGGTTGATACTTTCTGTGATAACAAATAATCTCAGAAATAGTGCTACAGAGCAGATATTTTTAAATTAGGCACATTTGGTTTGTCTTCTTAAGGGAAGGGTGATGCAATGCATTTGTAAGAAATCTGCTATGTAGAGACCATTTGGAAAAAATGGAAATAGTTAATTTATTGCTGAAAGTGATGCATGTCATCATTAGTGAAAACTCTAGTATTACACATTTTAAAAAGTAAGGAAATACAACTTTCTAACTGGTTAGAGTTTTTTCATTGTGTTTTGAACACATTCACTGGAAATACAAAAATGCAGTATCTTCCAAGTAGTTTGTAAGAACATTGGATTGAAATTAGGGACGAAAACTTACTAGCTCAATTTCATCAACATATTTACATAAAAGTAAAGGATAGAACCACTGAGTATGATGACCCAGGGAGTGTAGCTATAGGCTTGTCTTCTGTTGGATTTACTTATTGTGATGATATTTTGTCTTCAGCTTTGACAGCCATTGAAATATGGTATGATATGACCTGTGGGTTGCTTTTCCAGTGTTAAACTAAGGATTAAAAAATAATGAAGCACATCCTATGACATTGTTTTCTCTAAAATATTTTTATTATAATTAATGAGAGAAAAATAGGCTTTTTGTGCCACATAAAATGTTATCTAGTGAGACAAGATGTAAATGTAAAAGCATATTATTTATTCATCATTGTTTCATGCTTTAAAATATTTTTGTGTATATTTTGTAATGTATAAAATAATACTGTAATTGTTATGTATATCCATTTTATAAAGTTATTTGGGAAGTATACTCATACATTTTTGTTTGTTTGCTGATGGGAGGAGGAATCCAGACCATACTGTCCAATACGTAGGACATTTTGCTTGGAAGGAGAAGCCTGTAATTCTGAAGGGCTGCCAGGTGGAAATGGTAATAGATTTGTGCTGTGTTGCTCTAGAAAGTAGGTATAGGATTAATAATAATAATGGTTAACATTTATTGAACATTTCCTATGCACCAGGCACCACACCAAGCACTTAACATTGATTATTTTATTTATTCCTGTTCTGTACCTTAGGAGACAAGTATCATTACCATCCTCATAACAGAGTGGTGGAGAAGGCTCAGCTGATAGAGGTCCAGTAACTTTCACAAAGCCACACATAAGGAGAGCAGAGCTAGAGGTTGAATCCACATCTTTCTGACTCTATATAGTTTGTGCTATTACCATTACCTGGCTTAGCATAATGATTGATTCTCATTCATTATGAAAGATGCCCACAGAGGAATGAATGGATTATATAGCTAAACACTTGGTTCTTTACCTCTGGAAATATGTTCAACTAAATGACTGGAAGGGTTTCTTCATGAGGAGTGTGATATTTTAACTTGTAATAAATATTTCATCTATGTTCCCCTTCCTGGTCCAGAACTTTTGGGTTGGTGAACATGTGGAGATGTGGGGAGAGTGGTGGGCATGGGAGCTCTGAACCTTTTCCCCACATCTTTCCCTATTCATCTCTTCTATATGGCTGTTTCTGAGTTATATCCCTTTATAATAAGCTGGTAATCTAGTAAGAAAAATGTTTCGGTGAGGTTCTATAAGCCACCCTAGCAAGTTAGCTGAACCCAAGGAGGGATCATTGAAACTGCCAATCTGTAGCTGGTGGGTCAGAGGCACAAGTGTCAATCTGGACTTACAATTGACATCTGAAATGGGGACAATCCTGTAGGATTGAGCCCTTAATCTGTGGTATCTGATGCTATCTCCAGGTAGATGGTGTCAGAATTGAATTGTAGGATACCTGGCTGGTGTCTGAGAATTTCTTGGATATGTTGTAGTGGGGGGGGGGGGACCTACACATTAGAATTAGGTGTAGAATTGGAGGAGGGAGTTGAACTCTGTGACCTCTAAGATGCCTTTCAACTTAGCAACCTTGAGCATTTCTTTAGATTTAGACAAACTATTTCCAGAAAATATAAATGATTCCTGTACAAAGGATAGGGTCTAATGGTCAAAGAAGTTTGGGAAATGCTGGATTAATAAGGGGTAAGCAGAGTCTTTCCTGAAGGATTCTCAGAGAGCCTTTACCATACTATTCATTATAAATGTCCAAGAGAAGGAAATAATGTGCTGGCTTTCCCCAAACACATTCATCTTGGATGACTCCTTCATTGTAGAGTTATCTCCTGAGTTTGGTGTTTTCTTGTTGAACCTTGGAAGCCCTGATAGAAGCTAAAATATTTATACTAATTCTTGGGAAATGCTGTTACTCTTTAGGACATGGTTGGCAAGCTGTCTGTTAGGCAGAGTATTCTATTAGCACCCTCCATTCCTCTCCCACGATATCGGAAAGTTGATAGTATAGAAAATCAGAACCACCTTGGTGAGAGGGTGCACTGTGTCAAGTGAACTTTGGCTCAATTTCTACTCTCATCTTCAGGCCTTTTAGGGTAGTCTTCTTTAGATTATCACTTTGAGAAGTAAGGTAAGATACCCTGAATAATGCCACTGCAAACCTATAGAATATGTTAGGTACATGATAAGATTCTTGCTTTCAGCCCAACAATTAACCTCTACATATATCACGTCTGGGTAGAAAAAAAAAACAAAACATGTTCTCTAATGGCAAACTGAATCAAGGGAACTAGACTGAAAGTAAATATTAGGAAAAGGGGCCTGAATGTAAAAAAATTAACATATGTGATGAGCTAATGTGCAGCCCTCACTGTTGATGTTATTTGTGCTTTGAATTTGGAGCATGCTGTAGGATACCTTTTGTATCCTTAGCTAGGGCACATCTCAGTGTAGGATATTTAAATGTGTTTTGCCTGAGACACCGAGGGATGAGCGATGCTATGTTCTAGTTACATAATTCTTAACCTCTCCTGCAAATTAGGCAGGAAAACAGTTTAGAGATGCTGGGAGAGGGATTTCTGTGGACAATTGTGAATATGCCCTTCCCGTCCCCCCACCATGAGGAAGTGTGGGCACTGCCTGCTGCTTCACTTAGGTTGAGAAACGGACCTGAAGAAGACCATGCAGCAGATTTCATAGCACTCTCCTCCTGCTTGGGGGATATAGTGACCAGTGTTTGACTTGGACCAAACTAGAGGCTAGCTAAAGTGGCAATAGACCAGACGATTGCTATTTGGGAAGTAACTGAAGTCCTAAGGGCTGGTTACACAGGTCACAATTCTGACCCAGTCTTCTATTTTACAAAGGAAGGACTGGAAAAGAACCTTGACTTACATTTGTGTAACACATATGATTGACAAAGCTTTTTGTATGATCTTGTTTGACCTTACAGTAAGTTTCTGAGATGAACATGAATATGATTCTTGTCTTACAGATAAGGGAGGCAGTGCTCACAGATAGTAAAAAAAAAAAAATCAAATTTCTAGACTCAGAGTAGAAAGAATCATAGTTAAAACTTAGCAATTACCTTAACAAGTGTTAGGCAGCATTGTAAAGGCCTTACTGTATTGAAGTCCTTTAGTCCTGCCCACACTCCAGGAGAAAGATACTATTAAAAGCTCCATTTTATAGATAACTGACACCTGGAAGCCTCAGTTTCCTTGACTTGTCTGCTAGAAAGTACAAAAACACCGGCATTTGAACTCAGGAACTCTGGCCCCTGGGCCTTTCCTGTGATGTTCTTTCCATTATAGTACATTGGCTACATAAGGATTTTTAAACCATAAAGATCTCTCTAGGTTAGTTTCACTGCCAACAGAGCATTGCCAAGTGGCAACCTTTTGGGACCTTCTTGGATGCCAGTGTAAGAATAACTTTAATCATACTACCAATTTGTGATAAGCAGTTACTTTTAAAATACATAGGGGAGTCGCAAAAGAGTTAATATTTTAAACAGTTTGCACACCCTTCCTCACAACTCAATTCTAGCATTAATTATTTAGAAAGCTATTTCTTAGGTACACTTTGACTTAGCCTGAGTAGATGATCACAAGTTCCAAATGGCAAACATTAATAAGGTGTTAGTGTTGTGCTCAGAACACGAGTACATCATTTTGGCTTCATCCATGCTCTATACCTTACCTGCTGTGATGTGCAAGAAAGTGGGATAAATTGGTTTGGAGTCAGACATTCCTCGTTTCCATTCTATGGAGTACACAATCTCTGAGTTTCAAAATCCTCATTTGTAAATTGGGGAAAATATATGCCTTCTGTTTTTTGAAGATTGGAAGATGAGATGAGTTGTGTGACCAAAATACCTAGTCTGGGGTCTGCCGTGTAGTAGATGCTCAATCAGTTATCAGTTTCCCTGTTCCTTGTGGCCCGGGATCGTTTCTTAATCCCATTTTGTGAGTTTCGGCAATTCAGTCATCCTCTATGAACCTTAAATTTGCCACCTGTGAAATGGAACCATCAGAAAATATCTCACAGGCTTTTCTAAGACTTCTTCAACCAATAACAGTGCAAGTGCTTCCTAAATTATGATTCCTGTTATCTACCCCCAAATCATTCAGCATGGCCTTGTATAGTTAGCAGATCTTATATTTGTTGTTGCATTAAACTTCAAAAGCAATCCCAAACTCTGTTTCATCTTCTGTTCTTTTCCTTTTTTACAACAACCTTCAGAAGGAGAGACAGACATTATTTTTCTCATTATCATACTTGAGGCCCAGAGGGCTACTTGCTTACAACTTCTCACAGGAGGACCAGGGCTGGAACCTGGGTCTGTGGCTCTCATTGGTGTCTTGCCAAGTGAATCTGCGTCCATGTGGCTCCTGTGGTTTGTTCCTTGCCTAGAGAGACCTTGCTGTGTGACTTTTGTTAGGGGGGCACCTGATTTATTCCCCCAACAGTCCCCTAAACATCCTGCTGTCTTCCTAGCACTGCTATCTTTGAAACCCAAACTGGTGACGGAGGAGTTTGTCGTCTCTTGACCTCAGCACTTTTTGCAGGGTGTTTACTATGGGTGAGCTCATGATTCAGCCACAGAAGAAAATTTTTGTAATGTCTACTGGAGATGAAAATATTCTTCCTTGGAACATTTGTCGCTTGAGTGTTCATACTCTGTAATGCCCCAAGACAATCCTCTAAAAACAGCAGCTGCTTCCCTTCCACTACACAAACAGAAAGGTTCAAACTCAGGCCTGCTTTGTTATTATGGACCAACTGTGTGCAAACACTATGTCCTGTGGGGGGCCCAGAGATGAATTAAACAGCCCTTGCTCTGGATTTTCTGACAATAGAATCGGGTGATATTCTCTCCCCTCCCTTCATTGTTCCCCATCCTGAGCCACCTGATCTGGCTGGCTGTTGCATCCCCTGGGCTGCATTCCTTCTGCACACATACCTGGGGAAGACCACTTCCCAGATGGACATGTCCAGAGTTTGGGAGCAGTGGATCTATTCTGCTAGAACATGCACTTGTTCTTAGCTGACAGCCTAAGAACACATATTCTTAAAGAGAAAGGTGAGCTAAATGAGGGCAGCAAGGAAAAAATGGGTCCCTCAACAAGTGTGAGAGGGAGGCGAGAACCAGGTGCATGGGAGCTGCACAGCCAGCATCCTCCAAAAGGAAAAAATCCATAGCTAAGGGCTCTTTTTTGTGCCCTGAGCTGGGGATACAGCTATGAAGATGACCTGGTCCCAACTTGGAGTAGCATAGAATCTTGTAGTAACTAGAGTTCGCTCGAGTGTCACCCTCCTCCCAGTCATTGTCCTGCCTGCCCCTGCAGCACATGGCCCACCTAAAAGGATTGGTCATCACTGTCTTGGGGAAGTGGAGGTGATGCTAGCACTGAGGAAGAAATCAGGTCTGAGCTTCACGCAACTCATCTGAGAATTGTTTCTCTCTGAACCCTTGCTAGACTTGTCCTTACAGCTGACTTTTGGTGATGATAGATGGGCCTTATTTCAAAATTAATGAGGTGAGGACACACCTACCTCATGAGAAGGTGTATCCTATGAAAATATAATTCAGAGACTCTTTAAGTGGGTGGAATATGGTTACCTAGGTGCTATTGGAGTTGATTCTGTGGGACTGATCTCTCCCTCCCTGAACCTTCCATACCTGGGAGTCTACCATTATCAGTTCTTGGGTTTCACATTGCCTTTTCTAGGCTCCTGTTTTAAAAATGGAAATACCCCTAGGAAGAACATCAAGACCCAAACATTGAGGTACACTGATGGATCAAATAATTGTCTTGCTGATGGATGAGACTTGGGCTTCTTGTAGGAAAAAACATAGTAAACAAATTAGAGGAATGAGGAGAGGAGGTGAGCATATGAAAACATCACCATCCTGATGATCAGGCCCTTGGTAGAAGGAAGTTCTTGCCCTCCTTGAGTGGACATGCTCAGGCTGAAATCTCATCCTGAACCTCAGTGTTTCAGAATGCAAGTCTGATCATATTTTCCTAGTATTGAGAACAGCAGGCAAAGTTGGCTCTGCTAGACAGATAACTGATAAAATAAGCAATTGTATAATTTCCATTGTGCCCAAACATTTTTGTAGTCATGACAACATCCTTAGATTCTAACAGCCCTGACATCCAGGGAGATGGCTAATAATTCCTTTCCAATAATCACCAGCCTCTGTGTAAGAGGACTATTGGGCCCCGTTGCAGGATGGTTCTGTGTGAGAGGTGCTGAGGGAGAGGCACTAGAGGGAAGGGAGGCTTTGGGGATTATTCAAGGTAAGGGGCAAAAAAAAAAAAAAAATCACTGCAGTCACTTGGGTGACTGACCTAGAGGTAAATCATGTGCCAACGATCCTTTTTTGGAAATGTGTCTCCAATTGAACCCATTCCTCCAGGTGCCACCGTTATTGTACCCCAGGATTATAGCAGTTGCTCCTTAGTAAGTCTCCATTGTGTGTATCATCTGTACCCTGCTACTGGTCAATCTACAGTTCAAATCATTGTCATCTTGTCATGTTGCTGCTCAAAATTTCATATAGTTTATTCACTACTTACTGTATTAGGCCTGAGCTCCCCTGCCTTAATTACTTTTTTCTAATCTTGCCAAACCCAATCTATCCTATCCTGTATTTCCAAATTTTATTTATCCCTTAAGTTATAGCTAAGATCTTCCTACCTCCATCAAGCTTCCTCTGACTACTCCGGCCCAAAGCATTGGGCTTTATGACCAGTACCACACAGCCCTATAGGTGTGTTGTTGCCAGGGATTAATGCATGCTAGGCCTTTTCTCCAGAAAAGACGGAATTCTGTGAGAGCTGTCCATAGATGTCTCCTGTATCTCTCAAAAAAGGCTATCTTTTCCATCTTTTCTCAACTGCCCTTTCTAAAACATTACTGTCTACTTGGTCTGCTTTTTTTAATCTTTCTTTATACCACTAACACCATGTAACATTATCCAACATTGTCTCTTAAGCTAGAATATAAATTCCATAAAGGCAGAGGCTTTAACACTCTTGGCATCTTTTGTATACCCAACAAATACTACAAAGCTGAGAATATAATATGACCTCAATAAATGATTGTTGAATGATTGAATGAGTTTTTATTTATTAGCCAATTCACATCCAAAATTATGGAGAAGAAAAGGGGAGGTACCAATCCTTTCCACTATGTACATGCTGCCATAACTTCTAAAAATGAACCCTCATATGGTCTTTTTCCTATTAGAATAGACAGCCAAACATTGCTGAACAGCAAGAGTAATCCAATTCATAGGGACATTGTGCATTCCTGTCAGAAGAGCCCTGTAATCAGGGATTACAGGCAAGGCCAGCTTACTGCTGCAAAATGCATGGGCTGTTACTACGCGGCCAACTTCTTGTATTGCTGTGAGATTCAAATGCAATAAAGAATGGCAAAAAGGTTTGGGGCACCTGGGTGGCGCAGTCAGTTAAGCGTCTGACTTCAGCCAGGTCACGATCTCGTGGTCCGTGAGTTCGAGCCCCGCGTCGGGCTCTGGGCTGATGGCTCAGAGACTGGAGCCTGTTTCCGATTCTGTGTCTCCCTCTCTCTCTGCCCCTTCCCCATTCATGCTCTGTCTCTCTCTGTCCCAAAAATAAATAAACGTTGAAAAAAAAATAAAAAAAAATAAAAAAAAAGAATGGCAAAAAGGTTTAAATTGTAAATCAAGATAAAAATGGGAATCATTATTCAACCAGCTGGTGGTGTGAAGAACTGGAATTAATTTTGATAAAGACAGCAAGGAATACTCTGGACCACAAGTATTGAAAATAAACATCAAAAGGAGGTGTCAGGAGCTCTCTATTAGAACTCTGAAGGATAATATGGTTTTGATTGTTTGGAAGGGCCTTTCTGGATATGTCAGGGCCTCAGAAGGATGCCTTTCTCCTTTGAGAAACACAAATGATATATTTCCACATTGGAATACTGGTCAGTGGATCTTTCCAAAAGAAAAGTTAAAAAGACTTTCAAAAATTTTAGGAAACTTGGCGGGGAAAAAAAATCCACAATCACCACTATTATCATCATTGTCATCAAATTAATCCTTTGAAAAATCTCAAAAGGTAGGTATTGCTTTCTTTTCTTTAAGCATAGGGGAGAACTGTGGTGCGAAGAGAATGAAGTCTCTTACACGGACTTCGCTTAGCTAGTAAATGATAGGGTCAAGAATTTAACAAAAAATGCCAACATTTACTGAGGATTTTCTTAATGTCAGTCGTTGTTTGCAATGCAATGCAAAGGTGCAGGTAGTGCTATTCCTGGTTTATAGTAAGTAAGACTGGGACCTAGAGAAGTTAAGCCATTACCTAAGGTCACATAACTAAAGAGAGCAGGAGCCAAGACCTGAGTCTAGACAGGTGGCACTGGTATCTATGTGCTTCTGCATTACTGTGTGATGCTTCCTGTGTCCCTGGCCACTGTCCTTTGAGATGTCCAACATATGGTTCAACTTTTATAATCAGAGAAGCTACTTTCATTACCCTTACTAAATGAAATGAGGGAGGAATACAGAATAGAGAGAAGTAGACATGGGGGAGGTATTGCTAGGGTGAGTCCCAGTGAAGGCTGTCCTGGAATTACCTGGCTGGAGAAAGCAGATGGTGTGGGTGTTGTTAATAGGCATCCTAAGGAGGGTCTAACAAGCCTGCATGTGACTAGAAGATGGTTGTCAATTGGGGAGGGGTCCCACTCAGCTGTGCGAAGGGTTTGCTCAGATGAAATTAGGGTTTATTGAGTAGTAAAGAGCAACATCCAGCTGCCTAGAATTTCATTGACAGGATGCAAAGGCAGGAGAATATTGTGTAAACCTTATTTACAGATCAATAGATAATCTTTCATACACAAAAGGTCAGCTCCAGGAAGGCAGAGCAGTAAAAAAAGAAATATTGCCTGCAAATACAATATTGACTTAAAAAATGCACCCAGATGAATCCTTTGATGTATATTCTTCTAGTCAAAGTACATTTCTTTATTCATGAGGTTTTTTTTTCCTAACCACTTCAGGTTTCTCAGTGAAGTATGAAGACAGTGATGAAGAACACTGATTTCTAGTTGTCTTGAATTCTGTGCCATCAAATGATCAGCATGAAATGGAATCAATGCTGAAAATTTCAAAACAACATTCCTCTGTGTGTGTGTGTGTGTGTGTGTGTGTGTGTGTGTGTGTGTGTGTGTGTTTGTGAATTAGGATGCTCAAGTCAAATAGAAACTCACCCCTAACCCCTTGTAATTTCCTGCTTTGGTGGCTGTGATGATGATAAACATTTATCCTGGCTTCAGGAAATAAACAACTATTCAATCCTACTGGTTCCCTCTGGATTCCTTCATTCATTGTGTATTTCTTATTTGCCTTTAAGCAAGTAGTTCATCATCCCAAAGAATATCTGAAATCGTTGCCATCCACCTATACCTGACTGCTGGATTGTGAGGCCATTTATGACTGCTGCTCAGACACAAGTAAGCATGGGAGAAGGAAGCCTAACTGGGCTTTGTTTCCCTGATAGAATCTTTCAGATTAGGGGTCCAACTAACTTAGATACCTTATCAGTATGAGAAAATTTTTCAAAGGGCCACAGTCTGAGCCCTGAATAGAAATATTGCTGGTAGAAAGTGCCTTTGGGGTGGTTGCTCCAATCTCTGGGTCATTGTGTGCCACATCTGAAGGAAGGATGCACAGCTGGGAAAAGTCCACCCTCGTCAATAAGTCAAAAGGCTTAAGATGGACAACTCTTCCTCTTAACTTCCTGATGGAGAAAGGCATGGCAGTGGCTGTGAAAGAATTTTCTATGCTGTAGAATTATATAAATACATTTTCCAGAGTAACCAAGGAGGATCCTTTGACAATGACACAATTACTTCCAACTGCTTACAAGTTCTTTTCTTGCTGCACTGAGAAATCAGGTTTCAAATGCTCTGAGAACAATAACTTCCTCTTATGAAAGGATGTGGCTGGAATCGGCCACCTACAGCTTTGTCTAGACTTGATGGGGAACCAGAGGGACAGGGGACTACTCAACCCCTCAAAGGGAGAAAAGGATCCAGAGGGGAGGCTGGATTTCATGACTGATGGTATAGATTTTAGCCTCTTTCAGAGTCAAAGTCATAGCTTGGCCCCTCTATTTGGCCAAAGTTTCCATTCCTCCCACCTGGGGCTATGCCTTCCATGCTCACATCCTCCCAAGTTCCTCCCCAGCTCTTACCCCCTAGAAGGAGGACTGAGGGTCCTTATTCATAAAAGTGAATGGTGGTGACTACCAGGTGTGGGCCAGTATTGGGTCTAATTCTGGATATCTTGATTTCAAACTTTGCAATGATTCCTCATCCCTTATTTACTTGCTCCCAGCCCACCATTCTGGCTATTGTTCATGCTGTTACTATCAAGGGCTCTAGAATATGTATGTGAGGGGGTTGTTTTCTTTTTGGATCTATCTTCTGCAGGAATGCTTTTCATTACATGCATGTGAATGGCAGTTCCCCTGTGGATTCATTTGCATGTCCTATGGTGATTATATTTTGTTATTGAAGGCTCTGTGGCTCCCACATCCCACTTGGACTTTTCTAAGAGAAAAGGGAGAGAAAGAAGGAAGAAGGTAGTTGGGAGGGAAAGAAGAAAAGAGGAAGGAATGAAAGAAGTCAGTTGGGTAACAGGTGCTAATAATTTTGTACAGTTGTTTATAGTTTATATACTGAGAAACAATTTGTAAAATGTTTTTTGGCAGGCATCATCTTATTTTTCACAAGCACCCTATTTACAGATATGGAAACTGAGGCTTAGAGAAGGTAATTGGGTATCTAACTAATAAATAACAATATCCCACCTGGAATCCAGTCCTTCTGCCATCATACATAGTTTTCTTTTCTATACTGCTTCATGAAATGTAAAGGCATTTCCTAAACTTGTTTTTTTGAACTTAAGACAAACACTGTAAGAGCTAAAGGTCTTGGTGGGCACCATAACTCTATTCAGTCCTTACTGGACTTTTCTTGAGGGTGGACTGGTAGACTTTGGTTGGCTAGAAATAATCATCCTACAAAGTACTCAGTACATATATTAATATTTTTGAACACTTCATGGTTTATGTAATATTTTCCTATATAAATCTCACTTGAGGGTCCTATAAGCCAAGTGGGTCTCGGAAGTCCAGCAAATGACCCAAAAGTAAATGGTGGGATGAGGATGAAGTCTTAGTTTTTTTTTTTTCTTTAATGCTCATGCCTTCTATTACTCCATATTTCCTCCACTGTTATGTGCCTAGTCTGCTAATCTGCAGAGAGTATAGTAAAGTCCATTTAGGGATCCAACACACCCAAGTCTGAAAATAGAAGAGGTCATAACCCTGACCTCTGAGCATGATGGGCTCTATTTGGGGGGCACAGTGTAAAATGAAAATTCAGGGCCCTTTGTTAAAAAAGTATAAGCATTTCAAGACTGTGGAAGCAGGAAATTAAACCTAGTGTGAGGCTCCCTGAATGTGGGGTGCTTTTGAGCATGGAACCCTGTGTGACTGTATGGGCAGCATGCCAATGAAGCTAGTCCTGCCTCTGACATTAACTCAGGAGTGGATGACCTTAACTCTTTCTCAGATCCTTCCTGGAGCTTCTATCAGGGAGGGGAAGTTACATGTCATATAGACTCTGTTCTGTTAAACTTTTTATTCTTGTAGAGATGAGGCACACAAAGGCCCAGTGTTGCTCATTGAACCTACCAACTCCAGTTCTCAGGGATCAAAACTTAAGGACAAAGTATCACTAGCAAGTAATGTTGATGTGAGCATTTACTGTGTGACAGACACTGTATAAAACTTTTTTGCATCCTTTAAATTGTTTGCAAAGATGGCCTCAATTCTCTATCCTTACTTGGATCAACACATCTTATATTGTGACTGTGAAGCTTTTCCCATGAAAAAATGGAGTGCATTTCTCTATGTCTTGAATCAGAGCTGGCCGCATGAGTTGGTCTGGCTAATAAAATGCTTCAGAATAGATGGCATACTAATTCAGGGGGTAGGTCTCAAGAGGCTTGCAAGCTTGACCTCTTTCTGTTGGAACCCCAGGACTCCCATTAGAGCAAGCCTATGTTAGGCTGCTGGAAATGAGCTCCACTTGGTGTTGTCATCTCAACTGAGACCATCTAGGGCAGCCTGCCCCCAGTTGACCTGCCACCTAACTGTAATTGCTTAACCGAGCTTAGCCGAGGTCAAACAGTCCAGGTCAGGAGAACTATTCCACAGATAAACTCACAGACAGGTGAGAGATGATAGCTGTTGCTTTAAAACTGTGTGTTTGGGGGGATGGGCTTAGGTAGTTATGCATTATTATGCCAATAGGTAACAGATACATACTATTACCATTGTTATTTCCATTCTTGTGGTAGGGAAATAAAGAAATAAGCAAATAAGCATCAAGACATTAGGTTGTAGCCTGTGACCAGTGGCTAGTAAATGGGCTTACTGTGACTTCTAGCCTAAGTCCTTATTGGTTACTTTGTGGGGTCCTTTCATAGCACTCTGGGCTCTGTCAAGCACTCAGCTATTTGGAAAGGTATTTGAGTGGAAGAAGCAGTGATTTTGCTGATGGGGCTCAAACACCAGGAATCTCTCTGCTGGTAAAATACCATGTCTATTACTAACTAAAACTTAAAAAATAAAACACTGTAAGTTATCAAAGAAAAAATGCATATATGCAGAACAAAAGGGATGATATCTTTGAGGTTAAGGTAACAAGCTAAATGCGAGCACAAATTTTGGCTGTATCTTATTAATAACACTAAATTATGACTGAGTTATGCAAGAGGCCCATGTGAAATTACATTAATGCAAATGGAATTCTTTGTTTTTGTAAATGAAAACAAAAATGCAGTTATATTAGTGGAACTCACATATTAAACTAAAATAAAATCTACCAGCAAGTGTCTCCCCTCCATGTCTAGGTAACCCCACATCTTTTATAAAAAGCAGTTGCCCCCCAGAGTAACAAGTAGACATTGTGCTAAACCAGGAATACACAATTCGTTTATAGTGGCCACACCAGAATATAAGAGTTCTTACAAATATCGGAGGTTGGGAAGGTTCTGGAAGGCATCAGTGTCGATGTATAGCAGGTTGTTGGCCTTTTCAATTCTACTGTAAAACAGAAAAGAATATATACATGAGCTCAACTGTAAGGAATGCTGTAGTATTTTTCACATTATGCAAAGAGTATATCACTTATTCACTCACCCATCCATCTATCCATCCATCATTTCAACAAAAAAGTTTAGAACACATGCAGTGTTTTCACTATGCTAAGTTGTTCAAACTAAATATTAACCCATTTTGCTTTCATCACTAATGTCCTCTTGGGACATTAAACATAGCCAAACAAAACACTTTCTGAGTTTGTCCTTTTCACCCAGCACACTGTGTCTTTAACCAGTAAGTGTCTCTCAGGGTCTAAGGAGGCTAAGAAGGCAGGGATGAGACTGACCTGGGAAATGGAGATTTTGTCTGATTTGGAGACAAGAGAGTAGGGGATAGAAAACAAAAGAAGGTGAAAAGAAGATGGCAGGAAGCAAAAGGGTGAAGCAAAAGGAGATTGGAGAAAGAGTAAAGAGGCAAAGGAAAGCAAAGATCAGGTGAAAAGCAGTGGACATCTGATTTTAATCATGCAATTGTAGCAGGAAGTAGTTGGGAACGTGCTGCTGATTCCCTTCATGCTGTAGACTGAGGCTGCTCTCACAGCTCATGAGAAGTGGTGACTTTTGCCCTTGTTGTCTTTAGCTGTGTCCTGATCAATAGTCTGGAGGTGAATGTGTTCACATTTGGATTCCAACAGAGAGAGGCTGACCTTTCCTCATCTTGCTGGATCAATGTATATTTACAGATATGCTCTGTGTTAATTACTTCCTCCCTGTTTCATTAGCTTTTATGTTGCAGTAACCTGTAGCTACCCAGATCCAAGTACCAGGTAATTAATTAAATATAGTCAGTGCTACATGGGGGTGAGCACCTCTCCATGCAGGGAAGAGATGAAAGAGCTGTTCCATTAGCTCTACTGCCTGTTGAACTGCAGAAAGGGATGCCTGCTTAACCCTGCCCAGAGGGCTGATTGCTCTTTGGTTCATTTCTTTGACATTTCCTGTGGGTTCTGAGACCCTGGTGAAACTCTGTTTTTCCAACTAGGGTAAGGAGAGACCAAGCAGAGAAGAAAAGAAGGAACAGGAGGGCAATGGGGGAAAGTGAGGAAAGGCATCAGTTTCAGAGGCTTAACAGCAATGAGGAAGAATGCAGGTGGGAGGCAGAGTGGGTGGAAGGAAGGAAAAGGGAGAGGGTAGTCTGCCAGTATGGACAGACTATCATTTCTAAATGTGTGTGTGTGTGTGTGTGTGTGTGTGTGTGTGTATGAATTATATGGATGTATAAATGTATATATATGTATATATGCTTGGCAAATGATAAGAAATTTTTTAAAAATATAAGAGTTGGTATTTATGTTTAAGTCCTTATCCTGCTGTGGATTTGGCTGGGTGACTTTAGATAAGCCTTGCAACTTTCATTCTTGTCTGTAATATTAGGAAAGTGGTTCATTCACTTTCTTAACTATGTTGCATGGGATTTTTGTGAGGTGTTAATAAATGCCCCACAGAAGAAACCTTACCAGCGATACTGGTTGAGAAACCCTTAATAAAATGCCTCCCTGGATATTCCAAGTGTATATTCACATATGATAGGTTCTGAGTTTTCCTATAGTAAGTGAGCCTAACATTTGCCCAATGTTTCCTAATATGACTTGACCATAAAGTCGTTTACCTTTTTAAAAAACACTTTGTACTTTGGAAAATTTGGGACCAGATAGTGTCTAGTCTTTTCTGGCTTTGACATTTTATGATTCTGTGAATTAATTTATGGTGGTTATAGGCTGGTATGAAACAGAAATATATCTGTATGAATATTGACAGGTGTGTAAAACCAGAATGTTAAAAACAGAAAGTAAATTTGGTTGTAATAAAGGTACCAAGTATCATTATGACATATTTACTCTATGTCAGTTGACGTTGGATCTAATTTATATTTATCACCTTTGTTCATCACAGTGATCCTGTGGCATGCACTTTTACTCTCATTTTACAGTTAAGGAAAACTAAGTGTTAGAATGCTTTTGTTTCTTGGTAGGTTTCATGGTGAGTGTATGGCATAGACTAGTACTCAAGTGAGGACTGCTTATCTTTACATCACGTGGGATTTATTTTGGACTTTGACTCTGGAATAATTTTAAAAGAAACGATGAGATAGAGACCCCTTCAGTCACAGCACAAGGTTATTGGGTCTACTATTGGAAAAAAAAAACCTCTTGGAGGGAGACAGCAGGACAAGATTATTTTCTTGGTTGGTACTTGGATCACCAGGCAGAGAGACACAGAATGGTGCCCTTTGGGCTGTCTTTGACATCTTAAAATGAAATTCTAGGGATCAGTGGATAGAGCAGAGTTAGGACCTTCCAGGGATATACACAAAATTTACAGCTATTGCCAATGGTGATGAGCAAACCCCACAGGATCTTGCTTACATTTCATGTAATTTGGACAGGTTGAAGAACACATTTGCCTCTATTACTTCCAAGACATCATTCTGTGAGATCTCTCTGCAAAAAAAAAATACATATGATATAAAAATATATGTTTTGAATTTTTTACAAATGAAATGTAAGTCAGCATAGAGCCTCTTGTCTGCAATGATTCATGAGACACACACAACCCTATTCCTGTCCTCAAAGAAGCCAGGTGTAATAATCAGACAAATCTAAAATAGGAGATGCTAATATTTGGAGAACAATGAGAGAATAAGCCCAAGGTGATGGCTCAGTTAGTTTAGAGGTTATTCAGTCTGTGGATATAGCAACTGAGGTCCAGAAAGGGAAAGAAAATTGATTAAAGATATTTAGGGAATATACAGGATGAGAACAAACTCTGAGTTCCTTAGACCTTACAGGGGTCAGCAAGCGTTTTCTACAGGGCTAGATAGTAAATATTTTTTTGGCTTTATGAGTCATTTAATCTCTGTCACAACTACTCAATTGATAGTGCAATGCAAAAGTAGCCATAGATAATAAGTAAATGAATGAGCATGACTGTCTCCCAATAAAACTTTATTTATAAAAATAGATTGTGGGCTGGCTTTGGCACCATGGGGCTATAGATCTTGCTCTAGACCATGGAGTCAAGTTCTTCTCTCTGCTAATCTAACATTGGGAGATGAGAGCCTCAATTCAGTATCAAAGGAGCGTGGCTTTAAATCCCTCTCTTCTCCATATCATTACCCAAGTAAGGGTTGTTACTCCAAGGTCTTTTGTTACCTAAAATATCCAGAGAAGATCTTTCAGGTCTCAGGTTTTTGTTTTTCTTGATGGAGTAATTTGAGGGCAGTAGAGAGTGAGGTCCACTATGCCAAAGCCCAGAGCTTGAGAAGATAGAGGGTGGCTTAATCACTTAATGTTTATAAAGTGGTTCACAGATGAAACGTGCTATTATTAGGCCTTCAGAGGAAGGCTCATGCAGTTTTAATGCAGCAGCTGAGAGTGTCTCAGGAAATCTCATAGGCAGCATGCATTCAAATTGGCTGAGGCAGAAGCACTGTCTGCTGGCCCAGGATTTAGCTGAAGAGCTCTAGAAAGGCTCTTGATCAGGCAAAACCTGGAAGACCGAGCAGGGAGAAAGTCTTAGAGGACAGGTGTGATTGTGAACAGTAGCCATCTCAGTGAGGGGAGCTGGTGACATCTGGAGCTTGTCAACTCAGTGGTGGTGGGTCACGTTTCACAAGCCCCTGTGAGTAAGGAGACATTTTGTGGGAGAAAAATAGCCTTCTTATTCTATGATGGCATCTTTGATGATTCACTTGGTAAACTTAAGTATTCACAATTTTTACAGTTGAACATAGATAAAGGTGGTGTGTGTGTGTGTGTGTGTGTGTGTGTGTGTGTGTGTAATAGAACATGTTGGCTATTGGCGGTTTATTTTGCTCCTCTGTCCTGCAAGTGGAAGGAGTGCTGGGAGGTACAGGAATGAAGAGGAGTAGGAAAGGGGTGGTAAACCTGGAAAAAGATGTTAATTTGAACATTTAAGGGAGTTGAGTGAAAGAGTTGCACAGGGAAAGGATAAGTCATGGAGGAAGAACTAGATAAATCCAAATGGGGCCATATCTTCCAAAAATGATTTGCAGGTTCACTTACTGCTTCCAGTAGATTTGGTTGACCACACATGATAATATCTCAGCCTGATATTGCCTAGAAGGTAGATATTTCTCCTTGTCTGAATTCATGTGCTGAGAGTTCCCTTATTTGGATTTTCTCCCTCCCTTCCATCTGTCCGTCCCTCAAAGAGAACTAAAAACTGTTAGAATGAACAAACCAAAGAGCATTTCTAAATTATTTCAGAAGGTAGTTCATATTTTATAGCCTTCACTTCAAAGACAGGAGAGGGTGTGGGTTGGAGAGGGGCAGGGAGAGCCTTTGGCTGGATGAGGGTTGGGGGAAGGTGAACAGTATGCAGCAGTGGAAAAATACATCACTGAGAAATTCAGGGATCTTGTTCCAGTCCAGCCTAGTTCTGTCTCTAGTTATTTTTATTATAATTTATTCGGTATCTTTATCAGCTACTCTATATACATTCTCTCTAATCCTTTTGACACACCTGTAAAGTACATTGACCTCCATGTTAATAAACAGCCCCACTAATATGCAGGTATGCTAGGCTACCTCTGACTGATTGCAGGGCTACAACACTTTTTTTTAGGGTTTATTTACTGACTGAGAGAGAGAACAGAGGAGGGGCAGAGAGAGAGAGAGAGAGAGAGAGAGAGAGAGAGAGAGAGAATCCCAAGCAGGCCCCAGGTTGTGAGCACAGAGCCTGACATGGGGCTTGATCTCAGCATGGTGAGATCATGGCCTGAGCCAAAACCAAGAGTGGACTGCTTAACCAACTGAGCCACCCTGGAACACTTTGTTTTACACATTTTGCCTCCCAGGCCACTCTAAGCCCAGGATTTCCATTCCTGTGTATTTACTCTAGGTAAATAAAAATGTATGCCTTCCCAAAGGTATTTTATACATTTTATTTGTAATAGCCCCAAACTGGGAACAACCCAATGGATGAACTATGGAATATCCATGTGATGAAATACTGCTCACTAATAAAATGGAACAAACTGTGGCTACAACATGGTTGAATCTTTAAACAATTATGCTGAATAAAAGAGTGCATACTGTATAATTCTATTTGTATGAGGCTCTAAAACGGGCAAAACTAATCTATAGTGGCAGAAATTGGAGTAATTGTCACTTGGGGCCTGGGAAGGAGATTGCTGACAGGGTAGAGGCAAGGTGAAACTTCCTGGGAAGTTACGGAAATGTCCTATTCAAGATTGGGGAAGTAGTAACATGAGTGTATATACTTATCTAACTTGTTAAACTTTAAAATTAAAACAGGTGCATCTATTTTATTGTGTATAAACATACATTAATAAAGTTATTTGAAAAATGACTTCCATGCAAAGGAAGGGGAGTAAACTGTTTGTTTTTGAGAACTCTGAATTAAATGAACTAATAGAAGAGTCTTGTCCTGTTTGCCCAGAAGGTGGTGTTCAAATCCTAGTTCTTCCCTGGTGATTCTAAGTAAGGATCTTTTCCGTTTTGGCCATCCCGGCCTCCTATCTGTAAAAGGAAGAGTTGGACTATATCAGAGTTTCTCAACTCTGGCCACATGGTAGAATCTTTTGGTGGACCAGAGTCTGAGTCCACCCTAGAAAGCTGGATTTATTTAATCTGGGGTGGGACTATGGCATTGTGTGTGTGTGTGTGTGTGTGTGTGTGTGTGTGTGTGTCTGGTTTTTTCTTTTTCTTTTCCTTTTAATTCTCCAAGCAATGGTGATTCTCTTATACATGAAAGATGGAGAATTGCTGGACTAGATGATCATTAAGGTCTCCTTTAGATCTGTGAATTTTGTCTTAGTCTGCTTCAGGAGCAAGTAGGACCAATTTTCCCTTGGCTACTGAGACAATAAATTAGACAAGTAAGGTTCTTGGAGCACGAGATAATGAGAGATAATGAGGCAAAATAGTAGCAAGATAAACCAGAGATAGAACATGGAAGCAGGAATAAAACAGAGAAGGCAGCAGGTAGTTTTTCATAAGTAAGAAAATTTAAACAAAAACTCACAACATTTCAGATGTTAAATGTGTACCAAGAGCTGCTGTGGAAAATATATAATGAACATTTATTTACTATTGATAATTGACAGTATTTTTTATTATGCATAGCCTCCCTTCATTTTTAATGTACCTATGTAAAGTAGAGTGAAAACAGCCAATGCTATCTCCAGTGAGGTTTAACAAAACTTGCCTGGCTTGGCTAAGATAATACACAATTGTGAGGATCATTAAACTTGTCTTTGAAGGGAGGATGTGGAATCTTTACATCCAAAGAACTTATAGAATTAAGAAACCATTCTTTGTCTCAGTAGATGCAGTTAAGAATTTTCTTTGCAATTGTGACAAATCATTGCAGTTGGCACAGTTACAGATACGGCATTTTCTTAGGGGCAACAGGTAAAGGTTTTGTGAAGACAGGGGAGCTCTAAGAATGTAATAGATTAGCTGTTCTCAAAGTGTGGTCTCGTGGTCTGTATGGTCAAAACTATTTTCATAATAATTCTAAAATAAAAATTTTTCCACTTTCACTCTTTGAGGACACAGTGGAGTCCAGGGGTTACCCAATGTGTATTATGGCAACCACTATAATGCAGAAGCAGATATGAGACTCCATCTGTCCTCTGTTAAGCCAGATGTTAAAAATGTTTGCAAATATGTAAGACCATGGTACTCTACTCACTAATATTTGTTTGAAAAGATGGTTGTTTTGTATAACAACGATTATTTATGTTAACATGTAGGAATTTATTATTGTTTTAGAATGGACTGTCAAATAAAACGTTTCCCAGTTTTAACTTCTAGTATGGTAAATATTGGTAGCTATAACCCACATAAACAAAATCTATTTGCTGTCTTTAAAAACTGTTAAGAGTTTAAAGAGATTCTGGGATCAAAAAGTTTAGGATATGTTCAATGCAGACATTGAATGCAGGCCTTTTTGGGTGAGAGATCCTGAGACCCTGTGGAAAGCTTACTTCCCGAGATGAGGCTCCACTCATCTTCTAGGATAGTGCATCTCAGTTGTTCATGCACATAAGAATTATCTGGGGATCTTGTGCAAATGCTTCTCCATGGAAAGACCTTGAGTGGGGCCTGAGCCTCTAATTTCTAATACCTCCAGTATTAGGGGGTGGTTCTGGTTTTGACTGCTAGACTCTTTAGAAGAATGGTAGTAACACTCCAGCAGACCTTTCTCCACATCACACAAGTGGATGGATGTGAAAAGCTCGATAGAGGAGTTCAATTAAGTCAGCTCAAGAGGAATGAGTCACTTGATTTTCAAAACTCTGTATCTCCTTTGGAAAGCCTCCTTTTTCTCTCTCACTGAAGTTTTCCTACCTTCTAGTTCTCACAAGACTTCTTTGATTTCTCAGTTAAAGGAAATGTATTGTTTTGTCATTGCTTTTTTTTTTTTTTTGGTCGGGAGGTGTGGTCATTGTCTAATTCCCTGACTTGGCTTTGAATTTCTGATCCTATCTTATTCATCTGTCTCTAGCATCTAGTGGCAAGTTTGCATGTAATAGGGACTCAATAAATGTTAAAAGGATGGATGGGTAGATGGAGGAAAAATAGTCTTCAGGTCCGGAAATGGGCATCTGCAAAACTGTGAAGGAGATGACAATTGTCTTAAGTATTCTTTCACCCCTTTTCTGTAGGCAGCATGACCAAACTGGGTAAATGGCAACCAAGGCTAGCTGGTCTGTGAGTTAGGCTTTTGTCCCAGGGATTTTTACATTTAATACACATCATTTAAGGGACACATACATGTATTTAGTCTGCTGTACTAATAGCTTCTGGATGTCTTTAGCTCCAGCTAAAGGTATTTCCCAGCTCCTTCAGCAGAGCTCCAAGACGAAGTCCTTGAGTCAGCAAACACCCATAGAGGAGAAAACATGGGAGATGACTAGTATGACTCTATGGGGGTTGGAGAGGATGACTTTTAAGGTCTCTTCTGTGAGTGAAATTCCATGTTTCCTTAAAGGAAGGGGAGATGTGCTTGCATGAGATACTTGGGGTTTTCAGGGCATTCTCTCTGGAGTGAATTTCCGAGCCACAAAATCTACTCCAGTATTACATTCTTCTGGTCAATGGAGTGGTTTTTATATGCAGGTACACTTGATGGAGGGGGTGGGGTGGGGTATTCAGTAGGAAGGACTTTAGGGACTGAATGAGCATGTAGAATTCAGCTAGGTCTAGCATAAAATTTCAAACTATTGTAGACAGGTATTAATTTGTCCACCATTTCACCTGATACTCATTTGCCAAATTCTGGGACTGTCTGATTCAGAGCAGAGTTGCTCTGGTTTTACAGGATAAGGAAGAACTAAAAACGGTCACCAAAAGTTATAAGTCTCACTAGAATGTCAATGGCATCTATTACATTCTGGTTACATCCCATAACAATAAATCAGATACCAATAGAGCCTCCTTTGCTGTTTTTTTTCCTCTCCCCAACATAGGAGATATTTTCCAGTTGGATCTTCCTCATCTTTTCCCTCCTCTCCTGACTTTTCACAGAGCATTTTCCTCTAATATATCCAAAGTACCCCTCCTTAACTAAGCACATTAGGGAACTCAATTGCACTAAAGTATTTTTAATATTCACCAAATCAAATTTCTTCTGTTTTTAATAACCTCAGACTAAATTCAGTTGACAGTTTTCTTTCCCTGAGTCCTTGTGGTCTAGGATTCATACATATATACTCTGTAATAGCCCTTACATACTGTGTTGGGTTTGCACTGGTTTGTCTCCTTCACTAGGCAAAGAGGACAATGACACTGCCTTTATTTTAGTATTCCTGCTCCCAACCAAATGTTTGCTGAATGAATGAATTACCTTTTAAAGATTATAAAAGATTTTCTACCTTGGCTCTTGTGCAATAAAGCTGTGTTCTTGAAAACTTGTAGTAAACAGAGTATTTACAAATCAAATTGTGTATTAGCACAGGAAGGAAGCTTCTTGTTTAGCAAAACCTTGGAGTGAATATTTAAAGGAGTTAAGAATGAATTCAACAAATGTTCAACAGATTTTGATTAAGCAGCTTTTGTGTTTAAGGGACTAGGCTAGGTGCTGGGGATCTAAAAGATGAATAAAGTGGGTCCTGATTTAGAAATCATCTGTAAGTAAGTCTAGTATTCTAGGCTTTCTTTTGAGTGCTATCTTTATCTGATGGGTTATATCTGTGTTGGTGGAAAAAAGAAAATGGATTGTTGGCATGTTGTATTTGAATATAGCTGCAGATGTATGAATAATATACTTTTATATATAGTACATACATTATACTTATATATGAAGTAAATGTATATGGTTATACATAATAAAACATGCACACACATATACATATATATGTGTGTGTGTGTAAAATATTTTTTACACACACACACATTATGTTTTCTGTATTTATATCCTATGTCTACTCATCTACTCTCTATAGTCTTCTGGAACTGTGCTATATAATTAAAAAAAGTACAGGACAGGTGAAAATTCTAATGAAAACACATTTCAGAAAATTTCATAATGCTCTCCAAACACACAATTAAAGCTCTCATTTAGAATACCCTGAAGATCAGATCCAGAGACTACCATAGAGACCTGAGTTTGAATCCTGCCTCTATTTCTTACTAGTTGTATACGGACAAGTTAAGGAGTCTCACTGAGCTTCAGTTCCCTTGTTTGTATAATGGGAATAATAACTACCACACAGGACTGTTAAAGAGACTAATCAAATGGTATGTGTGAAAGCACAATGTTCATTACATGGTCAACTCCAGATATCACCATGCCTGCCAGAGAGCCGTCTTGACAGCCTGCCTTCTTGGGGGAGTTTAGACCTGAATTCCTCTGAAGGTGGGAAATAATAAGCTAGCCAGCCACTGTGCTGGAGAAAATGATGCTAGCAAATGTCCTAGGAACAATTCCCTTAACCCCATTTAAAGATTAGATTCTTAAACCAGGCAATATGTAGCATTACCCTATACGCCACCCTGAGTTTTTTCCACAGTGAGACCCACCATCCTGGTCTATTGGCCATCAGAGGAGAATAGACAGTGCACAAAGGCGTCCCAATAAGGATGCCTCTGTCACTGAAGTCATAACCTGAAAATCCTATTGTTCCCTTTGGGAGACGATCAATATAGAATGGGACTTGCAGTCAATGTGTGGTAAGGCCATTGCCAAAGGGTTCCTCTCCCCTTCCTTTCCTGAAATTTTGCATCTGCTTTTTTCTCCTGGGCAAGGTGAGTCTTTGCTAAAGATTCTCTAAGGATGTCCCCAAAATGAGACAAATAAAAAGAACCCTCTCCGTGACTTTATCTGAGACAATTGAATTCAGCTCACTTTCAAATACATCAGCAGCAAAGTATTGTATCCATTTTTAGTTTTGTCTTAATTTAAAATGTTGAGTAATTATATTTTGGAGTAATGTATTTCCCTCACTTCCCTTAGCAGATGAGGAAAGGGACTAAAAATCACAGTCATAATAGCTAACATTTATTATGCACTTATTTGCCAATTTTTCTGTGCTTCACATTTATTAAATTGCTTATTCATCCCAACAAGAGGAAGAAGAAGCATACAGAGGTTCAGTAATTTCCCCACTACCACGGAGCCAGTAAATAAAGTTGACCTTGGATATGCTCATGGGGCCTCAAAAGGATGACAGAAATCAGGTAGGCCATATTTACAGTGAGTTGGAAAACTATTTCCACTTCAGAGAATTCTGTTGTTTTAAAATCCAGGAGAGTAGAAATCCTTTTGGGAATGATATGCCTATAAAACAACTAAATACTACTCCATTCCTCCATGCTACATTGTAAGGCAATATATAAACGTGGAAATTCACCTTTCACAGATAAAGTCTCGAGCAGTGAATCATATAAGTACTTTTTTAGTACATTCTCTCTGTGTAAGTGTAGAGCGTGTAAGACAGTAAAAAAAAAAAAAACAGCATCTCTGTCTCCCGAGAATTAATAATTTAGTTGGAGAGAATCAACATGCATGAGACGTTGGGAGTGCAAAGTCAATAGAAGTGGAGCAAAGTGTGGGAAGGATGCCCAAAATTAGAGCAATGAAGAGCCGAGTACAGAGTAGGGATTCAATACATTTTATTCTTTGTCCTCATATACCATATTTTCTCTCATGCCCTGTCAGTGTCAGCATCTCTGAAGCTCTGTCTTGGTATCCCTCGAGGTTTCCCTGTTATAACCTCTCTGCTGATACTTCACAGGTTATTGGGATATGTTTCTCTCTTAGACCAAAGTTCATGTCTGCAACTACCAAAGCCATATTATACTACATGTTCAGTATACACTTCTAGACTAGGCATCTAGTCTAGAACAATTTTATTATTTTCTTCCCTCAACTGTCTTCTCTTCCCCAATTAATAATGCCAGCCAGTACCTGTATCTGTCATCCCTATTGGTTCACCAGACCAACCCAAGCTTTAAATATTGAGGTTACCTCTAACTCTTCTTCAACATTTAACAGATCCTAAGTCCTCTAATTTACTTTTTTCAGTGTTTCTTGCAAATGTTGTTTCATTTCCCACCATCATTATTGTAATTATGATTATTTGCAATTTCAGGTATACCAGTAGTTATTAACAGTCATGTGATGACTAAGGAGTGGTTTGATGTGGGTTATGAGTCCTCTTTTTGCAAACAATTAAGTGTCCCAATGGCTTAAAAATTTTGGAGTAAATCCAAGGTTATGTATATAATGTTCAAGAAAATAAAAATGGAATGGCTTATGGAGACAAAGGTGGAGTAAAAAGTGATGCCCTAGGAGTTTATCTCTGCATGAATACAGGAGGATAGCTAGTACTTTTGCTTGGGAGCCATGAAGACTGTTGTTTGGGAAAGCCATTAGTATTGAGAAGATGATAAAAAGAGAATGGAGGAGAAAGAGCAAGAGGGAAAGGGAAAGAGATTTCTAGAGGTAGAATGATATTAGAGCTAGAAGTTACAAAAAGTAGACAACTCTTTTATTCCTCTGTGTATGCCTCTCAGAAATTGTTCAAATGGGAATTTAATTAAGTTCTAAGTGATAGAAGACTAGGGATTGTGAAGGTATAAGGAAGTGGAGACTGTGTGTAGAGAAGAAAGGGAAGGGATCACTTGGGTCACTTGGCTTAGCTGTAGTCCTCCAGCTTCAGCAGAGGCCAAAGAAAGGGATATGGGAAGGTAGGTGATACTTCTGACACACAAGCCATGATAAATTATCTGTAGGTTTGGGGCATGTGTAAGTTTGAGCTGTGTAACTCAAGGCTGCAGCAATAATAATGATGGTGAAATAATTAACCTTTATTACACACTTGTGTAGCAGGCATAGTGTTAAATGTTCTACATGGGTATTCTCACTAATGACCTTTTTCGAAGGCTATGCTGACTTGTATTTATCTTAGTTCATGCACACGTATGAGAGGCAGTGTGGACCTGGGAGCCAGACAGGACTGAGTTAAAAATATACCTTTATCATTGCCAGTTATGTGACCATAGACAAGTCAACTAACCCCCATGAAACTTACTTAATCCAGTGGATATCATTATATCTACCTTTGGGGTTTTTTATGAGAATTATGGATATAATACATGGCATGGAAGAGATTTCTAGCTGTCTACCAAAATCTGTTTTTCTTTTCTTATTTTTGGGTACATAGCTAGACTACATTTTCTGGCCATTTTGCTGTTTAGGTGTAGCCTTGTGAGGAGAAGTTTCCTTCCATGGGAATGTGAGCAGAAGTGATTTGTGCACCCTTAGGCCTGGCCCATAGCCCCTCATGTGTGTTCCTCTATGTTCTGACTTCTTTCTATCTGACTTGGCTGGAGATGCCCACAGAAAGCTTGGAAGCCATAATTAAAGATGGATGAGCTGCTGTTGTCCTGGCATCCTAAGTAAAGTGCTGAGGAACACTACCCAGGACTACTAGGTGAGAAATAAAGAACCTTGTTCTTAAAGTCCCTGACACTTTGGAATTTGTTGTTGCCATCTATTCACTCTAATGCCTAAGACTCTAGAACCCTGCATGGTATCTAGTGTTTGCCCAACAAATGCTCTTTCCATCAGGTCAAGTAGGAGTTGTGCATCTACCACCTAGTGAAAATGGGTATATACAGTAAGTGTTTAAATTTTTGTTGGCTGTTGAATTAGGAGTCATGTAGGAGTGTTGGTTGGCCACACTGGAAAAAAATCCCCCTCAAAACTAAGTCTCTGACCTAATTTACCAGAGACCTCTCATCAACTTAATGATACAGTATTTACTGCCTGTGATGGAGTTGCTTGGCCTCTCACTGTGTGAGCAGGTGGCTGCTCCTTCCTTATGGTCCCTTGGCTTTTTATTTTTCAATTATGTCATGAAAGAAAACATACAGAAAAGTAGAAAGAAGAACTTTTTAAAAATGGGGACTACTAAATCCTTTAGCACACAGACCCTCAGAGGGTGTTCAGATTAAGAAATTTGAGCCTCCAACTCTCTAGACTCCAGTAATGTGGAGCTGCATGAGGCAAGGTCTCTTGAGTGGGTAAGATAAAGTCCTTCATCACTTTGGAAAATCACTGGAGTTCTTCGAGATCCATTTTCTTCAGTAAGATATTGCTAAGGCCCTCTGTACCTCAGTACATTTCATACTCAATTCTTTGTAGTTGGTTGGGCTACTGACGATCACATGAATAATGTATGTTCATACAGGAGGAAAAAATACATAGTGTTATGCAAAGGTTATGCTGCTTACCATTATTTTTATTACTTCACTAGAGTCAGGAGACCTAGGTTCTAATCTTGACTCTGCCACTAATTAACCACTCTGCTTGAGTCAAATCAGTTACCTTCTCTGGGCCTTTGTTCCTCATCTATAAAACAATACTGTTGATCCAGATGATCTCGTGGGTAACTTCTAGCCATAGAATTCAGTGATTTTAATTATTTCTGTGATTCTGTTATTAAAAGGCAGCCAGCCACATCGTCAGCAGTCCTCCATGACAGCCAACTTCCATTTCTAACAAGCTGGGTGAAGGGCTCCATCCTTCTTAGGGCACTGCACCTGTTTCCTAGAAGCGGCTCTCTGGGTAGTCCCTATGAGGGAGCAGCAGCAGGGTAGCCAGCAAGGGCCATTCTTCCTGAAAGCTGGACAAGGGGAGAAGGTAACCTTAGTCTGAGCCATTATTTTGGACATAGTTATTGTTTTATTATCAGCTTAAATAGGGCTCCATTGATCTCCCTGTAAGCAAGTGTTGAAATCTTCCTTGTCATATATCCGGAGCCTCTTTACCAAGAGAAACACCAAATATGTGTGTGTGTGTGTGTGTGTGTGTGTGTGTGTGTGTGTGTGTGTGACAATTATTTCAGGCTTTTCCATTCACTTTTGTCACCCCACAGCACCCCCAAAAACTTCCTTAATAATTATCTCTGGGGATCTATTATGCCTTTTTCACTACCCTTCCTATACCTATAACGTAATTTGCCCTTCCCTAAATGGCTTTCATCCTCCTTCCAGTCTCTGTTTTCACTCTGTAATTCATAATTACTCTCCCTTTTATGCCCCACTATTTTCCACCTCATTAACTCTTATTCTTGGCATAAAAGTGCCTCCTTTATGGGCTGCAGTGAAGGAACAAGAAGGAACTCACATTTAGCCTCTTTTGAATTTGAGAAAGTTTTCCTTGTTTTCCTCTTTGAAATACATGAGAGTAGCACCCTCATAAGCATTCTACATGGAAAACTGATATCTATCCTGCCTTTTGCCACATTTTCAGAATTTCTTTGAATTCAGAAATTCAGGGGCACATTTTTTGCCAACTACGTATTTCATTAATTTTATGTAAATTTCTGAGCAGATTTCCCCATCCCACATCAAATGGTAGTCAAAAGCCCTACACCACAGCTGACTTTGCCACACGTTGGTTCTAAAAGTGTCCCAATTTTTTACAGCAAAGAGACCTGTATGGTCAGGAAAAAGGAAGTCCTGAAAAAGAGACTCCTATCTTATGAGACTTTGCCACTGCCTGGAGAAAAATACCATCACTTTAGGAAGTGAGGAGGAGAGTGGACTGTCTTTCAGCATGAGTTTGATTCAGGCAGTTCAGGCCATGCAAGATGTTGGGAATCATCAGACTAGTTTAGTATATATTAATTTACTATATTTTCTATGCTTTGGAAACCTTTATTAAACTTTAAAAAAAATCTTTATTATTTTTGAGAGAGAGACAGAGTGTGAGCAGGGGAGGAGCAGAGAGAGAGGGAGACACAGAATCCGAAGCAGGCTCCAGGCCCTGAGCGGTCAGCACAGAGCCCAATGTGGGGTTCGAACTCACGAACTGTGAGATTATGACCTGAGCCGAAGCCGGATGCTCAACCGACTGAGCCACCCAGGTGCCCCTGGAAACTTTTGTTTAAACAAAGCTTGAAGAGTGGCAAAGCAAATAAGGGTGGAATTATTCCTGTTGAGGTCTAGGACATTGGCTGTAGAACAGAATAAAAGAATCCAGATTTCCTTCCTCCCTTTAGCAGCTTCTGGGGGCTCTTCTGTACTCTTATTCATGTGTATATTTGTGAAATACACATTTGCCTTCTAATACAATTTCAGGTAACAAAGATCTTGTTAGGAAAAAATCTTTTAGAGACTGTGTGTTGTTTTGTAATATCCCTGAAAAGACAATTTCAGAGGATCAGCAAAGGAAGGAAGACAGGCACTTGAGTAGTTATCTTCTAGATTTACTAGATTTTCATGTCCTACACATGCATCCTCTCCTTTTTTCTCAAACACATAGTGTAACAAAGGAACGGGAAGCTGTATTTACATGGGTAATTAATAACTGAGCTGGTCTAGGTCAAGATGTTCTTTATGATAATAGGAGTGCATTTTCATTCATCCACTTAAAGTTTTTGCTGGGGCTATAGAAATTGAGTCAAGGTTAACTGACTTCCAGGAAAGGGCATATCTATGTTAGGAACCAGGACCAGGCAGCAGAGTTAGTACTATAGACCCATACAAGTACTCAGACTCATATAAGCTGTATGAAGCTGGCAAGGTTACTTAAATTCTGAGCTTCAGTTTCCTCATATCTAAAATGAGGACAATAGTATTTACCTTGAAAAACTTTGTGAGGACTAATTACTAAACAATTACGTTTTAAATATCTAAAGCTTAGTAAGTGTTAAATAGTATTATCATTATTTTGTATTATAGTAGTATTTATTATCATTACTCTATTAGACTAGAGTCTTGTCTAGTGACTATAAATCCCTTGGGGTCAAGGACTTTGTTATATTCATAGTTTGTCACCTCTGCACCCAGCAGGCACTCCACAAATGTGTGCTGATTCGACAGATGACATCTTTAGGACTTGAAATCCTTTGCTTACATTCATTAAAGTAAATTTTACCTTCACAACTTAGTAGTAGAGTGGGAAGGAAATATATCAGTTTTAAGGCCACCCTTTACAGTTTTCCCCAAGGAAGACTTCTCTAATCCTTTGGAATTAAGACATTGCCTTCCTCTGAGCTTTCCTTGAACACTCCTTGTGTCTTTATCAGAGTATTTTATCATTGTTGGACTTGTAGTTACAATGGCCGTGCTTCTGTCTATAGGATTCTGAGGGCTGAATCTGTGGCCACTGTCATACTGTAAATACTACTGAACCTACTACATCACATACAGGGGGCTTTCAATTCTATTGAGCTGGAGGGGACAGGTGTTAACAATGCTTAAGTGTTTTTGGCACCAAATCTCAAAATTTGTCTGCAGGCCTCATCTTCAGATATATTCAAGAGAATACAATTTCTGCCACCAAGGAGTTTTAATCTAATGGAAATTGTAATATTGTTTTCATTGCAACAGATTCCAGGGTTTCATGTTGAACGAGTGATCATTGGTTGATTAAATTAGTGAAAGAAGCAAAAGCTGTTATCTTGTTTAGGAGGAAAGAATGAGAAAGTACAGAAAGGTTAGGTGATTTACGTAAGGCCACACACAAGTCAGAGAAGTAGAACCTGGGGCTGCCAAATCCCATCTGATGTCCTTTCAAGCACACAATGCAACATCCTTGTGTTAAGGACCTCAAATATCTCAATCCTAATTTTTAGCTATGAATAGCCACCTCCTTCCTGCTTGTCCATGATACAGTTTTTCCCCCTTTTTCCCCCCAAAATATAAGTATTTGGAGGAAAAAAAAACATTCTGACCAAATGTGCTTTTGGTAGAAATTCTAGGACCAACTTATTACATCAAATCCTGATTTAGATTTCAGAATTCATTTGAATATATTAGTTGCACAATTTGTGTATTTTCCTCTGTCACCTACCAAAAGCAATTTCCCCCTTTTAGGATCATTGTGTTTTTAAATATAAGATGTAAGAGACAAGAATTACATAGCAACTTGCTTTCCCATTAGACTGCAGTTGCTGACAATCTATCTGATCAGACAAGGTCAGTGACAGAATAATCTCCATAGTATTTAAAGAGAGCTTGGGGGGGGGCAGGGACAATGAGGAAATGAGAAAACTATTGGAAAAATCTTTCCCTAGAATGGAACGTGAGTCCTTTATTGCTTGCTGCTTGTATAATCTGAAGAGATGTCTTACAGTAGCAACAGTTTATAACCTGCCAACAAGAAAACTGGGGAACTGAGGCAATGAGATGTTCAATTGTGGTTGTTTTTTCTTCCTTCTAGTTCCCAAAGCTTTAGAAAACTAAAGACTAAAAATCACCAACTTGAGAGGTTGAAGCTGAATAGGGGGAGTTAATGAAGAGGCAAATACAGGGGACTCTTTTCAACTCAAATAGGGAATTGAGGATATATGAAAGGAGGTGGAATGGTCCAAAACCAGGTTTGCCTGGTGGGGTCATGAAAGTGGACCTTGACTCCAGGCATCATAGGAAGTACAGCTGGCCTTGAATCCTGCATCATCTGGGCCCGTTTCAGTGACTGTCTCTCTCCCCCTCTCCTTGTATTAGTCTCTGCTTTAAGAAGAAACACTCATTCATACCAAAGTGTCTATGTCTGACAACTGATGACAGTCTGATTGGAGGAAGAGCATTAGGGTGCCTGGGTGGCTCAGTTAGTAAAGCTTCTGACTTTGGTTCAGGTCATGATCTTGCAGTTCATGAGTTTGAGCCCTGTGTTGGGCTCTGTGCTAACAGTTCAGAGCCTGGAACCTGCTTTGGATTCTGTGTCTTCCCTTCTCTCTGTCCCTCTTCCAGTCACACTCTGTTTCTCTCTCTGTGTCTCAAAATAAATAAACATTAAAAAAAAAGGTGCGGGAGGGCATTGCATTTTATCAGGGAGCAAAGATGTAACTAAAGAGTCATGATGAATACTGGGGACAATGGATCACATAGATGAAATAATTTTGGAGCTTTCTGACCTTTATGGAGCCCCTTAAGTGACATATGTGACCTACCATGGTTTCATAGAAGGGTGGTTAAAAATGAGCTCCAGGTCCTCACCCCACTCAAGGAAAAAATGAAATGAGGTCATTGTTCTAGTGGCCAAATTTTAGATGCAGCTCAGGCACAGGCAACATCATGGAAAGCAAACACAAAATCATATTCTCTGGGAACATTTGGGTTGAGGAGATGAGACCCAAAGCTTAAATGTTTAATACCCAGGAGAGAGCTTGGACTAACTCTCTGCCTGAAACTCCCTTTCTCCCTGTTCTACCCCTTCCCCAACTATTCTCTGCCTGAGTGGGAAGAAGCCAGTTCTAACAGAGAAAATGAGCACAGGGGCTCTTGAGAACTGATAAGATGAGGCCGCCTTGGGTTGTCAGAGTATTTAAGTATTTCCTGATGTCAACAAGACCTTGAGTAGTTGAGGAAAGCTGACCTGCTAAACCAATTCCCAAAAGGGCTCAAAAGTCTCTTTGGCCCTCAAGACATTGTTAGAGCAAAACAGTGTCTGTGGGATGAACAGCTAGCACCTAGTTTTAGGTTCCTACTTTCTTACCAGTGATGTGACCTGGCACAGACTCTTCATAAATCTTATGTGTGAAGTGAATAAACAATTCTCTCATCTACTTCATATCATCAAAATCAAAGTTGAATGATGTCGGTGAAAGCATTTGTTAAACAGTAAAGCATTAAACACATAAACCTGCTTTTGGAATTATTAGAATGATTGTTATCACAACTTTTATTACTGTGATTTTTCTTTGAGGATACCTCTACTCCCTGCCCCATTCTATACTCCTTTTCCTCCTCTCTGTTATGCTTTTTATCCATAGTTTTTGAGATGAAACTCAACCAGTTTTATGAATTGACACCCAAGCAATAACTATACATACAGCATTACTCTCCTCCAGGGAAATAGATAGAAGGTGACATTTAACATATAACATGGTACTGGGAGGTAGAATTGCAGCCTGAAGAATGAATGTGAGAAGCTGTATTAATTTAATATTCTATTTTTTGGGAATGACCCCGTCTAGTGCCCCTCACCTAAAACTGCAGATGGGATACTTCTTTTGCTTATACAGGTAGCTATTCACTGTCATATTCGACATGCTTTTAATGTCTTTAAGCATTAATGCTGGTATTTATAGGCTTATATTTTATACAAAAAATTGCTTTTATAGAATATGGGTGGCTATATTAAAAGTAAACTGTATTCTCATAGGCTGCTGGAAAGACAAATCACAGGATTGTAGGAGAAAGGAGTGGACAGAAATGCCAACAATGTCCTAAGGAGGTTCATATATGCAACTAGCTCCTGTTGGCATAGTTTTATTTGATTTCATGCTGCCTTTCATTTTCAAAGGATCTTTACCAGTGACCAAGGGACCAAGTACAAGAAACACTTTGTATCCATTAATATCATGCTCTCAAGGTGCAAAGCTGTGGTGTGTAACTCCTTGGCAGTACCACCAGAAAAACACCTTAGATCACAGAGGACTTCACAGTGATGCTTATGTTGGCTTTAACCACCCCTTTACTCCACCTATCCGAAGTGGCATTTAAGACTGTGAATCTACCCAGATTCCTAGTTCTCTGTCAAAACTTACGGATGTATGAGTTTATTGTATTACAGAATTGGAGAACTACAGAGTTTCCCAGTGAGAGGAGAGACCTATAAAATCATTTATTTTGACTTTCTTGGGAATTGAAGACCACAAGACTGTTGTGTAGCTTCTCAAGACCTACATGGGTGCTGGTGATTTATATTTCCAGGCGTCAGCTTTGCATTTTAATAAAGGTTTGCAATCTTTAAACCATGAATAAGATGAGAATTTCAAGCACTCTGGTAGGCCAGTAAGAGAGATCTTTGAGCATATAGGGCTTTGGTTATTTCTTAGATCACAAGATGTAGAACTTGATACATTCTGTTTAAGGTGAACATCACCAGTGAATTCAAGCATGTAGCTTCAGTTTTAAGAGTTGAGCAACACTTCTCTCTCTCTCCCATTCTTTCTTTCTATCACCCCCAGTCAGTATGCAGACAGGTAGTCTAAATTATATACACTCAATTGCAAAGGTAAATATGTTACCATATACTTTAGATTCTTTGCTGTGGACATTAACCAGCATCTTTAGCCATGATCATTTATATTAAATGGATATTCAGCAAGGTTAGTTACTGTTCATATTTCCCACCAGAACCATGTCTAGAAATTGTTGTGAAACAGTGGCTGATATTTTGCTGCTCAAGAAACTGATTTCCTTCCTCTTTAGGGGTGTGAAATTTATTATTACCAAGGAAGAATTTATTGTCCTTGATCTCTGTTTCATCATCTCTACTTATCCTTTCTGTTGATTATTTGTATATTTAGTTTCCACCCTACACTTAAACATATTGAAGCTTTGAATATTCCCTGGAGATTTACTCTAAAAGGCTTGGATAGACTCTCTTCCTAAGGATTCTTGCTGCCAGCCATCAGCTCAACATTATTTTACTTTGATACCTCAGCTTCTCAAAAGCTGGTTAAACACTTGAACTCTATATTCTATTATAGTTGTGGGAGTCTAAAATAGGATTCTTGCTAATGGTTGTCCCAAAACACAAAGGCCTCATAAATATAACCTGCTTGGAGGTGGTGGAAGGGAAAGCTGAAATGGGCTTGGTACTGGGGAATGATAGAATCAATTTGAAAGTCAGATTTAGAAGGAGAGCAACCAGATACTCCTCTGTCCAACCTTCGAATCAACCTTGAATCAACTTTGAATCAACTTCTCTCAAATAGTACCTTTCTGTTAACCAGTAAAGTAGTTTAGTACTATGTGATAGATAGGGAAAAGGGTCAGGAGTCAGAAGAATTATGTTTAACTTTTCTACAAACTAGCTGTTGGCCAATTGGCTACTAACTTAAATGAGGTCTGAGTGTTCTCATGATTTACGTGAAGATGTTAACACTTACTTATCATTTTTATAGGATGATGTGAGGATCAGCTTAGCAACATGTGTTGAATGGATAAATGAGCCGTAGGTAGAAAAGTACCTCGAAAAGTTAAGTATATATATATTTTAAAAGGCAAAGTATATAACTAAGATAGTCATAATGTTACCTGGCTTTGGTGTTGCTATGGTGGTATGAATCACCCAGGTTTTTTTTTTTTTGTTTGTTTTTGTTTTTGTTTTTTACTAGACCGAGTTACCACTCTTAGATCCATTATCCCAACCCCATCTTCTCATCCTATAGTTTTAAGATACTTATATGTTCTTTGTTTAAAATTCTTAGCTATTCTTACCCGTGAATGACAGATTTAGCTTGTTTCTGGTGCTGAATGCATTCTTCAATGTTTAGATATTGCTTATATGGGAGCAGCCCCAGTTTGGCAAGGCATCAGGTAATCTAAACTAAGTCTTCCATTAAGATGTTTGGTTACCTCCCTCTGACATCATCTCATCTTCAAAGGTGAGCCAGAAGAGGGTGATAGACTATTACAAAAAATGGAAGAGTTATGTTGGGAAATCTGGCTACAGTAGAAGTCTGGGATGAGAGCTTCTTTACCTTCAACCACATGGAAATGTGAAATAAAATAGGTCAAACATTTATGAAAGAGCCAATTTAGAAATAGTGAATGACCCCCAACCTAGTCAAAATTGTGAAAGTGCACTGGAGCCAAAAGATCAAAGAAAAGTTCTAACAACTTAATGGCTGGGTCTTGGATCTTCAAAACCCACTTGGAAAGATGAGTCCAAATTGCAGATTTGTTTTTGAGAGGAGCTAGAACTGAATTACCTGCATAAAGTCAAGAGTCAGGAAGAGTGCACATTAGTGAAATGGAGACTCTAAAATTCTACTTTGTCACAAAGGAAATCATCAAAGAAGCAGCCTAAGCCCTGGGTGGAAATAGTCATCTGCAAGTATTTAACACCAGGCCAGTAACACATGATTATGTGGATGAGAATACATACCATCCACTCGATACAGTGACCTGAAGCCAAAAAATTAACAGGAAGATCATAACAAAACTGGAGAAAATGAAAACAGTCAACAGCAGCAAATGAGAAGCTGTATGTTAGGATATTTTATATCTAGAGCATGGGGCTGCAAGTGAACATTCCTCATCCCTCCTAAGATGGGCTGAGGATAAATGTTATATAAATCTTACAAGGAAATAACACACTAGAGAGAATATATTTATACCTCAATGACTGTGGATTAAAATAAGACTACAAGATATTTAAAAATAAATATATTTGAACTGTTCAAAGATAAAGGTCTAGAAGTCATAAAACAGGAAAGTGTGAGAAAGGACAGATTTTTAAAAACTAATGAAAAATACTGATAAAAGAATATGTAGTCAAGGACATTAAAGTTGAATAATGGACTAGATATATTGAAAAATAAAGTGAATGAATTGGAAAATAGATGAGGTAATCACTCTTAATATAGCTCATAGACAAAAAGATGGAAACAGGAATAATAAGTGAAGAGACCTAGAAGATGGTACAAGAAGTTCCAACATAGATCTAATAGGATATCCAGCAGGAGGGAAGAAAGAATAAAGAAGAGAGTAGAGATGATAATAAAAGCTTTTCTGGAATTGAGGAAATGTTGCCTTAGTTTGAGGAAACCACTAAGCCACAAGCATAAAAAAAATTAAAAAAAAATCCATACCAAAAGTGAAACTGTAGGCAAAGGATATCTTAAAACTTACCAGAGAGGAAAGACAGACTACCAAAAGTTAGACTGACAGCAGAATTCACAGAAGCAACAATACACAATAGAAGACAATAGAGTTATTTGCTGAGTGGAAATTCTGATCACTCCAGGCTTATAAATTCATCTAGACTGTAAAGAATTCAGGAAGGGGCATGGAAGACTTTTTCAGAATAAAGAGTGAAGAGAACTTATCACTCCTAAATGTAAAGAACAATGAAACAATTTTCATCAACAGAAGAAAATGGAACCCAGAAGATACAGAGTTTACAAGCAAAATCCTTGGCAAAATGATAGTAATAAAAATAATACTAATTGAGAAGTATTTTTTAAAAAAACTAAAGTTCTGGACAAAAATGACATGGAAAATTTCAAGAGAGAGATGAGGATTAAAGCCATTTGCAGGTTCTCGTGTTCAGGTAGAGCAACATGATGCTGATTAATCTGAGGGTTTGATACATGTTTTTAAAATGATAAAATAATAATAAAATAATATGAATAGAACATATAACTTCCAGAACAGTAGAGAGGGGGAAAAAGGGAGACTAAAGAAGTTGTATGGTGACATTTCAAACACTAACAGGAAAGGTTTAATTATTTTCCCTGTGCATATGGGTGTATGTGCTAGATGCGGAGTATCTTATGATAGCTCACAAATCTATTTTCATGAAGCCTTGTATGTATCCTAGCTATAAATGAAAGCAAAGTTTCAATATACATATAGACCCAGAATGACAAATCTTCTAGGTTATTCTTCTGTAGCAAGTACATTTGTACATATTGCTACAGTCGACAGATTACTTGTCTCTGAGAAGCCTGGCTGCAGCAGGTACAGGTGCTTCTAGGGAACATTTTACATCGTTTTTTTCTGGTCCGTTTTTGAAGGAGCCCAAGAGCTGCCTTTTTTGGGTTGCCAGGTTTGTAATCCAGAGACCTGACATCTTTTATACTGACTTTCTTCTAATGGTAGTCTAGTCAATGTCCGTTGATAAAAACAGCATATCACAGAACCCCTTTCATAGAGGCCTCTACCTAGAGCACTTTTCATACTCAGCCTTCATGGAGGTGGGCACAGAACAGTGCAGAAAGGAAAATGATATTCTACTCTCTCATCTTCTTTCCAAAACAATTAACAAAATTGTACTTTCCTTCTGTAAGTGCCTCTTCAGTTTTTTTTCCTTCTGCATTCTGCTTTACATTCAAACTAGAGGTGCAGTGTTCTTTGCAGTTTTCTACTTTTTCCCAAACCAGTAGCTGATCCTTTATACTTAACAGTAGTTGTGGGTGAGTTCTGGTCTTTTTGAATTAGGGATTATTGCCCTTGTCTTTAACACTTCAGCAGCCATCAGTATCCTCTAAAACATTTTATCAGCATACGGTTAGTGGAAAAAAAAAGTATGTTACAAAAGATCATGTGTAATATAATCTCATTTTAATTTTTTAAAAAAAGTGTGTAGGAGAAAAATTTTGGAAGGCTATCCACCAAAATGTTAACAGTGTATATGTCATTGTAGAATTATGTAAAATCATTGTTCTTTTTAACTTTCTACATTGTTGAATTTTTTTTCCTATAGCAAACATGCATTGCTTTTATAATCATAAAAATCAATTTTAATTATTAAAAACAAAAACTAAACCATTTCCATCAGGGATAGCATTCCTGGTTGCCCAGCTTGGGTATCTGTAAGTTGCCCAAAGAAGGCAGACAGTATGCAAGTACATTATACCTTTGAAACAATATATGCTGTGGTTTGGGGAGCCACTTGCCAACTTTGTCTTTCCTCTTCAGTTGCAGTTAGGTTTATTTAGGAATAAGCCTACAGAAGTGTTACAAAGGTGGCCATAGAGATACTATAACATGGTAAAACCAACATGGAGGATGAGTATTATGTAGACTGCTGTACCCCAGATCAGGGCAGTAAATCTTAGAAGAGGATTCCTGATCCCCCTATCCTGCTATAATTTTTCTCCCCTGCCATAACTCAGAACTTATCTTACTCTTGGTAAGTTACTTGAGTTTTTAAAAGGTTTTATTTAAATTCCAGTTAGTTAGCATACAGTATAATATTAGTTTCAGGTATGCAGTATAGTGATTCTATAATTCCATACATCACCCAGTGTTCATCACAACAAGTGTACTCCTTAATTGCCATCGCCTAGTTAAATGATTTTTAAAAAGTCTATTGTCCATTGTCTATCTCTGCTCCAAGAATCTGAATGCCATGAAGACAAGGATCTCCATCTATTTGGTCAATGTTTTCTTTCTAGTGTCCAGCACACTGTAGGTGCTCAGTAAATACATGCTGAAGGAGGGAGTACACACTAAATGGTTACATAGAAATGGAGAGGGGCACCTGGGTGGCTCAGTTGGTTAAGCGTCCAACTTCAGCTCACGTCATGATGTTGTGGTTCATGAGTTCGAGCCCTGCATCGGGCTCTGTGTTGACAGCGCAGAGCCTGGAGCCTGCTTCTGATTCTGTGTCTCCCTCTCTCTCTGCCCTTCCCCTGCTCATGCTCTGTCTCTCTCTGCTTCTCAAAAATAAACATAGTAAAAAAATGAAAAAAAAAAAAAGAAATGGAGAGACCAGTGGTAGCACTGAAGGCTAGACAACTGTAGAAATGGGAAGGTAGGAAAGGGGATTGCATTGGATGTGGACATGAGGAGCCTACCCTAGCTATTGAGAAGGGTCTTTGGAGGTGAGTAGTAGCAAAGTTGGATACCTGGACTGGGGAGAGATTTGAAAAGGAACTTGAAAGTAAAAAGGAGCAAATCAAAATATGGGATGAGCACACTCAGTGGATGTTCTGAGAATGATGCAAGATTTCCTAACATGGCATTAAGTTAGGGCTCTGCCGCTGAGACAATGGGAATAGCCTCTCACCCTGATTTTTCTATAAAGGAAAAGTGGCCCCTAGTATAAAATTCAGAAGAGAAATGGGTTAGATGTCATTGTCTGTCTGTAATAATATTACCTAAGTCAAACATTCAGGGTTTAAAGGCTTTGCATTTGGAATAATTTTCAATTCAAACCACTGACAATGCAAGACAGCTATACTTGTGCAGAAACAGAACACTTACGGCAATGCAGACCTTTTTATTTAGGCTTCTCTGAAAGTCTAATTAAATGAAACGGATCTGTGCCTCATGCTTAGCTCTGATTTTTTCATACAATGCATTTGAAAGGCACACCGTGAATATGCATTTGAGCATTTTGGTGATGCTCGTTTGTGATGAGTATGGATAGAAATGGAATTCACTCTGTTTAAAATGTTTACATGCTACAGTGAGCACGCCTTTGCTGTTTCTGAAGACAGCATGCCTTTTTGCTTAGTCCACCCTCTGAGGGTGACATGTCAGGGTGCTACTCCTGCCATCCAGAAATCCTGTTACACTGGAAAATAGGAATTGTAATTAGGATGGGCAGAACAGAGATCATGTTTCCTTTCTAGAAATGTGCATGTCTTTAAAAATTTTTTTTTAACATTTATTAATTTTTGAAAGAGAGGGAGAGAGCGTGCATGGGGGAGGGGCAGAGAGAGAGAGAGGGAGACAAAAAATCTCCAGGCTATGAGCTGTCAGCACAGAGCCCTATGTGGGGCTTGAACTCACAGACCGTGAGATCATGACCTGAGCCCAAGTTGGCCGCTTAACCAACTGAGCCACCTAGGCGCCCCATAGAAATGTGCATGTCTTTTAAAAGATTTCCAAGGTGCATGAAAAACTATTCCAGTCCTCCTATTATCTTGGATTGATGGCCCTGGAGAATTATATTTTATTTTTTAATTTCTAGATTATTCTAAGGAAGACCCAAGATAGGTGTAACTGGGAAAGATGGCAATGAGACATTGTAGAATTGAAAGGGAGTCTGGTCTGAGGAGTTCTAGACTGGGAAATGTATTTTTCCTTGAGATTATCCCTTTGTCATCCTTGCTTGAAGGGAAGGGGATGGACTTTCTCAACCTAAAAGGGAGCTTTCTTACTGCCTCATTTTGGGCATTTTTAAGAAGTGAAGAGGAAGAAAACATGCTGGAGAAATGGTGCAATGTTAGAAGCTTAAAGTACATTTATCAGCTTCCTACCATGTCATAGGAATTGATTTTGAAAATATTTCCAGGGACAATGGCAAGGCAAGGGCACATATTTTAGACTGTAGACCCTAGAGCTGATGCTTTTGAAACTTTACCTTCCCCAATTGTTCCCAGTGGCCTGATTCTAGGGACATTTAACCTATGACTTAAAGGTGATCATCTACCCCTGGGTTGAAGAATTATTGGGAGTGAGAATCACACCAGATTAGATGTCAATAGGGACAGAAGGAGATTTTGAATACCAAAGATGGAATGAGAGAACGAGAACAGAGAACAGTGAAACCTAAAATAGGATTACCAGAGAAGTGTGGTAAGTCTCAAAAGGGATAAGGGCAATTTGAGAAAAGAGTGCTCTTAATAAAGAGCTGAAAAATTCATTGCCATCAACACTTTTTCCTCTATATAGGATGGCCACAGGACCCACATGTGTTTGTTACAGTATCTTTGAAGCCTTTAAAAGGACATAGTTTTGCTTTTAATCACATGTTAGTGAATGTTGGAATGGCAATTTCCTTTTTTTATGGCTCGAAATGTGGCATATTAGGCTCTGAAGAACCAAATGGATCTGTCAGGTTGGTCATCTCTGGACTCGAGGGAGAGGAGCAGGAACAGGTTAGGACCAAAAACACAGAGATAATGAGGAAGGATTGAGGAAGTGGTATATTTCAGTAAAAGCTTGCCATTTGCATTATTTAAATATGAGATTACCAAGAAGCAGAGATCACTGTAGTGCTTTGTCACCCATGGATTCACTGACCAGACATAGCCTGTTATTCATCCAGACATGGACAACACTTGACAAAAAAAGGCAGAATGTAGCAGATATTAGAGCATTAATAAAGGCATTCCAAACCTTCTCCTCTTCCTACAATAGAGAAATCTGTACTTGAGAATAGTGAGCATTTGCTTGCCTTTCCCCAGAGGAGATCAGGAAACACTATTCTTTAAGCAGAATATTTTCCTTTCTGACTTCATTCCTGCACTGAAGAATTTTACTGTGTCCTCAGAAAAGAGAATTCCTTCTTGAAGCTAGAGGATTGGGTTGTACCAATCTACCCCAATCTATCCCAAGTGTTTGCCACTTCTCCTACCTGTGCTTCTGACCGGGATGTGGTAGTGGTATATGTTTATTATTTAGTCAGTGAATCTATGAAATCATTTTCATGCAATCTATGAAAATGGAGAAATTGGACAATTAAGGCCCTGAAGTGAATTTTATGTGTGCCCTAATTTGACTATATAATTGGGGTGAGATGAGAGAATATGTATAAATCTCCCATTTCCTTTGGGACATCTACTTTTTGGAGAACTGACAATGGCTACTCCACATCAGTGGCACTTAGCAGTTTTAAATGTAATTTGAGTCCATCTATTGCACACAGATCATTACACTATTAGGACATTGATAGATGAGCTCCTAGCATCTTGGGTACAGAACCATGAATGGGATATCAAAGGAGTAAATATCTTGGTGAATTCAGGTGAAGTTACCCCAGTGTATGGAGTTTCTTTTCTTCTACTGGAACTTTGAGAGGTCAGTAGGAGCCCATTGTGTATAATAGGATCAAAGGACAGGGGCTGTAGAAGCCTTCAGACTTCTTTAGGGAGACCTCAGTTACCCAGAATGGTTTTAATCTGTTTCATTCGTATCTGCCACTCAGAACATTTTCCCCTCTTGCCTTTGATTATGGAAATCCTACTGTCTCCATGACAGCTTCCCAGGCTTCTCTGGAATACAATGATCTAACCCCCACCAGTTTGAACTGCTTTCAGCATCCAAGGTCTGGACGGCAACATTAGAGGCTACGGATGTTCTGATTTGTGTCTTCTGTTTCACATGAATTCCTCTTATTTCTATATATCACAAACTTCTTGAGGGTTAGAATGAAATCCTATCTTTTCTTTCAAGTCCTAATATGGAAGATTGACTGAAAGATGAATGGATAGATAGACTGATAAAAGGGGGCTAGGAACTTCTAATAAGAATGAATTGGAGAATTTGTGATGTGTTGTTCTTTCTGATTATACAAAGTCATAAGCAGGTGGGGGAGATTCTCATTTCCAGTTGGTGAGGAGCACCTATTCTGTTTATTACTGTTCACTCCAAGAAACCTCTCACCCTCCCACCTTCCCTCATTTCTTTTATACACCACACTTAAAATTGGAGGCATAACCTTGTTCAAGAATGTGCAAAACAGGAACATGGTAATGAACTCTTGTTGCTGCTATAAACTTGATGAATGGCTTATGGAGGAAGGGCATTAAATGGCAATCTCAGTCCAGTGATTAGCTCTGCAGAATTCCTTCCTTAAAACTCAGGCAGACCAGCATAGCTTTCATTCTACTCTAGGTTTCCTGTGAGCTCCATTGGGTGTACCAGGAATATTTCTGGGTCTTAGCTGGAAAGGGAAAGGAGAAAAGAAGCCTTCTTTGTTTCCTTCCAGCATTCTCACTGCTTTCCTCCATCTCCTTTCCCGAATCCACCTCAACTCACAACTCTGGCTGTGTTTGTTCTGGGTGAAACCTTCTGTGCTACCTTGACCTGCACCTTACCTCTGACCTTTGCCCACCTGATACTACCAGGCCATAAATATCTATTTTTAGTCCCTTACTTTTTGCCTGAAATGCAAATTTCCTGTGACAAGAAGGAGTGCTCAGGCTGTTTGCCCACATGAATGATACAATGAATTGGTTTACTCCTGAATAGTTGTATGAGAATTGCATTTTTCATTCTCCAACTACAATGTTTGCAGATCACCAACGAAGAAACTGACAATACTTAGATAAGTGATTAGTTATACTAAAAACTGAGTACCACTTTAACTGTTATATGTGATCTAAAAACGACAAAGAGTAGGAAAACTGTCCCATTATCTATGATTTGGTTATAGCAATGGAGCACATGTTTATGTAGTTCTCTGCTTTTCTCTAATTGTGTCATGTCATTTTATCAACAACTACAATGGAGCATATTACTGTGGCCCACTTCTCTTGGATCTTCCACCATACAGTTCCTTACCTAGGACTAGTACATTGTTTAGATCTTGTTACTCCATATGGAACATGAACCATCAGTGTTGGCCTCATCTGGGAGCTGGTTAGCACTGCAGAATCTCAGGTTCTACCCAGACCACGTTAGTCAGACTCTTCATGTTAGATCCTCAAGTGATTTGTGCACATTAATATCTGAGATGTTGTGGTGTAGGAGACACTTAGCAGGAGCTCATGAAATGCTCATTACATTTAATTAAAAGAAAAATTCTCTCTTGCGGAGATAAAATCCTTTATCTTAGCTAAGAAGTTACGGTTGAGTCTATATGTTACTAGAATGTTAATTCCAAGGAGAGGCAGAGAGAAATACACAAAACCAGGAAGAAAACAAGTCTATAAATGGTGTTGATTTAGAAAGAAAATTGCCATTAAAAATAATGTTTTGATGAGATAGCTTGGGCCAGTTTTTAATAACACAGTGATTCTTTGGCATGGAAAAGGCCAGTTTTGCACTTGGGTTTTTACTACTTGGATCAAATATCTGTCCACTTCTAGGGCATCCTTCTTTACCACTGCCAAGTGCTCAGGACTGAGTGGGAAGCATGAAAACACTGAGCAGAAACACCTACATATGAAGGTTATGTATTTGGAGAAATAAAATGTTACTTTTTTCTTCTTACTTGGACATTCTTACTGACCTGTATTGAAGTGACCATAAGGCTCTCAAGATGTAATTTCTCTCTCTTTTTTAACGTTTATTTTTATTTATTTATTTTTTAATGTTTATTTATTTTTGAGAGAGAGAGACAGAGCATGAGCAGGGGAGGAGCAGAGAGAGAGGGAGACACAGAATCCGAAACAGGTTCCGGGCTCTGAGCGGTCAGCACAGAGCGCAACGCGGGGCTCGAACTCACAAACCGTGAGATCATGACCTGAGCCAAAGCCGGACGCTCAACTGACTGAGCCACCCAGGCGCCCCCTTAATGTTTATTTTTTATTTATTTTTGAGAGAGAGAGAGAGAGAGATTGAATGAGTGGGGGAGGGGCAGAGAGCGACAGAGACCGAGAATCCCAAACAGGCTCCTCATTGTCACCATAGAAACTGATGTGAGGCTTGAACTCCTGAACCATGAGATCATGACCTGAGCCAAAATCAAGAGTCATATGCTTAACCAACTGAGCCACCCAGGCACCCTAGATGTAGTAAAGGAGAGGCAGCATTGCAAAAAGTAAAGCATTATGTGGAGAAAATGCATGTAATGTGGCATGGGAGGAATCTCCCCTCCATCACTTTGTTGCTGTTGATCTTAGGCCAGTCACCAAACTTCTCTGAACTTTATTTTCTCTCCTGTGATATGGGCTCAAATACTTGCCCCAGTTGCCACTGAAGGGTTGGTATGAGAGATTACATGAGCTAATATATAGATGAGGCATTTTGAAATTATAAAATAGGTAACAACTGCAAAGATATTCAAACTACTGCTACTATTACAATTAAATAAATAAGAACTCTGTGAATTTGTGTATGTCCTGCTCTTCTCCCTTAGAAAGATTATGATCCTCCTGTATCATGTATAATCTGGGGTACCCTTGCTGGATTCATAGATATTACAGAAGAATAGATTACTCTGTGAGCATTGGAGTCAGAATGCCTGGGTTCAAATCACAGCTCTGCAAGTTGTTAGATGTGTGATGTTGGGCAAGTCTCATCACTTCTTGGCTTCAATATCCTTACTGTAAAACTAAGATGATAAATATATAAGATAATGTATGTAAAATGCTTATTTAAATTTATGGTAAAATAATGACTCAACAAATGACAGCTATTGTTGTTGAGCACTATGGGAACTCCTTGAGAGCAGGGACTGTGTATCTTCATCTTGATTGCACAGAACATCTAGTAGTGAAGCCAATAAGCTTCATCAAATCACTCCCTCATCTAATTAACAAATATATTGTTGCTCAAGAAGAATTTGTGGAATTATTGACTGATGGATGTATTATGCTTCTCTGAGTTTGCTTGGTTTCTCTGAGTTGCTCATAAATAGAACAGAATAAACACAAACACAACAGCACATATACTAGTCAGATGTAGGTGTCCCAGATTGAGGAAGCTCATTAGCTCTACAAGCCTCATCCTCACAGGTGTTTAGGGAGTGATGGAATTCACAATCATTTACTCTGTGAATCCTGATAAATCACTTGATGGATTAGCTGGTGTCATCCATCAGCCTGCACATGTCTTGAGTACTTGACTGAAGTCTATTAATCTCTTCCCTTTAAAAATGTCCAACCACTGATCTCTGATTTGGTCTCATCTCCTTGAAGTTAGTTTGGAACTTTTTCTCTATCCAGGATTTTTGGCTTATGGAACTTGGTGCTACAGTAAGCCACCATCCCTTTTTCCCCAAAGCAAATGTCTGCTTTACTAAATGAAAAGTGCCATCTTAAATATCTGACTTGGTTGGACTGAGAAGTTAGATGTACATATGAAGAGAAGTAGGGAAGACAATATAAGGGAAGGTATAAGAGAGCATACTTGAAACAAATACATGAAGACTGGCACCTCAATTTTTAACATTCCCTAAAGGAAAAGAAAAACAGTTTAAGTTCTCCATCTGGTCAGTCAGTGAGGGAGCCTGTCCTCAGTAGACGGAATCTTGAAAGCATTAATGTCAGTCTGATACAGGAAACTCATCCTTCTTTCAAATTTCAGTTCATGTACACATGGACTTTGCAGTCCAAACAGGTAAGCCACTTTAGATAAAATTTTTCATGTATTAAAGCAAATCTCCATAAGCACATGTGCCACATTGACTAAAATCTCACCATTAACGATTCAATCCTCTGATATAGGTATTACCTACTTCATGTCTTTTCAAAAAGGCAAATTGTCTTGGAGAATCCTATTCATTAACTCCTTAGAATTTTACTGGGAGTACTTTCTTCAGATGCTGTTATCTTTACTGAAGAAGAAGAATAAAGAAAAAGATTTAAAAAAATATTGAGATCTTATTCGGGGGAAAGGTTCTGAAAGGCTGGGAAAGAATCCAAGAGTTAGAGATGCCAAATTCACAGACGTTGCCTTCTGTTTTCCTTCTAGTGTGCCCAGCCGTGTGCTTGGTGCTTTGAAAGAATATGAGAAGAGGGAAAGGCAAGATCAGTAGTCATTGTGTTGTTGAGCTGAGCTCCAGGAATGGGAAGCAGAGCAAATGTTCTCTTTGTTATTCATACCTTGCATTTGTATGCACTTTTAACTTTTCAAAGCACGTTCACATCCAAGTGCAAATTACATGTTTATAAAACACTTGGCATCAACAATTGCTATCTCTCTGCCCAGACTCTCTCAGAATCTCAGACCCACTGGGGTGGTTAACTTCCACTTTATTCATTTAGGCTCCTCTGGCATTTTTTCCCTCTTATGTTCTTTCTCTCTGCCTGTTTAACTTCTGGAATGCTCTGAACTATAAAAACACATCTCTGATCATTTGATTTCTATGTAGTCTGGCCAGGGTGGAGCCGAGTACCAAAGGAGAGGTTTATGAAGTGTGAGATTCAGGTAGTTTATTTGCTGGGGGTAAAAGGGGTGGGCAGGCAAGTGGGTCCATATTCTATTTGAGTCTTTTACTGTTTAAAGCATCTTATTAAGTCATAAACAGTCCAGATGGATGTGGTTGTGATGGGCATGGGCTAAATGAGGAAATAAAAATAAGTAGTTTGTGCATCGATTGGAGCATACATTTAGATTGCATCTTTTTATTTTAATACCATTCTATTAAAAAAAACCTACCAAGAGTCTCCAGGGCAGAGCCAGGAGGCTATTTTTAACTTGAGTATTATGCTGCCTTAATTGTATCTTCTCCAAGTAGAGACAAACATTAAGTTACTGGCAGAGAGAAAAAAAAAGTCTTGTTCATTTTCGGGTGTATCTGTGAGCACTGACAAATATAACACATTTGAAAGTCCCTCCACAACTTGGCTTGTCAAGAAAGGTCAGAAGGACAAACATGGCTGAAGCAGAAGTCTTGAAAGATAGAGAAGATGATATTGCTTGGCTGTTGATTAGAGAATAGAAGAAAATTACATTTGATGGCAAGCCAGAGAAGCCTTGTTTTAGTAACCTCTGTTAAATCTTGGTACCTGGAAGTCTTAGCTGCTGAATGAAAGCTGCCAAGTGGAGGTTGCCAGGACCATAAGTCCTGGAGTGTCAAGTGGGTGGAGGATCCTAGAGATGGAATATGTAAATGACAGCATATCTGTGCCTTCCCAAGCAAAAGAGCATCTATAATACACATCTTTATTACTATATGCTTGCTAGTTCACAGTTGGTGCTATGGACTAAATGTTTGTGTCTTTTTCTCTCCATCCCCAACCCAAATGTATATATTGAAGCCCCAGTCCCCACTGTGGTCGTGTTTGGAGGTGGGGACTTTGGGAAGAAATTGCATGAGGTCTTGGGAGTGGAGCTTTTCTGATGGGGTTGGTGCCCCTATAATGGGATAGAGAGACCAGTGCTCTTGGCTATGTGGGGATACAGTGAGAAGGCAGTTGTCTATAAGCCAGGAAGTGGGTTCTCACCAGAACTGGCCATACTGGTACTTTGATCTTGGACTTCTAGCTTCCAGAACTGTGAGATATAAATGTTATTTAAGCCACCCAGTCTGGTATTTTATTATAGCAGCCCAAGCAGAGTAAACAGTGGGGCTTTCACCTGTATTCTTCCAGTATTCCCTTACTTGTAATCCCTTCCAGCAAGGAATCCCTATACTATTTTTATGAATAAAGCATAAAGGGACTAATATGTGGAGAGTTAAAATGAATACAGGGTTGGGGGAATCCATAAGATCACTATATCTCAGGAATTCTGCCTCCCCTATTACACTTCCCCTCTTCCATCCCCCCCAACACATAAAAAGAAATCAAGCAAGGGTGCCTGGGTGGCTCAGTTGGTTAAGTGTCCACTTCGCCTCAGGTCCCTATCTTGGAGTTAGGATTCTGTGTCTCCCTCTCTCTCTCTCTCTCTCCCCCTTCCCTGCTCAAGTGCATGCTAGCTCTCGCTCTCTCTCTCTCTCTTTCTCTCAAAAATGAAAATAAACATTAAAAATGTTTTCTTAAAAAGAAATCAAAACAAAACCAAAATGCGTAAAAACCTAAATACATAAGTGTGAAGCTAATAAATTATTCTCTTTTTGAGCTGGGCAGCCATTAGATATTGTAAAGTTTATTTTAAGGACTTACCTAGAAACAGTTGAAATAAGGGGACTTAATGGGAACACTAAAACCACATCAACCCAAAATGTGAGAAGAAAACAGCTTCTTGTATTCTTGGTTGAAGCAATAAATAAAAAAAAAATACTTTCAGAATATTTATGGAGAACAGGAGATGAGACAAGGACTTTCACCTTCTAGACACTAACTCATGTTTGACCTGGGTCAATAATGACAACTTAATTGGCCTAATTGTACATTTCCCAACTGCTGACTAAGTTAATTTGCAACTTAACAGGCAGCACAGTTTGTAAACCCTTGGATTTAGGCCAGTCTCAGCAAGAGCTTTACCCAGAAATGAGTTGGCACACTGGAAGTGGAAGGCAAAAAATGTTGCAAGAAGAGATTTGCTCCTTTCTAAGACTGTTCCCCCAGAAAATGATTTTAGGTCTGGTTTATGGAAGTTCCAAGTGCTTAGGTATAGAAATCCTCTTTTCTAATTATAAATGATACTGAAGGAAGCTTTCACAGCCATAATCCTTCCGTTGGTCACTCCTTTATTTTAGTAGAATAATTCTGGAAAATGGTGGATGCCAATAAAAAGGAAGCTTTTTGTAGCAGAAAGGACCAGACTACCTTGGATTCAATCCTAGCTTAACCACTGAAGGATCCTCTGATGCTGGTTAGTTGCTTAACCTTGCTGAATGTTAGATCCCTGTCTATAAAGTGCAGATTAACTGAGATGTGGTGTTTAAAACTGGCTCCAAATAGGTACTAATTGTTATTAAAAAATCAACTTTACTTAAGTATAATTTGACAAATAATATGTACTCATTTTAACTGTTAAAGATTTTACAAATGGATATATTTTCTAACAACCACCACAATCAAGATATAGAACATCTCTGTCAGCCTAGAAAGTTCCTTGTTCCCCTTCCAAGACATTCTCCAGTTATCAAACTTGGCCCTATGCAACTACTGATCTGCTTTTTGGCACCAGAGTAGATTTTTTTTTTTTAGGAGTTTCATGTAAATAGAATTATATGGAGTATATTTTTCTGTGTTTGGCTTTCTTACTTGGTATAATGCTTTTGAGATTCATTCATGTTGTTGTATTAGCAGTTTATTCCTTTTTATTCTGGGGTAGTATTCTGTCACGTGGGTAAAACATAATTTGCTTACCTTCTGGCCTGGTGATGAGTACTGGGTTGTTTGTGGTTTTGAGCTATTATGAATAAATCTGTTACAAACATTCTTCAACAAGTCTTTGGGTAGACATATGTTTTCATTTCTCTTGGGTAAATACATTATAAGATACCGCCAAACTATTTTCCAAAGAGGTTGTACCATTTTACATCCTCAGCAGGTGTGTATGAGAGTTCTAGTTGCTCCACATCCTGACAATACCATCTAGACTAATAGCTCTACAAATATAGACAAAAATCCTTAATGAAATACTAACAAAAATCTGTGTGTGAGTTATCTTTAACAAATGCAAATCAAATTATTCACCTGGTTCAAATATCAAATATCAATCCAAATCAAACCAAATATCAAAATAACCCATTTAATCCCCATGATTAACTATGACACTCAGACTTGTCCCCATGATCTCTAAGGTGCTCTATGATCTCACCCCAGCTTTTTCTTTGTCCCATTCTCCTACCACCCTCCTTTTATTTGTTCTCCAGTCACACCATACATACACGTACTACCTACATTTGTGAATATTCTTTCTACAAATGGGATTCAGGCCTAAATAATCATCCACCTCAGGGGCTCCAACAGTGGATGTGCATTAGAATCATCAAAGGGGTATTAAAACATTATCAGTGCTTGGGCCCACCCCAGACAGATGAAAAATCCCTAGAAATGATAGTCCTGTGGATTATTTAAAAAAAAAACCCAGGGCATTCTAAAGCACTGCCTGAGATGAGAACCACTGAGCCTCATTATCCTTTGTATGCCCAAGGATTCATATCCTGTCTTCCCATTCAAGGATCTAATTGCTCCAAAACTGGCCTCTAGTTGTTAATCAGTGGCCTGTTGCATCTTCAGCCTAACCCCTTTTGCTTTATTTCAGCAAGTGAGACTCAAGACTCCTTTGCCTATTAACTTGGAAACATAGAAAGATGGGGAGGTAATGGACCTACATTATCCAACAAGCAGGTGCTCAGGGAGGCAAAGCAGATTGGAGCCCAAATTTCTAGCAATACAGTTTTGATTACCTGATTTGTTTCCTTTCCTTTTATCTGTGCTTGAGTAAGTGCAAAGAACTGAGAATTTGAAGGGTCCTCAACTTTTTTTTAGTGTTCTTGCATTGGTTCTCATTTAATAAATTTCTTCTAGAAGTCCCTCTGTTAACTTTTCTTTCCCCAGTGATCTGGGGGTGGAGGCTGGGGTGTTAGACTAGCGTTCTCATTTTTAAATGTAAATAAATCACTTGATTATATTTTTTGTCCTTATGTTATCATGAATATTTCAAATGAATTTTATATGGTTCATATTTATGGCTTGGGAGCTATTTCACATTTTGGCTCATTGCCGTCTCATCTGCATATACCATATCTCAGCTGATGTTGATTGGTCTCATTTACATATTCATCATGCTCCTATTTTCAAAGATATTTTGTTATAAACTGGCTTTTCTTCCCCCTCCAGTGTTATAATAGCACGTAGATGTGTTTTTAAATTGCACTCATTTCCATACATAATTTTTCTGGTTACCATAAATCACCACCTTGTCACCTACTCCCCCCACCCTATTCAGTGTAATCTTCACACTTTATACCAAGCTGACATATGGCTCTGAAGTAATTAAAGACAATGTAAACAGTTTACAGTGCACTTTGCAAAGCCACTTCACATTGCAGAGAGTTTAATGGTTTCTTTTCCCCCAGCTAGTCCCAAAGAGTAGGAAGGTTTGAGAGAGTGATGCTGAGTAAAGCTACAATGTGAAGAGTGATCATTTCATTTCCAGGGAGAAGCTTGCCTTCTACCAGAAAGACTCCTTATCTGTTTGACTCCTTATAAAAGCAGAGGGGCTAGGTTAAGCTGGGTTAATAAAAGAAGAATCATCAGCATGGGTTGGGAAAAATTACTAGATTCTTTAAGTCATTCTAACAGGAGGCAGGGGAAAGAACCAAACTTATCAAATCCTCAACCACCCAGGCCACAGAAACCTCTCTTGGGTTTGAGAACAGGACTAATTTTAAGATGTGAGTTGTTTGCAGCCACCAGCACTTAGTCTCCCCACCCCCCCCCCCCCCCGCCCTTTTTTTCCCCAGCAGTGGCCTCAGGTTTTGTTTGTGACTCTCCCTCACCCACTCCAAGTGCATGTGGTTGGGATGGGTGTTTTCAAATCTGAGAATGGAATCCATTACCCAGGCCACAGCCAGTTTGAGTATCGCCTTCCCTTAGTTGTAGTGGTTGGTCCAAGAATGATTGTGTGATCTAAATGAATTATATAAATCTTAAGACTTTTATGAGATTGAGAAAAAAAAGGTCAAATCTTTCCTTCTGAATAGAACCCAAGAAATGTGCAAACAGGATTGCTGCTGGCATGTTGCCACCAGGGTGGGACTAAGGACTTAAGCTAACATAGTGGAAGGGAGACCTGAGAGAGGGAGGCTAAGTCCTAAGGACATGAAACCTGAATAGAATGTTTGCTAAAGCTATTCGTCCTCTCTGACCATCATGTTAAATGAGCCATTAAATTTCCTTCCTTTCCTTAAGCCTATTTGAGGTTTATTTTCTTCAGCCTCTCACAGTAGAAAGTGTCCTAACAAATACAATGGTTGTATCACTTACTTAGAACATGTTATCTTGTGCATTTTTGTCCTGAGTTACATTTAAAAATTTTTTTTCAACGTTTTTTATTTATTTTTGGGGCAGAGAGAGACAGAGCATGAACGGGGGAGGGGCAGAGAGAGAGGGAGACACAGAATCAGAAACAGGCTCCAGGCTCTGAGCCATCAGCCCAGAGCCCGACGCGGGGCTCGATCTTACAGACCTCGAGATCGTGACCTGGCTGAAGTCGGACGCTTAACTGACTGCGCCACCCAGGCGCCCCCTGAGTTACATTTTAAACTGTAACTATATAAATGCCTAGATCATAGTAGATTCTCAACCAGTGTTTGTATGCCTACCTACTTCTACATTATTTATCACTATCACTCATATTATTTAATATTTTGATACCTGGATATCTTGTCTTCCCAACTATTATATTTCTTCATTTTTATTTATGCATTTATCAGTTATTTATTGTGCAAGGCACCAAGGATCCAGTACTGAATAAAACAATGATGTCCTTTGACAGTCCTGTAGGGGAGTTAGAAATTAAATTATCCCATAAAATAAGTATAAAATTGCTAAAATGAAAGTCCGCTCAAAGAGTCTAGTGGTAGGAGAATGTATATAGTAATGGGTTTTTCCTAATTGGAGAGGTCAGGGAGGGCTTTTCTAGGTGAGTGACTCTGGCATGGGAATCTGAAGGATGGGTAGGAACCGACCAAATTGAGAGTGCAAAGTGGAAGAGATATTCTAGTCGGGATGAGCTGCACCGAGCAAGGTTCATGGTAGGCAGATAACATGGTATGTTTTATATGAACTGATAAAAGGAGAGAGTGTGAGAGATCTTTTTTCTTTTTAAATGTGAAGAGCAATGGTAAGGCATGGTGTGTCTATGTGGCAGGACAGATGTGGAAGTGGACATAATTAGATGGGAATTTAGATAATATCACTGTGGTTGCCACTTAGAGAATGGATGAGGGTGAGTGCAGAGCATGCTGGAGGACAGGGCAGCATGCTTGAAAACTCTTGCAGTCATTTGGGAAAGCTGATGGTAGTTGGAGGAGATAAGTGGACAGATGAGAGGTATAGCAAGGAGATAAAAACAGAACTTGGTGTTGTACTTTAATACAAAGTTACACTCTGACCTTGCCCTTAAAGATCAATCAAGAGATCTAGAAAAACTGTGAATTCTGAATACAATCTGATAATAGTGCTCTTGGTATGGTGGACACAAGATTATGGTTTGGAAGTACTGAGAGCATTCTGGAAAGGCTGTACAGAGGAGTAAACATTTAATCTGGACACTGGAGGATCAGCAGGATTTCTATTCAAATTTCTAGTGAAATTTTAGGCAGAGGGACTGCATCTACATAAGACCAGTGTGAAAGTGCATTTTGTTAATTAATTCACCAGCAACTTTTTAAGAAAATGTTTATTTATTTGGAGAGAGTGCAAGTGGGGGAGAGGGAGAGAGAGAATCCCAAGCAGGCTCCCTGCTGTTAGTACAGAGCCCAACGTGGGGCTCAATCTTACGAACTGTGAGATCATGACCTGAGCTGAAACCAAGAGAGTCAAATGCTTAACTGACTGAACTGCCCATGTGCCCCTCCTTGCAACTACTTTTTGATCCCTCTATGTGCCAGGCACCATCCAAAGAACTAGCTATCTTGTTTTATGTAAGTAATGGGATGTCTGGTAATGAAATGGGAAATGGCACACGTTCCTGCTTGGCAAAAATGTGGGATAAACAGTGCATATGATGGAAATAGAAAGGGCTTTGATTTTTGTGCTACTTAAGACTAAATCCTATGGCAATGAGAGTCCCTCCAGTTTCTTCTGTAAGAGAGTTTGAGCAGTGTGGGTCTGGCAGCAGGGAGCTGGGGAGATCAGACCTGGGATGGGCATAGCAGTCTCGTGTAACAGGCTATGTAAGTGTTAATGAGACTTTGGATATAATAGCTGGAGGGAGAGAAGGGCTGGTTTCCAGGAATATTTTTGAGACAGAGTCAATAGGACTGGAAAAGGACCTGGGTTTAAGGGAAAGTCAAGGGATACTGAATTTTCCTGCATGGGAGTTTGGGCAGATGGTAATGTTCTTCACTGGGCAATATGAGAAGATAAGAAATTTAAAGATACAGATCATGAACTAGTCTAGATGTATTAAATTTGAGGCACTTGCAGTTTAATGAGGTATAGATGTTTAGGAATCTTTCCATTTGAAAACAAGAATTATCTTTCAAAAGAGAGATGGGTGTTATGGAAGAAGGTTTTGGAGCCCTGATAGTAAGACATCATTTGATGAATAATGATTGGGGATTGTGAGTATAATATGAGAAAGAAAATGGCCAATAATGGAGCTCTGGAATATCTGAATTTTTGAAGGGCAGCCGAGGAATAAGAAAGACGGAAAGAACTGTCAGTGGAGTAGTCTGGGACATTAGGAGAGTACACAGGAGGGTGTGTTGTCACTGAAATTAAAAGGGGAATGAGTATTGTAAAGAAGGGTGTGAATAGTCAGTGACATCAAAAGCTGCAGATAAGTGCTAGGAAGACAAAGTAGAAGTCAAGAGATCTGGCAGGTCCATCATTGTTGGGAACTCTCATAGAGTGATTACATGGTGTTAGAGAATTTGTGGCCAAATGGCAAGAGGGCTGGCTAAAGAGTGAGTGAAAGGAAAGGGCAGGGGGGTTGTGAATGCAACTTTTCTTTCACAAGTGTGGGGGTGACCAGAAAGAGGGGAAGGTAACAGGGAAGGAAGGCAGGATTTATACAGAAAGCTTTTGCCTCCTTCTTTTTAGCAAAAGAAGGTGATGAAACTTGGCTACATGTGCAGAATGAATGAAAGGGATTTTATGATTCATGGAGAAGGAAATATTGAGGAGGAAGCTGATACTTACTAAGTTCATGAAACTGGCTAAAAACCAGGTGAATAGAAATACTGGGGATAGATCGGGAAAGGAGATAAGAAGCCATCACTGACCAAGAATAGAAGGTGAGACAACGGAAGAAAGGAGCGTAGAGACTGAAGGGCACAGTCTGTTCAGGGTTCAGTTTGGTGACAAGCCTTCTACTAAGAAATGTTTTTGAAGCCTTAGGACATACAAAGTGTTGAAAAAAATGAGATCACTTTAATTTTATTTTAGGCATCTTGCTGTGTCAGTATAGGCTGATGAATAAAGTCATGAGGTCGAAATGCACAAGCTGTGTTTGAGGTTTGAGGAAGTTGAGGTTTTAAGCCAGCTGCCCTGTCTCTGGGATTATTGCTGTGTCAGCTCAGCTTAACGATTTATATCACTACTGGAATGTCCTGTCTGATGCTGAACACCCAATGAGGGTCAGTCACACCTGCTGGATTGAATTTGATTAAGGTGGATTATTTTTGATATCTGATATTCCTGTCTTTAGAACAATTTCTATGCAATTATAGGGCTTCTTGGGGATGAGGTGTATCTAATAGTCTAATCATCTAGTACATGTCAGTTCTAAGCAGGGCAACAGCTAACCCATGTAGGAATATACCTTGAGCAGAGAGCTCCCCAGTTCTATTGCTTCCCTGTTTTCCTCGGTGAGCTCTGCTCCATTGAGTGCCCTATCTCTCAATTCCTGTGAGTGTTGAATGTCCTCAAGAAGGTAAACCCTGAAGACTGCAGGTTTTATTTTAAAAACATTTTTTAATGTTTATTTATTTTTAAGATAGAGCATGAGTGGGGGAGGGGCAGGCAGAGAGAGAGGGAGACACAGAATCTGAAGCAACTCCAGGCTCTGAGCTGTCAGCACAGAGCCCGACGCAGGGCTAGAACCCATGGACCGTGAGATGGTGACTTGAATTGAAGTTGGACGCTTAACCAACTGAGCCATCCAGGCATCCCAAGATTGCAGGATTTAAACCAGGCTGTCATCCAACTGGGGGTCCTTACACTTAGGAATTAGAGTTCACAGGAGCCATCATCTCCTTTGTGAAAAACTCCTTACTTAACCCACAGATAGGGAAACCAAGATACCAAGAGATACAGTGATTTAATCAAGATTGCACAGTAAGTTTATATCAAGGCTAGCCCTCAAACCCAGGATTCTGAGCACCTTCCTCTAAGCAGGTAGTGTAATTGCTGAGACATATTCCCACTCTCTCTGCTCTGTGTTTCCTTTATTAATGGATTTCTTTCTTCTTAAGACCTCAGCAAGTATTCTTAAATGGGGTGAAAGAACCAAGAGGAAAAATTGAATGGCTTTAAGAAGGAGAAAAGCATGTAACCTGAGGGGTTGCTTTCTTATGATGAAAAAATCATTCCTTTCTGTGTAATCCATCTTTCTTTTGCTGTATTCACTGGTATTAAAGTCCTGAGTTCTGGCTGCTGCTCTGGTGAAGAACACATTTTCCTGGCCCTAGAGACCTGGGAGATGGGGTCAAGAGCCTTCAAAGGAATAGTGGGTTACTTTATTAAAAATTTTTTTAAACATAATTTATTGTCAAGTTAGCTAACATAGAGTGTATCCAGTGTGCTCTTGGCTTCATGAGTAGATTCCCATGATTAATCGATTATATACAGCATCCAGTGCTCATCCCAACAAGTGCCCTCCTCAATGCCCATCACCAATTTCCCCCTCTCCTCTGCACCCCCGTCAACCTGCAGTTTGTTTCTGTATTTAAGAGTCTCTTGGGGTTTGCCTCGCTCTCTGTTTGAAACTATTTTTCCCCTCCTTTTCCCCCAAGGTCTTCTGTTAAGTTTCTCAAATTAAGAGTGGGTTACTTTAAACATGGCAGAATTTATTCTGCTTTTTAATACTGTGCCTAATTTTGAGAAAAGCCTGATTGGGGATACACCTACATTAAACTAGCTCAGTAAGGAGTTAATGTTTGCATTGGCAAAGGAGTCTTCTCCTTTCAAAGGAAAATCTTCAGTGCTATAAACTTTTCTGATGCTTGTAAATGTTGATACATCAATTACCACTTGTCAGCATGGCTTGGAAAAGAGAAGTCTAGAGAATCTTGAACACAAATGTTAGGCCCTGTTGTCAATTAAAAATTATTCAGAAATAATAGACAACATCCCTGAGAAAGAATAGGTATCAGCAGAGAAAATCAGTTTGGTTTATAAAAATTCCACTCACAGGTACTTTGGAGCAATGCCTTGTAGAAGAAAAAGTGAGGACTGCTTAGATTGACCTTATACTCTTTTCATTAGCCATACTCTGAAAGGTCCCTCACTATTAGGAAATAAAATAGGAGGAGGTGCAGAAAGTTTTCTGGCTTCTAGGCACAGAGCATCACACTGGATGTGATGTGAGGCTGCTGACCACAGCCTATTTGAGGCACTCACACACAGCACTGTTAGGTACGTACATTTTCTCCAGGTCCCCAAATCCCGAGAATGCTCCTTTTGGGATGACTCGAAGTTTGGTGAGGACAAACCTCCTGAAAAGAGAGTAGACATAAAATATCACAACCTATCCATTCACTGATAAGTAATTGCCTAATGTGTACTATCAGCCAACAGCCAACATATACTAAGTGCTTGTCATTTAGTAGTAGTTGGAATTGCTTTCACATGATCTCTCTTCATCCTCCCCACAAAGCAGTGATGCCCATTTTGCATTAAGAGGGAACAGGTTTAATGAGGTTTGTAGATTTGCCCAGGGTCACTTGGCTGATACATGGCAGAGCTGGAATATGAACACTTTCATCATCAGTACTCCATGTTGCCCTCCCGTAGCTTGTGTGAGGCCTCTTTTCTTTCTCTAGTCCAACCCCCAAAACCTCTTCCCTTGCCATTCTTAGCTGACCTTGCTTCCTATTTCAAAGAGAAGATGAACCTAATAGAAGAGAATTTCATGCTCTCACATGGCTTGTAGCTACTAAGCCATCTGCACCTGAAGCCATACCCTGCCTTCCCTCCTGTTACCATGGGTGACCAGGACTCTGGACCTGGCTGAGAATAGTGCCTCCAATCCACATCAGATCTCGTCTCCTCTCTTCTTGTTGAGGTAACCACAACAGTAATTTCCCCCTTTCTTGGGTACATTTTATTCACCTATGTTTGCTTCTCTACTGAGGCCTGCCCATCAGTATACAAATATGCCATAATTTATTTCATCAAAAAACCTCTACTCTCAACGTCAGCCATCTTCAGTTTTTGCCATTTTCTTCTACTTGAAATATTTGTTTCCCTCTTCCACAAAGTTTGTTCCAGTGGCTCCTCATCTCCTCCAGGAAAAAACCCACATTGTATACAGTGATGTATGGATTTCCCTGCTCTCCGTTTCCACAGACCCTGTACTCTCCATTTTGACAGTTTTCCCCTTTGCTTCTCTTGTTCTTTTCACAGTACTCTCTTGCTAGTTCTTGGACATGCCAGGTTCCTTCTTGCCTGTGTTTCTGCATTTGCAATTCTCTCTGCCCGGAGCGCTCCTCTCTCAGATATCCTCATGGCCGCCGCCTCCAGTCTGCTGTTTGCTCAAATGTCACTTGTTTAGTGATGCTTTTTCTAACCACCCTATTTAAAATGACAACCTCCCCTACTTTGCCCCTGGCTCTCTTTCCTGCTCAGAGTTTTCTTCACAACACTTCTGACATTTTGTACACTATATTTATTTATTTATTTATTTATTTACGTATTCACATATGTATTTATCTCTAGCCTATAACTAGAATACAGACTCCGTGAAGGCAGGAATTTTTGTATGATTTGTCTACTACTGTCTACCGAATGCCCTCAAACAGTGTCTGGTATGTGGCAAGTACTCAAATTTTTTCTTGAATGGCTATTCAGTCTGAGAGTTCTAGGCGTGGAATTATAAGTGACCCTTTTGGAATCTCTGTGACAAGAATACTATTCCTTCTTTTGGCTTTCTCTTGATTTGTAACTGATTAGTAGGTACTTTCCCCCACTCCTCCCCGAATCTTTCCTTCCACAAGGCAGTGTTTCAGCAGGAATGAAATAAGCACTGAGGAGTTGGATAGTTTTGCAAACCTGCATTACTTCATTCTCTTATTACTTATTGGTGTTAGTGAAACTCCTATTGCAGATGAAATTATCCCGGCAAACGATATTTTACTTTAACTTTGTTTACTTGCCTTTGGCTGTCAGGTGCACCAGCTCTATGGGAAGAAAGCATGAGAGAGAATCTTAAGTGGCGTTTTTGCTTTGGAGGAGTTTATATATGTGGAAAGGTAAAGCCAGAAATGTTGGAATACCAGAAAACAGTTGTGGGATACAGTTGATGTAATAACTATAAATGTTATGCAAATATTGAAGTGAGAAAGATCCTAAAGTACATAAATACATAAAAGGAAGATTGGAAGAGGTGGGTGAATTTGAGCCTGGACTTCAAAACCATCAGGTCATACTAAACCCATGTAAATAAAAAGAGATATAAATTAAGATTAAGGACTATGTACCTGGGAGACTGTCAACTTCTAGAACTCCCATCTGAAAAGAATCAAAGTTAAGGTACTCATTTAATCTTTTTAAAAAAATATTTTTACATGTATTTATTCATTTATTATATGTAATTTATTGTCAAGTTGGTTTCCATACAACACCCAGTGCTCATCCCAACAGGTGCCCTCCTCAATGCCCATCAACCATTTTCCCCTCTCCTCCACCTCCCATCAACCCTCAGTTTGTTCTCAGTATTTAAGAGTCTCTTGTGGTTTGCACTCATTTTGTCTTAAGTAACATAGACAAGTCCCTTTTGTTTCTATCACTCTTTTGTTCCTATTATCACAAGACAGAAGAATGATGAAAACAAACTTGAAAAAGCAAATACTAAGTCAACTAGACAGTGCTTTTTGATTCAACCCTAGTAGCATACAAGTTTTCTATAAACACTTATGCCTAAATGTTTCCAACCTATTAACATAATTAAAGCCTTTTTTTAAAGACATAGTCTTGAGTTCCATTTACCGAAATGTTATGAACTAGATAACTTGAAGATATTTTCACTAAAATTGTCCAGAAGTCTTCTATAAATCATAATAAATATTGCTTTAATTGCATAGTTGTGCTTATAAGAAAGTATGAGAAATCCCCAGGGGCCCAAAGTAAAGCAACTGAAGACCAAATGGAACCCTGAGTGGTGAATGCAAACAGAATTCTAAAAGGATAAATTGAAGCCAAACTATTCAGGGAGGAGGTCAGTTTCTGGACTTGGTAGTGAAGGACTTGTGTTTTGATGCTAAGATGTTGTGTGAGATGAGATATAGAAGATGAAATGTAAAGATTTATTTCTCTGTGATGTCTATTTAACTATCTCATGCATTCTAGAAAATAAAAGGGGCAGAAAATGGGAGACAGGCAATTTTTAAGGAATTAACATCTGGAAATTTCCATAATTTATAAAAGACCTAAATCTCAGATTTTGAAACCTCAAGTCCTAGGAAGGAAAACAAAAATAAATCTACTTCCAGATACCTCTGAATTAAAACTGTGGAGTCAAAAGAAAAACTATTTTAAATAAAAACAGAAATAGACCTATTATCTTCAAATAAAAATAATCAGCAAACTTTGTAAAAATATCTTCATAATGAGAGAAAATACTGCCTGGTTAGAATCCTATACCCAGAAATAAACATTCAAATGTGAGGATGAAATAAAGATGCTTTTAGACAAATTTAGTTAGTCATTAATGAAATTTCAGCAAAGGAATTCCTTTAGAGAAATAAAGTATAATCTGGTAGGAAGGCACAAAAACAAGAAGGAATAGTGAACAGAGAAATCACTGTTCCTTATTGAATAGGTGGGTTTTCATAACGGTTGGAAAACTCACCTATTCAACAAAGAACAATGAAAAAAATATTGACCAAGAATTAGGTCACAAAGCAATTGGTATAGAACAAATAATTGTCTTTGTGGTGCATTTAAATCACTTAGAAATTAGTTAAAAGAGATAATAATTAACAGCCTCCCTCCAACAACACATGTACAAACATCTAGAAAGTAAAAACTAAAAACAAAACCCCACTCTTTTAAGTTGCACATGGGTCACAGAAGAAATTACATAATAATTAGGAATTATTTGGAATTGAGCTGTGATGAAAATACAACATGAAACTTCAGGGATGCAGCTAAGCTGCCAGGTACAGAGAAGTTAAGGGCTTTAAATTATTTTACCCAAAATGGAAATAAAAAAGATGGAAATTTCACAAGCTACATTTCAACACAGTGAATAAACAAAGCAACAACAGAACAGTGGAAACAGAAAACTATAAAGTCAGTAGTTCTTTATTGCATTTCTGGGTAGAACTTAGGGTACAAACTCAAAAGTCATTTCATAAGACAGTTGGGAAAATGAGGGACTGTTGAGATAGAGGTATTTTGAGAAGATAAACACTCAGCCAGACATTAAAACTTGAATGTATAGATACAGTTTAACCTATACTAACTTGTTTCATTATAAAAGATTAAGTTTCAGGGCTCCTGGGTGGCTCATTCGGTTAAGTGTCCGACTGGCTCAGGTCATGATCTCACTGTTAGTGAGTCTGAGCCCCGCATAGGGCTCTGTGCTGACAGCTCAGAGTCTGGAGTTGCTTTGGATTATGTATCTGCCTCTTTCTCTGCCCCTCTGTCTGTCTGTCTGTCTGTCTGTCTGTCTGTCTGTCTCTCTCTCTCTCTCAAAAATAAGCATGAAAAAATATTTAGAAAATTAAAAGATTTTCTTCATAAGTTTATTGCTAACATGAGTAAGGAGTTTTCTTAGAATATTGAAAGGTTTATCAGAATAGTTTCAAGGACTTTGACTTATAACTTTACCACTAAAAATGATTGTTAGAGAAAAGTACATTTATCTGAATGTTTGTTGAATGAAACCATTAGTCACTTAAAGTTGCAAACCCTTCTTACAGGTCTGTTTTAACCAGCAACTTTGTGATAATTGATTGATTATGATTTTACTGATCTAGCTCTAATTAATGAAGTTTTGTTGAGATTTCCTTTAAATCAGGAGAACTGGTAAAGGCATTATTTTTGATGAATTTTCATATTTATTTACTTATGATTTTTTAAATGTAATGTTTATTTGTTTTGAGAGAGAGAGAGAGAGAGAGAGAGAGAGAGAGAGAGAGAGAGGCAGACACATAGGAAGACAGAATCCCAAGCAGGCTTTGCTCTATGAGAGTCTCTCATAGAGCAGAGCCTGATGCAGGGCTTGAACTCATAAACCTTGAGATGATGACCTGAGCTGAAATCAAGACTCAGACACTGAACCAACTGAGCCCCTAAGTTTTCATTATAGAAATAAGGTAAGTGAGAACCTAAGAGATTAACTTTAAAACACATTTCAAAATTTAACTTTGACTCGAGAGAAGAAACCTAAAGAGAACAGAAAAAAATAATAGAGTAGAAATTAAAGATTATAATGGAGAAGATCAATAAACTCAAAAGCTAATTTTTTAGAAATATCAATAGAATAAAAAAAATCTGTCCACTTCAACCAAGAAAAAAAAAAACCAAAGCAACAACAACAACAACAAAACAATGAGAGTTATGAAAAATGGCACTTAGGTAAAGACATTAGTTTTGTTTTTGTTGTTGTTTGTTTGTTTTTTGAGGTATAACTGACACAATGCTGCATTAGTTTCAGATGTCCAACATAGTGAATCAACAACTTCCATCCACACATACCAAAACAAAAAAAACTTGTTTGTTGCCTTTTCATTTTGTTGGTGGTTTCCTTCAGAGAAGCAGGATTTAAATTAGAGAGCCCTAGGAACAATTTCAAAGCATTAAATTAAAAAAAAATCAGGCAATATGGATAATTTTCCTTGAGATATATACTTACCAAAATTGATTAATGAAGATATAGAAAAACTGAATGACTCTAAAACTGTTAATAAATTGGGTTTGTAGTTTAAAACCCATCCACCCCAAAACAAGGTTAACATGATATGATTTTATTTATTTGTTGATTGATTGATTGAATAAGAGAGAGAGCAGGGGAGGGACATGGAAAGAGGGAGAGGGAAAGACTCCCAAGCAGGCTCTGGACTGTCAGCGCAGAGCCCAACAAGGCTTGATACCACAAATGGTGAGATGATCACCTGAGCTGAAATCAAGAGTTGGACTCTTAACTGACTGAGCCACCCTTATGCCCCAGTATCATATCATTTTAGAAGTAAATTATGCCTTTTTAGAATAATAGAAAATCTCAATCTTATACAAACTATTCCAGGGACCAAGAAAAGAGGGAATGTTCTGAAACCCATTTTATGTGGCTTGTATAACATCAGTAATAACATCAGACAGGGACAATAAAAGAGTAGAAAGATTAGGCCAATCTCACTTATTAATGTAAATGGAAAAATCTGAAATAGTATAATAGCAATATGTTCTCAATAGAGGCTAAATAATGTTGCCAGTTTGAGTTTGTCCTAGAATTCAAGGGTTGTTAAATATTAGAAAACGCTGGTAAAATTTCCACATTGAGAAATTAAAAGAGAAAAACCACATGATTTTCTTAATAGGCATAGAAAATATATTTAATAAAAAATTTCATTCATGATAAAACTTTCTGACAAACAAGGAAAAGGAGGAATATTCTTAAACTGTAAGGAATAAAAATCTATCAAACACTACGATAAATATCACAATTGTGAAGTATTAGAGATATTCTTTTTAAAATTAGGAATGAGGCAAGGATGTTTACCATTACCTCATCCATTCAGTACTGTTAGATGTACTAACCTAGACAGTTAAGAGAAGAAGAAAAAAAAATCAGTATTATCGATGAAAAACTCTCATCTATAGGTAACATTATTGTCTGCACAAATAACTCTCCTTTAAGAGGTTAGGAGTAGAACTAATGAGAAAGTCTAGCAAGGTAACTGGCTGTATAATTAGTGCACAAAATAATTTGCATTCTTAGATTATCTTAAAGTGTATCAATTATAATAGCCATAAAACTTATTCAATAAAAGAAATATAAGAAAAAAAAAGGTTTAGGGTTATATGGAGAATAATCAAATACTTAACTGGAAAACCTTTTAAAAAACAAACCCCGGACAAACAGAAATGCCACAGTTTTACATGGGAAGTTCTCAACACTGTGAAGGTATTGGTTTTTTTTTTTAATTTTTTAAATGTTTATTTATTTTAAATTTTTTAATGTTTATTTTTGAGAGAGAAAGAGAGACTGACAGACAGCATGAGTGGGGGAGGGGCAGAGAGAGAGGGAGACACAGAATCCGAAGCAGGCTCCAGGTTCTGAGCTGTCAGCACAGAGCCGGATTTGGGCTTGAACCCATGGACCATGAGATCATGACCTAAGCCGAAGTTGGATGCCCAGCCAACTGAGTCACCCAAGTACCCCGTGAAGGTATTGGTTTTAATCTACATTAGTATATAAATTAAGCATATGACACATCTGAGGCACAATAGCCTTTTCTTTTGTTTTCTTTTCTTTCTTTCTTTTTTCTTTTTCCTTTTTTTTTTTTTGGTATATGTGAATGGAAATTAGACCAGGTGATTAATATTCATATGGAAGAACATTCAGAGTATAGCCAGAACAATTATGAAGATGTAAAACAAGATTGGGGGAATTGACATTCCAGGCAATATGAATTTTAGAAATTAAATGTGATTAAAATGCTGTGGTATTGACAGGGATTAAGAAGTTAGGGCAGTGGAAGAGAATAAAGATTACAAAAATAGATGATAAACAAAAGGAAATGGCAAATGACAGAGTAGCATTAAAAATCAGTGGAGGAAAATGTGAAATAATCAACCATAGATGCTGAAACTATGCTTGTAGAAAAAGCTAACATTACCATACTAACGTCTCAGTTCCAGGCTTACTAAAGATCTAAATGGGAAAAATCAAAGGTTTAAAACTCCTAAAACTTTTAAATATAACACAGAAAACTGTACACCAAAATCAAAAAGTTGATACCCTGGACTATATTAACTTAAAATTTCTGTTAAACAGATACATAAACGAATGAGAAGATAAGCTGTGGACTGGGGAAAGATATCTGCAATACATACAACTAACGAAGTGTTAGCATCCGGAATATAAAGAACTTTACAAAATAATAAAAATAAAATACAGCGCAGTAGAAAAATTGGCAAAATATAAACAGGCAACTTCTATAAGAGGAAATGCAAACAACCAGTAAACATATTGAAAGATGCTCAACTTCATTAGCAGTCAGGAAAATGCAAATTTAAACAATAATTAGATACCATTATACATCATCATATTGGCAAACATCAAAAGGAAAACCTCACAATAACACTGCTGGAGAGGCCATGGAAAAATAGGGCATTCTCTACACTCTTGATGGAAGGGTAATTTGCTAGGAGTACTTTCAGTAGCCATGGGCAATATGTGTTAAATTCAAAGATACAAATGTCTTTGAACTTAGCTATTCCATGTCTTTCTGCTACATGTGTACCCGGAGACAGGTAAAAGATTAATTACTGCAACATAATTTATGATAGTAAAAAATCAGAAATGAACGGTCATGAACAAGAGCATGAATAAATATTAATAAACTGTTATATATTGAACCACAGTCAATTATAAAGCCAAGTTATAAAGCAGTGGAAAGAAATGAACTGACTAGAGCTGCATGCAACAATCTGAAGAAATCTCTAAAGCATAATATTGAAGGAAAAAGCCAGTGCCATATACATGCAGTATGTATAGAATATGATTTTTATAAAGGCTACCCTGCAAAATAGCATATTGTTGCAAATAAATCATATCTTTTTATTCTGTATTTTTGAGTTTTGGATATCTTGGAGTTTTGATGACTCTGGAGGGCGTACTCCTACCAGCTCTAGCTAATTCCTCCAGATGGCAAACAAGCGGCCTTTGAGTGTGCTTTTATATACAAACCAACTAATTCAGAGTCAATAGGGCCAACCACCTTCCCCAAGGCCCCCTTACAGTCTATTCTCTTGCCCTAATTATCCCATGGCAGCCCTATACCCCAGAGTCCTTGGAATTTTATTTAAACCAGATGATCCTAAACCTGCTTACGCTGTTTCATCAGTTCCTTCCCATGGAAGCCACAATAAAGGCTCTTGCCATATTTCCCCTGACCCAGCTCCCTCTGCCTCCTGGTGCTTCCCTATGTGCCCCTACATAGTGTGGGGTCTGTGAGTATAACAGTGTATCTTTTCAAGATCAGTTGTCTCCTGATCTGTTGGCCTCTGTCCTTTCCTGAATAATAAAACCTATATTGTAAAACATGCTTAGAGATGCATATATATTTATCAAAAGGAAAATTTGAGAATGATCAACACCTAAATAAGCAAAGTATTATTTCTTCTGTGAAAAAAGGACTGGGACACAGCCATATCTAAAATATTTTGTATTTTAAAAAACCATCTGAACAGTTACGACCAAAAGTTAAGATTAAGCAAAGCTGGGTTGGGTGTTTTATGAGTGTTGATTTTATTATTCTCTACACTTCATACTTAAAATATTTCATAATTTTTCAAGATTGAAATTTTCACCAGGCCATATCCAAAGCATCATTTATTTGTTTTTAAATGGAGGGAGTGATTTAAAAGTATCATCATATTGTTCTTGTCAGATGGCACCTCTCCTCTGTAAGGGGGCATAAAGGGTCTGAATGATTTCTCTAAAAACGCACAATTCATCAAAATGGCTCTGAAAAGAAAATTTTCTTGAGTATATTGCAGTTTATTTAATGTCTCTTCCATGATAAATGGAGTAGGTGGGATTTACTTTTTTTCTTCCCTGAAATTGGAAGCTTTAGGATTCCCTTGAACTCTGTCTCTGTTAGAAGCAATTCATATCTTGGGCAGTCCATTCACCCTTGGCCAAATTTAATTTCCCTTTTTGGCTTAAAGGAGAATAGTTTAAAAGATCCCATAAAAAGCTTGCTGGAATCCTGGAAAACAGCCAATATTCTTTTTGAGAAAGCTGCCTTTTTATGATGGCCCAAGTGTAAATGACACTAGGCTCTGTGTTCTTTGAATTTCACACAAGTTTAAAAATTAAAGCGAGAACAGCTTGGCAAAGGATATACAAAAAGAAATTGATCATCTTCCTGACCTCAAAATGCCAAGAGTTTTTGAGCTTCACACTCTTTAGATCAAACTCTTACTCTAATTAACTTTCTGGGAATGTGTTTAGGAAAACTATCCAAAGAGGTGGATTGAACTAAATGAGCAAAACACCCAGAAAAAAATAGATTTTAAATAACGATTTGACTGTTTACCGTGATCCAGCAGACAGCTATACCACAGTCCAAATCATGCATGTATCTAATTGGTTGCATTTCTTCTTTTTTAACACATGGGTCTTGAAGCCAGTGGGGCAGGGAAGAGCAGGAAGGAAGAGATTGGAAAATAGGAAGGGGTTATTTCCATATATTTTGACTTTAAGTTACTTTATTTTTCTAGAACCTCTTCACATTTTCCCATGAATCTTAACTGTCTAGATGTGAGGTGCTCTGTCACTGTAAATATGGAGAAATGGGTTCAGCTGGCATTAGCCCTTCACCCACCTTCAGGCAGTGTAAGGAAATGCCAAGGATTCATTGGGAGTTGCAGGGTCTCCCATGAGGATTTCTTGGGATAGAGTTGTGAGTGTTCTTTGTGTCCCTTTTCCACGGTGTGGAGTGGGTCCTTGTTCTTCATCTTAAGTCAAATGTGGGAGGTAATAGAACCAGTTAAGGGGGTTAACATGTATTTCCTGCAATTTGGGGGAGATAACAAAGACTGGAACATGACCCAATTCTGACCTCTAAAGATAGGAAGTATCCAGTTGCTTTGGGAGAGAGTTGTAGTTTTATAGACAATGGTGTGGATTTCCCATGAGCCAGACCTAGAGCCAGCAGAAGGGAGCTAAACTGCTTATAGTGAGGAAGATGGGCTTGCCTATACAGTGAACTGACCCCAAATGTGGGCTGCTGGAAGCTGATGGGAGGGGGAAATGTTCTGCAGATGGAGACTTCTAGCAGGAGGGATCCTGAACAGCCCATATATGCTCCAGTGACAATAAGAATTGGCATTTGAATATCAGCAACACCCAGAGGGTCCAGACAGCCACTCTGGCCTCAGAGTAGGAGGCAGTACCTTCCCAGCCAGTTTGTATCCCTCCTAGACCCAACCCACATGAGGCCAAAGAGAGCGGCAATTGGGGAAAAAGGGAAATGAGGAAAGACAAAACTCTTTCTTCCTCAGTCGGGGGTTTCTGGGCATGAAGCAGTCCATAGGATAACACTGGACTTTGATTTATGAGGCTGGAACATCTATGACGCCTGCCCCAAATTTCTCTCCAGTGCGGAAAAAGGAGGCAACAAAGTGATTTTGCCTGGCAGTTGTAGTGAAGAAGAAAGTTACTTTCTGGTGGTACCCTACTGAATCTATCTTGATCAATATGATAACTGAATTGGTAAAAACTTTACCCAAGCCATCCTGTGTAACTGCTTTATTGGTGAGAGAAAAAGTGCTGGGAACTTGAATAGGGCAAGGAATAGAAAGGCATGGAGAGCATTCTTATTTGTACTTCCTGTCCTTAATTAACTCTTATTACATGGGCTGATGGTGAGCAATTCAGGACAGAGTGGATAATTGGGCTCTCCCTTTTGGCACGGTTTATGGGAGCCAAGAAACATTTCAACTCAGGGGTCCGGCCTTAGTAATTGTCTCATAATACCAGAGTGGCTGGCTACAGGACTGGAGTTCCATTTGTCTTGAGTTTCCATAGAGTATCTATTTGGTTAAACTTGCAGATAATCTCTCTGAGGCAGACACTGCCATATGCCATTGTGTCAACTCACAATACATGATTTTTTCTTTAGAAGAAAAAAAAATTTATAAGACAGAAACTCATGAGGCAGGTACCACTCCAAACCCAGCTCCAATGACACCTCACTGTTCCCTGAGTCCCTCTGATTTTTCCCTCAACAACATTTCCAGAGTGGTAATTCTTCACTTTTATCATCTTCCAGTGAACAGGGCTTTCTAAGAGCTAGTTTGAATCTGCTTTCCTTTTATTTCCATTCGTGTCCTCTTATCTCAACATCTGTGCTGGGCTGATAAAAAGGATGTAGGCACTACTGCTAACTGTATATCACTTCTGACTTTATCTCCTCTTCTGTACAACCTTTACATCAAGGTTGTGGAGACTTTCTTTTTCTGGCTCCCTCCTCCCTTGTTTGCATTGAATGGTTATGGAATTACTTTCTATACCACATTTTATCACCTGTTCACTTTCATTTTATCACTTGTTCACTTGCATTTTCTTACCTGAATCTGGTACCTGATTTATAGTCCATTTATATGAAAGCTTGGGACAAGGAAGCAACGTGGTGAAGATCATTAGGGTAAAAAATCAGAAATCAGGGCTCTATTCTGGCTCTGTTCCAGGTATGTAAATGACTGAGAAAATTCAAGTCCCTTATGTAAAGTGAGGGGGTTGGACTGGATGATCTCCAAGGCCCTATAAGATAAATTTTAGTGTGGTTATATAGTGGAATCCTCTTCAAGTGGCCTCCCATTTCAGTCATATTCTGTTTTAAACAAAAAGAGATAATTTTATGTGAAGCCCTCAGCATGGAATAAAGATCATCCTAGGGGATTACTGAATAAGTGGTAGCCCTCCTTTTTCTTTAGTCAAGGTCAAAATCACTTGAGCTTACCCTTCCTTCCCTCCCTCTGCTACCTTCCAGGCCAGACCATCCTCCCCTCCTCTCCTCATGTCTGTAACCTTGGCTGTGACCTACTAACAGGTTGTCTTCCTCTGTTTTCTACTGTGCAATCTGTCTCATCTACCATAACCAGAATACTCCTCCTAAACACTGCTTACCATGATACTCTGCTACTGAAAATCAAGACAAAACAAAAGAAAAAAAAACAACAAAAATTAAAAACACACAAAGCCCTTTCAATTGCTTGACACTGCCTCCAGGAATCTTAACTAATTTGTCATACATTTGAGGCACTCCACAATCTGCCTCCATTTTCTTTTCAATGAAATGTTCTATTTCCTGCAGGTAAACTCAAATCTAGCCTTGCTCTCACCATTAGTAAATGGCTATGTTTTATTTTTTTACTAAAATCCTATAAGTCTATGTCCTACCTCTCTGAATATATGGCATGGTTCTGTAAAATAGGAACTATGCCACTGTCTCTATTCCAAAGAGCCTAGTCAGTGCTTTGCATATTTCAGGTATTACTACATATTGGTAGATTGAGGAGTGATGTTCACACTGCCAATGGCTTTCTGCTTGAGGCATTTGAGCATCACATACTTTAAATAGCATACTTTATTGGCCTTTAGAATTATTCCAGCCATACCAATCAGTTTTGTTCAAAACAACACCTACAACATACATAAATGATATAAAAGGAATCTAGCTTTCTAAGAATTTATTTAACAGACACACTCTTGATGAAAAATATAGAAAGGATTTCTCAGGATATTGTAGAACAGTTGGTATAAAGTGAAAACTGCAGATTATTGGCCCATGAATGAAATCTAGCTCAAGACATGTTTTGTTTACCCCATACAGTATTTTGAAGAAATTTGAATTGGTTGCCAGCACTTCAAATTGTGAAAGTTTATCTAAAATTGCAGATTATGGCTTCTCTTGAAGATTAAGAAGATCTGGGCTACTTTTCCACATAATTATAACTGGCTACAGTTAAGTGATGGCTGAAGCCTTAGACCTGGCATACACAACTGGTTGCTTAAACTCCTTCCCTGTCTAGTCTTGTGTGTTGTGCCTTAAGACTTTGAGTTTGGGATTTCTGGTACCTGAAAACCTAGTCTGAATGGACTTGAACTCTTTACAACCCAGTGGTTCTCAACTTTGGATGCATATTAGAATTACCTATGGGAATTATTACTACAAATTCCTAAACCTCACCTCTGTGGTGGGAGCCAAGGAGGCACAGTCAGTCATTCTTTTTGTTTTAAGTTTATTTATTTATTTTGAGAGAGAGAGATCAGAGAGAGGAGAGAGAGAGAGAATCCCAAGCAGGCTCCCTGATGCCAGTGCAGAGCCCTATGCAGGGCTCAAACCAACGATGGGATCATAATCTGAGCCAAAAGCCAGAGTCTGATGCTTAACCGACTGGGCCACTCAGGTGCTCTAGGCATTCTTATTGAAAAGCCTCAGAGGTTATTTTCATGCATAGTGGAGACCGAGAACACCTGCTTTAGAGGGAAGCTACAAAGAAGCGGCAAGCTGCTCTGATGAATAGTTGGGGAGTTGGCAACTACCTGTGGGCATGATGGGAAAGGTTTTTAGAAAGCTGCTTGTATCCCAACCACCCCCCCCCCCCCAGCTCAGTAGAAGGTTGAGACACCATCTAAGCAGTTCCTTATATAATCGAGGAGTTCTGTAATCTCAATTGACACATCATCATTATCCATTGGAATAACAACACAAATAGAATGTGTGCACACTCTTTTGTAGACTTCCTTCTTTGGTCAATGGACCGAAAGTTTTTGGTACTGGAACTGGGTCAGGGTGGAGAGGACTCTATCTCAAAAAGTGTATAATGCAGTAAATAAGAGCAGTGCATATCCTAGTAAAGGAGAGCATTGAATGGATCGAGACAAGCCAGAGAGAGGAATCCAATGTAAAGGACCAGAGGCAGATCTTGAAATTCAGAGAATATCTATTTATTCTTTTGACAAATACTTATTGTGTTCCTGTTTATATGTCTGATGCTGTTCTAGGTCCTGATTACATAATGGTAAAAAATACAGTGTCTATACTTATGAGTTTATACTCTAACCATGAAAATAAGGAATGGGAAATAATTTGAAAAAAAGGTACAGTTATGGGACAATTCCTTGAAGTCAAAGGAAGATCAATTATATACAAATCCACAGGGATAAAGAAGAAATATTTTAAAAATTATATGATACCTATGCATATATAGAGAGGGAGGAAGTAGGGAAGGAAGGGAGGAGAGAGAGAGAGAGAGAAACCTATGTATAGTTATTCATTTATAAATCATTTATTGACCATCTACTACTTAACACACATTAAAGTTTTAGGAAAAACAGTGGCAGGAAAGATTGATTTCCTGCACCACCAATTTTAATTCTATTGTGAGAGATATGTGTGTAATCTAATAATTATAGAACAGTTAGTGTGGTGATGACAGTGGTCATATTTAGTGCTTGCTGTGGGAGGTATTGTGCTAAATATTTCATTTGCACTATCTAATATATGCAAAATCACCTTAAGTAAGTATATTTGCATCTACCTATATAGATGAGAGCATTGAGTTAAGAGTAGCTTAGTAACTTGATCAAGGACATAGCTATTAGGTGGCAAATCAGATTGTTGAATTCAGGTCTGGTCCACAACAATCATACTCAATCTCTGTTGACATACAAAGTTAGATTTTAGGTGTACAGCATACTGATTCAACAATTGCCTATATTACTCAGTGTCACCATGATAAATGTGGTCATCGCTTGTCACCATACAATGTTATTACAATATTATTGACTGTATTCCATATACTATATTTTAGTCTCTGTGACTTGTTTATTTTATGATTGGACGTTTGTATCTCTTACTTACTTTAACCTATTTTGCCCATCCTCCCACCCACCACTCTTCTGGGAACCATCAGTTCTCTGTATTTAAGAGTCTGTTTTTGTTTTATTATTATTATTTTTAGATTATACATATAAGTAAAATCATGTAGAGTTTGTCTTTGTCTTACTTCTTTGACTTAGCCTAGTACCCTCTAGTTCCATTCTTGTTTTCCCGTGGCAAGATCTCATTCCTTTTTATGACTGACTAATATTCCATTGTATATGTATACCACATCTTCTTTTGATCCAGTCATCTGTTGATGGATACTTGGGCTGCTTCCATATCTAGGCTATTGTAAATAATGCTACAATAAACAAAAGGATGCATATGTCTTTTCAAATTATTGTCTTTCTTTCCTTTGGGTAAATACCTAGTAGTAGAATTCCTGGATTGTATGCTCTTTCTGTTTTTCATTTTTTGAGGAACCTCCATACCGTTTTCCACCATGGCAGCACCAATTTCATTCTCACCAACAGTGCATGAGGTCTCCTTTTTCTCTGTATCCTTGCTAACACTTTTTATTTCTTGTCATTTTGAATCTAGCCATTCTCACAGGTGTAAAATGATATCTTTTTGTGGTTTTGATTTGGAGTTCCCTGATGATTAGTGGTACTGCACATCTTTTCATGTGTTTATTGGCCATCTGTGAGTCTTCTTTGGGGAAACTATTCATGTGTTCATTTTGAAGTTGGATTATTTGGGGGTTTTGGTGTTGAATTCTAGCAGTTCTTTATATATTTTTGATATTAACTGTTTACTGTATATATCATTTGCAAATATCCTTTCCCATTTTAGTAGGTTGCCTTTTCATTTTCTTAATATTTCCTTTGCTGTGCAAAGCTTTTTATTTTTGTGTAGTTCCAATAGTTTATTTTTGCTTTTGTTTCCTTTGTCTGAGGAGACCTATCCATAAATATGTTGCTAAGGCTAATGTCTAAGAGATTATAGCCTATGTTTTCCATTAAGAGTTCTATGGCTTCAGGTATTACATTTAGATCTTTAATCCATTTTGAGTCTATTTTCATGTGTGGTGTAAGGAAGTGGTCCGGTTCCTTCCTTCCTTCCTTCCTTCCTTCCTTCCTTCCTTCCTTCCTTCCTTCCTTCCTTCCTTCCACATGTAGTTGTCCAGATTTCCTAGCACCATTTATTGAGAAAAACTGTCTCTTCCCCAATGTATATTCTTGCCTCCTTTGTCATAGATGAATTGACCATATGCACATGAGTTTATTTCTGGGCTTTTTATCCTAGGTGTCTGGGTGTCTTTTTATACCTGTACCATACTGTTTTGATTATTACAGCTTTGTAGTATATCTTGAAGTGTGAGATTGTTGTTCTTCGTCAAGATTGCTTTAGTTATTGAGGTCTTTGGTGGTTCCACACAAACTTTGAGATTATTTGTTTTAGTTCTGTGGAAAATGCTATTGATATTTTCGTAGAGATTGCATTGAATTCATAGATTGTTTTGGGTAGTATGGACATTTTAACAGCATTCTTTCAATTTATGAGAGTGGTATATTTTTCCATTTGTGTCACCTTCAATATCTGTCAACAATGTATTAAAGTTTTCAGAGCATTGGTCTTTCACCTCCTTGGCTAAATTTATTCCTAGGTATTTTATTCTTTTTGTTGCAATTGTAAATGGGATTGATTTCTTAATTTCTCTTTTTGCTACTTTGTTATTGATGTATAAAAATGCAAAAGATTTCTATATATTAATTTTTTATTCTGAAACTTTAGTGAATTCACTTGTTAATTCTAGTAGTTTTTTTTATTTTGGTGGTATCTTTAGAGTTTTCTGTATATAGTATCATGTCATCAGCAAATAGTGACAGTTTCACTTCTTTCTTACCAATTTGGATGCCTTTTATTTCTTTATCTTTTCTGATTACTGCAGCTAGGACTTCCAGTACTATGTTGAATAAAAAGGGTGAGAATGGACATCCTTGTCTTGTTCCTGATCTTAGAGGAAAAGGTTTTAATTTTTCACCACTGAGTATGATGTCAGGTATGGTTTTTTCATATATGGACTTTATTATGTTGAAGGATGTTCCCTCTAAGCTGACTTTGTTGAGAGATTTATCATAAAGGGATGTTATATTTTATCAAATATTTTTTCTGCATCTATTGAGATGATCATATGGTTTTTATGCTTCTTATTAATGTGGTATATGACTTTGATTTGTAAATACTGAACCACCCTTTCATACCCAGGATATATGCCACTTGATTGTGGTGAATGGTTCAGTTGGTCACTGAATGCTTGTTGAATTCAGTTTGCGAATATTTCACTGAGAATTTTTTCATTCACATTCATCAAACATACTGGCCTCTAGTTTTCTTTTTTTGTAGTGTTTTTGTCTAGTTGTGTTATCAGGATTGTGCTGGCAGGGCTAGTCAGGCTTTAATGAGGGCATTAGTTTTGAAGTGGGACGAATGAAAACAAAACAGGTCTGGGCTTAGATATTTCTCTAAAAAGCAGTACTATTGGCAAATGAACTCAAAGTGGAGAAACTGCTGGAAATAAAGGGAAAACACAAAGCCTCAAAAAAGTGAAAGGAGATTTACCACAAATTTCTCTGATGACTAGTCTTATTAAACTAATTCAGAATTGGGTTCTTATTACTCTGGATTCTGGATTTTGGTCTGGATACAATTCACAGCCACCTTTACCCTGTCAGAGTGAATAAACAGAATTCCACTTTAATGACTCACTAGGGTCTCACCATCTGATAGCATGGCAAATATATTTTGCCTCTAAAGCAGTTCTTTTGGTCCCCTTGGTTAATGTCAACCTGACTTAACTGTGATTTTTATTGACAACATTTAGCTCCAGATGCAATAATGAAAGGTGACTGTCACATAAAGGTCAGTTTGGGGCTACTTCTGCTCAGATAGAGGAGGATTAACTACAGATAAACTTCATTCTGGAAATCTCTGGGCTCTGACTGACTGTGACAATCACTGAGAATGAAATCACAGGAACACAAGAAAGACAGATCACTGCTTCATGAACCAAATATAAACTTAAGTCTTTCATAATGCACTTAAAACCAATTTCCATTTTCTATTTAGAAGTTTCACACATGTAATCAGAAAGCATATGCATTGAATAATTATCTTTTACTGACTGTGTAAAGTACAAATGTCAAATGTTCAAATGAACTCTGTTAGAGAAAAATGCATAAAACTATTTAAAATAGATTCAGAGAAAAGCAAACATGACAGTGCTTAGAATGTAACCCTGTATCCAATTACTCCTAACGTAATATTATTTATTATAGAATTTTGAAAAATGATTTATTTAGTCTTTAAGGGGATAACTTGATAACTATACCTAATCCTTAAGAACAACGTGAATTGTGACAGAGGGAAAGATTTCATGAAAAATTTAATTTCCTGTGGGGATGGAAGAAAGCATTATTTAGCACTGTTTCTTTTGAATGTAGACCAGAGATTTTACCAGAAATATAGATAAATACCTCTTATTTGTGTCAGAAGAATATAATATTAAGTACACTTTATGCTTCTCTAGATGCTAACTGCTAGCACAGAACTGATCCTAGATAAATAGTTCACATGTTGTAAAAGAAGAAAAGGTTGTTTGTCTATAATATTTAATTGGTAGAAATAAATAGGAATGGTCAAGAGAAACACAAGGACTCTTCACTAAAAGATACTGAAATCTATAAATGACAATTTCTCGAATGACTGTCACAAAGCAAGAATTTCCAGAACACAGGTATATATTTCATGTTACTCTAAGATCAAAATCTGTATATTGACATTGGACATTTTCTATTTTGAAAACACCCATTGATCTAAGAAATAAATGTTGCTGTTAAACAGGATCTTTGCACTAACTGAAGACCAAAACTTGGTCTCCAGTACACTTTTCCAGTTCTGAACTGTGCAAAGGACACGATTCTAGCTAGTGGGAACACTAACCATTGGAAAGGGTGTTAGCCTTGGCTAAGAAGAACAAAGAGTGGGAGCAATGAACTAATATTTATTGAGGACTCAATTGGTACAGCCATTGTCCAAGGCTCACCACATGACATTCTCACTTTTAGTTCTTGCTGCAGTGTAACAAAGTAAGTATAGTACAGGTGAGTATGTACAGTTCTATGTATAGATTCATGTAACCCACCCCCCCAGTCACCATCACAATCAGGATACAGAACTGTTGAATCACCAAAACCTCCCTGTGCTTCTCCTTTGAAGTCACCATGTCTTCCTGCACCTGACTCCTAAGCCCTGGCAACCACTGATCTGTGTTATGCTGTGACATTTTGCCTTTCTAAAATGCCATATAAATGGCATCATACAGTATACAGTCTTCTGAGAGTGGCTTTTTTAGTCAAAACAGTTTGATATTCTTTTGTTATGTAGGTCAACTGTTCCTTTTTATTGCTGAGTAGTATTTCATTATGGGAATATACCACAGTTTACCCATTCATCTATTGAAGGGCATTTGGGTTGTCTCCATTTGTGGATGATAATGAATAGAGCTACTATAAACACTAAGGTGCAGGGTTTTGTATAAAAATGCATTTTCATGTTTCTAGGATATAAATACCTGGGAGTGAAATTGCTGGATTACATGGTAAATGTAAGTGTATGAGAAGCCACCAAACTGTTTTCCAGGGCTACTTTACCATTCCGTATTTTCACTAGCTGTACATGAAAGTTCCAAGTGCACCGCACCCTTGCAAGCCCTTGGTTGTGTTAGTTTTACTTTGTTTTTAGCTGTTCTAGTAGGTGTGCAGTTTTATCACATTGAGGTTTTAATTATTTCCCTAATGGCTACTTAGGTTGAGCATCTCTTCGTGAGCTTACTTGCATTCATATATCTTATTTCATGAAGAGTGTTCAAATCTTTACCTGTCTTTTCTGTTGTTTTCTTTTTTGGAGTTCTGGGCTTTAAAAAAAAATTTTTTTTAATGTTTACTTATTTTTGACAGAGAGAGAGAGACAGAACATGAGCAGGGGAGGGGCAGAGAGAGAGAGGGAGACACAGAATCTGAAACAGGCTCCAGGCTCTGAGCTGTCAACACAGAGCCCAACTCGGGGCTCAAACTCATAGACCGCAAGATCATGACCTGAGCTGAAGTCGGACGCTCAACCAACAGAGCCACCCAGGCGCCCCAGGAGTTCGGAGCTTTTAAAAACATACTGAATTCATGTCATGTCAGATATGTTGTTTGCAAATATTTTCTCCCAATCTTTCATTCTCTTGACAGTATCTTGCACAGAGCAAAAGTTTTTAATTTTGAAGAAGTCCAGTTGATTGTTTCTTTTATGGATAATGCTTAATGTCATGTCATTTTCTTCAGTATTTTCTTCTGGAAATTTTATGGTTTTATGTTTTGCATTTAATTTTTATTTTTTGTATTTTATTTTTATTTTTCTTCAATGTTTATCTTTGAGGGACAGAGACAGAGCTTGAGTAGGAAAGAGGCAGAGAGAGAGGGAGACACAGAACCCAAAGCAGGCTCCATGCTCTAAACTGTCAGCACAGAGCCTGATGTGGGGCTTGAACTCACAAACCTTGAGATTATGACCTGAGCCAAAGTTGGATGCTTAACCAATTGACCCACCCAGATGCCCCTGCATTTAAATTTTTTTAATTTTTAATTTTTTTTTAATGTTTATTTATTTTTGGGAGAGACAGAGCATGAACGGGGGAGGGACAGAGAGAGAGAGAGAGAGGGAAACAGAATATGAAGCAGGCTCTAGGCTGTGAGCTGCCAGCACAGAGCCTGATGCGGGGCTTGAACCCATAGACTGCAAGATCATGACCTGAGCTGAAATCAGTCGCTTAACCAACTGAGCTACCCAGGTGCCCCTAAATTTTTTTAAATGTTTATTTATTTTATTTTTTTTAATATATGACATTTATTGTCAAATTGGTTTCCATAGAACACCCAGTGCTCATCCCAAAAGGTGCCCTCCTCAATACCCATCACCCACCCTCTCCTCCCTCCCACCCCCCATCAACCCTTAGTTTGTTCTCAGTTTTTAACAGTCTCTTATGCTTTGGCTCTCTCCCACTCTAACCTCTTTTTTTTTTTTTCTTTTTTCCTCCCCCTCCCCCATGAGTTCCTGTTAAGTTTCTCAGGATCCACATAAGAGTGAAACCATATGGTATCTGCCTTTCTCTGTATGGCTTATTTCACTTAGCATCACACTCTCCAGTTCCATCCACGTTGCTACAAAAGGCCATATTTCATTTTTTCTCATTGCCACGTAGTATTCCATTGTGTATATAAACCACAATTTCTTTATCCATTCATCAGTTGATGGACATTTAGGCTCTTTCCATAATTTGGCTATTGTTGAGAGTGCTGCTATGAACATTGGGGTACAAGTGATAAATGTTTATTTTTGAGAGAGAGAGAGCGAGCACAAGTCAGGGAGGGGCAGAGAGAGGGAGACACAGAATCTGAAACAGACTCCAGGCTCTGAGTTGTCAGCACAGAGCCCGACGTGGGCTCAAACTCTGGAACCGCAGGATCATGACTTAGGCCAAAGTCGGACGTTTAACTGACTGAGCCACCCAGGCTCCCCTATGTTTTGCATTTAGATTTATGATTCATTTTGAGTTTTGGGTTAATTGCTGTATAAGGTGTAAAGTTTAGGTCAGTGTCTTTTTTGTTTCTCTAACTTGTGCCATTGAACTTGTGCCATTGAGTTTGCACTTTTGTCAAAAATCACTTAGCCATAATTGTGTGGGTCTATTTCTGGACTCTGTTACATTGATCTATCCATCTATATCTTTGACAGTGGCATATTTTCTTGATTACTTTAGGTTTATAGTAAGTCATGAAGTGAGATAATGTGAACTCTCTGACTTTATATTTTTTCAAAAATTGTTTTGGGCTGTTTTAATATCTTGGCCTTTCCATATAAATTTTAGAATCAGGTAATCTGTGTCTACAAAAAAATAGTGCTGGGGTTTTCATTTTAATTTGTGTTGGCCTACAGATCAATTTGGGGAGAACTGACATCTTGATTGTATTACATTTTCCAATTATAAACACAACATAGTATATGTCTCTATTTATTTAGATCGTCTTTGATTTTTTTATTAGCATTTCATAGCTTTCAAGATACAGATCCTGAATCTATTTTATAGGTTTATACCTAAGTATTTCAATTTTTTTGAATTATTGTAAATGGTATTGGATTTTGTTTTGTTTCTAATTGTTCATTATTAATTTAGAAGTAAAAATGATTTTTTCTTTTGACCTTGCATCCTGCAACTTTGCTAAACTCACTGATTAATTCTAGAAGCATTTCCGTCCCTCTCTCTGGAGAGTTCATGGATCTGCTATATATACAATTGTCATCTATTAACAGGGACAATTGTTTTTTTCTTTTCCAATATGAATGCTTTTTATTTCTGTTTCTTGTCAAATTTCACTGGGTAGGCTTGAAGGGGAGAGGTGAGAGTGGACATTCTGCTTTATTCCTGATCTCAGGAAAAAAGCTTTCCATCTTTCATGATTAAGTTTGATGTGAGTTGTAGGTTTTTTGCTTTTTTGATGCCCTTTATCAAGCTGGGAAGTTTCTTTTTGTTCCAACTTTGCTGAGTGTTTTACAATAAGTGGATATTAGATTATTTTCAAATGCTTTTTCTATATTAATTAGTATAATATTATTTTCTTCTTTAGTGTTTAAAAAATTTTTTAATGTTTATTTATTTTTGAGAGAGAGAGAGAAAGAGAGAGGCAGAAAGAGAGGGAGACACAGAATCAAGAGCAGGCTCCAGACTCTGAGCTGACAGCACAGAGCCCACGCAGGTTTTGAAACCACAAACTGTGAGATCATGACCTGAGCCAAAGTCAGACACTTAACTGACTGAGCCACCCAGGCACCCCTCTTTAGTCTTTTAATTAAAGTCTGTGGATTGCATTATTTGATCTTCAAGCTCTAAAGCAGTATTACAGTCTTGGGATAAACCACACTTGGTCACTGTGTATAATTCTAATTATATGTTGCTGGATTGGATTTGCTAGTATGTTTTCAAAGATTTTTCATTTGTGTTCATGAGGGATATTGGTCCATGGTTTTCTTCTGTTGCACTGTCTGTCTAGTTTTTTAGAGAGTGAGAGTGCAAGCTGGGGAGAGGCAGAGGAAGATAGAGAGAGAGAATCTTAAACAGGCTCCACACCCAGTGCAGAGCTCTATGTGGGGCTTGATCTCATGACCTTGAGATCATAACCTGAGTTAAAATCAAGAGTCAAACACTTAACTGAATGAGCCACCCAGGTGCCCCTGTCTACTTTTGATATCAGAGTAGTGCTGGCTTCATAAAATGAGTTAGAAATGTCAATTAGATCTAGTTGGCTGATAATGTTGTTCATTCTCCTATATCCTTATTGATGTTCTACCTACTTGTTCTTTTGATTACTGAAAGAGGAGTATTGAAGCTTCCACATATAGTTTAGATTTGCCCATTTCTCATTTCATTTGTGTCAGCTTTTGCTTCATGTATTTTTGAAGCAATGCTGTTAGGTGTATATACATTTAAAATGAAGTCATTATGTAATGTCTCCTTTTATTTCTGGTAGTTTTCTTTGCTCTGAAGTCTGATGTTAATATAGCCACTCCAACTTTCTTTTGATTAGCATTTGCATAATATATATTTTGTCATACTTAAAATTTTTTTAAATGTTTATTTGATTTTGAGGAGAGAGAGAGAGAGAGAGAGAGAGCAAGCAAGCGAGCAGGGGAGGGGCAGAGACACAGAATCCGAGCTGTCAGAATCTGAGCTGTCAGCACAGAGCCTGATGTGGGGCTCAAACTCATGAACTGCGAGATCATGACCCGAGTCGAAGTGGACGCTTAACCGACTGAGCCACCCAGGCACCCCCATTTTGTCATACTTTTATTTTCAACCTTCATATAACTTCAGAGATGGTCTCTGACTTAGGATGGTGCAATTTAATGATTTTTAAACCATATAATAGTGCAAAAGCAGTATGTATTCAGCAGAAATGGTACTTAAAAGGTTAAATTTTGATTTTTTTCCAAGTTAGCAATATGCAGTACATGCATGAAAATAATGACAATGTGATAAATGCAGTGATAGAAAGAAGTACAGAATATTAAGGAAAAAGTGAAGATTGGATGCTTGATTCAGTCTTGGAGGACAGGGTGGGGAGAGATAGAGTTGGTTTTCTGGAGGAAGTGATACTTCAGTGGAGTCATAAATGGTGTAACCAGGTAAAAGGGAGCAAAAGAGAGAGAAATTTTAGGCAAAGGGAAACATTTCAGAGAGGTGGAAGCCAGTACACTGTCTTCAGTAAAAACAGGTGCCAGATTTTGGAAGATCTATATACCAGATTATGGAGACTGGATCTTTGCATTTGAATGTTTGAGGATGGCCCAAAATAGCAGAGAGTAGAAGAAAAGGGATCAAGAGGAGGGGATAATATGTATGTGCGTGTACATGTATCCACTACTACTGCTACTGGGCAAACACTAGAACCAGCAGGACTTAATGTGTCATTTGAATATGGGGTGTGTGAGATGGAGAAGAATCATGGATAACGACTATTGTCTAGAAGGTATTTTGTGAGAGCTGTGGTGCCTGTCTGTTGTGGGTTGAGTTATTACCGCCCCCCCCAAAAGAGAACTCCTAATATTTTGAAAATAGGATTTTTTCAGATATAATCAAGTTAAGATGAGATAATACTTAATTAGGGTAGGCCCGCATCAAACATAACCAATGTCACTATGAGAAAGGAAAGTAGAGACAAAGGTCTAGAATGACTTGGAAAGACATAGAGACACTCAGACACTTGCCTGAGGATAGAAGCAGAGGTTGGAGTGATGGGTCTATAAGCCAAGGAATGCCAAAGATTGCTTTTAATCACTAGAAGCTAGGAAAGAGGCATGACACTGAAACTTCCTGAGAACCCTCCAGAGGAATGCATACTATAGACACCCTAATTTTATATTTGTAGCCTCTAAACCTGTGAGAGAATAAATTTATCTTGCTTTAATCTACCCACTTTGTAGTAGTTGGTCATGTCAGGCCCATTGCAGCTAATCCAGTGTCCAGTTGGTAGTTAGCTGTACAAATCCAAAGCTAGGGAAGGGAAAGAAGTGTTGTAGAGAAGTGTATTTGCAAGCACAAATAAAAAAAATGGTAATACTGATTTTTTTTAGTGCTTACTCTGTGGAAGGCTCTAAGTCTTTTACATATTAATTCATGTAATCTTCACAACAAACCTGTTAGGTAGGCACCATTATCTATCCCAGATTTTTAAATTAGGATGCCAAAACACAGGGGGTCTAAGTGACTTGCCTAAAGTCACAAAAATGGAAAGTGGAAGTGCCAGAATTCAATTCCAGGGACTACTAGCTCTAGTATCTATGCTCTGGGTGTTTGCCTTTCTGTGTGTTAAAGTTAATTGGCACCAAAAGAGAAAGTGCAATCATAGTCGTCCCCTCTAGTTGTGAGAGACACAGACAAGTTTATAGACAAGGAAGGAGCAAGTGTGTGTGTGTGTGTGTGTGTGTGTGTGTGTGTGTGTGTGTAAGTGTGATAGCATGGGGTCCCTCCAAAGTGGGAGTGGATTGGGGTGAAGGATGTTAGAAGAGGGCCTGATCTTGAATAGGACTGAAGGAACCTTGTCCACTGAGACTAGAGAAAATTAAATATAGAAATGAGAGATTGTAGTTAATTCTCCAGAGAAGCGAACAAGAACTGAGGGAGAGAGATTATACCAGATGCACTCAATTTTCTATATAATAAATTATGGAAGGGACAAGGCCACTGGCTTCAATGATGGGGTGGGATTGAGAAGGATATGTGAAGAGATTCTGGATTAAGAGAATGGGCAAAACAGCTAACCAAGGATGTGTAAGCATGATGTGCAGTGAGTGGTGCGGGGCACTTGTAATCCAGGACTATATTTTTGTGTGTGTGTTTCTTGGCCATTTTCCCATATATGTGCATTTCTATTAGTGCCCAGTCTCTTGGGCACAGGGGCAAAGAGACTGGGTTGTAGCAGTTAACTAGAGCCATCCTCTTTCATGAACTCTCCTCTCTTTGGTCCTTTGCTGTGAAGGTGTGGGGACAGGATTGGGGTGTTAAGAACTAGAATTCTGATGAGAGAATAAAGTAAAAGTTCATCCAGGTCTGGATAGAAAAGGGAGGGAGGCTAAGAGGCAGGTGACATCCTGGAGGGAAATTAAGGGATCATGTAGTGGGAGATCAGTCAGGAGGTCGAAATTGAGAAGCGCGGTGAGAGCTGGTAAGATAGGAGGTTGTGTGTCATAGAATAGACAAGTGGTGTCGAATGGTGACTGTGGTGGGCTGGTTCTGGACAATAAATGAAATGAGTATGTGCTCTGGAGATCGCTGCTGGAGTTAAGTGAGAGTCTTTAGAGTTATCTGGCAAATAGGAGGTTGATTGTTGAATGATTCAGCTACATGGACATTGAAATCTAAGATGATGTATAAAGTAGTATAGCTCAAAATCTTAAGTCAGGTTAATCCAATGTAATAGAATATTATATATTTATCACATTAATTCCAAAATATAAATATTTCCACAAAAATCCCCATGACTTTTAGAATATCTGCCATCTAAACAGTTTGTCAGAGAAAGGACAGAAAGGCATGTAGGGATCAGATTGTAAAGCTTTCATTCTAGGTCAGTGTTGATCTGCTTTGGTTTTCATTATTGCTTCCCTAAGGAGCCTTTGCAGACAGGCATTTTTCCTCCTAATCTTCCTTTCTTGCTGTTCTCATTCTCATGAAATTTTAATATCATAGATACACTGTATATCTGTTTATGTACAACATGTATATCTGTTCTTTATATGTAAAGTGAGTAAAAAACTCTCTCCCCTCACCCTGCCAAGAACACATTTTGGCCTCCTTAGGAGTAATATCACCCCATTGAGAAGAAATGTTCAAGGTAAATAAGTTGGAACTTTTCTTGGGAGAAAAATAGGGGACACTGGGGATTTGTAGGGAAGGATTGATACTGAAATGTTGCAATGGCTCCTTTAATAATTTGTCAAATCCTTTATTCTGTAGAAATTAAAATATCATTCATCAACTCAAGCTCACATAAAAAAGTAGGACTTGAAAATCTATCACAACAGGGTTACATGACAACCTTTAGAAACATAGCTAAGTCTTGCTTCAGGTAAGACCACACAGGTCCACTTATGCACACCCTTTCTAAAGTTACAAACTCAGAATTTGCTTTTCAGAGCCCCTTGTGACAAGAAGCAGACATCAGCACTCATCTTGGGGCAGGGACCAGGTAGTACCCAACAACCTCAGGACAAAGGGCACATTCTGAGATAGCGTCCCCACAGAACTGATGGTCTGCCTCTAACTGCGGGCTTGTCAGTAGAGAAGCTCCTGTTTTGTTAAATGATGGTGAAAAGGGGATAGCAGGAGTTTCTAAACCAGTATATCTGACTCTTAATGAAATAATAATCTACATAATGGGCAGGGTTTCCCTCTCATAATGTTCCAGATGAGACATAAGACAGCCCACACTCAACATTCTTACCTTAGGATGATATTTGGAATTCAGGTAAACTTCCAGCTGGGTGAGTAGGGGACATCAAGAACTGTCTTTTTCTTTTAGAGTGAACTGAGTACCCATTGATTTTCCCCCAAGTCCAAATGCCATGGGTTATTGTAACTAGGGTGAGCTATGCTTTTATTATCCCTTAAAGAGATGTTCAAAGAACCTACCATTATTATGGCAGTTTCAGTTTGTAAAAACTTGGAGGATATGACATTTTCAGTGATCATGCCAGAGAGGAGAATAATGTTAAAATGGAGATGAAGTTTAAAGATACCTCAAACAGATAAAACCAGTTAAGCCATGTAAGTGAAACTTTCATGAATGTATAGGTTGCATATTTCATGAATGTAAGTGAAAGTTACCTTAGGTTATTTCTTATAAATGCTTCTCATAATCATAAAGGAAACTTAGTCATCTTCCTGAAATGATTTAAGGGGATTGCTTTTAACCAATCCTCTGCCACCTGGGAACCTCCACTGCATTAACCAATGACTGTAAATGTTTAATAATGTTCTCATTTTCATTTTATAAGCCACCTTGTAATGTTGTACCTCTAATAGTCATATCAGTTTCAGGTATGAAATATGCCTGTTCACAAGCACTTTGTTTGCTCAGTAAAATGGTGATATCAAGTAAAGCTCTCGGAATTTCTTTTGAAAAAAGACGAGAACAAATCCTTGCATGGAGGAAGCAAACCCTCAAATGGGGAAATATTAGACTAGACTTAATGTTTGTAAAATGCTGACCTTGAGCCCAATGACTCCTCCAAGAAAAGGGTGGTCCTTGAAGATAACAACTTGGTTTTCTCCAGTGTCCCAGAAGGCTGATTAGATTAACAGGCACACTTTGACTTTGTGGTCATCCATTGCCATTTCCTTCCAGCATAGATAGAAAATTGCATTGAGTAGGAACAGGTGGTGCTATGGAAAGGCAATCTGAGTCAGAATTCTTTGTGGAGGAGGAAAAGGGCAGAGGCATGGTCAGAGTTCAAAACAAGTCACCATGGAAAGTTGCTCTGAGAGCCATTCTGCTTGCATTTCTTTCATATCCATTAAGTCTTTTCTTTTACAAAGAGAAAGGGGAGACATTCAAGAAAGATAAAATGTTTCTGTTCAGCCTTTTCTTTGCATTCTACTTAAGTTATAATCTTGGCAGAAGCAAGTTGATTTGCAAAGTTAATAAGGGAGAAATAGCAGAAAGGTACCATGTTCCAATGGGTGCATGGTGTGGTATGGGATTGGTGAATTCCATGAATGTGACAAAGACCGGGTCTTTCTTTGTGCTCCTGTCTCCCTCTGACTGTTCTCAGAGTGGAAAGAGAAGGAACAGTCACTAGGCAGTCCAGCTGGTCCAGCTCTGCTTGGCTCCTAGGTGCCCAAAGCTCCTCTGGTCATGGTGCAGGAGATGAAGGGAAGATGGAATACATCTCTAACACAGAAGAGATCAGCCTTCCAAAAACTACCTGGGGCAGGTGGAGGGTGAGAAGGGCTTGGCAGTGAAGACTCCAGAATTAAAGTTGGGTAAATCCAGATAACAGATAGCAATATCTGTATTAAACAGAAAAATCCAGAGATACAAAGATGTTGAGGAAAAGCCATCAATCCTGCATGGGGTAAGGGCAGGAGATGGGAGTTTGGGGTCAATCACAATTTGTGTTTCTCAAAGAGTAAAAGAATAACTCAAAGCATAAAGATTCAGTGTATTTTCACCAATGCAAACTGGTTTATCTGAATATCATGAACAACCGTGAAAACAAAACAAAACACTACCAACAACAAACAGCCTATACAGAAAGAGCAGTTTCCTCCTCTTCACCTTGGTGTGCTGGGGAAATGCTGCTGGTATTTACATGCCTTAATTATGATGTGTTGGAAAACTCCTCCTTAGTTTTCTCTGCCACCTGCTGCACCCTCCTCCCCCCACTTACTCCTCAGACTGGATTCCTTATTTCTTGAGTTTATTAGAAGGGCTGTGGTCCCAATAAACCACATTTTAGCTCACTTGATGCATTAGAAGGCCAGATACTTTTCCTTTTGTGCTTAAAAAACAGAAGTTGGTAATTCAACTTTAAAAGTCAGAAGGCTGAGAAAAAAAACAAATGGAAAAGATTTAAATAAGAAAAATGAAATTTCTGCTTTCTCAGATCAGGCTCTGCAACTTGACTCTCATCAATGCCTGTTGGTTCCCAGTCCCCATCTTAATCTCAACACTGATACATTCAGTCTTTCAGGACAAAGCACTTCTGTCCCTGTGAGCTGTGCTTCCCTGGAAGCCAGCTGGGAGCTGCCAGACTCAAGGTTATTGAGAAGACAAACAAAACTCTGGAGGAGGTGTGTCTGGATGGACTGACCTCAATTCAGCACGTGGAGCTGGCTAGATCTTCCAAGTGAAGGTGGGGAGTTGGAAAACACTACCTCAGAAGAGTTACATAGCAAGCTTAGGGTATTCCTCCCTACCACCATTTAGCAGGCTAGACCTTATTGCTAAAGAGAACTGTGAGGCCCTTAGAAAATCACTTAAACCCCACCAGACCTCATTTGTCTCTTGTGTAAAATGGGTATACAATCTGTTCTGCCTTCTGACCAGGTTATTAGGAAGACCAATGAAGCAATATTTGGTAACTATTAAATACCATACATGGGTTTATAGAGACACCTTGCCAGTGTGATTTCAGGAGTGTGAAGATAAGACACTCTACCTGTCCATCTCTCCTTCCTGAGCCTTAAAGCCAAAAATAACTTTGAAAAGAAAACAAGTCTTCATGTTTAACAAAGAGATGCTATCTGAAATGCACATACTCCAGGGAGAAGATGTCAATGACACATTTATGCCAAAGAATGAGTGACCGCACCAGGGATGTCTGGAAAGGCAGGTTTGATAGGGAGAGAGAAAGAGAGAGAATGCTTTTCAAGTTGACTCAAGAATAAGGATGTGGGTGCATAGGGAAGGACAGAAATTAGGGAAGGCAAGATTCCCAGGATAAACATCAATTTTACAATTTGACTTGGGGTTGATCCTGCCACTCAGGGTTTTTCTTCAGAGATACAGATTGAAATTATCAAAGAAGAAGAAAGAAATGGTTTACCCCATCCTGCTCTTGAGGAAGTTTTATACCATGTAAAGACACATTTTATTAGATTCTACCAAACCCGAGGCCCATTGGCATCAAGCAACATTTTTGTCACTAAATCTGTATTACTGGCTGTTACTAACTTTTTGCTGATTAGGACTCATCTAGACAAATAACGTCAGTGTAGTTAATTCTCTGAGACGTCTCTTGCTTGATAATCTCAGCTCTTCTTGAATATGGAGCTTCCCAACTCATGCGCCACCTCACACTGGGGATATGAGGCTTCTGTGTATATGCAAAATGGTGGTCTTTTGGCCCTCTGGGAAATGTGTGGGGCCCAGGGCAGCCTCACCTAAAGCAGTCTTGCCACTGACCACAGTGAGCCATTCCTTTATTATCCCGTGTGTGCCATGATGTGAAAGAAAAAGAAACCATAAAGTATTACTCTAATCCATTTTCTACAATATCCAAAAAACAGTTTTGAAATGTAAATTCTACTCTGTCGTTGCCATTCAGTGGCTCCTTATTATGCATAGAATAAAGTTCATACTCCTCAGAATGACAGTTGTGAAGGAGTCCTGTACGATCTGGCTCCTGCCCCATTTCCCAGGACCCTGTTCTGACCACCTCAAGATGCTTGCTTTTTACTGAATGCATCATGCTGCTCTTATCTCTGCTTTTGGCATATGTTGCTTGAAATGACCTTCCTCCTTAGTTCTCATGGGATTTCTTCCCTTCCTTTAAAAGTCCTTTCCAGTATCACTTCCTCAGAGCAGTTGTCTCTGGCCTCTGACCTTCTTATGATCCTCTAATCCTTTTTTCTTCTAGAGCATGCATGCTGCCTTGCACATACCCATCTTAGAGCATTTATTTTACTTCTGTGATCATTTGCTGATCTAGTTGCTTACTCCATTATAGCCCCAGGAAGGCAGGCCTGTATTTCATGCACTTTATGTTTTAAAAAATAATAGGTGTTTTGGGGCACCTGGGTGGCTCTGTCGGTTAGGCATCCCATGCTTGATCTTGGCTCAGGTCATGATTTCATGGTTTGTGAGATCAAGCCCCACATAGGGCTCTGCGCCGGGCATGGAGCCTACTTGAGATTTGCTCTCTCCCTCTCCCTCTCCTTCTCCCCCAGTCATGTATTTAGTGAGTACTTATTGGAAAATAATTGATCTACCTGTCATAGTACAAGAGAAACTATTGAGTTTTCAAATGAAAACTGACAATGGTTAATCACAAAATTCTTTTTTTTTTTTTTTAAATTTTTTTTTTTTCCAACGTTTATTTATTTTTGGGACAGAGAGAGACAGAGCATGAACGGGGGAGGGGCAGAGAGAGAAGGAGACACAGAATCGGAAACAGGCTCCAGGCTCTGAGCCATCAGCCCAGAGCCCGACGCGGGGCTCGAACTCACGGACCGCGAGATCGTGACCTGGCTGAAGTCGGACGCTTAACCGACTGCGCCACCCAGGCGCCCCAATCACAAAATTCTTAATAATCAGTATCTCTTATCAGGAATCTACTGTGTGGCAACAATGTTTTTTTTCTAGGTTCATAGTTTTTTTAAATTTTTTATTATTTTTTAATATATGAAATTTATTGTCAAATTGGTTTCCATACAACACCCAGTGCTCATCCCAAAAGATGCCCTCTTCAATACCCATCACCCACCCTCCCCTCCCTCCCACCCCCATCAACCCTCAGTTTGTTCTCAGTTTTTAAGATTCTCTTATGCTTTGGCTCTTTCCCACTCTAACCTCTTTTTTTTTCCTTCCCCTCCCCCATGGGTTCCTGTTAAGTTTTTCAGGGTCCACGTAAGAGTGAAAACATATGGTATCTGTCTTTCTCTGTATGGCTTATTTCACTTAGCATCACACTCTCCAGTTCTATCCACGTTGCTACAAAGGGCCATATTTCATTCTTTCTCATTGCCACGTAGTAATGCATTGTGTATATAAACCACAATTTCTTTATCCATTCATCAGTTGATGGACATTTAGGCTCTTTGCATAATTTGGCTATTGTTGAGAGTGCTGCTATAAACATTGGGGTACAAGTGCCCCTATGGATCAGTACTCCCGTATCCCATGGGTAAATTCCTAGTAGTGCTACTGCTGGGTCATAGGGTAGGTCTATTTTTAATTTTTTGAGGAACCTCCACACTGTTTTCCAGAACAGCTGCACCAGTTTAAAAAAGAGTGTTTATATGTCTACTTTGTGGTCCTCTTGATAACCCAGAAAGTAAGAGGAATGAACCCCAGTTTTAAAGATGAGGAAAAGGAGGTTGAGAAGAACCTAGGTGACTTTTTCAGTTCACACAATTATTTAGCAGCAGAGTTGAGTTTTAGGCAAGGTACTTCTGACTCCAAAGATGGAGCTCTCTCTTCTTCACCCATGGCAATGCATATTGAGATACATTTTGAAATACATTCCTTACCTTGATACATCAATACATATCAGTACCTGAGTGTATTTGTCTTCCAAATCTCAGATGCCTTTTGTCTTTCTCACTCCTTGCTCTGCTTTATTCTGGCCAACAAAACACACCTTAGAACTTTGATATATTTGGATCTGGTGATAAAACAGGCAGAGGGGTGGGGGTGAGGGGATAATTAAGTGTTCACAATTTCCTGTCTATAATTCTCTTGCCAAGAACACATCACATAAACACTGAGCATGAGGGTTTTCAGAAATGGAAGCAAAACAAAGTGAGGTGTACCACAGAGGGACAGTTAGAAGACCTGTACAAGTAGTGGCATATGTGGCGTTTGAGAACGCTGAGACTGGGTTGGAATAGAGGGTCAAGTCGTGGCCTGAAGGAGAAGATAACTGTGATGGGGACAATGATGATGAGGGATACTCCAGGGATAGTTAAGAGCATAAAAAGGTTAGATAACTAACTGGTTATGGGGCATTGAAGAGTCAGGCATGCATTCATTCTGTAAAAATTGATAACCCAATATGTTCCAGGAAGGGGACAAGGGGACAGTTATAAAATTTGGGGGAGGAAGGGGAAACAGGGCATATCTAGATTTGGATGTATAGACCAGACATAGGGCTGGTCAAATAAAGAGAAAACTACCTGCCATGGAAAAGTTCCGACACCTGTTACAGTGTTGCACAACTCAATGTCAGGTCTCAGAAGCCCCTCTAACTCTTTAGAAATTCATTGCTTTCTCTTTTGTATCACTGTGATGGTAGATCAGAGGCAACTCTGCCACATTAAGAAAGTGAAAATAAAATTTTAAATTAGGAAAAAGGATAAGGTATTGTTCAGTACATAAAAGATTAATTTTTCCACTTAGAGGAAATCAAGATAAATCTGTTTAGGTGGGACCAGAGTTAAGGAGTAAGAAAAATAAGCTGTCTAGGATGACACCATGGGCCATTCAGGTGACAGAACACCTCAGATCACCTGAGAGGCAGGTCAGGACAGGTGCAAGAGTAGGCTAAGAAGGGTGCATTTAGGAGTAGGATTTGCATGTTGATGGTTTACAAACAGAGTAATTCAAGAATTCCCATCTTTATATGTGCTTTAGTTTTATAACTGATTTAATCCTTTCAGTAGCCCATGAGGTAGGAAAAATATCCATCCCCATTTTATAGGCAAAAGAAACTGAGGGACAGAGTAAATAAAGTTTGAATAGTGGCAGACCCAATATTGGAACATAGGTACCCTGGCCCTAATACCAACTCTTAAGCACTTAATACACCTTAATATGCCTCTGCTTATTAAATTCCTCAACAGAGGGCACCTGTTGGGATGAGCACTGGGTATTGTATGGAATCCGATGTGACAATAAATTTCATATTAAAAAAAGTAATAAAATAAAAAAAAATTCTTCAATAGAGCTTTCTGCGACACTTATTTGTAAGTCATTTATTTCTAGGTGGGTATATGATATTCATCAGTATACCATAAGAGTAAATTAGCTGGCACAACTGAAGGAAAATGGAAAGGATGGAGGTTCAACATCTAGTTGGTTGACTACATATTTGCCACCCTCTAGGTTTTTGACTTCTTGAGGATCTAGGGTCTTATTCACTGTCTGCCTTATAACAGATGGTATAGATCTTTGCATACAGCAGGTGGCCATAAATACCAATTAGTCAGTTCCTCCCTCCCCTCAGTTTAGCCATTCTGTATTTCTAGTCCATTTCTAATCATACTTGGATTTGTCAGAGTCAAAAAGCTGCTCCTTCTGCTATCCTCCTATGGGTGGGATTGTTGCCAGGAAATGGCTGCTCAGCCAGCAACAACATTTCCAGTCCTCTGCATCTTGGTGGGGCCGTTCAGAGTACTGGCAATGGAATTAAGTCAAAGAGCCACCTATCCAGGGACTTTGCTGGAAGGAGAAATACATTTTTGTCCTGTTAAGTCACTGTAATTTGACTAGGTTGTGTTTAACGGCAGTTTAGCCTGCCCTTATGAATACACAGTGATTTCTTTAAATTAAGAAAAAAATGGAGTCATGAGTCTTGTTTCACATACAGCCTTTGGCCATGGAGCTTAACCAGAGCAGGTCCCCCCCTGGGGACTTGTCTTTGTCCTCATTAGTTAGCTGTCGCCATCTTGTTCACACGTAGTCTTTAGGACACATGAGAGCCCATGTTCTGAACGTCTGAGAGAAAGGCAGCCCCAGAACACTTCTCTGACAAAGGGCCTTTGTATAACCAACCATTATTTTATTCCTTCCCAGTGCCTGTTCTGCCTCCTGTTCTTTTTTGGCTGGCCCTGTGAGGAAAACAGGTGAGGGAAATTTTTGTTTTAATCCACTGTCCATTCTTCTCTCCAGGTGTTTTTGCCTTTAAAATGCCTTTGGTCTTTGAATTCAGACCGATCATAGTTTTTGCTGAAAGAATAATCATCTACTTGCAGCTCAGCTGGTCACTTTATTTCCCTGGCCAGCCAGGGAAAGTATTATTATTAGACAATCTCTCTTCTCTCTGAGAGGAAAGAGCAGTGATCTGTTCCTCTATTCAGGTCTCAAAAGAAGGTGAAAAATATACTTTTTCTGGTGGCTTTTGTGTCTGAACATCCCACACAGTAGAGGAGGAAGCAGTCATTGCCCAGGATGGCAGGTTTATTGATTGAGATCATACATGATGAGGCCTCTCTTGGCACAGCTCTGCAGCTGGTGCTCACCATGGCTCCTCAGCAAGTGTGCATTATGAGCTTTCACAGAAGGCTCCAAGAACCATAAAGGGAACATTGGCAGGGAAAATCTCCATATTCTTTATACACTCCTGCTGAGCTCTGATTCTACAATGTGTCTTGTTTAGTTTAGCTTTTTTCCCTCAGTAATTATTTCTTACACCTGAACAGTTCATTATCTTTACAAAGTGATTCTATGTGGACCATCCCAAGGGATTCCTCACAACAGCTCTGTAAAACAAGTGGGGCAGGTGCTATTACCCCCAATTTATAGAAGAGGAAAGTGAGGAAATAACATTTACTCAAGGTAACAGAGCTGTCAAATGATAGGGTAGCAACTAGAATCTTATAATCATTCTTTTACTTCATGGCATCACTTCTTGTAGAAAATGAGATTAATGCCTTGGTCATGTGTGTGAGCTTCCTTTAATTGTAGTCCTCAAGTTCATTAAAGAGAAAATTCGCATTCTAATCATTACATTTCCATTCACAAAACTGCAAGCAGACATGCCCAAGGTGCTTCAGAATAATGTAACTGCATTATAATAAGAAGGTAAAGTTGGATAAGGAAAGTTTAAGTTTTTTCTAATAAAATACATACTAAAATATTTATGGATATGAGACCATTATGTTTAGGGTTGTCTTTGAAATAATATGGTAGAGGAGGTTGTGGAAGAAGGTGGTGGACATAGATGAAACAAGATTGGCCATTTATTGATAATTGTTGGAGCTGAGTCTTAGGGACATTGGGGTTATTATGTTGTTACTTTGTGCAAATTTTTTTAACATTTAAAAATTTTCATAACAAAATGCTAAATATATAAAAATGCACTGATAGGTGGAGGAGGCCCAGCCTTTGGAATTCTCAAGCAGAAGTAGAAGACCCCTTGGTGAACATATTAAAAAGAGCATTGCATAAGAGTACCTCTGCAACCATTAGAATCAAATGCTGATTGGCATCATATTTTTATTTCAGTGAGAGAAAATTCCTAATACTCAACTAAGTAAAGGGGATAGGAAATCCTTCTCACCCCTATAAGCTTTCATTTTTGTTATTTTTATTTATTTATTTAGGTTTTCAAGTTGCACCAACGTATTTTGATGAAACAGTCATGCTGTGTGTTTGAATGGTTCATTAATGCAAAATGGGTCATTAGGGATCCAGCTCTGAGAATTTTTATTCCTGAGACAAAATCTAAATGCCCAGTTGGGAGAAAGCAATCTGAGGGGAAGAGAAAAGGCTCCAGGGGTGTAAAAGGGAAAGAAAACAGGCTAGTCGGTAGATCATGTTTGAGCAGCAGAAAGGAGGGGCTGTAGGACAGCGCCATGGGAGCTATGCTGTAAGAGGTGAGGGTGGATACAGTGACCGCTACCAGTAACCTGGAGGGGATGCCAATGCCTACAGATATGTGATGCTGGCAGCTCCCAGAGCCAGTCTGTTTAGCACATTGTTTATTCTGCAGGCAAAATATGGGTTGGAGATCTCTGTGCAGATGGCCCGATGTGCCTCTGTGCAAGTCTGGTAGGCATGGGGGGCCGGGGCAGGCACAGTGAAAGGCTGAACCCTGAGAAAACTATATTCTGGGCTCCTGTGAGTTTTTGTCTCCTCAGTGCCAAATTTTAAAAGAATGATTATTTATGAAAACAGTTCATCCAGCAATATCCCCACCTTATGTTCCGGGAAGCTGTGGATTTACACAGACAGGGAGAGAACTGATGTTAGCTCAGCAGGTCAGGAGATGAGATTTAAGTAAAAAACCATTCAAGCTTTTTTGTTGGTTTTCCTTTTGCCCAAATAATCATTTTTTCCCCCTTTAACTCCAGGATAATTAAATAGATCTTGTGAGAATATGAGTTTGTTTGTTCCCTTCCTCCCCACCTAGTTTTAATTGAATTGGATAGTTCTGTTGGAGACATGGGTGCTGGTTTTCGTATTTTAACAATGGTATTCTGTAGGAGGTGGTCTCTGAACTCGAACTGTGCAGAAAAGGACTACAGGACATGCTGAAGGAAGACTAGAAGTCCAGGTACACAGGCCCTGACACAGGGCCAGTTGGCAGCAAATTCTTCATGTCCTTTGATGACATGCAAAGTGCCTTAAATGTTTCACACCCATTACCTCCTGTCATTCTCAAGTGACCTGTGAGTTGTCTCAAGTAAACCTTATTCCCCCCATTTAGAAGATGGAACAGTTAAGGCTTGGAGGGATGGCAGACTTAGTTAAGAGCTCATTTTTCCAGATTCCAGGTCACATCAGCGAAGCACACTGTGATTCCAATCAGCAAGATGGTTGTGCTGTTAGGCCTCTCTCACTGCAGGCTTGCTCTCTAGCAGAGCCATCTTTCCACTTCACTCTTTGGTTACCAGAGGGTGACACAGAGACCACTGTGCAAACAAATGCCTTTGGAACCCCAGCATCACCACACTGCCAGTACAACCACCTGCACTTAGGGAAGTTTTGCTGCATCGGACATCACAGGACTGAGTGCTATCTAAATGCTAAACGTGATGATGGGGAGCAGTCAATTCTGCATCCTGGGGAGCCCCTGTGGACTCAAACATCCATTCCAGACCGAGACAATATTCTCTTAATGCATTGCTTTAACATAACATGTTAGAACCAGCATGCTATATTTTCCTTTGTTTATGAATCATGGTTGTCTTGGGGGAAGGGCTTCAGAGAAAAAAGAATCAATGAGAAGGTTTGCACATTAACTTGGAGTCCCATATTCAAACTTTGGCTCTAGTACTTAACAGCTATGTGACCTTAGGTAAGTGAGTTACTGTTTCTGAGTCTCAGTTGCCACAACTATAAAATATAAACAGAGTAAGAAGACTCAGAGAGTTACTATAGTACTGAAAAGGGACAATACATGTGAAAATATCTTGGGAAGTGTAATAAAGATAATAGCACCAATCACAGTACTTTATATTGTTGAAAAAGTAAGAAGTTGGGCTGGTTTCTTTCTCACTTGGCCTTTGAGAGACTGAGGCACCCTGAATTCAGATAAAAGTAGAAATTTTGGTGGGGAGGGAGCATTATAAACCTACCAGGCTCAGCTGAATATTGTTACAATGACCAAGCAAGTGTTTGTAGTAAAAACAATGTGATGTGACTGAATGAGGATCCTTTGAAAGTTAAGAATATATATATGTGTGTGTATATATTTATTATTATTTATATATTTATTTTTATTATTATATATGATTATTATTATCATTACTTAATGTTAAGACACAAGGACTAGAATTTGTTTTTAAGTCATGTAGTTCAAAAGTTTCTTTGGGCTCCTTTCTGTTCTTAGAGAATGATCCAATGTAAGTGCAATTCTAGGGGACAGAATGTACTAGGAAAGCAGCTGGCTTCCTCAAACCCCAAACTGGTAAGTGGAGAACATCTGACTTACAGGAAGAATGGTACATAAAAAGACTTGGCCACAGCATGACCTTAGACAGGCTCCAACCAGGAAACCTGGAGGAATGAGAGCAGAGAGAGATCATTGCCACATGATACGCCTCCTTGATACCTCTAGATGTGCTTTGAACACCAACTCTGAACCCAGCACTGTGTACATGCACCACATGACAGTTAACTATGACAGTTACTTTCTCACACCAGGTCCAAAAAGGTGCACTATTCATTCACTCAACACCGATTTCACCTATTTATTGAGCACTTCCTATGTGCCAGACAGTATTCTAGGTTAGTGGAAGGAAGAAAGAGCAGCGTTGGCAATGGTCCTGATTTGTGTAAACTGTGCAGACAGTGGTGTGATTATCATAATTTGAGTTTAGTAGGAGGGTGAAAACAAACATAGGGATGTTACTAAAAAGATGAGAGAAGTGCTAAGGTAAAGCTTCTCCTGGAGGTGACTCATTTTAGGGAATTGTCAGTAATGGTTGGGATTTGAAATGAGGGAGCCATGCTCCTAGAGACAAAGTCCCCTTAAATCATGCTGTTTTGTATCATGAAAAGGTTAAAGAAACCATGCTCTTATGATCAGCTGTTCTTGTTACACTATTACTTAGAATCCACTTTTAGCACCAAGGTTTTTATCATTCAATGAGCGGATTCATAGAAGACCTGATTTATGCCAGTCATGGTCCTAAGTTCTGGGGCTGAAACAATGAATATGGTATAGTTGGTGCTCTCAGAAATCCAATTTAGGGACAGAGAGAAAACTGATTTGGTATGATATGTGCAATGATACAGGTGTAGGGGTGGCTATAGGATCCCAGAAAAAAGGACAACTCATGGAGTTTGTGGGGCCTTGAAGACTTTTCTAAGAGGCGCTAAATCTGTGTCAAATCCTGTAGGTGTGTTTGCATTAAAATAAAACAGATAAACAGGGCAGAGGAGAGAGGGACAGGACTACTTTTGGTAGGAGCATCATCTTGTACCAACACCTGCAAGTAAGAGGCAACTTGGCATTTGCCAAAAACTGTAGCAGAATCTTCATGGGCAGAGAGGAGTAAGGAGTTGGCAAGAGCTGAATCTGTGTGTGAGCAATGTCCAGTCAAGAGGCTCTTGTTAAGTCTTATTGGAAAATTTAAGGAGCTCTGCAAGGTGTCAAGCACAGGAGTAAGATGATCAAACTTGAGTTTCGAAAGTTCCCTTTGCTGCTTTGTGGAGAGGGACAGAGGGATGAGACTGAGGCAGGACAGGATGGTGAATTCAAAAAGCTCTGACAGGTACATTGCCCAGAAGCAACATGGTGAGATCAAGGGCATGGCTTTACAGTGAGACACATGAGAGTCTCAATCTTGGCTATGCTATTTACATTCTGTGTCCTCTGAACTTCAGTTTGCTTCTCGGTAAAATGAAGGTAAAAGAGTGTTTTCTAATGAGGTTATGAGGATTAAATGAAATAATGTAAATGCTTATAAGGTTCTTAGCACAGTAACTAACACATAGTTAAGTACTTGAAAAGTGCTGGCTGAAAAAGTAAGCTAGAATTTTGTTATAACCTCCAATTACATGAGCACCAGGTTTTTATGCATCCACATTCTGCTACCATACTCCTTAGAGTAATGCTCTTAGTTCAAGATTCTGGCTTTGTTGGCTTCAATTAGAAGCTGCCCTGTTCTCTTTCTGTCTGAGATTGATAAGGGTGGAAGCCTTTTCAGTCTAGCTAGTTCTAAGAGGAAGAAAAACACATAAGAAAGGTGAGAGGGGGCGAGGAAGGCTTCTTTCCCTTCTTCATGTGCCACCATGTAAAGCAAAGCATGGCCCTGGAATTTTGTGAGCACCTAATCAGTGCTTGCTAGGATTGTTATCATCAGCTTGGTCAGAGTTTGGAGGCTGCCAGCCCAAAATCAGGCCAAGAAAAATGGTTCACAGGAAAAACCGACTTTAGTTTTACATGAAAAAAATCATGGAGTGCAAGTATGAAATATGCAGCTTCTGCATTTAATACTCACACTTCCAGGCTTTTGAGATGATTTTTCCAGCTCAAAGCAACCTCCTCACTCCCCCTCTGTCTCTCTATCTCTCTATCTCTCTCTTACCTACACACACACACACACTTTGCATGTCTAGTATGCCATTGGGGGAACTCCTCTACTCAATGGGACATACCACCTGACACTTGTAATCTGTTATGTCTTCTTCCAGCTCTGAGTATCTGCATAATAGTCCACTGATGACAAAGTGGAAGCAAAGAAAAATTAGTTTATACATGGATAATCATTTTACCTTTGCCTTCTCTGGAATTCATTATGATTCATACAAATTAGCAGGTGCCTCTGTTTACCTATGCTGAAGACTAAACAGAGTTCTAAAAAGTAGTGTTTGTTCCAGATAACTGGGATATTCTTATTGGAAGCATTTGCCAGTGTAGCTGAAGAAGAAAAAAGGCTCAGTGATATTAAGAACCTAGTATATGTGTAAGTTAGAGTGAGTATAGTACCAAGGAGAAATACTTTAACCTCTTCACTCCCAGCTATCTTTCTGTTTCAGATTTCTTACCTATCTCTTGCCCCTATCTCTACTTTCACTATTTATTTTGTTTCACCATTCTTGAAAGTAAATTAAAATTAAAAGTAAATTATTTTATCCCAACCTTTCACCTGGTCTCATATTAACACTTTTATTCACTGCCGTGTGCTCTGTTTTGTATCACAGCCATGCTCGCCCATTATAACAAAGAGGTAGAGAGCCCAGTGCAAAGGAGAGTTACAGGATTATTTTAGGGAACCGCAGTGGCACTTAGCAAATACTGCCGAGCATTGGACTAGGAACTAGGGTGACATACAGGTGTTGAGATCCAGATGACTTTAACACCTAGAGATTTAGAAGTGTTTGGGCCTCACTGATGAGGAGGTGTGCAAGGTGCCAGCTGACATGATAGGGGAGTGAGAGAGTGTGACAAGAAATCAGAGACTTTATAATTTACTTTTAGCACAGTATGATTTGTTTCTGCTATGCTGGTGAAGTTTGAAGAAATTTAGGTTTCATATATAGGAAAATGTTCCATAAGCAAATAATACATAGTATCACCCAGAGGAGAAAAAAAAAAAACCCTTTTAAAATTAAAAAAAAATTTTTGTTTGTTTCTTTTTTTCTTTTCTTTTCTTTTTTTTTTTTTTTTGTGATTCAAGTCACCTTCTCTTTTCTAGAAAGTTCCATGCTGGAAACCTGCAATATTTCCTTAATTTCCCTTTCAAACCTGCCAATTCAAATCACTGCACAACCGCACAGTTTAGTTCCTTTTTTTGCAATGGCAAATATTAAATTGTTTGTTGGTAAAAAATCTGTTAGCATTGAATTATATTATAGGATTCTTGTGTGAATATTACACAAACATTTATAAGAGATTGTCACTGAAATTCTGGGTAACATACCTTATCCTTGGACAGTCTCTTTTTGCAGCTATTTGGATTGTTAGAGGTGATTTTCAACCTAAAGCAAGTGGACAAAAGTATAACAATGGAGTAAAGGGTCCCCACTCTGGGTTTGTGTCTCATTTCATTCTTAGAGCTGTGTGCTCTGAGTCTCAGTTTCTCTATCTGCATACTGGGACTAATGATAGTCTCTGCATTGTCGGGTCACTGTGAAGATTAAATGAGTGAGTATGCCAGACACATGGAGAGGCCTAGAAATGGCAGCTCTTCAGAGAAGAAGGAAATGGTTACAATTCTTTGCAGTAGGTGCAGAATTTTATTTTCTAAGTCAGGATGGTAGTGGAATTCATTATGAATCAAATTTGGGGGAAATAAATTGTGGCTCCCTGAGGATGAATACTGATGAATTCCGGTTTGTGTCCTTGGACACAATGGCCTTTTGTGGTCAACTGACTCTTTAACATAATTCAGGGGAGAATCTGGCCCTTTGGATTATATTGATGCAGTGATGTAATACTATGTCTTGAAAGAGCTGGAATTTGTTGGTTTAGTTACCAATTAATACCATTTAGCAATCTGTAGAAACAAGAGGTACTGTGCTATTATTGAGATAAGATTGACTTGGAGCCAGACACAATTTCTGGAGTGAAATCCTGGCTTAGTAACATACCAGTTATACATCGCAATTTAGACAGCCTTCTTGAGCTTTACTCTCTTCTATACCAAGAGACTATAATTCCAGCTCTCTTGTTGGCGTTGTTTTAAAAGGACTTATTGCAATTGCTGACCTATAGCACGTGCTAGACAAATCTTGGTTTCTTTCTACTCTGCTTCCATGTTTTAAGTTCTGAACTAATGTTATACCAGTATAAATTAATTGGGTATTAGAATATGAGAGCAAAATGAATTGTTAATGTACCAGGAGGACATTGGTGAATTAGGATTTTTCTTCTTGGCTTATAAATTAGCACGAATGAGAAGTCCTTGTGAGGCTTCCAGACAGTGAGTGATAATGAACCAAATCATTGTACTTTGCATGGTCATCCTTTGAAAGAAGAATTGCTAATGTGTTCGACAAGTTGTTTTGGTGAAGTTCTTGTGTGTTGGGGTATAGGTGCTGTATTGAACAGCATCCACATGTCAGACATGGTGCTGAGTGATTTACATGATCTACCTTTGGTCTTCACAACAACCTTGGGTTTGGATTCTATTTTCATCATTTATAAAGTGTGTGCCTTTGGGTAAATCATTTAACTTCTCTGACCATCAGTTTTCTCATCAGTACAGAATGATAACCTCTACCTTACTGCTGTAAGTAACAGTGAGAAGGTGCTGTCATCTATGGACCTGAAAGCAGCCTCTCATTAGGCACTGAATCTGCTGGCACCTTGATCTTGGACTTCTCAGGCTTCTGAAATGTGAAAGATAAATGTCTGTTGTTAATAACTCACCTAGTCTCTGATGCTGGTATTGTGTTGTAGCAGCCCAAATGGACGAAGATGCTTGCACATTGTGAGAACTAAATAAGATAATGCAAATGTTAGCTATTGTTATGAAGTAGAAGAACTCTCAGGACCAGAAATCTGGCCTCTTCTGATGTCTCTAAAAGTCTGTAGCCCAGAACATCACTATCATTGAGAGCACAGGAAGGGGGCTAATTAATTTTGGGGTACCTACTATATTCCAGATTTTCTGTGAGGGCTTGTACATACCTGGATGAGGTTTTGGGTATCAGTGATAGACTCCTATGTGACTTTAACTTTTCCTTTGCCTTTAAGTTATTCTGAATGCCTCAGTGCAATATGGGAAGAGAAGCTCAGGGGCAGAGGTACATGCATAGCAACCTAACCCCCAACATCAAAGCTCATTATATGAAGACTGAGGACCCACATCAAAACTCCCAAGTCTTACATTTTGAGTAACAAAGATGTTTTTTCTTAAGAAAAATACCCATAAAGTAGCATCTCTTCTCTGCCTCATCCTTTGGTGATCTGTGTCTTGAGGACAAAAATGAGTACCCTTTCTCTTGAACATGATGCTTTTTCCAGTTATTTATTTGAGAAAATTTTCATCCAAAGCACTTCAATTAAGTCTTCTTCCTCTACTTCTCCTCCCTGATGCCTGCTGAGTCAGGTGACATTGGTACCACTGCAATTGCTTCTAACTAAGGAATCAGAGCCCTCACTATAGCTTATTTTCTTTTATCTACTTCTTGGTGCTTTAAAAATCCTGGCATTGATGGTACAAGAGGCAAACTTTTTTCTTTCTCAGCTTTGGGATAAAATATGCTTTGCCTAAAGCATGCTCTGAGCATTTGTCTTTGTACCTTCAAGATGGAAAGAAAGAGCTAGGAACAGACTGACAGACGCATGCGGGCATGTTCTTGGCTTACACAGAAATGAGCTGGTGCCTTACTGATTATGCTGACAGAACTGTCATCCTCTGGCTGCAGGGATGGGGGACAGCCCTGGTTTCCTCTAGGAATGGATCTACAGGGTTACTATACGCTTTGAAACAGTGAGCCAGCCTCTGTGGTTATGACAGCTAGAGTCGTCTTTGACTTGTTTCTTGCTCTCAATCCCCATTACTTAAAAGTCTGATTGCTTCCTTGGAAAATTCTCTTGGATCCATCCTTTCTTCTCCATTTCTAGTTTTATTCTGGTCAAGCATCTTGTTCACCTCATGACTGAATAGCCTCTGCTCTGTCTCCTTTTCACTGGTTTCTCTTTTTCCTAATATGTCTTGGACACTCTGAAAACTTGACTTCCTTTTCCTGCTTTAGAACCCATAATGGTTTCCCACTGCCCATTACATTGAATATGAATCCTCTGCCTCTCTTTTAAAGTCCCTCCTGGTGAAGAGGACTCACTTTTGCTAAAGATTAAGGTCCCAAATTTTAGGTTCCATTCTTGGTTTTGCCAAATCCTGGCTCTGGGACCATTGGGAAGGTCCCATCTGCTCTCTGGTTCTTAACGTCTACATCTATGAAGTGAAGGATGTAGTAGATATGTTGAAGTCCGTCTGTCTGGCCCGCTATAATCTTGTTCTCTAAGAACTGTAGTATTTCTCTCTCCTCCTTTCCCTCAGTCCCTCCCATCTCCGTCCCTTCCTTTTTCTCTGCATTCTTCCATTTTTTTTCATGTTTTGATTGTGATTTTTAAAAATCTGGAACATGACAAATTTAAGTTACTTGTTTACTTAAGTAATATAGTAATATATAGAGAGACACTCTCTTCCATATCATGTCTGTAAGCTGTTTTAAAAGGAGTCATGCACTCCAAGCAAGGTTCATATATCTTACTTCTCTTTGGGGGAGGGGATGGTGAAGGAGAGAGGGGATTTGATAGAAGCACTGGGACTTTGCCAAGGGGGAGAACAAAGCAAAGAGGAAGGGTATGGAGTGTTCATGATAAAATGTACAGATCCAGTGGTTATCTTCAGGTAAGACAGGGTCTTCCCTGCATCATCACTAGAGCAGAAGGTACATGGTTTATATTAATAGCTGGAGGAAACTTAATTAGCTATTTGGAGGCATTTTTATTTTTATTTTTTTATTTATTTAAATTCAAGTTAACTAACATATAGTGCAGTATTGGTTTGAGGAGTAGAACCCAGCTACTCACCTCTTACATATAACATCTAGTGCTCATCCCAAACATGCCCTCCTTAATGCCCATCATCAATTTAGCCCTCCCCTCTAGCAACCCTCAGTTTGTTCTCTTTATTTAAGAGCCTTTTATAGTTTGCCTCCCTCTCTGTTTTTATCTTATTTTTCCTTCCCTTCCTCTCTGTTCATCTGATGTGTTCCTTAAATTCCACATGAGTGAAATCATATGATATTTGTCTTTCTCTGACCGACTTATTTTACTTAGCATAATACAGTCTAGCTCCATCCACACTTGGAGCTTGGCAAGTTGTTGTTGCAATCTTGTTGCAATGGCATGATTTTATTCTTTTTGATGACCAAGTAGTATTCCACTGTATATATAATGCCACATCTTCTTTATCCATTTGTCAGTAGATGGACATATGGGCTCTTTACATAATCTGGCTATTGTTGATGGTGCTGCTATAAAACATTGGGGTTCACATGCCCCTTCAAATCAGCATTTTTGTATCCTTTGGATAAATACCTAGTAGTGCAATTGCTGGTTCATAGGGTAGTTCTATTTTTAATTTTTTAAGGAACCTCCATACTGTTTTCCAGAGCGACTGAACCAGTTTACATTCCCGTAAACAGTGTAAAAGGGTTCCCCTTTTGGAGGCATTTTAAAAAGCTAATCTTGAAATATAATGTAATCATTCAGAACCTCTTAAGTTTTGTTTTTTGAGTGTAAGTTTTTTAGTGCAACTTTCTAACAGTAAGGGATAGGCAGAAGCTCAGCCCGGGCAGCATCAAAAAATAAGAATGTAATTACATATCCAAATCAGATCTTTAGACTATGGAATTATTTTTAAGAGGATAAAGATCTGGGGGTGCCTGGGAAGGTCAGACAGTTAAGCATCTGAATTTTGATTTCAGCTCAGGTTATGATCTCACAGTTCAGGAGATTGAGCCCTGCATTGGGCTCTGAGCTGATAACACATAGCTTGCTTGGGTCTCTCTCTTTCCCTCTCTCTTTGCCCCTCCTCTGCTCGTGTATGTGCATGCATGCTCTCTTTCTCTCAAAATAAATAAATTTTAAAAAATCTGTCTACTTTTGATTAGGTCTGTCTCATAGTTTTTACCCCCTCCTTCCCCCACCCTGCAAGCCCTGTTTCTCCTGCATTCTTCCTCATCCTGGGAAAGGAACTCCATTTTTCTGGTTGTCCAGGTTTATAACCCCATGACCATCTTTGACACTGTTTTCTTTTATATGCAATTTGTCAGTGATCTTCAATTTGTCAGTGGTTTTATTTTCTCTGCTTTCAAAATATGTCCAAAATCTGACCCCTTCTCATTATCTCCACTGTTCCCACCTTCATACGAACCATCATTTGCTCTCACATGAGTAATAGTCTCCTAACTGGTCTTCCTGCTTCTGTCTTGACATCTTTCAGTCTCTTCTTAATGGTAATTCTGTGAGAGCTTGAATCAGATCACATCTCTTCCATAGTTTCCCATCTCACCCTGAACAAAAGCCAGTGTCCTTACAAGGGTCTATACATCCTTCATGACATGCAAACTTCTCAGTGACTCTCTGACCTTATCTTACACTGTGCCTTCTCCACTCATCCATTCCAGTCACTCTCAGTTTTCTGCTGTTCCTTGTACAGGTAGGTGTGTCCCTGACTCAGAGTTCTCATTCTTGCTATCTCCTCTCCTGTAATACTCTTGCCTATGATGTTCATGTAGTTCTTCCCTTCACCCTCCTTAGGCCTTTACTCAATTTGTTCCTTCTCTGAAGTGCTTCCTGGGTGTTTATTTACCACCCTGACCTTCTCTACTTCCTTTCCTAGTTGTATTTTTCTTAGTAGCACACATCACCATCTAGCATATTTTACATCTTATTTATTCCTGTTCATTATAAATCATTTACTATAAAATATAAGCTCTACAAGAATTTTTTGTCTCTTTCTGCAGTCTGTTTTGTTATCTATATCTAGAGCATATAGAGCATTGTCTGACACACAGTAGGCAATCAATGTGTATTTGTTCATGAATGAATGAATTGGTGGTCACCAATCTTTGCTTTCTTTTTTATACAGGAAATGATACTCACTTACTGGAGGAATTTAAGGTCCTTTCCTGCCTCAAACTTGAAGGGTTGTTGGTTTTAAATATGAGACGTAGACAAAGAAAGTCAGGAACCATCACTCACATGTATTTGAAGTGGCCCTCATTCCCGGTCTTGCCAGTTGCTATAGTGGTGTGGACAAAATGTCAGTTGTTAACAGACCTAAAGACTAGAAAAGTGCAGATAGCTGGTGAGCCTGTTAACCTCTGTTCCCTCTCTTCCTGGGGCAGGGTCTAGAGGGCAGATTGTCAATAAAAAGACTCTGATCCCTCAGCTTAGTCCTGCTGCCACTTAATCATGACAAGCCAGAAGAAAGTGGCTGGAAAAAAAAGCAGGATTTTCACTACTCATGTGATATTCCTAGAATCATAAATGAAAAAAGCTTGAAGAGTCTCTGGAAGTGGCAGTCTCAAGAGGACAGTGAACCAGACATGAACCTGGTTTGATTATTAAATGGTTGAATAACTTCAGTCCCAATTCATTCCTAAGTTTTCTTTTTGTTTAGTGGAGATGGATGTGACTTTGGTGATCATTGGGTTTAATTACGTCACTTTATAGAGGAATAAACTGAGGCCCAGAAACGTTAGATAATTTTCCTAGGTTAAATAATGAAGCACCCTTGGGACTAGAACCAGAGCCCAGGCCTCCTCCCTTTAAGATCTGGGGTCATTCTACTATTTTTTGGCTTCCTTGGCCTCTCAGAGGTGAAACTTGAGGGTTACAGGGTTGGCTTGAAGGCCTGACCCTTAGGGAGGTATCTATCCTTTATCTCTGCTTTCTGTATTTGCCAGAGAGAAAAATTGTCTTCTTCTGTCAAGCTGGCGGGAAATGGTGAGCATCCAAGGATGGTTTGGGTAAACTTAAAGGAAAGAGAGGTGAAAAAGTTGGAGAGTAATGATCTTGGGTGAAGAAGAATCCTAAAGTGGCAAAAATAATGGAAATATCTTAGCATATAAAAGAATGCAGATAACTCAAAAAATAAAAAATAAAAAAAAGGAAAAACGTGCCTGGGTAGCTCAGTTGGTTAAGCATCTGACTTCAACTCATGTCATAATTTCACAGTTCATGAGTTTGAGCCCTGCCTCAGGTGAGCTTGAGCTCCGCTTCAGGTGAGCCCTGTTTCACTCTCCACCCCCCACCCCCCTTTCTCTCTCTGCCCTGGTGAAATTCTCTCTCTGCCCCTCACTCACTTGCCCTCCCTCAAAAAAGTAAAAAAGGGCACAGATGAGAAATTGCAAGAAATGTGCACCATGGGAAAAAAAAAAAAGGAATAAGAAATGGGATGGAAGAAGTACACACTTATAAGTTCCCTGTGCTAATTAAAAACTGATTTTCAATAATGTTCTCCCTTTCTTCCTTCTGAAATATCCTGCTTTTCCCTCAACAAAGACCATCACACTCTCTCTCTCTCTCTCTCTCTCTCTCTTTCTCTTTCTCTCTCTCTCTCTTCATCATCACTTATCTAAATGATTCTAGGTACAGGTCTACTGCTGTCTACACCATGAAGACTTCCTTCTCTAATCCACTGTGTCATCCCCAGATGCTGCCTTCTCTGAATTCCTGCAAGACTTCTAGCTATTTTGGCCCCTATGATTTGTACATGACTTATTCTCATGCTGGTGTGCTAACTTCCTGAATTCAGATCTGTGCCTGGTTAGTCTTTCTGTGCTTAACAGTAACTACCTCAGTGCATGTTGAAAAGATATTTGTTAAATGAATGAATGGGAACATTTTGTTAAAGTAATAATAAAATTAAAAGAATTTATAAAGGATATTAAATACATACCCATATGAACAAATAGAGCAATGACTGAGGAAACATCTTGAATAATATTGCATTAAAAGTTGTACTATGCACAAAACAAAGGAACCCCAAATCACAAGTAAAGACAAAAGAATGACAGGAACCTAAATCCTAGAATGTGTTGGGGCTTAGGAAAAATGCTAAGACCTACAAAAAAGACTTTCCCTCTGCATTCAGGGCAAGAAGAACTACTGGTCATCTTGCTGCTACTGTAACACTCACAGATAACACAAGAACACAGAAGTAACTGACTTCTATTTGACTTATTCCTTCTTAATCAAGAATATTCCAAGAATAGTCTTGGAAAGCATTGAATAGTCTTTTGTCATATTAGAAATGAAGTTCATTATGTGAGAGGGGAGAAAGGGAAGAGCAAGCTGCCTCAATTATGTTTCTACTTCCAGCACAGAAGTGGTATCAGAACACTGGAGGGTAACAAGTAACAATCTATTTTTTTTCCAGAAAGATGGAAAACAGATTATAGAAACTATAGAATAGAAAACATCAATTCTATTAGTAATTTCCTCTAGGATTCGGCAACTTACAGTTGGCGAGGTGCTTACAAATAAGCAGATAAAACTAAAAATTACTAGAAAAAAGCTTGGATTCATTAAGGACATGACATGATGATCCTAATTTCACGTCCTTATCCTACTTTGTGGTTAAAGCACATGAATCTTGAAAATTCATGTATTTCCTTGTTATCTTCACTCATGTGTTTCAAACTCATCTCAAATTCATGTCCCAAACTTTACTTTTTTCTTTACCCTCCCCATCCCCTGTCAATCTTCTCATATAACCCAGTAAATGATATTGCTGTCCACTTGATAACAAATGCTGGACTTGAACATTATCCTGCATTGGCCTCTGCCTCACACTTTACATCAAATCCATCATTCGCATTTGAGGATTCTGAGTCAGTGCTTGCCTCTCTGCATCTATAGCCATCTCCAGTGGCCTGATTCCCTTCTGATTCCGTGTGAGTAGAGACTGCTAAGTGACCTACAAAACCATATGTAATGAGTTCTATTTGCTCAGGATCTAAAGAGCTTGGATGGTCAGAACTAGAGGAGTTAATAATTAGAATCACTTAGGTAGTTCTGATTCTAATAGGATAATTAGAATACCTCTATGTGCATGGCTCCATGGAAGCATTTGGTCACTCTTCACTGATTGGAGCAAAAACTTCAGAGAATGCTTCAGATTCTGTCTCCCTCTGTTTCTGCTCCTTCCCCCCCGCCTCGAAAATAAATAAACATTACAAAGAATTCAGAGTTGAATAGGACTTTGGTATATAGGGCAGGGAAATAATGCCATTTCAGGATTCCTAGTCCATGGTATGGCATAGTATCCAGACCTGATTAGGTGTCTGAGTCCTAAGCTATTAGTTGAACATTTTCAACATTATGAGGCTATATTTTGGCATGTAAAGGCTACATAAATATAAAAAAGATACTGTGATTATTATTTTTTAGAAGGCTTTACTTTATGGCATTCACAGAAATTAGAACCTTGACATATCTGCAAGGCTCTGTACAATATGTCTGGTAGATCTACCAAGGTCTAACTTCAGGTTACCCAAGAGATGTGAAATTTGGATGTTTTAAAGTATTTAAAATGAGAAGATGGGGACAGGTTTATAATTTCAAGTTCTCAGGTGAGAAAACAATCCTCCTTTCTTCTGTTTCTCCATTTTCTTAAAATGATATTTTCCTTTCTTAAAATTCGTATTTAAGCTATGTTATAAAACATTTTCCTCCACTCCCCATGATGTTTTGAAATGATTAAGAGTCTTGGGGTCTTGCTTCTTGGGTCCAAATCCTGGATGTACTACTTGGGCAAGTTACTTAATTGCTTTGTGCCTAGTTGCTTTATCTGCAAGTGGTGATAAGAGTAGGGCTTGGCCTGCCTGGTTGCTATGATGAATAAATGAAATGATACAGTTAAAGCACTTGGAGCACATAGTAGTTACTCAATACATGAAGCCCAATTACTTGTCTGTATTGTTATTATGTCTGGAGTCTCACCTCTCTCCACCTTAGTTATTGTTTTTGGGAAGTCTTTAACTTCAGTTTCCTCAACAGCCAGGAAGGCCTGGACTCCTGATCATTTCAAGTTCTGGTTTTGATTAACTGGCGATTGGGACATCTTGACCTTCTACTTTCATGATAACTATTCTCTTAGTCCAGAAAAGCTTAATTCAGCTCATTCCCATCTGTTCTAATCCAATTCAGTTCAACTCATCAGTTCAATTTAGTGCAAATCATTCATTTCATTTATTCAAAAAATATCTCCTGAGGTCTGAGTCATTCATAATACTTGCCAGACCTAAGTCAGACAGAAACAAGGCATGGGAACCCTTGTTTTTGAGGGTTTTACAAATCTGAATGCTTTCTGTAGCTTCACATCCTTACTAGTGAAGAGAAAATAAAAAAGACTCTATCTCCTTAAGGGTTTAAAGGACTTTTCCTTTAAACAATCTTGAGGAAAACAACAACCAGCCAATTCCAATTGGAAATAGGAAATTCAGTTCTGATACCTAAGTGGTTCTAATTATTCCCTATTCAAGGGGTGGGGGGCAGTTCCTAGAGGCTGAAGAATCTTGCCTGGATGCTGCAGCAGACAAGCTACTGAACTTTTTTGAAAAGAAGAGGGTGACTGTTGTAGGGTTCAAACAACAGCAAAGTAAACAAAGACTGGGCTTTTTTTTTTTATTTAGTCAAAAAGAATTGATTTTCCCTGGAGTGTCACTTACTCCATAATGATTATTGGAAGGAAGACAAATTAGAGTAAAACAAAGACAAAATTAGTTGGGTTGCAGATCAGTAGCTGATTTTGACTGCTTGTCTTGAAGGCAAAGTTAGAAAAATACAGTAAATGGGGAGGCAGGATATCTGAAACATCTTTAAATGTATTTTTCTACATTCATTCATTCATTCATTCATTCATCTCATCTGTTTTTTTTTAAAAGTTGGAGATCAACATGCAAAATGGTAATTTCAGGTTAATTCTAGGCAAAGTTATCTAGATCTAACTGGAGCCTACTTGCTTACTGTGTAAAAGAATAAATTAGCCCAATGTTTAAATAAGTTTCTCTGAAGGAATTATTATTTTAGAAACATGTGGCTTTAGATCCAAAGATCTCTGGGCATAATATGATCTCAGCTGTTCCCCACTCCAGGCACTTGAAACAAATAAATGAATAGAAAACTAATTCTGTTTGAAAAGACTTCAAGGGACTTAAGTAATTTGTATTTCTTAACTGCAAACTAAGGCAGAGTCGAATCTGTTCTACATTTAGTTTAGGAGATTTTTTTTTTTAATTTTTTTTTCAACATTTATTTATTTTTGGGACAGAGAGAGACAGAACATGAACGGGGGAGGGGCAGAGAGAGAGGGAGACACAGAATCGGAAACAGGCTCCAGGCTCTGAGCCATCAGCCCAGAGCCTGACGCGGGGCTCGAACTCACGGACCGCGAGATCGTGACCTGGCTGAAGTCGGACGCTTAATCGACTGCGCCACCCAGGCGCCCCAAGTTTAGGAGATTTTTAAAGCCATTTATTGCAACCCACTAAGTTTCTCTGAACTACACCTTGGTCCTTTTTATCCAAATGGCCACAAATTGTTAAAAGAGAAAATGAATTCTTCCTGCTAGATAATATTTCTTGAATTTGAAGATCTGGAATGGAAATATTCCAATTTCAACACCCCCCTTGCCTGAATGTGTACTTGGCATATATCTAGAAATTAAATTAATTCAGAAGCAATACTTCAGGAGGGGAAAGTCTTTCTTTGATTTGCAGGTGTGTGCTTAACTCTCCAGGTGTTCTTTCTATCTACCATGCATTCTCCTGTAGTTTACCATGTATTTAAATCTTTTTAAAATATCCAGCACAGGTCTCACCTTTTCAAGGAAGTGCCCTAAGTTTAATCCCAAGCATAGGGATTTCTCCCTTTAAAGAATTCATGCAATGCTCAAATATTGTTCTGTTTATTCTATTCTTATTATGTCATCACATGATAAACTGAAAAGCTACCTTCTCATTTTCTGTGAATGTGTATGTGTGTGCATCTACTCTCTTCAGCTACGTTAAGAGTTCATGTGTCAGGGCTATATCTTCAGCTTTTCTATCTCAACAAATGGCTGTACAAACAGTAAATAAGTGTTCAATATAGGTGTGTTGCTGGAGTAGCAGGCTGTAGAAGATGTACTGCTTGGTTTAGGGTCTCAATGATTTTTCTGTGAAGGTGCTGAACTCAGGGTTTTGATATTCCTTTTGGCTTGTTTTCCATTTGGTACCACTGCACTCTCTCTGTTGCTGAAATTACTGAACTCAAATGGTCAGGACTGTAAATACACAGGGGGAAGGTCATTTTGTCTATATTCTGCTCACGAGAAAATGAATCTGTTCTTTTCCTGTGATCTAACAAACTGAAGCAGACCTGGAAAGCGTCCTTTCTGTTGTAATTCCATTTCCACCTGTTTCTACCAGATCAGTTTTTAAGAAACAGTTAGGCCTGACAAGAAAAGCAGTTGTTAGTGGCCTTACTTTGGAGGTGATAGGGCCATTACCATTCACCAGACCAATATTTAGGACACACGTACTGAATTATTTAAAACTAATAATGCACATGAAAACCATTAAGGTAAAAAATGGGATGAAAAACTCCACTGTGATAACATTTATTTCCTCTGGCTTGCCCAACTGTTCCCTTCACTCAAGGACACACAAAGAATCTCAGAGATGATAATCCTGAGTACTGGACTGCTCTATTGCTTTCATCCCCAGCCCACTCCCTCTCTGTTCCCTCTCACCTCCAGAACTGTGGTGAGATTGACTTTGGGCATGATAGAGTGAGGAGCTATGCTGACCTGCTCTGTAGTGAAACTGGTGAAAATTATAAAAACAAGAAAATTATACAAAACAAAGGGAAACGACAACAACAAAAACTATTCAAAGCCTTTAGAAATGGTTCTAAGGGCAAAGGCAAAGAAGGAAACATCTAAGAAACATCTATTAAAATCCAGTAAAAGGAGTCAAGAGTCTATAGCATGTAAACCAAAACCACTACTTCTCTCTCCTCTTCTCATCTCTTCCATCTCAGAAAGGTGGAGACTCCACTCTAAATTGTTGCAGTCAAGAACACCAGGTTCTTTCTCCTTTTGACTTCCAGCTAGAGGGCCTTCATTCCTAGAGGAGCAGGACTTCAGCATTTCTTATTCTGCCTCCAGGTGCCTGTTGCTGAGGCTACATATGACAAATGCAGTTAGGAAGTGGGCTTTTTTTTCTTCTTGCCAAGCCACACTTGTGTATTGGAGGCTCTGTCTTGGGTGTAGGCTGCTGAGAATACTGGGGCCCCAATAGCTCTTGCCTGGACTCATGAGGTGGTGGTTCCATAGTAGAAGAATCAAGCTGAGAGGATCTTAGGCTGCTACCCTACCTTCCACCAAGTGCTTAGCTCCTAGAATGAGGATCTCAGAGAGAAACTTGCCTATGAATTCACTCCTGGCTCCAGAGCCTTGACTGATATTTTGCCTAGGAGGGTAAAAGGGAAGCAGACTGCAAAACAGATACCTGGTATTCTCTTCCCCAAAGAACAGACTTAATTTGCAACAGAGCATGGAGAGATTTAAGCCAAAGAGCATTCTCAAATACAGTAGAGGTGTGGTAAAAGGCAATTGGGAGATTCATGGAACTAATAAGTATCTAATGTAGGCTGGCTAGTATGCAGGAGAGAACTAGGGAAATAAGACAGCTGGAAAAAGCCCTCACGGGGTCAGAACAAATATCAAATACTGACCTTGGAAATGATTTCTTTGTAGGATCCACAATTTGATTAGTCTGTAAAGAAACTTAGGTCTCCAGGGGATTGTTGAAAAATCATAACATTGTCTGCCTACAAGTGGTATAGGCAGGTGTGGTCAGGGAAAGGTGAGAGAGACCTCTCAGTACCACTGTCCTCCCAGGGTGATTGTGGGCGTATGTTAAACTGTGCCTCCCTGAAGAGAACATTGGAGTCTTTGACTAAAATAATCCAGGCAGTTACTAAATAAATAAACAAATAGCAGGCCATGGAGGGAAATCAACACCTAGAATGCTACACAATATCTCTTCTACAATACCAACTTTCCAGTCTCAAATTAGGAGCCATACAAAGAAACATGAAAGTATGTTGGAAGGAAGACAAATTAGAGTAAAACAAAGACAAAATTAGTTGGGTTGCAGATCAGTAGCTGATTTTGACTGCTTGTCTTGAAGGCAAAGTTAGAAAAATACAGTTTTTTTTAACTTTTAACTTTCCAGTCTCAAATTAGGAGCCATACAAAGAAACATGAAAGTATGACTCATATACTGGAAAATTAAGCAAGCAACATAAATTGACCATGAGAATAACCAGATGCCAAATTTAACAGAAAAGAATTTCGAAGTCATTTATAATGACTATTATAAATATGTTCAAAAAAGTAAAAGCATGATTAAAGAAATAAAGTAAATGATAATATTACATCAAAATGAGAATATTAATAAAGAGGAATTATTTACAAATATATTAATTTTAGGGGCATGTGGGGCTCAGTCAGTTAACTGTCTGACTGTGGCTCAGGTCACGATCTCAGGGTCCATGAGTTTGAGCCCCACATAGGGTTCCTTCTTCAGATCCTCTGTCTCCCTCTCTCTCTGCCCCCTCCCCCTGCTTATTCTCCCTCTCTCTCAAAAATAAATAAACATTAAAACATATATTTATATATGAATTTTAGAGTTCAACAGTACAGTTGATTTTTTTTAAATTGGAGGGGTCTCCATAGTAGATTTAAATCTGCTGAAGAATTAGTAAAATTGAAAATGGATTGGTACAGATTTTGCAAGACAAAGAATAGAAGAATGAAGAAAAATGAAGAGAACCTTAGAGAAATAGGAGCCAAAAGAAGGGGCACCAGTATGTGTGCAATGGAAGTACCAGAAGAGAAGAGAGAGAAAGGAAAAAAAATATTTAAAGAAATAATGGGTGAGAACTTCCCAAATTTATTGAAAAACAATATCCTACACAGCTAGTAAGCTCAATAAACTCCAGTAGAATATACACAAAGAGACCCATAAAAGATACATTACAGTAAATATGCTTAAAGGAGAAAAATCTTGAAAATAGCAAAAGAAAAATGACATTACTTACAAGAGAACCTCAATAAAATTAGCATCTCACTTCTCATCAGAAACAGTGGAGGTCTGGGATGGTGGGATAACAAATTTAAAGTGCTCAGAGGAAGAAAACCTGTTAACCAAGAATAGTATACCTAGAAAGCTATCTTGTAATAATAAAGGTAAAATCAAGATTTTCCAAGATAAATAAAAACAGAGAATTTGTTGATTGCAGGCCTACCTCACAAGAAATAATAAAATTTATTCAGGCTGAAGCAAGTGGCCCCAGATGGCAATTAAAATCCACATAGACAAATAAAACATTAATAAATGTAATTATATAATTATAAAAAATTCCATAATGCACATTTTTTTTCTTGTTTGCTTTTAACTGACAAGGAATAGAGCTGTAGGTGTAACATTGTCTTTCTCACTCTTGCTCTCACTCTGGAATTAATCTAGCATAAACCCAAAGCTGATTCTGATAAGAAATAAAGTAAACCTTACAGCAGTTGTTAAAGCAGTTGCTCAAAACATAGTGAAAGAAATCATTTAAAAAATTAGAAAAGCTACATTAGAAAAATCTACTTAATGTGCAAGACAGTTGTTAAAGATGAATAGAAGAACAAAAGAGACATGAGACATAGAAAACAAAAAATCAAATGGCAGATGTAAATCCAACTACATCGGTAATAATATTAAATGTGAATGAATTAAACAATCCAATTTTAAGACAGATTGTCAAATTGGATTAAAAAAACCTGACCTAATGATACTTGCTTTTTTTTTATTTTTTATTTTTAAATATGAAATTTATTGTCAAATTGGTGTCCATACAACACCCAGTGCTCATCCCAAAAGGTGCCCTCCTCAATACCCATCACCCACCCTCTCCTCCCTCCCACCCCCCATCAACCCTCAGTTTGTTCTCAGTTTTTAAGATTCTCTTATGCTTTGGCTCTCTCCCACTCTAACCTCTTTTTTTTTTTCCTTCCCCTCCCCCATGGGTTCCTGTTAAGTTTCTCAGGATCCACATAAGAGTGAAAACATATGGTATCTGTCTTTCTCTGTATGGCTTATTTCACTTAGCATCACACTCTCCAGTTCCATCCACGTTGCTACAAAAGGCCATATTTCATTTTTTCTCATTGCCACGTAGTATTCCATTGTGTATATAAACCACAATTTCTTTATCCATTCATCAGTTGATGGACATTTAGGCTCTTTCCATAATTTGGCTATTGTTGAGAGTGCTGCTATGAACATTGGGGTACAAGTGGCGCTATGCATCAGTACTCCTGTATCCCTTGGATAAATTCCTAGCAGTGCTATTGCTGGGTCATAGGGTAGGTCTATTTTTAATTTTCTGAGGAACCTCCACACTGCTTTCCAGAGTGGCTGTACCAATTTGCATTCCCACCAACAGTGCAAGAGGGTTCCCGTTTCTCCACATCCTCTCCAGCATCTATAGTCTCCTGATTTGTTCATTTTGGCCACTCTGACTGGCGTGAGGTGATACCTGAGTGTGGTTTTGATTTGTATTTCCCTGATAAGGAGCGACGCTGAACATCTTTTCATGTGCCTGTTGGCCATCCGGATGTCTTCTTTAGAGAAGTGTCTATTCATGTTTTCTGCCCATTTCTTCACTGGGTTATTTGTTTTTCGGGTGTGGAGTTTGGTGAGCTCTTTATAGATTTTGGATACTAGCCCTTTGTCCGATATGTCATTTGCGAATATCTTTTCCCATTCCGTTGGTTGCCTTTTAGTTTTGTTGGTTGTTTCCTTTGCTGTGCAGAAGCTTTTTATCTTCATAAGGTCCCAGTAATTCACTTTTGCTTTTAATTCCCTTGCCTTTGGGGATGTGTCGAGTAAGAGATTGCTTCGGCTGAGGTCAGAGAGGTCTTTTCCTGCTTTCTCCTCTAAGGTTTTGATGGTTTCCTGTCTCCCATTCAGGTCCTTTATCCATTTTGAGTTTATTTTTGTGAATGGTGTGAGAAAGTGGTCTAGTTTCAACCTTCTGCATGTTGCTGTCCAGTTCTCCCAGCACCATTTGTTAAAGAGGCTGTCTTTTTTCCATTGGATGTTCTTTCCTGCTTTGTCAAAGATGAGTTGGCCATACGTTTGTGGGTCTAGTTCTGGGGTTTCTATTCTATTCCATTGGTGTATGTGTCTGTTTTTGTGCCAATACCATGCTGTCTTGATGATGACAGCTTTGTAGTAGAGGCTAAAGTCTGGGATTGTGATGCCTCCTGCTTTGGTCTTCTTCTTCAAAATTCCTTTGGCTATTCGGGGCCTTTTGTGGTTCCATATGAATTTTAGGATTGCTTGTTCTAGTTTCGAGAAGAATGCTGGTGCAATTTTGATTGGGATTGCATTAACTGTGTAGATAGCTTTGGGTAGTATTGACATTTTGACAATATTTATTCTTCCAATCCATGAGCAGGGAATGTCTTTCCATTTCTTTAAATCTTCTTCAATTACCTTCATAAGCTTTCTATAGTTTTCAGCATACAGATCCTTTACATCTTTGGTTGGATTTATTCCTAGGTATTTGATGCTTCTTGGCGCAATTGTGAATGGGATCAGTTTCTTTATTTGTCTTTCTGTTGCTTCATTGTTAGTGTATAAGAATGCAACTGATTTCTGTACATTGATTTTGTATCCTGCAACTTTGCTGAATTCCTGTATCAGTTCTGGCAGACTTTTGGTGGAGTCTATCGGATTTTCCATGTATAATATCATGTCATCTGCAAAAAGCGAAAGCTTGACTTCATCTTTGCCATTTTGATGCCTTTGATTTCCTTTTGTTGTCTGATTGTTGATGCTAGAACTTCCAGCACTATGTTAAACAGCAGCGGTGAGAGTGGGCATCCTTGTCGTGTTCCTGATCTCAGGGAAAAAGCTCTCAGGTTTTCCCCGTTGAGGATGATGTTAGCTGTGGGCTTTTCATAAATGGCTTTTATGATCTTTAAGTATGTTCCTTCTATCCCGACTTTCTCAAGGGTTTTTATTAAGAAAGGGTGCTGGATTTTGTCAAAGGCCTTTTCTGCATCGATTGACAGGATCATATGGTTCTTCTCTCTTTTTTTGTTGTTAATGTGATGTATCGCGTTGATTGATTTGCGAATGTTGAACCAGCCCTGCAGCCCAGGAATGAATCCCACTTGATCATGGTGAATAATTCTTTTTATATGCCGTTGAATTCGATTTGCTAGTATCTTATTGAGAATTTTTGCATCCATATTCATCAGGGATATTGGCCTGTAGTTCTCTTTTTTTACTGGGTCTCTGTCTGGTTTAGGAATCAAAGTAATACTGGCTTCATAGAATGAGTCTGGAAGTTTTCCTTCCCTTTCTATTTCTTGGAATAGCTTGAGAAGGATAGGTATTATCTCTGCTTTAAATGTCTGGTAGAACTCCTCTGGGAAGCCATCTGGTCCTGGACTCTTATTTGTTGGGAGATTTTTGATAACCGATTCAATTTCTTCACTGGTTATGGGTCTGTTCAAGCTTTCTATTTCCTCCTGATTGGGTTTTGGACGAGTGTGGGTGTTCAGGAATTTGTCCATTTCTTCCAGGTTGTCCAATTTGTTGGCATATAATTTTTCATAGTATTCCCTGATACTTGTTTGTATCTCTGAGGGATTGGTTGTCATAATTCCATTTTCATTCATGATTTTATCTATTTGGGTCATCTCCCTTTTCTTTTTGAGAAGCCTGGCTAGAGGTTTGTCAATTTTGTTTATTTTTTCAAAAAACCAACTCTTGGTTTCGTTGATCTGCTCTACAGTTTTTTTAGATTCTATATTGTTTATTTCTGCTCTGATCTTTATTATTTCTCTTCTTCTGCTGGGTTTAGTCTGCCTTTGCTGTTCCGCTTCTAGTTCCTTTAGGTGTGCTGTTAGATTTTGTATTTGGGATTTTTCTTGTTTCTTGAGATATGCCTGGATTGCAATGTATTTTCCTCTCAGGACTGCCTTCGCTGCATCCCAAAGTGTTTGGATTGTTGTATTTTCATTTTCGTTTGTTTCCATATATTTTTTAATTTCTTCTCTAATTGCCTGGTTGACCCACTCATTCGTTAGTAGGGTGTTCTTTAACCTCCATGCTTTTGGAGGTTTTCCAGACTTTTTCCTGTGGTTGATTTCAAGCTTCATAGCATTGTGGTCTGAAAGTATGCATGGTATAATTTCAATTCTTGTGAACTTATGAAGGGCTGTTTTGTGACCCAGTATATGATCTATCTTGGAGAGTGTTCCATGTGCACTCGAGAAGAAAGTATATTCTGTTGCTTTGGGATGCAGAGTTCTAAATATATCTGTCAAGTCCATCTGATCCAATGTCTCATTCAGGGCCCTTGTTTCTTTATTGACCGTGTGTCTAGATGATCTATCCATTTCTGTAAGTGGGGTGTTAAAGTCCCCTGCAATGACCACATTCTTATCAATAAGGTTGCTTATGTTTATGAGTAATTGTTTTATATATTTGGGGGCTCCGGTATTCGGCGCATAGACATTTATAATTGTTAGCTCTTCCTGATGGATAGACCCTGTAACTATTATATAATGTCCTTCTTCATCTCTTGTGACAGCCTTTAATTTAAAGTCTAGTTTGTCTGATATAAGTATGGCTACTCCAGCTTTCTTTTGGCTTCCAGTCGCATGATAAATAGTTCTCCATCCCGTCACTCTCAATCTAAAGGTGTCCTCAGGTCTAAAATGAGTCTCTTGTAGACAGCAAATCGATGGGTCTTGTTTTTTTATCCATTCTGATACCCTATGTCTTTTGGTTGGCGCATTTAATCCATTTACAATCAGTGTTATTATAGAAAGATACGGGTTTAGAGTCATTTGATGTCTGTATGTTTTATGCTTGTAGTGATGTCTCTGGGACTTTGTCTCACAGGGTCCCCCTTAGGATCTCTTGTAGGGCTGGTTTAGTGGTGACAAATTCCTTCAGTTTTTGTTTGTTTGGGAAGACCTTTATCTCTCCTTCTTCTAAATGACAGACTTGCTGGTTAAAGGATTCTCGGCTGCATATTTTTTCTGTCTAGCACCCTGAAAATCTCGTGCCAATTCTTTCTGGCCTGCCAAGTTTCGAAAGAGAGATCAGTCACGAGTCTTATAGGTCTCCCTTTATATGTGAGGGCACGTTTACCCCTTGCTGCTTTCAGAATTTTCTCTTTATCCTTGTATTTTGCCAGTTTCACTATGACATGTCGTGCAGAAGATCGATTCAACTTACGTCTGAAGGGAGTTCTCTGTGCCTCTTGGATTTCAATGCCTTTTTCCTTCCCCAGTTCAGGGAAGTTCTCAGCTATTATTTCTTCAAGTATCCCTTCAGCACCTTTCCCTCTCTCTTCCTCCTCTGGGATACCAATTATGCGTATATTATTTCTTTTTAGTGTATCACTTAGTTCTCTAATTTTCCCCTCATACTCCTGGATTTTTTTATCTCTCTTTTTCTCAGCTTCCTCTTTTTCCATAACTTTATCTTCTAGTTCACCTATTCTCTCCTCTGCCTCTTCAAGCCGAGCTGTGGTGGTTTCCATTTTGTTTTGCATTTCGTTTAAAGCGTTTTTCAGTTCCTCGTGACTGTTCCTTAGTCCCTTGATCTCTGTAGCAAAAGATTCTCTGCTGTCCTGTATACTGTTTTCAAGCCCAGCGATTAATTTTATGACTATTATTCTAAATTCACTTTCTGTTATATTATTTAAATCCTTTTTGATCAGCTCATTAGCTGTTGTTATTTCCTGGAGATTCTTCTGAGGGGAATTCTTCCGCTTGGTCATTTTGGATAGTCCCTGGAGTGGTGAGGACCTGCAGGGCACTTCCCCTGTGCTGTGGTGTATAACTGGAGTTGGTGGGTGGGGCCACAGTCAGACCTGAAGTCTGCCCCCAGCCCCCCGCTGGGGCCACAGTCAGACTGGTGTGTGCCTTCTCTTCCCCTCTCCTAGGGGCGGGATTCATGTGGGGTGGCATCGCCCGTCTGGGCTACTTGCACACTGCCAGGCTTGTGGTGCTGGGGATCTGGCGTATTAGCTAGGGTGGGTAGGCAAGGTGCTCGGGGGCAGGAGGGGCAGGCTTAGATCGCTTCTCCTTAGGTGATCCACTTCAGGAGGGGCCCTGTGGCAGCGGGAGGGAGTCAGATCCGCTGCCGGAGGTTTGGCTCCGCAGAAGCGCAGAGTTGGGTGTTTGTGCAGAGCGAGCAAGTTCCCTGGCAGGAACCAGTTCCCTTTGGGATTTCGGCTGGGGGATGGGCGGGGGAGATGGCGCTGGCGAGCGCCTTTGTTCCCCACCAAACTGAGCTCTGTTGTCAGGGGGCTCAGCAGCTCTCCCTCCCTTTGTCCTCCAGCCTTCCCGCTTTCCGAGCAGAGCTGTTAACTTATGACCTCCCAGACGAAGTCGCGCTTGCTGTCGGAACACAGTCCGTCAGGCCCCTCCGCTTTTGCAAGCCAGACTTGGGGGCTCTGCTTGGCCTGTGAGCGGCCCCTCCGCCCCGGCTCCCTCCCGTCAGTCCGTGGAGCGCGCAACGCCTCGCCGCCCTTCCTACCCTCTTCCATGGTCCTCTCGTCTGCGCTTGGCTCTGGCGACTCCGTTCTGCTAATCCTCTGGCGGTTTTCTGGGTTATTTAGGCAGGTGTAGGTGAAATCTAAGTGATCAGCAGGACGCGAGGTGAGCCCAGCGTCCTCCTACGCTGTCATCTTCCCTCAAGCATCTAACGATACTTTCTAAAGGATACACAGTACATTCAAAAAAAAAAATAGATTGAAAATAAAAAGATTTAAAAAGATATGCAAAAATCAGCCACAGGAAAGCTGGAGTGGCTCTACTAATATCAGATAAGAGACTTTAAAACAAGCAAACAAAAAATGTTAGTAGAGATAAAGATGGATATGTTATGAAGATAACAGTGTCAATCATCAGGAAGATGTAACAATTATAAATATATATGTACTGAATAACACACCAAAATATCTGAAGTGAAAACTGAGAAATTAAGAGAGAAATAGAAGATTCAATAGTAATAGTTGAAAACTTCAATACTCTAATTTAAATAATGGTTAGAAAAACTAGATGGATCAACACGTACTTAGGACACTTAAACAGCATTATTAACCAATTCCATCTAACAGGCATGTATAGAACACTCAACAAGAACAGGTACAGATTCTTCTCCGGTGCACATAGAACATTCTCCAGAATAGATCATACACAAGGCCATAAAAAAACTTCAACAAATTTGATAGGTTAGAAATTAAATAAGTCATCCAACTACAATGGAATGAAATTTGAAATCAATGGCAGGAAAAAAACTGGGAACTTACAAATATACCAAAATTAAACGATGTAGTACTAAATAAGCAATATATCATAAATAAAAACAGAACAAAAAAGTGAGAGATGAAGGAAAATCAAGACATAGCATACTGAAACTTGTGAGATACAGCTAAGACAATGCTTATGTGACATTTATAGCTGTGAATGCCTATATTAAAAAAGATGTTAAATCAATAATCTTCCATCTTAAAACACTGGAAAAAGAAGAGCAACCTAAACCTAAAGTGAACAGAGCAAGAAAACAATAAGGAGTACAGCAGAAATTAATGGAATAGAGAATAGAAAACAAAACAAAACCTAAAGCTGATTCTTTGAAAAGATTTTTAATGGGCAAATTTTAGTTAGAATGACCAAGAAGAAAAGAGACTCAAATTATTATAATAAGAAGTGAAGGAAGGGACATTATCACTGACTTTATAAAAACAATAAGGAATGCTGTGAATAAGTGTGCATCAACCAATTGGATAATTTAGAATGATTGGGCTCAGCGTCCTCCTACACCGCCATAAAATTTGTTAGAAAGCTGCAACTATGCAAAGTGACTCAATAGGAAATACAAAATCCAAACAGAACTATATCAAATAAAGAGATTGAGTTAGTAATTAAAAAAAATTACCCCCCCAAAATATTCCACACCCAGATGGCTTCACCACTGAGTTCTACCAAACACTTATGGAAAGAGTAATACCAATTATTGACAAAATCTATTAAAAAATTTGAAGAGAACAGTTCCCAACTCAGAGTCACGTATTACCTTCATATCAACACCAGATGGACATCACAAGAAAAGAGAACTACGGACCAATGTCTTTTATGAATATGAATGCAATAATCCTCAACAACATAGTAGCAAACCAAACCCATGTAAAAAGAATTATATACCATGATTCAATAGGGTTTATCTCAAGGATACACAGTTGATTTAACATCCCCAAATTGATTAACCTACATCATATCGATAGGATAAGAAAAAAATATAACAAAAAATATATAATACTTCAACTGATACATAAAAAGCCTTTGATAAAATCCAAAATCTTTTTTTGATTAAAAAAATACTCAACAAACTAGGAATAGAAGGGAACCTTCTCAACATGATAGAGGGCATTTATGAAACTACAGTTAACATCATACTTAATGGTAAAAAGTAGATGCATTTCCCTTAGATCAGGAGCAAGACAAGGATGTATACTCTTGCTACCTCTACTTAACATTGTACTGAAGATTCTAGGTGGGGCAAGTGGGCAATAAAAAGTAAGAAAGACATACAGATGAAAGGAAGGAGTAAAAAATATTTCCATTCACAGATGCATGTTTTTGTATATAGAGAATTCTACTGAATTAACTAGTCTTTTAGAAATAACTAAAGAGTTCAGTAAGGTTTCAGGTTACAAGATTAATACAAAAATACCAGTTGTATTTTTATATACTCATAATGAATAAACTGAAAATAAAATTAAAACACTGATTCATTGAAGTATCAAAAGGAATAAAAACCAGTAAATTTAATAAAAGAAGTAAAAAATGTATAACTTGAAAATTATAAAACATCATTGAAAGAAATTACAGAAGATCAAAATAAATGGAAAATCATGTTTATGAATTGGAAGACTTTACAGTGTTAAGATGGCAACACTCCTTAAACTGAGCTACAGCTTCAGTGCAATCCCTTATCAGAATCTCAGCTGGGATTGCTTTGTAGAAATTGACATGTTGATTCTAAAAATGATATGGAAATGCAAATCAAACAATCCTGATAGAGAACAAAGTTGGGGGTGCCTGGGTGGCTCAGTTGGTTGGGTGTCCAACTTCAGCTCAGGTCATGATCTCACCGTCCTTGGGTTTGAGCCCCACATCGGGCTCTGTGCTGACAGCTCGGAGCCTGGACCATGCTTCGGATTATGTGTCTCCCTCTCTCTCTGCCCCTCCCCCACTCGAGCTCTGTCTCTGTCTCTCTCAAAAATAAATAAATATTAAAAAAATTTAAAAAAAAGAACAAAGTTGGAGGACTCATACTCCCTGATATCAAAACTCACTAGAAAGCAATACTAAGCAAGACAGTATGGTACTTACACAAAGATATACATATTGATCAGTAGAACAGAATTGAGAGTCTGGAAATAAATCTGTATATCTCTATGGTCAGCTAATTGTCAACAAAGTTGCCAAGAGTATTCAATAGAGAGAGAGAGTAATGTTTTCAACAAATTGTGCTGAGACAACAGGATATCTAGTTGCAAAAGAATGAAGTTGGACACTCACCTAATATCATATACAAAAATTAATTCCAAATGGATCAAAGGCCTGAACATAAGAGCTAGTACTGTAAAACTCTCAGAAGGAAACATATGAATCAATCTTTATGACATTGAATTTGGTAAGTTATTTTTGGATATGAAACCATAAAAGCACAAATAACAAAATTAAAAAAATATACTGGATTTTATAAAAATTGAAAAAACATTTGTACTTTAAAGGATGCCATCAATGAAGTGAAAGGACAATTCATGGAATGGTGCAAATTATACATCTGATTGGGGGCTTGGTTCTGGGATGTACAGGAACATACTAGCAACTCAATAATAAGACAACCCAGTTCAAAATGAGCAAAGAATCTAAATAGATATTCAATACAGAAATGAAAATGACCAACAAGCATATAAAAAGATGTTCAGTGTCATTGCTCATAACAGAAATACAAAGCAAAACCACAATGAGATACCACTTCATGCTCATTAGGATGGCTAGAATAAGAAGGTAGATAACAGCAAGGGTTGGTAAGGATGTAGAGAAATAGGCACCTCACACACTGTTCAAGGGAATATGAAATGGCTCAACCACCTTGGAAACCAGTTTAGTGGTTCTCCAAAGTATTAAACATCAAGTTACCATAGGACTCAACTACTCGACTTGAAGGTGCACACCAAGAACAATGAAAACACATGTCCACACAAAAACTTGTACCCAAATGTTTAAAGTAGTGTTATTTAAAATAGGCAAAAAGTGAGTAAAATGTCCCTCAACAAGTGATTGAACAAATGTGGTATGTCTCTGCAAAGGAATTCTTTCAACCCTAAGAAGAATGGAGTATGATACCTGTCAGAATTTGAACGAACCATGAAAATATTAAGCTAAGAGGCTAGTCACAAAGACCTCATATAATTCCATTCATATTAAAGTCCATAATAGAGAAATTTAGAGACAGTAAGTAGATTAGTACTGCTGAGGTCTGGGTGTAAGAAGGTAGGTAGGGTAGTAATAGCTGAAGGAAAAGGGATTTTCTTTGAGGTGATAAAAAATGTTTGGAAATTGACTATGGTGATGGTTGCAAATATCTGCAAATACACTAAAAACCACTGAAATGTATACTTTGAATGACTTGTGAACTTTGTGTGTTATCTTAATAAAGGTGTTTTTCAGAAGCAGGTAAAAGGAAAAGGCAGTAGAGTTCTAATGAATATCTGGAAGGTGTTCCCTTGGGTGAGAGGAGAGGTAGAGGTGGCAGTGGAGGGTTTTCTGTTCTTTATGGGAGGAGAGAGGTATGCTTCATCAGCAAGCCAGACATAGGAACTTGTCAATTGTGGGTTTAAAGTTTTGGCTTTGGAAATAGAGGCTAGAAAATACCTTTAATTACCCACATGACTTTAGGCAAGTCATTTCATCTTGCTGGGCCTCAGTTTTAATTCTTAAAACAAAGGGACGGAAAAAGCGTATGCTTTCTGAAGTTCATGTAGCATAAAAATTCTCTGATTGGAAGAGCAAAGCAGGTTTTCACAGGTGAAGACTTGGCACACATAGAATTTTGAAAAGAGGGGAAATAGTTTTTGGTGTCTACCACATATATTGGGTTGTATATACTACTTCTCTCAACTCTCCAGTTCCTCTGGGTATATACGGAGGCCCATTTGCCAAAGCATAATCTCGGTTAGCTATATCTCACTAAATCAGAGTTTCTAAAAGTATATTCTGTGGAACACTTATGGATTATATAGAATTGGAATGCTTCTGAGAGCCTTTAATATGTTATGTACTTTGTGAATCTTTAGAATGGGGGTATAGCATGCAGTTTTCCCGAAACTATTTGGTCATGGAAGACTTTTCAAAACTTACTTTCTCCTGGGGTGCCTGGGTGCTCAGTCAGTTAAGCGTCCAACTTTGGCTCAAGTCATAATCTCATGGTTCGTGGGTTTGAGCCCAGTGTCGGGCTCTGTGCTGACAGCTCAGAGCCTGGAGCCTCCTTTGGATTCTGTGTCTCCCTCTGTCTCTGCTCCTCCCCCACTTGTGCTCTGTCTCTCAAATAAACATTAAAAAAGGTAAATAAAATTTACTTTTTCTTGAGCATCTTATAAAAGTAGAGTTATGAGGAATCTGTTTTGAAAAATGCTAGAGCAAAGGGCCAGTTTTCAAAAACTTAAAGATATTTCTCCTCCAAAAGGATTTTAGATTCCTTTGCAGAGTCTTGGAAATTAAGGCAATCTTGAAGGCAGCAAGGATTTATTTATTAATGATGGCATTGTGACAAGTAGCAGGGGAGATGTTTTGGGTAAACTGAGCCAGCTTGCTGTTTTTCGAATCATGTTATATATGATGTGGACTAGTTAGAGCAACTTGGCCCAGACTTGAAACCACATCCAAGATGAGACAACAGAGGTACAGTTCCTCAAATCTAGGAGAAATTGTAGAAAAGAAGCTGTGAGGTCATATGAGATCAATAAGGATTTTTTAAAAAAAATTCTGTGGCACTTTTATAACATCATCTTCAAGGTTCATCATTTTATGAGTACCATTTAGGGAGCATCTACAGAGCTCTCCAAGCCTTCAGCAAGCAGTGCATTTCCGCATGGCATTCACTTTTGTTAAACCTCTACAGCTATAGAAGGTCAGCTACTAAGCCTGCTTAAGGTTGATTATTTCTGAGGGACTGTCCTCACAGGAAATATGTAAGGGACAACAGGGAGAAGAGCCAATCACCTTTTCCACAGGTGCACATATCGCCCAAGAGGCTCTTGAGCATTATTAGACAACTTCTGGTTACTTTGCAATTTATCACTGGAAATGGCCATTGACATTTACCTTTTAGTCCTATTTAGACACGACCCTACTCACTCATCTTCTGTCTGCCTGCATGCTCCCTGTTCGTTAGTTACTGAGTACAAAATCATGGATGGCTGGAAGGGTGGAATGCTGGCCCTCAGAGAGTTTACAGGATTTGAGAGACAAGACAATATGTAAGTTTTGCATTACGGGTGGCTCCAGAATTGTACATATTTAAGCTCAATGAAGAGTTTAGATTGTTTGGCTTTAGGAGTTCAGAGCACAGGGAGGTCCTCTTTGTGTTTTTTTTTTTTTTTTTCTTCAAGCTTAGTATGAACACTGGGCATTTTAAAATCAGTTTTATCAGTAATCTCAATTTCAATTCTGAAACTGAGAAGCTGAATAGCTTTGGGTTAGTTCTTTAATTACATTTTCTTTATTTCCAGAATGAAAACAGTAATAGCTACAGTGCAAGACTGCTGGGTGAGATACTATGAGAAGCAAACAGCATGGTGATAGAGTAGGACTTACTAGATGTTTGTTACATTTGGTCTTTCCTTATAGTTTTTATTTGCTTGAAGGGACTTTCATTTATTCATTCATGTATGTATTGATCATCTAGTGTGTACCAGGAACTATTCTGTATGCTGGAATCCTTGCCATCATGAAACTTAACTTCTAGTTTCTAGTGGATAAAAGTAAATAGGTGAGTAAAAACATTCAAATTGCAGTTACCTTATGAAAGAAAAGAGTCCTATGCAGGAGCAATGGGGATTGCTATTATAGCAGACTGGTCAAAAAAGACCTCTCTAAGGAGGTGGCATTTCAGTATACACTGGAAAGATGAATGACCACTAGAGAGGGGGAAAAAGACATATAGACAAAGAAACGGAAGTTAAAAAAAAACTTTGAGTGGGAAAGAGCTTGGTGTATTGGAAGAGCAGAAGGGGCCTAGGGCAGCTAAGGTTAGTGGTGATGGGCAGGTGATAGATGATGTACACTATGGCTCTGGAACAGCAGGTAGAGATCAGATCATGGAGTGCCTTACAGCCATGGCAAAGCATAGAAGCTCCAAGGAGGAAGGATTTTTTTTCTGTTTTACTCAATATTGGTGCTCTAGCACCTAGAACGGTGCCGGTCATAGAAGGTAATCATGAAACATGGGTTGTTAAATTTTATTCTGTGTGCAATTCTAAGTGACTATGTATGATACTCTTTAAAACTTTATCGAGCTGCTGTGTGAGGGCTGGATTGTCACTTTGAGTGGAACCAGGGGATGGAAGTGGTGGGGACTATTGCAATAACCCAGGTGAGAGACAATGGTGGTTTGAGCTAGAGTGATAGTAGGGAAGATAGGGAGGAGAGTAGACATTTGTGCCTGGGTGAGAGACAATCATGGTTTGAGCTAGAATGATAATAAGGAAGATAAGGAGAAGTGGAGACCTTTGTGCTATTTTTTAGGGGTCAGATCTCTGGCACTTAGTGATGGATTGGACTTAGGGTTGGGGGGCTGGTGCTATGTGCATTTATGTAGATGATGAAGCTTGGGAGAGGAGATTCTGAGAGATTTAGGGGAGGGTAATTAAGTGTACTATTTTCTACTTGCTCCTTGTGTTTTGTTTTGAAATGCCAGTAAGAAATCCAAGTGGAGAGACCAAGGTTTCAGCTGGATATTACCTGCCTGGTGCTTAAAGAAGAGGTCAGGCACAGCATATATATTTTGAATATAGGTGAGGTGGTATTTAAAGCCATGGACTGGATAAGATCCCTACAGAGAATACAGGTGCATGAGACAAGAGTATCCAGGTGGAACCTGGGAAACTAACATTGAAAGACCATGAAGCAGTAAAGAACTCAACACAGACCAAGGTCTGTCGTGAGATGTAGGAGGAAGTCTAGTGTGGTAGAAAAGTGATTCAAGCAAGAAGATGGCTAACTGTGTGGTGTTCCTGAGAGGCATGTAAGATGTGGATAGGGGAGTGAGCATTGAATCTGGCATCTGAATTGTGTGGCATTCCTCTTATATTGAAATTTTTATTTTTTATTTGAAAAGTACTATAACCACATTATAAAACATAATGAAAATATAAGTTTATTGGTACCTGTGACAAGAACATTTTCAGTGGTTCCTATGGGAAGAGAGCCAGAATGAGTGGGTTGAATAATGAGTGGGTTGAATAATAATTGATGAGAAGAGATGGTGTAGTAAACATGTAACTATTTATTTCCTCTTAAAGCTCCACTGAGAAGACAGCGTTTTTTTTTTTTTTTTTTTTTTTTTTTTTTTTTTTTTTTTTTTTTTTTTTTTTTTTTTTAAGGCATAAAGCCACAAAGCCTCCTAGGAGCTGGTTAGAAATGAAGACTTTCAGGCCCCACTCCAGACTTATTGAACTAGAATCTGAATTTTCCCAATATATTCTGATTTGCCTACACATTAGTTTAAGAAGTACTGACTTGGCAGTACTTACACTGCACAATCCCTAAAACACTCAGGAATTGGAGGCATTGATGTTCCTGAAAATGGGCATGAAGAACAAACAGGGTCAGGTGGCTAACGTACAAGGATTGGTAGAAAGATGAAGAAGCAGGCATGCTTCCCCCTTGGAGCATTCAGGCAAGTGCTTCTCCCCACTTGAGCAAAACAGCAAAGGTTTATTCTTTAAAGAGAGTAGAGTAGATAGTTTCTGGACTGGAGAATGCCAAGGGGTACTTAGGATGCTAAATGCTAAGACCCTAGCCCTTTTCCTCAGCTACCAGAATGCTGACATGGGGCTTCACCATCTGGGTAGGAGCTTGGGAAAATCTTATCCAGGGAATTTGACCAACTCAAGAGGCAAGATTTAGATACTGGCTCAGAGATTTCCTAACTCTAATGCCCAGGGGTTTGTCTCCCTCCCTCCCTCCCTCCTTCCTTCCCTCCTTCCCTCCTTCCCTCTCAGTTCTTTCCTTCTTTCCTTCCAACTTCTGTTGCTGTTTTGCTCTCCCTCTGGCATCTTAGTGGAGAGCTCTGTTTCCAGAGCTACTTTGTAATTTTCTCCAGAGCTAGTTTGTAATTTTCTCCAGAGCTACTTTATAATTTTCCTATCTGGCTATCATAACTGTTTGTTCTTTTTTCTCTTGTCTCTAGTATTTGTTTGGGGGAATAAGATGCCATTCCAAGACTGTATGTTCTTATTGAAGGAGCCCGACAGATTTTTACAATCAGGGTCCTGATAAGCAATTCTGCTACTGTATGTAGAAATTCAGATGACCTCTTTTCTGTTCACCATATTCTCATATTTGCTTTCACTGCATTTTCAGCTTGTTTTCTAAATTAAAAGAGTGTTTCTTGTTGCATTTTCCACTGCCTTTCTCCCACCCCCAATATATTTACTTACAGAAATTCTACACAGCTTGTTGTGTACAAAACAAACCCCAATTAATGAAGGTTTCTTCCCTTCCTGCCCTGATCAGAGGTTAGCTTTGGTGGGGGTATAGCAGTGGCAAGGGTTTGGGCGGACTCTTGATACTTGCTCAGACATTATTTGGTGATGGAGTGATCACTCTTTTTTGTTCAATTTGTTTTTCTATTCTAAAGCTAACAAAACCATGCAGAAACAGTTTGAAATTTACACAAAAAGAAAACTGATTATACATTCAAGAGCATTTAAGGACTCCCTATTAGTGTCCTCCTTTTGCCAAAGTTGAAAATTTTAAGTTGTGTCATTTCAGAAGAGACATCTGTGTTTTGTTGAGACTAACTGTGTGATTACCAAATTTCAGAGATGACACTTAGCTTCTCTAGGGGAAAGCTGGCATACACAGTGCATTAATACATATGTTCCTTTAACGTATTATCTCCTGGTGTCCATATAATAGTATTCATGAACACAGCAGCTTTGGGGAAAATTATAAAGTTGGCAAAGAAAACAGTGCAGATGAAGCTTAACCTTTTGGTGCTGTTTTCCACCTTCTGTATCATTCTCTTTTATCTCAACTCAAAGAACCCAGTCCCTTGTATTTGCACAATTTAAAAACTTCTAGTCAAATTTAAATATTTAGACATTTTTCTGTTAAACCTTACCATAAGTATGCAGGTGTTCATTTGTCATTCTCTTTTATTTGAGGTCCATATTCTCCTTTTAAAATAAAGCAAGGATTTTTCTGACCTTTTAAAGACTATACTATTCTGGAAGTGGCCTTGCATAATTCCTGAAATCAAGCCTAGGTGGTCAAAAGGGCAAGTCTCTATGGGACAGGCAGATGCCCATCTTTTCATCAACTGTCTTCTGACAGCAAACAGGTAGACATCTTCTCATTGGCTTTTACTGGGCGTCCATTTCTTCCAGTTCCCACAATTTAGAATTTCAGATTGCAACTTGCAGTTAATTTTCAAATGAGCGGGTTTAACAATGAGTATGCTGGATTCTCAGGGGGGATTTTGATCTCTGTGAACAGGGTGAGGAAAAACATCATTGTCATTATTTCTTTGATGTTCTTCTCTTTGAGCAACTCCACAAGTACAGGCAAATTGTGCCTCTCCTGTTGGTTCCATTTGTCTAAAAGCCTAGTACAGTGCCTTGCACAAACATAACTAAATATTTGCTGTTGAAAGAAAACTTCATGAAAAATGAGCATCTTTACTTTGGTCTCAGAACCGAACCATATTGAAATAGGCAAATATACTTCAGGTTGAAGAAGGTAATAGTATTTGGGTAGGGGAATAGAAGACCTATCTGGAAATAGAAAGTAGTACATGAAGCAAAGAGTTGAAAGGGTGGAAGATGAGAAAGAGGACAGGAGAGCTAATCTGAGGCCAAAATATGGAAGACCTTAATGTCAAACATAGGACTTGGGACTTTTTTCCTGAATCTGACTATTGGAACCCACAGGGGAATTAAACCAGAGCAAGGGCTCAGAGCAGGAAGCTGGGAGGGTAGAAGGCTGAAGGCACTGATATCAATTCAGAAGCGGTTACTGTGAGATGATGAAGAATGCACATGTAGAGGCAACCCTGTCTTCTAGGCATGTGATCCATTGTCTGAACCAAAATTTAGTAGACTTTATTAGAAGGGACAGAATATTTTAAGTTGGGGCCACTTTTGAAAAATCTAGTGCTCCAGGCTATGGCCCTTCCATATGAGGGACCTTTCTTTTTCATGCCCTTCTTATTCCAGGAGGATTGTGGATGAAATGTTCCATGACCTCCCATCAGCCCTCATTTATTTAGTTGTAGCCATTGATGGAAATGGGATCTCCCACAAATCTGTTTAAAACCCCTTGCCAAGCTGAAAGTAATGAGACAGAGGTGTCTGTGTGGAGGTTTTCTGTGCTTCATGTCAAAACAACAGAACAGTCTACTGAGCCTAACAGAACCCAACCCCCCAGAATCCCACAACCGAAATTGCATGAGTTGAGGAATCACACACCTGCTGGATTCTGAGACTGAAAAAAAGCTTTTTTGCTTTGGGAAGTTTGGTGCCTGAAGATGTTTGTAAAATCAAAGCATTTTAGAATTGAATGAGGGGTTGCCTGGGTAGCTCAGTCAGTTAAGCATCCAACTCTTGGTTTCAGCTCTAGTCATGATCTCATGGTTTGTGTGTTTAAGCCCCACTTTGGGCTCTGCACTGCCAGTGTGGGACCTGCTTGGGGTTCTCCCCCTCTCCCCCTCTCCCTGCCCTCCTCTTGTACCCCTCTCCCTCTTTCCCTTTCCCCCCTCTCTCTCTCCCTCTCTGCCTCCCCTGCTAGCTCGCTCCCTCCCTCCCTCTCAAAATAAACTTAAAAAAAAAAAAAAAGAATTGAATGAAACTTTAGCATCATTTTATTTCAGGTTTCACCAATCTACTGATGAGTTTTCTCTCTGATATCCTCAATTAATTAATCTCTCTGTTTCACTGAAACTTAGCTGAGCTTTTTGGGTTTCTACTTTTTAAAGGTTTTCATCAAGCTTGCCAATTGTGAGATGTAAAAATTGGCTCATGCTGTTTATTTTCCATTATTTCTGACACTGGATTCTGTGATGGCTCTGTGTTAGCTGTTGCTGAAATGGTCTGGGAGAAGGGATGAAAGAGAGGACTCAAGCCACTCCTAAGACTAAAAATACCTGAATTCAAGGCTATGGCAAAGCTTTGGTTACTTTATACTGTTTTTTTTTGTTTTTTTTTTTTTTTTTCAGATTCGCTAGCATATTCCATATGAGAGAATGGGGTAATGGCATGTTCAGGTCAGAGACACACAACATGCTCTGAGATACTTCACAGGGAGGTCAGATTAAGAACAAACATCCAGATCTCATTATAATCAGATCCTAAGCAATTAAAAATAATTACTCTCTTTTCTAGCTGACCTTGTGGGATATATAAGCTACAGTCTAGTCTAAATAAAGCTGAATTGGAGAGTCTAAATCTAACAGCTTAAAAAAAGTGTAGTCCAATCAACCATAGTGACTAGATAACCCAATTAGTGTCTTTGGAGAAGGACAATCACAAGTCAAATGAATTTCCCATTTATTGCCAACACGTCTGGCTTCTGAAGCCCAGCTTCTTTGGTAGAGGACTTGGGTGAGGAAGGACAGTGCTCACCTTTAGGGTAAACAAGGGATTTTATCATCACCAAGCAATTGGAATTCTCTCTCAAACCCCTACTCTTCAATTGCTGATAATGACTCTGTAAATTATAGCTCTTAGCCAATTCTGAGGGTAGAATTCATCTTGTATTTTAAAGGATTCTTTCCCTGCGATAGAATTTCTACTTTTTCCCTTTCAAGATAAGCATTATATAGCTTTTCCTATAGTCATTTTTCTGATTTCTCCATGGGGAATATAAACCTCCCTTACCCTCAGCCCAATTAAATTCCAAATGTTGGACATATACCTACCATTTCTCACTAAAGTAGGTGCTTGATTTTGTTCCAAGAGAAAGGATTATGTATGCATTAGCAAGAAAACTGTGCCGTTTGTTTCTTTCAAAGAAATATCTAAACAAGACAGTAAGAGTCTCCGGATATGGACACTTGGGGCAATTTGCACAGTGGGGTGTTTGATTTTGATATCCAGACAGAACTACAGTAATCAAAGCACATCTGGGGAACACAGAAAACCTCATGTTCAGGTTTTGGAATCTGACCTTAATTGGAAAAAATTATATTTCTTTGAACATTACTGCATGGCTTGATGTGATTTTGTTTAGGCAATTTCATTTATCTTTTTAATATTCTCATTAGGTATAGAAAGGCAGGTAGTATTATTTACGTCAGGAGACCTGAGTGACATGCCTAGAATAAAGGATGTTCAACCTTTGCAAGATTTTGCTTCTGATCTTTGTATCCTCCTGAATAAATTAATTAATTCTAGAATGACATATAGGCATTTTCTTAAAACAAACACATAAAGAAAGCAAGGAAAATAAGAAAACTATCAAATCCTATAGTACTGCACTACAGGGAGAACAATAATCATCTTTTATAAGAATCTTTTCCTTAGTATTGAAGAGCGGAGTGAATAAACAGATGTAATTCCCCCTGATTTATTATATCATTTGTTCTACATGTAATTGAAGGCCCAGAACATACATTGCATTGAACCAGGCACAACAAAGAATATAAAAGAAATTTTCACTGCAGTTGAGGAAATACAACACACATGAACAAATAAGAGCAAAGTAAGATTAAGTGTGAATCGAACAGTACTAGCATCCAGACTAAATAAAGATGAACTGGTCAGGGAAGACTTCATCAAGAAGGCAACCTTTGAGCAAGATTACGATATGTAGGTCAGATTTCAAGAGGCAAGAAAGAAGAAACTGAGGATAGTATAAATAGGCATAAGGTGAAGACACAGGGAGGCAAAAGTACACACACTGAATTAAAGAGCCAGTCTTCATCAGCCTTGCAGAGTAGCTGCCTCCTGTTGGACAGTAGTGAGAGGCAGTCAGAAAAACATGCCATTGAGTAATTTTGAGCTGGGGATTCATAACATGATGGCAATGGTATTTTATGCAGAAAAATTCAATGGCGGTGTGTAGGCTAATTTGGAGAAGAGGGAGAGGTTGGTTGAAAGGAGATAAAGTAGAACATAATTATACAATCCAGGCTTTGAATGTTCAGGGCCCAAACAGATGATGGCAATAAAGAAAGAATTACTGGTAGTAGCAACATGAAGGGAGTTTGTAAAACTGATTGAATGTGGGCAACCAAGAAAGTGAACCATCAATACTCAACAAATCCAGAAGTCAGGGGTGGTTTTAGTAGTTTTGTAATCCAGTGTTTTATCTTTCCTTTCTTCACTTCAGTGTAAGTAACACCTAGTTTCCACATGGCTATAGTCTTCAAAACCATCTTCTTCGTGAGAACACAGTACATTCCTAAACGGTAGCTTCTCAGACACAAAGTACTAAAAACCCATCCAAAGATTTATCTCCAGCTGATGCTGAATACTGAATTAGGAGTCAGGAGGTCCAAGTTACAGTTAATACTTGACAAGGGGTTCATTCTAGTGGCTGGGGTTGGATAGAACAGCCTTTGGATTAGCCTTTCCTAAAATGTGTTCCGCAGAATATGAATTCCAGAATATGCTTTTCAGAGGGAAAAAAGTACAATTAAACTTGTTCACAAACATCAAAAGCTGTATTTCCTTCTTAGAGATCACAGAGCCTTATTGGCATAGGAAAAGTGTTCCCTTTTGGCACACGGTACTTAGAACTAAGAAAGTCTAAAGGAGCTCCTAGCTAAACAATAATCTATGATGATGGAGTAAGGAGAGTGATCTAAACCAAAGCAGTGAAACAAGAAGTATAAGGCAAAGGAAGAAAACAAAGCAAAAAAATAATAATAATTAGATAATTAAAAGTAAGGGATGGCCAATTGAGACTGCAATGAGATACAGGAACTTAATGTGAAGAGAGGGGTCAAAAAAGGCAGCCTATAATAAAATCTCAATACAGATCTCTCTACGTTGACAGTGACCGCCAGTGGGCCCTTTTCTCCTCTTAGTATTGTGGTCATCTGACCCTGCTGAAGAGAAAGATAGCTGTATCTGCACTGTCACTTGGTCAAAATTTCAGATTTTGAATGGGTGTTCACATTCTCCTTGGAAATTGTAACTCCAGGAAGAAAAAAGCAAGATCAAAGTGTCCTTGCTATATTCATTGACTGCCTCCAACTGAAACTGAGTTTCTAGGGTAAGTCAGAAATCAAAATTCCTTTGACTGTGGTCAGAACGAAACCTCCCTGAGTTCTTGCCAAATATTGAAAGCCTAAAAGAACACATTTTCTTACTTAGAAAATAAGTGCACAGAGAGTAAGTCCTCCAGCCACTGGGAGGAGGAGGAGATTATTCTTTTTTTTCCATATGAAATTTATTGTCAAATTGGTTTCCATACAACACCCAGTATTCATCCCAGATTGTTCTTAAGTAAGTAGGAGTCTTACAGAGTTATAAAGATCTATCAATTGTGAAAATCATTCTCATACCTATTGATTAATTTGGTCGTCATGAATGCCCTCTGGTGTGTTTTTTTTTTCCCTAGTGTTTTACAGATGACAACAGCAACAGCCATCACCACCACCACCTGAGAGGCATTACGCTAGGTGTTTTATATTCATTATCTCATATAGTCCTCACAGCAACTCTTTGAAAAAGGCCCACATTGCAGTTTCCATGACGTGGCCAAGAGGCCATGTGATAGAGCAAAAAAAAAGTGTCACAGCCTGTGTTTGAACTCCAGTCTCTCGGATTCTAAAGGCTATACTATACCATCCCTGACTTGTCAAAACAGCAAAAGACCCTCCTATGAATATTACCTGGGGTGCCTGTCTGGATCAATTGGTTAAGCATCATAATCTCATGGTTGTGGGATTGAGCCCCGAGTCGGGCCCCGTAGCATGAAGCCTGCTTGGGATTCTCTCTGTCTCTTTCTCTCTGCCCCTCCCTGGCTCATACTCTCTCTCTCTCTCTCAAAATAAATAAATAAACGTTAAAAAAAAGAATGTTATCTTAGAATTCCCTCCATTCCTGACCCAGTTTACCTAGTTTAGTACTTTCCTCATGGCACCATGTTGTTTCAAACTGCCTCAACTCTACTTAAGCCAGTAAGATTTAGCCACTTTCAGCTATAGTTTAAATCAGAGGTGGGCAATCTATAGCCTGTGGACCATACTTGGCCTATCTGTTTTTCTGTGGCTCATGAGCAAAGACTATTTTTCATCCTTTACATGATAAAAAAAAATCAAAAGAAGAATGATACTTTGTGACATGTGACCATTATATGAAATTCAAATTTCAGTGGCAAAAAACAAAGCTTTCTTGGAACACAGCCATGCTTATTCATTTACATTTTGTCTGTGTCAGCTTTCCCACAACTGTGACAGAGTGGAGAAGTTGGAGTAGAGAATTATGGCCCATACATCCTAAAGTATTTATTATTGACTCTTAACAGAAAAACTGCTAACCTCCAGTCAAAATTCTAAAGGACATCTTTTGTTTGTTTGAAGAGGAACAAACAAAATGAGTCAGAGGCTTTTTTTTTTAAATTTTTTTTCAACGTTTATTTATTTTTGGGACAGAGAGAGACAGAGCATGAACGGGCGAGGGGCAGAGAGAGAGGGAGACACAGAATCGGAAACAGGCTCCAGGCTCTGAGCCATCAGCCCAGAGCCCGACGCGGGGCTCGAACTCACGGACCGCCAGATTGTGACCTGGCTGAAGTCGGACGCTTAACCGACTGCGCCACCCAGGCGCCCCATAGAGGCTTTTATTTTATACAACAGAGATAAGCTGTGGGAGCACGGGCTCAGGTTTGGATCCCAGCTCTAATATCCAAGAGCCGCAGGACTGAGCCTGTCGAAATTATCAGACTCTAGAGCTCTTTAGTTTGCTTCATCTGAAAAATGGAACAATAATACTAAACTTGCAGTTCTGTGCAATTTTAATGAAGTATTATGTGTAAAGCTTCAGGAAAATAGTATGGGCCCTTTGGTAAATGGAATCTACCTGCCTGTTGGTGATGCTTTCCTATTCCTTTTGTGTTAACATTGACATGTGCTGATAGTTGGGAATTAGAAATCTCTAGTGATAGCTGGCAGATAGATAGAATGAAAGTGCTGCAAGGTGGATGCATTGCTAGGATAAACTGTACATGGTTAAGATGTAGCACCTGTTCTCCCCTGGGTGAATTTTACAGACAATGAAGCTGTGATGTATTGATGGATTAAACAGTTGCACTCAGTGAAGCCCAGCTATTCCATCCATCTCCACTTGATGTGACCATCATTAAAGTCAATATCCAAATGTAGAAGACTGCAAGGTGAACTAGAAATACTTAGTTGAACAAGCTGTTTCATTTTCCCTCTGCCAATGTTCCAGATAAACCCAATCCAATCCTCTTAAAAAGCACAAATAAATAAAAATAATGGTTCTTTCATTATAACTCAGCATCTGAGTAGTTCATGTGGCATTTTATCTGCTCTTCTGTGATGAACAAACTAACCTCCAAAATATCCTCAAATAATTTTTTTATGTCTAGCAACCAAAGCAACATGTATCTTATTTTTCTGTATATACCTTGCCTGGAAGATTGTAAAGCTAAACTCTAAAATGGCCCAATTCATACCCTACTAATGAGTGTGCAGAGAAAAGAATCTTCTCAAGATTAGATATCTGGGAGAACTCTTTCAAAACTCTCAAGCAACTACACTCACTCCTGGGATGGGGGAATGCCAATAAAGGGCATTCCCCTTCTTAGTTTTATGCAACTTTGTCCTCTAGTATATACACCTAAGGAAGGCGTTGACCAGGGCTACCTTTTGTCAAGAGTTACAAACACTCTTACCTACAGTCTCTTTCTCAGTTGCAAAGTACTCTTGGACAGACAAATTTTAGTCATTTATATCTTAGTATGAATTAATTTAAAAAATCATACGTCTGCTCCTTCCACACTATACACACATACTCCCTGAGGTTTGGGGTTTGGGAATGGATTTTCGTTTCTTTCCTCCCTCCTTCCTTTATTTTCTTTCTTCATGTTTTCTATGCATAATGAAAAAAAATCTGGTAAAGAGATGTAAGAAAGTAGATGGCCTAGTGCAGAAGGGAGTTTGATATGGAGGATTATTACTAAAATGAAACCTTGTTAGGGGTTGTATGCTCTAGTAACTGGTTGGCACTGCTTGGCCCACAGGGAAACATTGGAAGAAGTGGAGAGGCAGAAATGGCTATATTTGTGAGGCAACTATGTCTTTTAGTCTTAATAACAACCCAACCAAACTGGTTGTAGTAAAACCACTTCAGAAGTGAGGAATCTGAGGTTCAGAAGGGGTTAAATAATTGTTCAAAGTTGCTTAGGGGCAAGTGACTTCTTTCAGGAGCTCAGGTGCATTGGGCTTCTCCTGTGTTTATAATGACTAGACTGTGCCTAGGCACATTCTTCCCCATAATCAGGAATAACTGTCTCATCTGAGACAGTGTACCCAAAACACAGAGCTGACGAGTTATTTACTTTGCTGCTGCAGCTGCCTCTGGATAGGAACTGAGGACTTAGGATGTCCAGGGAAAAAGTAGCAAGTGGAACCAACCAAGTGTACTACTAACCACTTGTCCCTGAGTGACAATGTGAAAGTCACTACCATGTTTGAGTGTGGCTGTGGTAATTGTGAACTGAAAAGATGACCATACTCTGCAGTAAAATAAGAGTCTTCCTTAGCCTTATGGGACCAAGAGTGAAAGAGGCGTCCAGAATAGCAGCTTCTATTTAAAATACATGGAATAAGGGGTGCCTGGGTGGCTAAGTTGGTTGAGCGTCCAACTTCAGCTCAGGTCATGATCTCATGATTCGTGAGTTTGAGCCCCGCATCGGGCTCTGTGCTGACAGCTCGGAGCCTGGAGCCTGCTTCAGATTCTGTCTCTCTCTCTGTCCCTCCTTCACTCGCACTCTTACTCTCTCCCTCTCTCTCTCAAAAATAAATAAACATTAAAAAAAATTTTTTTTAAAAATAAAATACATGGAATAAAAATACTGAGTGTATCTATAGTCTCTAAGCTGTAACTTCCCAGTTCTTTGGGGAAGTAGTAATTAATTGGACAGAATGAGGTTTGGGGGAAAGAAGAGTAGACTATGAGTCAAAAGGCCCATTTTCTAGTATTGGCTATGCTTTGGCTCCTTGTAAGAGATTGCACGAATCTTTTGTCTCTCCAGATCCCAGATTCCTCATTTGCAAAATGAAGAGATAAAGTGAACTGGTCTAAGATCTTGTCCAACTCTGAGAGTCTGTTGACTTCCTATTAAATAGTTTACTAAAATTCTCAAGTTGGGAATCACATTTTCCTAGCTGTTTGAAAGACGATGCTATATTTTTCATGCCCACTCTGCCTCCCTTGTTCTTTCTCCCTTTCTTCACACCCCTTCCCTTCTCCTCTAGTTCCCTGTTTCTCCAGGAAGCAGAACCTCTGTTGAGGAATTATTTGCTGGTGGCTCCAAAGTGACAGTGACTTGTGCCTTCTTGAATTCAGTGTCTTTAGGGAGACATGTTGTGTATTTCACTTAAATCAAAACTGTCTTTCTGCCTCTAATTCCAGGTCTTCAAAGTTTCTAGTTTTTCTTAGTTTTACTTTTCTGGTTACAAAACATAGTTTGGAACCCAAGAGCAAATGTGTTGAAAAGACTCAAACATTTTCCTTCTGCCTTTGAATTGAGCTTTCCATACTTCCTTCCTTGTCTGGCTGAGACAGGCTCTCACTAAGATCCTGGGAGAGCAGAGTTGTTAGGATGGGGGAGTTTGTTTTATTCAAGCCTTTGGTCAGTGCAGAAATAGTTCAGCCCAACCGTTATCAGCCTAAAGTGAAAATAATAATAGCACACAACACGCAAATGCCAGCCCCACCATTGTTCCCGCTGCCTCTGATACTCACAGTTCAACTGCGTTCCTGGGAAGGTCGGAGGGAATCTCCGTCACCTTGCTCTCTTGGCAGAGGAAAACCCTGTGCCAGCAGTGACAGATCCGATGATGACATCCTGAGCCTAAGCTCAGGAATGCCAGCAAGGAGACCAGGAGGAAGGTCATACTTATTCACCCATCCACCTGTTTTCTTCCTGCATTTGCAGAGAAAAATCTCCACAAATTTCAGAAGCTCCACACAGCGCTCTTATGAGAAGATAGCTGCCAGGGTCACGTGACTGACCAAAGGATTTTTTTTTTTTTGGTCACTTTCAGACAAATAGCAAAATTCCTGTGTGCCTGTAGTGATTTCCGGGGCAAGATAAGCTACTCCCTTATTCTTCTCTATTGGATTTCTTCCACCCTAAGGCAAGGAAGAGAGTAAATAGAACCTTGATGCATGTCTGGAGTAGTTTATATTTATTAAACTGTAGAAGTGTCCCCGCTGATCACCATTCTCTTCTCAAGAGAGTGACATGATTGACTTTCTCCAAAAACAGACACAACATACAATGAGAACCATCAATGACAGTGTCACTCAGTGAGGGGCATGGACCTGTTTCTAGTCTTGGCATCAACCTCTTCCTCCAGCCTACTGGGTATAAAACCTGAATTTGTGGGTCTTAGTCATGAGCCCTCTTTCTTGGTGTAATTAACAACCAAAACTGGTGTTGCTCAGAAGATAGATGGGTGGGTTAGTAAGTTCCTGGGGGGAAGGCACTTATGAGAAGGTTGTCCACAGATATAAGTGATTAATCTGAGTGACCTGACGAATGGGCTGTATTTTCAGTGTGGATTTAGTGGACACCAGCAGTCCACTCTCTGTTGTGGATCCTTCTGGCTTCTCTTATCTTCAGGCTTGGAAGATTGTCCTTGCCTTTGGGACATTGGCACAGATGAATCTATTTAATCTATGCTTTTAAGTTAATTCTAATTGCTCCCTGTAGGTGATAGTCTTTGCACTTTGATTGGCATTCTCAATGGCTGCTTGATGGTCAGGAATCAGGAAACATTTGGTAACACTTTCAGTAAAGTGGCCTTCTACTTCAAACTCCAGAATCTTTGAAGATTAAAAGGCTGAATATTCTCCAGGACTCTCCCTAAAATTTATTACTTCCTAAAATCAGTTTCAACACTATTTTTAAGTAATTAGTTGCATAAAATTGAGTTAGCTGAAAATGCTAAACATGTATATATTTATCTCTCTCCTTCCTCCCCCTCACCGAGGAATAATGACTTACAATGAATGGATTAAATTGTCATTAAAGGAAAAACAGAAACAAGTGACTTGTAAGGTGAAGTTGTTCCCTAGCTTCCTGGGGGAGCAACTGATTCATTCTAATTTCAATACTGGGAGATCAGGGTGATACTTATATGGACTCTATGTAGTTACAGGTTTGGCTAACATTAATAGTTAAATTATTTGACTTGACAATTGATCTATAGAATAATAGTCTTTCAGATATGGAGGGGATTTAATGCAGTCAACCAACTAATGCATAAGTTTTTTCTACAATATTCACAATAATTGGGGCACCTGGGTGGCTCCGTTGGTTAAGCCTCTGACTTTGGCTCAGGGCATGATCTCATAGTTTGTGGGTTCAAGCCCTGCATCAGGTTCTGCACAGAGCCTGCCTGGGATTCTCATTATTTCCCTTTCTCTTTGCCCCCTCCCCAAATAAACAAATAAACTTAATAAAAATAAAGTATTCTCAATAATTTAAAGGGATTTACCTGCCTATGCTTGACTAACACCAGTGACAAAAAACAAAAACAAAAACAAAAGCAAACTCATTACCAGTCGAAACTCCCATCTCTACCCCTGCCTCACAAATCTCCACTTAGGCTTCTACAACTCCAATTATAATGAAGTTAGACCTTGTAAAATGAGCACAAATCCTTTTAAAATTTAAATTTTTATTTTAAAACTGTCATATTCACAACTTGCAGAACATAAATAAAATACATATAAATTATTAAGCAAAATTATAAAACAGTGTGGCCTGAAGAAATGGGACAAGTGCCACTGAATCTACTTAGTTGCTCCTTCTGATTCCCTCTGATGTTCCTATGCCTGCAAGTGACCATTAATGTGAGTTTTGTGTTTTAAAATTCCATTAATTAAAAAAAATTATCTCCAAAGTATGTATCAGCAAATAATATATTGCTTAATTTTGCTTGCTTTATTTTGATTTTATACAAATTGTATCAATCTTTAAGTAGTCTTTTGTTACTTGCTATTTTACACTAACTTGACATTTTTAAGAATAACCCATTTACTATGTTATATGTAGCTGTAGTTAATTTTATTACTGTAGAATATTCTATTGCATAAATAGGCTATAATTTATGTTCTTATTCTCATATGATCTTTCTTTATCCTGAGGTTAGGAAAATATTCTCCAATTTTTTTTCCTAAAAATTTTGGGGTTTTGCTCTGCACATTTAAGTCTCTAATCTACTTGATATTGATAATTATATATACTTTGAGTCAGGAACTCAATTTCAGTGTTAGTGAAATAATAGTTTTTATCCACATGAATAAACAGTTGTCCCAGAACCATTTATTGAATAGACTCTCTTCCCCCCTCATCTATAAAAACTACTTTTCTCCTATCTCAAGTAAGTGTTTTGAATAAGTTTGTGTTGAAGCTCTTTTACAGTCCATTGTCCTTCTTATCTGTACCAGTGCTCTACTGAATCACTTGAACTTTAAGTCTTGATTGATACATGATATATGGTAAGAAAATATTCTCTCAAGTAATATCTTGCCTATTTTGGACCTTGATTATTCCATATGAATTTTAGAATCAGCCTTGTTAAACTTCTTATTTTCTTAAGTTTATTTATTTATTTTGAGAGAGAGCACAAGCACTTGTGGGGAAGGGGCAGAGAGAAGAGAGTCAGAATCCCAAGCTGGCTCCACACTGTCGGCGTGGAGCCCAATTCTGGGCTCGAACCCACAAACCGTGATATCATAACCTGTGCAGAAGTTGGACACTTAACTGACTGAGCCACCTAGGCATCCCTACTTGTTAAACTTCTTGAAAAAAACTCTGATAGAATTCTGTTTGGAATTACATTGATTGTATAGATTAATTTTGGGAAAAATTGTCACCTTGAAGATATTAAGTCTTCTTAGCCCTAATTGTGGTATATTACCATCCTTTATAGGGCCTTCATTGATGTCTTTCAATACAGTTTTATAGTTTCTCCACAAAGGTCTTAATATCTTAAGAAAGAAGTTATGTAGAAGATATATCTACATGGCATATACATGTTTTTGCTATTGTAAACAATATCAGTATTTAAAATAAATTTGTTATCACATTGTAAAAATGCAATTGATTTTGGAATATTTATCTTATACCTAATTGCCTTACTACACTTCTATGTAGACTACCATTCACATCTAAGCACATTGTATGTAGCACATATATTATATGTATATATGAGTCTATTTCTTCTTTTTAAATTCCTTCCTCCCTTCCTGTTCTTCTTTCTCTCTCTCCTTCCCTTCCCTCTCTTCCCCCTCCTTCATTGTCTCATCCTTCTCCTTCTCCACCACTCTCTCTCTTTCTCTCCCTCTCTATCTCTCTCTTTTCTTCTCTGGGTAGGATATCCAGTGCAATGATGATTAGAAGTTTATGGTGAGCCTTCTTGTCATGCTCCTGTTTTTAAAGAAAATATTTTCTTATTTTTCACTACTCAAATGATACTTATCACAGGCTTTTGGTGTGTACCAGGATAGATATCAGGTTAAAGACCTTAGAAAAGGTTTCTAAGAATTTTTTTTTTAAGTATCAATGGAGATCAATATTGTTTAATGCCTTTTCTTCATTTGTTCCCCCCAAAAGAACTATTAATTTGCTGAATTATGATGCTAATTTTATACTTAAACTACTCATATTCTTAGGATTAACAGACTTGTTTATGAGTAATTGTCATTTCATACACCGATTTAATCTCCCAATATTTTATTTAGAATTTTGGCATCTATGCTCATAAGTCATTTGTAACTTAGTAATGAGTAGTTTTTATTTATTTATTTTTTTAATTTTTTTAACGTTTTATTTATTTTTGAGACAGAGCATGAACAGGGGAGGATCAGAGAGAGGGAGACACAGAATCTGAAACAGGCTCCAGGCTCTGAGCTGTCAGCACAGAGCCCGACACCGGGCTCGAACTCACGGACTGTGAGATCATGACCTCAGCAGAAGTCGGCCGCTTAATCGACTGAGCCACTCAGGCACCCCAGTAATGAGTAGTTTTTAGTGAGCAGTGTAATTTCTACCTTTCTTATGTTGTCCCTATGTGGTTTGGTATCAAGGATATATTTTTCTCAGACTGAATTGGGAAATGATCTTGGTTATTTTGTTCTTAGGAAAAAGAAGTGTTACAGATTAGAATAATCTATTCCTTGGAAGTATGGCTTTGCTTGCATGTAAAACCACCTATGCCTGGTTTTATGTTATGTGTGTGTATACATGTATGTTTTTAAAAATATAAATTCAACTTTTTTGAAAACATTTTTTGAGGTTATTTATTTACTTTTTAGAGAGAAGGCACAAGCTGGGGAGGGACAGAGAGAAAGAGACAGGATCCCAAGCAGACTCTGCACTGTCAGCGCGGAGCCCAATGCAGGGCTTGGGGCTCAATCCCACGAACCATGAGATCATGATCTGAGTTGAAATCAAGAGTCAGACGCTTAACCAACTGACCCACCCAGGCATCCTTCAACTTTTCAAAAAATTTTAATGTTTATTTTTGAGAGAGAGAAATAGAGGGAAGGGGGAGGGAGGGAGGGAGAGAGAGAGAGAGAGAGAGAGAACACACAAGAACGCAAGTGGGGGAGGGACAGAGACAGAGGGAGAGACAGAATTTGAAGCAGGCTCTGGGGCTCTGAGATGTCAGCACAGAGCCCCACACAGGGGTCAAACTCACGAACCACAAGATCATGACATGAGCTGAAGTTGGCCACTTAACACACCCAGGAGCCCCCAACTGCTTTTTTTAAAATTCAGACCTTTATTTGTGGCTAATATTCCACTGACAGAGACTGTGTATATTTCTGTCATATTTTTAATTTTTTAAATCCAAGTTAGTTAACATATACTTAAATAATGGTTTCAAGAATAGAATTTAGTGATTCATCACTTATATAGAGCACCCAGTGCTCATCCTAACAAGTGCCCTCCTTAATGCCCATCACCCATTTATCCCATTCTTTCTCCCAACTCCCCTCCAGCAACCCTCAGTCTTTTCTCTGTATTTGAGAGTCTTTTATGGGGAAGTCTGGGTGGCTCAGTCTGCTAAGCGCCTGACTCTTGATTTTGGCTCTGGTCATGATCTCACAGTCCAGTTTTCCTTCTCTCTCTCTCCCTCCCTTTATGCCCCTTCCCTGCTCACATGCTCGCTCGCTCGCTCTCTCTCGTGTGCTCTCTCTCTCTCTCTCAAAAAAGAAAAAGAGTCTCTTGTGGTTTGCCTCCCTCTGTGTTTTTATCTTATTTTTCCTTCCCTTCCCCTATGTTCATCTGTTTTGTTTCTTAAATTCCACATAGGAGTGAAATAATAGAATATTTGTCTTTCTCTGACTGACTTATTTCACTTAGAATAATACATTCTAGTTCCATCCACCTTGTTGCAAGTGACAAGATTTCTTGCTTTTTGATTGCTGACTAAATACAGCACTATCAGCAATAGCCAAATTATGGAAAGAACCCAAATGTCCATTGACCGATGAATGGATAAAGATGTGGTATATGTACACATATACATACAGTGAATTCAACTTTATAAATTGTTACTGTATTATTTAGTCTTCCTATTTTTTCTTAAAATTTTATAATTTTTTTTAGAAACTTGCTATTTCATGCAAGTTTTAGTGTTCATTGTCATAAAGATTTTTAGTATTTTCTATGAAATCTTTTTAAATCAATTAATTTTTTTAAAATTTTTATTTATTTTGAGGAAGAGAGAGACAGAGTGAGAGTAGGGCAGTGGCAGAGAGAGAGGGAGACAGAATTTGAAGCAGGCTTCAGGCTCTGAGCTGTCAGCACAGAGCCTGGTGCGGGGCTCAAACTCATGAGCCGTGAGATCATGACCTCAGCTGAAGTTGGATGCTTAACTGAGTCACCCAGGCATCCCTTAAAACAATTTTTAGTATTTATTTCTGTCCATTTATTTCTATTGAAATATAATTGATACACAATGTTACATTAGTTTTAGATGTACAACATAATTCAACAATTCTATGTGTTATGCTATGCTCACCATAGTTTAGCTCCCATCTGTCACCATACAATGCTATTAAAATACCATTGACTATATTCCCTACAATGTACCTTTCATCCTCAGGGCTTGCTCATTCCATAACTGGAAGCCTGTACCTTACCTTCACCTCTTTTTGCCATCCTCCCACCCTCTCCCCTCAGGTAGCCATAGTTTGTTCTCTGTGTTTATGGGTCTGTTTCTACCTTTTTGTTTGTTTGTTTTTCAGATTCCACATGTTAGTGAAATCATAGTTTCTTTGTCTTCTTTGACTTACTCACTTAGCATAATACCCTCTAAGTCTATCCATGTTGTCGTAAATTGCAGGATCTCATTCTTTTTTATGGCCCAGTAGTACCCCATTATACATATATACCACATTTCTTTATCTATCATCTGTTGATGGACACTGGTTGCTTCCATATCTTGGCTATTGTAAATAATGCTAAAGTAAATATTGGAGTATATCTGTCTTTTCAAATTAGTGCTTTCATTTTCTTTAGGGGAAATGTTTGGTAGTAGAAATGTGGAATGGTGCGGTATTTCTATTTTTATTTTTATTTTTTGGGAATCTTCATACTGTTTTCCACAGTGGTTGAATCAATTTACATTCCTGACAACAGTGCAAGGGGGTTCCTTTTTCTCCACATCCTTGCCAACACTTGTTATCTCTTATCTTCTGGTATTAGCCATTCTGACAGGTGTAAGGTGATACCTCATGATGGTTTTGATTTGCATGATGATCAATATCCTGAGCATCTTCTCATGTGTTTGTTGCCCACCTGTATTTTATCTTTGGAAAAAGATATATTCAGTTCCTTTGCACATTATTTAATTGGATTATTTGTTTTTTTAGTGTTGAGGTGTATAAGTTTTTTAAAAAATATATTTCGAGTATCATCCTCTTATTAGATATACCACTTACAAATATATTCTTTCATTCAACAGGTTGTTGTTTCATTGTGTTGATGTCTTTCCTTGCTGCATGAAAGCTTTTGATTTTGACATAGTCTCAATTATTTATTTTTGCATTTGTTTTCCTTGTCTGAGGAGATAGACCTATCTAGAAAAACGTTGCTTAGGCTGACATCAGACAGATTACTACCTGTGTTTTCATCTAGCAGTTTTATGGTTTCAGGTCTCATATTTAGGTCTTTAATCTGTTTTGAGTTTATTTTTGTGTATGGTGTTAGAAAGTAGTCCAGCTTCATTCTTTTCCATGTAGATGCCCAGTTTTCCCAACACCATTTATTGAATAGACTGTCTTTTCTCCCATTATATATTTTTCTTCCTTTGTCACAGATTAATCGACCATATAAATGTGAGTCTATTTCTGGGATCTCTATTCTGTTCCATTGTTGTACCTGTCTGTTGTGTGCCCATATCAAACTGTTTGGATTATTGCAGTGTTGAACTATATGTTGAATCCTGGAATTGTGATACCTCCAGCTTTGTTCTTCTTTCTCAGGATTGCTTTGTCTGTTTGGGGTCTTTTGTACTTCCATACAAATTTTAAGATGATTTAATCTAATTTTGTGAAAAGTGCTCTTGGTAATTTGATAGGGGTTGCATTGAATCCATAGATTGCTTTGGGTGGTGTGGACATTTTAACATTCATTATTCTAATCCATGGTCATGGTATGTCTTTTCTTTTGTTTGTGTCATCTTCAGTTTCTTTCATCAGTGTTTTATACTTTTCAGTATATAGGTATTTCACTTCCTTATTCTTTTTGGTGCAATTGTAAATGGAATTGTTTTATTTATTATTATCATCATCATCATTATTATTTTTAATATGAAATTTATTGTCAAATTGGTTTCCATACAACACACAGTGCTCATCCCAACAGGTGCCCTCCTCAATAGCCCTCACCCAGCCTCCCCTCCCTCCCACCTCCCATCAACCCTCAGTTTGTTCTCAGTTTTTTTTTTGTTTTTTTTTTTTATTTTTTTTCAACGTTTATTTATTTTTGGGACAGAGAGAGACAGAGCATGAACGGGGGAGGGGAAGAGAGAGAGGGAGACACAGAATCGGAAACAGTTTCCAGGCTCTGAGCCATCAGCCCAGAGCCCGACGCAGGGCTCGAACTCACGGACCGCAAGATCGTAACCTGGCTGAAGTCGGACGCTTAACCGACTGCGCCACCCAGGTGCCCCTGTTCTCAGTTTTTAAGAGTCTCTTATGTTTTGCCTCCCTCCCTCTCTAACTTTTTTTTTCCCTTCCCCTCCCCCATGGCTTTCTGTTAACTTTCTCAGGATCCACATAAGAGTGAAAACATAGGGTATCTGTCTTTCTCTGTATGACTTATTTCACTTAGCATCACACTCTCTAGTTCCATCCATGTTGCTACAAAAGGCCATATTTCATTCTTTCTCATTGTCATGTAGTATTCCATTATGTATATAAACACAATTTCTTTATCCATTCATCAGTTGATGGATATTTAGGCTCTTTCCATAACTGGCTATTGTTGGAAGTGCTGCTATAAACATTGGGGTACAAGTGCCCCTGTGCATCAGTACTCCTGTTATCCCTTGGGTAAATTCCTAGCAGTGCTACTGCTGGGTCATAGGGAAGATCTATTTTTAACTTTTTGAGGAACCTCCACACTGTTTTCCACAGCAGCTGCACCAATTTGCATTCCCACCAACAGTGCAAGAGGGTTCCTATTTCTCCACATCCTCGCCAGCGTCTATAGTTTCTTGATTTGTTCATTTTAGCCACTCTAACTGGCATGAGGTGGTATCTCAATGTGGTTTTGGTTTGTATTTCCTTGATGAGGAATGACGATGAGCATCTTTTCATGTGCCGGTTGGCCATCTGGATGTCTTCTTTAGAAAAGTGTCTATTCATGTTTTCTGCCCATTTCTTCACTGTATTATTTGTTTTTTGGGTGTGGAGTTTGGTGAGTTCTTTATAGATTTTGGATACTAGCCCTTTGTCCAATATGTCATTTGTAAATATCTTTTCCCATTCCATTGGTTGCCTTTTAGTTTTGTTGATTGTTTCCTTTGCAGTGCAGAAACTTTTTATCTTGATGAGGTCCCAATAGTTCATTTTTGCTTTTAATTCCCTTGCCTTTGTGGATGTGTCAAGTAAGAAATTGCTGTGGCTGAGATCATAGAGGATTTTTCCTACTTTCTCCTCTAGGGTTTTGATGGTTTCCTGTCTCCCATTCAGGTCCTTTATCCATTTTGAGTTTATTTTTGTGAATGGTGTGAGAAAGTGGTCTAGTTTCATTCTTCTGCATGTTGCTGTCCAGTTCTCCCAGCACCATTTGTTAAAGAGACTGTCTTTTATCCATTGGATGTTCTTTCCTGCTTTGTCAAAGATGAGTTGGCCATACGTTTGTGGGTCTAGTTCTGGGGTTTCTATTCTATTCCATTGGTCTATGTGTCTGTTTTTGTGCCAATACCATGCTGTCTTGATGATGACAGCTTTGTAGTAGAGGCTAACGTCTGGGATTGTGATGCCTCCTGCTTTGGTCTTCTTCTTCAAAATTCCTTTGGCTATTCGGGGCCTTTTGTGGTTCCATATGAATTTTAGGATTGCTTGTTCTAGTTTCGAGAAGAATGCTGTTGCAATTTTGATTGGGATCGCATTGAATGTGTAGATAGCTTTGGGTAGTATTGACATTTTGACAATATTTATTCTTCCAATCCATGAGCACAGAATGTTTTTCCATTTCTTTATATCTTCAATTTCCTTCATAAGCTTTCTATAGTTTTCAGCATACAGATCTTTTACATCTTTGGTTAGGTTTATTCCTAGGTATTTGGCTTCTTGGTGCAATTGTGAATGGGATCAGTTTCTTTATTTGTCTTTCTGTTGCTTCATTATTAGTGTATAAAAATGCAACTGGTTTCTGTACAATAATTTTGTATCCTGCAACTTTGCTGAATTCATGGATCAGTTCTAGCAGAGGCTATCGGGTTTTCCATGTATAATATCATGTCATCTGCAAAAAGTGAAAGCTTGACTTAGCTTTGCCAATTTTGATGGCTTTGATTTCCTTTTGTTGTCTGATTGCCGATGATAGCCTAGCACTTCCAACACTATGTTAAACAACAGTGGTAAGAGTGGACATCCCTGTCATGTTCCTGATCTCAGGGGGAAAGCTCTCAGTTTTTCCCCATTGAGGATGACATTAGCTATGGGATTTTGATAAATGGCCTTTATGATGTTTAAGTATGTTCCTTCTATCCCAACTTTCTCGAGGGTTTTTATTAAGAAAGGATGCTGAATTTTGTAAAATGCTTTTTCTGCATTGATTGACAGGATCATATGGTTCTTATCTTTTCTTTTATTAATGTGATGTATCAAATTGATTGATTTGTGAATATTGAACCAGGCCTGCAACCCAGGAATGAATCCCACTTGATCATGGTGAATAATTCTTTTTATATGCTGTTGAATTCGATTTGCTAGTGTCTTATTGAGAATTTTTACATCCATATTCATCAGGGATATTGGCCTGTAGTTCTCTTTTTTTGCTGGGTCTTTGTCTGGTTTAAGAATCAAAGTAATGCTAGCTTCATAAAATGAGTCTGGAAGTTTTCCTTCCCTTTCTATTTTTTGGAACAGCTTGAGAAGGATAGGTATTATCTCTGCTTTAAACGTCTGGTAGAACTCCTCTGGGAAGCCATCTGGTCCTGGACTCTTATTTGGTGGGAGATTTTTGATAACTGATTCAATTTCTTCGCTGGTTATGGGTCAACTGTTCAAGTTTTCTATTTCCTCCTGATAGAGTTTTGGAAGTGTGTGGGTGCTTAGGAATCTGTCCATTTCTTCCATGTTGTCCAATTTGTTGGCATATAATTTTTCATAGTATTCCCTGATAATTGCTTGTATTTCTGAGGGATTGGTTGTAATAATTCCATTTTCATTTATGATTTTATCTATTTGGGTCATCTCCCTTTTCTCTTTGAGAAGCCTGCTAGAGGTTTATCAATTTTGTTTATTTTTTCAAAAAAACAACTCTTGGTTTCATTGATATGCTCTACAGTTTTTTTTTTTAGATTGTATATTGTTTATTTCTGCTCTGATCTTTATTATTTCTCTTCTTCTGCTGGGTTTGGGGTATTTTTGCTGGTCTCCTTCTATTTCCTTTAGGTGTGCTGTTAGATTTTGTATTTGGGATTTTTCTTGTTTCTTGAGATAGGCCTGGATTGCAATGTATTTTCCTCTCAGGACTGCCTTTGCTGTGTCCCAAAGCATTTGGATTATTGTATTTTCATCTTCATTTGTTTCCATATATTTTTTAATTTCTTCTCTAATCACCTGGTTGACCCACTCATTCTTTAGTAGGGTGTTCTTTAACCTCCATGCTTTTGGAGGTTTTCCAGACTTTTTCCTATGGTTGATTTTAAGCTTCATCGCATTGTGGTCTGAAAGTGTGCATGGTATGATCTCAATTATTTTATACTTATGAAGGGCTGTTTTGTGACCCAGTATGTGATCTATCTTGGAGAATGTTCCATGTGCACTCGAGAAGAAAGTATATTCTGTTGCTTTGGGATACAGAGTTCTAAATATATCTGTCAAGTCCATCTGGTCCAATGTATCATTCAGGGCCCTTGTTTCTTTATTGATCCTGTGTCTAGATGATCTATCCATTGTTGTAAGTGGAGTATTAAACTCCCCTGCAATTACCACATTCTTATCAATAAGGTTGCTTATGTTTGTGATTAGTTGTTTTATATATTTGGGGGCTTCAGTATTTGGTGCATAGACCTTTATAATTGTTAGCTCTTCCTGATGGATAGACCCTGTAATTATTATATAATTCCCTTCTTCATCTATTGTCACAGCCTTTAATTTAAAGTCTAGTTTGTCTGATATAAGTATGGCTATTCCAGCTTTCTTTTGACTTCCAGTAGCATGATAAATAGTTCTCTATCCCCTCACTTTCAATATGAAGGTGTCCTCAGGTCTAAAATGAGTCTCTTGGAGACAGCAAATAGATGGGTCTTGTTTTTTTTTACCCATTCTGATACCCTATGTTTTTTGGTTGGAGCATTTAGTCCATTTACATTCAGTGTTATTATTGAAAGATAAGGGATTAGAGTCATTGTGATGTCTGTAGGTTTCATGTTTGTAGTGATGTCTCTGGTCCTTTGGGATTCTTGCAACATTTCACTCACTGAATCCCCCTTAGGATCTCTTGTAGGGCTTGTTTAGTGGTAATGAATTCCTTCAGTTTTTGTTTGTTTGGGAAGACCTTTATCTCTACTTGTATTCTGAATGACAGACTTTCTGGATAAAGGATTCTCGGCTGCATATTTTTTCTGTTCATCACATTGAAGATTTCCTGCCATTCCTTTCTGGCCTGTCAAGTTTCAGTAGATAGGTCTGCCACTAGTCTTATGGGTCTCCCTTTATAAGTTAGAGCGTGTTTATCCCTAGCTGCTTTCAGAATTTTATCTTTATCCTTGTATTTTGCCAGTTTCTGCATATGTCATGCAGAAGATCGATTCAAGTTATGTTCGAAGGGAGTTCTCTGTGCCTCTTGGATTTCAGTGCCTTTTTCCTTCTCCAGATCATGGAAGTTCTCAACTATGATTTGTTCAACTACACCTTCAGCCCCTTTCTCTCTCTCTTCCTCTTCTGGAATTATATTATACAGATATTGTTCCATTTCATTGCATCACTTAGTTCTCTAATTCTCCCCTCATACTCCTGGATTTTTTTATCTCTTGTTCTCAGCTTCCTCTTTTCCCATAATTTTATCTTCTAATTCACCTATTCCGTCCTCTGCCTCTTCAATCCGAGATGTGGTTGCCTCCGTTTTATTTTGCACCTCATTTATAGCATTTTTTTAGCTCCTCATTACTTTCTTAGTCCCTTGATCTTTGTAGCAATAGATTCTCTGCTCTCCTCTATACTTTTTTCAAGCCCAGCAATTAATTTTATGTCTATTATTCTAAATTCTTGTTCCGTTATATTGCTTAAATCATTTTTGATCAATTTGTTAGCTGTCACTACTTCCTGGAGTTTCTTTTGAGGAGAGTTCTTCCATTTCATCATTTTGGGTAGTCCCTGGGGTGGTGCTGAACTGCAGGGCACTTCCCCTATGCTGTCTGGAGTAACTTGTGTTGGTGGGCAGGGCTGCAGTCAGACCGGATGTCTGTCCCCAGCCCATCACTGGGGCCACAGTCAGACTGTTGTGTACCTTATCTTCCCCTCTCCCAGGGGCAGGACTCACTGTGGAGTGGTGTGGCCCATGCACACCACTGCGTGCTACTTGCACACTGCCAGGCTCGTGGTGCTGCTTTGATGGGATCTGGCGTATTAGCCGGGGTGGATCTGCAAGGTGCACAGGGGCAGGAAGGGCAGGCTTAGCTTGCTTTGCCATTGGTGGTCCCCTGCAGGAGGGGCTCTGCAGCACCGGGAGGGAGGCAGACCCGTTGGAGGGATGGATCCACAGAAGCACAGCGTTGGGTGTTCACACAGTGCAAACAAGTTTGGTGATGGGAACTGGTTCCCTTTGGGATTTCAGCTGGGGGATGGGAGAGGGAGATGGTGCTGGCCAGCACCTTTGTTCCTCGTGGACCTGAGCTCTGTCTTCCAGGGCTCAACAAGTCTCCCTCCCCGTGTCCTCTCACCCTCCAGCTCTCTGAGAGCAGAGCTGTTGACTTTTGACATTCCAGGTGTTAAGTCCCGCTGGCTGTCAGAACTCATGCAGTCTGGCCCCTCTGCTTTTGAAAGCCAGACTTGGGGACTCTGCCTTGCTGGGCGGGCTGCCCCTCCACCACCCTGGCTCCCCCTTGCCAGTCTGTGTAGTGCTCACTGCCTCTCCGCCCTTCCTATCCTCTTCTGTGGGCCTCTTGTCTATGCTTGGCTCCAGAGAGTCCATTCTGCTAGTCTTCTGGTGGTTTTCTGGGTTGTTTAGGCAGATGTTGGTGGAATCTAAGTAATCAGGATGAGGTGAGCCCAGCGCCCTCCTATGCCACCAGCCTCCCCTCAAGAACTGGAATTGTTTTCTTAATTTCTTTTCCTATTACTTCATTAGTAGTGTATAGGAACACAAGAGATGTCTATATATTAATTTGTATCCTCAAATTTACTGAATTAATTTATTAGTTTTTATGGTGTTTTTAGGGTTTTCTATATATGTTATCATGTCATCTGCAGATAGTGATAGCTTTACTTCTTCTTCATCAATTGGGATGTCCTTTATTTCTTTTTTGGTCCGATTGCTGTGGCTAGGACTTCCAGTATGATCTTGAATTAAAGTGGTTAATATAGACATCATTGTCTTGTTCCTGATCTTAGAAGAAAAGCTCCCAGCTTTTCACCATTCAGAATGATGTTAAGTGTGGATTTTTCATATATTGCCTTTATTATGTTATGTCCCCTTTAAAGACACTTTGTTGAGAGTTTTTATTATGAATGGGTGTTAAATTTTGTCAATTTTTTTCTCTGCATCTATTGAGGTGATCATGTAATTGTATCCTTCATTTTGTTAATGTGGTGTATTACATTGATTTGTGAACATTGACCTTTTCTTGCATCCCTGTAATAAATTTCATTTGATCATGGTGAAAGATCTTTTACTGTATTGATGAATATGGTTTGCTGATATTTTGTTGATAATTTTTGCATCCATGTCCATCATGGATATTGGACTGTAGTTTGGTATTTTGGTATTATCTTTGTCTGATTTTTGTATTAGTATTGCTATCAATATTTTAGTATTCTCTTTAAAATACTTTTAGGACAATTTTTGTACTGCTTATTTCTGTCTCTTTACATTGACCAACATAGCCAGAATTTTCTATAGTTTATTAATCCTTTCAAAAGACTTTTGCTTTTGCTGATCTTATTCTTTGTTTTCTCTTTCCACATTTTTTGCTCTTATTTTCCTCTATTTTCTTTTTGCTCTATTTTTTTAACTTCTTATTTGATATCATTTCATTAGTTTTCCAGCCTTTCTTCCTTCCAATATGTACACCTGACCTGTAAATTTGCCTATAATGTTTGTCTTAGCTCTATTCGACAAATATTGATAGGTAATTTTTTCATTATAGCTTAGTTCTAAATATTTTTCAATTTCCCATTTTGATTTCTTTTTGGTATATAGATAAATGAAAGGTACTCTTTTGAAATGTATGAACTACCAGAAATATTTAAATTTATCTCTTTGCCATTAACCTCTAATTTAATTGCATAATACAGAATATGGTCTGTGGTGATTCCCCACCTCCCCAAACATGTTGATACTTGTTTTATGGCTTACTACAGTTAATTTTTGTAAATACTCAGTGTGAGCTTGAGAGGAATCAATATTCTCTATTTACTTGTTGACATATTCTATATTTGTCCCATAAATCTGGCATATTACTATTTTTCTAAAGTCTTCTATAAATTTACTAACATTTTAAGTTTTAATTTATCCTGTTGAGGGATTTCTATTGATATTTCACAGAATGGCAAAACTTGTCCCTATATCCTGTCAATTTTATATTTATGTATTTAAAATTGTTTTAATGTTTATTTATTTTTGAGAGAGAGAGAGAGAGAGAGAGAGAGAGAGAGCGAGAACAAGCATGAGTGGGAAAGAGGCAGAGAGAGAGAAGGAAACACAAAATCCGAAATAGGCTCCGGGTTCTGAACTCTAAGATATCAGCACAGAGCCCAGTGTGGGGCTTAGACCCAGGAACTATGAGATCATGACCTGAGCCAAAGTCAGCTGCTTAACTGACTGAGCCACCCAGGTTCCCCTATCTTTATGTATTTAAATGCTGTTTATGGGCTCTAACTTTAGAATCGTATACTTGGGGAGTTGAACCTTCTTTCATTTTATAGCATCTTACTATATTCATAATATTTTATGTTAAAGCCAATTTTATCTGAAATTAATATAGATATATCAGCTTTTCATTTGGTAAATAATTTCTTTTAGTACGTTTTTTCTACCTTTGTGCTTCAACCTTTATGTCATTATGTTTTAGGCATATTTCTTATAGCCACATATCAACTGGATTTTGTATTATAATCCATTCTTAAAGTCTTTTAACACATGGCCTTAATAATTAAACATTTATTCTAATTATCAGTGCATATGGCTTTTTCTACCATGTAACTTTATATTTTGTTCTAATTTTACACCTTCTATTTTTTTTCTTGCCTTTTATTTGTTGAATTTTTCTCTTTGCTTTTTTATTGCTGTTGTTTTATTTCATTGTCTTATTATATGCTGTTCCATATATGGTTTGGGACATTACATATTCTTATAAATTTTAATAGTTACTCTCAAATTTTTACCTTATGCTTTTGCCTTATACCTATAGTTTTACTTAAAAAATTAATATTAATATTCCCAATGCCATCCTAAAAATGCATGTACTTCACTTTTTAAAATGTTTATTCATTTTTGAGAAAGAGAGTGTGTGTGCACAGGGGAGAGGCAGAGAGAATGAGAGACACAGAATCTGAAGCAGGCTCCAGGCTCTGAACTGTCAGCATAGAGCCCAACGTGGGGCTCAAACTCACAAACTGTGAGATCATGATCTGAGCCAAAGTCAGATATTTAACCACCAACTGAGCTGCCCAGGGGCCCCCAAAATGCATGTGGTTTAAATGTTTAAGCCTACTCCTGGGCTACATAAAAAATATATATTTATTGTTTCCCAGTATTTTATTTCTATCATTATTATACATCCTCATTGCCTTCAGTATTTAATACTTGCTTCGATTCTCTGCCACTTTGGACCATATCCATGGAGCTCCAAGGAATCTGTTTTATTCTCACTTACCTTTGTGAATACTGTGTTAGAAAGCTTTGAGAAGCTTTGTTTTTGAGCAAATACAATCTCTTTTGAAAGATATACCTTAAAATAATTGAAGACAGCTATTTTCAATGACAAACAGGCAAATGTTTAACTATCAGCTTTCCATAAAAATAAAGTCATTTGTTGTAGTATTTGTTAATTCTGTGGTATAAATTCTCCCACTATAGCTTATATCAACTACCGATGTGATGTCGGCCAGCTTGTAAAATACCTGAACATATGCTCTTAAGAGTTGCTAAGAGCTGCTTCTAACACATCACTGGCTATTTTGTGCCTCTCTAATCATCTTCTTGTCAGAGTAATCCCTGATTCCTACAGCCATTCCTTCTCTGACATAGCTTTGCATGTGCGGAAGTGTATCCAGATCTTCACTATGAAATAATCTCCAACAGCGGCTTTACCTCAGTGGCTGAAGCCTAAAGTACTGTTCTGAGTTGTTTAGCACCATCATGAGTTCTTTGAGCTTTATGAGAATCTGGGCAGACAGGAAGTGATTTAGGGTGTGAATATGTACGGCATGGTCTCAGAAGCAGCTATCTAGAGTTGCACTCTTGTCCTCCAGTGAAGAGAAATGGCTACTTATACCTTATTCAGAGAATTGGGCATAGCAATTATGGCAGCAGTGTTTGGCAGTGGTATTGGATACAGAAGGGAAAAATCCTTCTCTAACACAAAATGGAGTCAGATGTGGAAAATGAGACTTGAATAGCTTATCTGGAGATTAGCGGTGATAAACTTGAATTAAATGCCTTATTACTGAGTGTTCAGTCCAGAAAAATTATGTGGAATACAGATCTTTTTCTACCACAGTAAATCTCCCACTTGACCTTTGTCATCCTTTTAATCCTGTCACAGACTTCCCTTATTTTTTTTTTTTTTTTCATGTATTCTATTTCAGGAAGAGCTTTCTCTTAAGGTCATTTGCCAGTTCTTCCTTTTATCAGAGGACACCTTGTATTTGACACTGGCTTCTGGTTGTTCAGACTTCTCTATAGATTTCCTAGAGATTAAGAACTATGTAAACTTCAGGTGATGATAATTATGATTATAACTTATCTTAGGGATGGACTCTTAGGAATTCTCTTTAGGAATCTATTAGGAATTCAAGGTCCCTTTTAGCTTCCTGATAAGTTAGTTTCTCAAACTTCAAAGTCCTCAAATCTCAAAGATGAGTCAGTAGCATGTCTTTGCATCCATCGTTAGACTGGAGGACTAAGTGCGATTTCTTCAAGTAGGTTTACACTGTGGAGTCCTGATGCTCTCACACAACTCTTTAGACTTCTTTACCAAGGAAGGTTTGTCACAGGCTAGAAATTTGAAATGGCTAGTTAATAAATTGGAAAAACTAATTGCCAAGCCAATTTTCTTTTCAGGGTAGTCATGTGAAGACAAGGTCTCTGGGGTCAGTGGAAGAATACCTGTGTGTCTGCTGCTGAGCAGAAAGATGTCTTAATAATGGAGAAAGTAGCCACACAAAGAATAAAGTCCTACAAGCAAGACTGTAAAACGAGATGAGGTAGAATTATTTGTACTAGAGACTCTTCTGCTAAAAGGAAACTAGATATAAATATAAGATGATATTGGTTCCTCTTTACGTATTCAGTTAGATTTTCATACTTAACAAACAACCCCAAATAATCATGTCTTGACCATTTGTTTTATTCATGATTCTAGGACTTAGAACTTTGGTCTGGGTTTAGTTGAGTGGTTTTGGATTTGGCCCAGTACATTCATATATCTGTAGTCAGCTATTGGGTCGATTGGGGCCTTGCTGGTCCAAGATGGCTTTCGTCATCTTAGCTGATCTCTTAGCTCTGTTGCACATAATCGCTTACCCCTCCCCCCTACCCCCCCCAGAAGGCTAGCTTGCTGGTATTCTCTTGGTAACATTCCAAGAAGCTCAGAACTGGCACCATTACTTTTATTGCAATCTGTTGGTAATGTCAGCTCACAAGGACAGATCACATTCAGGTGCTGGTGAAACTGATTCTACCTCTTGATTGAGAAGAACACAAAATGGTGTGCACACACAAGTGAATAGAAGTTCAGGCACTCTTGCCAACATTTACCACAGGCACCTAAGCATCGACAGAGGACATATTGTCTATACTGGGTAATTTTTTTCCTTAATGTTTTCCAAAGTACAACTTAGGTCAACTAATTATGGATACTGACAATGATAATGTTATATATTCATTTTTAGCTTTTAGTAGTTTGTTCAATTTTGAAGAATGTGACTCCAAGAGGGAAAATAATATTGGCTGGTCTTTTTCAAACTATGATGTTATAAAATAACCAAAGATATTTATTCCCCCTTCAGAACTCATATTTGGTAGTTATTTGTTCTTAAAAAACAACTTCTTTTCTCTTTTTATACATTATCAGGCCATGATTTCAGTTGTTGATGTGACTTTAATGTGGCCTTGCTGTAATATTATAGGCCTTAGTGAAGTATGCTGTGAGACCATGGCAAGAATGAAAATTCTTTGTGATAGGACAAGAGCATAAAGGTATATAGCATGTGAATTTTCACTAAAACATGGTAATCTTTGAACATTAAATCTTGGTAGCAGCATCCTTGAGTCCACTTTATAAATATTATAATGTTAATTATAGTTTCTGTTATACTTATTTTTTATATATTAGGCTTTATTTGTTGATATTTTATTGTTATGTCGTATAATTTATAGTGAGAATTAAATGGGATTATGTAAACATAGTACAGCATTACATAAGGGCCTAGGATACAAACTCTGCAATGAGTTGTACATGACCTGATGGGCCATGGCACACGTTTTGCACATTGAGACAGGACATTTAGGCCATGATATTAATGAACCCTCTTGGGTTGAGCAGTGCACAACTTACACAACCACACCTGGCAGCCCAACCCTGGGGACTTAGGGTTGTCAATGACATTTAGGTGTCAATGATGTGTGTTTGACCTGGTGAGAATAAGCTTCTTGGACACTGGCAGTGGAGGCTGACGAGAGACTTTTGACAGAGTTCTCAGAATCAGGGGAGGTGGTCCAGAGGAGCTTCAGCATTCCATGCTGCTGATTGCCTGTATCACCTATTCCTAAACTCAGCAAAGGAAGGGGTATTACCCTGGAGTTGGGAGGCCCAGGCTCCGATCATAGCTTTGTCACTACTGTGGGATCTTGGGAGATTTTCAATCATCTGGTAGTCAGTTTCTCCTCTAATATGTAATTTACAGGGCTCTTGTTAGGACAGAATGAGATGCACACGTGCATGAACTGTGAGTGAGCCTGGTGAATGTGTGATGTTCTCTTCATAGCCGTTGTGGTGAAAGGGAGGAAAAAAAATTAAACTGCTTATCACTGGAAGAGAAAATCTTTTTATTTTATTTTTTAAATGTTTATTTATTTTTGACAGAGACAGAGCATGAGCGGGGGAGGGGCAGAGAGAGAGGGAGACGCAGAATCCGAAGCAGGCTCCAGGCTCTGAGCTGTCAGCACGGAGCCCGATGAGGGGCTCAACCAATGAACTGAGAGATCATGACCTGAGCCAAAGTCGGAGGCTCAACCAACTGAGCCACCCAGGCGCCCCTAAAGGAAATCTTTTTAATGTCAGTTTTCCAGTTTGTTTCTGTGGTGAAGTCGTATGTGGACAACTTTGGTCACACGGTTATTTAAACCTGTATGTCTGTTGTTTAAACCCTGCTTGAGCCAGTCACATAATTATGCCATTGGCAACTGACCCCCATCTCTCCTTTTGGACCCTTTCTCCCATTCAGGACTGGGGGAGTTCAAGGCTGACTGTGTGGGCAGAGAGATGATGTAACCTCCCTGTCCTTGACTGCTTTGGATAACAAATGAAGTATGCGGTCAAATCTGTATCAATAAAAATGTTACTATGAAGACTAAGGATAGGTGAAGGCGGGACATTTTTGTAACTTGATGTGCAAGTTGGTGCTGCTTTTGAGTAAACAAGTGGATTTTAAAATTCTTGCTGTAGTTTAATTTCTTATAGAGACACACAGAAGCTTTCATCTCTTTTATAAACAAAATGGAGAGAACCAAATCACATTGTAGCTACGGCAAATAATCTTTATGTCACTGTTTTGACCTCCAACATTTCCAGGTTTTACAGTAAGGCAGAAATTAAAAGAGAGCATGCTTGGAAATTGGGACACATGCATACAGAGACCAGATGCTTCATGTGTTCAGATAGCAGGCAGAGGCCCAGGGAAGGGAGTGGTGGTGGCTGCATCTAGTTACTGGTTTGATCATGGGCAGTTTCGTAAGAAAAGGCGAATGACATACAGAGAAAGACAGATACCATATGGTTTCACTCTTATGTGGATCCTGAGAAACTTAACAGAAACCCATGGGGGAGGGGAAGGAAAAAAAAAAAAAGAGGGTAGAGTGGGAGAGAGCCAAAGCGTAAGAGACTCTTAAAAACTGAGAACATACTGAGGGTTGATGGGGGGGTGGGAGGGAGGGGAGGGTGGGTGCTGGGTATTGAGGAGGGCACCTGTTGGGATGAGCACTGGGTGTTGTATGGAAACCAATTTGACAATAAATTTCATATATTGAAAAAAAAAAAGAAAAGGCAAATGAATGTTCTCAGGAATGCTGGTAGTGAAGGCAGTATGAATGTAAATACACACCTGTTATCTACCAAAGTTAAGTCCGAGGAGTTGGTGTATACCTGTCTAATAAAACTGCCCCTTCACTTGAGGAGCTGAAACATTTACTCAGGACAACATGACTACAGCATGTGGCATTCTTTTAAAAAATAAAATAAAATTTGAGTATACTTGATGCACATTACATTAGTTTCAGGTGTGCAACATAGTTATTTGAGAAATTTATATGTTATGCTATACTCACCACAAGCATAGAGACCATCTGTCACCATATAACATTATTAAAATACAATTGACTATATTCCCTGTGCTGTACATTGCATCCCTGTGACTTATTACATAACTGTAATCCTGTATCTCCTACTCTCCTTCACCCATTTTTCCCATTCCCCCACCCCCTTCCCTCTGTCAACCACCAGTTTGTTCTCTGTATTTATAATTATTTTTTTCAATATATGAAATTTATTGTCAAATTGGTTTCCATACAACACCCAGTGCTCATCCCAACAGGTGCCCTCCTCAATACCCATCACCCACCCTCCCCTCCCTCCCACCCCCCATCAACCCTCAGTTTGTTCTCAGTTTTTAACAGTCTCTTATGCTTTGGCTCTCTCCCACTCTAACCTCTTTTTTTTTTCCTTCCCCTCCCCCATGGGTTCCTGTTAAGTTTCTCAGGATCCACATAAGAGTGAAACCATATGGTATCTGTCTTTCTCTGTATGGCTTATTTCACTTAGCATCACACTCTCCAGTTCCATCCACGTTGCTACAAAGGGCCATATTTCATTCTTTCTCATTGCCACGTAGTACTCCACTGTGGATATAAACCACAATTTCTTTATCCATTCATCAGTTGATGGACATTTAGGCTTTTTCCATAATTTGGCTATTGTTGAGAGTGCTGCTATAAACATTGGGGTACAAGTGCCCCTATGCATCAGTACTCCTGTATCCTTTGGGTAAATTCCTAGTAGTGCTATTGCTGGGTCATAGGGTAGGTCTATTTTTAATTCTAATTCTGCTCTTGTTTGCTTACTAATTTGTTGTTTTGGTTTCCACATAAAAGTGACTTAATTCATTCATTTTGACTTAATTCACTTAGCATAATACTCTTCAGGTCCATCCATGTTGTAAATTCACAATATTCTCCTTTTTAAAGGTATATAATATTCCATTGTGTATATATACCATATCTTTCTTATCCATTTGTCAATCAGTAGACACATAGGTTGCTTACACAACTTGGCTATTTAAAATAACGCTAAGATAAACATAGGCATGCATATATATTTTCAAATTAGCACTTTCATTTCCTTTGGGTGTATATGCAGTAGTGGAATTTGGATCACATGGTATTTCTATTTGAAATTTTTTGAGGAACATTTTTCCTCAGTGTTTTTCCATAGTGGCTGCATCAGTTTACATTTCCACCAACAGTTCATGCTGTTTCTTTTTTCTCCACATCCTCATCAAGTCTTGTTGTTTCTTGTGTTTTTGATTTTAGCCATTTCTGGCAGCTCTAAGGTGATATTGCATTGTGGTTTTGATTTGCATTTCCCTGATGATTAGTGATGCTGAGCATCTTTTCGTGTTTGTTGGCCATCTGTATGTCTTCTTTGGTAAAATGTCTATTCCAGTCCTCTGCCCATTTTTAAGTCAGATTGTTTCTTTCTTTGGTGTTGAGCTGTATACATTTAAAAAATATTTTTTGGATATTAACCCTTCATGGATCTATCATTCGCAAATAGCTTCTCACATTAAAGAGGTTGCCTTTCTGTTTTGTTGATGGTTTCCTTTGTCATTGCAAAAGCTTTTTATTTTGATGTAGACCTCATAGTTTATTTTTCCTTTTGTTTCCCTTGCTTGAGGGGACACATCTAAAAAATGTTGCTATGGCTCATGTCAGAGAAGTTACTACCTGTGTTCTCTCCTAGGATTTTAATGGTTTCAGGTCTCACATTTAGTTCTTTAATCCATTTTGAGTTTATTTTTGTGTATGGTGTTAGGAAGTGTCCAGTTGAATTCTTTGCTTGGAGCTGTCCAGTTTTCCCATAAACATTTATTGAAGAGACTGTCTCTTCCCCCACTGTATTTACTTGCTTCCTTTGTCATAGAGTAACTGATCATATAAGTGTGGGTTTATTTATGGGATCTCTGTTCCATTTTCTTTGTGTCTATTGTATGCCAGTACCATACTGTTTTGATTGCTACAGCTTTGTAGTATGTCTTAAAATCTGAAACTGTGATACCCCCAAGCTTTGTTTTTTTTTTTTCCTCAAGATTGTTTTAGCTATATGGAGTCTTTAATGGTCTGTACAAATTTTAGCATCATTTGTTCTAGTTTTGTGAAAAATGCTATTGATTTTTGATAGGGTTTACATTAAATCCATAGATTTCTTTGGGTAGTATGGATATTTTAATAATAATAAATGTTTTTACTTCATAGGAAAATAATCAAGAATTAAAGTATAGCATCAGTACTCAGTTTCAAACTATGTATGTTGTAGTGCTTGTGGAAACACTGATTTTAAGCTGAGTCTCCATAGCAGTGAAGATAAGCTGGTTTGGCAGTTTTCTACCTTATCTGGTTCCTGCACTCACTTAGGCCTCCCAATCAAACCCTAATTAAACAAAATATTTTAAATATCTATGTTTATCTATATGCAGTATGTACACATACTCAACACACAACGGACTCTTGGAGTACAGTTGTTTAGGAAAGCATGAATGCCAATTGCCAGCAACACAGCACTGCAAGCTAGAAACCCAAGGCCTTTTTTCTATTTTCATTCTTTGGAATGAAGAAAAATAATATGGACATTCCATTATTTATGAACATGGTTAAAGACAAGAGAGGCAGTGAAATTTCACTGCCTTCAAAGAATAATTTATTTTGACTCCACGTAGGGCTTCTTGCCTTTGCCTCACAGTGATGTCCCCTTCCCTGCAGATACTGTGAGTAACCCTGGTGCTGTGATAATTTGATGCTTTCCAGGGCAAGGAAAGAGCCAGCAGGCAGGACCTGGCCATCAGTGTTCACTGGGCTTGGGAGGAAATTGATTAACTGATTAGGAATGTCTTGAGGGCCTGCTTTGTGCCTTGTACAATGGAATTCTGGGTGCTGTGGGCAAAACTGAGGTATAAAATGGAGACTATTGTCAAGGCATTTGCTGACTCACAGGATTGATGAGAATGAGCCATATAAAAATAGGGCCCATTTATAAGATGTGGAGAATCGTCTACTAAATTGTTCAGAATTCACATATAGGCTATGAAAACAGTTTCTATTTATTTTGTACTGACTTTGCACTAGACCCCAGACTAAATACTTGCATAATCTTGGATCCTTCCAGCAGTCCTGCAAGGCAGCTCTGATTATTCTCATTTTGTAGATGGAAAAACTGAGGCTTAGAGAGATTAAATGAATCTGTCTGAGGTCACACAGCTGACAAGTAATAAAACCGGAATTGAAATGCAAATGCAGTGGCTCTAAAGCTGGTGTCCTTCCCCTCTGGAAGAGGGGATAGCCCAGGACAGGGGACCAGAAGCAGCAGGCTGAAGGTGGTTGACTGGCTGGCCAACAGCATGACTTCTGCTGGACTGTGCTCAACTGCCCTTCCAGGGGAGGGGAACTCCTTCCTTTGTTGCCTTAGTGACCCTGAAGGCCATGGTCCCTCACTTGTTCCTGCCATCTAGTCTTGGTTAATCATCCCAACCTCCTTGTGGCCAAATTACCTTCATTCATGCTACATTTTTATTTCTGTGGCTCTGACTTAGCTGGAAATAGCTCAGTTTTTGCAGTGAGGTTTTTTGTTTGCTCTAACATTTAATTCATCATGTAAACCAGGACACATTTGAGACTGAAGGGGGACTCCATTAGTAATTATGCTAGGACTATCCTGGTCAGGCACCCAAGGCTTATAATCAACCTATCACCTGGGTGGCTCAGTCGGTTAAGCATCTGACTTTGGCTCGGGTCATGATCTCACAGTCAGAGAGTTTGAGCCCCATGTCAGGTTCTGTGCTGACAACTCAGAGCCTGGAGCTGCTTCAGATTTTATGTCTTCCTCTGTCTCTGCCCCTCCCCTGCTTATGCTTTGTCTGTCTCTCTCTCAAAAATAAATAAACATTAAAAAAATAATAATAACCCTACCAATATGGGATTGAGGCATACAGTTAACATGGAAATAAGATCTGCATTACTCAGACAAGAACATCTTCAGAACAGTGAACAGCCACATGGAAGTGAATTTCCTCTATCACAGCAATGATTATCTCCTGTCTGATGTGAACTCAGGCAACTTTGTTCATCAACCTTCACCTACTCCCTACTAAGCCAAAACAGCTTTGATTTACCATGTCAGAGTGACATTGTTATGTGGAAACCTCTTGCTTACTGCCAAAGTTAGTGACTTTGGGCTATTCTAACTTAAAGCAATTAAAGACCTTATTTTTGAAGGCCTTTGGATATTCTTGCTTAAAATTGATAAGCTGGACTGTAGCAAGGGATCATAGAGTTTCTCTTAATAGGTAACTTAACCCAAAACATTGCATGAACCTGGAAAATAATATGTATTGCTGATCTGGGCTCTAAAGAAGGGGGATAAGGAGTGGGAGGGAGAAAGGGAGAAAAGAAAGAAGGAAGGGTGGGTGGGTGGGAGGACAGTCTTAGGTGGCTTTAAGCCAGCAAAATCCAGGAACATCTTCCAGTGTGACCATGGACTTGGAACCCAGACCCCTCCTCCTTTCAATCCCTGACCTTCTGGTCATTTGTTCTCTTTGGGCTGACAAATGAGGGTTGATTTGTGACAGCATCATTGATCAAATGACATGTTGTCTTGTGTTATGTCTGGTAATAAAGAAACATAAAAATGTTTCTTGGATTAACTTGACAGTATCAATTTAGTTAGTAGCATCCTGTTCTAAATCTTTCTGGGAGTGACAAAAAGTTTCTTTTGTCTAAAACCTGAGTGGTTTTTTTTTTTTATATTACTAATACCAAAAATAATGCATGATCTAAGAGGCTCCTCAGCAATTTCCATCTAACTACCCTGAATGGGGAGGGGGTGGTAAGTGTTCTAATGGGATCCCCAATAAAGTCAACATTTCTTTGGGGCCTCTTGTTTTATATCCTAAATCAATGTGAATTTTACATTCTATTTTACAATATCCATGTTTGCATGGCTTTATTATCAAATTTCTCAAAACATCTTTAATAAGACTTATAGGCAAAGAAGACACGCCATTTTTATTCTGCACTATTGCATTACCTCTGGTGTAACACCACATTCTCCATTTTGGGAACCAGGGAATAGAAAACCACTCCATAGCAGTTGACAGCAGGTGGGAATTCATTATTTTTGGAGACATAAATCGAGAATTTTGATTGTGAAAGTAAAATAAAAACCTGAACTTTATTTCAAAACTTCTTTTTTGAAAACACTTCACAAGACCAGAAATACAGTAGGAGATAAAGAAGTTACTCTGATGATGATAATGCACACAAAATGGATGTGCAAAGAATCAGGGAGAGAAAACAAGGAGACAAATATATTATAGTCATACTGACCCTGTACAATCTGTAGTGGCCTTTTTTTTCCACATGGCTCCATTTCCCCTAAACATTCATTAGTTTTTATCAGAAGGGCAGTTTAAAATTTTGGATTTCAGGATATAGTAGGATTAAAATAAAGATATGGGATATTTTATGTGAGAATTCTTAGTAACTCAGAATTTATCCTTATCTTTTTCTTGATGGAGATGTAGTTTTCCTTCTTTGAAGTGAGGAGAAATGGGTATGAACTTTAGTATGCTTGGAGCAGACTTAAAAACTGATGCACTTTTAAACTGTTTTGACTTTATGATAAGAACACAGGTAACCTCAGGACAAGCCTTTCAATATAATAAACATAAAATAGGCCTTTTCTTTGCATTGCTGTTAGCATCCTAAAAACAATAACAACAAAAAGAAAACAAAAAAATGAATGACATCCCTAAAACGAAAAGAAAACACACTAAAGCTGAAAATGTTGATCACAATAAAGAAAAAAAAAATGATTTTAGGAAACATTTCTCCATTTCCTTTAAATTTTAAAGTAAAATTTAAGTAAATTTTAAGTTAAGTAAATGTGTTGATATAGATAATCAAATACATTTTCCCAATGGAATGCTTCTACATTTATTGAGTCACTGGAATTCAGTCTTGTCAAATGAGAAATTCTGGTCCCAAGAATGCGTCATACCATTCCCATCATTTGCTCTGAGCATGACTGAAAACTCAAATACCTTATCATCTATATGAATGTCCTTCATTCACTGCCCACTTTTCTGAATCTCTCATATGTCTTCAGCCCTGTGCTTGCTGCTTGGTAGTTGAAAATGAATGAGGCACATACCTTGTCTTCTGATACCAGTTTGGAGTATAAAAAGAGAGTTAATGTGTGTTGGACTGTATTAGGCCAACTTGGCCAAATCTGAGAGCTACAGCTAATTTCCCCAGATAATTTTGCCTGCTTGCTTTTTCAAAAAATAAATAAATAATTAAAAAAAGAAAGAAAAAAAAAAAGAACTTGCATGCAATTTTGCTGACAGAAAATCATCAGACTCCTTTGCTCTCAGAAGGTCTTTGTTGTCAATTGTGATGATGGACAGATATAGAGGTTCCTGGTAGGCTCCACCTTGTTCTTCTCCCCTCCCCTCCTCATCCATCTTGTCTTCAAACAGTGGCTCTAGGCCCACCACCAGATGCTTCTCTGGGGGACCCATCAAGCCTGCAGTTATGCAAAGGCAACCTCTTCCACAGAGGGAGACAGTTTCCAGAGCCTTCTCATGAGTTCTCCCTTTGTGGTACCACTTTGGTGATTTGTTGAATTTCTCTTTAAGCTCCCACTAGTCCAATGGACTATTTGACTAGTGACTAGTGTTCTAACCCTCCAGCCTTCCCTTCCATATCATCTCTTCCCCAGCTCCTTGCCTATTTGTGTAAAGTCTAACTCAATAATACATACTTTTTTCTGTGTGAATCCTATTCAAACCACTGAATGAGGATATTACAATGAGGGCAAGTAGTGGACACAAAGGAAGATGAGAAAGGAATGGCATCTCACCCAAATTGGGTGGTGTCAGGGCTACCTGAATGGGCTGGCCTGGAAAAACAGGGTAGGGCATTCCATAGAGATGGCACACAACATTTTGGAGCTGCAAATAATTCTGTATGATCATATCATAAGGTATGTATTGAAAGGCATGCTGGGAGGGAAGTTTGGAGAAGTGAGGCAGGAGCTAGATCATGAAATCCTTTTATGCCTAGCCAAGGGGTCTGTTTCATGGATAATGGGGAACCTTGGAGCACCTGTAAGCAAGGAAAAGATGGTGAAAATTCTCTGGTGGTTTTGTAAAAACTGAATTGGAAAGAATGAAGACTAAAAGCGAGAGGACCCAGAAGGAGTCTGTTAAATCAGTCATCTGTCCAAATTAAAATAAAATGTAAACACAACAACGTGGGCTCACCAGAGTAGGGGAAGAGCAATCTGAGAGAAAGTGGGTGTATCGCTCTATAATGGGCTGAAGGAAGAGATTTGTGAAAAGCTGAGGAGGGGGAGTCAAAGAAGTTAAGGGAGAATCTGAAAAGAGTGGACAGAAAAGGAGGGGAGGACATGAAGAGAGAGAAGTGGTCAAGAGTGTAATGAAATCAGGACAGAAAATAACCCATTGTTTGTTTGTTTGTTTGTTTTTAACCATTTAGCTAATGTAGCTATCATTGGTGACCATATATGAACTAGTTCCTGCTATGTTTGCTTTATTACTAGACTTATGGTCACAAACTCTTAAGAAAATCCTATTGTATGTGTAGTGAATTTCTGCAGTTAAGGAAACAAAGCATTCTTAGCTCCATGGTCAGCTAATTTCCCTCATGCACAGAATCCACTTCATCCAAACAGAAAACAAAATGTGCTGGTTAAGGTCTCAGACCCCACCTCTTCTATTCTCCCTCAAGAGAAGTCAATTTTGACTCTTATAAGTGGTAGGATGCTTAAAACCTTTCAATAACTTGTCAATAACTTGAATAATGATGAGAGAGACGTGGGAAGAGAGATGGCTTTTCCTAAATCTGATGCTTGCTTTATTTTTCCCTTTTTGATCAAAAATCATGTTTTCCAATTTCTCTGAATGAGCCATCATCTTTCTTCATGAGACATAACATATGAGGGTGATTTTCCATCAATATTTATCATAGGAATTCTGGCTGCTGCCATTGGCCTAGGTGACTCAAGGAGGAAGCTAAAGCCACTTTGCCGTGTTGATAGGAAAGATCACAGAAGCTGAATCCCAGAGTACAATCCTCTTCCTTATTAGTAGATGGAATTATTGTATGATTCTGTCTTTGCTCCTTTTTGACATTCAATTCTCAGAGATTCATCTTTTTTTTTTTTGCATTCTCCTGATGTCTTAACAAACATTATTTTGTTTTCTTTTATTAAATTTATTAACTTACTTTATAAAGAGTGGGATAAACCACAATTCGAATGAAGCAACCCCTGCCTTGCAGGAGCTATGATTGAAGAGTGGCTTCTGCTATGTCATTGCCTATTGCCTAGGGTAGCCAGTGACTTGTTACAGAGGAGAAACACTTGTAGGCACCAAATATTTTCCTCTTACATGGCTAGATTACAAACCTGGAAATTACTATTCATGCTTTGACCTCCTACTGGTGAAAGGCAACCCTCTCAATCTGCCTACCACCCCTTTACCCTCCCAACATGCACATACAAATGACCACCCACTAGATTTTAAGTGCTTTGAAGGCAAATGTTATGCTTTGTTTGCATGGATCTCCAATTCCAGGCATTGTGTCTAGCCTATATAAATAATAGATGTGACTGAAAAGTTCCATTTATTTTGCTCCTGAAATGGGTACAAAATGATAATGTTTCTTAATCCAAATTTTGGGGAAGCCAATCTTTCTCCCAAGTTTGTCTATCAGGTGGGACCCCAATGAATGCTTACATCTCCTGCAAACTCATCTTGGTAGTCACTTGCTACTTTGTCCACTGCCTTAGCTCCAAACCATTGCTGTTCCCAAATGCCACATTATCATGTTATCTTATAATTAACTTCTGCAGACTACTGGCTCTCTTTACTAAGAATGGGCACTTTTTTATTAGGTCTTCAAAAGCACATCTAAGACCAGACTCTCTTATAGATCACTGGTGGAATAGTGCAAGGACAGCCCCAAATTCAATATGCACTGTCATAAGCATTGGCCACTCCCAGGACCCCTGACACACATGTCTCAGACTGCAGAAGGTTTTATTTCCCTAATACAAATACCCATTTATGTCAGAGAACTTTAGGAACAGCAGTTGAAATAGTCAGCAATATATTTCCCCAAGTTGGAGATATTCTAATTTAAATAATGCCATTTAAGGAGCATTAATTATTAATCCTACCGTAGGACAATTGTCTGAATCTTTCAGGTCCCAGTCTGGCTTATGATAAATGCACCCAATTTACCCAACCAAAAATAGGCAAACTTCGGCTTATACCATCTGCATTCACATTTGTGGGGAGATACATTTTCTCTGAAAACAATTAATGGCATTGGAATTTACATTTTCTTTGTGTAGTGGAGAGTTCCACCCTGTTGGTTTCTCCCAAACCAAGAAAGTTGGCTTCAAAAAATTCTACAGTTTCTTTTTTTTTTTTTTTTTAGTATATTCATTTATTCTGAGAGAGAGGGAGAGAGAGAGAGAGGGAGAGAGAACGAACAAGTGCAGGGGAGGGACAGAGAGGGGGGTGGAAAGAATCCCAAGCAGGCTCTACACTCTCAGCACAGAGCCTGATGCAGGGTTTGAACCCATAAACTGTGAGATCATGACCTGAGTTGAAACCAAGAGTTGGACACTTAACTGACTGAGCCACCCAGGCACCCCTCTAATAATTTCTAAATAGAAGTTTTGCATTAAAATAAAAACATTTAAAGTTTGTGTTAATTGGTACAAAATTATGTAAGTATTTGTTGAATTAGTAAATGGATTTTAGGGTCCTGTGATTTTAAAAAATACCTTTAATAATTGCATCTTAAACCAATGGCAAATAGAGCAAATGGCAATAGACAAGAGAAATTAACCAAAAATTCTGCATCATCAGCCATAATGTTGTCACTCTTTATAAAACACGAGGTTCCAGTATTATATCTTTTTTTTTAATATATTAAATTTATTGTCAAATTGGTTTCCATACAACACCCAGTGCTCATCCCAAAAGGTGCCCTCCTCAATACCCATCACCCACCCTCCCCTCCCTCCCACCCCCCATCAACCCTCAGTTTGTTCTCAGTTTTTAACAGTCTCTTATGCTTTGGCTCTCTCCCACTCTAATCTCTTTTTTTTCTTTTTTCCTTACCCTCCCCCATGGGTTCCTGTTAAGTTTCTCAGGATCCACATAAGAGTGAAACCATATGGTATCTGTCTTTCTCTGTATGTCTTATTTCACTTAGCATCACACTCTCCAGTTCCATCCACGTTGCTACAAAAGGCCATATTTCATTTTTTCTCATTGCCACGTAGTATTCCATTGTGTATATAAACCACAATTTCTTTATCCATTCATCAGTTGATGGACATTTAGGCTCTTTCCATAATTTGGCTATTGTTGAGAGTGCTGCTATAAACATTGGGGTACAAGTGCCCCTATGCATCAGTACTCCTGTATCCCTTGGATAAATTCCTAGCAGTGCTATTGCTGGGTCATAGGGTAGGTCTATTTTAATTTTCTGAGGAACCTCCACACTGCTTTCCAGAGCAGCTGCACCAGTTTGCATTCCCACCAACAGTGCAAGAGGGTTCCCGTTTCTCCACATCCTCTCCAGCATCTATAGTCTCCTGATTTGTTCATTTTGGCCACTCTGACTGGCATGAGGTGATACCTGAGTGTGGTTTTGATTTGTATTTCCCTGATAAGGAGCGACGCTGAACATCTTTTCATGTGTCTGTTGGCCATCCGGATGTCTTCTTTAGAGAAGTGTCTATTCATGTTTTCTGCCCATTTCTTCACTGGGTTATTTGTTTTTTGGGTGTGGAGTTTGGTGAGCTCTTGATAGATTTTGGATACTAGCCCTTTGTCTGATATGTCATTTGCGAATATCTTTTCCCATTCCGTTGGTTGCCTTTTAGTTTTGTTGGTTGTTTCCTTTGCTGTGCAGAAGCTTTTTATCTTCATAAGGTCCCAGTAATTCACTTTTGCTTTTAATTCCCTTGCCTTTGGGGATGTGTCGAGTAAGAGATTGCTACAGCTGAGGTCAGAGAGGTCTTTTCCTGCTTTCTCCTCTAAGGTTTTGATGGTTTCCTGTCTCCCATTCAGGTCCTTTATCCATTTTGAGTTTATTTTTGTGAATGGTGTGAGAAAGTGGTCTAGTTTCATTCTTCTGCATGTTGCTGTCCAGTTCTCCCAGCACCATTTGTTAAAGAGGCTGTCTTTTTTCCATTGGATGTTCTTTCCTGCTTTGTCAAAGATGAGTTGGCCATACGTTTGTGGGTCTAGTTCTGGGGTTTCTATTCTATTCCATTGGTCTATGTGTCTGTTTTTGTGCCAATACCATGCTGTCTTGATGATGACAGCTTTGTAGTAGAGGCTAACGTCTGGGATTGTGATGCCTCCTGCTTTGGTGGTCTTCTTCAAAATTACTTTGGCTATTCGGGGCCTTTTGTGGTTCCATATGAATTTTAGGATTGCTTGTTCTAGTTTCGAGAAGAATGCTGTTGCAATTTTGATTGGGATCGCATTGAATGTGTAGATAGCTTTGGGTACTATTGACATTTTGACAATATTTATTCTTCCAATCCATGAGCAGGGAATGTCTTTCCATTTCTTTAAATCTTCTTCAATTACCTTCATAAGTTTTCTATAGTTTTCAGCATACAGATCTTTTACATCTTTGGTTAGATTTATTCCTAGGTATTTGATGCTTCTTGGTGCAATTGTGAATGGGATCAGTTTCTTTATTTGTCTTTCTGTTGCTTCATTGTTAGTGTATAAGAATGCAACTGATTTCTGTACATTGATTTTGTATCCTGCAACTTTGCTGAATTCATGGGTCAGTTCTAGCAGACTTTTGGTGGAGTCTATTGGATTTTCCATGTATAATATCATGTCATCTGCAAAAAGCGAAAGCTTGACTTCATCTTTGCCAATTTTGATGCCTTTGATTTCCTTTTGTTGTCTGATTGCTGATGCTAGAACTTCCAGCACTATGTTAAACAGCAGCGGTGAGAGTGGGCATCCCTGTCGTGTTCCTGATCTCAGGGATCCAGTATTATATTTTAATAGAGATGCAAAGTGGCTCTTGATTCTTCCTTGTGTTCACTCTCTTTTCTCTACAGTCATAGTAATAATGTGGGAATCTCCTGCTGCTATAAAGTGGGTGGATGTGTTATTTGGTTGAAGTAGTGTGTTTTAATGCGAACAGCATGAACCAGGAGTCCAGGCCCACGTTCTGGGTCTTTTACTTCCTTCAGTGAGGTCCAGCAAGTCAATTATTTGTGCTACAATATCTTCATCTATTCAAAGAGGGTGATGCTGCTTGTCTTGCTACAAGGTCAGATATAACAAGCCAATGTAGGATTCAGGTCCATTGCTTTCTTTACTGATGGACCTTGTGTGGGAAGACCTAGGTGCTGGGAAACAAGAGTGTGAATGTTGATGGGACTTACAGAAACAGAAATGTGGGGATGTGTTGAGGGTCCAGAGAAAGGGGTTGAGGATGGAAGTTTTATGTGTATTTGAGAGATGACCTTAGAACCAAATTTTTTAATAGTCAAAACCCTTTCAGGAGCTGGACCACTCTCTGAATACTGGATGCTGGGAAACCAATAGCCATGGTCCATGTTTTTCAAACAAAAACCCATAGGCGAATATCTCATAAAAGAATTTTTTAAAGTTTTTGTTTGATCTCAGTGATACTCTGATAAATTAACAGATCTATTCTGAATAATTTTAAGGTCACACCTTCCAAGAACCACCACACAATTTCTATGTGGACATTTGCATCTGTTTTTATAAATTTTATTTTTACTAGGAGAAGGTCGAATGACTTTAGGGAGTGATGCACTAATAAAAATTTCACAGGAAGAAATGTGATGGGAGAGCTTAGCCATCAGAGGCCCCAAGGGCTGTATGCATATCACACTCAAAGCCATATGCTCCTGGGCAGGCAATCCCAAACTGTACAGACACCCACTACAGAATCCATCTTTGAACAAGCCCAACTGTCACCACTCATTCACTGTAAGCATGGCCAGACACATGAAATGAGACCTGCTTCTGGCAATCAGGGTTTATTTAATGAAAATTTCAATAATGTTACAGTCATAGCCTTCTTTTCAAGTAAACAGGACAGAATTACAGAGTTATCAAATGACACTGAATTAAAATTGACACTTGAAGATTGTTTGTTGGCAGCGTTTTGGAAACATGTGAAATCTATTTATTGTGAACCAGCAAGCAAAGCCTTGAAATAATTAATAACATACTTAGGCTAACAGGCATTATCTGAATTACTGAAGCCAAAATACACATAAAAAAAGTATTAAATACGGAACCTGACATGAGGCTCATCTTCCTCTTGTTAAAACCCACATGGATGGTCTAGTTTCAGCAGAAAAACATCCTTCATCACATTGAATTAATGTTTTTAATTTGAATTTTACTGGCCTTAAAATTTAGTTATTAAATGTTTTTAATATATATGTTTGGTTTTGGTTTCATGATTTTAGAAGGGGTTTATAACTAGTTTTATATTTGTTCATATTTTAATAAAGTTGTAATAAAAGTAACAAGCCAGATTGCACAGGATTTTTTTAAAAAGATTCCTTTAAAGGGTTCTGTGCATTATTCAAATTTGAGAGACGTTGCTGTAGAGGTTAAGAGCATAGAGTTTGAAATTAGAGAGACCTGGGTTCAAATAGGAGCTTTGGCACTTTAAACTGTAAATATAAGCGTGTTATTTAACCCAGTTGTGCTTCATTTTCCTGATTTGTTAAAAGGAGCAATAAAATATAATATAATATAATATAATATAATATAATATAATATAATAAATAAATAATATAATATAATATAACATAATATACCATAATATAACATAATATAACATAATATAATATAAAAATACCTTCATCATGGTGTTGGTGGAAAGAATAAAATAATGGCTTCTCAGTATATGATCTCTGGGATAGAGTATGTTAGCCATCATCACCACTATGATCATCATCAGTTTTTAAATTTTTTTTTTTAACGTTTATTTATTTTTGAGACAGAGAGACAGAGCATGAACGGGGGAGGGTCAGAGAGAGGGAGACACAGAATCTGAAACAGGCTCGAGGCTCTGAGCTGTCAGCACAGAGCCCTACGTGGGGCTCGAACTCACGGACCGCGAGATCATGACCTGAGCCAAAGTCGGCCGCTCAACCGACTGAGCCACCCAAGCACCCCCATCATCAGTTTTTAAACTTTAAGGGACCCAAGAGATGGCTGAACCAGTCAAGGAAATAAGAGTTCTGTAGGACAGGCTGCTGGGAGCCATTACTGTCAAGGCTAGTAATGTCTCTTAAGGATTTCTGGGCTAGAGCAGCCTCAGTAATTCCCTGAAGGAGTAGCAGCCAGGTCTCCAGAGGCAGCTGAAGTTGTCAGTCTGGTAGACTTCATTACCTGGAGGTCTCACCCCTCTCTAACAACCCTACAGTATGGGTCACCTTTGAGGAAGAAAGCCATGGTTGAGTCTCTGTTGTCTCTTTGTTGCTTCCAGAACTTTCTTGATGTGCTCAGCATAGCTGCCTGCATGTGTTCTCATAGTTTTCCCTTGTACCTGACCCCTCATAGTTTTGCTGGTCTGGGTTTTCTGATTTAGCTCAGATTATGTCTGTTGTGACCATTCAAGGGATGTCCAGCTTCGTGTGTTATGTTGTTTGAGACTCCCGTGGCTGTCATTCCCTGTGGGTTTTCCCCAAATCCAATTAAGGGAAACCAGAGACTTTCTTGGGAATGAGATAGCTAGTGGGAACATTGCATAGTATAAGTTAGTTTCTGCCATTGTTCTCTTCCTTTAGTGCTTGAAGGTTTGTGGAAATATATCTGAGTCAGAGAACTAACATAAATCCTGATTGGATCATCCAGTGGGGTTCCCTCAACTCTAGGTTCCCCCTGCAATTATTGGATTGCAAGTGTTTCTGATTTGATCCAGACATCTCAGAGCTTCTGACTGGAAATTTGGGTAAAGCTGACCAGAAAATAAAGGAGGCAGAAGCCTGTAAGGATAATGGAGAAGGAGAAAATAGGCAGGCTGTTTCAGCTTTGCAGGCCTCACAGAATGTTCGCTGTATTATGATTAAAAAAATAATAATAAAACATACATTTGAAAAGCTGGTTGAACTTCCACAGAAAGCCAATCTGATTCCTTATCACATGATCTGCAGCAAGATGTGCTGATCCAGACACCTGGTTAGAGTTGCATCAGTATGTAGTATACATATCCCTCTCTTCCCAAACCCACAAACCCCTCTGGACAGCTTTCCCCCACCCCCCTTCTTTTTTTCCAAGAGCATCTCAAAGCCTTTCTGTGATCCCAGAGAGCATGAATTATTCACCATATATAGCGTCAGGCTTCAAAGTGTACTTTTAAAAAAGTAAAACTGCCTAAACTACCCAATGCTTCGCCTCTGCCTTCATGTTCATTAACTGGACAGCATCTTTAGAATCATTACCCACCTTCCTTCCTGGCTAACTTGCTGCTGATGTGGTTTCTCTTCCCAACTCACCCTACCTCAGTAAGGTAACAGGACCTCATTTTGTCCTGTCTCAGGCATGCCCTGCCCAAGACTGTGGTTTACGCATATAGTCATGTTCCTTGTAAATGTTATCATTTACATTTTAAACTCTTTGATGATCACAACTGGAAAGGTATCCTATCTCTCTCACACAGTGTCCACCTGGCTGCAAATTCAACTGACATAGGAATTGACTACCAAAACTCATGCCTTTAGCATTTATTAAGATTTAGGAAGCACCCACAGCTTTGGTTTGCATTCCAGCACTGCCATCGACTAAATGAATGACTTTCCACTCATAGTGTAACTTCTGCCTCAATTTCCTCAATAGCAGAGGATGCCTAACCAGCTTCATGGTGAAAGGTTGAGACTTAATGCACACCCAGCACTTAACATGGAGAAAGTACTTGATTAGTGGTGTAAATAATTTACTTCCTCGGTGGCAGTTGTTTTACTTATGGTCAGTGATCTAAGTAAATGACCGTATAGCCCCTGGTTCCAGCAGTTGCAGCCATATCATACATCAAGTGTTAGGAGCTCAGGCTCTGATGGTTATCAGATTCGAGTTCAAATCCTATCTTGGCCATTTGATCCTGTGACTTTGGGCAATTTATTTCATCTGTGAGTCATTTCATCTCTTCAAGCTTACTTCCTCATGTGTGAAATGGGGACCATTAGAAGTGCCAACTGAATTTTTTTGTGATGATTAAATAAGACATTGAATATCAAGTGTTTAGTCCAGAGCTTGACACTTAATAAATATTTGTGTTTTTTAATGTATTTTTAAAATTTTATTTAAATCCAAGTTAGTGGTTTCAGGAGTAGAATTTAGTGATTCATCACTTACATATAACACCCAGGGCTCATCCCAACAAGTGCGCTCCTTTTTTTTTTTTTTTTTAAATATAATTTATTGTCAAGTTGGCTAACATACAGTGCATACAGCGTGCTCTCGGTTTTGGAGCAGATTCCCGTGATTCATCACTTACATACAACAGGCAGTGAACATCCCAACAAGTGCCCTCCTCAATGCCCATCACCCATTTCCCCCTCTCCCCCGCCACCCCCCCATCACCCCTCAGTTTGTTCTCTGTATTTAAGAGAGAGTTTGTTCTCTTATGGTTTGCCTCCTTCTCTGTTTGAGACCATTTTTTTCCCCTTCACTTCCTTCATGGTCTTATGTTAAGTTGCTTAAGTTTCACATATGAGTGAAAACATAAGATATCTGTCTTTCTCTAATTTCACTTAGCATAATACCTTCCAGTTGCATCCACATTGTTGTAAATGGTAGAACTTCATTCTTTCTTATTGCCAAGTAGTATTCCATTGTACATATAAACTATGTCTTCTTTATCCATTCGTCAGTTGATGGACATTTAGGATCTTTCCATAATTTGCCTATTGTTGAAAATGCTGCTATAAATATTGGGGTACATGTATCCCTATGAATCAGCAGTCCTGTATCCTTTGGATAAATTCTTAGTAGAGCTATTGCCAGGTCGTAGGGTAGTTCTATATTTAGTTTTTTGAGGAAACTCCACACTGTTTTCCAGAGTGGCTGCATCAGTTTGCATTCCCACCAACAGTGCGAGAGGGTTCCCATTTCTCCACATCCTTGCCAGTTGTTTCCTGAGTTGTTAGTTTTAGCCCCTCTGATTGGTGTGAGGTGGTATCTGAGTGTGGTTTTGATTTGTATTTCCCTTATGATGAGTAATGTTGAGCATGTTTTTATGTGCCTGTTTGCCATCTGGATATCTTATTTGGAGAAGCGTCTATTCATGTCTTCTGCCCCTTTCTTCACTGGATTATTTATTTTTTGGGTGTTGAGTTTGATAATTTCTTCATAGATTTTGGATACTAACCCTTTATATGATATGTCATTTGCAAATATATTCTCCCATTCTGTCATTTGCCCTGAGTTTTGTTGATTGTTTACTTTGGAACGAAGAAAATTTTACCTTGATGAAATCCCAATAGTTCATTTTTACTTTTATTTCCCTTGCCTTTGGAGACATATTGAGCAAGAAATTGCTGCAGCTGAGGTCACAGAGATTGTTGCCTGTTTTCTCCTCTCGGGTTTTGATGGTTTCCTGTCTCACATTTAGGTCTTTCATCCATTTTGAGTTTATTTTTGTGTATGGTGTAAGAAAGTGGTCCAGGTTCATTCTTCTGCATGTTGCTGTCCAGTTCTCTCAGCACCATTTGCTATACAGACTGTCTTTTTTTTCATCGGATACTCGTTCCTGCTTTGTGAAAGATAAGTTGTCCATACATTTGTCCAATTCTGGGTTCTCTATTCTATTCCACTGGTCTATGTGTCTGTTTTTATGCCAATACCATGCTGTCTTGATGATTACAGCTTTGTAGTAGAGGCTAAAGTCTGGGATTGTGATGTCTCCCGCTTTGGGTTTCTTTTTTAACATAACTGGCTTTTCGGGGTCTTTTGTGGTTCCATATGAATTTTAGGATTGTTTGTTCTAGCTTTGAGAAGAATGGCAGTGCAATTTTGATTGGGATTGCATTGAATGTGTAGACTGCTTTAGATAATATTGACATTTTAACAATATTTGTTCCTCCAATCCATGAGCATGGAATATTTTTCTTCTTTAATTTCTTTTACAAGTTTCCTATAGTTTTCAGCATACAAATCTTTTACATCTTTGGTTAGGTTTATTCCTAAGTATTTTATGGTTCTTGGTCCAATTGTAAATGGGATTGATTTCTCTTTCTGTTGCTTCATTATTGGTGTATAGAAATGCAACAGATTTCTGTAGATTGATTTTTTTCCTGTGACTTTGCTGAATTCATGGATCAGTTCTAGCAACTTTTTGGTGGAGACTTTTGGGTTTTTCATGTAGAGTATAATGTCATCTGCAAAAAATGAAAGCTTGACTTCTTTGCCAATTTGGATACCTTTATTTCATTTTGTTGTCTGATTGCTAAGGCTAGGACTTCCAACACTATGTTAAACAGTAGTGGTGAGAGTGGACGTCACTGTTGTGTTCCTGATCTCAGGGGGGAAAGCTCTCAGTTTTTCCCCATTGAGGATATTAGCTGTGGCATTTTCATATTTGGCTTTTGTGATGTTAAGGTATATTTCTTCTATCCTGACTTTCTTGAGGGTTTTTATTGAGAAAGGATGCTGAATTTTGTCAAATGCTTTTTCTGCATCTATTGACAGGATCATATGGTTCTTATCCTTTCTTCTAAAATGTGATGTATTACACTGATTGATTTGTGAATATTGAACCTGCCCTGCAGCCCAGGAATGAATCCCACTTGATCATGGTAAATAAACCTTTTTATGCTGTTGGATTCTATTTGCTAGTATCTTATTGAGATTTCTGCATCCATGTTCATCGGGGATATTGGCCTGTAATCCTTCTTTTCTGTGTTGTCTCTGTCTGGTTTAGGAATCATGGTTATGCTGGATTCATAGAATGAGTATGGAGGCTTTCCTTCCATTTCTATTTTCTGGAACAGCTTGAGAAGGATAGGTATTAACTTTGCTTTAAATGTCTGGTAGAATTCCCCTGGAAAGGCATCTGGCCCAGGACTCTCATTTGCTAGGAGATTTTTGATAACTGATTCAATTTCTTCACTGATTATGGGTCTGTAGTGTGTGGATGTCTAGGAATTTGTCCATTTCTTACATGTTGTCCAGTTTGTTGGCATATAATTTTTTATAGTATTCTCTGATAATTGTTTGTATTTCTGTGGTGTTGGTTGTGATCTGTCTTTTTTCATTTATGATTTTATCTATTTGGGTCCTCTTTCTTTTCTTTTTGAGAAGTCTGGCCGGGGTTTATCAGTTTTGTTTATTAAAAAAAAAAAAACCCAGCTCTTAGATTCATTGATCTGTTTTTTTTTAATTCTATATTTATTTCTTTTCTAATCTTTATTATTTCTCTTCTTCTGCTGGCTTTGGGGTGTCTTTGCTATTCTGCTTCTAGTTCCTTTAGGTGTACTGTTAGATTTTGTATTTGGGATTTTTCTTGTTTCTTGAGGTAGGCCTGGATTACAATGTACTTTCCTCTTAGGACTGCCTTAGCTACATCCCAAAGGGTTTGGGCTGTTGTGTTTTCATTTACATTTGCTTCCATATATTTTTAATTTCTTCTTTAATTGCCTGGTTGACCCATTCATTCTTTAGTAGGATGTTCTTTAATGTCCATGCATTTGGAGGTTTTCCAAACTTTTTCCTGTGGTTAATTTCAAGTTTCATAGCATTGTGGTCTTAAAGTGTGCATGGTCTGATCTCAATTCTTCCATATTTATTGAGGGCTTTTTTTGTGACCAAGTATGTGATCTATCTTGGAGAATGTCCCATGTGCACTTGAGAAGAATGTTTATTCTGCTGGTTTTGGATGGGAAGTTTTGAATATATCTGTCAAGACCATCTGGTCCAGTACATCATTGAGGGCCACTGTTTCTTTATTGATTTTTTGCCTAGATTATCTGTCCATTGTTGTAAGTGGAGTATTAAAGTCACCTGCAATTGTCATATTCTTATCAATAAGATTGCTTATGTTGGTGATCAATTGATTTACATATTTGGGTCCTCCCAAATTGGGGATAAATATTTATGATTGTTAGGTCTTGATGGATAGACCCTGTAATTATGATATAATGCTCTTCTTCATTTATTGTTACAGCCTTTGATTTAAAATCTAGTTTGTATGATGTAAGTATGGTTACTCCACCTTTCTTTTGACTTCCAATGGCATGATAGATGGTTCTCCATCCCCTCAACTTTCAATCTGAAGGTGTCCTCAGGTCCAAAACGGGTCTCTTGCAGACAGCATATAGATGAATCTTGTTTTTTAATCCCTTCTGATAACCTATGTCTTTTTCTTTGAATTTTGCATAATTTATTGGAAAAGCATATTGCAACAGAAATAAATTGATACATACTGTACTCAAAGGGAGTTGCAAATAGATGCAGATGCAAAACTAAGAATATTCTGCAAATAATGATAGTTGACTAGAAACAAAGAAAATATAAAAATTTACAATGTAAGGAACAGGTTGGTCCCGTGGAAGAGGGGAGGATTGGGTGAGCTTGGAGAAACAGGCATCCAGAAGAAAGAGGCAGTGATGGCTTCTTTTTTGTCTTTTTTAATTAATTAATTTATTTATTGTTTAATTACTTCCAAGTTAGTTAGCATATAGTGCAACAATGTTTTCAGGAGTAGATTCCTTAATGACCCTTACCCATTTACCCCATCTCTCCTCCCACAACCCCTCCAGCAACGTTCTGTTTGTTCTCTATATTTAAGAGTCTCTTATGTTTTGTACCCTCCCTGTTTTTATATTATTTTTGCTTCCTTTCCCTTATGTTCATCTTTTTAGTATCTTAAATTCCTCATATGAATGAAGTCATATGATATTTGTCTTTCTCTGACTAGTTTTGCTTAGCATAATACCCTCCAGTTCCATCCACGTAGTTGCAAATGGCAAGGTTTCATTCTTTTTGATTGTCAAGTAATACTCCATTGTATATATATACCACATCTTCTTTATCCACTGATTTGTTGATGGACATTTGGGCTGTTTCCATATTTTGGCTATTGTTGATAGTGCTGCTGTAAACATTGGGGTGCATGTGCCCCTTTAAAATAGCACACCTCTATCCCTTGGGTAAATACCTAGTAGAGCAATTGCTGTGTTGTAGGGTAGTTCTATTTTTAGTTTTTTGAGGAACCTCCATACTGTTTTCCAGAGTGGCTACACCAATTGCATTCCCACCAGCAGTACAAAAGAGATCCTCTTTCTCCTCATCCTCTCCAGCATCTATTTTTGCCTGAGTTGTTAATGTTAGCCATTCTGACAGGTGTGAGATGGCTTCTCATTGTGGTTTTGATTTGTATTTCCCTGATGATGAGTGATGTTGAGCATTTATTCATGTGTCTGTTTGCCATCTGGATATCCTCTTTGGAGAAGTGTCTATTCATGTCTTCTGCCCATTTCTTCTGGATTATTTGGGTTTTTTGTTTTTTGTTTTTTGTTTTTTTTGGTGTTGAGTTCGATCAGTTCTTTATGGATTTTGGATACTAACCCTTTATCTGATATGTCATTTGCAAATATCTTCTCCCATTCCATCAGTTGCCTTTTAGTTTTGCTGATTGTTTCCTTCACTGTGCAGAAGGTTTTTATTTTGATGAGGTCCCAATAGTTCCTTTTTTCTTTTGTTTCTCTTGCCTCCAGAGACATGTTGAGTAAGAAGTTGCTATGGCCAAGGTCAAGGAGGTTTTTGCCTGCTTTCTCCTCTAGGATTTTGATGGCTTCCTGTCTTACATTTAGGTTTTCATCCATTTTGAGTTTATTTTTGTGTATGGTGTAAGAAAGTGGTCCAGGTTCATTTTTCTGCATGTTTCTGTCCAGGTTTCCCAGCACCATTTGCTGAAGAGACTATCTTTATGCCATTGGATATTCTTTCCTGCTTTGTCAATGATTACTTGGCCATATGTTTGTGGGTCCATTTCTGGGTTCTCTATTCTGTTCCATTGATCTGAGTGTCTGTTTCTGTGCCAGTACCATACTGTTTTGATGAGTACAGCTTTGTAATACATCTTGAAGTCCGGGATTGTGATGCCTCCAGCTTTGCTTTTCTTTTTCAAGATTGCTTTGGCTTTTGGAGTCTTTTCTGGTTCCATACAAATTTTAGGATTGTTTGTTCCAGCTCTGTGAAGAATGCTGGTGTTATTTTGATAGGGGTTGCCATATTGATACCCTATGTCTTTTGATTGGAGCATTTAGTCCATTTACATTCAGTGTTATTATTGACAGATACGGATTTAGTGTCATTGTGTTATCTGTAGGTTTCATGCTTGTGGTGATGTCTGGTCCTTTGTAGTCTTTGCAGCATTCCACTCACAGACTCCCCCTTAGGATTTCTTACAGGGCTGGGTTAGTGTCATGAACTCCTTCAGCTTTTATTTGTCTGGGAAAGCCTTTATCTCTACTCCCATTCTGAATGACAGTCTTGCTGGATAAAGGATTCTTGGCTGCATATTTTTCCTATTCATCACATTGAATATTTCCTGCCACTCCCTTTTGGCCTGCCAAGTCTCAGTGGATAGGTCTGCTATTACCCTTATGTGTCTACCCTTATAGTTAAGGCCTGTTTGTCCCTACCTGTTTTCAGAACTCTCTCTTTATGTTTGTATTTTGTCAGTTTCACTATGATATGCCATGCAGAAGACCTATTCCTGTTAAATCTGAAGGGAGTTCTCTGTGCCTCCTGGATTTGGATATCTGCTTCCTTCCCCTGATTAGGGAAGTTCTCAGCTGCAATTTTTTCAAGTAAATCGTTGCCCCTTTCTCTCTCTTCTTCTTCTGGAACTCCTATGAAAAGGATATTATTATGTTTCATTGAATCACTTAGTTCTCTAATTCTCCCCTCATGGTCTAGTATTTTTTTAATCTTTCTTTTCCTCTGCTTCATCATTTTCCATATTTCATCTTCTATTTCACTTATTCTCTTCTCTGCCTCTTCCATCCTCACTGTCAATGCATCTAGTTTATCTTGCATGTCATTTACAACATTTCTTAATTCATCACAACTATTTTTTAGTTCCTTGATCTCTGCAGCAGTAGATTCTCTGCTGTCTTCTATGCCTTTTTTCAAGCCCAGCGATTAATCTTATGACTATTATACTAAATTCTTGATCAGACAAATTGTTTGTATCTGTTTTGAGCAATTTTTTTAGCTGTCATTTCTTCCTGGGATTTCTTTTGAGGATAATTCTTCTGTTTCATCATTTTGGCTGATTTTCTGTCCCTATGTGTTTAAAAAATTTTTTAATGTTTACTTCTGAGAGACAGGTCATGAGAGGGAGAGGGGCAGAGAGAGAGGGAGACACAGAATCCAAAGCAGTTTCCAGGCTCCAAACTGTCAGCACAGAGCCCAATGTGGGGCTCAAACTCCCAAACCATGAGATTGTTACCTGAGCCGAAGTTGGATGCTTAACTGACTGAACCACCCAGGTACCCCATGTCCCTTATGTGTTTTAATAGCTTTTTATGTGTCATGCAGCTGTGAGCACTCCTATATTAAAAAGGAGTCATATGCTGTCTGCAGTCTGGTCTTTGAGGAGGTGTTTTTGAAGTGTGTTATATGCTCTCTCTTGTTGTGACTCTGGTTGTTTTATGTCCCCACTTGCAGTGATGGTTTGGACTTTCCATCAGGTGTGCTTTGATTTGATTGTTGAAGTAACCCTGGAAAAAAATTTAAAAAGGGGGTGGTGGTGGTGGTGGAAGAAGCCTTATCCCATACAGAGAAATAAATGACAGGGGTGGGGGGAAAAGAAAATAACATTGAGCAGGCAGAGAAACTATATGGATTAATCCAGAGAGAGAGAGGAAGATAAAGGAGATACAAAAGAGGTGTAAAAAGAATAGATTAAATATGTCTGCCTAAACAAACCAACAACCCGAATAACCAAAGGAGAGAAGAGAAGAAATAAGAGGATAAAAAGGAAGAGAAAAAACTGATATACATAATAAGAATTGACCAAGAATTAAATCAGAAAATCAAGGCACAGCTGGGTGCCTTGGAATTGGTGGCTGCACTGGTCTGGAAGAGGGGCTGTCTGGTTGTCCGGTTGGTTGGCGTCAGTCTTGCTCTGGTAGATTCGCAGTTACCAGGTGTGGAGGGTCGTGGTTTGGTGTAGGTGGGTCCGGCCTCCACTGTGGGCCCTTTGTTCCCTGAAGCCCTGCCCTATTTGTAATGGGGAGAAAAATGGCAGCACCCCAGTCTCTCCTCCCTGGACTGAATGTCCCAGACCACTCTGTGCAGGCTGTCTTCACAGTGCTGCATGGGTGTGAGTGGACCAGTTTTTGGTTTTTTTTTGTTTTTTGGTTTTTTTTTTTTCTCCACAGTCTCCTGTGCCTCCCAGGCGCTAGATTCAAACCTCCATGTCTTAAAGGATCCCACTCCATGTTACCTGGATCTGGGGTAGAGCCACTCTGACCAGCCAATAAAGGGCTGGCAGGCACAAGCAGGGTCCTTTTTCCTTGGTATGGCTCTTTGCCTTCTTCCCACAGCACTCAAGGGAGGGGATTGCTTTCTCCGACTCTGGACTATGGTCTGCGGACTGCTCTGAGCTAGTTACCAACCCGGGGCTGGCTCCCCTGCTCCCCAGGCATGCCAACAGGGCAGCTGGTCCCAGTCTAGAGAAAGCCCTACAGTTAGAAATTTGATCTTTTTCCATTTTTTTCAATCCTCAATCCGTGGTTTTTCTCTTGTCCAAATATAATCCTACACTTCTACAACCTCTCTTCCTCTTCCTTTGGTAGTTCTGCAGAAGGGAATCCTTCGCCTCCGTGCCTACACCACCCATTTAATCTCTCCCAGTTCGCAATCACATGCCTATGGCCTGCCAAGTTGTCCCCATGGGCCCATGGAGATGACTCTGTCACTCTGCAGCCTGGACTCCACAAGTGCCCTTCTTCATGCCTCCCAGCAATTGTACTACTAAGTATTTATCCAAAGAAACAAATATTGGTTTGTAAACTGCAACTTACATGCATTAAGTCTGGCCATTCTTTACTTTCTTTATTGCCTAGAAAAAAGGTTGAAAAAAATGTTGAGGGAAGAGAGAAATGGCCATAGGCAAAGTTATCTCATGTTTTCCAGAATAGCCTCTTTAACAATTTCTCCTTTTATTATGAAGAGTTTAATACATACAAAATAATAAATATAGCATATATGAGGTACGAATCAGAATATTAAAAACTTACCAATGAAAATATGAAAAACAAAGTTTTCTAAACTCTGGAAACTTCTATGAATTATTCTGATTCCATTTCCTTGCCTTCCCTGTCATTGTTTTTATTTTCTTTCTTTTTCTCATAATGTTACACATATGTATGTATTCTTAACATATTGTTGAGTTTTGCTTCCTTTTGGGCTTTATGAAAATGATAATGTACTGTCAATATTACTATCAAACTTTTCTCTTTCAACATTTGTTTCTAAGATTCATTCTTGTGTGGGGCTGCTGTTCTTCATTTTTATTGCTGCATAATTTTCCATTACCTGAGTAGTCTACAATTAAGTTAATCTCTCACGTGTCAATAGATATTTGAATTGTTTCTAGGTTTTTTCGTTAGGTACAGAGTTGCCATGAATATAAACATTACTATACATGTTTGCTGTGATTCCCTAAGTTATACTGTCCAGTATGGTAGCCACTAGCCATTTCTGGTATTAGAAATGTATTAGGTATTATCAGTATAAAATAGGTATTATCAGTATAAAATACACTTCAGATTTTAAAGATTTAATGCAAATAATGTGGAGTGCCTTGGTGACTCAGTTGGTTGAGTGTCTGACTGTTGGTTTTAAGTGGAAGTCATGATCTTACTGTTGGTGGGATGGAACCCCTCATCTGGCTCTGTGCTGATGGCAGCCTGCTTAGGATTCTCTCTCCCTGCCACTCCCATGCTTTCTCTCTCTCTCTCTTAAAATAAATTTAAAAATACTTTAAAAATACAAATAATATAAAATGTCAAATTAATATTTTTTATATTGGCTTCAGGATGAAATGATAATTTTGGATATATTATCTATTTATTTATGTATTTATTTTTAATGTTTATTTTTGAGAGAGAGAGAGAGGGAGAGAGAGAGCGCGAGCGAGCACGCATGCACGCAGGCACAGGTGGGGAGGAGCAGAGAGGGCTCTCAGTCAGCATAGAGCCTGACATGGGGCTCAAACCCATGAACCATGCGATTGTGACCTGAGCCAAAGTTGGGCACTTAACCAACTGAGCCACCCAGGTGCCCTGTGGATATATTGTTTTAATTAAATATCATATTAAGAGTAAGTTCCCTTTTTAAAAATTTATATTTAATATGATTACTGGAAACATTTACATATGTGGCTTGCATTTAATTTCTGTCAGACAACATTGCTTTAGTGTATAATTAGGATATTCTTAGAAGTGGAACTTCTGGGTCACAGGGTTGTATCCCTCAGCTTTACAAGATGTCAATTGTACTTTGAATTGACTATACTTAAGTCAATGTGCTGTTAATTAAGCAACTAGATTGATAGCTAGTTTTAAGTAGTAGTAGCTGGTTATCTATTCATAGTAGAACCTGGAAAGGTACCAGAGAAGTGTGAAAAATATCTGAATTTCCATTATTAGTGTATAATCTTCATTGCTACACATTTTTTTCATGATTGACATTGTCAGATTTCTGAATTTTTGTCACACCAGTGATTGTGAATCACATTTCATTATTTTGCAGTTTTCTGACTACTATTTAGGATGAATATATTCTGACATATTTATTAGTCATTTATTTTTCTTCTGAGAAATGTTTGTTAATATCTTAAGATTTTTACTTGTGGTCATATGCCTTATTTCTTAGTGATTTTTTTGAAACTATTTTAAAATTTAACTTTTGTTCTAATCTTTCTCACAGGTTATGGCTTGTATTTTCTTTTTCTTTTTGGAATCTTTTGATGAATAAAAGTTCTTAATGTAGTCATTAAAAACTTTTAGATCTAGTAAAATATTTTCTTTTTATGGGCAGCCCTTGCTTCTCCACCTTGAAGTCATAGAAATAAATTTCAGTGTTTTCCCTTTTACATGTAAGTCTTTAGTCCATTAAGAATTGATTTGTGTGTATTGTGACCTTAGAGATACAATTTCAATTTTTCTATATGCCATTTTTTTCTAGCATCATTTATTAAACAGTTCCTCATTTCCCTACCTGTAATGCTACATCCATCAATATGGCAAATTACACCTATATCAGACTGCTTCTGGGTTCTCTTTTCTGTTCTATTGTATTTGCTTATCACTGAGCTAATTCTTAATGCTTTATGTATTATAGATTTATGATAAATCTCTTTCTCTGATAGAACAGGACCTCTTTTCCTTGAGTATTGGCTTTTCTTGGCTTTTGGCCTATTATACACATCTTAGAGTTAGCTTGTTGAATTTCTTTAAAAAATTTCTGGGTATTTGAAACTGCATTCAAACTGTAATTCAGTTAATTTAGGTGCATTTGTGGTATTTAGTGTTCCAACCCAAGATCATTCTGTATCACTGACCTCAAAGATCATTTATTTAATTACTCATTGCACTTATTAATTGTGTTCGTAGGCAAAATATACATGTCCACATTACTATTAGTATACAGGCTATCTTTAAAAAATTACACTTTCAACTGTTTTTGATACAAAAATTCAGTTAATTTTATATCACTCTTTTATCTAATTATATTCAAAACTCTTATAAATGCTAACATTTTGTTTGTAGATTATTTTTTGGTTTTTATTGTAATGGTATAATTATTTTTTTAATGTTTATTGATTTTTGAGAGACAGAGAGACAGAGACAGAGTATTAGTGGGATAGGGTAGAGAGGGGGAGACACAGAATCCAAAGCAGGCTCCAGACTCTGAGCTGTTGGCACAGATCCTGATGCGGGGCTTGAACTTAGGAACTGTGAGATCATGACCTGAGCCAAAGTTACACACTTAACCGACTGAGCCACCCAGGCGCCTCATGTAATTATATAATTCTTAAATAATGAGATTTTGTGTCTTCTGGATAATCCTTCCACATCTTTTTATTCTTACTAAGATCACTAAGACCTTCAATACAATGCTTAACAGATTGTGTTGAGCAGTGTGTAGCCTTGCCTTCTTTTTGATTTTTAAAATATAGTTCCACTATGTGAATATCCAGTGGATTGTGGTTGTAGGTTTTTGGTGGACACCCTTAATGAGGATAAAAGATACTCAGGTTTTTTGGTTTTTTTTTGCTTGTTTCTTGGGAGCTTTTATTAGAAATCGATGTTGAATCTTATTAAATGCTTTTCTGCTTTTGAATATCATTTGATTTTCCTCTTTTCAAGTTAATAAATACTGTAATAGATTTTTTAATACTATATTAATCTTGCATCCCTGTGTTAAATGCAATTTGATCATTACTAGATTTCATTTTCAAGTACTGTTGAATAGCATTTTCTGTTACTGTGTTCAAGATTTTTGCATCTATATCCTTGCCTTATCCTGCCTAACCTGTGAATTGCATTTTGATGCAGTTAGCTATTCTGGTTTTCTTCTGCATGTCTGATCACTCTTTAGTCAGCATCATTAGTTCTTCCTTAGCTTCCTGACTCTTCACTGTCTGTGGGTTGACCCCCAAATTCAATCCTTGGACTCTTCCCTATTCTATCTATGTTCACTCCCTTGGTGACCTAATCCAGTCTCATGGCTTTAAAACCATCCATATACTGATGACCATCAAATGTATACCTTTTGGTTGTACTGCTCCTCTGAACTCTAGACTCATGTACCCAGCTATGTATATGATCTCTCTCCTGGATGTTTAACTGACATCCAAAGGTTAATAGATCTAAAACCGAGCTTCTGCACCTCCCACAGCTCTCCCCTTTTAGGAAATGGTAATTTCATCCATCCAATTGCTCAGACTGAAAAACTTGGGACTTGCGACTCTGACACTCTACACATCCCCTTGGTTCTACCTCAAAAGAAATCCAGAATCTGAGCATTATTTATCACTTTGGCTACTACCCCTGACTTCTAAGCCATTGTGATTTCTCACTTCGTGGCCTTTGACCCATGTCCTTCCATCTGTTTTGCATCTTCTGTCTATTCACAACATAATAGAGTGATATTTTAAAACACAAATCAGATCAAATCCTCTTCCAATCCTTTCTTACTAATAGTAAAGAACAACATTTCTTACAGTAGCTATGCAGCCCTACTTAGTCTGGCATTCCTCTCTGACCTCATCTTCTACTACTCTTCCTCAAGTTTATTCTGCTGAAGCTGCAGATAACTGGTCACCTTATTGAAATAATATAGACATAATTCAACCTCAGGCTTTCTTCATTTTCTGTTCCATCTGCCTAGAATGCTTTCCACCCAGATACTGCATTGCTTCCTCCATCACTTCCTTCTGGTCTTTATTCAAATGTTCTTTCTCAGGGAGGTTTGCCATGGTCTACCTATTTGAAATTGATACTCTATCCCTTTGAATCTCTTGCCTAATTTCCAGCTTTAGTGTTTTTCCTCATTATTTATCATTATCTAATATACTATAGACTTTACTTACTTAAGTAATGTCTGTCTTCTTCCATGAGAATATAAGCTTCATAATATCTCTGTTAACATTTGTTAAGTATTCCATGTAAACTTGAAAATAAAGTGTTTCTCTCTGACTTATTTCACTTAGCATAATACCCTCCAGTTCCATCCACGTTGTGTGTGTATACATACCACATCTTTTTTATCCATTCATCAGTTGATGGAAATTTGGGCTCTTTCCATAATTTGGCTATTGTTGATAGTGCTGCTATAAACATTGGGGTACATGTGTCCCTTTGAATCAGCACTCCTATATCCTTTGGATAAAATCCTAGTGTTTTCACTCATATGTGGAAGTTGAGAAATTTAACATAAGACCATGGGAGGAAGGGAAAGAAAAAATAATAATTACAAACAGAGAGGGAGGCAAACCATAAGAGACTCTTAAATACAGAGAACAAACTGAGGGTTGATGGGGTTGGGGTGGTGGGGAAAATGGATGAAGGGCATTGAGGAGGGCATTTGTTGGGATGAGCACTGGGTAAGTGGTGAATCACCAGAATCTATTCCCAAAGCCAAGAGCACATTGTATACACTGTATGTTAGCTAACCTGACAATAAATTATAAAAAAAAGAAAGAAAATAAAGTGTTAGTGCCACGTTTTCGTATTATTTATTATTTAAACTTGTTAATAGTAATATTTAAATCTTCTTTATGGGCACTGAGTTTTGGCCCACTTCATCTGTAAATCACTCAGAGAGGATTTAATACCTGATAGAGAATTGATAGATTTGTCAGTTTTTCCTCATAGTCCTTTCAGTTTTAGTTTTGCATGTTTTAGATCATCTTAGGGCAATAAGATTTTAGAATTAATACATTTCCCAGGAAACTGAAAAATATTTTTCATTATAGTGTGAGCACTTTAATTCCAGTTTTAGGGATGGATGGATGGATGGATGGATGGATATATAGATAGAGAAACAGAGGTGTGTGTGTGTGTGTGTGTGTGTGTGTACACACACATAAATATATATAAATTTTTTATTTGTGATAAAACCTATTTTGACTTGTATGATATAGGTATACCAGATATCTTTGGCTAATATTTGCCTAGTATATCTGTTTCTTCTTTTTTATCCTCAATATTTCTCTGTCTTTATGTGTGAGGGTTATTTCATCTAAAGGGCATATATTACTTGATTTTTTGTAATCAAGTCTGACAGTTCCTGCCATTTACCCACAGAGCTCAGTCTATTCTTGTTTACTATAATATCTGACATTATTTTGATTTATTTTTACCATCTTATTTTCAAGATTTCTATTTGCTTCACTCTTTGCTCAGATTTTCTTCCTTTTTTGTTCCTTTTGAATTAATTGAGTTTCCCCCTGCCTCACCCCACCTCATTCCATTATCGACCCCTCATCATACTTACTTGGTCTACTTTTATATTTCATTCTTGAAATTTTAACATGTTCTTTGAAATCCATACTTCATACACTTAAGCCTAAATTTAATTGAGTTTTACTCTCCTTCAAAAATATAAAAGCCCTAGAATAATTTTCTATTTATCATAAGATAAATTTATCGAAATAATACATGGACTGTATGATAGATATAAAGGGATAAGGGTCCTCAACTTGCACACTCACTCACCCTCTCCTGTTTTTTTTCCATAGAATTTATAATCATCTGGCTTTATTTGTTTGTTTATTGCATGCTTTTCTATAATAACATGCAAATTTCACCGGGATAAACATTTTTGACTGTTACGTGTACCCTGGATCAAATAGCTTCTGCTTTCATAAGTGCTCTCTTAATATTGTTAAATGGATGAATGCTTGAATGGCAAACACACACTCCAAACTTAGGTGATATGGTTGGTTAGCTTTTTAATGCTCTTACTTGTTTTTAAACTCATTAATCATTTTATTACTATTTTAAAAATAATGCTATTTTTCTTATTTTGTACTAGAACAGTTTGCTTAGTTTCATCCACATGTTTAGTATTTTTTTTTTTTTTTGCCACTATTCATCCTTAAGGTAATTTCTCTTTTGTCCTGAATGGCATCCTTTGTAAGCTTTAGTGTAGGTCTGTAGATGTCAGATTCATCTTGTTTTGTTTTGTTTTACGTGAATATATTTTTATTTTATTCTCATCCTTAAAAGATACTTTTTAATGGGATACAAATGTAGATTGACAGTTCTGTCACAGTTTGAAAGTATCTGAAGGTACTATTCCTCAACTTTCTGACTGCTTTTTTCCCCATCAAAAAGTTAGATGTCAATCTAAATATTGTTCCTTGTGCATAGTCTAACTTTTCTCTGTGGTTCCACTTGAGACCCTCTTTTTTATCTTGGCTGTAATTTGATTGCACTGTACTCAAAAATGGATTTTTTTAGTATTTACTCTCCTTGGGGTTTCATGAATTCCCAAATCTAAGACTTCATGTCTGTCTAGATTCTGGGAAACTCAGGCATTATCTCTTTGAATATTATCCATTCCTCATTTTCTTTCATATTTCCTTCTGTCACAGCACTTAGATATGTGTTGGTCCATTGTGCATATTCTTAACCTCTCTTCTGTTTTCACTCTCTTTCATTCTGTACAGTTTCATTATATCTCCCTTCCACTCAGCTTCTTTACAAATGTGTCTCTTCTAGTGTTTAACCCTCCACTTGCATTTTTTATTTCAGTGTTCCTATCTTTCAATTTTTAGAGATCTACCTGAATCTTTATCAAACCAGTTTGTTGATTTTTGATAGTCTCCTGCTGTTTACTCTTATTTTTGTGTCCACATTCCTTAAATGTGAAGTTTTTGTACCTCTAATTTCTTTTATTTGTATTTATACTGGCTTTCACTATCTAAAAATGTAGGGGCCCCATGCTGAGGTATTTATCTAGGAGCACTACTACAGAACCAGGTTTACTTTATTTTTTAAAAATATTTATTTGTTTTGAAAGACAGAGACAGAACATGAACAGGGGAAAGGCAGAGAGAGAGGGAGACACAGAATCCAAAGCAGACTCCAGGCTCCGAGCTGCCAGCACAGAGACTGATACGAGGCTCAAACTCATGAACTGAGATCATGACCTGAACTGAAGTTGGACACTTAACCGACTGAGCTACCCAGGCGCCCCAGAACCAGGTTTACTTTAAATTTAAGTTCTCAGGTTGTGGTTTCTTCAACTGAAAAACAAAAGTGTAAATTTAAATCCAAACTCATGTGGGTCTTGGGATCCATATCAAAAGACACAGCACATCCTTGATTTTTAGCCTCTACTGCCTGGGTTTTCTTCTGATTCACTACATATACCTGAGCCTTTGCTTTGTGTGGAGTGCTCTAAGATTCAGTGCCCCATTCTGCACATGCACATTAACCTTCCCCTCATCCACTGATGCTCCAACCCAAACAGATTTCTAGGTGTGTCTTGGGTATGCAATAACTAAGTGCTGGCTTATCTCCTCCGACTCCCATTCCCATTTTTTCTGAACTTTATTTACTTTATTCTAGGTTTACTCATTAATTTATACTTGTCCTTTAACAATATTTTGACTAACATTTTGACATTTTTGTAACCAGCATATACTAGGATTTCTGATCTCTTCTATTGATGGAAACCAAATTGTGCAACAGTCTTTCTCAGCGTGCACCCCTAGAGACTTACTGCCATCTACCAAGGCAGGAGGAAAGTGAGATAACTAGTCCTGTCCATGTGCTCTGTGATCATGAAATAATGGAGATCAGACAGAATTTTTGGTGTCTCCCCTCAGTCTGGTGACTTGGAATCTTCTGTACCTTCAGTCACTCTATTCATTTTTACATACTCAACAAATCCCAGCTCCTACCTAATGCACCCCTCTGTGGCTCCACATGAAGTACAATGTAGCAGCTAGAGTTAAGCAATGATCTTTATAATTCTTATTGATTAAAAAGCTTACTACATTTTAATATTAATGCAGTCAGTATTATGGGAGACCAACAGAGATGACTGTTTTCTCTCTCCAGTTCAAGGAGCTATGGAAATTTTTTTGTTAGACTTACTTTTGTGTGGCTGAGTCCCTACTTCATTCATCTAAATAAAATATGGCCTGGCAGGGAGTACAGTATGAACATCAAGTGTTGCAGAATTCATATTTTATTGCTCCATAAATGGCTATCCTGAAGTTTATCCTTCGTGTATTCTTCCTCTATCTTAGCATGAGAAAAAGTTTTCATGTAGGTGTGGGGTTTTAGTAAAATTTAGGGTAAGCACTATTACTGGTAACTACGGGCCATCACCTCCTTTCTATCTAGGGTCCAGCATGATGAGGTGTTAGAATGAAGCCAATACTGACCAGAAGGCCATGGTGTTTGAGCTGACCATTCAACACAGGCAGGTAGCCAGTAGAGTATGAGAAGTGGCCAGAGAAAGCTCTGAATCTGTCTGCAGAAGCCACACTCCTATACCTGTAATGTCTCAGACTTGTCTTTAAGCAGATGTTCAAGATAAAGCAAGAATATTTAGAAAACACATGTAAAGCAAACTAAGAATTGTTAGCTCAGTCCAGCCATTAGCTCTATATTAGAAAAATCACTTGTGCTTTATTTACTGAACTCCTGAAAAGACCAGTTCTGGTTTTCCTGATCAAGGATAGCAAAAAAAAAAAAAAAAAAAAAAAAAAAGTTTACAACTGTGAAGATCATAGAGAAAGATAAGAGTTATAGTACTTAAGGCAGATAATCATGTAATGAGATTTTGAACTTAGGAAAACACAGAAAAACTGTAAAAATTCCTTTTGCTAGGGCAATTTCAATGTCTATCACTGTATTTTAAATTTTACTTGGTTCTTTTCAAATCTGTATTATTCTTTTGACGTGTTTTTAAATGTTTTTATTTCTATATTTGAATTGTTTGAGGTTTTGAGGAGGATCTGATTTTGCTGTTTTTGCACACGCGTTTATGATAGACTGTCAACTCATTTGTTCTATAATTGGGATTTGAGCTCATTTTGGAGGGTGTTTATCTATAGATACCCTCTGTGACTTGAATTGAGGGTGTATCTCTATGAGGTAGTTTTTAATTTGTGTCTGTCACTTGAGAAACGTTATTGGTCTAAGACAGATTTTATGCTAATTCCCTGTCCTTCCCTGATGAGTTCCTTGGGATGCCCCTGCTGAAGTGAGGCAGGAACTTGTCCGTGTGGAAGGGTAGAGGAGAGGTTGCACAGGGTGCTGTGGGAGTCACAAACAAAATGGGAAGCCAACAGGAGAAAAACACCTCTCCGATGATGTGCTGGCACTTTGACATTGCCTACAGGAGGTGCCCAACAGAAACGCCTGCTATAGCAGCGTTGCTGACTGTATTTCTGGTCCCACAGATCCTAGGCATTGTTCACGAAGCCTCTATTCGATCCAGCTGTCCCCATCAGTTGACTCTGGCCAGAAATCCTGGAATATTCAAATTACAAAATAAAAAACCTTTCCCTGTCTTCTCTTCCCCTGATTACCTCTTGTGTCCACTTATTTATTACTGAAAGATAGATAGCGTGGTAAGTTTGCCTTTCCCATTAGCCCATCCTAAAAGGGCAGGTCTAGGGGGTAAAAATATTTTCATTATTTATGCACAGTTAGATTTTTGGAACATACTCTCTTCCTTTACTCTTTCACTCGCTGCTTGTCAGCATGGATGTTTCTTTGTGGGTTGCCATTGTGGTGGTGAGGGCTGCAGTTGTCCAAAGGAGAGACCCAGCTTTGGGGTGAACCAGCCACATATTCACATCTTGTTGCAGAAATGGCTGCAGCCCATGGATGTTGTTTTCTCAGACAGAGGTTACTGCTGCTGCTTTATCCCCAGGGACAGTTGAGCTCATACAGGAATTATTTTCCAGATGTGGTGAGGAACAAGGAAGTAGCTGAAATCATGTAGGCAGTCACAACCCAGCTTTATAACTGGGAGGTTCTTTCCACCTTCAAAGCTGCTTTTAAACTCAAGAAAAACACTCATAACTTATATAAGTGTTAATAGAGGTTCATTGAGTCACAAAAGCATCTCAATGTTCAGACGAGTATTTTGGTGGTAGGATATCCTGGCATGTGGGGATAGGAGAACAGGAGAGAGGGAATTCTCTTATGTTGGCTTCCATGCTTTGCTTTCATGTGTGCTGGGCATCTTCTTCCTCAGTCATCCAGTGCTACAATGTTCCAGCAGGAAGAGATCTCAGAGGCTATCATGTTTTTAATTTTTATCTTTTATTTAAGAAAATGTAATTCTTTTGCACAGGAAATAAATGCATAATATAGAGACAAGACTAATCATAGATAGGAAGTAAGCAAGTAGCTTGTGAGCCATAGAGAAAACTCATGGATTGTTTGTCAGTAACCTGTGAGGTACAGTAGACCTAGCTAGAATAAATGGAACATTTGTGTCTTGAACATAGGCCAAAAGATGCAACAAATAAAAGTGTAACATATTACTGACAGAAGATAATGGAAGGCCAGGTAAATGTTAAATACCACAAAGCACAGGTCATATCACCCCTGGATTCATAGCTGTACCGTATCTGAAATGGTATATACATCTGTGCTGGCTCATTTATCCTTTTCCCAAGACATGCAGTTTTACTGCTTAGAAAGTTATTGGCTGTTTATTGTTAGAGCCAGGAGTAGTTGCCCCTGTGTCTCCACAATAGAAGAAGCTCCAGACACCTTTGGTGTGCAGATCTTCCTTGTTCACCCTACCCTCTAGTCCTCAGAAACTCAGTGTTGACCAGAAGGGCAGGGGAGAATTGGGGGAGAGAAGAAGGGAAAGGGGAAAGTAAAAGGAAGAGGGTGAAAGACAAGGCATTTGGTCATTGTGTAACCCAGGATTGAGGCGCTGTAGTGCTTCCACCTGTTTGTACCCTGTCCTGTGTGTGTTAAACTACCCTCATCTATTTCTCATTGCTTCTCATTGTGTGATTCAAGGATCTCAGTTTGGTCTGTGAATCTTTTCATTCTTTCTGGAATAGACTGCTGGTAGTGTACTTGGAGGATTCTGAGTCAGAAGCTACTAAAGCCAATGCTTTCATTTAACATATAAAACCCCAGGCCCAGAGAGGTCAAGGGAAGTGCCCTGGTCTCTCAGAGAGTTAGTAATTATTAGGAGACTGACAGAGCACAAATGCCTTCATATCTCTCTACATGGGTTCTCTGCTTCCCAAGGTCTTGGATGCATGCCCTGAATATGAGTTTTCACTGAAAGAAAATGCTGTTAAGTTCCCCTGTAAGGCAAAGCATTTAGAGCTGCAACAGGTGTGAACAGTCTCTGAGCGCGAGCATGAACTGGGCCCCAAGGACATGCTTTGCCTGAGCACAGGGAAGATGGGAAGACATATGTGTCAGCCACTCTGCCTGCAAGCCAAGCACCACCAGGAAGGAACCCATTTCCTCTGAGCACCGTGGAGGAATGGAGTGGAGATGCTCTTTCTGCTGGGGAACTCTCTCTTCATTGAGTGTGGAAAAGCACAGATATTTAGGGAGAAAGGAAGGCACTCTACCTCCAGAGAGCTCTAGCCTTGATTTTTCTGTGCATCCACACTTCTCCATGCCCTCTTAGCTGGCATCACTGATGCCTTCTACCTCTAGAGTCAGGATGCTGCAGTAACTGATGAGCCCCACCCATCATCTCTGCCTCCACACTCACACATTAACCTGCCTGGCCATTTACTGTCTTCTATTCCTAGGCCACTTGTAGATGCCACAAATGAGGTGATTAAGACAGATTCCCTACCTTCAGAGAGTTATGCCTTAGTGAGGTAGGTGAACAAGTGAATACAAAAACTAAAAAGTACCAGAAAAGGGGACTGGACTTTGTGACTTCCAAACCTGCTTGGCAGGGTTTAGAAATACTTAAACAATGAGGAGCTGTCAGTATCCCCTGTGGAACTCCAAATGCCCAACATGTTGGCTCATTGTGAATGATTGGGCTTCTGCCTCAGTTTCCCTGCTTATTACTCTACTTTGTTGCTGTATATTGAGCGTTTGTCTGAACATCATGCTGTTTGTTCTGGACTCTGCTGGGGAGCTTACAGTTCTCCTTCTAAAAATTTTTTTTTTCTGATTAGGGTCTTAGAGAGTAATAGACCAATGATTTGTAATTATCTGACTTGGAGTTTTGCTTGCTGCTCCTGCCCCTGTATTAAGCCCTGCTGGCAACATGACCATTGACATTACTTATTTAAAAGGGGTCACTCTGCTGGCTGGGCTGCCTGTGTACCAGATCAACTCCTACAATGCCAGCATGGTCTCTACCTTCCTTCCAAGTTTTGACACTGAACTTCAAAGGATTTCTCTAAATATATCTTACTGTGTACACACAGAAGACATACATCCTTTAGAGGTTCTTTTGTTTTTCCTGAATATAAACTTTGCACATTTACCAGGGTGGTATACTCACTGTTGTGTCTCCTTTGCCCCTACTTCCTAATCCCCCACGTGCATGTGCACACCACATGTATTTAGAAGCCTTTAAAACTGTGGAGTCTTATTTATCCAGTTCCACTGTAGGCCTGACCAAACACATCTACCACACGGTATCGCCCAACACAGCCTCCAGCTGACTTTCTGAAATAAAGCCTCAGAAGTTAGAGATGTGGGTTATGGCCACTTTTTAAGTAGGGCTAACTTTACTGCATGCCTTACACATAGTGGAGGCCACGTGATCCAGGAAGATTACCCAGAAGTGCCAGTCTTTAATTCTTACCCTCCAATTCAAAGAGGCAGATGATATACCTGGCTTTAGTTTGCCCATGTTTTGTTCATCTGGATAGAATGCTGGCAGGAAGTTGGTCTTAGTAAGAAAAGAACATTACTCCTCACTGCTTCTCTTCTTTATTTGTTAGCCCCTAAATGGTAATTTTAGAGTGCACCTTCATTGCTGTTTCTTCTCTCTCTCATTGGTAAGGAATTTGGGGTGAGAGTCTGCAGGATCAGAAAAGGAGGACACTGGGAGTTCCATATGACTAAACACATCAGGCGTTAAGGCTGTGGACATGAGGTATATAAATCTGTTCATGCCTGCTCTGTCCAGCTTGGCATAGACTTGTGTGTCTTTGGTGGGAGTTGACCTGTACTAACAATCTTTTCTAAGGAAACTGCCCCTATCACTTTAGTCTGTGATCCTGGTGGAACCTAGCTTTACTGGCAATTAGGTTGGACATGTGACCAGGATCAGTAATTTCCATATCTTTCCCTGTAATATCAATAGTGTCTGGTTGAACTGGAGAGAGTGGAACCCTTCCTCTAAATTCCTGCACTAAGAAAAGTATGAGCTGAGGTCTGACTCTCCTGCCTTAAAAGGAATCAATGTCAATAGCAGGGGGGGGAATTAAATCAGAGACCATCAAAATTGAGAGATACATGTATAAGGAAAAAATGATGCCACTGTTAACTCCTTGTTTTACTTCTCCATGGTCCTGGAGCTGATGTTATTCCTTTAGCTGTACTTTTGTTTCTGTGAGCCTACTCAGTTAAATGGGACAATAAGCTCCTTTTAGTGTAAGTTAGTATGTGTTCAGTTTCTGTTATGTATGTGCAGATTCCTGAAAAACCGGAAATTAGTCATTAGAAGTGAAGCATTACAAATATCCAGTCCCAGCATTCAGAACTGGTTGATTCCAGGGAGAATGTTAGTATAAGATGACTATTATCTGGGCTGGGAAAAAGGAATTATGTTAAGTAATCTTACAAGAGATGGTTAAATGATTTCCTGTTATCTCTTGGGCTCATAAACAATTGTATATACCAGGACAGGGCTTTAAGACTTAGAAGACAAATGTGGGGATAGTAGGAGGTGCTGGCTTACTCTTAGGGGTATCAAGGAGTTCTCATAAAGTGACATGGGTGAAACTATAAAAGGAACAGTGTTAACTATTGTTCCAATAAGGCTCTCTACCTGTCATCAGAATCCTTCTTGGTCCTGTTGAAGCCCCACCTCCTGCACAAAGTCTTTCCCGATTTCTTCATGTATTCATTCCGCAAATATTTATTTAGCACTTCCTGAATGCCAGAAATTGGGCAAGGTGCCAGACATTTCTACTGATCCTACTGTTGTTAGGACATGATTTGTTAGTACTCTATTCATTAAAGTTCTTAAAAACATAACTCAGGGAAAAAAAACATAACTCAGAAACTAAATTGATGGCAGGTCATCAGGGGAGTTTTGGTCCTAGAATTTTCCCAAGAGAGGAACCACAAAAAGAAGGTACATATTCATCAATATTAATTGAGTGCACACTATGCAAATTTGACCTGACTTCTGTCTTTGAGTAGTTCATAGATTCCTGGGAGCATTGTTCAGTCAACATGGCGGGATCATGGTGGATTATCAGGAAACCAGCTGCTGGGGTTCCCTTTACAGGGATTATATTTTCATTCTTTCCTAGGAAACTATGATATAGTCTGAACATTTGGACAAATGCCAAAACCTTTTTACTGTTGAGTAAAGTTCCTTTGGGGTGTTGGTATTCATATCTTCTGGCTACACATCCTTGCCTCTCTGTGCTCATAGAATAAGATTACTGACTGTCAACTGTGATCATCAGATGAATTTGGAAGCTTACTATTTCTTTTATTCATTAATTTGTTAAGTATTTATTAATTTCATGCTATGTGGCAAGTTGTGTACCAGGTGAAATCAGAGGCAGAGTAGAGCTGAGAGTGAGTACACTGGAACTGTAGATACTGTTTTGCACTGAGTGACTGTATAATCTTTGGTGAGTCATGAAAATGCTCCTCATCTCAATTGCTGTATTTGTAGAATGGGGATTACAAGATGATCCAGGAGCATAAATGAAATAAATATCCATGAGCCCATAGTTAAATAAAGAAATGATCAGACAAGTAGATGAGGAAAAAGGAGCAAACAGAAGAATTCTGAAAATAAATGCAGAAGGAAGTAGAAAAATAAAATCACCATTAGGTAATTGCTGCAGTTAAGATCCATGGGTGAATGCTAAAAATGGTGAGCAAAACTTTAAGGAGAAACAGAGTATTTACATAACCTTAAAGCATTTCCCCCAAATATTAATTAAACGTGGTGGTGATTTTAACATATCTACAAATTATTTGATATTCCTCTTTCCAGGAGATGGGGCTAATTCTCCTCTGCTTGAATGTTGGCTAGACTCAGACTCACTTCTACCAAAGAATATGCAAAGGGAAAAATATCACCTTGCATTGGAGAAACCTGGCAGATCCCACCTTAACCTCATGATCAAGGTTAACATCACCAATAACAAGTTATATTGATATCACTTACCTCATATGATATAAAGAAATGGGCACCTTGCTTCTGTGGTATTTTCCCCCCAAACGCATAACCCCAATCTAAGCATGAAAAAATGGACAAACCCAAACTTGGGGGTGGGTGGTATTCTACAAATCCCTTGGCAGTATTCTTCAAATGTGTCATAGTCATGAAAAATAAAGAAAAACTGAGAAACTGCCACAAATTGGAAGAGTTTAAGAAGAGCAAATGCTTTATGGGATCTTGGGCTGGATCCTGGAACAACAACAACAAAAGTATTAATAGATACTGGTGGAGAGTTTTGTGATTTCTGAATAGAGTTTATAGTTGAGAGTGTAGCACAATAATTAATTTCTTAGTTTTGACAATGTGCCTTGTTAAAATGTTAACATTAGGAGAAGTGGGGTAAAGGATCTACATGAATTCTCAGAACTACTTTTGCAACTTTTCTGTAAATACATAATTATGTCAAAATTAAAAAAAACTACCTCATAAAGTTGTTTAAACAAATCCTGTGGTAATATTTGAAAATACCTAGAAAAGTGTGGAGTACTATGCTTACATAAAATAGAAATTTTCTTTTTATATATGGGGGAACAGAAATAATAAAGAATAGGGGCAGTTGCTGGCTAGCACAGGAGGTGAAGGAGAATATTTTAAGTGACATTTTTAAAGGGTTCTAAATCAGTGTCTAACTCCCGCTTACTGGAACATCAGCTTCAAGATGGGAGAGTGTTTTATTTGTTTTGTTCAAGCTTTAGAATGGTCCTTTGCATAGAGAGAGTGCTTAATAAGCATTTATGAATGAATGAATGAATGAATGAATGAATGAATGAATGAAAGAATAAGTGCTGTTTTCCATAATGGTCATGAATTGAGGCAGAGTTGGAATGTGTTGACAAGAGTGAGAAGAGATTATAACCACCACCACCCCTCCCCCAACAGTGGTTAGGACATAGGAGAATAATCTGAATCTCAGTCTCTTTGGTGAGGGCTAGGGGTGAGATTGAGGTCAGAGCAACATGAGGGTTTTCAAGAGGAGAGGAAGAAGATGGGGGAGTTTTCTTGGGAGAACCAGGTTAAAAGCACTGAACTAAAATGTAGAACTTGAGGTGAATGAGGAGTGTCTGGAGCAGCTCTCAGAGCCTTTAGCCTTTTCCAAAAGTCTAGGATTGCTCCTTACCAAGATCTCAGTTCCTCTGAATAAGTCCAACCACTGACTGGTGGCAAGAAGAGCTAATTGCCTGAATGTAAACAAAGTCCTCTTGTTCTTGCTAGACAGGTTACACCCAGGTACGTGACACCCGTACTCCCAGAACAATTAGGATTATGGATTTCTGTCCCCAAATTTGAGTTCCAGCTTTTGAAAGAATCATTTTATAAAACCATATGGGGAAAGGCAGTGAGTATGGCAGAGAGTATATTTTATGTGGCTTGGTGGTAGTTGTGTAAATTGTACAGACCACTGTTGTCTTTCAGAGTTGGGATGAGTAGTTTAGTATAGCTAAGCAAAGTGTAGACCTAGGCAGACTGTTCCTTAATTCCAGGGAACTTTTAAACTGTGTTTTCTAGCAGCCACTGCATCCCAGGGCTGGGGGCTCATTCCACACACAGTCTGTTGCAGTGTTCCTTGGTGAAGGAGACTTGCCCCCCATAGAGTCCATAACAAAGTCCTAAGGAGTGTTGGTAGGACTATCTGAGGCTCCACAGAGCACAGAGACAACATATTCTCTTTCCCCACTCATGTAACACAGGAAAATTAGTTCTTTCTTTGCCTTTTTCAGATTGATTTACTTTCTCCTAAATTTCCCATGCTGAGCTCTATAACATGGGCTAAGGCTGGCTTCTGGCTTGGGACCATTATTGTCTAGTTGCAGTTTCCTGCCTAAAGTTAGTTTTTCCCAGAGTTGGTAGCTCAGCTGTTTCATATCATAATGGGGTGGGAAAATGGCAGGCAGGCTGTCAAGCCTGATGCAAATGCCATTTTATAAAAAGTGGTTTAAATTGGCTGAAGCTGTTTTTAGACTGATCAGTTAAAAAAATATATATGTAGGGCATCTTTCTGACTTGCAGAAACATAGCTCCTAAGAATTAGATTTTTCATCATATACTTTGCAAGAGATTTGTAGGCGGGCATGGGCTCATAAAAACTAGATGAGGATTTGTTAATGTGGGAATATGTAAATTGGATTCAGCCTGCCCTCAATTAATAGGAAAGGGCTTGTGAGCCAAGTGGGGAGAAAGGGAAAGAGCTACCAGAATGAATATGCTGGCACACCCTGGAGAGATAAGCTTTGTTCTTGGTTTCCCCTGGAGCTATTCAAAGAGTTGCAGGAATTTTGCCCCAAGACTGGAGAGGTAGGCTCCTTTAGCACTTTGGGGCTACAATTACTCTCATTTTCAGCAGGAACAAAAGAGGCAAGTGATATTTTGACCCTTGATAAAGGGATTTCAGGAGTAGAAGCAAGCAACTGGGGAAAGTTAAGTTTCTGAGTTCTGTGAAGACCAGTTCCCTTGAGATGAGCCAAATCAGAAACTCAAAATTTCACTGAGAAACTTTGGAGTTTGTGGTTTGTATTAATATCTGGGCTGCCCAATTGCCTTTCTTTTCTTCCTTTCTACTCAAATCTCACTCAGCCATTTTTTCCTGTCTCAGGGCCAGTCTAGATGCAGTAAGTGTGTTTACCTCTCTGAGCTGACCCTGCCAACCCAGGAGATGTGCCACTGAACAAAACGTGGTTGTTGTCTCTTCTCTCCCGTCTGTGCACATAGGCTCTTTGAAGCCCATCTCTAGTATAATCTATATGAGACACATACTGAACCTATTCAATCACATTTGGTACAACAGAGAGTAGATGTTGGAAATTTATATACACACATATTTATACATATTATATACATATTATATACACACATATATATTTATACATATATATTTATACATATATGTATATATAAAATACATATATACATATATGTATGTATATGTAATATACATGTATAAATATATACATGTATATTATATACACACATATTATACATAAATATATACATGTATATTATATACACACATATATATTTATACATATATATTTATACATACATATATACATATATGTATGTATATTTAATATATATGTATAAATATATATGTATAAAATATGTATAAAATACATATATATAAAATTTGTATAAAATATACATTTATATATATGTATTTTATATATATATATAAAATACATATATATGTATATATATATATATATATAAAATACATATATATGGCTACCAAATCTCCTCCTCCTGCTGGCTATCAAGAATTCTAGTTAAGTTTATGCAGTATCTCTCTATTTTCTCCTAGGATATAGTCTAAGATATAGGGGCAGTGGAGTGAAGAGGAACAGAGGAAAATAATTAGATTTTGTGGGGCACCTTCAGGTGGTTTTGAGAAGAGTCTTGAAAGCAGGTGCAATGTATATATGTGATTCACACCCTGGAGAAAGAAAGAGACTTTAAGAAGTATTGAGGTTCACTCAAGTCTTTTTCATGGTGTTAAGTATTAGGGGAAAAAATAAGAATTGGAGCTGAATTATTTTTGTATTATTTTGGCTGCATGGTCCATGTTCTTTGACTACAATTCCATTTTGGTACAAAACCATGTGGATCATAGCATTATAAGCCCTGAGTTTGGTTCAACCGGTTCACCAATCCATGCATATTGTTGGATGTCTATTATCTGCCTTCTTCAAGACAAGTAGAAGTTGTGGTTTGAACTCAACTACTTGGGAAGGAATCTACTTGGGAAGATAAAAGATAAGAAATATGATAGAGAAGGTAGTTGTTTACTATGGTGGATGGATTACCATGATTGCAACAGGAGAGAGGCTAAATCACACGAAAACTGCAAGAGTAACTGTTTCCTGCCATAACTAATCTCATCTTTGTTTGACTTTGCAATATATCTAAATGCTGGCCTTTGCCTTCCTGACCCTTCTTCATATTATATTCCAGCACTCTTGTTTGCTTCATTCAGGTTATTCCTCTCCCTTGACTTTGCACATCTTCCTTAACTCTGACTCCATGCCTTTGTTCAGACTTTCACCATCACTTGGGGACATCCTGTCATCATTCCTTCATCTATCTGCATTCTACTCCTGCTGCAGGAGACAAGGCAGGGTCTGATGGTCAATGAAACTTTTCCAGATTCCCAAATTCACCAGGATCTTTCTCTGTTCCTTGTACTCTTTTTTCAATTATTATTTACTTTATGCAACTTAGTAATTAGGATTGGAGAGTTAGAAGAACACTTAAGAGAGTTTAGCTGATCAGCTCCATTCAGTTTTTCAGATGATGCAACTGAGGTTCTTTGACATGATGTGTCTGACATTAGATAACTGGGAATATATGTTAACATGTTTCTAAACTAAAAATTGGTATAGAAATAACAGTTATTCTTATAGTGGCAAAGTTATATACCCAAATCCTCAGACCCTTTCCTGCTTTATCCATTATATCAAGCTGTCTCTACTAAATTGCTATTGTCCTATATAAGCCTTATTTGCCCAGTGTGAGGTGGGACATCAAAATTTGGATGCAAGTATCAGGTGGGACCCACGATTCACCAGGCACATTTATTACAAATACACCGAGATAAAGTATCACACTTATTTTTTACAAATGAGGACACTAAGCCTCAGAGAAGTTAAAACATTTGCCCAAGACCACACAGAAAGCAATAGAGGCAGTATATAAATGTAGATCTGCCCAACTCAAAAGCTTGCATGTGTTTTCTCTTTCCTCTATACTGTGCTCTTTGAGGCAGAGCTGGGTTCTTTTTTCTTTTAGTTGCCTCAATATTTATTCCATCTTTGGCCACAGTATATGATCACTTAGGACATTCTGTTTCATTGGTGGCTAAGTCCCCCATGGTAAGTCTCTGTGAACCTCATCTTTTCCAATGGGCAATTTCCAAGCATGATCTATCCCACAAACTATTTTCTAATGGTCCACAATCATTAAAATAAATCATAGGTTAAAAATAACTTCATATGCTATGGCTGTCTAAAGAAAGATATAAGAATTTGGCTGGTGTTTTGAACTCTTCAGTTTGAAGTTACTCGTGAAATACAAAGGACAATTCATCTTATTTTTTTTTAATGGGTGAATTCTGCATGGTGATTGACAAGAACAAAAATGAAGTCAGAGGCTGTCACAGCCCCAAATGATGTGAAGAGTTGCTCCTTGCCCCACCACCAGATAGTAGATGCTAACAACAACTCTTCTGGATAACACACAGATAGCAGTCTCCTAGGTACAGTGGGCTTTGGTCAACTAAAGAGGTTTTCTCATTTCCACTTTTAGTTTTTTCTCTCTCTCAGAGAATCCTTTTACTGATCCTGGCCATTTTTTATTTGGGCCTGCTCAGCTGGCTTCATGAGATGCCAACTTAAGCAGAGTCAGCCCTAAAAACAAGTATTAATGCCACTGTGCTAGAGTAAATTTATTCTTTAAGAGGGCTAGTAGACTCATAATGCTTTCACTTCTAAAGAGTGGATGTAATTTAGGGTTCCTGGTGGTATAGAAGGCTGATGGAAAGGTTGTTGTTGGCTGGGTATCTATACATATTAAGTGGAGAAAAGGAGGGGATTTTTTTTTTATTCCTTTTAGGTCTACCATAGTGTCTGTTGAGTACCATGTATTGAAAATGCACCCTAATTTGTAATGAGGTGAAAGGTCTGCAAGCTGAAGGGATAAGAAGTAAATTTCCAAGTTGGGGGATTCACCCTAAGACCAAAATCATTTTGAGTTATGGCTTTCTTTTCTCTACAAAGTCTTACTTGCAGACCTTACTCTTCGTGGTTATGGGTACATATGTGACTTTGCCATTCATTTCATTATGCATCATTCCCACTGATTCATTCAGTACCAGCCCATATTCACCTGGCCTTCACCCAGCATCCTTTTTTTTTCCTTTTATTCTTTTTCTGGCAACTACTTGTGAGTTATTTAATCTCAAGTGATAATCTACACCTTCAAAAATGACCCTCAGGCATACACTGTACATAACAGGGTAGCCTTCATCCAATTTTACCTGTCACTACCTATCCTTTTCATCTAATGATGTGAGAGTCTATTTGCCAAACAATTGCAGTTTGGACTATGATTTTGAACAATGCAGATGGGTTTATTCAGTTGCTAGGGATGGCATCTCCTGATGGCTCTCCTAATGCTCCTGTGTTTATTCTTTTCACTGCCAAAGTGTTCTCTTATTCATCTGAACTATCAACTTTCCCTGGTAACCTGTCTTTTAAAATAGCAACCATTGTCTCTCTGGGTCCCCTGAGGATAGAAAGGTTAAAAGACAGGTTTTCTGCTTCTATAGTGTGCCCCTGCTGAGAGAGGAGTTCTTGACCGGACCACATTTCCATCTAAAAGGTGTTACAGAACCCTGGATAATTACAGCAAGGGGCAGTCTGATGGCCAAAGCATGCATTTTCCTCCTGTAAGTTGGAGGGTTTGTTCACTTAACATCTGTCACAAACCACGTATTCATGCCTCCTGTGTTCTCTGGAGCAATTTAAAACATACTCTTGTCCTTACAGAGTTTGCAGTCTAACCCGCCCATTAAAGAATACATATGAATTGCCTTTTATGTACAATACCTTGCATCGGAATATTAAACGTGTCCCTAGATGATCACAATACAATAAGATTAGTTTTATACAAAACATAACACAATGCTGTATGCAGTAAATGACATGAGTACACTATAAATGTTCAGAGGCAATGATTTTCCAGCTGTTTTGCAGGTATGCCACATTTTTAATGTGTAATGCCAAACTCATTTGTTTTATTTTTTCTTTCCTACTCTCAATATTGCTCCTCTTTTTATCTTCAAACAATGTCACTTTAGCCAATAGAATTAAAATATCAGTCTTTTATTTCTCTCTTTTACCTCCCATTTCCCAGCCAGATTTTGACAATTCTATATGATAAACATCTTATAACATATGACTTTCCTTCTCTGCTCCCACCCTCTTTCTCAAGTGCATTCTCTTTTCATTTGTAACTTGGGCTTTTGCAATAATTTCTAAGCAATTGATCTGTCTATAACTGTTTCTTCATCTAATTCATCCTCTACACTGCTGTCAGAGTTATAATTCTGATGTTATTTGACTAATTTATTTCAATAAGTATTCATAGGAAAAAAGTTCAGCTATGTAAGCATGGCATATAAAGACCTACACCCGGGGTTGGCAAAGTTTTTTTCTGTAGAAAGTCAGTAAATACTTTAGGTTTTATGGGCAATGTAGTCTCTGTCACAACTACTCAACTTTGCCATTATAGTGCAAAAGCAGTTATAGGTAATACATAAACAATTGGCCATTGTTAGATACCAACAAAACCTTTTTTATGGACACTTATTTGAATATAATATAATTTACATGTATAGTATCCTTCATAAGAAAGAGAGATGAAACAGTATCCTTGATTTTTTCTTTCAACAAGCTAAAAATGTGAAAGCCATTCTTAGCTTATGAGCCATATAAAACAAACGGCTGGCCAGATTTGGTCCACAAGCCAAACACTGGCCTACAGACTCTGATCCTTCTTTGTCTCTCTGATGCCTCATTACCTCCACTCCTTTATCTTTTCTCCACTCCTTTGTTTCTGGCACAACAGTCTGCTTACCTATTCCCGTACATGCCACATACTTTTATACTTCTATATCTGTGATTCTTAACCCTGACTGCCCTTGCGCAAGAACATTCAATACAGGATCTTAAGGAATCTCCCCATATCCTTGATCCCAGCCCATGGAGCCTTCGTACTTAGTCTTCCAGAAAACTATGCCCCTGTGAGCATCTAATATCCTCTCCCAAATTACCAAGACAGTAAAAGACTGAGATTTTATGCTGTTTGCAAGGTAACAATATGGACATTTTATAAAGTCTATAGTGTAGCATAATTGATAAGATCCTAATTCACAAATATCAACACCTTGTGTTAATATTCATTTTGTACTTAAACCTTCTCTTTTAGAAATGAATTAGGTAGTCTCTTATAATGTATTTTAGTACCTTTCAATAAAGCTAAAATGTAGTCCAAAGGCAACGACAGAAAATAAATGCCAAGTTACACTTTATGGTGTGCATTAGTGTCTTTAGCTCTTTGTAAAGTTAATAAATGGCCAAATCACCTTTACAAAGCAGTTGATACTGTGAAATATCATGGGTTTCTAGGTTGTCATCCAGCCATTGGAACCTCTTATATTCAGAAACATATACATTCTGTCAAACCTCACTGATGTCTTAAAGATAGAAGTACTTTATATTTTAAAGGTATACTTTTTTAAGTACAACCTGCTACAATATAATATTTTTATGTTGTGAAATCTCTGGAAAATATGCTGGATCCAGTGGATCAGATTACCTATTCTGAATCAGATGAGACTTTACTAGTGTTTTAATATAGCATTAGTTATCTATTCTGCCATAAGAATCTACTACCAACTTAGTAGGTAGTTGGTGAGAAGTCTGGGTGGGTGTTACTGGATTCTCTGCTGAGGTCTAACGAGGCCAAACTCAAGGTGTTAGCAGGGCTATATTCCTTACTAGTGGTTCTGGGGAGGAAACTGTTTCAGGCTCATTCCAAGCTCATTGAATTCAGTTCCTTGCACTTAGAGAACTGAGATTCCTTTTTCCTTGCTGGTTGTTAGTCAGGGACTGGTATTTGCTCCCAGAGCCTGCCTGCATTCCTTTTCATGCTTTCCAAATGGCCCCAGACATGGCAGGTGGAATCCTTTTCCTGCTTCTAATGTCCTTGACTCCCCCTTTTACCACTTCTCCCTTGCCTCCAGACAGAAGAAATTTTCTGCTTGTGAGGGTTTATAGGATTAGATTTGGCCACCTAGATAATCCTGAAAAGTCTCCCTGTTTTAAGGTTAGTAACCTTGATTACATCTGCATGTAATACAGCATGTTCAAAGAGTCCAGGGACCAAGGCATGGACATCTTTGGAGTGCCATTCTGCTTACAAATATTATTAATATTTCATTTCTTGCTGACTGGAAAACTTATTAGGTTAACAGGAGTAATGAAACAATAACATGAAAATAAAAATGATTTTTATTTATCATGGAACAAGGATCTCCACATTACAGCCTTCATCATCTTCATATGCTCTTTATTCCAGACTTCTGTCTCTGATGTAAAAGAGGTAGTAGCAGGCATAACAACAGGTATCAAGGGTTAGTTTATAAAAACCTTTGGTTGGCCAATGACCATCGCAAAGGTTGTGACAAACTTTAGAAGTACCGCTTTGTTCAAAGTTTCTTCTATCTCTGTTATCACAAGGAAGGAGTAAGAGTATCCTCTGGCGAATAAAAAATTGACTTCTAGCTAACTTAGGGAATAATAATAGCTAACACTTATTATGTCACTTGTATTTATGACACCATTTAATGAACTCTTCACATACAGTGTTGTATTTGACATTGACAGCAATTCTGGGAGGTAGATACTCTTTCCCACAGTATACAGATAAAGAGACATTACAGAAGTTAAGTGATAAGCCCAAGGCTTCTAAGTGGCAGAACCAAAGTTTTAAAAACCAGATGCAAAGGCTGTGATGTTTAGAAAAGAAAGAAGTGCTTATTAAAGTTCATGCATGAAAATATTTTGGTTATTATATAAGGCCCATATCACTCCCATTTTCATCTCCCAAAAGCAACTGCTTCCAATTGTTTTATCTATTTGATTACCTTCATACTTTATATCACGTACTTATGCTACTATTTCTTGATTTTTCACTGTCAGTACTTGTCTAATGACACATGCCTTTGGAAGATGAGGCTATAACTTCTCTCATCTGCGTTGTCACTTCTTTTTTAAAACAAATCCTATTTTTCCATCTTGTCATTTTGCACATCTTTTTTGACATTTTTTCCCAACTGTTTTTTCTCTCCTTTTAATTCAATTTTTAAATGTATACTATCAGTTTTAATTTCCAGGGTTTTTTTTTTTTTCATCTGAATGTTACTTTTGCACAGCATATTGTCAGTTCTATGAAGATATTAATGATCTATTTGAGTGGTTTTTTTTTTTGTTGTTGTTGTTGGTTTTGTTTTTCCCCCAAATTTTCTCTGTTTTGGTCTCTGCTTTTCAAGTAGTTTTCGCTTAGTTTGCTGATTTTTGCCTCTCTGCTTATGTTTTTTATTTTTTTAAATATTTATGCTTATATTTAAGATAATGGAATTTTTATTTGTGTGGACTGTTTACTCATGGGCTTCACCAGTTGGTGTCATAATGGGAGATCATCAGGTAGGTTAGGCATTTTCTCTAGGGCTGGCCAGATTTCCAAGACTAATAGCTTTCTAAGGATTTCTACTGGTGGTGGTGGTGGTAGTTATCTTCAGATTATGTATGCAAGCCTTCACATTTTTACCGTTTCCTTGGTATCACATTCCTGTTCTTAGAACTACTTTCTGTCCTCTAGAGAAGAGACCCTCTCCTTTTTTTTCTGGGGAATAAATCTCTAATCTGATGGAGTACAAGTGTTCACTACACCAGAGAGATGATCTTGGGGTTTAAGTGCTATGTAAACTGACTTTGAACTGATTCTCTTATTTGGACCCCATCTTTACATCCACCCTCAGAGGTGACAGGATGTCCTTTCTTTTTTTTTTTAATTTTTAAAGTTTATTTATTTATTTGAGGGAGACAGAGACAGCGCAAGTGTGGGAGGGGCAGAGAGAGTGTGGGAGAGAGAGAATCCCAAGCAAGTTCCATGCTGCCAGCAGAGCCCGATGAGGGACTCGAACTCATGAAACTGTGAGATCATGACCTGAGCTGAAACCAAGAGTTGGATGCTCAACAAACTGAGCCACCCAGGTGCCCCTAAGATGCCCTTTCTAAGCTTTTTGCGGGTTCTGCAGTATGAATCCAGTTGCTGCTCAGATGCATTCTCTACTTTATGTAAGATTCAGCATTTGGAGTTTGCCCTTGTGCCTCTGCCTTCCAACTTCTGTAATGTTGTAGCTCATGCCTCTTCTTGTCGTTGAGATTATGCTTTTTAAAAATTGCCTTTCTGTCATCTCAGTATGTCCTGAAAGAGAGCAGAGGTAAACACTTGTGTGTTCTCTGCCATCTGCCATCTCTCACTGGTGCCTGAGCCAATTGTGTTATTGATCCGGGCGTGTTATCCTTTCAGGGCCTACTCAGTTGACAGTGGCAGTTTGAATTGTTCATTCAGATGAGCAAATAAGGATTTAGGGTAAGAGCAATATGCAAGGGGCTGACTTAGTTCAGGGCTTCATGGAGTACACGGGTGTTGGGTACTGATTTTCAGCTGCAAATACCAACACCTGCCCTTCCTCTCCCAACAATAGCCTTTAGAAGCAGTTCTAGTGCTGCCACTTAGCTCAGCTCAGCAAAGGCTCCTAGAGGAGTGTGTTAATTGTGGTTGAGTGTCCTTTAGACTTTTTAAGGAAAAGGACCAGAGACAAGGCTTTCTAACTGTGTTCCCTCAAGAAGGAAGAAATCCAATTATGTGTACAAATCTGAGCATTAAAACAAGACATCCAGGTTTTTCTCTTTGCAGTAACTGTGCCAGTGACAAGTTACCAGGGATTCTGAAAGCAGGTAGAAAATAAATCCATTACAATTATAGGTGGCAGACTGTGATTTAATTTGAAAACTATTAGTTCTCAGAAATTGTACTTTTTCTTGAGTGGATCAGTTATCTGTAACTACTTACTAAGCACTACTAGCTTTAGGCCAGGCAGAGTAGGAGGCTCCTGGTGTTGCTACTAAAAAGAGATGTAGAGTAGCAACTACCACTGTGCTTCGAATATCTTGGAACTATTTACCTCAATAAATATTTGTTAAAGTGATAATATGGGCACTGGTCTCAAATAGCATGTTCTCTAGACAGCAAGGTAGAGATATTTGTGAAAGCACACAGAAGAGACTTCAGATAGGTCTGAAAGCTAGAGTAACAATCAGGTGAAAACTAATTGCTAACCTGACTCCCCTCCCATGCATGGCTGAAAACTTTGACCAAGTTAAGGGGAGTAAATAATTGCCTGGGAAAATTTTGTGCAAAATATTCAAGACATTGAATATTGTCTGGTATGGCTAGACATATCAGGACTCTGCATTTGGCATCCCAAACAATTCTGTAAGTAAGGGAAAAACTTGGGTCTTAAAGCTCTCATGTCTAAATTGGACCGTTTCTCCTTTGTTTCTCAGTGCAATAAGTAAATAAACCTGGGCATACCTAGTTTGCAAGTATTTATATAAGGCATTTTTGAATAAACTGTTTTGACTAGAGTAAACTGTTGAATCAAAAACCCACTCCTATAACAGGTTTGAGTGACATTTTAAATCTGGAGTCCCTTAATTTCTTATATGGTGAAATGGTTGTATTCATCCAGTTATCTTGTCATGTGAATACAGTGGTAATCTGGGGCTCAATTTATACAACTAAAGTAAAACACTTGAAGAATTTTGTACCATGTTATCCTTTTGTGATAATTTTAGTCTTGAAAAATATATGCCATCATTCAAAGGGGACTATTTAAGCTGTTTTAATATGTGTGCCAGAAATAGTTTACTGGCACTTAACCATATACTCACTTTTCTACTGGTAGTGCATTTCCCAGACCCTCTTTTCTGTTGAGCTCAAGGGAAGTTCTGTCAATAGGAGACCTTCATGGAATATTATTAACTAAGAAGGCAGTAGAAGCCATTTCCTTCTGCTGTACCTTAGGCAGAAGAATTAGCAGTGGTAGCAGTAGGGTCATGGTTCTTGTTTAGTATCTTCAGTGGCACCAGCAGCAAGTGTAGTCCCCTGGGTTTTTGCAAGGGCACTAGCAGCTTCTTGACCTGTGGTCTGTATCACCCTCCCTTTTTTGCTCTGTGAGAATTTCCAACATTTTTCTAACTAATGTCTTGCATTAAATCTCTATCTCTGTGAACTATGTAGAGTGGTTTCTGTTCACCTACTTGGGCACTGGCTGATAAAGAACATAATTCCCTAAAATTAAAATTGGGATTTTCCTGTGCTTTTTGGTAAAGTGTTCTATAATTTCTAGATGTTGGCTTTATGCTCTGGCTTCTCTACTTTTAAGTCTTCTGGGGAAATTGGTTTAGTTTATTTGAAGGCAATATATGTAACTATATAAATAATATAGTCAAATGGTGTTCAACCTTATATGAATATACCACTTTATCTACTCTTCTGTTATACATTAAATATTTAAATGTTCTTGATTTAGTTATCTATTGTAGCATAACATGTTATCCCAAACCCTAGTGGCTTAGGACATTTTTTACCTCAGTTTTTGTGGGTCTGGAATCTGGTGTGGCTTAGCTGAGTCACCTCTCTTCAAGGTCTCTATCAAGACTGCAGTCAAAGTGTTAGCTGGTGTGTGTCCTCATTTGAAGGCTCAACTAGTGGAGGATCTGCTTCCAATATGTGGTTTTTGATTGGATGCAGTTCTGCATGGGCTATTGGACTGATGACCTAAATTCCTCACTGGTTGTTATTCAGAAGCTGGGTATTCAGTTTCTACTCACTTGTTTCTCAACAAGGGAATTCACAATATGGTATAGTACCTGGCCTTATCTTAGAAAACAGGAGAGAAGACAGGAGAGAGAGAGAGAGAGAGAGAAAGAGAGAGAGAGACAGAGAGAGAGAGAGGGAGAGAAGAGATGGAGAGAGAGAGATTGAGAGTGTAAAAGAGATTGAGAGGGAAAAAGATGGAGGGAGAGAGTGGGGAGAAGGAGGGAGATTGAAAGAGAGAGAAGGTCATAGTCTTTATAACCTAATTTTAGCAGTGGCATGCTATCACCTTTTCCACATTCTATTTGATAGAAGCAAGTCACTACATCCAGTTCACATACAAGGGGAGAGGGACTATACAAGCACGTGAATACTAGGAAGTGATCATTTGGACCCATTTCAGAAGGTGCCAGCCACATCACTTTCTAAAGAAATGATGTATTCTTTGATTTCTGTTCCAGTGCTTAGTAAAATATTGATGATAGCTGAGCTTGTATGTAGTATAGAGATAGCCTAATTATTTAGTTTCAGTGACCATGCATATATAAACTTGCAAGTAGTAATCATAGGCAACCAGGCAAATTAATCCCTATCATTCGTTTTGAATGATATAATATATGAAATCACCATATAAATGAATCATCTTAGCTGTTACTAGTTTATCTGAGAGATGTTTTTCTTTAGTTACAAAGAGAAGTTTAGAATTTCAAGTCCACCTCCACTCTGGAATCATCCCCTAATGGCCACAGAAATGGAAAATATGCCACCTGCAGACTTTGAGATAAAATGAACCCCATTTCCAGTGGGTGTAGAAATGTCTACTTTTGATGGGATCTTTCAAAATTGCATCATGCTTGTACTTCAGTTTCTCACCTAAATCCTGATAAATACCAAAGTGCTCTCCTTGCATAGGATCAGGTTTCCACTGTTAAAGATGTCCGTATAGCGACCCTGTTCTATTTCTTACAAGTCCTGCTAATGTCTTTATCATTTCACATATAAAAAAGACTTAAAGTGGCTCCGTTAAAACCCTCTCTATGAAAAGTCAAAATCCTTCAATAAGTCAGAATGAGATGCAGCTATATAAAGACACCGCAGTTACATGATTTTCCAGGTAGGAAATATATTGGCTATGCTGTACCATATTACATTTGAAGAAGAAAGCTTTTATATAAATCTGAAATATCAAGGCTATCAGCACACATATTTTAAATATATGCATTAAAATATTTGGTGCAAGGCTTTGCCCTGCATGAATGTAGGGATACCATTTTCCAAGTGATGAGATTTGAAGAGCAAATGGACAAACCAATACCCTAGAGAGACTCTACATCTAGTTTGACTCTGATGCCTGCTACTGTTTTATTTAAGAGCCGCTGCTTTGGATGAACTGATTGTCCCCTTTCCAAATGCAAATGCCTCTGGAAAGAAAAACATGTAATTAATTTTCAGAACCCAATATCTTTGGGTAAATTAATTAAATTCTTTCCATAGGACTGTTCTTGATAGATGGCAGAAGGTAGAGGGAAGGATTCTAAGTACTTTCCCCAGGCAAAGGGATAGACACGGAGGATCATGGGGCAGTTAGGTCATTGAGAGCAGATGGCACACTGGAGGGGAATGAGAAAACCCTATGAATCAAGTATTAAAATGTGTGCCAGAGACTGTGTGAAGTATGACATATACCTTATACAATCCAATCCCCACATCTCCCTTGCATGGTTAGAAGTGGCAGAGCTGGGATTCAGGCTCAGCTGACTCTAAATACAGTACTCTTTTAATCACACTTTCTCAGAATAATACCAAAATTTAAAGTGGGAAGTCCCAAAGATAGAATTGGCAAAGTATTTTCTTAATGTATGTATGGTGAGGGAGAATGTGAGAACCATCCCACACTGAAAATGAGATGCCTGTTACTGTCTTAACAGAGATCAGATTTGGATCCATTTCTCTTTCCCAAGGAAGATGTTTGTTTGGTTATCTTAGAATTTCTGTCTTGCATGCTTAAGGCCATTTGGCATAGATAGCTGAAGGGAACTGTGAGGAACTAACTGCATTTGCTTACATGACTCCTCTCCTTCCTGCAAATGTCAGACCAAATTACATCAGAGACAGAAGCAAACAATAATTGATGTTCATGTTAATAACCTGAAACATCAAGAAACGTCAAATTGTGTTCAGTATCTATATATAAGAAAATAAAAATATACATCCTATATTTCAGAAAGATTTTAATGTTTATTTTTTCTAAGTTTTGGCATCTAAAACCATTAATGTCAGTTCATTCCTTGACATATTGCTTAATTTTTAAAAATGCCTAAGAGGTGTTTGGCATGATTCTTGTCCTCAAGGATTTATACTCTTGTTTATTCAACAAGTATTTGTTAAGGGCCTACTGGACATTGTGCAGAGGTCTAGAGGCTAGAGATAAAGAAATGAACAAAATCATGTAGATTAAGAAAACAAGATTTTTTAAAAAGGCTATGGGATAGTGTCTATGTTCTTAGTATTATAGAATTCCAGGGAGAAAGAAAAACAGGGAAAAGAAGTGTTGGGGAACTCTGCACTTGACCAAATAAAGGCAGATTTTAATTTCCTGAAGCATTTAAGCTTTAACTTAGAATAATGACTCCTCTTAAAATTGTTTTCTGGTTCACATGTCCTTCTCCCCAGGGATACTATCCTGATACCAGCCAGCCAGTCAGCCAACAAATTCTTCAGGGTCTAATATATGCAGGACAATGGGTTAGGTCTTGTTAATATAATGATGAAAAACAGAGAAAACCCTGACACTTTTGGGAATATTTATATGTTGCAAAGTTGGTATATGTGTTGCTCTACAGGAAAATAACAAGGCGTTATTTAACAGGATACGTATTCAAAGACCTCTCTTAGGAGATGGCATTCATGCTTAAAACCTGACATATGAGAAAGAGACAAGCAACTGAAGATGTTAAAGAAGAGCCTTGCTGGCTCAGCATTTAGCCTTCACAGGAACCAAGGGTAAGAATGAGATGGCACGTTTAGAAAGGGAAACAAGGCCAGTATGGCAGATGCATTGGGAGTGAGGATGGCAAGCATATAGGGTAGAAGTGGGCAGAAATCAGACTGACAGTGCCTTGTAAGCCATAATAAAGAGCTCAAGTTTTATTCTAAATACAAAGGAAGCAGTGATTGGTTTTAAGCAGAGGGTGATTCAATTTATAAATGTCATTCTTTCTGCTTTGTGGAGAACGGCTTGGAGAAGAGAGGATGAGAGACTACAAGAAGGTTTTAGCTATAGACCAGGTGGATACATCATCCATAACTTTTGCACGGGGCAAATGTAGCAGATCATAAACCTGGAGTCAGTAGCACTAACTTGATTTCCGTTTGTCTGAAGCTTACTCTTATTTTGTTTAGAAACATGGAATCAACTCCACAGTGGCAAATGGCTTTTTTCTGGGGACCACTCTGCCTCAGGAGATGTCAAAGCCTGTGTCTAGTTTCACTCACAATGGGGTCTTTTTTTCTAGATGTTGAGTAACCTCTTCTCCTTTTCCTTCTTTTTGTTATTGTTGCTGCTGCTGCTGTTGGTATAACTTGCCCAGCCTTCCTTGATTCCTCCAGGTAATATTTGTTGTTTCATGCCACACCTACTGTCTCTCGCTTTCCAGCTCAACAAAGAAACTTCTCACATTCTCAGTCATGCTAATCAAGTAAAAATTACATACTGACCACATTATGTACCATGTAGAGAGCAGGAGAAGAAACGGTTCTTATATGGTCGAAGAGGTTCTATCATGCTCACCATTTAACAACACAAGGAGACAGCTAAGTGATAAGAATTATGATTGCCAAGGGCATGTGAAGTCAGTGGGTGATAAGGAGGTGACATGCCAGGAGGTCATGGATGGCAAGGATACAAACTCCCTAGACCATATTAATCTTTTTGGTTGCCATAACAAAACACCATAGACTGGGTGGTTGAAAAAAGACATTTATTTTCTCACAATTGTGGAATTTCTAAAGAAGTCTGAGATCAGGATGTCAGCACGGTCAGTTTCTTGCTTTGCAGGTGGCCACCTTCTCACAGTGTCCACACACAGCAGAGAGAGCTCTCTTTTTGTACCAATATTAATCCCATCATGATGGCCACCCCTCCCCTCTCCTCCCCTCCCCTCCCTGTGACCTCATCTAAAACTAATTACCTCCCATCAGTCCCATCTCCAAATACCATCACATTGGGTATTCAATCTTCAACATATAAATTTTAGGGGTCACAATTAAGTCCCTAGCAGACTGTATCAAGTTTTCCTGGAATATGTTATCATAGCCTTTTATACTTTTCTTTCATAGCATGTATAAAATATGCATATACATTATATAATTATATGTTATATGATATAAAGTATATATATTTATAACTATTAAATTTGTGTCTATCTCTTCGATGATACCAAGCTCCATAAACACAGTCCTTTGCTCATTATTTTATTTCTAGGTGTTAAAATGGTAGATAGCCAGCGGTGCCTCAGTGGCTCAGTCAGTTAAGCCTCTGATTCTTGATTTCAGCTCAGGTCTCATGGTTCATGAGGTCAAGCCTCATGTTGAGGTCTGTGCTGACTGTGGAGCCTGCTTTTGATTCATATTCTCTCTCTCTCTCTCTCTCTCTCTCTCTCTCTCTCTCTCTTTCCTCCTACCCTGCTCATGCACACACTCTCAAAATAAATAAACATTTAAAAATATAAAACAGGGGTGCCTGGGTGGTTTAGTCGGTTAAGCATCTGACTGTGGCTCAGGTCATGATCTCCCAGTTCGTCAGTTCAAGGCCCTGCGTCAGGCTCTGTGCTGACAGCTCGGAGCCTGGAGCCTGCTTCGGATTTAGTGTCTCCCTCTCTCTCTGCCCCTCCCCTGCTCATGCTCTGTCTCTCTGTCTCAAAAATAAATTAAAAAAACATTTAAAAAATTAAAAAAAATTTTAATAAAATGGTACACAGCACATATCTATCTAAATATCTATATTTAAATTTGAAATATAGTATAACTTTATGTTTAAAAATAATTTTGTGATTTATATATTGGGATTCTGCAATATTTCACTTTTTACAGTAGAATATATTGTAATTCATGTAATACATTTGAAGAAAATACATACAATGCATGCTAAGAAACTTTCAAAACATTGGCTTCTAGAATTACCTGCGTGCTTCTCCATAAACTCCTCTATCATTTGCATCGTGGGCAAACTGACAGAAATTTACAGTGTTACCTAAAACCTTCTGTGACTTCTATTTGATAGGTTTTATTACAAAAATAACTTCCATTGCTTTGGGCCAGGAAATCCTAGCTAGGAACCTAGGACTCACTACAATCTGGTTCCAATCGACCCTCTAGTTTTGTCACCTATTCTCTTTTAGTCTGGTGGCTCCAGGGACTGGTTACCAGTTTGTCTGTTTCAAAAACATGCCCTGCAATTTGGCCCCTGCTGCCTTTCTAACCTCATTGATAGCATTCTGTGCTGAGCTTTTCCCAAGGCATCAGCTACATAATCCTATTTAGTTCTTGAAGTGATCCTATGAGGTAGGTATTGTTTTACAAACTGGAGAAACTGTGGGTCAGAGAAGAGGAAAAAGCTTGCCTAAAATGACCTTTCTTATGAGCCCCAAACTCAGGTCTCTATCGCAAAGCCTGTAATTGCCAATGTAATAATTGCCTTCACTTCTGAAAGGCTCTAACCAAATTTACCTAAATGTTCAAGGCCCAACTTGGATTGCACTTCCTCTGTATCTCTTTGCTAAACACTTTAGTTGATGGAATCATCCCTTTTAATAACAAAAATAGCTAACATTTGTTTAGTGCCTGCTATACAGCAACTTGTGTTAAGTTCTTACATATCAATGTCTCACTTAATCTCTCATTGACCATATGAAATTAGTATAGCATTATTATAGATACGAAGTTAGTTTCACAGTGATAGAGTATCTTGTTCAAAGTCACAGGTCTATAATGTTTCAAAGAAGGGATTCAAACCCAGATATGCCTGGATCTAGAGCCAGAGTTTTGACCCACTTGTCGTATCTCCAGTTTTAGGAATATCACCTGCTAGTTATAGGATAATGTGTTAATGTGAAGAATTTAAGTGAAGTTATCCTGATTACAAATAATGACATGGAACAACCAACACAAACAACACAGATCCATATTAAAGAGTATAAACTGGTTGGCTGTATTAGGTTCCTATGTCTTTTGCAACTAATTACCAGAAATTTAGTGGCTTAAGATAACATAAATTTATAGACTCACAGTTCTGCAGGTCAGAAGTCCTAAAATCATGGTTTTGGCAGGTCTGCATTCCTTGTAGAGTCTCTAGGAGAGAATCTGTTTCCTTGTCTTAAACAGTTTTTGCATGTTGCCTGTATTCATAGGCTTATGGGCCCATCTTCCATCTTCAAAGTCAGGAGTATAGCATCTTTCAGTCTTTCTCTCTGACTCTTACAACTCTCTTTCTTACAAGGACCCATGTGATTACATTGGACCTAGCTGGTTAATCCAAGATAATTTCCCCACCTCAAGATCTTCCACTTAATCAAAAGTCCCTTTTGACAGATCATGTGACATATTTCTTTTCTTGAGATTAGGACATGGACATGTTTTGGGGGGGGGGCATTATTCAGTCTACTATAGTGGTAGTGGTGTATAGGACATCCAGCTACCAAGGGCTGGAGAGAGGGAGATAAGGACTGATTTTTTTGGATCCATATTACTAGTATTTTTATTTTAAGGAAAGACAGAGAGTAATGTATAATCCAAAGGAAAAAACCACTAATGGTGAGATTTCAGGCACCTGCAGCAGTTTTCAAAATTCAATACGTAAACAATTTCCTATTGTACACACATAAAACATCAACCTAGGAAAAATTACCACAGCAATTCTCAGCAATTCCTCACTAGGGAGTAAAGTGTGGTAATCAAATATCCTCTTGTGAACCTCTTCAATCCCATTGGAATGCTAAGTAAGAGTGGAGACATGGTCAGATAGCAGGGAAGCATAGACTTAGAGTCCCTCCAGTTGAAATGAGCATACCTGTTTTCTAGGTGGTATAGAGAAGACATCAAGGTGCCTGACCTGATTATCCAAGAGTTCACTGCAAATGGGTTGAAGGATTGAAAGTGAATCTGCAGTTGGTTGAATCTCATTCCAGTACCCCTTTCCATATGAATGAAATGGAGGAATATTTCTGAAGACAATAGAAGGAAAAGGGATGTCAGCTAGGAAAGAACAGAAAACACTGTGGAAAGGCCAGCAGTTCTGAGTGGGGAGTTGGTGGAGCAGTGGATTTCTTTCCATGCTTGGGTTTTAAATTGTGTCCCACCTCCATGATCTCTTCTTTGTCCCTTTTGCTCTTCAAAGCAACATCAGAGTCTGTGGTGGTGGCATGGTATGGATGCTTGTGAAAGGAAAGGCTAGGCTAGAGATGGAGGAGGATAGACAATGCTTTTTGTCTTTTTTTCCTCAACTCAAATTCTGTTTGTGTTGATCACATGACTTAGAAATGAAATGGTTAAAGGGGGAAGCAGACCTGCTATAAGTCACAAAAAGTGTTTCAGATTGTTATCCTGCTTGTATCATGGTATCTGCATTTCCATGTGAATAACACCTTTGAGAGCTGGGCTCTAAATTTGGTGTTACTCTTCCCCTCCCAGTCTGCAGTATAGGCAGAATGCAAATTGCTGAGTTTTTTAAAAACCACTTTGTTGAAATATGGTTGATATGTAAAAAAGTGGTTTGATGACACTTTTATCCCAGGTGGAGAATTACTGAGAAATTTTTGTGGGATTTTTTTTCTAGGTTAGTGCTATTATAATGGGAAATTATTTACCCATTGAATTGTACACATTTAATGTATACAACTTTATGAGTTTGGAGATAAGTACACACCCATGAAACCATCATCAATGCAAAGCCATAAACATATTCATTGCCTCCCAAAGTTTCCTCCCATCCCTATTATTGTTGTTGTTATTAGTAGTAGTAGTAGTACTAGAACTCTTAATGTAAGATCTACCTTTTTAGCAAATTTTAAGTATATAATATAGTATTTTAGCTATGGGCACTATGCTGTATAGTAGATATCCAGAACTTATTTATCCTATATAGCTAAGTGCTGATTTTTTTTGAGGCCACTATATCAAGCACTCAGAGCAAAGATACAGATGTAACTCTAGCATCTTGCAAATAGAGATGCAAATAGTTAAGGAAATAAATAGCAGACATTTGCAGAGTAACCTGAAGGAAATAAATCTCTTTAGTGAGATAATTTTAAAATAGCTAATTCAACTATAAGAGGTATTCTTTAAGTTGGTTGTCTGATTATTGCACTTAATATCTTGGTATACACATTTGGTAAACTGGTTAAGACACCAGTTCTTGAAAACTGTCAGCTTAACAAGATGTATTTAAGTCTCAAGAGATTACGTGTTAACATTTTACACTCTGGAAAAAAGTTGAAGCTACTTTTTCAGGATAAGATTTTCCTCAGCCTGCATAACTTCTCCTTTACATATTTACTTCATCCAAGCCAACACAGGCTCTCCAGCTTATCCACACTGACATGTTAATACAGATGTGACCCCCTTTTCAAGGGAATTTGCTTTTAAAAAGTGTGAAGTGAATGATACTTTCCACTATAACTAACACAGAATTGCAGGTAAAAATGGAGAAGATACTTGGAAAAAAGAGATTTTCTTCTACAAATAAGCAGCACATTTTATACTCTCGTATTCCAATCCCCTTTACCACTAAAAGCAATTTAAATGCTCATTTCTCTCGCAGTGTAATGTCCAAGTAGTTTTTTCTGAAACCTCAATGTCTGGAACAGATACAAACCTATTAACAGTTGACTTGGGGATGGACTTCCAGAGGTGGGTTGGCTATCATTTCCCAGTGTGAGGGTCAGAAGTGAATCAGCAGTGTAACACCCAACAAGCCCTGGAACATCTGGAACAACAGCAGAGGTGTAAAGGAAATAATTTCTCATGGCCAGATCTCAGACAAATTCAAACACAAACAAATCCAATCTGATGATAAATTCTCTTTGGCTCCTGCTCTTGTGTTGGAAGCATCAAGTCTCTGCCAGGACAACCAGTATGGCTGAAAGGAGAAAGTTAAAACAGCAATTAGATGGCACTAATATGGCTGCAATATAATCCCTCCTCTGGTTTCAAGTCTCTGACTGCCAGGGCTCTTGGCCACCATCCCAGGGCTTAATTGCATTTTGCAAGTAGCCATAGTACACTTGCCACTATATCTCCCTAAATAATTTTTAGACACAGTTTTCTTACCCAATTCAGTACAAAGGAACTGAAATACTTCTGACAGAAAAAGGAAAGTGTTTCATAGTTTAAAGATTGGCTCAATTAAGGGAATAGCTGGTTGAGGAGGGGATAAAGAATATGGCGGTACAGTAGAGGTACAAAATCATAGCCTTGAAGTCTAGAATTCTGTTTTTTAGGAAAGCAACATAGAGGAATGGTTAAGATTTGAGACATTGCTACTATTTAATGTTTAGATACATCTTCAAGTAAAACAGACTTTTAAAAAATGTTTATTTACTTTTGAAGGAGAGAGACACAGAGAATGAGCTGGGGAGGAGCAAATGGAGAGGGAGATATAGAATCCAAAGCAGGTTCTAGGCTCCAAGCTGTCAGGACAGAGCCCAACGCGGGGCTTAGACTCACAAGCCATGAGATCATAACCTGAGCCGAAGTCTGATGCTTAACCAACTCAGTCACTGAAGTGCCCCTCAAGTGAAATGGATTTTAATTGGAATTTGGCCTTAAAGTAATTGAGGGGCAATGGGGCTTAGTGGTTTTAAGCACTGGTTTCATTTTGGCGACCACTGGCTATAGGCCAGATCAATGGTTTGAGTTTCACCTGGGCTAGTTACTAAATATACGCACCTGGAGAAGCCACTTGAAATTGCCATATCTCCCTTTTCTCATCTACATATTAAGGATAAGAAAATATTTCTCTTACCTAGTTTTTTAGGATTGATAAAATACCTCTAAAATTATGAAATGTTGAACCTAAGACCTTATATTAAAATGTAACTAGAAAATACTTCTAGTAAATCAAGACCCATACGAGTTGTTGAATACATATTTCAGAGGGAATATAAAATCCTAAAAGGAAGGAAAAAAAGTAGTTGAAAGAGGCTTCACTGATTTGAGCAGAGCCTAAACAAGTGGTTAGAAGATAGGGAAATGGTAGCTGTTTCAGGAGAGGGGAACATAATGAATAAAAGTGTGGAGAAGGGAATAAGGGTGATGAAAAGACAGGTAGCTATGTTAAGTAGAATGTGATTCATAAATCTTGTCACAGCTCTTGTGTAAGCAGATATGTTACTCACAAAAAGGCATCATGCATTTAAAACCCACACTAAAGAGTAACTCATATAATTCAGAAATGTCTGATTCTTCCCAAAAGACAGCAAGGAGTGTGGGTAAACAAGGCTAAACTGAAAAAGATAAGAATAACTGCTAAATAATACATGAAAATAAAAGGGCCAAGTTTAATAAGGGCCAGAAATCGGGTGTTAAAGTCAAAATAGAGAATCAACAGTTTGAAATCAAGGAGATGAGGCCAAACAAGAGCAGAACTTCTACAGAGAGGGAGTTAAGGAAAGAGGGCCCTGATCTTAGCCTCCAAGACCAGCTAGTCATGAACACTTGTTTTTTATGAGCCAGCAGAAGACATTCAAGAATCTGACTTAAAGGTCTGGGATGGGGGAATGGATGGGAGGCCATTAGATCAATAATAACTCTCAATAATTCTGTGTTGCAATCTTGTCCCCTTAAGACTCTAGTCATAGGAAGAAAATCTCATACTTACTGAGCCAAAAGAACCACAAAGCCTGAAAGAGACCTTAAGTAGATATTCTTATATTATTTAAGATAAATTTCCAGTATTACTAATAAATTTGGAGGACTCTTTGGGAAAAATAGACTCTCTATAGGCTGGAAGAAACAAAATCATCAAAATCAATTATGTTTTGAGACACCAAACTGACTTCCAATAGTTACAGAGAAGGTTCATCCTTTACTATTTGAGATAATGGGAGAAACAGGGACGTAAAATTGACTTTTCAAAGCAAGGTCCCCTGAAACCAGTGTCTACAGTGTAATCTCTTACAGATTTAGGAATTTTCTCTGCAACTTTCTCTGAATAGAGCAGTATTTCCACATGGAGTATCAAATGCCCACTGTTGCAAAGGTAATGGTTATAGTGTCAATAGTATTCTTATAGTAACCTCACCCTGAAGACAAGTTTTGGCAGAAGCAAAAAGGGGAACCCAATCAGGAAACTAGTTGTTACAAAGGCCATTCGCCTTAATAAATTTTACTAACAAGTCTAGAGAAGTCAGCTCAGAGTCTATGAATTATATTGTTGCATAAAATAATGATCTGGATTCAATTAATCTTGTTAACCTTTTATTCCTGGTAACTTTGGTTCTGTCTTATCAGTAAAAACAAACAAATAAATAACAAAAAAATCCAAAGAACAACAACAACAAAACAAAGAATAGAAATTGAATTAACATGTGAAAAAATCTAGATGCTCACCGAATGCCTTAAACCAAAATAAATTCCAGATGGACTGAAATTTTAAATATAAATAACAGAAGTTTGAGAGGACTAGAAGAAATAAGTGAATAATTACACTGGAGAACTGCCTAGGCATATCCCCCAACACAAAGCTCATAAGGGAAAATATTGATAGATCTAATAACAAAAAATTTTAGATTTGGTAATGCAATTAAACCTATAGGTACGACTAAAAGCAAATCCCAATCTGGAAAAACATTTATATTACATTAGACAGATAAAGGTTTAACTTTCTTGATACTTAAAGAAATTTTACAGATCAGTAAGAGATGACAACCCCAAGAGAGAAATGAAATAATAACCCTCAGAAAGCATGTTCATCATTACTGGTGATCAAATAAATGCTAATTTGATGAGCAGTAAAAAAGATGTTTCAGCCTTGAGATTATAAAAGAGAAATACCCAGTGTTGATAAGGGTATGGGGAAGAGACAATATCATATACTAAAATAACAATGGTTAAATTTTATTTAATACATGATATATGTGTCATACCCCATTTTGCATTTCTATGTATATTTTCACATTCAATCTTCAGAATAACTCTGTGAAACCTGTTTTTCAGATGTGGAAATTAAGACCTACAGGGGTTTAATATGTTGCCCAGCACCTTCAACCAAAGATCATTAAGCTAGGATTTGAACCCATCATCTACCTAAGAGGCTATTTCTATTTAAGAAGAATATAAATTGATAATGCCCTTTTGGGAGACAGTTTGGCAAAATACACTCTAACTGCAAAATGTTTATATGCTTTTACCTAAGCAAGCATTCCTCTTTTAGGAATATAATAAATGATGTGAGAAAAATGCAAAATTATATATTCCATAGCACTTATTACAGTGTGGTCCACAGTAAGATGACAACTGAAATATTAAAGATACAGGAAGTGGCAAAGTAAATTTAAGGGACATTTTGGAATATTAAGCATGTATTAAAAATAATGTACAGATATATTTAGGGTCAGGGAAATGCTTTGGGGTTCAAAAAGCCTGGTACAACAGGCTATATATAATTTGCTGCTAAGTCCTATTACAAGCCCTTTTATGATAATAGTATTATTCTTATTATTACATTTATAGAGAGCCCTGTGTGTATTGAGTACAGCCAAAATAGACAAACAACCCCATTTTCATGGAGCTTACATTCTAGTGGGGGAGACAGACTATAAGCAAGGATGAAAAGAAAAACATAAAGCATATTAGAGTTTAAGGAGAAAAAAATAAAGCATATGCAAATTTGGTAGGAGGGTGACAATAGAAATTTAGGTGGGATGACCAGAAAAGACCTCACAGAGAAGATGACTTTTAAGCAAACAGTGCATATCCCATGAGGAAATTGAAATAGAGTCATGAGTTAATTTCCTTGCATCCAGGCTCCTAGTTAGTACAAGAGGCAGAACAGAAACACGCTGATTCTACTATGCTATAAATAATGATTTCAGAGTTGTATTTACCATTATTAATAGTAATTATTTATGGGTAGTGAAAAGATACCATGTTGGCTGATGTATAAGGCACGTGTCTTTTAGTGATGATTTGTGTGACCACAATATTGGTAAAGAAATGAAAGAGTAGCCTATTAGAAATCTTAGGCAAGGCGCCTGGGTGGCTCAGTTGGTTAAGCATTCAACTTGGGCTCAGGTTGTGATCTCAAGGCTCGTGGGTTTGAACCCTGCATCAGGATCTTTGCTGACAGCCTGGAGCCTGCTTTGGATTCTGTGTCCCCCTCTCTGTCTCTCTCTGGCCTTCCCCCACTCATGCTCTGTCTCTCTTCCTCTCAAAAATAAATAAATTTTTTTTTTAAAAATAAAAGAAATCTTAGACAATTTGTGAATGGATACGAATGTACACTAGACCCATCTCACTTCTCTGGCTTCTGCCGAAGTGATTGTGCTTCAGTTCAACACTCTGATTCTCAGTGATAACCTTTAGTTCCTAGACATGGCATCCCCCAAGTGTATTTTCCAGACTGCCTGTACGATGGCACCACCATTATTCAAGCCATTGGATCTCTCTTTTTTTCTCCCTACTTCTCAGATCCCACATTCAATTAATGGCCAAATGCAATAAGATTTACCTTCATGAATGCTTTATGTATGTCCTTTTCTTACCATTGTCACAGCTATGACACCAATTTAGGCTTTAATTCTCTGTCTCCAGGAGACCATCTTCAGGATTATAGCTGGATTTAACCAAACCCAATCAACTCACTCTTCTCATCAAATACTTTCAACGGACACCCCAGTTCCTATTAAGGTAAGTGCAAATTATTTATTCTGACATTCTTGGCTAGAAGTGACTGACATTTCTCAATTTCTACTTTGATTTGTACGTTTTATAGAATAGCCATGACACACATAGTAATGCTCACCAAAGGACCTAATTTTCTCTATATTTCTCTGTTCCTTGTGGTTAGGTAGGACATATGGCTAGCTCTGGTTAATTGGCTGTTAGCAGAAAATACATGTGTTTCTTCTGTGCCAAAGCATAGAGGAACAGGTGTGAATTATCCATGCTTCTTTATTCTTGTGAAGCAACAAGGAAAGCTGCATGTTTCAGATCATGCAGCTACAAAATGGCAGAATTTGAATCCCTCCTGATCTCTGATGGATATGTGTTGTGAGCAAGAAATAAACTTTTGATGTGTTGGTGCGTTCTTGAGCTATTGGGATTCTGGAGTTAATTTGTTACCGCAACACAACCTAGCCTCTCCAAACTGATGCATCACCAAAGTAGGGGAACTCATCAACTTGGATATCATTTTGTGTTTTCTCCTATCCTTATCCTTGCCTTTGTGTATCTCTCCATTGAGTACTTCTTTCTTTGAATGATCCATTCCTCCAGACCTTATCACATTGCTCTACTTAAGTTTTACTCATCCTTGTAGAACCATCCTTTTTTTTAAGTTTATTTATTTGTTTTGAGAGAGAGAGAGGGAGGGAGGGAGGGAGGGAGGGAGGGAGGGAGAGAGGGGTGAGAGAGAGGGAGAGAGAGAATCCCAAGCGAGCTCTGCACTGTCAGTGGACTCACTAACTGTGAGATCATGACCTGAGCCAAAATCAAGAGTTGGACCCTTAACTGATTGAATCACCCAGGTGCCCCCTTGTAGAATCATCTTAAATACCAACCCTCCTTAGTGCTTGTCTTTATTTGCCCAATCAAATATAATTTCTCTTCTAATCATAAAGAAGCTTGGTAGTTACTTTTTGAATGTTCTCCACAAATTATGCCTCCTATTGATGTTACCTGTATACTTTTTTTTCCTCTCAACTAGAAAGGAGGTCCTCTGAGGGTCCAAATCATTCATATATATATATGATATATATATATATATATATATATATATATATATATATATTCTATATATATATATATATATATATATATAGACTATATATATATATAGTCCTTTGTATCTAATAGTTGTCCAAAAAACATTTGTGAAACTGAGTTGAAGAATCAGAAGTATGCATTATTGTTTCCAAAGTTTCTACCATATTGGCTAAAATAAAGTGTGTTTGGGGTATTTGATGAATTGACTTTTATATAATGATTTTTTACACAAGTTCTGTTACTTTCCTGTTTCTTTTCTATTTCCATCATGAAATGGTGAACTTTCTTTTCATTATTGTCCTCTCAAGACCTAGGGCATTACTTAGCAAAAAATTAAGTGGTAGATAATGTCAGTGAATAAATAAAGATTCAGTACCTAAAATATTACTGTATAAAAATTTGAGTTAGCTAAGATTTAATTGCATATAAGACCTCTAAACCTAGAAAGAGTCCTCAACATATAAGCTGACAGAGTTTTAAAGCTAATAGTGGCTTCAGAATAAGGAAAATGAAAACTAAATTTTGAAGAAGGTGCTCCATTTGCAAAGGATTCTCATATATATTACTTCATCATTTGATTGATAAAATCACTCCCTGAAGTAAGCAAGTATCGTCTCTAGATATGAAGAAACTAAATCCCAGAAAGGTTAAGTGACTTGTGCAAAGTCAAACAGCTGGTTTAAAATGGGTTCTTAGGTCTTCTAATTCTTGGTCCATTGGTCACTCTTCTATGTTATTGCCTTTCCTTACCTAAGTTTTGGTCCATTGGTCATGATTCTATGTTACTGCCTTTCCTTGTTTAAGGACCAGAGACATCTTTAGTGTCATCATTATGTTTGTATCATGTGTTATCTTGGCAGCAGCAACTATGGTAAGTATCTGAAGAAGGCGCACACACATGTACACACACAATTATGCAAGCCTCCTTCAGTCTAGGCTAAAATAGAATTAATCCTGTGTTCATTGCTGGTGAATGCTGAATCCTTCCATATCGGTGTTTGTGTTTAAGAATAAGTCACTATACTCGCTCTGTAATTGAATGTCAAGAAATATGAAAATATATTGTTTTATTGCTACTGTTCATTGATTTATCGGAGTGATTTATTGTCGATGGACATGCAGTACAACAAATCACTTTGCTGACACCATCAGCTGCCTTAACTAGGTTGTCAGTTCACGACATTAAAGGTAATGGATGGTGATTATTTTACAGTAATGGGTTTAATCAGCGCTTTGAATGACTTAGCAGTCATGTCAGAATAGAGCCAACTCATCATTCATCAAGGCAGCATTTTGTTTACCAACATCATCTATAATTCATTTGATTGTTGACAATCATCAGCAAATAGCTCTCAGGCAAAGTTTTATCAGAGATGGAAATCTGCACAGCTGCAGCATGCTAAATCACCCCATGGGGCTGCCTGAGTAGATGCAGGTGGGGAGGAGATGCACTTTTCATCAGCCCCCAGAAAGGTGGCTTCCACCAACTGGGTTTATAATCTTCTTGGCATTCTCATGGAGTGGATTCTTTCAGGTTCTCTTTAGCCCCCAGTGTCATAGGGTCTTCAGTCACCAAGACAGATTTCAGGTAGGAAAATGAGAAGCACGTGATCTTGTTGTTTAATTCAGCTCAACACAGCTAAACAGATGGTCCTGGTTTTGCTACTTACAGCTAGTAGCATGGAGGCCTGATCTGCAACCACTACTAAGGGGTTCACACATCTTGGCAGGTTTGGTGACCCAGTGGGATAGATGTAGCAAGGGTCCATTTTCATAAAAGATTATAGGGCTTTGTATAGGAAATCTCAACATAAAGCTACGACCTTCTTTGGCCCTTTGAGTATCTCATATTTCTTACCAGAAGGAAAAAAAATATATATACATGGAACATTTTTACATATAATTTTAGTTTACAAACTAGCCATAGGGAGCAAAGTAGAGTCGTTAGGACCTCTGATTCTTATTTGTTGGAATTCCTTACTGTGTTATTTATCTACTTATTTTCATATGTGAGCCAAGCAAGAGACACAAGGATCCATAAGTAAGAATTTGAAAGGAAGAGTTATTTTGCAATCCGGGGACAGACTTCAATACACGTTGCACTACCTTGGTCTTCTGTGTAAGTAGACATACTACACAGCACATACCTTTGATGCCTTATAGGTCCCAGAGTGTTTGTGGGGGTGTAGTGCCCAGTGGGAGGCAGTGGTGCCAAACGGAAGATAGCAGCATCGATGGGAGCAGCAGTGTTCATGCTCAGCAGAAGCAGCAGTGGGAAGTGAAAGATGCCATAGGATCTGCAGGTGCCATGGACCCAGCATTAACTAGAAAATGAGATTGTAACTCAAAGAGATGACCAGAAGAGGAACAGAGAAGCCATGCAGTGGCTGTTAGGACAGTTTGATATTGAGCATTTGTGGGATATCCTCTAGAGGCTGCCAGAAATTATTTTATGTAGTGGCAAGCATACTTCACAAGAAACTGGAGACTCTAAAATAGTAGGGGTGGAACAATAGCCAGGGAAGAACTGGTCCCAATAATTAGCAACATGTCTTTGGCAGAATGATTGCTCCTCTCTTGCTCTTGTTTTTCTCCTCCATAAACTGAGAGAGTTAGGATATGTTGATTCCAGTGGCAAGGAGTGGGTAGAGCTACATCAGATCATCTGATTTCCTTTTCCAGAATACACATGGAGCTTTCAATGAATCTTAACAGAACCTGGGTTTGGGGTTTGGTGGATGTCAGATGAGGAGGTGAGAGAGTTAAGGGTGTTTGTATGTGTGGTAGAGGTGATGGATATTACTCTGATTAGTATTTCCAACATTGATAAACATTTGGTTGTACCATTTCTAATTTCCTTTTAGTTCTATGATTCTATAAAAATTTGCTGCATTAAGTTCTTAAATCAGCTTTAGTTTCCTTTTGTAGACCTATTCTTATTTCTTAGGCTGTTCCAAGCATCCTCAGTTGTGGAGGGAGTAGGCTTCTCTAAGTCAGATTCTGTGGGTGAGACATTAGACATGGATGCCACTGTCAAGTAGTGTAAGAAATGAAAGAAATATAATAACATTCAATGAGTGCTTGCAATGTGATAAACACTGTTCAAAGTGCTTTTCATATGTTAACTCACTCATTTAATCTCACAACAAATTTAGGATGTAAGTTTGGTTGTAGGTTAAGACAAATCCAGGTACGTAGAAATAAAATAACTTGCCCAAGTTTGCCCAGCTGGGAAGCGACAGAACCAGGCTTTGAACACAAGCAGTCTTCTCTCTATTAAAGTCCCATAGAAAGAGGATCATGATAAGGAAGGAGAGACCACTGATGATTGCCACCATGATGATGAGATATATTTTTTGGCAGTGTCTGGACACAGATATGGACACTGAACCCTGAAGGAGTGGCAGAGATTTTTTTTAAAAAAAGAAGACATAAGAAAGAATGATAAAACAAAAAGCTTCTCAATCCTACTTTGGATGTCAGTGGAAGAAAGTGATGATGTACCTTTTTTTCAAAACAAAATTGCTTGTTTAATAGCATGGACTTTATTAGATAAACATTCTTTCCACCTATTTTATCATCTGCAAAAGGTGGGAAATACTCAGATTAAACAGCTAGTATAAAAAAAGAGGAGACTATATAAAGGAAGCTTTTACTGCTTTTGAAACAACTCCATTTCCTTACATCTCCATAATGCACCCAGAGCTGCCTGCCTCCACTCTGGCTCCAGGAAATATTACTATGTAAGTCTTCCCTCTGCCAATGCCATCCTCTCTCTTCTTTAGATAATAGAAAGGATGCTCGGGAACTGACTAGAGGGGAAGGAGAAGTGGTCTTCAAAATTAGTTTGTTCAATTTGTGATGAGTAAAAGCTACCACTGCGGAGATGTTTCTTCATTTACTAGAATGTGTTCTTGCCAAATGCCCTTCACAAATCTCCAAAATGAGGACACACCGGCTAAAATTTTCACTAGTAAGAAACTTCCCTTACCAAAAACTGATGTCACCACTCAGGAGAAATTATGAGTGCTCATAAGCAGGACATCTATGTACCTGTTTCTCCTGATGCAAGTGTAAAGATGGAAACTGGGATGGCTTCTTACCTTTGAAAATCCAAAGGCTCAACTAATTGAAATTTGAAGGTGCTTAGATAATCAAAGCTTATGTTCAAGTCCTACACAAAAAGCTCAGAGTTTCTGAGAGGTTTCAAATATTTGAGTAACCACAGTGGTCATGGAGGGCCTGCACATACAGAAGATAAGCCATACATGACAGTACAAAACTGAACATGACCTGGAGATTGAAGCAACTGCAAAAAGGAGGTATCAGCATGGGCTGAGCTAGTTAAGTAAGGCATTGGAACAAAGGGAACCTTGAAGAAATGATTGACCACAAAAGGAGTGAGGACAATCAGAGCAAAAGTACATTAGCTTTAGCAGTGAGAGTATTACTGAAGAATGAGGTGATTCTCCTAAGTGTAACTTGATTTGGCTACAAGTATGTGTGTATATTTAAATCATTGTCTGAAAACATGCTAATATTACTGAAATTTTTGGTGAATAACACATGACTCATGTAATTTTCAAACTTTCAAAACTAAATGGATGAGTGATGTTTAGCTAGTAGAAAAATAGCAATGGGAGTGTTGCAAATGTCTTTCTACAAGAATGAGGGAGAGAAGGAGAACAATGTCTCTATGTGGTATTTTTTCTGTGAAATGTTCATCATTCAGATATTCTAACGGTTGAACGAGTTCTATATTGTTGGATGGGAAATATCCACGGAATTATTTTATTTGAACTAATTTTGAATCTTTAATAGAAATAATGCATCTATATATGCTAACTGTAGAAATGTTTTTTTTAATGCACATTAAAAAGTAAAGAAAAATACCTATAAAGTCATTGTTGTCCACCCTGCCAAAGGTAAATTAATATTTTGGTGTATCTCCTTCAGACTGTGTGTGTGTTAGAATGTGCTCATAATGGCTTGAAATTTGTGGTAGACTGTATATGGCTGCTGATGAGTCATCCTTCTATGTGTGCACATGGCTCCCACATTGACTTTGGGTTTAGCCCTGTGATTTTATCAGCAGGTGGGACATCAGGAAGCATGATGCAAGTGGAAGGCCTGATAACCACCTGGTCTAGACTTCATGAAGATATAAGACCTCATTTATAGGGAACTACAGTCTTAAAAGTGTCCCACATAAGCCAGGCCCCAGGTGAGCCTGTAGCTCCATTGCAAAGAATTACTGCATCAGTGATTCCAGAAGATTACAGCAGAAGGCCTCCTTAGCCAACCAAAAGATTATGAAATATACCATAGTATTACTTTAAGTCACTAAGTTTTGGGGTATAAATGATACATATTTTAAACCTAATTTTACATTTAATATACTGTGAACAATTTCTTATTCTTAAACAGAACTCAATAATGTTATTTTTAAATTATGTCATCATATTCCATTACAACATGTACTATAGCCCATCCAACTAATGCCCTATAGTTTGAGGTATTAAAATTAATTTTTAATGCTCAGTTGGTGACTCTCTAATGCCCCTTCTACTATCTGTGGTTCAGGGAATGTAAACTTATTTTGAAACAGGTTTATATGTCACTGTATTTTAAACTATTTGAGAATGGTAGCTATGATTTAGTCACCTTTTTCCTCCTCAAGCCCCTGCACTGTGCATAGAAAATAGTTGGTGCTCAAAGTATTTATTGAATGAAAAAAACATGAATAATTTCATAAAATTTTAAAAATAACAGTTAACACCCCACACATTACAATAGTGTCATATCCATGCAAAAAGTAACAGGTATATGTTAGTGATCTGTCTTCCTCTACCTTGGACTTTCATGTTGTCCAGAAGAACTAAGAAGAGAGTGTTTCCTTTGAATTCACTGTTGTCACATAAAAATTGTTATTTATTATTCTTGGGATTATTACTTCCATGTCCCATTCTCTTAATGTCCCACCTAGAATGTAGGTAACAACTAGCTGATGAATGAATTTGTACCAAATTGATAGCTTTTTGTTTTTACCATCCTCAAATATGTGTATGCTCAGAAAGAAATAGTTTCATTTTTCTAAAATCATATGACATCACCTATATTTTGGTCTTTATGGCAAGAAAATACTTTGAGGTAATATGCTGTTTTAGGATTTCTGTTTCTTTGGTTCCCTCTGTAAGTAAGGATAATTCAGAGATGGCCATATTGTATTTTTTAAGAAATTACCATCCTTCATTAAAGCTAATCCAGTATTAAACTTAGGTTTGAAGTTGAATATTTTAGAAAAGTAGAAGAATCAAGATAACAAGTTATTTTTTGCATTAACCTTTAGGGCAACTTCTTTTCTATTTTGTTTTCTTTGGATGAGGGAAGTAGATTGTAATCTTCATTTTTAATTAGGTTTTAAAGTATATTTAATCCCCAGGTTAAAGCATATTATTCATGTTTAATAGAGAAAATGAACAACGTTAAGGATGTCAGTTTCATACTGAAACCACCATTACCTATTTGGGTAACAACACTGTGTAGGAGGCACCGAAGCTGCAAAAGACTTTCCTGTAGTTTTTTTTTTTATAATTTTTAAATTTTATTTATTTATTTTGACAGAAAGAGTGAGAGAGAAAAAGAACGTGAGTGGGGGAGGGGCAGAGAGAGGGAGAGAAAGAATCCTAAGCAGGCTCCACGCTGTCAGCGCAGAGCCCCACGTGGGCTTGAACTCAGAAACCATGAGATTAGGACCTGAGACGAAACCAAGAGTCAGACGCTTAACTGACTCTGCCACCCAGGCACCCAAGACATTCTTGTAGTTTCAAACTTTGATCCACAGAACTCTTTTCCTTCACTACTTTTTATAGTTAACCACTGAATATCTGCTCATTTCACTTCATCTTCCCATCATAGCATCCTCCCTCTTTGGGAAGCAGGGGAACAGAGAACCAACATTAATTAAGCATAGCCTGTGATCCCATGAAATAGACCCAACTATTCATATTTTATAGCGAATAAAACAGACTCAGATGATTACAGATCAGTTGGTTGTAGAGCTGGCACTCAGATCTCTCTAGATTCAAAGAATGTTATTTCTGATATGGAATAATCAGAAGGCCTCAATTCTTGTTGTAGTTCTTGGAATGCTTGTGAGATCTTAGGCGAATACATGAGCCTCAATTCCTTATTAGCAAAAATTTTCTACCTTTCTTACCTATGTATAGGGCTAACATTACTTTTCCCACCTGTCTCATGGGGTGATATGATATTGGTTGAGAATGTTTTAAAAACTGAAACATTTTTATAGAACTATATTGATTTAAGCTCTAGATTCTGAATGAATTTAATGACTGGCCCACATATGGTACATGAGCATCTTGGCCATCCTCATGAGTGAGAAAAAGGACTGTTTAGAATGTCCTTTTGAACTGAGCCTTCTGCTTTTCTGTATATGGTGACACATTGATTTTCATTTCTTCCTGCCTCAAAGCAGTCTTGGGGAATTTTTGTTTTTTCTTAGGTAACAGGGCTGAGATCTACTCACCAAGAACAGCTTTTGAAGGGAAAGAAAGTTGTGCCTTAGAAACACATACTTTGAATCTGGTGAGAGAATGGAGATGAATTGGCTGATTTCCAAACATAGAGGGAGACATGTCTTTGAGTCAGTGATTGCAATTACTGACTTCGGTGTGCATATTGAGTGAGTCAACCCCCCTTCTTCTGTCGCCTGAGCACTAAGTACCTTACATTGTCTTTTACAACTTTTCTTTCTCTGTAACAGGTTCCCTCCTTTTTTCTTAATCTCTAAAATAACACTTTTTTTATGCCAAGAATTGGGCACTAGATGATAAGGAACATGTTGTTTGTCAATTTACATTATGGTTGGTCAATTTATTTATAGCAGTCCTTCAAACTTCACACCTGCAAAAAGGGGATATGGTGTTAGCTCAGGTCTCTCCATTCTGAATATTGAGAAGGTGTTTGGAGAACTTTTGGGTTCCTCTGAGTCACACTGATTGCTTCCAGTATCTTCTCGTGATGGCAGATACTAGTTCAGTGTTCTAGCACTTTCTTTCCTCCAGAGGCAACATGCATTTTGTGAAACAATGTAATGTTTCTATTAGGTTGAACTGTGCGAATTACTGTATTTGTAGGGAAAAATAGTCAAATACCAGCAGTTTCATGTAGTTCAACCTAGTATCTCCAATGATTATCTTTTGCATACATGTTTACCTTCTAATATGTGGACCAAACTAATCTATCCCAATTCTCTAAAAAGAAATAATAGCATCAGGTGTTCCTACTAATAGATAGTATTAAGTAATTAAGTTTTCTTCTTTTTCTTCAGTCTAGAGTGATTATTCATCAGATGATGCAGCTCATGAACTTGACAGAGGTGATACAGTCATGAGGAAACACAGTGTCACCTTTTTGCAGGTGGGCAGGTTTGCAGCATTTCAGTGCTCAGGGAGATGGGAAGCTAGGCAAACTGGTGCTGGCAATAAAGAGGAAAGGATGGGGGGAGCAGGCATGACACTGTGGCCCAGGCCAGGGAGCAGTGTGAGAAGGGTTACTAGGAAGATCCCAAAGCCTTTTCTGTAAGCATTCACTTTGTTTTAGAGAGGAGCTTCTGATAGTTGAGAAGATAACTGCTGAGAATAGGGAAGCCCAAACACTGGGGAGTATAGAGGCTGCCTCCCAATCCCACTTTACCACTTGCCCCAAGCGTTATGTATCTTCCCATGATGAAAATAGAATTTGGTGATTGCTTTAATGGCAATTTGCAATCTCCATATTTAAAGTTTATATACTGTATATTTTTCCCATTAATTATATTTCTTTCTATAAATTAGTTTTCCAAATTCATGTTAGAGGACAGTATTAAAATGCTCAGGGACATTGCTCTGTCAGTGAAACCATGACAAGAATAGTGGAGTGCTCCTGAAGCCGTGAACTAGCCCCAGAGTGGCAGCAGTGATTTGCTAGCCAGTCATGCCATTAAAGGGGGATTCACCCCGTATTACAAAGCAGGCAGCTCGGGAGATAATCAGATGTGGAAGACTTGGGTGAAACTTTTTTCTTGTTTTTTTCCCCCTTCCATTTTGTTATGCTTTGAGTACTATTGTGCTATTTTTCACTCCTACATATGAGTATTTATTTACTGTACAGCATTAATGATTATAAAAATGATATAAAACCAATATTGAACACTCTTTATGTGGTAGATTCTCTGCTAACGGATTAATAGGCTCATCTCCTTTAATCCATACAAAATTCTTGTATGTCAGGTATTATTAGTACCCCCATTTTGCAGATGGAGACATCTAAAGTTTGAGATGTTGATTAACAAGTCTCAGGTTATACAGTTAGGAAGAGCAGAACCAAAACACACACCGTGATTTGTCTGACAGCGAAGGCAGGTTATTCTATGAATTCTGCATTCTACCACTCTGATTAGCTTGTGCAAGGACAAGAGGATGAATCCAGCTGAACACTGAAGTGACTTCTAAAGGCAGTATGACATTAAGGGTGTGTATGGTGGACCAACCAGGCACCCCTGGCATCTGTGTACAGGAATAAAGCTCTGCCTACCTATAGCCATATTATGAGCTAATATGCTTCATTTATTCCAAATTGACCACTCATTAATTTCCAGGTGACACTCTATTCTACCATTTAGAAACTTGAAGTATTTCTAAGTGAAATAAAATGGCGATCTACAAACTTTCATGTTCTTTGTCTTAAAGTTCAAAACACTGGCATTAAAACTTCAATACTCCACTGGCCTTCACTGGCCTAATATTTCTTCTTTTACATCAGTTTTGCTCACCTTGGAGATGGAATTTGAAAGTAGATTAAATAATTTCAGAACCTTTGTTACTATGGTGACCTAGGATGGAATGTGTGAGATGTTTTCCTTCATATCTTGAGACTGAGAGGTCTGCCTATTTGTCACTGTCTTTTCAGAAGTTCATGATGTGATAGAAGGGATAATGTATGGGAAAAAGTGGTTTAGAGACAGACTGAGAGAAATTAAGCTTCATAATTGGCCTTTGTCTTCTTTTGAGAGGTTCAGATGTGGATAATTCTGTGGCTCATGTTCAAAGACTAATAAGTCTTATATGGTTTGAAGCCTTATTACAACACTGTACTATTTATTTCTGAATGTGGCCCAAAACATATTCTTAGGTTTCATCTCTTTTCTCAGCATGCTCATTCCTGGGTAATGTCACTTAGCCTCAAGTTTTGAATACCATCGATATAATGATGATTTCTAAATTTATATCCCCAATCAAGAATTCTTTACTGAACTCCATACTTGAAACTTAAATGCCTTCTTGACCAGCATTACCAAATAAGATTTAGGAAACCCAGTTAAATTTGAATTTCAGATAAACAATAAATAACTTGTTAGCATAAATAAATATAATATTTGGGACATACTGCATTAGAAGTTACTATTTTTCTGAAATTCAGTTTAACTGGACATCTGTGTTTTACTTGCTAAATATGGTAACACTACTCCTCAATCCAATACCTGTATTTAGATAGCTAAAAAAAACGCCCTAGGCTTATCATGTCCCAAGCAAAACTCCCAGATATCCTCAACCAACATGCTTCCCTCAGTCTTTTTCAAATCAGTGAATGACTACTTCACTCTTCTGGTGATTCAAGCTAAAACCTTGAACTCTTATCTTTTTGGCATACCTATATTGAATCCAATTATGAATTATTTTGATTCTACATTTATTACGTGTCTAAAATGTGACTACCATTACTACATCCATTGATTTTGTCTTGGACCAAGTTACAACCATCATCTGCTGGGCTACTGAAATAGTTACCTTGATTTTGCTTTTGTATGAAGTCAGACTGATTCTTTAAAAATATAAATCATAACATGCCAGAAAGCTCTAATTCTGAGTAAAATCCAAAGCCATAAAAATTGTCCAAAAAGCCCTGTGCCCAGCTGTCCTCTCCTTGTTGTAACCTGTCTTTCCTCATCCCCAAACACTCCTCTAATTTGCTCTATGCACACTAACCTCCTCATTGTTCCACAAACACACCCAGCAAACTTGACCTTAGAGCCTTTGTACTGTGCTGTCCTTTGCCTGAAAGCTTCCTTGCCTCACCCATATGACTTCCTCCCTCACTACATCCTTCAGACTTTATAATGTCTTGAAGAAGCTTTCCCCCATTCTCCACCCTCCAGCACTCACTATTCCATTTACATTGTTTAATTTTTCTCCATGGACTTGAACCACATGGAATTGACCAACATTTGTCAGTTGATCCACATAGAATGAAAGCTCAGTGATGGCAGGGACCTGTACTGTTGTAGCTCTAGAACTTAGGACACTACCTGGTTCTGTGAAAATCTGGTGAATAAATGAATGAAATCATCAATGGTTTTTGCAGTAGTCAAATGTAGGAAAAACTCACAGAAAAAATGGATATATGTATGTGTCTGAATTGGAATGTGTGTATTTGAGTATAACAAGATGCACACGGACATGGAAAGGTAATCATCTTTGTGTGTATGTGAGGGTCTCACCTAATCTCAGTATGCTTGAATGATAAGGATGCTGGAAGACTTAACTTACTTCTCTGTTCTCTATTACTAGCAATCTATTGATGTCTTTGTCTAATGCTTTGTGTATCTATAATCAGAATTTATTTTTGCTTACGCTATTTTGAAAGACTGAGGAGGTTTTTCCTTATTACTTTGGGCAATGCTTCCTTGAGTCATATGTTAGCAGTGGTAACTGTTTATCGTGGCCATTCCTCTTTTCTCTTGGCATCTACATGCGTTCTTTTAATCACATTGCCATTACCCTCTAATTATGTAAAATTATGTTACATTAAGTATAACTTCTGCTGGTAGCCACAGGGTGGCATTCATGTTCTTTGCTATCACTTTAATGACTTATAGATTACAAGGTCACTTTGAGTAGATAAATAGCCTATAGATCCTTTCCAGTGAGGTTCACATTCTGAATTTTCATATTAACACTTGTAAATTGCAGAACTTATTATGCTATCCCACCTGCACCTCATTTTGCTTCCAGCATCTCCAGTCCCTTTCTGCAGGAATCCAAGATGATTCTATCAGGTGGCCTTGTTTTAATATTTGACTCAGAGAGAATCTAATGAAAGCCAGCAGCTGACACTGCCTTGGTATTCATTTGAACTCAGCCATCATGGGAAGATTTGCCAGCAGCCGTTAGCACAGGGCTCTGACTGAATGCTTGGTGGTAAACACTAAACTGAATAGCACGTAGGATCATTTACCCCAACAGGTTTGTGCCAGTCTAGGTAGATTCTCCAGACTGGTCCTTGAGGCAGTAAAACCATCTATTTAATATTTAAACATGACTTTGATTATTAAAAGAAAACACACACAAAGAAATGTTTACATGGGGAGATTCAGCTGTAATGTGGCATCTGGTTTTTGTTTTTGAGATGCGAAGCTTATCTCTTCTACTCTTACACCAGAGCTGACCATTCATTAATTCATTCTTTTAGATAACTTCATCTCATTCATTAACTTATGGTGAGTTCATATATCATTATATATTTTACCCATATTGTCACATTTATTACATATTTTATTACATTTCTCAAGCATTATTTTCCCCACTTGATTGATGAGGTGAGGATTAGCAGAGTTAACAATTAGTTGAAGGCAATACTGAAAGTAAACTATAGGGGTAAAATAGAGGGTTTTGACTCACTGTTTTCCTCTTTTTATATCCCTACAGTTCTAGGGGTGGGGGGTGACAGAAATACCTCTTACTTCCAGGTGCTCCAGCACCTGAAAGTCCTCTCCATGCTCTCACTATCTCATGTAGTGCTATAGGGGTTTTGTTGGCTTTCCTGACTTCAACCTCTTTACCTATTCTATAGTACTTTCCCCTTCTTCAGTCAGCTTACTAAAACTCTGATGTCCTTTTTTTTCTTAGAAAAAAGTGGGATCTCATTACAAACTCATTTTACCTTCCTTTGACCTTTTAAAATTAATTCACTGAAAAATTTTCTCCCTCTAAACCCTTGAATGTTCCAGTGACTCAGAGGTAACAGAAAACCTTGTGGTTTCCTTAAGCCACAAATATAAACCCAGTACAGAAAGCCAGATGTCCATTCCAATATATTAAGCAAGACTTTAACTTTCATTGGAATTTTCCTGTCTTCAGGGAGCAAAATGCAATCAGATTCATCCTTTTGGCTTGCTTCCCTGTCCTCCTGTCTGCTAGATGCTCTTACTGACCCTTACAGGGTTGTAGTGCATGTAAAGAAGAGAGGTAGTGGAACAGGGAGTTTGTACGTGGCTAATATTATTAGAAGACACCTTTGCTTTTCTGATGCCTGAAAGATAGGTAAAGTGACCCTATGCCTTATGGCATTTATAGGTTCTTCAGAGACTCCTTGGCTGGGCCCTCAGACTGTAGCTCCTTTCATTTGAGAATCACCTCTTCTTTGAGTTGGTGTTCCTTATGCCCCTCAACTTCTGGTTTTCTGGCTTTCCACTTCACATAGACCCTCTTTGGGAATTTCACTGGCACTAAAAACAACCCTTTTGATGCAGGATCATTTTAAACATGACCCTAACCTCATATTTCTTTTAATCATAGGTTCTATATCTGGTCCCCAGCATTCATGCATCTTTGATCATCACTGAGAGTGGTTACTCCCCAGATAAAGCAATTTTACTCTGTTACAATGAGCTGCTTTAGCTGGCCTCTCATCTGGATTCTTTCACATAGAATTGACAATGTTGTTCCATGTTCTCCAAATGTAGAGAATGTTTTTCATACTCTCAGACTAGTCTCATAAATCCTTTCTCTGGGCTTGAGAAAATCCATACATTCTCAACACATTTTTGTCTTCTTTCTAGGCCAGTTGTCTAATTAACTGGCTCTCTGAAACCTACTTCAAAAATATCTGCCTCTTTGTTGTCTCACTTTTGTATTTAATATCAATGGTTGGATGCTTCAAATATAAATCCCACAACATATATTTGAAAAGCATTATTTAGAATCCACTTTTTGGAACTGGTAGACTAGGTAGTTGAGACTAACTCTACATTCAAGGATAAAACATAAACCAATTTTTGTGTTTTAATCTGCTGGAAGGCCTCGGAGAACTAATAAGTCAGTGAGGAATTATTGCAACAGCATCTTGGAGATCCTGGCATTTGGGGTTCACTTTGGTCCAAGAGGCATTTCCTGAATTGAAGAGCTCTCTTGGAAAAGGAGCAGCCCTTTTGACAGCTTAGAAGGGCCAGTAAAACAGATTGGAAGTCTCAGAGTTTCCCTGAAAACTCCTACAGAGCTGCACCCCTGGTGAAAGAACAAACTTGCAAACAAGCTATTGAAATCACTGAAGAACCTTGAGTCCTCTCAGTGACTCAGGAGTTTTCAGGTCCTATAATTTATTAACCTAATTCCTGATTGTAGTTCTTACAGTCACCCGGAAGAAGCCAAGTGAAGTCCCCTGTGAAGGAAATGAGCATCACTCTAGGCCCCAACTAATCCCATAAATATTAAAAAAAAATTTAAATCTCATAAATATTTAAAATGCAAAGTCTGGCATAGAAACAAAGAACCAGATGTATGCAGATAAGAAAACGTAAAAATGAGAAATAGTAGAAACCTCAAAAATAGAAAAAACCTCCCAAAGGCTCTAGATACTGTAATTTAAAACTTAAAATTTTACTTATTTTCTTCAGAGAGACAGAAGATGAGATACAAAATGTTGGCAGAAAACATGACATTCTAAAAAGTGACACAACAGATTTGAAAGGAACCAATATAAATTCCCTGACTACAAGTGCAAGAAACAAAATTACAAACTCATTGGATTTGTTGAATAGGATATTAAACATAGATGAGAAAATTACATATCTACAAAAAAGCGTGGAGAGACAAAAGAATGGAAGATGTAGGGGAGTGGGCAAGGGGAAGATGACACAGCAAAACTGATATATTCTTGCCACCTCAAATCACATTTGAGGTGCTAATGGTTAAGAATTTTCTAAAACTGATGAATCATAGACTCAAGAAATCCAACAAAACTATAGCAAAATAAGTGAAACTAACCAATACCTAGACAGATCACAGTGAAGTAATAGAAAACAAAAATAAAGATCATCTTAAAAATAAATAGGAGAGGGGAAAAGAGTTTACCTTAAAAGGAGCAGTATTGAGATTAAAAACTGATTTCTCAAAAGCATCTTAGCTTTGAAAAGTTAGAAAAGGGCAATGAAAAAATACCTTCGGTGTTTTGGAAGAACATAATTGGCAACCTTAAATTTTAGCCCAGTGAAATGTCCTTCAAAAATGATGGTGATCATGACAACCAAATGTAATGTTTGATCTTGGGTTGATACTGCATCAGAAAAGATAATGCTCTGAAGTATATTATTGACACCATCAGAAATATTTGAATATGTACAATGTAAACTTAAAGTATGGTCTGTGGATCAGCTGCATTAGCCTTATCTATGAACTTATTAAAAATGCATAATCACAGGCACCCTCCCAGACCTAATGGATTAGATTCACATTTTAATAACATATCCACATGATTTGTATGCACACTAAAGTTTGAGAAGCACTATATTAGTTAATTGTATCTTATTTATGTTAAACTTCCTGAATTTGATAATATGTAAGTATGATCTGTCAGAAAATGTCTTTGTTCTCTTCAGATAAATGCTTAAGTATTTAGGGTTAAGGAGCCATGATGTTTCAATTAGTTCAAAGTGCTTCTTTAAAATGGCCAATGATGAGAGGTAAGCATACCTAATGACAATAACAAAGAAACATATATTATTACTATGAGGGAGAGTGCAAAGTATGTGGTAAAGTAAGTATAATTAGCAAGTCTAGGTGAAGAGACAAGTGTTTCTTGTGCTACTCTTGCAATTTGGAATAATCAATTTGGGGAAAATGATTCTCTTGGGTTTAAAAATACATGTAATCTATATCACAGCAATTCCACTACTAGATATGCATTCAGGACAAATATGTATGCATGTCTGCTAATAGACATAAACAAGAATGTTCAGAGTAGTATTGTTTGTAATGATCCAAAATTGGAAACACTTAAATTTCTAACAATAGAATGGATAAATTATGACATAAACACACAATGGAATACTATACAGCAAAGGACATAAATTGACTACAACTACAGATAATAATATTCATAATTCTTACAAATACATTGGATGAAAGAGTCCAGAACTAAAAAGAATGCATACTGTGTAATTGTATTATAGTTGACAGATACCTAATTAAGTGGTAAAAGTATAAATACAAGTAATTTATCACTTTACATGTATTTGTAGGAGGGCAGGAGATGGTTAGGGTTTGGAAGGAGCTTGTTTAAGATCTATGTGCTAGTAAGAGCCTACACCTTGAAATAAGAGTTGTGTGATGTATATTTGCCTTATAATTCATTGAGGTGAACATTTGTATTTTATGTACTGTCTGTATAGCTGTTTTATTTCAAGACCAAAAAGAGATTTAAAAAATAGGAAAGAAATAATCACTGTGGGGGTGTCTGGATGGCTGAGTTGGTTAACTGTCTGACTCTTGATTTCCGCTCACGTCATGATATTGTGGTCATAAGATAGAGCCACGCTCAGCATGGAGCCTGCTTGGGATTCTCTCTATGCCCCCTCCCCGCTCTGGTTGTTACATGGAAAATGGACTTGAAGAGTACAGAATGGAAAGAGGGAGATAGGGGAAATTTGCTATTGTCTGTGTGACACATGGTGGTGGTGTGGACCAGAATGATGGCCAGGGAAATAGTGCTAAGTGATTGGATTCCAGACACAATTTGGTGGTAGAGTTAATGAGACTCATTAATGGACTGTATGAGTAGACTGAGTCTTATTCCCTTCCAAAAGAAGGCATGAAGAATATCATCTTGGTTTTTTTTTTAATCTTTTTTTAAAATTTAATGTTTATTTATTTTTGAGAGAGAGAGAGAGAGAGAGAGAGAGAGAGAGAGAGAGAGACAGAGAGAGAGCATGAGTGGAGGAGGGCACAGAGAGAGGGAGACACAGAATCTGAAGTGTGCTCCAGGCTCTGAGCTGTCAGCACAGAGCTCCACGTGGGGCTCGGGCTCACGAACCACGAGATCATGACCTGAGCCAAAGCCAGACGCTTAACAACTAAGCCACCTAGGTGCCCCAGCTTCTTGGCTTTTAGACTGAGTAACTGTACAGTTATGGGGCCACTAAGATGGTGAAGAACATGGAAAGAACAGTTTGGAAGAAATCATAAATTCATTTTTGGAGTTTTTATGAAAAGAAGTCTGTGGAGACCAGCGCAAAGTCTCAGGGCACTCTGGAGAAAGTAGTGCCATGGAAGGAAAGAGAAGAGAGTGTTTGAAGAAGGAGAAATTAGTCAAGCAAGGTGAAGACAGAGAAAGGACTTTTGAGTTGGGCGAGATAAAGATTACTAGTAATTGTTGCAAGAGCAGTTTTGTTGGAGGTGGTGGTAGGGATATAAGCCTGTTTGAAGTGAGTCAAAGTGAGGAAGTTAAGAGTGCAAGAACTGACCATTTTTAAGACATTTTGGGTGAAAATAAGATAAAATAGTGTAGTAGCTAGGCAGAGACATTGGTTCAAAACATTTAATAAGGAAGAAACAAGGACCTATTTCTAGGTTGATGAGAATAACTCAATGAAAGGAAAAGGGTAATGCAGAAGAAAGATGGAATACTTCCAGGGATCAATCCTTGAGCAGAAAAGAGGTTATGGGTTTTATTGAGCATCCATTATGTGGCAGCCTTTGTTCAAGGAACTACAGGTATTCAGCATAAAAATTCATGTTCTGCCTTCAAGGACAGCACAGAGCACTAGGGGAGAGAGATATGTAAACTAACAATTGCAACACAGTTTGCTGCTAATATACAGGAATGCATGGAATACTTCACTACAGATCTCCTAAGTAAGTCTTGGAAGCAGTGAAGACTTTCTCAAAGAAATTACACTTAAGCTAAATCTTAAACGGTTTATTTAAATCTAAACAAATGTGAGAAGGATAATACAATAAAGGTTCTCTTGGAACTTTCCCCACTCTCCCCACTAAACTTCCCAGTTTTACCATTTGTCACAGTATCCCTGCCTCCAAACATGCATGGGTAAAGATGCCCTCATATCACAACACCTGGCATTTGTCTAACATGTCATGCTACCTTATGATGCACAAGCTGTTGGTGTTCTGTGACGGGTTCCCTCCTTTCTGGTGAACTACTCGTCTTTCAAGACTCAGGTTAAAATCCACTTACTCTTTAATACCCTATTTAACTGTATAGGCGAAAGAAGTTGCTCTTGCCTCTGTGCTCCTGTGGCACTTTATAAGTGTCTCTGTGGCATGGGGGTGATTGTGATTTTTTAGGGAGAGAATTGTTGAGTGGTTGCAAGTATGGACTCTGGTGTGAGGCTCCCTGAGTCAAACTGTAGCTTTGCCATTTACCAGCTCTGTCACCTTGGGCAAGTTCCTTAATCTATATGCATCCCAGTTTCCTCCTTTCTAAAATGGGGATAATAAAACTAACCTGCTAGAGTGGAAATGAGAGCTCAGAAAAAAGGGGATGGTGCAGAGGACACCTAAGAAGAAATTTTCAGAGCTTGTGATTTGCTGCATGTCTGCCCAGCTTCCCCTTGACCAGCCTTGTCCATGTTCCCTGGAGAATCTACATGTTGGAAGGAAAATTGGTCCTGGTTTCTAACTTTGCAAACCTAATTGCATTGACTATGAATTATTTGTGATTCTAGAAATGAAACTGGTTTTATTTTTGACAAGATCTTTTTTGTTCTCTGCATCTTTTTATTTTTTTAAGTGTACTGTCCATTTTGCCAATTTGTTTCCATAGAAACCACTGAAAATTTACAGCTTGTTTAAGTGGGTCTGAGAAAAGGCACAGGTTGTTGTGGGTATAAAAGGAGTTTATACTGCAAAGCACTTAGAGCAGCATCCGACATGTGAAAATGCTCAATAAATTTTAGGTATTATTTCTATAATTATATATGTTTTTCCCCTATGATGATAAGAATAGCTCTTATTTATATTTATATTTATTTTATATATATATATATATATATATATATATATATATATATATAAATCTTCCACCACCCAGCCATTTCTACCATCTAGCCATTTGCCCTGCATGATGTGAAGGAGCTCAAAAAAGACACATCGTAAGGGATAAATGAATGAATTTCTCTCCCCTCTCCTCAAGTGGTTTATAGCAAGGCTCTTTTCCTGGTGGGCTTTTCTCCTTTGGGCTTTGCATACTTTTGGACATAAAGCATTCATGGCATAGTGCTGTTTGAATGATTTTTAAAAAAGTACTGGCTGCTAAAGATTCCCGAAATTTCAGGAATATCAGGAGAGAATGTACATTAAATCCTTTATACATTAGTGTGGTTGCTAACAGAATCAAAGGTTTCTAAAATAAAACTTGAAACTCAAAGGATTGAGTTTCCTTCTTTGCTAGGGGATCCCTTCTCAACATCCCTGACCAATGGTCAGGCCATTTATGCTTTACTTAAAAGTGGCTAATCAGGAAACTTATTTCTGTGGAGAATGCAGACACTGGATGCCAGGGTGGGAGTAAGAGAGAACCAAAGAGAGGGGTAAAGGGCAGAGAAGATGGAAAGAGGGGACACTCTGAGCAACAGGTCCAGATCTTGTGAGTTTGCCTGCAGGCCCTGCCCTACTTCCTCTTGGCCAGCCTGGCCTAACTTGTTTGAAGAAAGTGTCATGTATGTATTAGAAGGAAAATTGGTCCTGATTTCTATCTTTTGAAATCATAAGTTGTAATGACAAGTGACATGCGTGTGATTTTGTAAAGGAAGCTGGTTTTATTTTTTGACAAGGTCCTTTATGTCCTTTGTGTCTCTCCTCTCTTTTTTTTCAAATGCACTGTCCGTTTTGCCAGTTCGTTTCCATGGACACCATTGGCAATTTATAGGTTATTTAAGTGGATTTGAGAAGAGGCAGTAGTAATAAATAAAGCCTTGACATGGGCTATAAATAGCAAGAGTGCTCTAGACTGCCCATCTTCCATCTGTCTACTTACCACTTAGCAAATCAAGTTTACAATAATAATTTAAAGAACACTAGACTTTTTTCCTGGTTGTCAATGGTAGGAGGTAGGTGAGCCTTGTCAGTCTCTATCTTTTTGTGTATTATAATGGAAGTTGTGGCCAGTCTAAGGAGAAGGGGGCTTTTTCACTGGTTGGCATCTGGCCCACACCCAGCTCTTGGTATTTACTTTTCTCAGAGAAACTAGGGAAACTGTGGCTCTTAAAATGATAGCAAAAAGCGGGGAATAAAGAGCTAGAGGTTTTGTCCTTTTCAATGATAGTGAAGGGGGTAGATGGAGCAGGGAAGTGGTAGTTGCTAAGAGCTTCAACAGATGGATGTCAAGACAGAGGCAATCTCTGTCTTACAGGGGACCATTGCCATAGCATCCATAACAGAGGAGTCAAAGCAAGGAGAGCAGGAGAGCTGGGCCACAAAGACTGACTGGCTCAAAAGAATAGGGTTTCTTCCATTCAGATAAGTGTATCTCCTACTCCATTTCCACCCATGCCCTCAATAACCATGATATGTAGGTACCATTTCTAATTGCTCAGGCTTAAATTAGGTGGGAGATGTAAAGAAGGCTAAGGTTCATAAGAAATAAAAGAGGAAAATGATTAACAGAGCGAGAAAAGATAGGAATGCAGATATATAGAGAGGCATAGAGACAGAGGGATAAAATTCAAGACTGTTGAAGGAAAAAAAATCAATACATTCTAATCATAAATATTTTAAGATTGACTAATAAAAAATATCAGGGATTGTCTATCTACCATTTTTCCAGCCTCCTGCTAGGCACAAGGGGGAAAAAAATGAAGGTCAAAATTTCTTCCCTGAAAAATTTACAATAGATGAAGAAATGCTGTGGTCAAATGGTTTGGAAAATAAAGTTGAAGAAAATGGTTCATATTCTGGTATGGCAATGAGATCACCAGGTTAACTTTAGTAATCACACCAATTTCCTAGTTTGGTTCAAATACTTGCTCTAATACTTAGTTGGGATCTTACTTATCAATATGAAGAGGTGACAGAATTGAGGAGCTAAGAAGAGACTGATTGCCATGCCAGACCACTTAAAGATGTTCCCATCAACTACATGTTCTCCTTAGCTCAGTGTGTAAGAGGGGTGGAATCTAGAGAAATTGTGTCTGGTTTGTTTCCACATACACACAGAGGAGAATCTCTAGGAAGTATGGAGATGGCCCTCTTACAGTATACAGCACTGAAATAAATACAATTTAATGGTGTGTTTTAAAGGGTACTAAAATACCTTATTTATCAATTTCGGTAGCTTGAAGTTAGACTGTTATTATATGAGGTAAGGGGCTCTGAGTAAATGAAGTAACAGAATAATTGAAAAGATTTTTGGGGCCTTTGTGTACATTAATGATGAGGATAATTAGATAGAAATTACAGTCTAATGGAGGGGTCTAAACCTCACTGAGGAGCAAGAGAAACTTCAAAAAGGACTGGTGAAGGTGGTGGATCACCCTTGTAAGAAATCCAAGGAACAAGCCAAGTAGACCAAGTGGATAATATATCCAGTGAATGATGTACTTTTATACAAGATGTTGAGAAACTTGTCTATTGACAGTTTCACCAGCTAGACAGAAGACACACAAACAGATGAATAGCCGGATAAATATTGCATATAGTAATTATGCACCAGCTATAAATATGGTGAGTTGATGTTTTCTGCCCTCAGGGATGTGCAGTTAAGATTAGGATAGCGATTTTGATGAGAAAGGAATCAGAACTCAGGGAATCTGAGTTTAGAATTTTAAATAGCCCTGGAGACTGGGTCATCATAATAAAGCATTATATACCACCAAGGAGAATTTTATTTTCCTGTGTTATTCCCCTGAGGTTTGCATGTGAAGAGGAAGTTAAGATTCTTTCCTGCCTCTTTTGTTTCTAGCAGCAAGATTCCTTGGGCTATGATGTCCATTTGTGTTACAGTATTTAGCCACAGGCAATCTGGTCTGGTTGCTTTTTTATTTGCTTGGATGCCCCATTGAAGTAATAATAAGATTAGCTCAAAAAAAACCAAACATCTTGACCCCTGTCTTTGCTAAAACTTCTCTACATGTTTGGAAAGTGTAAAATCTGAAGGTAAATCCTGTGGTATAGGAAGGAAAAAAAACCCTAGGTGCACCTCAGAAAGTTATATCTCTGCTAGAGATTTATGTTTTCTGCTTTGTAAACTGTGATAGAAATATGGTCTTAGATATAAGGATAAAGTATAATATCCTAGTGTTCAAAATATATATCCCCAGTGCAAAATTCCTACACTCTGAGTTGCTGTGATATTGGTTAACTGTTTCCTTTCTTTAACTCTTTAAAAATCTGTTTCTTGTTAGTATATGACACTTATAGGTCAACACTGATTCTAAGAAGTAGCTGCCCTTCCTCGATTTTTGTAAAAGAAATGAGTAAAGGAAGTGGTTCTCACTGGTAGGTAATTTTATCTATTGTGGATTAGTCTAGGCTTAGTCCAGAGGGGAGGAGAATCAGGACCCCTGGACTCATGCTCACATTGTAACTTCTTGTATGTTCCACTGCGGGAGTTCTTCAAGATGAGAGTGCTTAGTACATATCTCCACTCAAAAATATTTCTTTGGTTCCTTACCACTTGCTGGTTTGAGTCTAGATTTCTTACCATGGTATCCAAAGCCCTTCATAATATGGCCCCAACCATGCTAAGCCTTACTGTACCTTTCTGTCCACTGATGACTCATCCCTAGAATCACCTCCAGCCCACCACACCTTCATTTCTTTTTGCCTTTAAATATTCTGCCTTCTCTGCTTGGAATACTATTATTCTGCTCTCTCTATCATACACCCTCTCCAAGTCTACCTGATCTACTCATTCTCAAAGATGAGCTTAAAAGTTACCTCTGTGAAGTCCTCCTAAATGACTCTTTTGATACTGATGTAATAAAACCCATTGATTTGTTTCTTTTCTAATAAACTGGCTCACTCAAGGTTAAGGATGGTTTCTCATTGGCCTTATCTTCCCCCAGTGCCTACCAGAATTCCTAACACATACTAAGCTCTCAGTAGGAAAAGAAATGTGGAAATAATGGATAGATACTAGTAGAATACAAATACTTACTTAAAAAGAAAGATACCATATGTTTTCACTCATATGTGGATCCTGAGAAACTTAACAAAAGACCATGGGGGAGAGGAAGGAGGAAAAATAAGTTACAGAGAGGGAGGAAGGCAAACCATAATAGACTCTTAAATACTGAGAACAAACTGAGGGTTGATGGGGTGTGGGGGTGAGGGGAAAGTGGGTGATGGGCATAAAGGAGGGCACTTGTTAGGATGAGAACAGGGCAGCTGTTAGTGTTGTATGGAAATCAGTTTGACAATAAATTATATTTAATGTAAAAAAATAAGAACAATGCATTAAAAATTACCTATGTATTTTTGAACATGTGATTCATATTTAATTTACTCAATTATTTTATCCGTATTTACTTTGTCACTGGAAAGTAAAAAAAATTAAATTCAAAAGAAAATCATGGGGCACCTGGGTGGCTCAGTCGGTTAAATGCCCAACTTTGGCTAAGGTTATGATTTCGCGGTTTGTGGGTTCCAGCACTGCATCGGCTCTGTGCTGACAGCTCAGAGCGTGGAGCTGCTTTAGATTCTGTGTCTCCCTCTCACCCTGCCCCTTCCCTGCTCATGCTCTGTCTCTCTCTCACAAAAATAAACATTAAAAATTTTTTGAAAATAAATGCAAAAGAGAATCACAAAGTCTAATCTTTATTGTTAATCCATAGAAGAACTTCAGATTTACATGAAATGGATAATTCTTTTGATTATCTATTCCTTCATTATAAGCTACTCTAAAACCTAGAGGCTTAAAATGAAAATTAATTATGTCATTCAAAATCTTGTGGGTCACAAACTGAGGAAGGATTTGACTGGATGGTTGGTTCCTGCAGTTGGAGAATCTCCCCCAAGATAGCTGCTTTATACATAAGCAGTTCAGTGCCCTTTGCTCTGTCTCTCTCCATGTAACCTCTCTTCCTCCAGGGCATTTTCACCTGGCTTGTACTTCTCACCTGATGCTCTCTGAGTGCTGTACTTCTTCCCTGGTGGCTGCCTCCCAGAGACAAGAAGGGGATGCTCCCAGGCCAGTCAAGGACTATCCCTAGAACTGGCACTGGCCACTTTCTCCACACTCTAGTGGTAAAAGAAGACACAGAGTCCAGATGGATTCAATGGGGTGGAGAAATGGACACCACCTCATAATGGGATGTGACAAGATTTCTTACAAGAAAAGCATGTGAGGTGGAGAATATTTCTGCAGCCGTCTTTTGGAAACATAACCTATGATGTAATTACTATATGTTTGATAAATCAGTGCCTGTGGGACCTGGTCATAAAAATCAAATAACTATAAATGTTCAATGATTCTTACTGTGATAAGGCTTAACTTATTGTAAGCTGTTTTTTTGTAGTCAGTCTCTCTGCCATACACATAGAATCTCTAAGGAAGGAAAGGGAAACCCAACCTTTTATCCTCATCTCGATCTTTTGATCCCATTTATCTTATCTAACTTACTACAGAATCACAATTGAGAGGCAGTTGTATTTACCCTTATAGAACACATTTCCCAAAAAGGTGGCTTTAGGTAAATTCATGAGTAATAGATACTCTGAGTTAAAAACTAGAAGTGTTAGAGGTAGATCCCTAACCATTGAGGCTGACAGTACATAGAGCAAGGCATTTCAAGCTATAAGTTGTGACCCTATTAGCAGATCATGAAATCAGTTTAGTGGGCTGGAGCCAGTAGTTAAAAATAAAAAGAAATTGAATGGAATGCAAAGTCTCAGTTACACATATACATAAATATGTATAAGTGTGTTTTTTGCATGTGTGTGGGGGTATTGTAGTACAGTACAAACTCTATTTCTAACTGTGAGCCACAGTCAAAAATGCTTTTAAAGCTGCTCAATAGAGTATCTGTGTCCTCTTGTGAACCCTCTCTTGGTTCCACTTTGAAAGGCAAAACATAGGACTAGAGAGACCACTGGTTTGATCCAGCATGGCATTTCTGATATTCTTATGAAAAATATTTTGTTTGGGGACCAGAATGACAAATAGCTCAGAGTTCAATAGAAACATCATTTTCTAAGAGAAGAAATTGCTTTATGGACAGTGTACAGCAAAATAAAATATCTCACCTCCACAGCTTATGCCCTCTGTCGCCTATAAAGAATTTTTACAGAAGATTTTTTTCTTTGCCTCTTTTCAAACTTATATTTGGTTGAATAGATTTCCCAAGAGTTTAATTCTTCATCTATCCAATGTTTCTGACCCTTGACAGGCTACAAGACATGGGACAGGTTAGGTCCTGAAGCACTGAGAAATACCTGGGTGTGCAGTGGTTGGACTGGGAAGCTCTCTCTGCACCATCATCAGCACCAGTGTGGGGGTTGGTCAAAGAGATGTTTCTTCTGACTCAGATCTTTTACATGTCACTCAGTCTTATTCCCCCCTGACAAAATATTTCACCATTCCTGCCCATCCACAGCCATAAAAGCATGATAGTTTTATTCTAGTATCTATTCTTGTCTCTCCATATCAAGCCTCTTTAAGATTATAATTTGCTATGAATAATAAAAAGTGCTTTTCAGATATACTTTTTAATTTAATATTGAGAACAAACTTAAGTGCTGGTTATAATAAATATTTTCATTTTAAAGTTGGAGAAGTTAAGGCTCAGGGAGGTTAAATGACTTGTTAAAGGTCGTATGCATATATTAAACAGCAGGCTCAAAACTTGACTTTTGACTCCAAATCCTCTATCACGCTGCCCTTGCCCACAGAAAAATGGGCCTGAACTAGCTCTCTGGACTTGTGCAATTTTCTTATTTTATTTTAAGTTTCTTTCCCAAGGATGCCTTTAGGGCATTTATCCATTTATTGGTCCAGCTCTCACAATCAAGAGATAGTTCAAATTGTGTCCTACTTCTAAAAGTCAAAGTGAGTGTAAAAAAAATAAAAGTGATATAGGGGAAAGTATCCAATTATGGCCAATGAGAGATATTTAACATAGACACTTTGTCTGTCTTGGGCTTGTCAAATTTCTGTACCTCTGCTTGACCCTTGATTTGGGCTGTTGAGCCCCCAAAGTATTGGTAGGGGATTAAAATAAGGAGACATCATATGACCCACCTATGTTGTTCTTAGAGATACACATCCTTTAAGGTTATGTAATGTGTGAAGAAGTAATAGAGATTTTGGTTGGACATTTTTGGTGTTGATTTTCCAAGCGCCTTAGGAACTTGTCAGTTTAGTGTAACCAATGTAAGTTAACCAGGAAGTGTTCTTCTGTGCTATGGGGTGAATTATATATCATTAGCTAAATAAGCTAGGCACAATTATAACATAACAAGCTACATTATTATACACTGTGTTACAGTACTAACTTCTCTTTCTTAATCAATAGTGGTGAAGCTTTCATCTCTATGTGAGCCAGAGAAATGTCTCTCTGTTCTCATCTTTCATACAGTTCTTTTATATATATACATATATGTATATATATAAATATAAATATATAAATATAAATATATATACATTGTTTTTATATTAGTGCACATCTGGATAAAAGTAGGAATATCCTAATATTAGGGCTGATACCCTAATTACAGATATAATTCACATGTCACAGGCCCAAATAGTCTAAGTCTATAAAATAATGACACAATTACATTGATACTCAAATTATTGTAAAGAGTTCCCATCCTGCTTAAGTTCAGGAAGTTTATTCTTTTTGCCATACTGTTCTTCCCCAGAGTCTGCCTATAGTTTCTCCACAAATCAGCTTGATGTTTCCTTCCTGTGTCAGCCACCTCTGGCTCCTGACTGTCTCTCTGAGCCTATCACTGTTTGCCTTCCTTTAAGGTCACCTGTTCCTCCTGTACTGCCATTTCTAGGCAAGTGGACACTGGTAATACCTCTGTTCTGGCCTATAGAGGGGACGAGGCTTTCTCCTGACTTACTTCCTAGGATGTCTGGCCAGGTTCTCCAACTGCTGCAATGCTTTAATTCATAAAGACTGTCTACACAAGTTAGATTTCAGAGTTCCTTGGTGGACACATTCTCTGCCTGGCTCCCTGATGTTCACCACATGACAGGAACAAGTTTATACAGCCCTTATTTTCCACCAGGTACTGAAAATTTCCAGAGTTCTCTACACTTTAGAATCCAGACCCAGCAGAAATCCTGATTGAGAAAAAGAGCTGTCACTGCCCCTAAGAAACATGTTTAACACTTGCTTTACCTCTGTGCAATCTAAGGGGCTTTGCAAAGCATTCTCTCCTAGAACAAAGAGACTCCTTGCCCCAGAGGCAAACCCCAGAAGCACAAATGACTTATATCTTTTAAAATAGAGGTTTTTCCTGCTCTGAAAAAAATGGTTAAGGCCACTGGATACCCCATGATGCAGAGAATTCTACATCTGGCTATTTGCAATTGCTCAGAGGTTCAAAATCTTCACAACTGTTTACGTATAAACTATAGGCAGTTGTTTATGTGTTTGTGACTCTTGTAAGTTGAGTGTTTAAAAGTTAGGAGTACCAATGCCCCTAGAATTTGGGAAATGGAGGGAGAGTATGTGTGTCGATGAACCCATTACTACCGATCAACTATATACATTTTTGAAATCCTCTCATTTGTTTTTTTTTTTTTTTACTCCCTACCACATGCACACAACCTCCCCATCCCACACCTACAAATAAGGTGTAGAACATGTTGGCCTCTTATAATCAAAGGCACATTGTTCCTCTTCTGTCTCTTTCCTCTCAAATTCTGGAGCCTGAAGGTGAAATGGGGAAGTGGTTTTCCATGTCCCTGCCTGGCTGAAGTTCTGCCGGAAACCTGGAAGTCCATGTTGATCAGATTATCCAAATAACAACAGAATTGCCAATTCATTTGTCAACTTGTTCCTTGTTCAGAGGATACCAATCAGAAGGGACTCACATTGTTTTCCCTAAAATTTATTTCTATAACTTCCAAGATCCTCTCTGACAAGCTGAGATGGAACCCTGAGCCCGACTCCAATGTGCACTTATACCAGATCGTGTCTTTGTGCCCATTCCCCACTACCAATCATTCACAGAAGCATTGCCTATTTGGTTAAGAGGGAGCAGGTCTTGGGAAAGAGGATGAATAGGGATGCACAACTGAGGAAAAAGTTGTGATTCTTTTTTTTTTTTTTTAATTTTTTTTTTCAACGTTTATTTATTTTTGCGACAGAGAGAGACAGAGCATGAACGGGGGAGGGGCAGAGAGAGAGGGAGACACAGAATCGGAAACAGGCTCCAGGCTCTGAGCCATCAGCCCAGAGCCCGACGCGGGGCTCGAACTCACGGACTGCGAGATCGTGACCTGGCTGAAGTCGGACGCTTAACCGACTGCGCCACCCAGGCGCCCCAAAGTTGTGATTCTAAAAAAATGTATAAATAAAAACACTAATTAGAAATGACGGAACACCTAAGAGGCAGGCTTTACTTTTGGATTATGTTTTCTGTATATCTGCTTTATTCATGTGTTTCCCTCTCTCTCTCATGCACACACACAGAGCTAAATATAAATAATAAAAAGTCCTTTCATTACATAAGACCACTAAACCAGCCACTAAACCAAGTTTACAGAGCAAATTCAGTATTATGACATTTTTCCTTACCTGGCACCCATGCTGATTTGCATTAGATGTGTAGCCTTTTGTAAGACTTACTAAACTAATATGAACAAGAATTTTATTTGGTAGATTAGAATTTACAAGTCTTTAGTCAATTTCTCCCTCCTTCCTCCCCTTCTCCTTTCTTTCCTTCTCTCTTTTTCTTTAAAAAAAAATCATTGAATGCCTACTACATATACAACACTATGTCAGTTTTGTGAAGGATTCTAAAAAGCATGAATTAAGATGTCTTTGCTCTCTTGGACACTGTAATATGGGAAAATAAAACAAATGAACAGGACATGTTAACTGTTGTATAATAATGATGATAATGATAAAAGAAAATTTATGTCACAAATTAGAGTATGTACCACTAAATGCCAAAAGGGCAGTACAGACTAGATCCCTCAGAGAAGGGACAGAGCGTGAGCTGAGGGAATATTTGACAGATGTGATAGCACTGTAACAGAGCTTTTATGCAAATCTAAGCTTGGAATAAATGGAAATGAGGTAAAGGAATGCACTGCAGATAGGAAGCAGAGTGTCTGCAAAGGCTCTTCCCATTGGGGAAGATCTGCTGGTTACTTCCTTAGAACAGAGACTATGCCTTTTACTATTAAAGATCTAGCAAAGGGCCTGGAACCTTGGAGCATGTGGCAAATGCTGAATGAATGCTGTGTGCAAGGGTGAATTTCCAAATAAAGCCACGAGGGCATCCCTACTTAGCCCCTATATCTGAGGCTGTGTATTTTGATATGGAAAATTTATGGAACAAAATGTTTTATTTGTTTTGCTTTGCTTTGATTTTTGAGTCTATGACAGTCACTGTACACAGATGTTATGAGCCACTCTCTGGAAAGAGAATTGTTTTAGGGAGAGAGGGGTCATGAAGACAGGGATGCTGATTACTCATAACTTATTGATTGTAGCCCTCAAACAAGAAACCACCTATGGTCCGGTGCTCTCCACTTCTCCTTTCAAATAAAGTAATTGTTCGCAGTTTGAATGCTCATAAACTTTTCAATGAGTAACATCTTTCTTTTTTCCTTTTTCTCCTAAACTTAGAATTAATATCTCTTTCGTTACAATCAAGGGACCATAAATCAGGACAAGATGACTTTTTCAATTCTAGCTCAATACCACAGACAATGGGTCTATGAGGGGAAATAGTCCCAAACCCACATCTGCCCAAGTTTCCACCTTTTGAGAAAAAAACAAAACAAAACAAGAAAACAACCTTTCAAAATGTTCTTACTTCACGTAAGATTATGGTAGCTGCATAGGAAATAAAACAATTATATTCTCCACCCCTGAAACATTTTTTGTTCCTATGGTGAACTTGGTTCAATTTAGATGGAGGGATTGTCCTTCATCCTTCCTGCTGGTAAATAATAATGTGCAATCTGATTGGTTCAGCTGTCAATAGTTTTACTGTTCTCCCCCAACAGCATAGATGCACGTATGCCCTAAAGTTTGAGATCATGTTGCTAATTTACCAGATTTATTGGGTTATTTTTTATTACACTCTTCAGGGGCAAAAATAGAAAAGAAAATCAATTTCTGATGCAACTTTAATCTAAATGAATACTCTTGGGAACTAATAGAAATAAAGCCATAAAGTCAAAATGCATAAAGGTGCTGGATTATAGCTGGGTGGAGGGTCAAGGGGGATTTGTTCAAGTCACTTAGACTTAACAGCATCCACATTTCCCAGTGAAAAAAAATATAACAGGTAGTTACTGAAGTGCGCAAATGTCAGCGAATTTTAGGACTAATTCCATTCGATTTCTTGCATCTACAAAAATTATTAGGTAAACTTGATTTTATGTTGATGAGTTATGAAGCTTCAGGGCCCAGTGTGACCAGGGAAGTCTACCTGTGATATGACTATCATAATGTGGCTGCTGATCTTCCCAGCCTGCAGTCTCAGGCAGCTCTTCTCAGGGATGGTGGCTATGGCAGTGACTATGAACCTCAAAGAGGAGTCATCCTCCATGTTTTGTTTGCTTTTGTATCTATGGTGTCTAGGACTGTGCCTGGAACGAAGGAAGCCCACAGCAGGTGTTTGTTGAACTAACGATATCTTTTAATGACTGGTTTGAACTCCTGCTGTGACTTTTCCTCTCTGAATTTACCGAATATGCATAGAACAAATGAATCACCAGAGAAAATAAAAGTACTATTTAGCTTCCCTTCCTCTCTAACTTGGCTAGAAGTAGAAAGAAGAGCAGATTTTCTCTTTGTTTTCTCTACCAGAACTTTATTTGAGTCCTGATGAATTGCAGAATCCTCAAAAACTCCATTGCCTTTCTAAAGTGCTTTTTATTTTTTATTTTTAAATTTATTTTAGTGGCCTTTTCTAGCCTGAATCTTAATCCATGCACTGAAATCCTGTCTTTGGCCTAAGTTGACATCAGTGAAGCTGAATTGGTAACGTTCATGTCCAGAACACTCCGATATAAGTGGGAATTGGAAAATATGCCAGACTGAGATATTTCCCACAGCGCATCATGCTCTCTCACCCTTGTGTCTTTGTACAAGCTCTGCTTGGAACCTTAGATATGCTGGTTACTGCATATAAATTCCACAACACTCAGCCCAGGGATTATGGGAACTAGAAAGGTTTTACTGCATTCCACTCTGGGATAGGGTCTTTCCCTTGAACTCCCACAAATCCCTATATGTTCACCAACTCTAGTACTTGCTTCTCTGTCTTAGGCTTCCAACTTCATTTTCTCCTGCATGCGTGCGTGTGCGTGCACACACACACTCACACAGAATTATAAACTTCTTGAAGACAGGGCATTTGTGAGCGTATTCATCTCTGTTGTCTCTTTACCTAGCACAATATCTGACAGATATTAGGGTTGCAATACATGTTTTTTTTTTTTAACATTTTTATTTATTTTTGGGACAGAGAGAGACAGAGCATGAACGGGGGAGGGGCAGAGAGAGAGGGAGACACAGAATCGGAAACAGGCTCCAGGCTCCGAGCCATCAGCCCAGAGCCTGACACGGGGCTCGAACTCCCAGACCGCGAGATCGTGACCTGGCTGAAGTCGGATGCTCAACCGACTGCGCCACCCAGGCGCCCCAATACATGTTTTTGAATAAATCAATGAGGCCGTTCTCAAGAAATGATCCAATATGATTTTGATAAATAAAAACATGGTGGAAAGAGAGGAGGGCTGGGAAGACTGTTTCAGGTGTTTCATGGATTGATCTAATTTGTAAAATCAACTGAAGTCCTGGGTCAAAGGTAGTAGGCCTGGGTTCTCCAGTTACTGGGATGATGAGCATGACAGCCTCCTTTCCACAAACTATTTCCCTGAGAAAAATGGGATGACTCTCATCACTTTCCTGAGCATAGAGATGAACATGTGAGCATCCTCTGCACAGAGTTTTCTGGGCACAAGATATCAAGACCGTAGTCACAATAAAGGGAGAAGAGAACATTCTTAGGCCCTTATTTCCCTCTTCCAGCTTGAGTCTATGCCTGTGCTGAATCTGTCCAGATGGGATAATTGTCATCCATGTGAAAAAAAGTGAACCTCATAGACCCCAAATCTTTTACAACCCTGAAGGAAAAGATAATATTGTTTCCACCAGCTGTATTAACACTTAGGCCTTCTTGTCCAGATCTGTGCTGGATGCTATTCTGTTATTTGTGTGAAGTTGTTTGGGTGAACAGTGCCAAAGGATATGTGATCCAGTTCCTTCTCTTCCGGGGTCTAGAGGTTACAATGTGGTCAAAGAGAAAAGTACATATCTGTTATACATATCTATTTTTTTAATTTTTTAAAATTTTTTCATTTATTTTTGAGAGAGAGACAGAGTGCACATAGGAGAGGGGCAGAGAAAGAGGGAGACACAGAATCTAAAGCAGGCTCCAAGTTCTGAGCTGTCAGCCCTGAGCCTGATGCAGGGCTAGAACCCACAAACTGTGAGATTATGACTAGAGCCAAAGTTCGAAGCTTAAGTGACAGCCCCCCAGGCGCCCCCTGTTATACATATTTATTAAATATGTAGAGGGGTGCCTGGGTGGCTCAGTCAGTTAAGTGTCCGACTTTGGCTCCAGTCACGATCTCACAGTTCATGGGTTCAAGCCCTGCATCGGGCTCGGCGCTGACAGCTCAGAGTGTGGAGCCTGCTTTGGATTATGTGTTTTCCTCTTTCTTTGCCCTTCCCCCACTCACACTCTGTCTCTCTCTCTCTCTCTCTCTCTCTCTGAAAAATAAATAAACATTATTTTTTTTTTTAATTTAGATGAAATCCAATGTCATAAATGTATATTCAGCATGTTACTGGGAGTGGTACAGGGGAGAAAGATCAGTCGTGACTGACGTTATTAGAAATTGAGAAGTGAAATTGTTACACTCTTCAGGTCCCAAGAGTCTCCAGGTCCCTTTCATTCCTGTTATTACTTTCTCTCACCCATGCCTGTAGTCTTGCCTTCAAATTCATCAAATGACCTGAGACCTATCTCACAGCTGCTATCTTAACCCACTGTTTATCATGTTTGAGGATGATTTCAAGTTCTTTGTGGGCAACAACTGTTCCAAAACCTTGGATTCTTGGTTTTTTAATGTGGACAATCTTAGTGACATACCTACTCAGATGTATCTAGATCCAAATGTCACTAGAAGTGTTTCTACTCTAAAATACTAAATCTAAGGTCTCAGAGGATAAGAGGGAATAAGAAGAGTTCCAGAATAAGATATCAAGTAGAGGAGAAAGAGTTAGTAAAGGACACTGAAGAAGGAAGAAAACCAGAAACGCATGGTTTTTATTTTCACAAGAAAAAAAAAGCATGTTTTTTGGAGATAAAGTCGGGTTAACTGTGTCAAATGCTATCATGAAAATAATGACAGACAAATGGTTGTTGGGTTTGACAATATTATCAGTAACTTTGGGAATTACAAGTTAGAGCCTGGGAATGATATCCTAAACAGCACAGAGCTCCTAGGAAGGTACTGTTGACTGGAGGTAGAGGGGACAACAGAAAATGAAATGGCTTCTGCACCAGTGGGAATGTGATTTTTGACAAATCAACTAAGGAGTAGATTCTGGGAGAGTATTGAATTCTTCCTATCTTAAAAATATTGGGGTAGGGGATTAAGTAGCCTAAACAGAGCTGGAAAACCAAAACAAGTTATCATTTGAGTAGAAACAGCCAAACAGTTGCATAGAACCACACAGGAATTCAAGTAGGGTCTAGAACTGAAACTAAATATTTCATGAACAGGGGTGTCTGGGTGGCTCAGTTGGTTAAGTGTGCAACTTTGGCTCAGGTCATGATCTCATAGGTTGTGAGTCCAAGCCCCACCTCGGGCTCTGTGCTGGCAGCTCAGTGCCTAGAGCCTGCTTCAGTTTCTATCTCAATCTCTCTCTGCCCCTTCTCTCTCTCTCTCAAATATAAATAAACATTAAAAATTATTTCCTGAATATATGCTGGGCATTGTTCATTAAATAAAGAGGAGCTGAAAGCTGGGTCAAAGAAGGTATTTCAGGAGAGAAAAGAATGTATGTACTAAAGAAAGGTTTGAAGCTGCTGAGGAACTCAATGGGTCAAAACTGATGTATGGTTTTTTGTCACAAGGCAGAACAAATAAATGGAATGCATGTAATCTCTCTCTTTAGCTGACCACAGCCCTACCTGTGTTCGGACTTTCAGTGTAATGTAGAGAGGGGAGAGGGATTAGTTAAAGCTTTCTCTCTTCTAAATTACAGTGTACCCTCAAGTACAATGTTGGTTTGGACCAACCAATGAATTCTTGGAGCCTCGATGTACTTGTTGTAAATTGAGGGGTAATTTACTCAGCGAGTCATAGGAAACTATTTCTTTCTCATTTTTCCACTGACCTAAGGAACAATAATTCTCAAACTGACCAAACCCAGAACAAAGTTTGTTTCTGATAGACATGTATGTATGTATGTGTGTGTGTATGTATATATATATATATATATATATATATATATATATATATATGGAGCTATGTGCCCAGCAGAAGGAAACTTGAAATAGCAATATCCAGAAAAGATGTACTGTTGCGACTCCATCTTTAGCCTCATGCATTATGCCTTTGTTTTAAAAGATGCAGAAATCTAAGCAAGGAACTGGAACAATTTGCTCTGAGCTGGTGACAAATCCTGTGGGCTGCTACATGGCAAAAGGAGTTATGTCATTGTCAGCCCTCTCCTCTCTATTTTCTGATGTGTCAAGAGAATTCAATAACTGTTTTTTTTTAAATCTATGTGACCCTTTATTCAAACATGAATTGAATACCTACTATGAAGCTGGGTATAGAAAATAAAATTTGGATGACACAGTCTATGCCTTTGAGGAACTGACAGTCTAATGAAGGAGATAGAGTGTATCAATTGAAATAGTTGCAGGTGCTATTAACACATGAGTAGTGCTTTTGGTGGATGTCTCTCCAATCTACATTTCACTTGCCTTACATTGGGCAGTGTGGAGGATGACTCTAGCCTTGGGATTGGGATTTGTCAGCCCTATCCACATTTATGTCTTCATTGGACTTTTTTTTTTAAATTAGTATTTAGAGTGTCCCATCTATAACTCTGAAAGGACCTATAGACTTAATATAGGTCGCAAACATTTAAAGCACCTCCCTTAAACCATGGGTAATCACGGGCGCCTGGCTGGCGCAGTCGGTTAAGCGTCTGACTTCAGCCAGGTCACGATCTCACGGTCCATGAGTTCGAGCCCTGTGTCGGGCTCTGGGCTGATGGCTCAGAGCCTGGAGCCTGTTTCCGATTCTGTGTCTCCCTCTCTCTCTGCCCCTCCCCCGTTCATGCTCTGTCTCTCTCTGTCCCAAAAATAAATAAATGTTGAAAAAAAAATAAAAAAAAAACCGTGGGTAACCAAATCCATAAGGCAGGTTATTAAAACCATTTTCAAATGGTTAAACTGAGGTTCTGAGAGGTTAAATAAAATGTCTGATTCAGCGTGTTTCACAATCACCTAGGAGGCTTATGAAGACAGATTCTGAAAATTTCTTTTAGGAAGCTTAGCTTAAGATTAACAGTAAAAAGATGCATGGAATGAGTTTGGCAAACATAGATATTCTCCTGCTTTTTTAAATAGGGTGACTGCATACCCCAGGATGTCTTTTTTATATCTTTTAATCTGATATATGATAATTAGTTTTCCCTTTTCAAGGCTCAATAAATGCTGAATAGTGTTTGCTCTCCTAATTTCCCAGTTTTGGTACAGTCTCAGGACATCTTTAATGCATAGGTAACTTTATGTCAGGTTAGGTTTCCCACCAACTCCCATACTCATTGCTTTTGTCATTTTAGGAAAACTTTCACCGACCATTGGAAAACAAAATAGCCCAGTGGAATAACATCCACAGCGTAGGATAAATCATGCTTACTCGACTCTGGCTCGGTGAAATGTTCAGCTGGGACAGCCCTCACTGTTCATTTCAGAATGTGTGGTATCTCAATTCTAGGATGAAATTAAAATTCCTTTCTTTGCATCCTCAGCCACTATCTTCAGATCGTTACTTCCAGAAGACCCTACCCACTTGACTTTACTCCATAGGCCCTCTAGCCAGCCAGGGAAATAGGCTTTCCGAGGGCATCATAAACCTGTGTGAAGCATCAGAAGCCACTGCCGGGGGGCCTCTTGAGAGGGTGTTAAGAGATCACTAGCTGTTACTTTTCTATTCTTTATCCAGTTATTAATATTCCTGCCAGGACTCAGCAATGGCCTCTTCCTTTTCTCCCTTGGGTGAGCTCTTTTATCTCCTCCTTCTTTCCACTCTATTTTTTCCTTCTGCTGTGTACCTTGATCTATTTATTTCCTCCATTCCCATTCAGTGTGTGTTTTCCTTTGGGCAATTGTCCTGAATTATTTAATAGTCATTCTATTTTTCTCTCCTGTTTGCTCCTTCCCCTTGCTTTCTTCTCTTTATTGGTTTGTTTAGGTCTCTTTTGCTCTACTGTACAACTCACCCAGCAATCCTTATCTTTCTCCCCATAAATCATGGGGAGAAGATTGTGTGAGGACACTAGGCAGGAGAGATTCAGCCCTAGGTAGGTGGACAGGGGAGGAGCATGCATCAGTGACTGGCTTTCAGGATGTAACAGATTTGATCATTTTTCAGAGAACACAGCAGGTAGCTTGTAATTGGTAACAAAGACACATCTTTTCATCGTGTTTGCTAGACTGTACCAAACTTGGGTTCACTCTGTCTGCAGTCTTCATACTTTTCCACTGAGCTTTTCTCTTGGCAGCTCTGGGTATAGGTAAAAGGAAAATAATTTTGTTATTAATTAAAACTTTATTCTAATTTTTCAATATTTTCATGGTTGTTAATAGCTGGAAAAATAGCTTTCAAAAGGAGGAAACTCTTTTACATACAGGTCCACACAAATACACATATCCACATACACAGTTGTGAAACTTGTGACATTAGATGAGTTAGTCCTTTGGTGACCTGTTTATAAATCCTTCACCCCCACCCCTGCGGGGGTGGGGGGGTCTCTTCGTAGAAAGTAACTATTGTCTCTTCCTCCAGTCAGGAAAAAGAGGATCATAGGATTACATCACGATTCCTACAGGGAAGATTGCATTTAAGAAAGGTACAAGCAGGAGGGCTGAACCTAAAGAAAGATCTTCTATAAAGTCTTCTGGGATGCCAGTGTGGGAGATACTTTTAGGATAACACCACATTGATATTTCCCAAACCTTTGCTGTTACTTTTCTCTACTTGTGCAGTAAACTGAGGAGTCGTCAGCCATGTTCCTTGTGATATCCTCTGTCAATTGCTATTTAGACTGGTTTTTTTGGAGTAACTTTGTCATAGGGATGCTAACCATTTAGACACTCGTTAGGTTTTCTTTACTCAAGTATAAAACTAGTTATTCTGACTTATTTACTCATTCCTTCAACCAATATTTGTTTTAGTTCCTATATGCAAAGCAACGGGTAAATCACATTGAGTGATGAAGAGATAAGATCTGATCGTGTGACCTTGCATCCATGGTCATGGCTCTGTCTTTTGTTAGTAAGAGCAATGATTTATTTTAGTATTCCCTAAATTGTAATCCCTTTGGACACTGGATCCATGTGTCATTAATGGGTATTTGGGGAAAAGTGGGTTCCAGGGTAAAATAAATGGGGTAACATTGGGAAAAATAAGGTTTAAGAATGTTTTTGTAGTGCAAGGACTTCTCACAGTCTTTGATATGCTAATAGATATTGGAGGTGGGAGAACCAGGTGAGTAGAGTTCTTCCAGATTCTATCTTGGGAAATGCGTCCTAATTCAATATGGAAAGTGGTTAAGTGTGTATGACAGATACAGTTAAAGTGGCTTGAGTGAAAAGAACAAAGGATTAACAAATTTCTTTTTAATATTTTGAGAGCACATGTGGGGGAGGGGCAGAGGGAGAGCCAAAATCTTAAGTAGGCTCCATGCTCAGTGCAGAGCCCTACATGGGGCTCGATCTCATGACCATGAGATCATGACCTTACCTGAAATCAAGAGTGGAACACTTAACCAACTGAGCCACCCAAGCACCCCAAAGGATTTTTTTAAGATGGGAAAATTAAGGAATCCACAGAGGAGATTGCATTTACATTGAATCCTAAAGAATCAATAGAATTTGGAATTGGGATTTGTGAAGTTATTTAGAAGAAGGGTACTTTAAAAAAGGCAAGTAAGTTGAAAACTTAACACACATGTGAAAGGTTAGATGAGGTGGATAGAAAAATCATTTGTTGAATAGTCAGTTGTGGTGGATTAGGGCTAGAAATGTAGATTGAAATTCTGGAAAATTTACTCAAATGAAGGAGGCTTTTATTTTATTTTTTTTCCAGTGGAAATGATAAACATCTTTCTAGTCTAAAAAATAATTTCCCAAAACAACTATCGGCACATACCTCACATCACACTGATCCTCTGTTTGGGGATGACAATAATGACTTCTTGGGTTATTGTGGTTATTAAATGGATGTTCCATGTAATGGCTTTAGTATGGCATCTGACATAAGGTAATTACCTAATATTAGTTATTTAGTTACTAGTTTCTAGGAAGACAAAAAAGTATAAGCAAAAGCTACAGGTGTTCTAAAACATGTGGAAGACTGGCCAGTTCTTCCTGCTTTGACCAGCATCTGTTAGTCCTTTCATTTTTAGATTTCCTGCAACCCAGATTTCCATCTGTACTTTTACATTTTAAATACTGAAATTTGGTCATTTCAGGCCTTACTTTTTTTTGTCTTTGGGGATTTTGCCTTTGATACTATCTACTCTATCCTCAGCCCTAACAACTGGTTCTCCTAACACACACACACACACACACACACACACACACACACACACACACACACGGTTATTATGAATTTTACTGATAAAAGGATGTGTAGTACACAATTTAAAAGTTGTAGTAACATAAATAATACTCTTTGTTTTAAATTCCATTAATCCAATTGATTCTCATAGAGTATTTTGTTGATTTAAAAATTTTTTCTTTTATCTGTAGACAACCTATGGTTGCCATTGATGAACAGAGGTAGTTTCAACCTGAATCTTGGTTGAAATTTTCTTTACATTGAAGAGAAAGATGAAAGTAAAACGGGGAAGATATGTATCAGAAATTTACACATTCATCAAGGACACAAGGACATTTTTTCAGTCAGAAAATAGTTTTTGACTACTAGAAGAATATTTCCTTAACTTTTTGTGCATTTATAATGTGGCAACTATAGAATAACACAGATAACCTTAATGTGCATTATTACTATAGTCTCCATTTATAAAGGTCTAGAAAACCAAGTAGGAAAATCCTGTCCTTAGTGCAGAATGGAGGTAGTGTATATACAAAAGGTACAGTTCTTTCTCGAACTTGAGACCATAACTTTTGGATCAGGCACCCAGCATGGAGGGCTAGCTGTGTACCCATGTGTCCAGCACTGTGCTGGACATTCTGGAAGATTGAGAAGAAAATTCAGTAACGGTCAACCATTTGAAAATTGCTCTTCCCATACTCTATCCTTTGCTTAGGCAAATGGATTTATTGTGCTATGGCCCAAACATGCCGGACTTGTAGTAAAAAGCCTGGAATCCTTTTCTCAGGATCATTTATAGACTGATCATTCAAGGTGAGGTTGAGGCAGTTGGACACTGACTTAGCTGAAGATGATACACATGTTTTCTGAAGATACTGGGACTAAAACAACTGTCCTCATTGGAGAGTTGCTGGGAATCTCTGTCTCTTGCTTTCCCTCTATACTTTTTTTACACTGAAAAGGAAAAATGTTCTTCTTTAATTTCCCAGCATAGACCTGCCTCCACCAGTGTCTTTTTAATTTGGTTCTAGAATACCCCTCAGTCCTGCCTGCTTTAATCTCATCACAGCATGTTCCAGTAACACTTCTCAGCTCATGTTTTTGCTACTTGGCATCACCATCTCTAAAATGAATGCTGAATTTTATAAACAATCACATGATTAAGCACTAGGTAAAACATCACAACTCTGGTCATTTTGGGGGTACTGTGACAGGTGTTAAGTTTCTGAAACAAATTTCATGCATAGGGAATTAACTCACTGGCATTTCAATTTTGCTTAATGATTAATTGGTATTTCCAATTTTTATCATCAAAATATATCCTCTTTAGAAAATGTCAGTGATAACCCACCATGATCCATTCTGAGGAACATCCTTTTTAAAAATGAGAAACATCTAAGTTTCAGAGCATCCTCTCTCCACTGTGATACTTTCTATAAAGGTGTAAGTATCACTCTTTGTGTAACTCCTGAGTTACTGGGGCCCAAATGCAGGAATTTTTCAAATCCATGCTAATGGCAGGGGAAATAAAATTGCTGTATACCAACCATATCTTGCTGAGGTTAGAGTTAATTCTAATGACTAAAAATGGAGCTGTGAACAGCAATTGCCGATTGCACAGGTGTGGCTGTCCACAGCACATTTAAATTATGTAAAGATTATTCCCCAGGTTCAAATATCTCTATTTCCCCCCAGACCCCTCTTTTAAATGATGCTAGTGGATATTGGTATCAATGCTCCTAAATTGGCCATCCTGCTGGGACTTGTTTAAAGGAATATTCCCTTACCCAGAGTATTGCCATTACTTGTCCTAGAATCTGCTGAGCTGATCTTTCTTTACCCCTTTGAACGTACTTGTGGTTTTCAACTTAAGCTGCGTGTTTTTTTTAACTTTTCAGTCCATCATTACAAAGACTTTTGCTTCAGTGTCATTCCAGACCAAGACACGGTCACTATGTCACTGACTGTTTGCTGGTGTCCCTCATATCTTTGTGGCTTTTTCTTTCCCCTCCCCCCACCTCAGGCAAAGGCAAATGTCTCTCATCTTAAAGGTTAATGTGGATGGAGAAATCCCATAAACTCAAAGGCTGTGCAGTGATTTTCATGAGCATTGATACCTGCATTGTTTACAGAGGACAGCAGGGACAGGTTTGTTCACTACCACATGCAGGCTGAGAAAATTAGGGCAAGTACATGCTTAATCACTTCCCAGAGAAATAGAAATGCTACCCTTTCAAATGTGCCTCTGAGAAGGACACAGGGAATGTTAAAAATATAGAATCTAATTACCAAATAAAACCTGAACTACATATTCACTGTATCCTTTCCCCTAAAATGTTATATTCATGGGGATGTTAACATCTTTTCAAAGTCGCTTCTTCCTTCCTTCCTTCCTTCCTTCCTTCCTTCCTTCCTTCCTTCCTCTCTTCCTCTCTCTCCTTCCCTCCTTCTTGCAAGTGAGTGAATTTCCTATTGGAATTTTGGTAAGCTTTTGGTAGTATAGAACCATTTGTTAGAAACAAATATGCCTAAGGTTGCCCCGGAGGCCCATAGCTACAGAGGGTGAATATATCAAGGGACAATATTCAAATGTTGGAGTCAGGTATTTGCTCATCTCCCTGAATGATTTTTTTCTGACCTAACTTACGTGATCTTTTTTAAGGATAAAGCATTGACTACTGTAAAATACAAAATATTGAATACTTACCTTAAATCCATCGTTTTTTAGTCTCTGTAACCAAACCATCATGATTTCTTGCCTGTATTATTGCGGTAACTTCCTAACTAGTCTCCCTGATTCCATTGTTACCAGTTCTATAATTCATACTACAGTTTCTAGATTGAGCATTTAGGAACACAAAACAGATCCTATCACAACACGTATATACAGAATAAAATCCAAACACTTTATCCTGGTTTACCAAGCTCTGTATAATCTGGTCCCATTTACTTTTCCCATCTCATCTCCTCACTTTGTACCCCAGCTGCTATGCTCCAGCCTCACTGGCCTCCTTTCTCCATTTGTGACAAAGTAAGTGGGCTCCCATATAAGGACCTCTGCATACAGTCTCCCCCATGCCCAGGACCCTTATTCTTCTCTGATGTTTATGTGGCTGGGTTATTCTTGACATTCAGATCACAGCTTAAATATCACCTTATCACAGGAGTTTTCCTTGACTATCCTAAATGTGCTATCTAGCCAATTAATCTTTCTCACAGTACCCAATTTTAATTCTTGGCAGAGTGAGCAGTATTTGTTCTTGTTTGTTTATTTGTTTGTTTGTTTCCATTCATTCGTTGTCTGTGCTCTGTTAGGGAATTTTCTATCTTTCTCAATATCATATCTGTGGTGCTTAAAACGGTGCATGCACATATGGAAGCACTTAATAAATATTTGGAAAATGAATAAATAAAAACATGAAAGAAATCCAAATATGCCACATACAAGAGACATCTGTCCCTGACATGTCGCATGCCCTCACTTCCCTCCTTACCCAGCTTAGATTCCATTACCATGATCCTCTCTATGTGTATATCCTTCAGCTCCTTTACCTCCTTCTCCTTTCAGCCATTTTCCCCTGGTAAAACTCCACTTCTGGGCACATCCAACTGTCTATCTACTCTTAGCCAGCTGAACATGGATGGGTGGAGAGAAACATGAAATCATGCTAGCCAGTTCTACTTTGAATCCACCATCTGAAACTTAAATGAGATCTTGGTTTGGCCTTGTAATTATGCTATCATATTTAACCTATTCTGAGACTCAGAGTTTTCCACATTTTAACATCTCTGAAATCAGGATGCAATTCACAGTCAATGTCAATGTCTGTCATCAAGATAGCAGTTGTGATATTATAACATGGCTGCATTCCTGGGAGTATGGCTCCTCCACTTTGCAGTCAAGAAATCTTTAAGGATCATTTGAAGAAAAATTATGAATCCTGCTTCTGGTTTGGAAACCTTACATTAATGTTTTCTGATAGAAAATCTTCAGCATCAAATTTGCAGAAAGCGTACTTGTGTTCACACTCTGTAATCTTCTATCATTCTTACTGTTTTCACAGACATTTTAACAAAATATTTTGAATAAATAACTTGTTTATATGGTTCAAAAACCAGACAATTTAAAAGTTTGCTTTGGGAAGCTTGTTTCTACCTCTGTCCTATTCTTCTGGTTTCTTCTCCCCATCCAATAGGTAACATAATTCCTAGATAGCTTTCCAATGATTCTTTCTACAAATATGAGCCAAAATAAACAAATGCTATTTTTTTAATCCTTTTAATCCATTTATTACCCAAGAGATGAAAAATGCATCTCTTTCACCTTGATTTTTTTCACCTAACAATAAATACTACAAATCAGTACATATTAGTTCATAGAATTTTCTCAAACATTTCTGCAGTTACACATATTCCATTGTGCAAATAAGGTTTGTTTAACTGGTCCTTATTGGTAGTCACCTGGCTTATTTTCAATCATTCATTACTACAAACGATGCAATGAATAACTTCATACACCTATAATTTCATGTAGATATAAATGTGTAAGGTAAATTCCCCCCAGACAGGTTATTAGGTCAAAGGGAAAAAGTATGTTGTGGGTTGAATAGAATCACCTAGAAAAATATGTTCAAGTTTTAACCTTTGGAACCTGTGAATGTGATCTTATCTGGAAATAGGGTCTTTGTAGCTGTATTAAAGTTAAGATGAGGTCATACTCAAGTTAAACTGAGGTTAAGTTAAAATGAAGGCCCAAACTAATCCAATGACTGTCATCCTTATGAGAAGTAATTTTAGACATATAGGGAAGAAACTATGTGAGCATGGAGGTAGAAACTGGTGAATGATGCATCTGAAAATCAAGGAACAGCAAAGATTGCCAGCAACTACTGGGAGCTAACGAGAGAGAGGCAAGGAAGGCTCTTTCCCAGAGTCTACCCCCTGACTCTGCCAACACCTTGATTTCAGGCTTTGAGTCTCTAGAACTGTGCCCAACCCCCCCCCCCCCGCCAAAAAAACAAACAAACAAACAAACAAACAAAAATTCTGTTGTTGTTACTCAGTTTGTGGTTCTTTGTGATAGATGTCCTGGGAAACTGATAAAATGCATTTATACTTTTGATAAATATTCCTGGGTTATCCTCCATGGACATTTACTGTGTGACTTCTCAACAACCAAGTATGGCAGTGATTGCTATCCTTTAGATTCACCAATAGAGGATATTAAGTTTCTGGGTTGCTGCCCTTATGATAAATGATAAATGATAAATGATATATCAGTGTAGTTTTTATTTCTATTTTCCTTTTCACGAGTAAGTATCTTGTCAAATTTTAGGGCTGTTAATATCTCTTCTTTGTGAATTCTATTTGTATATTTTGTGTTTTTTTTTTTCTCTTCCTGTCATTCTTGTTCCACTTGTATTAGGGGATCAGTGCTCTGTGATATATATTTTCCAGTTTATTGTTTATCTTTTGAAATACAAATCTGCTAAATTTTTGTTGAATTTATTAATCTTTTATGTGGCTTCTGGAATTTGAGTCATGATTAGACAAATTTTCTCCATTCCCAGTTTATAAGGGAATTTACCCATGTTTTCTTTCAGAATTTTTTTCTTCATCAAAGCATTTCATTGGAAAACTTGAAAGAATAAAGTTGGATCCAACTTTATCTTTTTCCAGATGGTACATAGTTTATTTCAACACCACTTATTCTTGAAATGTTACCTTTATCATATACCAAATTCTGATATATATTGGGTCTATTTCTGGAAATTCTGTTCTGTTGCATTGGCCTGGCCAATAAAACCTGTCTTTATTTCTGAAGTTTTGCAACATATTTACATATGTAGGCAGGTTGGACAATTTCCCACCCACGTTCTCTAATAAAACTATTACAATTAGATAAATTGTCCTTACCAAGATTTCCAGTGAATTCTCTATTGCTAGGATCAATGGTCAGTTCTCAGTCTTCATCTAACTAGACCAGTTAGTAACATTTAATGCAGTTGAATAGGCCCTCTCCTTAAAATATTCTGTTCAAGGATAGCCCTCTCTCTTGATTCTGTCCCTACTCTACTGGTTGCTCCTTCTTAATCATCTTGCACATTCTTTCTCAATGTTCTGGATTGCACATGTCGCATGGCTTTGTCTTGACATCTCCTCCAACTTCTCCATACTTGTTTTCTGGATGATATCATTTGGAGACAGGGCTTTAGATACAATCTGTCTCTGAATGCCTACCACATTTTATATCTCCAGCCAGGTCCTCTCCTCTGAACCTGAGATTCATATACCCAACTTTTTACTCAACATTTCTACTTATACTAAAAAATTACTCTCTCTAAAACTAAATTTATACTTTCCTTCTACTAAATATACTCTTCTTTCAGTTGAACAAACCAAAAATATTGAAGTAATCCCTAACTTTTCTCTCTCACACATCACATCTATTCTGTCAGCAAATCCTGTTTGAGTTCTAATTTCAAAATATTCCTGGAGCTTAACCACACCTTAATATCTCCACCACCAAGCTCTGGTCCATGCCACTGTTATATCTTGACAGGAGTGTTGTTATCCTCCTGCCCAGCCTCTCTGCATCTCCTATAGTCTATTCTTCCCAACAGCAGCCAGATACAGAGTTTATAAGACATGTCAACTCATGTCACTTTTCTGTTTAAAACACTCCATAGGTTTATCTTATCTCAGAACAAAATTCAAAGTATTTATCATGACCCAAAGGCACTAAATAATGTGATCTCCATGATAACCTCTTCTCGACCACCTTTGCCCATTCCATGCTGTTTTTTAAACCTGCCAGCACATCTCCCACTGCATAGTCGTGATACTTGCTATTCTCTAACATTTTATTTTATTAAATCTTTACAACCATTAAATGTGAGGATTATTATTCTCATTTTGCTGATGAGAAGATAGAGTATGAGGAGTATAAAGTTCTTTCTAAGTGTGTACAGTTATTAATTAGCAGAAGTAGGACTCTAACCCAGATCTCTTTGGTAATTAATTATATACTCTCTTTATTTATAGAAACTTTCTGGTTTAAACACATGCCACTCTTTGTTAATCTCACATAAACCCAAGAGTTGGTAACCATATGGCTCCTACTTTACGATGATGGAATAGAGGCAGGGTAGGTTCTGTTACTTGCTCAAGATGACTCTGCTGTGAGACTGGCAAGGGAGCTCTGACCCAATCTCAGAACTTCCGAATCCCATTCTCATTTTTTTCGTTTCTTTCTAACCTCTGCCTTCTTCTTGGTTGTTCTTTTTTTTAAAACAGATTCTTCTGAGAAGCTAAGGGACTGCCTTGACTGTAAGCATGTTTCCCAGTTTACTCTTGGTTGCAGGGTCTCTAAGAATACTTGAGCAGTGGAAAAGCCCAAAGGGATGCAGTGATGAGTTCATCTATGTCTGTGTATCCTATGTCATGACCCTATTTCTTAATATGCATAAGCAGATACAGACCAACGTGGGGTAGACAAATACCTAAAGAGACAGAGAGCTATCTGTTGTCAAGCACACTAGAAAAGAATATCTGTCTCAAGCTCGGGCTAAAAATAAACTGTTTACAGTACACATACCCTCCCTCACACTGCAGTATCTCAGGAATGGAGGCAGAATTTAATCATTTCATCCTCTGAAATGAAGGTCTCTATGGTTTAATATGCACACATCACAGATTTCAAATTTTGTTCTTGAAATTCAGTTTTCAACTAAAACCTAGCTGTCTCTTTGTCTTGAAATGTGTTCTAAAATGTTTAATAAAGGTCTGTTGAAACCAATAAAGCATTTCTGGAAAATGCTGATTTAACCCACATAGCCAATTCCCTTTTTCATAAATTCAATTTGAATTATTTGGTTGAAGAGGCTGTTCTCTGAGCCCTGACCTAAGCGGGTGTTGAGGCTAACACTTAGGCTAGAGTGTGCATGGAAAAATCTGTGGGAAAAAAATCACATAATTGATCTCATTTGTTAGGTATGTCAGACCCTGCCTGGATCTAAGACTCTGCTCTCTCTCATCCCCCTCTGTCCCCTCCTCCACCACCCCCTGCTAAAAGCTGCTGGAGCAACAGAGTTGGCTCTTCTCTCATCCCTGGATCTAAGTAACTCTTGCTTGACTTGGATTATCTGGGTGTCCACGATTATGTGGTGCTTAGGCTTCTGAGATGTGCTGTAGGGTTCCTGAATAGGCATGTGCTGTTTGTTTCTGAGACCTGGTCTTGGTACATTTGTCCGAGTGTTGAATTTCCCATCTCCTATGAAGTCCCTGCTTACTCCCAGCTTAGTTCCTGAATCTTCACAGGATAGGGAGCATTTTCTGTTTATACAATTCTCCTTATCCCCAAATCTGGGGTTTCTCAACCTCAGCACTATTACTATTTTGGGTCTGATAACTATTTGTTGTGGGGGCCTGTCCTGTGCCCCCACAGGATGCTAGTAGCACCTGTATGCTACTGGATGCTAGTAGCATCCGACCTCAATCATGACAGTAAAAGATGTCTGCTGATATTGTCAAATCTTCTTAGAGGAGGTGGGAGAAAACTGCTACTGGTTGAGAACTAGTGTTTTATTCCCATCCAGGGACCAATGTACTGTGTGTGTACCCAGGGATGGTTGTCAGTAACCACCAGAAAATCTTCAGTGATCTCAGTACCCAATAGAAATGTAACATGAGCCGGTGCCTGGGTGGCTCAGTCGGTTAAGTGTCTGACTTTGGCTCAGGTCATGATCTCAATCTCATGGTTCGTGGGTTCGAGCCCCATGTCGGGTTCTGGGCTGACAGCTCAGAGCTTGGAGCCTCTTTCAGATTCAGTGTCTCCCTCTCTCTCTCTCTCCACCCCTCCCTGATCATGCTTTGTCTCTCTCTGTCTCAAAAATAAATAAACATTAAGAAATTAAGAAAAATGTAACATGAGCCTCAAATGTGAGTCACACATGTAGTGTTAAATTCTCTACTGGATATATTAGCAAAGCAAAAGGAAGACTTAATTTTGATAATTTATTTTATCCAATATATCCAAATCATTGTTATTTTTATACTAAATCTTTGACAGATATCTGATGTGCATTTTATGCTTACAGCACATTTCAGTTTGGAGTAGCCATATCTCTAGTGCTCAATAGACACATGTGACCAATGGCTTTTGTATGGGCTGCAGTGATCTAGAATTCTAAAATTACTCCTGTTCTTCAATTCACTCTGAGACTCAGAATAGTATAGCGATATAAACATGGGGTTGGGGTGTTGAATTTACCTGGGTTGAATATCCCTGTATCTTTTTCAGACATTATGACTTTGATCATTACTGAATCTCTCTGAACCTAAGTTTCAGAATTTGCATTAGGGAAATAATAATATTTGCTTTTCAAAGACTTGTTATGAGGGTTACATGAAATAATATACATACATAGTGCCTAGAACAGAGCTGGTACTCACTGAGATACTTCCATTTTCTGTACCTCCAGTATCATCAGAGAACATTAAGTTCCTTTACTGCTAGCCTCTTGCTTGAAACAACATCCATGCTCCATCCTTTGGATATCATTCTCTGGGCCTATTAGACACCTATTGGGTATGCAAAACACTGAATCATCCCAGGAAATCCAAATCTATCCCACATGGTCCTGTCCAGCTGTTGTTAATTAAGCCTTCTTGATCCGCATCTAAAGAAAGTGACAATTAAAAAAAATTACTCAACCCTCTCAGTTTTTATTTCTATTGATACTTGTCCCATCTTTACTACAAGTCAAATAACACAGGCTGATAGAAAAAACATTCTTAAATGCATCTTTCCCAGGAAGCAGGAAGCAGGGTCACTTGTATAGCATAATCCTTTAAGACACAGTGCCATATTGCTGGAAGGTTTCATATGCAAAACACAACATTAACATTTTGGTCAAAAGAGAACAAATGACTAGACCACTTGGGTTAGACAGGTGGCTACTTAATCCATTCTAATGGGTAGGATACATGAAAGAAACTCATTACCATGGCAAGGACAGCCAATATTAGAATATGTGTTGCATTTCCATAAATACTTGCTTAGTTAAGAACTCATATCTATGAGGTGTAAACTGTTCATGATGGGAAGCTGATAGTCTTTTTGTACAGTATTTATTTTTCATGGTTTCCTACCTTGGAAGGGGGGTATAATTCCTTCTTCCTGTGAATCCCCTTTTACCTGTGTCCAAGTATGCATGGTCCAACACAATGTGTTATTTAATATTTCCCATTTAGCCCTGAATTGTCTTTGTCAAAGTCTTAAAGGAGGTTGTATTTTCTCTTGATCACCGTGAAGTTATTGTGAAAAGCCTACCAGCATTAGCTGAGAGACATGTTCTAAGTGTCTACTATGTGTCAGGCATTGGGGAAGCCAGATGATTAAAGGAGTTTCTACACTAGAGGACTTCGCAGCCCAGGAGGAAACAGCATGTAAATAAATGATCACAATAAGATATGCAACTCGTGCTAATGGGACTTAGGGAATACAGACAAAGGAGCAATTTTTCATTCATTCACACATTTACTGAGCATGAACTATGGGTTAGACAAGCACAGTGTGGTAAGGAAAAGTGACACTAAAAATAAATTTAAAAATAAAAGATAAGAAAGGGCTATATTTTGGCTCCCCTCACCCCCTACTAACAGAGTTGTTGTTCCTTTTCCCAGGGAAGAAATAATAAAAAAAGATACTTTTATCTTTGTATTCTATCATATAAGTATTTTTTGGATGGTATCTTTTCTAACCTCTGATTTAATTCTGAATTTATGGGCATATTCAATTAAATCAGTCAACCCAAAGAAAGTTTCAACAACTTATATGAGCCTTTATTACTATTAGGCTTATTTCTCTGGTCAAATTAATGAAGAGAGGGCTGTAGTTAATAGAGTTGCTGCATACATGAATAACATAATTTGATGATCAGTTTTAAGTTAAAGACTATAATGCACTGAACCTAACTCAGCCTGTTTTAAAATTAGCTTAATCTCTTATTGCTAGTTTAAAATGTTCCTTAGCATCTTGCAGGGTCTTAGAATCTTCATATATATCAATAACAATGTCATAACAGAACTATTACACTATTATTCAACAGAACACAAAAGATGAAGTGGTTGGATAGAATAACTTGACCTGTAATACCATGTTTAGAGCCTGTTTCCTGAGTCTCAGTCTTTGAGCCCAATCAGAGAATATCAGTTGGGTTTACTTAAAATGTGTCTAACTTTTTTGTTGTTTACTTATTTGTTTTTGAGAGGGAGAGAATGCATGAGAGTTGGGGAGAGGCAGACAGAGGGAGACAGAGAATCCCAAGCATGTCTCACCCTGTCAGTGCAGAGCCTGATGTGGGGTTTGAACTCACAAATGGTGAGATCATGACTTGAGCCAAAATAAGAGTTGGACACTTAATTGACTGAGCCACCTGGGCATCCCAAAAATATGTCTAACTTTCAATGGATTTTTCTCAAATTTCTAGCCTTTTAAATATTCTAGCAACATCATTTTTATTTATCTGTTAGTTGAGAAATTTCACAGTTTGATATAATCAATCATTATTGTCTACTAGGTGTAGGATGGCCAATTACAAGACAGGCAGCAAAATTGCTTTCTTCAAGGAAGTTACAATGTAAATGATGTATTGGTGTATTAAGACCACCTTACCATGGGGTAGAATAATTATAATAATTATTATAAAACCTTTTAATTGTTCTAACCAATGAAAGTATTGTTGATCAGAATTCACTATAGTTATTCCATCCCTGGTCCTAGAGTCAGTGTGACTTTGAGTTTATTTTTGTGAATGGTGTAAGAAAGTGGTCCACTTTCATGCTTTTGCATGTAACTGTCCAGTTTTTCCAGCACCATTTATTGAAAGGACTGCCTTTTCCCCATTGTATATTCTTGTTGGGGATTAGGTGAGATTGTTTGAGGGGTTTTGTTGTTGTTTATTCCTTGAAGTAGGCCTTTATTCCTATAAACTTCACTCTTAGAACAGCTTTTGCTGCATCCCAATAATTTTGGACAATTGTGTTTCTATTTTTATTTGTCTCATTGATTTTTATGTTCACCCATTAGTTGTTTAGCAGTATGTTGCTTAGCCTCCATGTGTTAGTGGTTTTTTTAGTTTTTTTTTTTCTTATAATTGATTTCTAGTTTCATATCACTGTGGTTGGAAAAGATGCTTGATATGATTTCAAATTTTTTAAATTTATTGGGACTTGCTTTATGGCCTATCCTAGGGAAAGTTCCATGTGCACTTGGAAAAATGTGTATTCTTCTGTTTCTGGATGGAATGTTCTCCACATGTTTGTTACATCCATCTGGTCTAATATGTCTTTCAAAACCACTGTTTACTTGTTGATTTTCTGTCTGAACAGTCTATCCATTGTTGTAAGTGGAACATTAAAGTCCCCTACTATTATTGTATTATTGTTAATTTGTTCCTTTATGTCTGTTAATATTCGCATTATATAATTAGGTGCTCCTCTAATGGGTGCATAGATATTTATAATTATTTCATTCTTTTGTTGGATTGATCCCTCTATCATTACATAATCTTCTTTGTCTCACACTGCAGTCTTTATTTTATTTTTAATGTTTATTTATTTTTGAGAGAGACAGAGTGTGAGCAGGGGAAGACAGTGAGGGAGGCACAGAATCTGAAGCAGGCTCCAGACTCTTTACTGTCCACATGGAGCTTGATGTGGGTCTCAAACTTGAAAACCATGAGATCATGACCTGAGCCGAATTCGGCACCCAACTGACTTAGGCACCCAGGTGCCCTTTTATTTTAAAGTTGACTTTGTCTGATACAAGTATTTCTACCCTAGCATTTTTTTTTTTTTGCTTCCATTTGCATGGGATTTTTTTTTTCCATCCTTTACTTTCAGTCTGTGTGTTTAGGTCTGAAGTTAGTCTCTTGTAGGCACCATTTAGATGGGTCTTGTTTGTTTGTTTGTTTAATCCATTCAGCCACCCTACCTATTTTGATTAAAGAATTTAGTCTATTTTACATTTAAAATAGTTACTGATAGGTATGTACTTGCTGATATTTTATTGTTGCTGTTCATTTTTTGTAATTCTCTGTTCCTTTCTTACTCATTTCTTTTGTGGTTTGATTGCTTTCTCTAATATCGTGCCTAGATTCTTTTCTCTTTATTTTTTGGGTATCTATTATAGGTTTCTGATCTGTGGTTACCTTGGGGTTCATATATAACATCCTATGTGTATAGCGGTCTATATTGCTTACTTAAGTATGAACACATTCTAAAAGCAATAAAATTTTTACAACCCCTCCATGTTTGATATATATGATGTTATATTTTACATATTTTTAATGTATCCCTAGACTTTTATAGATACAATTGTTTTTACTAATTTTGTCTTTTAACTTCCATACTAGCTTAATAAGTGATTAATCTACTATGTTTACTATATGTTTGCTTTTATGAATTTTTTCATAATATTCATGCTTCTAGTTCTAGCCTTTTCTTTCGACCTAAAGAATTTCCTTTGACATTAAAAAAGTTTTTAACATTTATTTATTTTTGAGAGGCAGAGAGACACAGAGCATGAGCAGGGGAGGAGCAGAGAGAGAGGAAGACACAGAATCCAAAGCAGGCTCCAGGCTTAGAGCTGTCAGCACAGAGCCTGATGTGGGGCTTGAACTCATGAACCATGAGATCATGACCTGAGCCGAATTCTGCACCCAACCTATGAGTCACCCAGGCACCCCCCCCTCTTTAATATTTTTTGTAAGTCTCTCTTAGTAGTGATGAAGTCCTTTAAATTTTGTTTGTTTGAGAAAATCTTCCTCTCTCTTTCAATTCTGAATGATAATCTTGCTGCGGCAGAGTATCCTTGGTTGTTAAGTTTTTTTTCCCTTTCAGTCCTTAGCATATATATCATGTCACACCCTTCTGGCCTACAAACTTTCTGCTGACAAATCAGCTGATAGCCTTATGTGGTTTTCCTTGTATGTAACTGTTTGCTTTTTTCTTATTGTTCTTAAGATTCTTTATCATTAACGTTACCATTTTATTATTATGCGTTATGCTATGGAACTCCTTGCATTCATGTTTTTGGGGCTCTCTGCAATTCCTGAACATGGATGCCTATTTTCTTCACCAACTTAGGGATATTTTCAGCTATTATGTCTTCAAATAAGTTTTCTGCCCCCTTCTCTCTTTCCTTTTCTGGAACCTCTATAATGTGAATGTGATACATTCACTGAGTTGCCTTAACCTATCCTTATTTTCTATTCTTTTTTTCTTTTTTTGTTATTTAGTTTGGTGGCTTTCCATTATGCTATCTTCAAATCACTGATTTGTTCTTCTGTATACTCTAATCTACTGTTGAGTCCCTTTAGTTTATTTTTTATTTCAGTTATTGTAATTTTCAGTTCTGACTGATTGTATTTTCTGTCTCTTTGTTGAAGTTTTCACTTAGTTCATCCACTCTTCTCTCAAGGCCATTGAGTATCTTTATGACCATTACTTTGAAGTATTTATCAGGATATCACTTATCTGTTTTGTTTAGCTCTTTTTCTATGATTTTTTTCTTGTTCTTTCATTTGGGGCATATTCCTTTGTCTTCTTATTATGTCTAATTCTGTGTGTGTGTGTGTGTGTGTGTGTGTGTGTGCACGTTTTCTTGTATTACATAGGTCAGCTACATCTCCTAGCCTTGAAAGTAGTGGCCTTGTGTTAGAAGAACTCCTGTGGTGCCCTGTAATACAATCTTCCATGGTCACTAGAACCAGACACTCTAAGATTGTTTCCTATGTAGGCTGTGTGCACCCCCCTGTCCTGGCAGAGCCACAAAGGCTATGGGAATGCTGGTGGGTAGGGCTGGCCCTTAGCCCTCAGTGCAGGCACACTGAGCAGGATTTGCTCTTGGTGCTATTGAGAGGCCTAGCTGCAGCCACTGATGGGCTTTCTGGTGGGCAGGGCCTGTCCTCCTTCTTGCTGTTTGCAATTAGCTGCTGTGATGGCTGCAAGCACACAGAAAGGGCTTGCTTCCTGCACAACCAGCTAAGAGGCCCAGATGCAGGAACTACAAGTGCCCTGGTGTATGAAATTACCTCCCCTGCTTCCCAGGGCAGGAGTCACTTTAGAAGGCTGCTGGTCTTGGCCAGAGCTGCCTACTGGATGTGGTGGGGCAGGAGCCACTTTGGAGGGGTGCCTGCTAAGGCAGACTGGTTGGGTGAAGCAGGTATGTCCATAGGGGAACACAGGGCAGGGTTTGTGGTGCTAGCAAGATAGATAAAGAGTGTTATAATGGGCTCCCACAAGCATCTTGTTATCAGGGTTTGGGGAAGCAAGAACAATGGTACCCACCAGCACTTTTGTTCTTAGAGAAATCTGTACATTCCTGCCTTTCTGGCACACATCCTAAAATAAGTCAAGAAATCACCTTCATGTATACTCCAGGCACTTTTCAAATGACTGCTTATGTGCTGTGCCTCAAGTCGTGTTTTCCAGTGTGTTGGAAAGCACTCTGCTTTCCTGGAGTTATTCCCTCTCCAATTTTAAAAGCTTCCTAGAGTTAAGTAAGACCTGTTAGTTTTCAAAGCCAGACATTATGGGAAATCATCTTTCTAGAGTAGGTCCTCAGGGCTAGGGGTACCCGAATGTCTAGGGGTGGAGTCTCATTTCCTTTCTCCTACATGCTTATGATGTCCCTTCCATTGGGGTTAGTTACTCAGGGGAGTGTTGTTCCCAACTGTGTATCCGCCCTTCCTATTCTTTTTGATGTGGTCTCCTCTCTAGGTCTAGTTGTGGAAGATTTATCCTGCTAGTCTTCAGGTTGTTTTCAGCATTAGCTACAATACATGTATTTGTTGCCTTGGTGTGTCCATGGGAGTAGGTGAGCTCAGGTTCCTTCTACTCTGCCATCTTCCCTGCCACATCACTAAGATGATATTTTCAATATATGGTGCTGAATTACATGGATACTCATATGAGAAAGAAATGTAATCTGACCCCTACCTTATACCATACGCAACAGCAATTTGAGATGAAGTATAGATCAAAGTGTGAAAGGCAAAGCAATATATCTTCTAGAAGATGACACCAGAGAATGTCTTCATGTTCTTGTGGTCGGTAACAGTTTTTAAAAATATAGCTCAAAAACATTAACCTTTCCTAAAATGTACTTTATTAAAAAAGAACTTTATCCACCCAAAGTGATCATTAGCATAAGGAAAAGTAGTCACAGCTGGGAAAATTGTTGCATTGCCTATATCTGAGAACTCTTCAAAATGTTTGGAACACCTACAAATCGTTTAAAAAAAGGTAACTAAAAGTAAAATGGGCAAAAAATTGAAGACAATATGCAAATACCAATAAGCATAAGAAAAGGTGCTCAACACCATTAGTTATCAAGAAAATGCAAACTAAAACCACAATGAGATACTGCTATAACTCCACTTGAAGTCCCAAGTCAAGAGGACTGACAATATCAAGTGTTGGTGAAGATGCAGAGCTACTGAGCCTCTTATTAGTGCTGGTGGGAGTGTAAGTTGATATAACTGCTTTCAAAACTCTCCAGGAATATCTACTAAAGCTGAAAATATGTATACGTATGAATCAGTAGACATACAAAAGAAAGTTCATGATTGCTTTCTTCACAATAGCCCCAAACTGTAAACAACCTAAATGTCTATCCCTAGAATGGGTAAATCAAATGTGATATATGCACATTGTGGAATAATACACAGCTATGCAAATGATAAACTATTGCTATAGTTGCATGAACATGATTGAATATCACAGATAAACAATGGAGAAAAAGCAGCATTACACAAAAGTAACACATATTATTTGATTACATTTATCTGAAGTTTTCAAAAACACAAAACACACCATCTGTCAATGGTGACAGAGGTCAAAGAGTGATTATCTTTGGAGAAGTGTATGGACAAAGAAGGTTGCCAAAAGTTCCAGAAAACGGGAATGTTGGAAGTGTTCTGCACCTTTTCTTAGTGGTGACTATATGAATATATACACACACAAAATCATCACGTTGTATACTTAACATTGGTACAATTTACTTCCAGTTTTATATTATGTGGTAAAGAGGAAAATAGCCTTACTGACCCCAAAATGTCCACAACCCAATCCCTGGAACCTGAGAAAATACTACCTTATTTGGCAAAGGTAATTAAGATTTTGCAGAGGTCATTCAGATTAAAGATACTGAGACAGGGAGATTAGCATGGACTGTCTAAGGTGGCCTGATCTAATCACATGAGTCCTTAAAAGTTGAAGAGGATGGAAGAAGGGTGGGTTAGAGAGATGAGACATAAGAAAGACTCAACCCATTATTGCTGGCTTTGAAAACAGAGGAAAGAAGCCATGAGAAAAGGAGTGTGAGCAGCTTAGAATCTGGAGAAGGCAAGGGAAGAGATTCTCCCATAGGACTTCTAGAAAGTAACATAATCCTATGACACCTTAATTTAGCCCAATCAGATTTCCGGTCTACAGAACATTTGTGTTGTTTGCAGCCACTAAATTTGTGGTAATTTGTTATAGCAGCAATACATAACTAACATAAATCAAAAAAACTAATAGAAAAGGAAATGAAAAACAAAACATTCCTACTTCTCCTTTTTGAAAGGTCTTAAAAGCAACACTCACTTGCTTCCCCTAAACCTGGTTACTCTATCCTTGGAGTACCCACAGAACTCCATTTTACAACCGTTCATCTTATTTTGCCTTGTTTCCCTACCAGACTGCAAGTTCTCTGAGGGCATTTTTATATCATCCCGAATCCCAGGTACTAATGTATGTATGTCTATTTTATATAGTAGATGCTTCATCCATGTTTGGTAAATTAAATTAAATTGAACCATTTATCTGTATGAGAGGCAGTGGCCAGGACAGGCATGATGCCGCTAATGTGTTCTTTTAGCTTGCTTTTCGCTGCAAAGATACATTAACGGTAGTAGTTCTGAATAATGAAGCTGAGGTTGTTTAAAACAGCAGGCTGGCATCAGATGAAACATTTCCATATCCTTCTAGATTAAATAAAACATTTACCATTTCATGCTTTCTTTCCTAGCAATTTTGCCTTGTCCTTCACATTAGTGATTTGTTCCACATGGCCACTCATTTAGGATAATAGCAGGCCAAGAGGCGTGACAATGGGAGACAGGCCATACCTGATCACCAATATTCCATTATGCTTCTTTGAGCTGTGGGCCTGGTAAAACTGTCAGTGTGTTAAAACAAAGAAACTGTGCTTGAGTCTACATATTAGGAATTCAATGACTGCATTTGAAGTAATCAAATTATATAGTAAGTGAAGCCACATGGCTATAAAGGGAGGCCACCATCAAAATGAACTGTTTTTCTTGTGTCCAGCTGAACAACAAATATTTTTTAGCACCTGTTATATGTGCAGCCCTATAATAAGTACTGTGGGAGATATGAGAAAGAAGATAGATTCCTTATACTTCAAAAATGTATAATACAATTGGGGAAATAAAACATTTAAGAAAAGTAACACAGGAATGGGATCAATATGTACAAGAAAAATTCAGAAGGAGAGCACATGGCTTTGTGGAGTTGGTAGGTGTCGAAATAGGAATTCTGCTTAGGAAATGGAGGTGGAAAGCTGAGGATGCGTGGTAGGTAATATGTGCTTGGAAAAATCCCAGGAACAACTCCTAGCCCCATTTATCTAGAGCAGGGTTTCTTAACCTCGGCATTATTGGCATTTTAGACTGTGTAATCTTTGTTGCAAGGGCTGTTGTGGGTATTGTAGGATGTTTAGCAGCATCCCTAATCTCTGTCAGCTGTATGCGAGTAAGTCTCTTCCCCCTCAGAGTTATAACAACCAAACATGTCCTGTGGGGTAAAATTGCCCCCAGTTGGAAACCACTGCATGAGAGTAAAAGTTCACAGAGGGAACTCAAGGGAGTTACATTCCAAGACAAGGAGTTTGGATTTTATTCTCCCTGTAATAGGGAACCACTGAAAACATTTGTTCTAAAGATTGTCAGGCTGAAAATTGTAGTTTGAGTGTAATTTATCTGATTGAGATCCCCAAGAAAAATTGGAGGAAGTCATTGTGGGGAAAAAGGAAGAATAACCCAGATTCTATCCCAATAATCCAAGCATAAAATGATGAAAATTGGTGGCAGCAGGACTAGGGAGTGCTCAGGGCCTGCAGGTATTCTTTATGCCCTGCAACCTCAAAGTGCTTTGAAATTTAGATCAGAGTTTTAACATCACATTGCATGTTTTATTCGAATACCAAGTTCTCGGAGACAGTTCTTTTTAGGAAAATGAAGCAGAACTCCTTGCACCCACTCGTGGTCTTCCCTGGAGAGAAGAGCAGCCACAGGCAATCTGTAATCTGGAACAATCCATAGTTTGGGAAACTTGGCTGGGCACACTCGACTGCCTGATGGTTAGGAAAAGCAGTGTAGCAGCCCAGGACCAAGCATGTGGTGCAAGTCCTCTGGGACCATACTGCAGGCCTGTGGAGAGAAGACTAGCAGAAAGCCTCTGAGGCAATGCTTTCTCTCTCATGCTCCATTCTCTCTGTAAATTTCAAATGTACACCAAAATATGGTAAAAATATATTTTAACATATATTTTTCTTTTTTTTTTCCTAGTGATATGAGAGGAAAAGGGGAAATAAATGTAGACTCTCTGCTTTGATGGCCCTTTCTTAGCTCAATGAACCTGACTGGGATGTTGGGAAAGATGTCAGCATGGCTGAGCTGCATGGAGGGCCACTTGCTTTTTGATTTAAAAGTAACACAGTAATGCATTTACATGTAATAAAGATATTTATAAGAAAAAAGGAAACAAAAGCTTAAAGAGATTAATAAAAATTGAGAAAACTTGCCAAGTATGATAACACAAAATTAGCAATTTCAAAAACAGCAAATATTCTAATTAGTAAATATTTCCATTTTCAAACTTACAGAAATTAATTCATCTCAATAATATTTAATGAGAAATTTTGTACAAGAAAATTTCAAGTGTTATTATGTTTAAAAATAAACTTGAATGAATGGACACAAAAGGATATGACTAAGTGGAGAGATTAAACAAGTATTTCAGGTGTCATTTCTTAATTTACTTAATTTTGAGGATTTGGGGGGAATACAACATAATTTTAAAGAATTTGGAATTCTCATTCAATTGAGATTACCCTCCCTCAAAAGTTGTGAAAAGGTGAGAAATTGAACACAAATAAAGTAGACCTATCAAAAATTAAAACGTGAAGGAAATAAAACTAAACAAAAACCAGTTAAAAGATAGGGCTACAAAACAGATTTCTAGCATGAAATAGCTTAGAAGAATATATAGACCTTTGTGGGGTAATATTTCAAATAAAATATTTTTAAAATATTAAAAGCAACAACAACAGCAACACTGAAACTCATTAGATAGGTGTTCATATTTAGGATACAATGATAGAATTCTAGAGATTTCCTCAAATAGATTAAAATTTCCCTGAGGACAATTACAAGAGTTTTCATTTATTTTTCCATATCCTCATCCAGTAAAATGATGGGGAAATCACAACTTTCACTCAGGACTTGTTTGAAATTAAATTCACCATGACCCATCAGTAAAATTATTTGTCAAAAGAAGTTCCTGAATGTCATGGTAACATACCACAGGTTGAGGACATGTCCTACTCAACAGAAGTATGATGTATTGCCTATGAACTCGGATTCAGGCATATGGGATTCAAATCCTGTCTTCATTGCCTCCTAGGTATATGACCTTAAGAGATTTTTTAAATCTTTATCTGCATACATACACACATACATATGTATGTATGTATGTATATGTATTCACATATGTATATATAATACATGAAATACAATACATAAATGTTTCATAAGTGGAAACTTATTGGAATGGTGAATACAAATTAAAGGGAATATTTTAATATTTTTAATATTTTGAATGTTAGTATTTTCAAAGTGCTGGCTATTTAAAGGGACCTGCTAGGAAATTTTTTAGGACATGAATCACCTTCTGATTTGTATTTAGTGGGTGTGGATTTTAATATATTGATTTGCTGAAAACAAAGAGTTCCCCTTAATCATGAGTCACCTTAGGAGTCTGCAATGAGTAGAAAAAGCATGATCTGGGGTCAGATCTCAGCTATGACACCGATACTTTCTATGACTTTGCTTTCTTGAGCCTCATGCCCTTGCCTATAACAAAGAGCTAATGCCTACGCCCCTTGTTAAGAGAATTAGTGTGTATGTCATCTACTACAGGGTCTGGGCCACAGAGAAGTTTAATATCCCATTTACCTGTCTCAAGAAAAGAGACTGATCTGTGTTACCACATGGAGGTTGCTCTGATTCCTAGAAAACATAAAAAATTGGAGAACCTCTGATAGAAAAGTTCTCATTTGCCATATAAATGCAAAAATATTTCCATTTCAATGGCAATCAGTCCCAAATACAAGTCTCTCAATCACTTTGACTTTTTCCATCATATATATCAAGTAAATGGGCCTGGTTCAAGTGGGCTGCAAAGCTTGCTGGGGAAGGAACAGCCAAAACATTAAAGAATAAGGTCCTGCATTATGATTTTTGGGAAGAGGCGTATCTGCTTTGTAGCAATCACTTCCTTGGCCCATGAAACTCTCTCTCTCTCTCTCTCTCTTTTTTTTTATTGACTATAGAATGTAGATATACTGTCAAGGGATTTAAATCAATTTTATACAATCACTTTCTTGAACTACCATTACTCCAACAAGATTCATATCTGCAGCTGATTTGGAGAGAATTGTGACTAAAATATCAGAGCTGCAGCTCTTATTGAAAAATTCCTCTCTGTAGATTGTTATTTTTCTGGCACTTAAAAGCCTAATACCAGAAAGAAATGAAATCCCATTTTGCATCAGCCTCTTTAAATGTGGCTTTTAACTATCATAATTCCTGAGCCTGGCTTCACACATATCACATTACTCCAAACAGAACATTGGGATTAATGGTCTGGTATTAAAAGCAGAAACAAAAATGCAATTGCTTGGGGAGGCACTTAAGTACAGTAATACCTGGCAGAAGAAAAGAGTTGATATACAGCTGAAAAGCTAGCTTTGCATTAGTTATCAGTGCAACAATGTTGGAAAGTAATAGATCATTCTTCCATTTACTGGCATTCTGAAACAATGGTATAACTGATGTGTTTAACCCTTGATAAATTGGGTTCATTTACTGCAGCATTAAAAATAAGTGAAAAAGACCAATCCAGATATCTCTCCCTCTTCATCTTCTGACCAATGGGATTCCTGGTCATTAGCTGAAAAGAGCCAGAACACTCAACTCCTATTAGGTCCCCAGTATGCCTATTTAATACTGTGTAGGTACTGTGGACACAAAAAGAAGAAGAAATGATTCTTGCCCTCACATACTATAATGAAAGGGAGATGTGATCAGTTAATAGCAAAGGTGCCTTAAAATACAAGTAATAGAACATTGGCATTTAGTTTGAGACCACTTGGAGTACAAGTAAAGACTTAACTTCTTTAACTAGAATCTTAGAATTTTCATAAAAAAGAAAAGGAGATTAATGGGTTTCAGAACACGTTTACCAAATAAAATAAAAACATTGTGAATCGGTTTGACAATATGGTGATTTGGCCTCCGGACATGTGTTTGTGGGAGGGATGTTGGGGTGTGGCTGAAGACCAAGAAGGATAAGGAAGTAAAAAGTAGACTGCAATATGAGAGGACTAAGAGGACATTGGAGGTTGCCAGAAATAGTTTTTTTAAACACGTCTTTTTCCTCTCTGCTATACTGCTTTGAGTAAATTTTGACCTGCGCACAGCCACTATGGGAGAGAAAATTAGCAGTCCAGTACCAGCCCAGTCCTGTACCAATCATAGGCAATAAGATCATGAGCATGGAAATGGAATGGGCATGAAGAGATGCTACATCAACAACTGAAGATCCGTCCCAGAACATCCTTCTTTTGGCTTTCTATTTCTTCCATCTACAACCAGGGAACCCCAGATGAGAGTATTACCTGGGATCGAGGTATTAGGAGAGTCACTGAAGTTAGGAGATGGCTATGGGCAAGGTAAGAGAGATGTAAAAAGGAGAAGTTCAGCTATAATCTGAGTTAATGTATGGGAAGATAGGGTTGAGAAACTATCTCAGAGGATATTAAGACAAGATAGATGAGAAACCAGGGGCTCTAGGATATGTGAGAACTTTATCCCCAGAGAAATGACTATAGCTGGTGAATATTTTATGTAATATGTAAATATTTAGTACTTATATATTATGTACACATATACAGAAATAGATATCTATATATGTATGCATCTCTTTATTATCTATCCATGCAACCATCCAAAGAAACCACTTAATATCACTAGAAATTGTTCTAACTGCAGACAGCAAATGAAGAAGCATTCATTCAAGAAATCTAGCAAATATCAGTAAGAAACAGCCGTAGTATGGCACTGGAGTCACAACCCACTCCTTCTCTAACCACACCCCAGCCTCTCTTGCTTAAAATGATGGAAACTATACTCAGGTTAAGTGTGGTCAAGAAGACAGGCCTAGCTCTCTCCTCAGCTCCTAGTCAAGGATATGGTATATCAGTGGGACAGGTAGGCCCTAAGCATGTCTCATCATCCCTAGCTCAGAGCTTCAGAAGCTAAATTCCTGGCAAATGTAGCTGAAGGGTCAGGATCTCCCTTCTTCCACCTAGTTTCGACATGTATGCCTGATATGGAGGGCAAGAATGCTGGGACCTCCTTTAACCTTGCCCAGGCTTGTATGTAGGGAAAAGGCTCCACACTGGGAAAGGTAAGCTGAAGCTATCAGAGGCTAGTGCCCCTATCCCTATCAGGAATGCCACTCAAGAAAAGTAAGCTATTGCACCTACAACCCAATGTTTATAGCAGCACTATTGGCAATAGCCAAAATATGGAAAGAACCCAAATGTCCACTGACTGAAGAATGGATAAAGAAGATGTGATATATAGGTATGATAGAATATTACTCGGCGATGGAAAAGAATGAAATCTTGCCATTTGCTGCGACGTGGATGGAACTAGAGTGTATTATGCTAAGCAAAATAAGTCAGAGAAAGACAGATATTATGATTTCACTCATATGTGGAATTTAAGATACAAAACAGATGAACATAAGGGAAGGGAAGCAAAAATAATATAAAAACAGGGAGGAAGACAAATCATAAGAGACTCTTAAATACAGAGAATAAACTGAGGGTTGCTGGTGTGATGTTGGGTCAGAGGAAGGGCTAAAGCAGTGAGGGCATTGAGAAGGACCATTGTTAGGATGAGCACTGGGTGTTATATGTAAGTTATGAATCACTAAATTCTATTCCTGAAATTATTAAACTATATGTTAACTAACTTGGATTTAAATTAAAAATAAACAAATTTAAAAAGTAAAATATTACCAAAAAAAAAAGAAAAGTAAGCCACTGTATCCACTCTCACTTCCAGACCTGTGGCTCACAGATAATTCCAGAGTAGAATAACACAAAATGAACTCCAAGTAAAAAACAAAAAAAACAAAGAAATTAATACCTAGATATATGATTATAATAATGCTGAAAGTCATGGGGAAAGAGAAAAATTTTAAAGCAGCAAGAGGAAATGATTGCTTGCAAAACAAGGAAACCTTAATAAGCTTAAGAGCTTTCTCTTCAGAAGTGATAGGGGCCAGAATGAAGTGGGTTACTTGTTCAAGTACTGAAAGAAAAGAACTGAGATCCAACAATCTTATATCCAGCAAAAATATCTTTTACAAATGAAAGAAAAATAGAGTTGTGGTACAAGATGATGGCCTTGGAATACCCTGAACTCCCCTCCTCCCATGGAGACACCAAATCTACAACTATACCTAAAATAAGTCCTGCTGAAAAAGAGCTGAAAACTAGCTGAACAGCTCCCTCCCTCCATAACAAGGGATAAAGAGACCACACCCAGACTCCTAGGAAAAACAGACATGTTCTGGTCAAAAACCACAATCCCTGCGTGCAGCACATAATAGGGAGGGATCTCACAGATCTGGAGCTTCTCCCTAAGGAGTGAAGCGTTATATATAACTTAGAAGGTGTGGTAAACACAGAGACATATTGCTCATCTTTCCGTTCAAAAAAGGACTTGAACCAAACTTAGGGAATGCAGTGGGCTAAGCCTTCAGCATTCTGCTCCTTTAGGGCCCAGCTCACTAGCTGAGAACCTTCTGCTTTTCCCGGGAGGTCATGTCTTCCTAGAGCACCTATTATCTGGTGAATGAACAAGGTGGTGTATGAAAGCTTGTCTGTTTTGACTCACTGTGACTCAATATCGGTCAAGTCTGATCAGTGGTACTTATCCCAGAACTCTCTGCTGAGACAGCTGAAGCTTTAGTCTGCATAGCAGCTCAACTTCTCTCTCTCCTCTGTGCTGATTCCTCCCCTTGCCTTTCATAAGTATTGATTCCCCAGTAAACACCTTGAACACCTACCTCTGTTTCCTTTAGGTGAACCCAATCTGTGACAGAAACAAAGGTATCACTGATACAGAAAACATAATGGAATTTAATAAGAGTTCAGAAAGGTTGCCGATCAGAGGTTCCAAACTTTTTAAAAGTCAATTTTATATATATGCCAGATTAGCAATGTACAGATCAAGTTCCTCACCAATAACCAATAAAAAGGCTGGATAAAATATGGAGAACTTATGTTTGAAAGAATTAGCTGAAAAGATAGGACTGAAGGACCAGGAAAAGACAACTTTTCCTTTGATGTATTTCAATTTTTTTTTTATTAGCACAGCAGTGAGGCTAAGAAGCAAAGCATAAAATGTAGCCACTAAGAGAGTCAGGAATTCTCAACAGAAATTTGAGCAGGCCCACTTTTAGGAGTGAGCAAGTGAGAAAAAAAAAAACACCTTTGAAGAAATGAGGTATAAATGTCTATTACAAAGGCATAGTTAAAGAAACTGTGTGCCACTAACTCAAGAACCAATCAATAGGCGATGGAGTAAAATAGAAAGCCTAGAATCACAGCCATCTATGAATAGGAGGCCTCACACTTTAGTAGGGCAAAGAATGGATTTTTGAAGAAGTTGTATTGGAAAAGTAGGTTCACTGTATTGTAAGCCATAAAATTTTTTTTTTACTATCTTATCCCTGAACTCCAGATGGATTAGAAGCCCAAATGTGCAAGTATAAAGCCAATATAAGAAAAGCATAGAAGAATATTTGTCATTTGGGATGGTGAAGGAAATTTTAAGCAACACACCAAAAGAAAAATACTTGTGAGCAGAAAAATTGATGAATTTGCCTTGTCACTGAATTACTCCATAGATGAAGTTTACCAGCTTTGTGACAAGATTTGAGGGAAGTATTTGCACCATTTACACAGACAAGGGATTGATAACTATAATATAAAAGAAGACTTGGAAATAAGGAAACGAGAAAGAGAAATCTGGGGAAAACATATAAACAAGCAATTCACAGAAAGATCAAATGGCTAATATATAATAGTAATGATAAAAATATTGATAATAGTAGTCATTTTAGAAATAGCTAATACTATGTTCCTAAGAATTAAGTATGTTACATGTTAATTTTTAAAACAGTTACACTAATCCTCTGAAGTAGGTATTTTAAATATGTAAACAAGTATTCATCTTTATTAATAGTCTCATAAATACAAATCAAACCAATTGGATACCACTTTATAAGGGCCACTAGGAAATATAAGAGACTTTAAAAACATCAGGTGTTGTTAGGGATATGAGAAAATAGGGATCCTCATGTACTACTGTGGGAGTTTCATTTAAGGGGTCTATTATAGAAAAAAAATAGTTCAGTGTTCAGAGAAGGTAAATATGTGAATACCCTCACAACCTCTTCATTTATATCTCAGGTCCACAGTGAGACATAAACAATAAGACCCATTTCAGAACCGTTTGAGGTAAAAATTAGGGTAATAGAAAGTAGATAGTCCTGGGGCACCTGGGTGGCTTTGTCGGTTAAGTGTCCGACTTTGGCTCATGTCATGATCTCACAGTTTGTGGGTTTGAACCTCATGTCAGACTCTGTGCTGACGGCTCAGAGCCTGGAGCCTGCTTCAGATTCTGTGTCTCCCATTCTGGCCCTCCCCTGCTTGTACTCTGTCTCTCTCTCTCAGAAATAAACATTCTTAAAAACTTAAAAAAAGAGAGTAAGCAGTCCTCACTATAAAACAGGATAAGGGGCGCCTGGGTGGCGCAGTCGGTTAAGCATCCGACTTCAGCTCAGGTCACGATCTCGCGGTCCCTGAGCTCGAGCCCCGCATCGGGCTCTGAGCTAATGGCTCAGAGCCTGGAGCCTGCTTCCGACTCTGTGTCTCCCTCTCTCTCTGCCCCTCCCCCATTCATGCTCTGTCTCTCTCTGTCTCAAAAATAAATAAACGTTAAAAAAAAAATTTAAAAAAAACAAAAAAAAACAGGATAAGAAACATGTAATATCGCATGTGGTGGAATACCATATAGTTAAAGGAAATACACACACACACACACACACACACACACACACACCATCATGAAAGGCAGCTGGAAATAGAATGAAATTTATAGCACAATATCCTTCAGGGAAACCAAAACACACACACATAATACCAATTTTAAGTTCATGTGTATATCTGCATAAATCTGTAAAGATGGATTTGACAGATATATATTCAAAATACTGGAATGAGTACTTAAGCAGGGAGAAGAAGGAGAAAAAGATAGGAAATGAGGGGTTGCTATATTTGAAAGTGGGGGATGGGGGAAGGAGACAGCTGGGAGAGAATATTGTATTTTTATTTTGAGAGTATAATCAATTCAGTTTTATATACTTAAGGTCTTAAGTGGAAAGAGGAAAGGAGGGAGGGAGGGAAGAAATCTCATCACAAGCTAATTTAAGCAATTAGGATGTTTCTCATCTCCTATACCTAGAAGACTTGATCCAGTAGTTTTGTCTTCATTTCTCTGGGAGTTTTTTGGATGAACTGCTGCTTATAATTCATCTGGGAACTATATTCATACTGAACCTGGTAGCAAGATGGTTGCATTAGCTCCAATCTACTTATACCAAATGATGTTCAGAATAAGACTGAGAGAGAGACAGAGAGAGACAGAGAGAGAGAGAGAGACAGAGAGGTGACAGTCTTTGTAGCCTCTCTTAGAAGAAAGAAATTTTTTCAGAAAAATAACAATGGACCTCAACTCCAGTCTCATGGGCCAAACTTTGGTCAAATGTTCTTTCCTGCTATAATCACTGGCAAAGTGATGGGTTTATTCTTGGAAAATTAGTCCTGCCATTGGAGCTAAAAGCGGGTTTGGCTTGACCTAATGTAGTGGTTCTCAACTGGGGTAATGTTGTCCCCAAAGGGACAATTGTCAATGTCTGGAAACTTTTTTTTTTAAGTTATCACAACAGGGGTCAGTTGCTACTGGTATCTAGTGGGTAGAGGCCAGAGATGCTGCTAAACATATTGTAATGTACTGATAGCCTCCCGCAACCAAGTCACCCAGTTCAAATGTCAGTATTTCTGTCTTGTGGCATGTGAGCTCTCTGTGGGAGGCAGAGACTGCTGAAGAATTTAGAAAGAATCTCTAGATAGTAAGAAGGAAGAGGGAAACATATAATTGTTTCTAAAAAAGATGTTATAGCATGCCAAATTAGGGGGAAAAATACAATAGAGCAACTGAGGTATCACTCCATCTGGTAGAGAATATATGTAGGTGAATGAATATTTTTGAGAATGGCTTAAGAAAGCTTTTGGGGGATGTTTGAGGCCACAATGTTTAGAATTCTATAAACACTGGTCAGAGTCCCAACCTTGCAGTTTACCAGCTATGTAAATTTGGTGAATTATTTTATCCTTCTGAAAGTTTGCTAGATATAGTGTCAGTATATAAAAATTAATTGCATTTCTCCACACACCACATATCAAAGTCAAGAAAAATAGTTGGCAACATCACTTAGAAAACATACATAATTAAATCTAGAAAAATATGTGTGTGTGTATACACACACACACATACATATGGAATGTGTATGTCTCTTGAGCCATGAAGCAGTATTCATTCATTAAGAGAACTGTTAGAATTTTCTTGGGTTAGAGCTAAGGTTGGACGCAGAGTGAGGGTATCAGAAGAGACTGAAGGGGTGGTCAGAGGCCTTTATCCATCATCTCCCCTCACTCTTATCATACATTGCTACTTGCCTTCTTCTAGTTTTAATAAGTGGACTTGTTTTCCTTTTAACACTTATTTCTAAGTCATTTGCTAATATCCTTGGATTTTCAAAGCTGACACGTACAACTGAGGTTGAGATGGTGGCTGTAACCACAGACTCCCTTAAGAAACATAGCTTCATCCTGCAAATTCAGTGATGGAAGGAGTTGCTATAGGTCGTATCAGAAGTCCTCATAAAGAGATCCCATGGGAAAGCTAAGTCTTGGGATGATCTATGGCTTTCAAATTCATTGCGCCCTCCCCACATGGAGATTCTCCAAGGGATACAGAAGTAGGTGTTGTTTGGAGCACAGCTGGAAAGAAGAAATAGAAACAATCTCATGAGACTGAATTAAGCTCAGTAACCTGTTCAGTTTTGAAAGGACCGAGGATGCAGATTTTAGAAAGAAACACAAAGTCACTTAAAATAATATGCCTTATTATTAGGAAGAAAGAGTTTAGTGGGAGAGAAATAAATTACTAAAGATTAATGTATTTCATTTTTCTTTAAAATACTACCTCATGAGAATAAACAAAATGGGGTAAAGGCAGCAGAATGGACATTATCCTGTATTTTTTTTCCCCAGATAGTAGAGAATACAAATTTCAGAGCTGAAGGCAAAGACATTCATCCCACTGGCTCTGTGGGGAAGGAAAGAAAAAAAAGCAGTATGCTCTATGCTTCATTTCTATTCTAACCATCAAGTCTCCAACAGTTTCCCCTTAAAATGTAAAAATGAAAATAAATTGCATTCAAGTGCACAGTGAAAGATAAGAAGGATGTGGTTTGCTTTTGTTGTTATTTCTTTATGGTTCAAATATGTCTGTGGCTCTTTTTTCAGAATGACAAGTGCTCATGGTCTAAGATGCAGTCAGTCTATGTCCCCCCAGGGGGCTTGGCTGTCAGCAAGTTCCTGAGCTGCATTCTGAAGGTAGGATGAGGTCAATAAGGGGCAGGGGCATGTTAGTGTTCTTGTACATACTGTATATGGGATAAAACATACAACCTGGTTGGGATTGAACTGTACTCTGTCACTGTCATGATGAAATGACTCATCATCCTTTGGGGCTCTCCTAGAAATAGTGCCCAGGATTCACACAAGTCCTCTCTATTTTCACCATTTTCTAAGCATTGATGTCAACCTAATTAGAGACTGGTAAGTGTTAAGAATTTTGTCTCCTTTAAAAATTTCTTCTCTTTTCATGTAATCTTCCCAGCACCTGGTTGGCACTCATGGGCTTTCCTACAGCATACATTTTGGAGGGAGTGCACCCACACTTTGTGTTCAACTGGGATGCTGGGCTACCACTTACAGAGATTAGTATCCAAAAGATACGCCTTCTTTGTTCTTCCAGGGTTAGAGACATGTGTATTCACGGGATAGATGCCCCAAAGTGGTAATCATTGCTTCTACCATTGCTATAACATGTTTACCATTGTTTGCAAAATCTAGGTACCACCTAAACTGTTTCCTTTAATCATTCATTCATTCTTTCTTTCCTTCTTTCTGTCTTGCCCTCTTTATCTCTCTCTCCTTCTCTCCCTTCCTTCCATTTTTTCTTTTATTTCTTTTTGTGAATGGAATTTAAAGACTTTTTTTCACTACATTAATTGACAATACAAATTTTTAAAAATGAAAACAAAAAATGTTATTAAATATCAACCAGATTCAGCTGCCAACCAAGGATTTTAACCATGAGACTTGAACTTGTTGTTGTTCTTTTTTCTTTTTGTTCAAAAAAGTAAATTCATAAGTGTTCGTGATATTTTACCCCTGGTTCTTGTTCTTGATGTAATCAGAAGAAATGGAAAGGGAATAGATTTCATACAATGGCTCAAGGTTGACCGATGCCCTGTTCATGTAACACTCAAAAGTTTGTTATTTCTTGGAACCAGAACAGAAAAACACTGGATTACATTTTTTTTCTTTTTGTTTTTGTTTGACGTAATCATAGTTGCAGGGCCAGCTCATTGCAAGTCTGTTTGTTTATTCAACAAGGTCTTATTGACCATGTACTTCATGCTAGGCACTGTTCTAATTGCTGGTGAAAAAAGTGGTAAACAAAATGGAAAAGTCACTTCCCTCATGGAATTGCATTCTATGGGCTGAGATACAAAACACACAAGTAAGCTATACATACACAGTTAGAGGGAGATCCATGTAATAGGAACTAAGAAAGTAAGGATGGGGAGAGAGAATGCTGGAGTGGAACGTAGTGGGAATTGGTAAAGAATGAGACAGCAAGAGCAGCATGAGCAAAATGCATGCCTGCTCCACCAGATAGATGTTGGCAGTAGCAGAGTGGGCAAGGGGGAGCTTGGTAGAGATGGGGACAGAAGGTAACTGGAGGAGTGGGCAGATTATATGCAGACTTATGGGTCATGTTGGCTTTCACTCTGCAGAGTGCATTAACAAGCTGACCATAGCCTACCTGGATTGCATGCTACCAGCTTGCAGCTCTCCTCTCCCTAACTGATCACATCCTCACTTCCCATTTCCTCTCAGGTGGCCTGCAATATAAACTTTTGATTTCCTATGGGGTCCTGTTCTCAGGAATAGATCTGAAAAACATAAAATGAGGTAGGGGGCTGTTATGACTGGAAAGTTGGTGGGGGTGGGCAATGCTTTAAAAAACTTTTTCTCCTGTTTGGGTTTATCCCTGAATTAGGTCAGTGCCCTGCTTTTGTATACTGTTACAGAGTCAGGGAGAATAAAACAGTTTTGCAATTTTTATTTAATGTATGCATACTTGGGTGCATAGATTAGTTACCTAACCAGAAGGACAGGGGGGAAAACTAAGGAAAATTTCAGAAAAGGCACATTAAAATATCTCTAAGTTTAGGCAGAAATATAAACTAGGTAAAACTGTATATGATGAGTCAGAGTAGAGCGATCAACTTTGTGATTGCTAGGTTGAGAGGAATAAGATCCTTGCAGATACTAATTTTTCATGGATATGGGGAATGAAGATGCTGGCTTCTTGTTACCATGGTTTCAGGGAAGTTGAAAGTCTCCTCTGGATGCCAAATGCATCCCATATGTTATTATAGGGCAGAGAATTTGGATTGAAGGAATTAATGATAAATGTAGGTTATCTGGGAGTAGCGACTTAAAACTTCATAATCAGTAATTGATGCCATAGCTAGGACTAATTCATCTGATTGGCTTATCTTCCAGTGGGAGATTAAGACCATCATGTGTTCATTCAGATATAGGAGGAAAGGGAGAATTTTGGAAAGGTCCAGAAACAGGGACTCTCCTTATATAGGACTTCCTATTGGGAAGCCGTGGCCAAAGCAAGTGTGTGTGTGTGTGTGTGTGTGTGTGTGTGTGTGTGTGTGTGAGAGAGAGAGAGAGAGAGAGAGAGAGAGAGAGAGAGAGAGAGAGAGAGAGAAAGAGAGAGAGAATGAATGAATAAGCCCCATAACACTACAGGGTTTTGTTTATATCCTCAATGCATAAAATGTCATATGAGGAATAACAGGTACTCAAAGTACACTTTGTGAATTCATTTACTGACTACATGGATGGTGAAAAGAGGAGAATAAGGAAAAAGTAGGATGTAGATACCTCTAGAATAGAAAGTATTTTGACTAAAGAGCAAAATGACTGCTTCAAGTGGCTTTCCTGAGAGCAAGACTGATGAAATGAAGAAAGCATGATATGTGGAAAGAGAAGGGCAGCTTAAAGTGTAGAGTAAGGAAATCATGACCAAATCAAGCCTTTTTACCTTTATAAGTGCCCCAGATTTAAAGAGAAAAAACTGTCTATAAGTATCCTACAGATACTTGACCTTGATATCAGGGGCCTGAGGACCAGGCCCAGAGTATCCTCAGCCTCTCCATCATCTTTAGAGTAAATAAGGTGCCGTGATCTCATTTGAAAAGACTATTCTTGTCAATAAAGGTATGAAAGGGTTTCATAATGTGTTCATGTTTGCAGAGAGGGTGGTGGTAGAGAGATATCTCATACATAGTATTTTTAATAGGCTGTTAAGATGAGGAAATAGAACTGACCTGGTATTTTACTATTGTAAATGAGGGTGACCCTCTCTATCAGGCAAATCTAAATTTGTATAATGCTTGTACATTTGGGAATGCATCAGAATCACCTAGGGACCTTTTGAAAATAAGTTCCTTAGGCCCGTGGTGATTTAGGTCTACTGAATTTACAACTTACTTTTTGCTTTTTGTTTTAAATAAATTTCTCTGGATAGTTCTGAAGGTGCCATCTTGGCAATAGGAAGCTACCTTGATAGGAGTCACAGCTACCTTTGACAATTTTCTTAGACTTATAAATGTCATATTTCTCCTTTGAAAAGTGGAAGTACTAATAGTAACTTATCATATGTAATGTCATAGTGTCCAAGTTACACTGTACCCTTTTGCCTCATCATACACCAGGTCTATAACCTTGCTTCCATGTTCCTCTTAGTTATTCACACTTTTGATGTAAATCACCACTGATCTCAAGAGACAAGAGTTAATGGTCAAAAGCATGGGTTTTGGAGTCAGGTATTCAGAATTCTGCACTGTCACTTACTTCCTGGGCAATTTGTTCAAGATCTCCGAAGCTAGTTTGTATATGTGTCTTTGTGGAGTTTTTGTTTCTTGTTTGTTTTTGTCTAAAAAAGGAGAATAACATCCATAACTTTACCATGGGGTCAGTAGAAGGATTAAAATAGTATGATGCCTTTCAAGCACTCAGCATTGTGCCTGCCACAAAATGAGACCTGACACTTGGCCTTTGGATTTGTTGCATTCAAAACCAGAGTTGAGTGTGTGAAACAAGATTCCATTTTAATTGTGAAAAGGAATGTGCAACAAGTGGAATCAGTAGGGAAGATATTATTTGAGACCATGTTAAGGTCTTAAGGGAAAGCAAACGGTAGGGTAGGGAAAGCAAAGTTTCTACAAATTTAGGGGTAGGGGCAGGAGAAAGAGTTTGGCTATGCATTAGAAAATAGCATACAGTCAAATCCATGTTTGGAAGACATCCTCAAAATCTGCTCAGAACATTGGAATTTTAAACCTTAAAGGAATCCAAAAGCCAAGTTCAAGCATGGTTACATAACTTGCCTGAGGTCACAGAGTGGCAGGCTTAAGATAAACTGAATTCTAGTATGTTGCCTAGATGTTAAACATAATCCAAATGAGTGAAAAATAACTACAGCAAAAGTAGTTATTGAAAATATCCACACTTATGTTTCACATTCCCAATTTTTAAGCTTGCTGACCTGCCACCATGGATCAGGCTAATTTCTTTGTTTGGTTTATTATATTATGACAGTGATCGAAATATGGGTGAGTTTCTTCATTTGTGAATGAGGGTTAAAAATGGTATCTTTCAAGGCAGATCATTATGAGGCTTGCATTCAAAGGGCTCAGTACAGTCCCCGAAGCACAGCAGTTGCTAAAATTTGTTAGCTGTTATATTAGTGCTGTTAATAGCTTCCTTAAGAAATGTATCAGTGTCATCCTCCCCAAATGTGTGCATGTAGCCTAAATTGGCACCATTAACACAAAGTTCAGACCTTCTTACAAGGAATTTCAGGGCTCATCACCTGGATAGAGATGTAATTTTCTTGATCAGTTACTTCTTGGTATCCCTGAAATGAACTTTGATGAGTCTTGAAATCTCCAAGAATAGAAAGGAACTAATGTTTAGAATACACTTACTATGTTCTCGATGCTTTCCCAAGCAATTTATGAATATTTTCTTATATTTTTCTAACAATAGTCACTTTTGATTATCAATATCCCATGTTACAGATGAAGAAACTAAGTTGCAGAGAAGTTAAATAACTTGGCACAAATCATGATTAGTGGTATAGAATGAATTCAGACTGTCTTCTTTCTCTTTCTCCTTCCTCAACTTCTTTTCTTTCATCTTCTTCTCTCTAAGTAGTTTTCAAATTAAATGCTTGAATTATTGTAATGATGCAACAATTGTTTGTTGGTCATTTACTCTATGCCAGGGATGATCTTAGTCTATAGAGAAAATAATGATAAAAAACTTCATCATGAAGGGTAGGGGAGAAAGTGCTGCCCTAAGTAACTTTGGAAATGAGTGGAGTTTATAAAACTAAAAGCAAAATAAACTACATAAGCACTGTACTGTAGTTGATAAAATTGTATGCCATGGGGCTACGGGTAAACAATTCTCTTACTTCTGTGCAAGTGTTACTGGAATTGAACAATTAAGTAAATGGGTGATAATTGGAGCCAGGTTTTTCACTGTTCCAGTGGGAGTTTACAGATAAGAAGGGGGACACTATAATGATCCATGTGATAATAGAGGAGAGTTGGAGACGTCAATACAAACTGATGTTTAGCTTACTATAGATAGAGATGGTTGTATATAGAAATATGTATAAATACATAATATACACTCAATAATATATTTCTTGCAACATCAACTATAATAAATCATGTTGATAGTATAAACCCTTGATAGGATGGAATTAAAATGGCTCCACCTTTGAGGTTTTTCTCACCACCAATTACCCATAACCCAAGTGAAATCATGTTGGAAACATTAAACAAATCTCAATAAAAAGATATTTTACAAAATACCTGACCAGTACTCTTCACTTATTAAAAATAAGTAAAGTCTGAGAAATTATCATAGCCAAAAATTCTAAGGTGATATGATGAGTAAATGTAATATGATATCCTGGAAGACATACTGGAATGGAAAAAAACAATGTTAGTAAAAAGAAAGGTAAGAAGAATAAACTTTAGTTAATGAGAATGTTGTTTCATTAATTGTAACAAATGTGCCATTTTAACCTAGCATGTTAATAATAGTGGAAACTGGGTTAGCTTATGAGAGCTCTTTGTCCTATCTTTGCAATTTTCTGTAAATCTAAAACTGTTGTAAAATATAGTTTTTCTAAGAAAAAAACTTAAGATGGGTGACTGGTCTTATAGAGACTAGTGGGAAAGATAAACTAAATTTTTGAGGGGGAGTAGAAGTATTTAGAGTAGTTAGTGGGCTGTTAAATAATACCTCAAGAGATTATAGACATTTGGATGAGAGTGGTAGCATTATAGAGGTTGAAGAGGACAGTTTGAGATTTATTTGGGAGTTGAGTGAGCAGAATTGTTGAATGTTTTGAAGTAGCATTGGTTCAGACTTGCACAGACCAATAAATGGTGGTGGTACTGAAAAGATAGGAAGGACATATTCTCAGGTGATGACGATGGTTTTGGGGGCATATTTGGTTCTTGGTGTCAGAATAAAAGAATACAATTGTATTTACCACATACCTCAAAATCAGAGTGAAGGTCTGGTTTGGCGATATCAACATTTAAAATCTCTGCTTATGAGTGATAACTAGATACATGGGATGAGATAAAAGAGAGAACAAATATAGAAAAGAAAGAGAGCCTAGAACAAACTTTAAAATGCATTGTCAGAGTAGAGTTACGTGAGCTTGCAAGTGGTCATGCCAGAGCAGTTAAAAAGATCAAGAAACAATATTGTTGCAGAAGCAATAGTAAAAGACTGTTTCAAGGAGGAAGTAGCCAGTGGGAATATCTCTGAGAAATAAAGTGAGATGAGAACTGGACATATCTGGGGATTTAGCAGGATGGAAAGCCAATAGTGGACATTATTGCTGCTGTGCCTGGACTTCTTGGATCCCTTTACAATTTATACACCCCTCCATTTCCAGAGGGTTTATTTTCTAACAACTCACACCTGTGTTCTCTTTGGAGGCCTTGCATTAATCTGGAACCAGTTTGCACCTGTAGACCACTTTTTCCTTTACATGAATCTCTGGGAAACCATCTCAAGATAAAACCCTATTAAAAAAATTCACCCTTATTTGAAATGGAGGTAGATGATGGGGTGCTTGGGTGGCTCAGTCAATTAATCATCTGACTCTTGATTTTGGCTCAGGCCATAATCTCATGTTTCATGAGATTGGACACTTGAGTTGGGCTCTGTGCTGACAGTGCGGAGTATGCTTGGGATTCTCACTCTCTCTCTGCCCCTCCTCTACTCACATAATCTGTTTATCTCTCTCTCACTGTCTCTCAGCTAAAGAAATTTAAAAAAGGAAAATAATTGGAGTTCTTAATCTGGGATCCATGGACTCCTTTGGGGCCCATTAACAGGCTTGAAAGGATTAGATAACTCTGAAATTATAGGCAAAATTTATATGTAATTGGATAGCTTTAATCACATTTCCAAAGTGATTCATAAATTCCTGTACAAAGAAGAATAAGAAGGATAGGAGGAGGAGGATGTGGTGGAGGAGGAGGAGGAGAAATTACCATTGGAATTGGGATATCTGGTTTCCAGGAGTGAACCATTATAGTATAATGCAGCCACAACATCTAATAGGATACCGAATGAAAAATGTCATCAGATACTGCAATTAGAAGATCTCTTCTTGGGGTGCCTAGGTGACTCGGTTAAATGTGGAACTCTTAATTTTGGCTGGTCATGATCTCATGGTTCATGAGATGGAGTCTGGAGTCAGGCTTTGTGCTGACAGCATGGATCTTGCTTGGCATTCTCTCTGTGCTCCTCCCCTGTTCGTTCATTCTCTCTCTCTCTCTCTCTCTCTCTCTCTCAAAATAAATAAATATACATTAAAAAGAATAAAAACTTGAAATGGGTGTAGGTGAGAAATGGAATCCTTTCTGCTAGAAATTCTATCTATTTAAGCCTCTGGGGCAGTGCTATAGAACTGAAAGTCCAATATCACAATTTGTAAACTGCACTACAACAAGCCCCTTCTCCAGGAGGCCACCAAGACCTCATGAGTATTCATTAGCAAGGACAGCCATAGTACTCAATGCTCCTTCTTTATGGCAGAAGTTTGTGTATGAGGGAAGTATGGTACAGAATATGTTTGTGTTTATATAGGGTGGCTGGAATATAGAGAGAATCATAGCAGATACCAAATTCAAAGGTCAACAAAGGCAGAAAAGAAGAAGAAAGAGAAACTTAGGAGACTGTATAGAAGCAAATGTGACTCCAGCTGCTTCCGGTATATGGTAGGGAGAAAGATGTGGGGGTTTACAGTGGCCATGTGGCACTTACATAAACATACCTACTTGCCCACACAGCATTTGATATGTTAGAAAAACATACACAGGTGATATGCTGGAATGTCACACTTACAGGGGAACCTTTTTTAAAAGTCAGAATAATATCATTTGAGAGAGAAATGAGTCACTTGTAAACATTTGGAAAGATAAACTGTCCATTTATCTAGCAGAATCACATGTTTTGATCTAATCTCTCAAAATATTATAGTTTAACAAGATAAAGATCTAATCATTAGTATTTTAGGTTTATGATATTCATTATATTATATGAGAAGATTTACTTCTTAAAGCAGAATGAATCAAAGATATCATTCAGGCAAAGACTATGCAAATTTTTTAGTTTAAAACAACAATGACACCCTATAGTAAAAGAGCAATCAATAAAAGTATTTTTTAGGATTAATACTTACATTTTATGCTTAATTGGCTCATATATAAAAATATCTTTATGTTATGAATTCAGTTAATGTGTTTTAAGTGCATAGAAGATTTAAAGGGCTCCAGGGTGAGGAAAACACATAATGTAGCAAAGGCAAAGGGTGTGAGGTCATCCATTACCCTACTTACATAAACAGACTGCCTGGAAGCATTCACAGAGGTGGTTAGCTGTATACGTATGTGATGTCAGGGGACACAGGGGTATTAGCTGCCGTGTTTTTCTCTAGCTGATATATTGTGTCTTTGATAGAGCTTAAGTGTATACAAGCCTGACAATCATCGCTCTCTGTGTCCAGTACATGTTTTTAGCTAAAAAACCAGTTTCACCCACAGCCCCTGTTCAAGAAAGGAAACTTGGCTCAGGGGCTATCACTAATTGGACCAAGAGTGGATACTTTCCCCAACAGTGGCCCACTCATAGGCTAATCATTAAGTCAATAGGTGTCCTGGTACAAAAGTCATTAATAGAATTTTAAGAATGATAGTTCAGTTTAGCAGCTAGCTAATTATGTCAAGAGTCTATAGGATTTTGATGGGAAAATTTTAGAAGATTTGTAGTTAAAAGGAAGCATACATGGAGAAGAAGACATGAAATGAGGGAAATCATGGTTTCTGTGAGAAAGACCTATAAGTATCCAAAGCTGTTTTAGATCCAAAAGTCTAATTCCTTAATTAAAGTCTCACATTTCAAAGATGTCTTGAGTCTCTGCTCTTTGCAAATGAAAGACCTGATAATTCAGGGAAACATTTGAATCTAGAAGGAAGAAGTGTGTACTTGGAGTTAGAATATATTCATTTGGATCCTGGTTTGTTCTTATTTAATAAATAAGGGAATTTAGACAAATAAGTTAGTCTCCATGGGACTTAGGTTTTCTATATAATATTACTTTTTAGGGATGCTGTGAAGATAAAATGTAATGTGTGTGGCAGCACTTGGTAAGTAGTAGATGAATGGCAAATCCCTTCCCCCCCCATATTCTGGTTTTCAAAGATGGAGTTTTGTAAAAGAAAATACCCTTTGGAAGGGGTGATACTGAGTATTGAGTAATGAAGTAGGAAGAAGCCAATCCCAGTCGCCATGTCCCAGAGGGGCTGAGGAAGGTTAAAGATCAGGATGGATCATGAGACTGGGTGCCTGGAAGACAAATTTACCTGATACAGTTATTTTCCATGGACCCGAGGCGTGTTTATTCAAACTTTTCTGAATCACTAAGTTCATCAAAGTCCCAAGGCTATAATGTATGACAGAAGAGGGGTTTGAGTTTCTCAGTAGTCATTCCAATGTCAATCCAAGCCTGAGTTATTGCTGATAAAGGTAAGGTCTATACACATCCAAAGCTGGATAGAATCTTAAGTCAATTCTGTAAGTACATTCTTGTTTTTGATTATGGTAGCATCTTTTGTTTAATCCGAGTTGTTGTTTGCCTGATTCCTTACACAGCTGTGGAAAAGTTCAAAATGATTTTTTTAATTTTATGAGAGGAACTAGTATAAAGTTTTCTTCTGATTGGTTGAAACCTACTTAACAGTTTTCCTTTACATCATATCTCTGGAAAATTGATGAGAACTTTTGATTTGGAGGTTGAAGCTGGAGCTGAAAGCCAGAAGGCAGAAATGCAGACCTACTTTTAAATCTGGAATCAAAGAGCCAGGATAGGAAAAGCACAAATAGGGGCACCTGTACCCCAATGTTTATAGCAGCACTTTCAATAATAGCCAAATTATGGAAAGATCCTAAATGTCCACCAACTGATGAATAGCTAAAGAAATTGTCGTTTATATACATAATGGAATACTACGTGGCAATGAGAAAGAATGAAATATGGCCTTTTGTAGCAACATGGATGAAACTGGAGAGTGTTATGCTAAGTGAAATAAGTCATACAGAGAAAGGCAGATAGGTATCATATGTTGTCACTCTTATGTGGATCCTGAGAAACTTAACAGAAGACCATGGGGGAGGGGAAGGAAAAAAAAAAAGGTTAGAGACGGAGGGAGCCAAACATAAGAGACCCTTAAAAACTGAGAACAAACTGAGGGTTGATGGGGGGTGGGAGGGAGTGGGTGGGTGCTGGGTATTGAGGGCACCTGTTGGGATGAGCACTGGGTGTTGTATGGAAACCAATTTGACAATAAATTCCATATTTTAAAAAAAAGAAAAAACACAAATAAGTGGTCATCCTTATGCATGTTGCATTTCAAACAAATCACTTTGGCTCTGCCGAGGCTGGTGAGTGTATTGGCTGTGGACTTAATGCAGGCTTCTTAAAGTGGGAAATTTATATTGCTTTTTCCTTCTTAGTCTCATCCAAGGCAGTTTGAATTCTAGGTGTACCTGTTTAAATTACTACTGCTTCCCTCCCCAAATTGAGATTATAATGATTACTGGGAGAGATAGAAGTGGTGTTCTTCTAGGAAAAAAAGGAAGTCATGAGGACTCATTATAACCCAGTAGCACAGTGGTGTAGAATATGAATTTTAGCCCCCAGGCAAACTTTTGCAAAGGTTCATCTCCTTGGCATAAAATTCTCTCCATTATACAAGTCTTTACTATATTCTGTACATATCTTGTATCTCCAAGTGATACAATTTTAAGATTCAAAGAACCACCTAATTCATGTCTATACTTGCTCAGATGGGACAACTTAAGCACAAAGAAAATAATATGATATCACACAGATATTTGGAGGCATAAGCAAAACTACATTTGAGGGTTCTTAACTCTCACCCACATGAGTTGTTTTTCACAAACCATGCTGTCTCTGAAGCTCTTTCAGTTCTACAGGAGACTGTACTTCTACTCCATCCCATCCCTCTCTTGACGCATGCCAGAAGCCCTCCTGCCTTAGCATAGTCAAACTTCTCATCCAAGGAGGGGACACATAGAGATATCATCCCAGACTCTCCTTTCTCAACCAAATAGGAGGTTCTTAACCTGGATTATTTATTTAGTTTCAGGAGTTATAAATCTTCATAAATTTTATGTAGAGGTTTGTGCCTGAGTGCCTTCCGTGTAAAAGATGCACAACTTACATCAAATAGATTAAGAACTGTGGTTTTAAAATATGAATCTCAGGCCAAACTCTTGGCTTTCCTGAATATGAATGAATGGCACTCTCTCTACGTCATTTTATTAGGATGCTGTGTGTCAATTAGATACGATAAAACCTTCACAGGGAAATACAGATAGTATTACGTGGCTCATTAGCTGCTATTGGAATATCTGGCCTTGAACATTTCTTACAACTATGTCCTACTTCATGTATCTCATGGTAGTTGGCACCTTGTTTCCTGATGATGATAGATGGCAAGCAGAGGAGGTACAAAAGAGAACAACACCAGATGCTCAGGTACCCACCAACTTTGAATCAGACTTGTCAAATAAGCCCTGTCTCCATGAAGTCTTTCCTGACAACACTTAGAAAACAGCAAATATAATCTATTTCCTTGAATTTTAGAAACTGTGATGTCTTTTGCTTCTTCATTGTACAGAGCAGAGTTAATTTTTATTCTTGGGCCAGATAGTCTTCTGCACAATTAATTAACCATGCAAAATAGTAGAAATAAGAGATGCAAGGAAAATGTCCAGTTCTCTGACTTGGCACATGAAATGACTAAGGCCCAAGTCACTTTCCACTGAGTACCTCATCCTGCTTTGGGAATAGCCAAAGGGCCAAATGAGATTACTTATCAGCTCAGACTTGAGTTTAATACAAATCCTCACATTGCTCACTTTGGGCAAATCATGAGGCTAAATTCAGGAAATGGGCAGTTAGCTTGGATCAGAGGAAATGCTCAAAGTGGACTTGTGCAGGTTGAGCATCTGCAAAATCTCTGTGCTCTGATATCTCTTATGTCTTGGTCTCAATGTAGAAACAGTATCTACATTAAGTTTAGGAGGAAATGCATTACAATAATTTATTTAATCATCATTAATTTATTCAATAAATACCTATTGGACACATATGAAGGGCCAAGCATCATGGTAAGTGTTAAGGAGCCTATGTAGTAAAAAATAAAAACATGAAAACCAAACCAAAACCATGGTCCCTGCATCAAAAAGTTCATAATGTAGTAATGGTGTTTATCCCTGATATTTATTGAATACTTACTGTATGTAGTAAGGATTTGCCTAAGCATTTTAGATTTTTATTTCATTTACTTTTTTAAATTTTATGAAATATTTTAAAAGTAAAACTTGTTAAGCAAATTAACCTTGGGCACATGTTAAAGTTTCTTTAAGTTTGATAACATGAGAACTAATAAAGATATATCTTAAGATAGCTGACACTGTTAAGGGTGGAGGGGAGAATTTCTTTATAACAATGCTGCTCAATGTACAGTCTAAGGATAAATTTCAGTCTGCAAGTTATTACCTGTCTGAGACAAGGTAGGTAAAAAAAAATCGACACAAAGAGTTTAGGAACTTTTGTAGATATTTGACATTTCAGCAACATTTAATGATTCGTTGGTGGCCTCATCTCATTGAACAGGCTATAGATCATTTTGTGTTTTAGACATGTCTGGTGAATTGTTTGTAGTGGTGCACACGTGAACTGGCTTTCAAGGAAAGAAAAAGCCTTTTTTTTCCTTGCTGATTTCTGGTGAAAATACTCCCACCATGGTTGATTTTAAGCTGCCAGTGTAATGTCAGATATAGAAAAATTAACAGCTCTCTTCAGCCAACACAAGTGAGCTAGAGCACATCAGTGGGTGATGTGATCTGCATACCAGTCATGTACAGCAAGACTATATATTAATCCACAACAGATTAGGAGAAAGGACTAGTCCTTAAGAAACAGCAAGGTACAAATCACTGGCAAATAGCACATTTTTGTAAATCCTTCCTGTTTTTGATCTAGATGAACACTAGGACATGGTAGTGCAGAGCTGTCTTCCCCAATATGTCAGTTATAAAGATCAGAATTTAGCATACTTACCAAGACCCATTATTTCTCCCTCTCCATTTTCCAAACAGTTAATTTTGTTTATGTTAACGTTCACTGCTTACCTTATTATCGCTGAGTAGGTAGTTTTCACTGCTGAGCCAAAAAGTGGACTAATTTGTGGTTGGTGGCCTTTTTAATCTGGGGATTTATGACCTTTGATTCTGCTGTCTTTATTTATTTGTTAATTTCGTCTTCTCCATTTTCTCTATACTGTCTTTCTGGAACACCTAAGCTTTCTCATCATTTTTTTCTTCTACTTGAAAAGATTATTGAGGTATAATTGATAAACAAAACCTATAGATATTTAATGTGTATAACTTCATGTGCTTGGAGATAAGTACACATGTGTGAAACCATCACCATAGTCAATGCTATAAACTTAACCATTACCTCCAAAAGTTTCCTCCCACCACATTGTTTTTATTTTTGTTTTCTTTTTGTAATGAGACCACTTGACATAAGATCTACCCTCTTAGCAAAATTTAAAATGCACAATACAGTATTATTAATCATAGGCTCTGTGTTGTAGGATAGATCTCCAGAACAAATTTATTTTGAATAACAGAAACTTTGCATTATTTGGTCATTATCTTCTCTTTCATCCTCCTCCTAGCCAATGGCAGGCACCATTCTCCTGGCTTCTAATGAGTTTGTCTACCTTAGATTTCACACCAAAGTGAGATCATGCAGTATTTGTCTTTCTGTTACTGGCTTATTTCCCTTAGCATAATGTCTTCCTGATTCATCCATATGGTCACAAATAGCAGGATATTCTTTTTATTATTTTATTTTATTTTATTTTTTAAATGTTTATTTTTGAAAGAGACAGAAAAAGAGGGCATGAGTGGGGGAGGAGCAGAAAGACAGGGAGACAGAGGATCTGAAATGGGCTCTGCACTGACAGCAGTAAGCCCGATGTGGGACTTGAACTCAAAAACTGTGAGATCACAACCTGAGCTGAAGTCAGACGCTCAACTGACTGAGCCACCAAGGTGCCCCAGGATTTTCCTTTTCTTAAATGGCTGAATAATATTCCATGGTATATATACACCACATTTTCTTTACTCACCTGTCAATGGACACTTAGGTTGTTTCATATCTTGGTCAATGTGAATAGTGCTGCAGTGAGCATGGGAGCTCACCTCGTCGAGATTCAGATGATTTTGGAGAGTTTGTTTCCCAGGGTAAGCTATCAGATACACCCAATAATCTGTGTAGAACCTAATATGTGGTTGGCGTTGTGATTGTCCAGGCACATTGAGTCCTTTCTGAATTTTTACCCTGAAAGGCAAGGAAGGATCAACCTTTCACTTTCTCTAGTTTCTTCTTTGTCTCTGATCAGGACAAATAACCAAATAACAAATAAGCAAAAGCACAACTTTATCAAAGATAAGGATGGCAAGTGAGTACAAAACCTTTGTCATTAAAGATGTGAAAATAAAAACCATGGTGAGTGTTACTACATACCTGCTAGAATGGATGTGATGCAAAAACCCACAGTGACATCAGCTGACAATATTGAGTGCTGGCCAGGTTGGTGAACACTGGATCTGTCATATGCCTAGTTGGAATACAAAATGGTACACTTGGGAAATGGCTTGGCAGTTTCTTACAAAGTTAAATCTACACTTACTATATGACACAGCAGCAATCCTTTCTTAGGTATTTACCTGAGAGGATTGACATTCTAAAAAAAATCTGAACATGAATGTCTATAGTAGCTCCAGTCATAATCATCCCAAATTGAAACCATCCCAAGTGCCCATCAACTTGTGAATGAATTAAAAAAAAAAAAAAAGGTGGTATATCCCTGCAGTAGGATACTACTCAGCAATTTAGAAAAAAAAAAGTGAAAGAAGCTGGAGGCAAAGATTGTAAGATACTATAGGATTTCATTTATATGGCCTTCTAAAAAAGGTAAAACTACAGAGACAGGACAGTGAACATGTGGTTCAGGACACATGTCACACAGGACAGTGTGATCATGGTTGTCAATGGCTGGGAGTGGGGGAAAGTGCTGATTTCAAAAGGACATGGAGGAATTTGGAGGGGTGATGGAAATATACTGTATTTTGATTGTGGTGGTGGCTACATGATTAAGTCAATCTGAAAGTGGATATTTCAGCTCCAGTCAAGCAGCCTTGAGATGACTGTAGCCCCCATCACTGCTTGACCACAACTTTGTTAGAGACCTTGAGCTAGAACCCCAGATTTTTGACCAACAGACACTATATGATTATAATTGATTGCTGTTTTAAGCTACTAAGTTTTGGGGTAATTTGTTGTGCAAATATAGGTAACACATAAATATAAATACAAATACAAATATGATCTATTACTTATTCTATCATCTGTGTATCTTTATTAGAATACAGTCTGCATGGCTTGGGATCCACTGAAAGATATACCCACTGTCTTGTTTTAAACAGAATACTTACAATTTAAATTTGAAATACTATCCTTTGTATTATTTCTGTTTATTTTTTTCTTACGATTACCTTTTATCTGCCTCACCTAAAGGGCCTGTGAAAATGATTCCCTCTGTAACTAATAACTTTCTTCAATATAAATTCTAATATTTATCATAAAAACCTGTAGTTTTAAAGTGCTTATAATTTTAAATTTTTTTTTTTTTAACGTTTTTATTTATTTTTGGGACAGAGCGAGACAGAGCATGAACGGGGGAGGGGCAGAGAGAGAGGGAGACACAGAATCGGAAACAGGCTCCAGGCTCTGAGCCATCAGCCCAGAGCCTGACGCGGGGCTCGAACTCCCGGACCGCGAGATCGTGACCTGGCTGAAGTCGGACGCTCAACCGACTGCGCCACCCAGGCGCCCCAAAGTGCTTATAATTTTAAAAATAGCCATGCATGGGCCACTGGATGGCACAGTCGGTTAAGCATCTGACTCTTGATCTTGGCTCAGGTCATGATCTTCCAATTCCTTAGTTTGAGCCCTGCATCAGGCTCTGCCTCTGTGTTGATGGTGTGGAGCTTACTTGGGATCCTGTCTTTCCTTCTCTCTGTCCCTCACCCAATTGTGCGTGTGCTATCTCTCTCCCTCCCTCTCTTTCAAAATAAATACATGAACTTAAAAAAATGGCAGTGCATTCATTCAATAACCACTTTTTGAACACCATTTCTGTGTAAGACATGAAGCCAGGAAGAGAGGTTATATTGCTATAAGAGATCAAGGTAGTCTTCACCTTCATGGATTTGCTTGTAGTCCAGAAGGGAAAAGAGACATTAAATGAATAATCCAATGAATAATCCATAGTGATAAAACACTATGAAGGATATATATAAAATTAGAAATGTTCACTTTCAAAATATCCTACAGTCTCCATTGGCATCTCTGTATATAGGAAAATTTTAATTGGTTCCTGACGATAAACATTTATAATTGTAGATATAGAACAAAGAAGAACAAAGTGCTCTTAGAGAAAGACCAAAGTGTTCCTTATAGAAAAACAAATGAAAAACTCAAAAAGGTTTGGAGAAAAAACTGAAAATCATATGAGATGACCTTGTGCTGTTTTGAATCTCCTTTGTCCATGGAGGCAATTCCTCTCTTTTCTTCAGTGGGAGGAACTGGATTTGTAGCTGACCCTGCATATGAGATTCCTCATAAGCACCAGCTGCTACATTGTGACCTATATCCTGCCCACACCTTGGATCAGATGAATTAGACATGTTGATCCTTCTGTTTGCAGCCACATGGGTCTACTAACAGCAACCTACAGCCATTTTGGGGGGCCCTGAATGGCCGTGAAGTTGTTTATGGGGTTGGTGTGAGCTGGTGCAGGATGATGAGGAATCAAAGGGGTGGTTGCCCTGGGACTGAGCTGCTGTTGTCTAGGCAACTTTATTAAGAACCTTCTGTTCCTCAGAAAATGAAGCCTAAATTAACTCTTAAGTTCTTACAAGTAAGGCTTTTCATTTATAAACTGGTCTTTGGTATTTGGAAACTTCCTGGTCTCCTCAACTGAGTCATTTTCACCTTGTTTGAAGCCCTAAAATATTCATTAAATGACACTGGTTGTAATAATCTCTTTATTCTTGCATTACAAATAAAAACAAATGATTTCACCATTCAGATGCCAATCACTGCATTTCTAGAATGAGTTTTAACCCCAAGTTCAATGCCCAAAATCTGATTTGGCCTCCAATTCTAAGACCCTCTACACGCAAATAAAATTCATAGGATGTGATTTTTAAATGCATGTTTCTTTACCTAAGTACAATGTGAAAAAATCATGTGTATTTCCCGAGTTTTAGCGGTAGAAGCCTCACAGCTAAAAGACACAGCATGAAATAAATCATGTGCTGCATTGGGAATCAAAGTACCTTCTTTCAGTATTTCTAACATGAAGAGTTTTTTTTGTGTGTGTATGTCCGAACAGACAGCTATTTTTTCAGTGGAGCAGGAGGCATTAACAGTTGATCCTTACAGAGGTACTTAAGGTTTAGGCACTTATTTATTTATTATTTATTCTGTGCAGTTTGAAGATATTAACTCATTTAATCTTCACAACAGCCTTCTGAGACAAATGTGTTAGTGTCTTTATTTTATAGACAAGGAAATTTAGGCCCAGAGAGGTTAAATAACTTACCCAAGGTCATAAATAGTAAGATTCAGAGTCAGGGTTTAAACTCAGGCAGTGAGGCTCCAGAGGCTCTGCTTTTAATCACTCTTATAGCACTTCCCAAAGTGGTCAGCTTGTGCTTAGGAGTCACAGTATAGGAAATATTGCCATTTTTAAAGCTGGAATTACACTTAGTGCAACAAAATGCTCACACTTAAAAGGCGTATACAGGAACTGAGACCAAATTATAAAATTGCAGGCTACAGACTCACACTTTCAAGATAGTTAATTTAGCATCAGCATTATTAAATTTCTCTGTGTGTGCATGTGTGTGTGTGTGCACGCACACACAAGCATGCTTGAAAAACAAAGGCTTTAAATTCCAGTTTGAATTTTGGCTTCATTGTACCTATTGTTTGTCCTTTTATACCAGTCCCTAAGCCTTTTATTTTCCTTATTTATAGAATTGGTCCATTATTGCAAAGTTCAAAGAAATTAAAGTATATGAATTCTATGTAAAATATAAAGAAGAAAGAATTTCAGGGATTGATTTTTATTATCTATATGTTGAGTAGGTGACCATTCATTTGACGTAATTTGAAATCTTCCAACGTCTTGCTCTCTCGAAATATCTCTCATTCTAATTTTTATAAGTGCTTGAAATCCCACTAATGAGTGAATTCTTTAAGTTTTGAAATTTCTATTGGTAAAACTAATTGCTTAAATGTTTAAGTTGTTTAAATCAGTGGGAGGCGTAACTCTTATTAAACTTTTTCTGCTAATTCACTTGGGATTACCTAACAAATATTTGTCTATCTGCCCCTGTGGGGATGAGACAGGTACCAGACCAGGAAAAATGTGATGGGACATAAACACTTTGCAGATAGTATACTGTTGCTAAATCTCAGCCTTCAACTCTTTGAAATCCAGATCTCTGTGCTCTTTTATTAATGATGTTGTTACCAAAATATGATAATTTTTACAATTACAGCAAATTTGAGCATAATACTCTCCTTATTAGAATCCTATTTCTGCTCATTTATTTATTCTTTATATACTGAGCACCCATTGTATAAGATGGAGCACATATATGGGAAGACAATGTCTAGTGAGAAATAGGGGATTCAGACAATAAACATATAATCATGGCACAGTGTAATGAGGGCTGAGAGAGGTAGCAAACACAGCATGCTCTGACATTACATTGGAGGAAAACCTACCAATACCTCTAGAGGGCAGGGATAGTTTCCTAGAGGAAAATATATCTAACCAAAGAACAGAAGCAAAAGAAAAAATTAGCTGGGCAACACTGTGGTGGGGGGACAAGTAGGAGATTTGTGTTTCAGATCAAGAGAATGGTATATTCAGTGATTCTGAGTGGAGATAGAGCAATGCAGATTCAGAGAATTGAAAGGTGTTCCAGAAAGCTTGAGCACAGAATGTGAAGGTACGAATTAGAATCAAAGGGTAAATGAAGATAAGGTCAACAAAAGCCTTGTAACTCATATTAAAGAGTGGGATTTTATCAGTATTTATATCAGGGTATTGACCTGGGAAGCTGGATCATATTTTGCATTTTTTGTGGTTCCGGACCCTCTCTGATCTCATCTTCTACAACTTTCCCTCTCGCCCTTCTGTGCTTCAGCCAGATGCACTCCTACCTTGTCTCCATGACTGGCATTCTACTTAAGTAAGACTTGCCTCAAGATTCCCATCCCCTCACTTCTTTAAAGCCTTTGTTGAAAGGTAAGATTCTCACTCAGACTTTCTTTATTCACCCAATATTTATAAGATCAATCCTCTTTCCTAATATTCTCTACCCTCTGCTTCCAGCTCTCTCCCTTTTTTATAGTATTTGTCAATATCTTATATACTGTGTAATCTATCTATATCATCTACTTACCTGTTCCTCACCCACCCACACTAAAATGTAACTTTCATGAGAATAGGAATTTGAGTTTACTTTTATATCCTTGCCACTTAGAGTAATGCCTGGCATGTAGGAGAAGCTAACACATACCTGCTAAATGAAAAAATAAAAGAATTTTAGAGTGGTCATTCCAGCCTCAATGTGGAGATAGGATTGGTGTCAGGGCTGGAAGCAGGAAGTCAGCAAGAAGCTGTTACAGAAATACAGCCAAGGGCATGATGGTGATCTGTAACAGTGATTCTAGAACGTTTTAGAAAATGCAACGTATAGGGCTTAGTAACTGATTGGGAATGATGATAGTAGAAGTGGTGGTAGGGTATTGATAAAGAGAAGGAATAGTTAATAATGATGCCTGGGTCTGATAGATTGAGTTATTTGTAGGGAAAATACTAACTCACATCCCCACTGGTGTTGGATTTGGCCATGTAATTCACTTTGTAGAATATTAGGAGAGCAATGTGAATAAGAGCCTTACGTGTCCTTGAGCAGTTTGGGCTGGATCTTGCACTCTAATATGTAGTGTCTGAAGGTAATGCTCAGCGTAGCTATTTGGCCTCTCAGCCTAGGCACCAGAATCTACATATGTGAAGTAGACCTGGACCCAACCTATACCTTCAGCCAAGCTAGTTGATCTGCAGCAGGAAGCAGAGCTGTTCAGCTAAACTCACACAAGATCAATCAATGATAGTTAACTTTTAGACCTAAAAGCATGAGAATAAATAGTTGTGATTGTAAGCCACTGAGTTTTGAGGTAGTTTGCTATATTGTATTATTATGTCAATGGCTGATTGATATGGTCTGGTTTAGGCTACTTGGAAGACAGTTGTGCCTTCTATAAACATGGGGAATCTAGAAAAAGGAGCAGATGGGGGGGGTCAAGATATTAGTTTAAGTGATTATGTCAGGTTTGAGGTACCTATGTGATATCCAAGAGCTTTGGTCTAGTAGATGGACAGAGCATTGTGTCTATGCCCACGAGTGAGCGCTAAGAACTATGATTTGGGAATCATCACCTAGAAAATGATGGAAGAGATGAAGGAGTACAGAATGAGATCCTAGGACAGAGACCTGAGAGTTTATTTTGTAAAGGACATTGAAGAATCTTTAAAACAGCTGGAGTTTATAAGCAGGTTAAAGGCAGTGGGTCATAGGTGAGAGGAAGATATTGCCCAGTCCTGGTTTAGGGGCTGATTCAGCAGGTGTGTCCCATACCCAGAGTTCAGCCCTAACTAACAGATTTTCTGAGTTTGCTTCCATTCTGTTTTCCACATGCTCCACAGCTCTCATCAGAAACAACAATAACCCCAGAGGACTCAGAAGACCATTTCATATTGCCCTTTCCCAGGCCACATGCAATGGCCATTTCTGAGCTCTTCATTATGGAAACACATAACAAGTTACAAGTTCCCTCTGATTATGGAGAAGGGCAAGGAAGGGCAGAAGTGTTCTTCTCTGCTCAATGATCCATGCAGTTCAAGCAATATCCATCGTAGGCAAATTCAAGACAGAGATAAGTTGAGATGTACAGCCCAGCAGCTCTCATAAATGAGTTTAGTTCAAGTTGAATTAAGGTGATCTGTGAAAATGTGTTCCAAAATGATTCTCTTCAATACTGGGAACACCAAATCATTCTGAAAAATGGTTTAGCACTTTTGGTAAATGTTTCTATTATAGCCTTATAATTCTACAGAAGTTAGACTAGAGGCCTCTAATGAGCTTATTGAAACAGTGAACACTAAATGCTATTTAATATTTGCTGTCACTTTTCGGAAGGCAAAAAAGACTTCTTCATTCTGTTTTTGCTGACTGGTTCAGCAAAATTATGAATGGGTAAAAAGACCATGTTTACCAGGCATGGAAAAAAATAATCTGTTGAAGCTGGAAATCACAAATTAATATTCTTGGTGAGGAATGGTGACGGCGTTTGAGAGAGACAGGGGCTTTTCTGTTGGAGAATCCTACTAGCAGCATTTTCAGATTTTATGGGAAGAACCAGTCAGGATTCTGACTTCTTTCATTGCTTACTTATCAACCTTACTAAACTCAACTCAGAACTTGCTGAATCCCAGTTCACAAAGTGCTGCAGGAGGTGAGGGACATCAAGGAAGCCAGAGAAGGTTTCCCAGAAGGGCCACATTTGGAGGAAATCTGAAGGAGTTTAATGGCCACCAGAGGAGGAGGGATTAGATCTCTATATTCAGTACAATAGGGGAGCCGTTAAGTATCTCAAGCATTAGGGGAACGTAGTAAGTTTAGTTTAGGAAGAGATCACTTGGATAACTGATTCAAAGAAAAAGTTTGTAAAAGTGGATCAGTTAGGAGGCTACTGCAGTGGAGTTGTCCAGATAAGAGATACTGGTAGGTAGAATTAGGGTGATGGTGGTGGCTATGAACATGAGAAGATATATTTGAGAGATAATTAGAAAGTAACCTAAGCAGAACTTGGAAGTGAATACAGAATGGTGAAGATAGAAGATGGAATCAACTTGGTTTGGGGTTGGCCAAATCCTGGAAGAGAACCAGTTTATCCTATTTAGTTAGTTGGGACACACAGTGACAGGAGCTGCTACTGGAAGATCATTAATTTGGTTTTTGACATTTTAAGAATGAAGTGTCACTGAGACATCAAAGTGGAGATGCAAGTAAGCATGTGGATATATTGATCTAGAGCATAGAGCAAAGTCTGCCTGGAGATAAAGATGGGTGTATAAATTGCATTGGTGGCGGTTAAAGCTGAAGGCATGGATAAATTCTGGTAGGGAGAGGATACTTGAGTGGGTAAAGTAGAGGGTCTTGGAAAGCACTCACTATGGAATTTAATGCTTGGAGGAAGGAGGGTGAGATGTTAGGACAATACAGAGGGTTTGGAGGAGGCAGAGAAGCAGAACAATGAGATGTCTCAGTAGCAAATGAACATAGTGTTGTAAGAAGGGGAATGTGGTCAGCAGCATCAAGTAGAATGAGGATTTAGAAATATCCACTGAATTCAGTGATAAGGAGGGAGTCATTTGGTAAGCAGTGAAGAGAAGAAACCACATTAGAATGGAGTGTTGATACTGAATACATGTAAGTCCTTTTAAAGTTTGACTTTCAAGAGGAATAGAGAGATATATAGGGTATTAGATGACCCAGGAGGGAAATAGCAGGTCAAGAGAGTTTTTTGTTTATTTGTTATTTATGTGAGAGATACTTGATCATGTCCAGAGGTAAACAGGATGATAAGGATGGTAATAGTGTGCTGAGAGATAAATTGTTTTGAAAGGGCTGTAGTTAAAGGATATGGCAAGGTACACCAGGGAGTGTGCACAAAAGATGGAGTGGCAATGTAGGTCACTGGAGGAGGAAGGGATCAAGGAAATGAATAATAGTCAAGATATTGGATAGGGAATCCATGGGGATGATGAAGTGCTGAGATTTACAGCAGGACTTGGACTGGAGAAAGGGGTTACAGGCCAAGTGCCAAAGTCTATAGACTTTAAGAAGAGTGCCTAATCAAGAATGTGATTGATGACAGCAATGAGGAAAGAGGGAGGTGGTGGTAATTGCTGTAAAGCCTAAAAATGAAAGCAGCAGAAATTTTCTTGAGGAGGTGAGAAGTAGTGTTGAAGAGTAAGGAGGGCATCAACCCTACCTGTGATCCTGAAGGTCACAATTTGAGAGCGCTGTATTAAAAGTAGGGTCCTTAAGGGTGGAGCATGTTCAGTTAAAACTAGGCATCTTGGAGAGTGGTGGGGGTGAGCTTATGGTGATTTTTGTTAGATATGGGGTAGCAGATCCACTGTAGACCATGGTAGGTTACACATTACCAAAAATAATAATTGATTTACTTATAAAATTTCTTCATTAAATACTTAAAATTTAAATACTGAAAACAAGACAGTAAATTTTTAAAAATGAAATATCTCAAAACTTGTCTAAATTTCTCATATTTTCAAATTGGGTTTTTTTTTAATTAAAACATTTTTAAAAAATGTTTATTTTTGAGAAAAACACATTGCGAGTGGGGGAAGGGCAGAGAGAGCCTGATGTGGGGCTGAACCCTCTAACCTGGATCTCATAACCTGAGCCAAAGTCAGAGGCATAATGGACTGAGCCACCCAGGTGCCCTTCAAATTGGGGTTTTAAACTAATAAGGCATATTTCTTTTTAGACTATAATTAGAAAGCAGGTAGTTTCTGGTTGGACTATTAGTGATTTCACTATTTTTTAAATAATAAAAATAACCATGATTACATTTCCCCTCAACATTACATGCTGAATATCCCATCGTGCAGCCAGGGAACTCACCAAAGAGCCACTCTAACAAAGAAAGAGCAAAACTTTTATTTGAATGGGGATTTTCAGTACATACAATGCCAGTGTGCACAATAGTGCTACAAAAATGTGCCACTTGCAAGGCTGTGCTTCACCTTGAGTGCAGTGAGTCTTCTACATGGATAAAATTTATTAAGTGTCCAACAGCTCACAACAGCCACAAACAGTAGTCCCAGCTTCAAGAGCTTTTACTGACTCAACCAAGCAGGACGATTTCAAGTCAAGTGGTAGCACCCAGACAAGCACACTTTTTATGTTACTTCTGTGTCTGTCTGTATTCATTTTTATGCCTTGGAATGTGCTCAGCTCTATTTTGGGGAGCTTAGAGAATCTTATCCTCGCATCAGAACGTTGATGAAGAAATGAGAGATACTGAGTAGTGGTCAATTTTGATTAGGGGCATTTTAGTAACACAAAAAAGAGGACAGAGTTTGTAAAATGAGTTACTAGTTGAACCAAGAAGGGAACCAGAGATTTCTGAATCTCAATTTGCCAGTTAGCTTTGGGGCTTAACGCACCATATAGTGTCATTTTCATTTCCATTTTAAATGCCCAAAGAGCTTTATTCATAGACACCTATGTTGCCAACTGTCTTTTTAGAACCTGGCTCCAATTTTTTTTTCCCTTTCTCTAATACATAACAAGCATGCATGCTATAAAATGCCAAAAAAGAAATGGGCACCCATCCTTATAAGATTAGCTCTAAAAAAAATGCAGCCATCACAGCCAATGTTAAAAATTCCTATTCCTAATTGGCTACAATAGGGAGTAGGGCTATGGTTCTTGAGACCTGAAAGTCACACAGACATGGGAAAAGTGAAGAGAATGGTAATTTTCCAATGTCCCTAATTAAAGCCATCTGTGCTTCCCTAGTGCTGTTCCCTTAATGCATTCTAATGCAAAATAGCCTCTTCTCTTGTTTATTTTGGAACACAGCTGTTCTCTTAATGGAGCCTAACAGATAATGGAAGTATTGTTGCTTCCCTCAACCCCCTTGTCCAAACAAACTGGGATTTGAGGGAGATGGGAAGGAATCCTCTTTGCTTTTGGGAGTCTGTGTGTCTGCTGTAATACTCCAAATGTACTTATTTATTTATATTGTTAAAAAAGGGAAGTGAAAACATCTATCTTTGTACACATATGTGTGTATCCTATTTCTCTTGGAATTTGAACTTCAGATATTTGCTTTTCCTTGTAGTCTTTTGGTAGATTTCCCCCTCAACATTGTTAGCACGTAATATATCCATAATTAGGATTGAGCTTTCAAAGAAAATCTTTTTCTTAGTGCTTACCTTCTCCAAAGGAGAGAAGATGCCAATGATAGAATAGATTGGTTTTCTCTCTTCTTGTCACCTATCCATGCCCCTCTATCCCTCCCTCAGAAAAATCACTGCATGCTGCTTTGAGCAAGTTAAACTGTTTCATACTCTATTGTTTTTTTGATCTCCATCAATTTACTTAAATATCATTATAGGATATTTCAGATTTCTGAAATGTACATTTTGTGGGGCATGAAACCTGTACACTCTTGTGAACTCTTGTTAAGGAAAAGAATACAACTTTTAAACATTGACAGCATAAAACTCACAAATTCAGAAAGATAGCAAAATATTTTATTAATTAACTGCGTAAAATACCTCTATGAAGTCTTTATATTTTCTCTACATTTTTTGGCTGCATACTTTTTGATTGTCTCTTCATTTGATAATGAGTTTAAAATATTATTTTGTATTAGGAGAATAAAGAGACAATTCAGTTTTCTTCTTTTATATTGTTGGTAGTAGCATCAGTTATTTGTGATACATAAAACATGTGAGTTCACAGTTACACTTGCTGTTTACAACATTGCTACAAGTCTGTGTCCTACAAATACAAAAGGTCAAAAAAATCATATTTTGTCATACTCATCAAAAAGAAAAAAATAATGTATGGAGTTTCCGACCATCACGCAAGCAGTTCTGGAGTTGATGTCTTGGCTGTAAACTCTAGCACCAGACCAAATGTGTTAGCCAGTGGTTTTCAGGCACTGACATTGGGCAGGACTGGAGTATCTGAGGGTGAGCCTGACATTCATCTTGGGTCTATAACAGTTTCCTGATTCTGACATAAAGGTGGAGCCTAAGCAAAAGCATGGCGATATTGCTGAGGTTGGAAGGCAAAGATTGGATTTTGGAGCTTCTGAAGCATAAAGAACTTGTAGGGCAGGTTTCAGGAAAGGAGGGAATTCTGCTTGTGGGGAGGGTGTAGAAATTGGTTTGGAATTTTCCAGGACCTTCACTGAGGCCTGGGCTATAAAGGTGTAATGCCTTGAGTCCTAGTCCAGAACAGCTGCCATGGGGTGGAAAGGAGAGAAAAAGACACTAGGAGTCACAGGGAGAACTAGGTACTCCAGCCCAACCAGAATGGAGAGACCTTGTGAACACCCAGGCTTTTGTCTAAGACCAATCCTTTGCATTAAGAACACGCTACCATAAGGACAACTCTAATGAAGCCTAAAATCAAATCTCAGCAGGTTCATGGAGAGTAGTCAAAATATGAACTTCCTGCCAAAACAAACAAACAAACAAACTCAATACTCTTTAAAGGAAGACAACATAATCCAGCCTCCTGATAATGTATTATGCACAATATCCAGCATATAATAAAAAATTCCAGATATCTGAAGAAGCATGAAAAGGTATCTTAAAAGGGAAATGATTGTTTAGAGCTGTAGCAGCATCCTGCTAAGTTGAGATTTATACTTCAAGTAAAATTAAAATATATGTGACAATAGCAAAAAGGCTAGGAGTGGGTATAAATGGAATTATAGTATTGTGAGTTGCTTACATTTGTTGAATGTGAAGATGGGTTGAAAGAATGAAATATGAGCTGGTTCAACATTGATTCTTCTAGACTGTGATAAGTTGAAGATGCAATCACTAAAAAATAATAAAAGTAGTACAGGTAAAAAGTCACTATAGGGAATAAAATGGAATAAAAAACGTGTTTAATGAACCTAAAGATAGCAAGAAAAGAAGGGAGAAACTGTAAAAACAACAAAACAAAACATATGGGATGAATAGAAAAACAACAGCAAATTGGTACATAAATGTAATAAACGAAACACTCCAATTAAAGTTAGATATTGTCAGACAAGATAAAAGAGCAAGGCCCAAACATATAAAAGTGAAGCACTTTAAATACAAAGACACATATGGCTTGAGAGAAAGAGTTTGGGGAATGATGTGCTATGTTAAAAGCATAAGCAACAGAGTGTTTCCCATAAAGATGGTAATTTTATAACAATGAAGGGGTCTAGTCAATGGAAAGACAATTCCAAGCTTGTAAAGTAACTAAATAATATAACTAAATATAAATATAACTAAATATAGAGATAACTTAAATATAACTGAAATTAGAGTTTCAAGAGTTATAAAGCATAAATTGACAGAACTAAAGAAAGAAAGAAATCCATAACCAAACTTGGAGATTTTAGTATTTTATTCTCAGACACTGTTAGACAAAGTTGACAGAAGCATATGCAAGGATATAAAGGATCTGAATAACACAATCCACCCAGTGAAACTAATTTATATTTATAGAATACTAACCCCAACAATTTTTAAAACAAATTTTAAAGTCAGTTTCACTACAATTGAAGACACTTAAATCTTATAAAATATGTTCTTTAACCCTAAAGGAACTAAATTAAAAATTAGTAGAGATTTGTAAAATTCTCAAATAATTAGAAATGATAAAATATGTCTACTTATAATTCACTTCTAATAATTCATGGGTCAAAGAAGAAACCACTTGGGAACTTAGAAAAAATTTCAGACTGAATAAACAATGCAAACACAACCTATGACAATTTGGAGAATGCAGCTTAAGCAATTCTTAGAGCTATATTATAAATGCATATTTTAAAGAAAATTAAAATTAAGAATCTAGGTTTTTACATTAGGAAGCTTAAAAAAGGGGAATTGAAATCAATGTAGTCAAAATTAAAAAAAAGGAAATTCAAATAAAATAAATGTAATCAAAAATAATTTTATCAAGCAGAAAAATAGTGAAAATTGACAAAGATAAAGTTTCATGCTTTGAAAAACTTAATGACATTGAAAATCTCAAGCAAGCCTGAGCATGAAGAAAAGAATGAAAATACAAATTACTTATATGAAGGAAAGAGTATCATTGCAAATTTTAGGGCCATAAACCCAAAAGTATAATAAAACAGATAATAAAAATATTATGAATAACTTTATGTCAATAAATTCAATAACATAAGGTAGAATGGACAAATTATTTGAAAACATTTCTTGTCAAAACTTATAAAAATGAAAAAGGATCTGAATATTATATTTAAGAATAAAAATAAATGATAATTAAAAATTTTCCCATAAATAAAACTCCTAGACCACATGGTTTCATTAGTAAATCTCACTAATCATGTAAAGAAGAAATCATAGAAATCTTACAAATCCTATCAGAAAAAGGAAAAGGAGAATACTTGCCCATATTTTTCATTATACAAAAAAACTGGCAAAAATATTAAAATATTAGAAATTAATACCTCTCATAAACATAATAAAATACATTAAAAAAACTAAAAACTGGGGACACCTGAACGGTTCAGTTGGTTGAGTGTCTGACTCTTGATTTCAGCTCAGGTTATGATTTCACAGTTGGTGAGTTTGAGTCCCGCATCTGTCAGCACAGAGCCTGCTTAGGATTCTCTATCCCTGTCTCCTTCAAAATAAATAAATATTAAAAATAGATTTTAAAAAGATTTTAAAAATTAAAAAATGAATCCAACAATACATAAACATATATCATGATTAATCAAGCGGGTCTTCAAGTAATAAAAAAATTCAACATTTGTAAACCATTCATGGTAATGAATACATTAATAGAATAAAGGAGAAACAGTTATATAAATGTCCTAGAAATGCAGAAAAAAAATTGAGAAAACTCACTCATGATAAAATTCCCAGAAGATTAAGAATAAAAGATAACTTTGTCCATTTAATAAAGGGCATCTAAGGATAGAGTGAATACTTTCTCCCAGGAGTATGAAAAAGGCAATGATGGTCACTCTTTTCATTTTTTTCAGTATTGTTTTTGAAGTTCCCATTACTTATATTGGCAAGAGGAGTTGTAAAAACTGGAGGGTGGGGGTGAGAGGGAACATGATTTTTTTTAATATTATTTTATCTTTTTTTTTCAATATATGAAATTTATTGTCAGATTGGTTTCCATACAACACCCAGTGCTCATCCCAAAAGGTGCCCTCCTCAATACCCATCTCCCACCCCCCATCAACCCTCAGTTTGTTCTCAGTTTTTAAGAGTCTCTTATGCTTTGGCTCTCTCCCACTCTAACTTCTTTTTTTTTCTTAATAATTTTATAATTCTTTAATATTTTCTATATAAAAATCATGTATGAACATGATTTTTATATAGAAAATATTAAAGAATTATAAAATTAAGATTAATAAGTGAATTTATAATGTCACAGGATAAAGAAGTCAATGTACATAAATGATCTAACAACTAGAAATTCAAGTTAAAAATAAAATCCTACTTACAATAGCAATCAAAATATTGGATACTTAACAAATACTTTAAAAAGTATGTGTGAAACCTCTACACTAAAAGCTATAAAATATTGCTCAATTTAAAGATGATCTGAAAAGTAGCAAAATATGCCATAATTGTGGATTAGAAAACTCAATATTGTTAAGATATAAATTATTCTCAAATGTACGTATCTATTCAATACAGTTCCAGTGAATATCCAGGTAGGCTTTTTAAAAAATGGGAGCTGAGTTAAAAAAAAAAAACAGTTAATCTACATAAATAAGGTAATAAATAGACATCTTCTGTGCTTTAAGAAAAACATACACACATAGTAAGAGTCCAGTGAGAAATGACAATTGACAATAGGTCTTGTTTTCTGGGAAAAAGCATAGTGATAGAGTCTGTGTGGAACTGGACAGTCTGCTTGTCTCAGGAAGGCAGTACCTACTGAGCTCGTGGTAATTGTTACCATGTGGGAATGGTGATGGTGGGGATGGTGATTGCTAGAGCTTCTGAATTTTCAATAGAAACTAGAAATTAGAATATTTATGTGAAAACTTCTGACTGTCAATTTTTGAAATAATTCAGTCCATTTTCTAACCATGAAAGTGGGAAAAATAATTCATCTGAGGATCCAAGGGTCATATTCTGTCCTTAATGCTCTGATATAGACTTTAAGACATGGTAGTTCTATAAAGAAAATGGCCAATGGGGAACAGAATGGGGTGTGGGTTTGAACATTTAAGCTCATAATTTTGGATATTTGTTGAATACTTTCTGTGTCAGGCATTAACTTCAGGGAACTATTTGTATTCTTGATGAGGAAACTTTGAGTCTTTAAAAAGTTGAGTAGCATATACACAGAGGAGCTGGCATTCAGCTCATGTTTGCATGATTCCAGAGCTCAAATTCTCAATTACAAAACTATATTTCTCCCCGGTGGAGAGTAATTGTGGAGAAAGAGAAGTCCAGACTGAAGAAACCACATCAGTAAGGGGTAAAAGAACCCCCACAAAACGTCCTCTTGTAATTTGTGTCCTCTCCTTCACTTGTCGCCCAGCACTGCTTTCTTTTCCATGTCTGGGCCTAGACCAATCAGCACATTCACATTCTTTACATAGCCCACTCTTTACATAGAGAACATCCTCTGGAAATGTAATTGTTTAGGGCTTATTACTTTATCTGCAAGCAAAGTTCATGGTCTCAGCTGACATCAGTGAACATGGTAGTTTCAAGATTTGAACTAACAATCTACACGAACATCTGTGAGTCCAGTGAAGTGAACTGCATTATCCATTTCCACGTGGGTTTGAAATCAGAATGAGAAGGCAGGCTCAGAAGCATGGTGAAGCACAGAGACACAAGGGGAAAAAAAGCACAGGGCACATGAAAGAATGCTGGGTTGCTTCCCAACCTTCCTGCCTAACAGGGCTGCTAAAGCAAGCTCTCACCTAAGCCATCAGCAAGAAGGGCTTCCACTACCACTACTTCCTGGAAAACTTGGACAGCTCAGCAGGGTCCTCATGTGGTTCAGGGGATGAAGGCCCTACCAATGATACAAAGTAGTTTCCAGCTAAGGATGGGTCCTTGCCCTTAAGGAGCCAAGAGGTTAGTCATGCTGCCAGAGGGCTCTAAGCAGCAAATTGAGGTGAGTTGGTACTTATCACATCATACAGGAGATAATCCACCCACACATATGGATGCTCAGCCATCTTTAGGTGGTGTGGGCTCTTAGGTTCCCAAGATGCATTGTTTGCACCTTCCCTTCCTTAGTATCACTTCCTTTCTCTCCTGTCAATTGCCTTGGTCACCTACTTCTTCATTCCCCAACAGATACTACCTAGGAAATACCAGAAACAAAGGCAAAGCAAAAATGGCCATGAAAAGTTTGAGAAATGTCACTAAGGAAGAGACTGTTGAGTGTGTTTATTAAAGGTAGACTTATTTGTAAATATTATTTCAAATAATGGTAATTCTGTGGACATGCCCTCAAAGTATTCTTAGCTGGTGAGTGAGACACACACTACTGTAACAGCATTTGCCACACAGAAATTTATACCCAGTGCTTTCAGATCCTAGAGGTAGGTGTGATTGATTTTGCCTGAAGCCATTTGGGAGCAGGACTAAGAAAAGGCTCATATATTTTGGGTGGGTGGTTAGGGCCACATAGCATGTACCCAGCGTAAGAGCACCATTCTCCAGCTCTGTGTCTCATGCTGTTGTTCAGTGCAACCCTCTCTCTATATATCCTGCCCAAATTGGAATAGTTTCAATGGCAGGACTTGTCAATTATCCACAGTTGTTAGCAGTCACTGACCTCCACTCCTGAGAAATGCATTCACTTGGTCCAAACTCACCCTTGATAATTGGCGTGTGCCTTCCTAGGAGAGTTGCCAGACATCTGGTGCACGACTTTGCACCTTGATGGAAGGTCCGACCATTTGTTACTCCATGCCTCATCTGAATTCTGGCCCCTCTCTTTGCCCTATCTCTTTGCTTCATTCTTGCTTCCTCTATAATCTTTCTTGGATATTCTTGTCCGCTTTCCCCTGCAGACCCCCTGGTCCCCAAACTACTTTTCTTATTTACAGCTCAGATACTGGACTCACCTCCTTCTGTTTCCCTCCTGGATTTGCCTTAAGGTTTGACTTGACTTTTCTGTTTTCATATACTCTGGTATGAAATGAATAACATTTTGCTAATTTACATGATAGGTGTTTATGTGTTTTTATTCCTCTGGTCTTTGCTCAGGCAATTCCCATGCGTTATAGAATAAGAGATGGGCTTCACAGTCAGATAGGACTGGGTTTACATCACATTTATTAACTGTATGTCCTTGGGCAAGTTACTTAAACTCTTGGAGTCTTTGTTCCCTTACATGTGAGATTGTTATGATGACAATACCTGCACTACTTAAGTCATGGAGCTGTTTTAAGTAGTTAATGAAACAAGGCACATGAACCATTTAGCACAGCGACTAAAACATAGTAAATTTCCAGTAAGTGTTACTTATTGTACCACCAGCCACCCAATAACACATAACAGATCTTCAATAAGCATTGTGAAAAGTCAACATGGAAAATAGCCAGAGAAGTCAAAATGAGAATACACACAAAAAAAAATCCATGGTAGCTGAAGTTATATTTTATAAATCAAACTCATTACATATTTTATGCTCCACTTCACATATTGTTTGGGGAGTCCATATGGTATACTGAGTAGGGGACTAAGAAGAATCAACTCACATACCTGTGATTTATGCTCCGTTAAAGGATGGAATGAGCCTCAGTCATGCTGGTTGGCTGTGCAGGGATAAAGTCCTGAATTTGTGAGATCTGCCACCTTCGGATGCACAAATACAAAATGCAACTACATAATGCAGTGTGGAAATTAAATATGATATGTTATATCAGTTCTAGGCACATTAGCAGAGATTGAAATAGTTTCACACTTAGACATTTTCAGTGGATGACAAATAGGGTTAATGGATTGTGACTGAAACACTCCTGCCCTCTTAAATCCTTCAGGAGGCTTTTAAAACTGGTAAATACATATTCTTCATGATAGTTGGCAAAAATATGCTCTAATTCAATTTTGAGCTGCTTAGGACTGTGCAAAAATGCAAAAACATGCAGAAACATCCAAGCCCTGGCACTTAAAAAAAACAAAAACAAAGAGTGAAAATGACATTTTAGATCATTTGGCTTTCCATTCTCTTTTGAAGTCCTGCACATTAGAGTTTGCCTAATGTTAATCTTCTTTTAAGAATAAAATTCAAGGACAGTGTGAAGCTTTGGAATGCTCAGGACTGATCTTTGAATTGATTTGTGTAAGTGTCCATTATAGGAAACAGAAAAAGGAATTTGGGGTCATGGGTCTTGTCATCTAGTGGCTGCAATGTCCCCCCACTTTACCATAGCTAGCTTTCAGGGAACCAAGCTGACTGGAGCCAGAGGAGGAAATTGACTGGACAGCTAGGATTGTGACTCTGTGTGGAGTTAGCCAGCACTGCTGCCCTACTGTAACTCCAAAGGCTTGACAGATGCATTCCCTGAATAGTTTGTGATCCAGTAGTCTTCAACAAAGTGCTCTGTAGGTATCTGCTGTGCTGTCCCCTAGTGATAATGGGAGAGGAGAGGTGGAAGGAGCCCCATGGCTGTGGCATCTCAAGGTGACAGATCAAACTCCAGGAACAAAGAAGCAGTCTGAAGTAGCAGTAGTGTTCTCTGGGAGCCAGTGCACCCAGGGCACTGTGGCTGTTAGGAAAGCACAGGTGATGCCAGACATGAAGGACAATTCAAGCTGAGACCAGAATAATATTTCTAAAGCATATCAGCCTTGAGGGGAAAAGGGAGAGAACCACCCACTTTAACCCACATTCTGGGCATTGGAGTCATTCCAATGCAGGAGCGACATACTTGTGCTCCAACGAAGAGTATTAGAATTTGTGTAGGAAACCTGCATTCAAGCCACTTACTAGCTGAAGATTTGTTCTTTTGAAAAGAGGCATAGTCAAATCTACCTTAAAGGATTACTTTTCTCCATGGCATGAGATAGAAATATTTTCTAAACTTTAGAGTCCTACATAAGTGTTAATTATCTCCAGTAGCACCATCATTAATTTCTCAGGAATTTATCTGACGAAATGGAGCTTGCTTCTCCCAAAAGGGTGTCACATCCAGAGACTTCAAACTATCATGACTACTGATTCCTGGTGAATAGACAGGGAAAGCAAGTTCCCCTCACTCAAATTTACATCTTACTTTGACATAAGAGGCCTCCATAGTAAGTTAAATAGAATAAATATTTCTTAAATGATTTAGTAACAGTAATGATGAATCGGATGTCGATGTGTTTTAAGCTTTACCTCCAAAGGATTTAGGAGAATGGATGGCTAGTGAAGGAAAGGAGCCAGGCCCAGGACCACATGTTATATATAAAATACAAGTCCTAACTTTTCTTTTTGAAGAGACCTTTAATATTTAGACCAACCTGGGTAACTGATAAGGTGTCTTCAGTGCTTTATTTGAACAAGTAAGGACAGTAATACAAAACAAAAAACTACCATATACTCTTATTTCATAATGGAAAGGCTATTTTAACACTTAGCCTCCCATAGTTTGAAAGAGATGATTATAGTTTTTTTAGGTAGCATTAAGAAAAATATACCTAAAATCCTTTTCATGTCCTAATAAAGTCATAACATTGTCAAGACCAGTGGGATCTGCACACCTGCATTTGGAGACTATTTATATGTCTGTCTCTGGAGATATCAGTCTTCTGAGACCTCTCCCAAACCCACTTTCTCCTTGCTTCCTCCTCTCCTCTGTCTAAGCAGTTATGCCATCTTCAGAAGAAAGAGGGACAGATGAGACTATAATATTCATATTCCCAGAAGCTAGTAACTCTTATTATGACACTTCCTGGAATAATTGATTCCGCATTGCACTGGGCATTTGACAGCCACACATTTTCCCTTGTATGTCTTTCATCGTGGATATAGAAAGCAAACCACCCAGGATAATGGAATAAAGTACCACATTAGGATCTGTAAGCATATGTGCATTTATTCATAATAATGCTGAAAAGAATTAAAGGCATTTAAATCAATTGTACATGTATTCACCATATAATTTAATTAGCACTTATGGAAGGCACCATAAGAACTTCTATTACACTGTTTCTATTACAAATAATTACCAAAAAAAAAAAAACCTTGTAGCATTAGGGATGGTGTTCTCTTTGTGATTACAGGAGGGCCATTTGTTTAAAAGCTTCAATGACGTCATGTATACAATAGCTATTTGTCATTTGAGCAAAAAGCAATAGATAAATCTTTGCCAAAGGAAATTGTGTTTGTCATTGTAGAACTTCACACTATTTAAATATACATAATGAAGTATGGTAGAGTTAGGTAATCCCTAACTACTTAAATTGTCTGATTTTAAAATCAAATTTCAGAAAAAAGGAGGGAAAATAGTAACCTCAATATTTGTATTGACAATAGTAATAGCTGTCACCATTTATTGTGGGGTAGAGAACTAGATTGAATACATACAATGCCTCCAATTCTTACAAATAACTCTAATTCTTACAAATGATCTCAATTTTACTTAAGAGGAAGCTGAAACTCAGCCAGTTCCTTAAGTAAATTGTACAGGGTCAAGTTAGAGGCATCAAGAAATGAAGTTGTTTCAGAACGCCCCTATTATTTCCAGCAGAGAACATTGTTTTTACTAAGGTATAATGCTTTAGTATAAATGATAGGTGAAAATCCACTGTGACCTGCCTTTGCATTTTCTTGGAAGAGCCAAGGGAGTTTAAACTATTTGCTGGTATGTACAGACAAACCTATAAATAGTGAAGTGAAATCAGACCAACTAGATTGTTTGCAACTTTCATCGCAAATGAAAGTTTTAACTATCTTAGTGGAAGAAAACAAAAACACATTCCTTCCTAAATATTTTTCACAAGAACAAATTATTTTTTTTCTTCCACAGTAAGAGACCAAGATATAACCAAAAGACCTTCTGAGTCTTTAAGATACAACACGACAGAGGGAACCTTAGTTTTGCAGAGTAATGCTGAATTTAAGAAAGTCAGTACAGACATTGGTTACTTCCTATCTTCCCTTACAAATATTTTTGATGACTTCTCAAAAACATAGGGTTCACTTCCCAATCCATTTCTTCAGAGACAGCATTAGTTCATTGGGTAGACATGACTGATAAGTTTTGTAATCTGGTACTTTAAGCCCTTTAAAAGTAGACAGCCTTGAAACACTCCATTGAAATTGCTTATTAGTAGAAAATTTCATCTCTAAAGCCATTATAAGAGTGATAGCTACCTCCACAGCTTGCTTCTTTCTGTAACTCTAAAACCATTGTTAGTGTTGTTGGAAAGAATATACCATTCTGATATATTGAATTGTAGATTCATTTTCTCCAGGACTAAGACTTTATGTGGAATGCTATCATTGTAAGAAAATACTTATCAGGGAGTGCCTGGGTGGCTTAGTCAATTAAACGTCCAACTGTCTGTTTTGACTCAGGTTGCGATCCCATGATGGTGGGACTGAGCCCCACGCTCTGCATTGACAGTGTAGAATCTGCTTGGGATTCTCTCTGTCACCCTCTCTCTGCCCCTCCTTCCTTCTAATGTGTGTGTGCTCTCTCTCTCCCTCAAAATAAATAAATAAACAACAACAACAAAAAGAAAATACCGATTGAAATAGATCAGTGTTTTTTTCCAACTGGTATAAAGTAAATAAAGGCCTCTTGGAACTTTTTGTTCTTGTTGTTCCTCTTTAGAGAATCACAGTGTATATTAGCCTTATAAAGTTTCTGAGAAATTCTTCAATAAAGAAACCTATTTAAATTTCTTTAACCGAGGGGCACTTGGGTGGCTTAGTTGGTTGAGTGTCCGACTTCAGCTCAGGTCATGATCTCGCAATTCGTGAGTTTGAGCCCCCCGTCGGGCTTTGTGCTGACAGCTCAGAGTCTGGAGTCTGCTTCGGATTCTGTGTCTCCCTCTCTCTGCCCCTTCCCCGCTTGTGCTCTGTCTCTCTGTGTCTCTCAAAGATGAATAAATGTTAAAAAAAATAAATTTCTTTAACTGAGCAGTTACAGAAGCTACTGCAGAACAATTAGAGTAGACTCAGAGATATGCTATCCAGATACTTCTTCAAGGAAGGACTTCTTGTCCCAAATGTCAGTTCCTTTAGGGTTTGCCTCAGTCACAGAGAGCCTTACCCAAGATTTATACTTGAAGAGGGAGTTGAGCCCGTATCCAGGGGCTAGCCAATTTGGCCAAATGTAAGATAGCTTTAGTCAGCTCCACAGTTCCCCATGGGGTGGGATGAGGTTTTGTTGAGCCTGAATGGCAGTTTCATTTCCCTTAACCTGGTTTCTTCTCCCTTTCTTTCACATGGTTAATCTCAATAAGTATCTTGAACACAAAGTTCCATCTCATAACTCTTTCTACAGAAATTCATTTATGAATTTATTAACAGGAGTGTTCCAAGAAAACAGGTCATGAGGTGAGATTTTAGAGCTAGATAACTCACTACCCAACAGGCAGTGGAGATCCCATTATAATCCTTGTGTTGTATGGGAAGCACAGAGGGCTCTTGGCACCAGATGGCAGTGGAATCATTTAGATTCTCATGATCTGTGAATTGGGATGTTGTACTTGGGTAAGAGAAAACAATAGTTGGTGTGATTTTTCAGGTGTGTGAGAAATCCAGAAGAAATAGTATCTATATGGATGATGGGTAGTGTGATTATTGCTAAGTACCACTAGTATTCCTAAAAAGGGTAACAAAAAGTTGTGATTGGTTACCATACAATTAAAAGCCAATTTTAAAAATCAGAGTTACAACTTAATTACTATTTAAAAATGTAAGTTACAACTTACATCATGGGGCAGGTCCAGCATTCTCTCATAAGATGGAGGTGACGTTTCATATGGCTGGAATGATGCACTTTTGTCATGAGTGGGGCTCAGACCAACTGGCAACTTAGACTCCCATATGGTAACTGGTAGACTCCCAAATTGGTAACTTAGACCCCAGTGGTGCTCCAGAGTTCCTTCCTCAGCTCACACCTATGGTCATATGAGCAATTCATTAAAATCTAAATCAAAAAGCCTAAGTTTTGTTTTAAGATATGTCAGCTTGGTTTATGAATGCAAGCAAAATATGGATAGCAGCTGTACAGAGACCTCATTTAGGAATGCCTGTAAAAACAGTGCTAAGGGAAAATATTCTCAAAGGGTGGAGTGGGGTACCAGGTTCTCAAATTGTATGTAAAAAGGAATGGCTTGGGGTTATATATAAACTTTGGAGCAGTGGTAAAAAGCTTGGCTAGCTGGCCAGGAGCTTGAAAGAAGAAAATTTGGAATTTGAGAATGAGGTAAGAGCTAAAGATATGTGGAAGAACATTTAGGAATGAAGTGGGATCTTTGTACCACTAGAAGCTACCCAGCAGGGAAGAGACACTAAACACATAAGTAGACAAAAAGACTTAAACACTGTTATCCATCATCCTCAGTTTTTGCATCCCCCTTCCCCACTGCAGGTTTGGCACAATAAGCATATGAATGAAGTGGTCATGGTTGGAGAGATTGTCATTAAACATGAGCCTAACAGCATGGTCTTCTGTTTACAAAGGCTGATTTGGCTACTACTACTTCTAATTACCCAACCTGCCAGAGACAGAGATCCTCAAGGAGACCAAACAGCCAATTGATGCCAAGTGGACCATATTTGAAACACTTCATTCCTATAAGTACCAAATGTTTGTTCTAACAGTAATAGATACATATTCCAGTTATTGGTTTGGTTTTCTGACTGTGGCATAAGCCAGCACCACTTTTCCACTGGGTTATAGAGTGTTTGATCTATCCACATGGGGTCCCATATAACACTGTCAGACCAGAGGAGTCCTTCTATGACAAAGTAAATACAGGAATGGGCCATGGGCATGGGGTTCACTAGTAGAATCCCATGCTATATCATCCAGAAGTTGCTTTCCTAATAAAGAATCAGAGTGATCTTTGAATCTCAGCAGACATGGTAGCTGAGAGTGAGGGGGATTTAGAGTGAATAGTTGAGGAAGGAAAAATGGACATCAGTTGAAGCTTGAGAAAATATACAGTTGCAGGGACTGTAGTTCACTTCACTAAATTTCTTATCCAAAATTTGACCCAGAATTAAAGGCCCTCTGGAATACTAGAGGTGCTACTTGTGGAACAAATATGGAGTGGATCTGATCAGCACAAAGAAGCAGACTGAGAGATACAGCGTTGTGCTGCCCTGATCCACTTTCAAGAAAAGATTTCTTTCCTGAGCTGTTAATTTCTTCAGGGTTTGCCTTAGTCACAAAATACTGTTTCTCTCAAAGTCTTGTCCTTCCCATAGCAACTCGTATGCAATGAGTGATAGAAATATAAGGATTTAGCTGATTCAGATACATGCAGGACAACTCTGTTGGGCTGCATTAACTTATAAATCTCCTCCAGGGGAGGCTTTGCTAATGTGACTCACACTTCACCTTCTTCCTCTGCCCATTCTGTTGCTTTCATTGCCTTTCACAGATATTGATCCCTAATATAGACTCTGAACTCCAAACTACATTCTGAGAATTAGCTTCAGGAAACCCTACCAATGACAAAAAAAAATGTTCCATAAAATACTGATTTGGGAAAAGTTATACTAGAAGATTACAAGAATGAGTTATATCCTTCTTCTCATTAATCTTTTAAAAATACCAAGTATCTTAAAAATTATCACCATCTTTCTATCTTAAATCTTTTCATTTTCTCTTAATTAGGTGTAGGATCATTAATTAAGTGTATACAGATTAAAGCAAGCAGAAAGAAAGGAAGAAATAAAACATTAAACACCTTCATGCTGGGCATTACTATGCCTGGAAACTATAAAGGATATTGTGCCCATACAGGATTCCATGTTGACTATAAGTGGCTTAGAATCCTATTGAAATGCAAGAAACATATGAAAAAATAATAAGAATAAAAGATTAAAAGCAGTTCATCTTATAGTGCAGTAGTCATAAAGCAATGCATGACCAACTTTTCAATGAAGGAATATAGGTAATATATAGGTAATATGTGCTCTAGAAGCTACCATCACAAAAAGGACATAGTTAAAATACTAACAAAGTGTTAAAAATAAGAAAGGCAGTTCAGTGGGAAGTTTTTGGAATCTTCAGAGAAAAGAAGGGATTTGAACTGAATTGGTCCCTCCCTTCTGCATATACCTGCTTTTTAAAATATACCTGTATAAAATAAAACTGCTCAAAATAATAATTTGAAACAATTTCCATATTTGTGAGGCATAGTGCTATATTCCACAGGAAGAAATTGCTTTGGGCTGAATTGTTTGCCCCCAAAATGTACATATAGAAACCCTAATCCCAATGTGGCTATATTTGGAGACAGAGCTTTTAGGAGGTTAAATGGTTAAATGAGGCCATAAGAGTGAGGGTCCTAAAGTGGTAGGATTGATAGCCTTATGAGAAGAAGAAGAAAGGGAATGAGCTTTCTCTCCACATGCGTACAATAAGGGAAAGCCATGTGAATGCAGTTATGTGAATATGGTAAGAGCTCTGTTCATTGTCCTACAAGAGAGTTCTCACCAGAAACTCAATCTGCCCACACCATGATCTTGGACTTTCCAGCCTCCAGAACTGTGAGAAAATAAATTTCTGTTGTTTAAACCACCCAGACTATGGTACTTTGTTATGTTGAGCCTAAGCTGATTCAGACAGAAATTATCCTGAAAGGAGAGGTGGCCTCTTCCCTGTCAGATTTTATATCTTGCCAGAAAAAGAAAACACTGGCAAGACCCATGTCAAGAAGGGAAATGTTCCAAATGCATGTGTTGTGTGTAAGTAGGAGAGGAGGAAGATAAAATACACACATATATCCCACTTTATTTTAGTTTGATATACCAACTTTACTTGATTATAAGATATTTATAATTTTGTAATCCAGTAAGTACAAAATAAGCATGTTGGGTGAGAGACATAAGGGATGGAAAATATTCTTTGAGCAGGAGCAGAGACCCTACAGAGAATGTATGGCAGTTTTGAGGGTGGGGGTGGCATAGGGTGAAAATTGGTGATACAATCTTTTGATTTAAATAAGACAGAACAAGTAAAATGAACAGAAGCCACTGCACCTAAATGCAGAACCTCATTTACATAGAAACAGGAACAATTTCATGTTTAAGAAATGTCAGTTTTCTATAAATACGGAGGTTCACTCATTACCACCAGAATTATTCATTATACTATGATTCAAAACAAGATGAATATACTGGGCCAATATTAGGACTCCAATCCCTAAAGCAGCCTTTCATGTATTTTTCAAAACTATCTGTGTCCATCCAAAAATAGAAGTGTGCTGAGTATGTGGTAAGGTCGGGGGGAGGGGGAAAAGAAAGAAATGAATTCATTTCTTTCCCAAGTCAAGTGAGCAAGGAATAGTCATTAGAAATATTTGGGACATATACCTGACATAATTCTCATTTCCTTAATTTTTTTAAACTTAAAATTTGGCAATGGAAGAATATTAGCATCTGAATTCTCATTCCAGTTTTCTCTGTACGGCCCCCACCCACATCTTCAACCACTTCTCTTTTCTATTATTTACCTACCTCTATCATATCCATTCTTCAAGTCTGCCTGAAACTCTTCTTCCACAATGTCTTTTTTTATTTATCATTTCCTTTAGGATTTGCTGGGGGAGTGTGTGTGTGTGTGTGTGTGTGTGTGTGTGTGTACGTGCACACGTGTGTGTGTGTTGCATGTTCAAATACACATGTATACTCTTATCTTTCTCAAAGTTTAATGGCCCTTTTAAAATTGAAATCTCATACCTGACCTCAATTTCAGGATATTTTAGTCTGTTGTTCATTTCACAGTTTTATCATCACTGCCTTTGTTCTCTCAATCTTGAACTCTTTTTAGACACACTATATAAATCTTGAATATATGCTCCTAGTTTCTGAATTTTTCTTTCCTCTGTTTCATATCTTCTGTATTTGACTCCACGTTTGCTTCTAGATTACACATTTTGTCTTCAACAGTGATCATTCTAATGAGTTACAAAGATGTATTTATATTTAATCTCCACTTTTTTTTGTTTTCTGTTATTTTGTCATAGAATTTTGAGTTTATATTATGTATACATTACCTTCTCTAATTTCATCGAAGCCTCACACAGTTGTTTCCAAGTCTTCCTCTAACACCTCAATTATGTCTATTTCCTCCAGAACCATTCTTTCTGTGTGTTCACTTTGTTCTTATTTTTTCATGGTGTTTTACTCAAATGAATAGTAGTCTTTGGTGGTCTGCTCATGTTCATGCATAAACTGGCTTCATGGAATCAGGTGGCATGGGATTTCCCTCAAGTTCTTCCATTCTCTTCTTTCACAGTCTTTGATCCTGAATGGAAGGGCACACTTAGGTTCTGGGTGTATAATAATCATCTTGTTTCAACTACCTAGAAAAATAAATAGTTACAAGCTACTTTTTAGGTGCATAGTCATGGAGTTTCCTCAGTTTTGATCTCCCCATTGCCAAGTAAGGAGAGCTTTATTCTGGTAGCAGGGAGCTGTACTATGTTTCTGTCCTCAGTAGAGCTGCCTTTCATTACCTCTTTTTTCTTTTCTCTGTCTTCTCTCTCTCATAGGAACTTGGAATAAGCCTTCAGATCAAGTCTGAGCCCTTCCCAGGTGGTCTGAGTAGTGTCTTCACTTTTTGGATTTTAGCCCAGGGTAAAAAGCTTCTGCAGCCCCACTGCTCTGTGTGTGTGTGTGTGTGTGTGTGTGTGTGTGTGTGTGTGTGTGTGTATTTGCATAGAGACCAGAGATCTTTAATAAAGACCTCTGAAGGATTGCTCCAGGAACCCATTTTGTTTTGTTGCATGTGTTTACTTTGAGGTTGATATTTCTCTCTGTGTTTATCTTCAGGATGACTTTCAGCTGCTCATAATTGATGCTGTGTTTTATCCAGTTCTATCAGGCCCAATCCATCTGCTTTTTGTGTTTCAGGACTCTTTTACAATAGCTTATATTTTTCCCATCTGTTATGAACCCATTTTTGTTTTGTTTTATTTTTAAGTCGAACTGAATTTACTGAATATAATTCTAATTATTCAGCATACATAAAACTTCAAATTTGAACAAGGTGCCTATCAAATCACACATATTTAAAAGCATATTATTTTGAATGTCAACCTTTCATAGCTAATTGTTAAATTGAACTAATATACCAATAACTTTCTCTTTTATGTATATATAGCCTGTTTGGGCGTACATAAAATCTTAAGAAAAGCATAAAGATTGCATATCAGAAGTTAACTCAAATTCATACTTTTAAAATCAGATTTAACTATGAAGATAACTTTTTTTGACTTAGTCTTCATCTTGATCTAATTTTAAGATGTATATTCTGGCAATTTTATTTACTTTATTGACTAGAAAAATGTAAATGAAAAAAATGATACCTCTCTCTTTCCACTAAAATGTTAATATCTGGGTATATTTGAAAATAGCAACGAGAAGGCAATTTTTAATCTTTTTAATGCAGAATTAGATCTTGGCCATACCTTAGAGCTACTTGGAGCCTTGGGTTGTTCATTACTGGTTTAAGATGTTTCCACTTCCAGGGGCATTTGCATTTTAATAGAGAACTCTTGTAGCACAAAAACCTTCAAGACCAAAAGAAATTAATCTCTAAAAGTAAAATTTGAGATATTATAAGAACTCTTGGGGCAAAGAAGAGAGGGGAATTTTTAAATGGCAGTCTTTACTCCCACCTTTAAATTATATCATACCTATCATAAAACAAGCTTTAGTAGGGAAAGGCAGTAATTCATATAACCCCATATTTCCCATAGGAAGTAAAATTTATTTTAAACAGTACAAAATATTAAAAGACTGTAAAAAGTGCATAAAATTTATGTATTTTGAAAAACATACACAAAGGATCTTTTGATATAGTAGACCATTGTATGAAATGTTACTTTGAACTAATAATGACCTAGCCAAATAATCTCCTTCCTTGTTATCCCTACCAAACAAAAAATTGATTGAGACATTTTATGTAAAGTATATAGAATTAAATGACATCCATGCATGGATATGGATATAGTGCCTGGTATACCATTGGATATTTTAGGAGTAAGTAATATTGATGATAGTGATCTCTGAGTTGAGCACGTTGCCAAAATTCAAGATACCCATAAAGAAGACCGAGTTCATGATTCAAAAACTTGTAATTAAATTTGATGTCCTCAACTGAGACACAATGGATCAGATAAATCACATAGGCAGGTAATTATAGACCCTAGGTTATCCAGTAGTTTTCTTTTACCCCACCATGTTCAAGAGTAAGCAATTTTGGTTTTCTTTTTCTCCTTATTGTCTTGTATTACCTACTTCTGAACCTACAGTTATGTGTAAAAGTTAGCAAGTAAATAGAAATGGTGAATAACACCCTCAAATCCTAGAAATAAGTGATTGAGACTATAGAAAATGAGTGCCATATTTTTTTTTATTTTGTTTGAAGAAATAAGAGAAAAAGTTAATCAAGGAGAAGTTAGAAATAAGAGTCCAATATCCAGCCAGAAGAAATCTAAAATGAATTTTGACCCCCACACACTAGAACAATTGCTTAGTGACAATGTGGATATGCTGTTTTGCAAACCAGGTTACATTTTCCTTTCGTTTAAGCAACATAGTTGTCTTTATTTAAAAACGAAGTGAAAACTGGAGAAAGAGGTTTTTAGTTCTCATTACATAACAAATATCACCTGGAGTATTTTAATATCCCATCCATTAAATAGAAGAAAAATGATACAGGAAAAATTGTGTAGCTTCAAATATTTATAAAGACAAAAATTCTGGTGACATTAGACAATCTTCTCTCTGAATACCCTGAATCCTGATCATACCACTTTTATATTTCCATTGGTGGTAGTAATAACTGATTTCACTCCATTTAGTAGCCATTTTCCTAGAAAAGCATCCTTTCTGCAAATGAATGCAATATTTTTGACCATCAGAACAACAACTTAAAACAAAGGTTTTAGGACTATTGTTCCTTTTAGCTTAGAAGAATGTTATCTATATTGCTTTTTTTTAACTATAAAAAAGATTATCCAGACTCTTCTGGAAATAACAGATGTCACAGACAAGAAGAAACTCTTTAAGTCATGTGTCACAGAAAGAGCAGGTGTGCCCTCAAGGCAAAAAACAATCTTGTTTTCAGGCAATTATCTTTTTTAATGAAAATAAATGAAGTAGAAAAACTCACAAGACCGTATCAACATCAGTATCTTCTCTTTTTTCCCTTCCCAAGCAGTTTTCCCTGAAACTAAAGCAGCTCTTTAACCTCATCAATTCTTGAATCATCTACTAAGTAAGCACTCATCAAGATAAGTACTGAAATCTGAAAAGAATCTTACTGATTGGGTTTTAAAAGCAGCCATTCAACTTCACAAGAGTAACTTTTTTAAATTAAGAACTGAGCAGTAGGTAGATCACAAGAACATGGTAGAACAGATAAAGGAAGGCATTAGAAATGCAGAGAGTCTTAGATAATAAATGGGAGAAAGCATTCAAAATACAGTGGTCCCAAATGCATTTTGTGCTACAAATTCAAGAGATCAGATGGGAAGAAAATTAGAACATTATAATCCAGAATAAAAAATTAAGATACTTGGATCAGAGAAGGGACTGAAGTATTTCATAATTGCACTCTTGTTCCATTTATATAAGAGAGTACAATGGGAAGATTGCAGTTGTTTGAAGAGAAGTGTAAAAACAGCAGCCTTAAGAACCAGATGGCTCATACTATGAAAAATTTGAGTGTCAAACCCCCAATGAGACTAACCTGTCCATGAGTGAGTGGTGAAGTGCTAAGAATTATACTCTTCATTTTCTTCTGTGCATTTTAAATGGTCTCACTTTTGCTCATTTATTCTCCCTTCAGGAATACTCACTTCCTTCTCAACAACAATTGTTTATATTCTCCTGTTCTACACTTCCTATCTCTCCTCTGAATACTACTGGTTTTTTTTAGGCAATGGTATCGAAAACAAAGGGAGGGACAATAACCAGGAATTCATTTCTCACCCATTGAATGCTTTAGGTAGGTGTTTTAAGTAAGCAAATAAATGCTATTAGTCTGACCTGAAGACTAGCACAAATGTTCTTTTCAAATGTAAGCATGTGAGTTTGAAATTATTAATTATTACAGAGGTCAGAAAAAAGGGGGGGGTGTAGAGTGATTAGGAAACACCAGTGAGAAAAGATGGGCTTGAGCTGTGTTTTAAAGAGTAAGAGGGAGACATACAAGAAGAGGGACAGAAAGGTGGTGAATCAAGTCCGTAGAAAGAACAAGACCAAAGGCACAGTAACTGGGGTGTGAGGTGTTCTTAAGGGGAAGATGCAACTAAACTTTAAAAACTGTAAGTTGGATCATGGCCCTCCTCTTCTTAAGACTTTCAGTAGTTTTTTCTCACAACAGGATGAAAATGTAAACTGTCTTCACGACGTTCAAAGCCTCCTTTGATTTAGTTGCTATCTACTGTTCAGATATCACTTCCCATTGCCTTCTTTCTTGTTTATTTAGATTCCACCACTGAGTTCTCTTATGTACTGGGCCACACCAAATTGTTGCCACGTTAAGTCTCTGTATCAGCTTTTTTTTTTTTCCAACTAGAGTGCTCTTCCTTTTCCCTATCTTTACATGACTGGCTCCTTGATATCATTCAAGTCTCAGCCCAAATGCTACCTCCTGTAGAGTCTTCCTCAAGTTTCTCTCCATCCCATTAATTTTACCTTCTTCTTAGCACTTATTACTCCTGAAACTTACTAAGTGTTGGTTAGTGTCTCCTTTTCAACTCCAAACTCAGGTAGGAAGTGAACCATATTAGAGAACAGACCTCTTCTGTATTGCTCAGTGTTGTGTCTCTAACACCTAGCACTCATTCTAGCATGGTGCTACATAGAGGAGCTGGCCTGTGAAATGGTCATTACCAGTTTGTCAAAAAGTGTATCACCAAACTACTCCTTTTATCAAGAAAGTTTTTCTACCAAAAAAAAGTCAGCTAAAGTAAACATATGTCTAGTGACATAGTTTATTTATGTTCTGGCACAAGTTTCCTATCTGCTCATGGATCACTAACAATTTGTGGACTGTGCTAGTCTGTACATCATACTTTGAGGAGCACTGGTTTAACTTATGGGAAAGGCTGGAAGGTTTTGTTCCAGCAGAAGCAAGTTGTTCCAGCAGAAGCGAGTAGGTAATGAAATGTGGGTTGTTTATTAGAATATTTGATAATTTTGACAGATCATTCATAATTGTCTTGCAGGTATTATATTCAGTGATAATTTGTTAGTATGAAAGAAGTGGGGAGTGATGTCATCAAAAAAGTTGATGTGGCTCTACTAACAGGTACTAAAGCCAGGAGAAGCCAGAGCCTAGGAGGAAAGGACAATTCATTGGAGCAATTGGCCAAGCTTAATAGCAGAAGTCATTAAGGATGGAATTTTCACTTAGCACACACAAAAGTTACCAGAAGGTAGAGAAGACATAGGAATGTTCTAATGACATCTAGGGGCAATGTTGTTTTGTTTTCCTAAGAAAGATTACTATCCTGAGATAGAAAATGGACACTACACTCAAAGAAATTAGGGTGCTTGGGAACCACCTTTGCTACACTTCAATAATCAGAGGTGGTAAATGAAGATTTCCAAAAAGGAAAATCAGAAGTTTAAGATTCCAGTAAGTTTTAAAATACAGTCATTACAATTACCTACATTTGTGGAGTGCTTATTATGTATCAGATATGATGGCAATCTATTACATCAATGAATTCTCTCAACAATCCTTTGGAGGCAGATACTGCTGTTACCCATTTTTAAAATTTTTTTTTTAATGTTTATTCATTTTTGAGACAGAGAGAGACAGAGCATGAATGGGGGAAGGTCAGAGAGAGAGGGAGACACAGAATCTGAAACAGGCTCCAGGCTCTGAGCTGTCAGCACAGAGCCCGACGCGGGGCTCAAACTCACGGACCGCGAGATCATGACCTGAGCCGAAGTCGGACGCCCAACAGACTGAGCCACCCAGGCACCCCTGCTGTTACCCATTTTAACTGAAGCTTAAAGACATAGCAAGTGGCAAAATCAGTATTTGAACACAGGAGATCTTAAATGAGAGCCAATGCCCTTAACATCTGTACATACATCTTCCTCATATAAGAAGCTCAACTGAGAAGATTAACACACACACACACACACACACACACCGGGTCCAGAAAAAATTCTAAATACTCAATTGTCTAGGTCACAGATAAGGTATGATATTGAGACATAGTGATAAATGGTACAAAACAATTTTCCACCACCTGACTGTCCAATCCTAAATGTCTACAATCAGGGATTCCTTTCTTTGGATGTCGAAAGCTTTTCAGTTTACCAAGGTGTCAAAATAAGAAGGGAGAGATAAAAACTTTCCAAACTTGAGTCCTACTATATCAGAATCTCTGAGCTTGGGAATCTGCATTTTTTTTTTAAAGCTCCAGTTATCCCCAGTAAACAGATAAGTTCAGAAATCATTGCCTTAAGCTAATCTCTTATTAAGAAACAGTTGGAAACCTTGATGTCAGACTCATTCTTCATGTCAGAATAGTAGGAGAAAAGTAAGTGGAAAATAAAACATTAGAAACAACATTTTCTAACATTGTGGCCCTGTTAAGGAGAATTCTTTTTCACACCGCCTTACCTCTTCTAAGGCCCAGAGGGGTCTAACTTGGTACCTTGGATGAATAAGTGTCTTGGGGATTGATAACCTGAATGAATACAATATCAGCCTTTGGACAATGAGCTGGAAGCCAACTGTAAGAATCATCACGTGTTGAACAGCACAATGTTACATTAAAGTGAATATATGTGACCTCATCAGTAAGTTCCTCATATCAAAATCACATGTATTAGTGATCTTTTTCTTTTTTTTTTTTAATTTTTTTTTCAACGTTTATTTATTTTTGGGACAGAGAGAGACAGAGCATGAACAGGGGAGGGGCAGAGAGAGAGGGAGACACAGAATCGGAAACAGGCTCCAGGCTCTGAGCCATCAGCCCAGAGCCCGACGCGGGGCTCGAACTCACAAACCGCGAGATCGTGACCTGGTTGAAGTCGGACGCTTAACCGTCTGCGCCACCCAGGCACCCCTAGTGATCTTTTTCTAATGATGAGTTGATACTCTGCCTGGTATTTTGGCATGTCACTGTGACTCTTGCACTTATAAAACAGAAAAATGTAACTATGTAGCAGCAACCCTTGGAACATGAATCAATACTGGTAAAATATCAGAAAGCAAATGGATCTCAAGTCAAAGATCATCTTCATGTTTTCTGTTCGCCCATTTGTTGCTTTGTACACAGCTTTGTTTTATATCACCTTGTGTTCATTAGTCATATATATCTATTGAAATGGGCCAAGAGAATCATAATACCTTATATAATATTATCAATGTCCATTATCTTCAAGTATTGTTTTCAAGTTAATTTCATCTAAAAGAATTTAGGAAGAGCAGCAAGACTGTTTTAAGAAGTAATCATAATAATTATAAGATTATTTATTTCTTTATTTTTAGATCTGGATACAATGCAAGACATCTTGGGTCATTTATACCACGAGATAATGGTGATGCTGATAAGAACACATCACATTTGATGAAAGTAAATCTTAAATGAAAGTATTAAAATAACAGTCCAGAATAGTTATAGTTTCTACTGAGTTTACAAGTAGTTACACAAAAATTCCTGTTACCTAACTCATAATTATAAAAAGTAGAAATGAGAGGAGGCTGGTACCAGATATTTTCTTAGGGTTGGTGTAAATTCATTGGAGGCCTATGAGGAGTTTTTATTGATAACAAATCTATTATCCATTTATTTTTTTAAATGGTAAAGGTCAGAAAAATCTACTTGTCTCAGAAAATGTCAAATTCTTACTATTTGCAAGGGAGCAATAAGAAGATTTAACTGTGAACAGTTGGTAAGAAAGGATAACATTAGGATATAATATATAGGAAAAGTGAATGAGGATGTTTCCATGTAATAAATGTGCACAATATCATGTTGCATGATACTGAATGTGTAAAATGTGAGATTCATTATAATTAGTGTGGGTTAAATTCAGATAGTGATACTTGGTGCCAATAAAATTTGGATGCTTATCTAAAATTCATGTACACAATCTGTGCTTCATAATCAGCAAAATGGTGAAAAAAACTCTAATCAGTTTCTTTTGGAACTGCTGATATATTTGCTTCATCACAGAGGAGAAAGTAGTGGTGGGTTCATCCACCAGGTAAGAGGAAAGATTGACAAAAAATAATAGATAAACATTTGTAAACTTGGCAAGTTTGTCTGAGGTTTGGTGAAAGTGAAAGACAGTTTAAGGTCATTTCTCACTTCATCCAAATAAATCTCCTTAGTCTGAGTTATACGTTTCGGGGGGATATAATCTACAAAATGCTGCAAATCACTTAACTTTCTTTCACCCAGATGAATTTAGTGTGGCTGGAAGGCTCTGTTCAGGAAATGAAGGTTTCCAAATTGTGGCTGGCTTTATCAGAGGGTAAATCTTCCCTTAGAGAGAGGATCAGACATGTGAGGAAAGGTCCTGGCCAGCAGCAGTAGCCGACTCTGTGTCACAATGCTAGCAGTGGAAGGAGAATTGAAATCTAAAAATGAAATGTGTTTTCGAATGATGCATCCCCTTTGTCTTTTCCCCAGATACAGTCTGTTCTCATTGGTTTAACATACTCCTTTGGCTTGGCTTCCCACAGTAAGGATGAGATCTAGAAAGGAAAACTGAAACTTTGAGCTAGTTCATAAAGTATATAATTATTAATGAGACTCTTTGGTTCTTAGTGCTTTATACATGATTTTGGAGATAATGGGTCTCTGTGTCTTGTGTCTGATATCACTGCCTAAGCAAGCATCCATCCCATACCAATTTCTCCAGTGGAGAAATGGAATCAAAGGTGAAAAGCAGCATGAAAGTGATTTATTCTAATGAAACCTGGGCAACACATCCTGGTCATGCTGTCAGCTGTCAAAATGCCACTGGCCTTTTTATCTACTTGTTTCAGCACCTAATCATGGAGATCATTAATCTTTTTAAAAAGTTTTTATATAAATTACAGTTAGTTACCATAGAGTGTAGTATTAGTTTCAGGTGTACAACTTAATGATTCAACACCTCCATAAAACACCCAGTGCTCATCACAAGTGTCCTCCTTAGTCCCCATCAGCTATTTAACCCATCCCCCTGCCCACCTCCCTCTGGTAACCACCAGTTTGTTCTCTGTGGTTAAGAATCTGTTTCTTGGTATGCCCCTCCCTCTTTTCCACCTCCCCCTTGCTTGTTTGTTTCTTAAATCCCACCTATCAGTGAAAATATTTGATATTTATCTTTCTCTAACTGGTTTATTTTGCTTAGTATAATACTCTCTAGCTCCATCCATAGAAATCATTAATCTTTGGAATTGGCACTTGAATTAAAACCTAACAGGAAGTGGTTGGCATGAGTTTATGCATATGTGTAAGTGTATGTGTATGTGCGCACTTGTTTGGAGTTTGTACCTGTGCGTGTATGTTAACATATGCAAAATATATACATATTTCCAAGTGTCATTATATTTTATACACTTAGGGTTTGTTTAAAGTCATGTTTGTGGTTTTGGAAAAACTTGTAATCACATGGATACACTTTGGAAATTGTAATAGATGAGCTTATTTTTGAAAGGAGACCTATTGTAAGCTTTCAGAAACAAATACTTATTTGAAAAAGAGTGAACAATATCCCTTTTTGTAAGTTTTCTAAAACTTATATGTTTATAGGTTATATTTATTGTAAATAAGAAAACTGCAGATGATAGTATTGACTCTGGTCATGCAAAAGAGCAATTAAATCTGAGGATATTCTCAAACAGACCAATGCCTAGGAAACCAGCATGTGTCTCTACCTATCTGAGATATCCAGTTAACCAGTCAGATTGCTCCCTTCTGGCACCTAGTTGGATATGTCCTCTTCTAAAAGAAGCTTCTGTCTATAAACTCCAAACCCCATTAGACATCTCCTTTCAAGGAACTGTCTTTAGTTAACTATCATGTTGGATGATGTTAAATCACTGCAAAGATTATATGAGGAATTCCTTTTAACTAGAGCACAGCCATGACTTCCACAGATGGTTGTCCGGTGAAATGTCAAGTTCCAGCAACATAGGGATACACATAAAGGAAAGAACTAATCACTGTTTCCAGGGAGTTTTCACTCTTTATGGGTTATCTTCCAACAATGCAAAGAAGTATGTCATGTTTTCTGCCAAAGTGCAAAAAAAAAGGGTATCTGATTGTGCTCTGATTTCATTAAGTTGAAAGGCCAAATTGACTATTTGTTCCCACTGTGCAGTTTTTATACCATGAAAATTCAGCAAAATCCCTTATGCCTGCTTTAAGGGACCCTTTTTTCAACAAGTCACTTTTGTGTATTGGGAGAAGAAAGGGTGAATCTTTTTTTTTTTTTTTTTTTAATTTTTATTTTTTTTTCTGAAATTTATTGACAAATTGGTTTCCATACAACACCCAGTGCTCATCCCAAAAGGTGCCCTCCTCAATACCCATCACCCACCCTCTCCTCCCTCCCACCCCCCATCAACCCTCAGTTTGTTCTCAGTTTTAACAGTCTCTTATGCTTTGGCTCTCTCCCATTCTAACCTCTTTTTTTTTTTTTTTCCTTCCCCTCCCCCATGGGTTCCTGTTAAGTTTCTCAGGATCCACATAAGAGTGAGACCATATGGTATCTGTCTTTCTCTGTATGGCTTATTTCACTTAGCATCACACTCTCCAGTTCCATCCACGTTGCTACAAAAGGCCATATTTCATTTTTTCTCATTGCCATGTAATATTCCATTGTGTATATAAACCACAATTTCTTTATCCATTCATCAGTTGATGGACATTTAGGCTCTTTCCATAATTTGGCTATTGTTGAGAGTGCTGCTATGAACATTGGGGTACAAGTGGCCCTATGCATCAGTGAAGAAAGGGTGAATCTTGAGAGAAAAGTTCCAGGTCAGTTTTATTGAGTCAAGAATAAATAGAGACTTTTATGATTACCAAGAAAGGACTCATCTGCAATCGGAGTGTTCTGGACCACAGGATTTTCCAAAGGTAGGGATATATGATATGTTGGGAACATCAACAGAAAAAGTAACTCAGAAGTAGCAATGAAGTGGTGGACTGTTTTGCTCTGTATTTCTAGACTGAATGAGGAAGAATAAATATAGCTTGTTATATATAGTCCCTCAGTCTCTACTGTCTCCCATAGATGGATCATATTAGGTAAATTGTGGCATCTTGGCAATCATCACCTTGCAAAAAGATGGATGCAGATAGGTTGGTATGGTGAAGAATAAGGAGGTGGGAATGTATCACTGTCTGTGAGACTGGCTTGTATGAGATTGGGAGATGACAAGTGAACATGGTAGTTTTCAGAGTTAGAAGATAATGAGAGAAAAATCTCATAAAAGACTAAGGAGAAGACTATTGTAGGGGCTCCATTGTATCAGTTTGCTAGTGTTGCCCTAACAAAATACACAGACTGGGTGGCTTAAACAACAGAAATTTATTTTCTCAAAGTTCTGGATTCTGGAAGTTCAAAATCAAGATGTCATCTTGTTTGGTTTCTTCTGAGGCTTCTTTCCATGGCTTCCCTCTTGCTGCCCCCTCAAATGGTCATCCCTTTGTACACACATGCCCCTGGTGTTTCTTTGTGTGTACAAATTTCCTTTTTATATAAGACACTAGTCAGATTGATTAAGGCCATTCTAATGGCCTTATTTTAACTTAATAATCTCTTAAAGGGCCTATCTCTGAATATAGTCACATGCTGAGGTACTGATGGTTAGGGCTTCAGTACATGATTTTTGAGAGAACACAGTTCATCCCATAACACCCACTTTACCATATATTCCTAAGTGCTATTATCACACCTAGAGCTTAGTTTGCTCTTGGTTATCTACACAGATTTTCAAAGCTCCGCAGTTGGTTTTTGTATTTCTCTAGGATTTCTGGGATATTATTCCATGAATCTGCGATTTCCTCCCATTATACTACCTCTATTTGCAGTTATATGAAGCAATTGATATTAACCACCTCTGGAATATAGCTTTCTAGTCAAATGTTCATGCCCCTTTGTTATTTGGTTTAGAGAGGGAATCACAAATTAAATGCCTAAGGGGAATGAATAGGGAACACAAATGATGAAGCTAGCCCATCGCAGGGTAACAGCAATGTCAGGAACTTGGGTGAACTGGAAATAAGAAAGCACATGACTCTTTAAAGGGCACAGTGCTGGAGAACTCTAGATGATTGAAGCCATGTGAAAATCCCTGGTATACCAGAATTTCTGATTTTCCTAGAAAGTCTGAAAATACAAATGTTAATTGAATGCTTACAATTTTTAAATTTTGTGAACTGTTGCACATAAAATACAGTGTCCTTCCCTATTCAATACTGTCTCTTCAAGATTGTATCTTGCACCTATTACAGATGCTATTTCAGAGCCAACGATAAAAATGGAAATTCTCATAGAGACTAGGAAAGACTAGAATAGGGTAGTCATTCATGGAAGGAGATGGAGACATTTTTATTTTCCAGGATCCATCTTAGGTGATGCACTATGTGTGCTTCGTTGAAAAAATGCTGCTTAGAGTAAAAGGAAACCTACAAGGCATTCTCAAGCAATAAAAACATATTGCTCAACTATAAGTCACAAGAGGGAAGAAGGTTAAAGGAAGAAGAGAGCAGGAGAAAGTAAGCAGAGACAAGTGAGCTAGTGAGATGGTGTGGCGGGGGTGGGGGGGGCGGGGAAAGGTCGTGTGTCAGAAGTGAGGAAATTGTCTAAACAATTAGAAGCAATCAGAAAAGCCTCATGGAAGTAAAAGTACTTGAGCTGGGTTAAATAAATAAATAAATAAATAAATAAATAAGCAACTTTTAATTTTACGATGTGGAAAAGGTAGAAACAATATGTTATATTTTCAAAATAGTAAAGATTTTTTAATAATCTTAGAATGGAAGCCACCCATCTATAAAGTTAAATGAAATCAATTGGTATCTCTAGATTGGTATTATTTCTGGTTGAATTTCCTAACCCTAGGATCTTTGTTTAACTTAAAAGAACAGGCAAGAGAAGAAATAAACACTAAAAGAGTCTTTTTCTAGAAAAGAGGTCCACAGTCTTTGTCTAAGGGCCATACCATCTATGTGCAAGCACTTGGCACTGCATGAAAACAGCTATACACAAAACATAAACAAATGAGCATAGTTGTGTCCTAATAACACTTTATGTGTAAAAAGAGATGGGCCAAATTTGGTCTACAGGTCATAGTTGGCTGAGTCCTGATCTAGAAAGAAAAGACACACTAGTGTATGCCTAGGGGTAGGAGAAGAAGGAGGAAACTTCCAGAGAGTGGTGCCAAGCACAATACTGAACAACCTTAAAATGATTAATATGTTTTGTTGAAACTCTGTGGAAGTAAAAACAAGAAAGGAAGGAAACTGTGGGAAGGAGATGATGGATTAGAGAGATTTCAAAATGCAGATAGAAATATGTGGCACTATATAGGAAAAATAAGTTCTAAATGAAATGTGAGACCAAGTCTATTTGAGAAGGCTAAACCAAAGAAGAAAAGCCAGAGCATGAGGTCAAATCATTCAGAGAAGTATCAAACATCAGGGTGGAAAGGGTCTAGTTGGTGTAATAATAGGCAATGATACAAATCCACTGCAATAAAAGGGCTGGTAAAGGGGATTTGGGCTCTTAATTCTACTGGGGCTACTTTTTTTGAACCAGGAGCCTATCAGCTCATTACAAAGGTCTGCTTTTTCTTTCAGAATCCACTCCAGATTTCTTGCTTTATCTGTGAACAATTACCCCAATGTTGAGAGGCAGATGAGAAAATAAGAATGAGAGGAGAGAGTGGAGAGAGGGGAGAATGGGCCTCTGTTGATGTTTCTGTGCCCCTCCTCTCCACTAGGCCCAGTTGACATCTCTCCTAATTTCTGAAATATCTGTCTATTCCCATGAGGTATGGACAATCCCATAGGCACAGTATGGTGTTTAAAGAAAATTATGCCTTACAAATGTCATTAAGGCAAAGTTACCAGCTGATAAAGTGAATGCAGCCATCAGGAGACCCAGAGAATTGAGTTTATCAAGGGCATTATAGTACTCTTGTTATTTAGTTTAACATTTTGAGGATCACCAAATTCCATATCATCATCATCCCTTTTCTGCCAATGTTTTCTATATCTCTTTCAAGACCTGCCACTGAATCATTTCACAGTATGCTTTAATGAGAGTGGATATGGGATTCACTGTGGTTTCATAATAAAGCTACAGCTGCCAGGCTTGTCTAAAGAATTACAAGGTCTCTTTTCCAAGCACAATGAAATGAATATCACATCATAAATAACATCTAGGATTTAAAAATAAAGGGTACTTAGATACAGCTTATAATAACCAAATTATCTTTTAGTTTTTCTTCCATAGAAATTCCTAAGCCCTGAGATGCCCTATGAGTGAAGTGGAATATGAGGGGAGGATTTGGTTAGGATAGAGCTAATCATACCTGTGGCATCTACAACAAACCCAGCTGACATCTTACTCAGATCCATGTGGAGCCAGGACCTGGCTCAGTGCCTCAGCATAGGACATGCTCTCTATGTGGGTGGCAGGTTGAACAGATGAGTAATTACAAATGTCTTTTGTGCTTCTCAGGTCTTGGGAGGGAACTGGTTAATATTCTCTTCTCTTATTTTGTCTTTACTTTGCAAATTACCATCAGGTTTGGGATGCATTCCAAAGAGGGATTTTTTTATTGAGCAGTATGAAAACCAGGCAACCTACTTTCTTGTTTTCAGTCAAAATGTGAACCATTGCTGAGGAAATATTTTGAATTGGTAGACAGCTGGATATTATTTCTTTATACCACCCTATGAATTGGAACCTTGAGTTATTTTTCCATTGGGATTGTTAATGTCTATGCTGTGGTTGGTACTAATCTCAAATCGACTTGCTTTATAATTACACAAGTACCACCGTGTGGTTAGGTATTTTCTCACACTGCAAAGCACGTAGGATCTTCTTGATCATACCTTCTTTGTGCTCCTCCTTTGTTACCTCTCTGCTTTTTCTCCAGGTAATTAAAATACATAAAATTCAGGACTGACTCCAATAGTTAAATAATTTATTGTATAGTTAATAGACAAGTCGTACTCTTCACTTATTGAAAGTACAATTAAAAACACATAAAACTTTAATTCATATAATGTTTAATTGGTAGGTTTGATGCCAATTATGGTACCAGTGTATTCTTATCCCAATTTTAACTCCTACATTATTTTTCATTAAAAATGTTAAATTAAAAGAAATTGTCATTAAGTACCAGGAAAAGCTGTCACTGAACCTAGCAGGTGGTATCTGTTAGCAAAGCTAGGTTCACTTAGGGAAATAGTTTCAATGGAATTATTTCTTAATAACCACTGTCAGGCAACATGCACACACACACACCTGCAATATTCAATACTAAAAGGTTAAGCAGATATACAAGTCAGAACATTGGCAACTAACAAAATACGAAAAAAAAATCCATATTGAAATAAACATGAGTTAACACAAGATGATAAAATTTGCACTCTTGAAGACAAAAATGCCTTTAAGACACAGAATTACTCAGCTTAAAAATTTAAATGCTTGCTGTCCTCATTCTTGGTCTTGCTCCATTCCAAAGAGGTCTTTCGCAGATAAGAAAAAGTTTTAAAAATCAAAACCATTGGTAAGGTTGAACCCCTTGTCTGAATGATAAAATTTACCTCTGCCCCTTTCTGTTTCAATATATTCTAGGAGGGGGCCATAATTACCATTTACAGTCTTAATCAAAAGAACTTTAAAAATTGTAATCCCCTCTCCTTTTTGTTTTACTCCTTTTCTCTATTTTCTGTACTTCTTTATTTTATTTTATTTTATTATTTTTTTAAAGAAATCTTTATAGAGTTTATTTTTTATTTTTAAAATATTTTAAAATTTTGTTAACGTTTATTTATTTTTGAGACAGAGAGAGACAGAGCATGAAAGGGGGAAGGTCAGAGAGAGGGAGACACAGAATCTGAAACAGGCTCCAGGCTCTGAGCTGTCAGCACAGAGCCCGACGTGGGGCTCGAACTCATGGACCGCGAGATCATGACCTGAGCCGAAGTCAGTTGCTTAACCGACTGAGCCACCCAGGCGCCCCTAAAATATTTTAAATTTACATCCAAGTGAATGGATAAAGAAGATGTGGTGTGTGTATATATATATATATATACATATATATATATATACATACATATATATATATGTATATATATGTGTATGTATATATATATATACACACACACAATGGAGTATTACTTGGCAATCAAAAAGAATGAAATCTTGCCATTTGCAAAAACGTGGATGGAACTGTAGGGTATTATAGTTCTTTAATTAAAGGCCCTGAGTGAGAAAAAAAAAATCACTCGTACTGGAGAGTGAAGACTGTGCACAGTTGATGTAAGATGGGATAGCAATCATGCTTTCCCAAGGAAAAAATCAAACATCTCATCATTCTGTGGGCATATATGGTTTTCCTTGGGATGGTGTTTTCTAATAATTTCTTGTGAATGGATCTGAGAGTTGTATTAGAACTTTAGTTCACATTACTGAGTTCAATTCACCTTTCAGGGCTTCCCATCTAATGTCTCTTTCATGTGAGTTCCATGTTGCAAGGAACTCTAAGTATTTTACTTTATATTTCTTCCAAGGTGCAGATCACCTTTCAACAGCTCTACTGTGTCACCATTTGCCTTCTGTTTGAAAATTTCAAAGGGAAGAATACTTGCTCTTCAGCAGGCATCACATTCTACTTGTAGAAGACTTCAATTTTAAGAAAGTACTCCCCTGTAACTTCTAGCCCTTATCCTGGATTAGGATCTAGATGTAGAAATAAGGTCGTTTTGTTATCCAAGGGCAGGAGTTCTCAACCTCTACAGTACTGATGATTTGGGTGGGATAATTCTGTTTGGGGTGGGAGGTGCTTTGCACTGTAGGATCCCTGGCCTTTCCCACTAGGTGCCAGTAGTATCCCTCCCCCAACCTTCTCACTCTCCTTGCCAGCTGTAGCAATAAAAAATGTACCCTGAAGGGAGGAATTAACTCTGGTTGAGGTCAACTGTCTAGAGAATGAGAATATAGCTTGCTTATGGCAAACCCAGGCTTCTTTTCTTTCATTTCTGTACTCATTTAGCACAATCATTTAATAGATGTACTGGGTGGCTCAGTAGATTAAGTTTCTGAAGCTTGCTTTCTACTCAGGTCATGATCTCAGGGTTAGTGAGATCCAGCCCCACTTGGGATTCTCTTTCCCTCTCTCTCTCTGCCCCTCTCCCACTTGTAAATGCTGTATCTCTGTCAAAATAAACAAACATTTAAAAGAGATTAGGTGTATGATGACAGGGATTGGGATCTTCTAAGTGGGTCTGTGTGGTACCACCCAATATCACTCAGTGGGCCTGTTTCTACTTTTTCATGAACAAAGTGCTCCCCAGACTAGTGAATTGGACTAGATCTATAAGAGTCTCTCTTCACTAAAATTCTGTGAACTTAAGTGTTACATAATAAAAAGATTTAAAGGTAAGACATCACATCACCTCTGCCATGGCTTGGCGTGGCCTGTTGCTTCTCAGACTCCTTGGATTCTGGCTTTTCGTTGGACATTTTGCTAATTTCACACCCTGCTGTCCTATACCCCATCACTAACTTTGAAAATACGTGTATATTTTTATAAGGATTTATATTGGTGTTTTTGGTGCTTTAACAAGCTTCCCTTAGTTTTGAGTAGTCTTCCTGAATCACATTTTTTTCCCCAAGAGCCCTATTATTTTTAGTGATCAGTTTTGTGAAATGTAAGGTTTTTTGGGTTGCAGATACTGTGTTACAACTGTTGTGACTTGTAGTTTAAAGAAATCAAATAATATCAAAAGGACTATAAAAATAGCCCTGGATTTCTGTCTCAAAACCTTTAGAACCTTTTCTTCATTGCTGGTGCTCTAAGACTTCAGGATGTGTCTTTCTGTGGGTCTTTTTTTAATTGATTTCACTGGGCACCCAGTGGATGCTTTTAATCTGAAGTTACATGCCTTACACTTTGGAAAATTTTCTAGTATAATTTCTTTGATAATTCTTTGCTCACTATTTTTTCTAGTCTTCTATTAATATAAAGAAAGCAGATTTAAATGAAACTTCCGCAGTTATGTAATACAAGCTATAAAAATAGAAGTGAAAGGAGGCTGATGCCAGGTGTTAGCCTAAGAGTGGGCATGTATTTGTTGAAGGTTCATTGTAAGTGAATCTTGCTGTTATTTGTTTAAAAGCTAAAAGTCAGAATAGCCACACACACACACACACACACAAAACCCAAAACAAAAAACCTTAGATCATTCCAAAACTTATTTGCACAGTGTGTCTGAGAGAAAAGAAAGTAAGAGTACTAAGCATTATTAAGAAATGATCAAATTATTCTGCCTAATGAAAATGAATGAGAAGAGTGTATTTGGGCAGTCTGCTCCTTACCAGCCAATGTGGCCATCCTCTAGTTGCTAGGGGTGTGGGCTAGTAAGTCATGGCATTTCTTTCTCTAGGGACTTATCCTGGCCAACTAGGAGCTGCCTCTTCTGATGGCTATGCACCTACCCCTCTGGGCTCAGACCTCTGACAATAACTGACTGACATGGGAGTAAAAGGGCTGGACCCTTGCTTCAAAGTGGGATTGATTCAGTGTTGCAATGTATATTCTAAGTTTTTCATAATGGGACAAGACTGAAGGAAGTCTTATGAGATCAGATTTTTGGGTAGGTTTTTTGGCATATCCTATCCTGCTTTTCTCCTCTTTCCTGAAAGCTTTCCCTCAATCTATCATTTGAACAAGAATTCCCATCTCAGACTCTGGTTGTAGGGTACTCAACTTAAGACAGCAATTATGGATTTAAATTCAAGGGGCTCTTTTTCCGCCTCTGATTATTTCTGTTTATAGTATCCTGTTCTTGATACCTGAATGTGGTATTTTTAAAGGTTTGTTCTGTTTTCTGCATCACCTGTATTTTCTTTTTATCTGTTTGCATTGGTCTCTCCTTCACAATAAAGGCTTTCCTGAGATATCTGATATTTGTCCATCCATTACTATTTAAAGTAGGGACACCAAAAAATGGTTTATAAATTCTATGTGGATGATGGACTTGTCTCTAGTGTACATCATTTGTAAGATAGTTTAATGGCCACTGGCTTATCATTAGATATGCCCAAATATTTTATCTTTGAATGGTTCATTTTCTCTGGAGAAGGGTTCCCCTCTCTCTGTCCTAGGTAATACATGCTTGGTTCTGGAGCCAATGGGGGGAAGGGCCTATAGAATCATTTTTTAGTGAGCAGCTTTCACTTCATCCCCTTGTTAAAATCCAATGGTTCATTCTTCCTTTGATTTTAATTTTAACTCAACATGTTAACTAATAGAAAATACCCCAAATGAAACCAACACTAAAAAAGTATGGGGATAGGTGGGTGGCAATAACAGAATAGAGTATGTACATCTCCAGTACCTTCTTGAATGGATTAACATGGGTTTGCCCCCAAAATACTTACATTGCTTACACTTTATTATTTGTATTTTTATTACTGAAATATAGTTGACATGTGATGTTATATTAGTTCCAGGTGTATAACAAAATGATTCAGCAATTTTATATCTTACTCAATGCTCACCACTATAAGCGTAGTCACCATCTGTCTCCAAAAAATGTTATTACAACACTGACTGTATTCCCTATGTAGTACTTTTTGTCTCCATGACTTACTTTATAACTGAAAGTTTGTACCTCCGAATCCCTTTTATTCATTTCACTCATCCCTCCCCTCAGGCAGTCACCAGTTTGTTTTCTGCATTTGAGTCCATTTCTCTTTTTTTGGTTTTAGATTCCACATATAAGTGAAATCATATGGTATTTGTCTTTATCTATCTGATTTATTTCACCTAGTGTAATACCCTCTAGCCCAGCCATGTTGTTGCAAATGGCAAGATCTCAGTTTTTAAATAGTTGAGTAATATTTCATTGTATGTATATATATATCACATCTTCTGTATCCATTCATTTATCCATGGACACTTAGGTTGCTTCCACATCTTAGTTATTATAAATAATGCTGCAATAAGCATAGGGGTGCATGTATCTTTTAAAATTAGTGTTTTTATTTTCTTTAGGTAAATACCCATTAGTAGAATTACTGTATCATAAGGTACTTCTATTTTTAATTTTTTAAGAAAACTCTATCCAATTTCCCATAGTGGTTGCAACATTTTACATTCCCACCAATAGTGCAAGAGGGTTCCTTTTTCTCCACATTCTTGACAACACTGGTCATTTCTTATCTTTTTGATACTCACCATTCTGACGGTATGAGGTGTTAACCCACTGCGGTTTTGATTTGTATTTCTCTTATGATTAATGAGGTTGAGTATCTTTTTATTTGTCCCTGGCTATCTGAATGTCTTCTTTGGAAGAAATGTCTATTCAGGTCTTCTGCTCATTTTTTAATCAAATATATATTTTTTTGGTAGTGAATTGTGTTTTTCATATATTTTGGATACCAACCACTTATAGGATATGTCACTTACAAATGCATTTTCCCATTCAGTAAATTACCTTTTGTTTTGTCAATGGTGTCCTTTGCTATGCAAACCTTTTTTATGTTGATATAGTCGCAACAATTTATTTTTGCTTTGGTTTCCCTTGCCTGAGGAGACATATCCATACATATGTTGCTAAGGCCACTGTCCAAGATATTATCACCCATGTTTTTTTCTAGAAGTTTTATGGTTTCATGTCTCTTATTTGGGTCTTTAATCCTTTTGAGTTTATTTTTATGTGTGGTTTCATTCTTTTGCATATAGTTGTCCATTTTCCCCAATACCATATATTGAAAAGACTATATTTTCCCCATTGTATATTCTTGCCTTCTTTTTCACAGATTGACCATATAAGTGTGGGTTCATTTCTGGGCTCTTTATCATGTTCCATTGATCTATATGTCTGTTTTGGAGCCAGTACCATACTGTTTTGACTATGTAGCTTTAAAATATTTCTTGAAATCTGGGATGGTAATACCTCCAGCTGTTTTCTTCTATCTCAAGATGGCTTTGGTTATTCAAGGTCTTTTTTTTATGGTTGTACACAAACTTTAAGACTGTTTTAGTTCTGTGAAAAATGCTATTTGTATTTTGATAGGGATTGCATTAAATGTATAGATTGTTTTGAGTAAGGTAGACATTTTAATAATATTTGTTCTTCTAATTCCATGAGCATGGAATGTCTTTCCATTTCTTTCTATTTTCAATATCTTTTATCAGTGTTTTATAGTTTTTGGAGTATAGTTCTTTCACTTCTTTTGTTAGTTTTATTCCTAATTATCTTATTATTTTTGGTGCAATTATAAATGCAATTCTCTTAATTTCTATTTTTGCTGCTTCATGTGACAGTCTTTTTTTTTTTTGAAGTCTATTTTATCTCGTGTAAGTATTGCTAGTCTGGATTTTTTTTGTTGTGGTTGTTCCATTTGCATGGAAATCTTTTTCCATCCCTTCACTTTCAGTCTGTATGTGTCTTTAGGTCTCAAGTGACTCTATGGAGCTGGCATATAGATGGGTCTTTTTTTTATCCATTGAGTCACAGTATGCCTTTTGATTGGAGAATTTAGACCATTTATTATTTTCTGGTTGGTTTTGTAGTTGTCTGTTCCTTTCCTTTTCTCTTGTTAGCTCCACTTGTGGTTTGATGGGTTTCTTTAGCATTATGCTTGGATTCCCTTCTCTTTATTTTTTGTGTATCTATTATAAGTTTTTCATTTGTGATTACCATGGTGTTCATAATCTTATGTGTATAGCAATCTATATGTAGTTGACAGTTACTTAGGTTTGAACACATGATAGAAGCACTATTTACTCCCCACAATGTTTTATGTATGTGATACCACATTTTTCATCTTTTGTGTATCCCTTGACTAATTTTTGTAGATACAATTGATTTTACTACTTTTGTGTTTTAGCCTCTGTAATGGCTTTGTAAGTGATTACTACCTTTATGTTTGCTTTTACCAGTGAAATTTTTCCTTTTATTATTTTCTTCTAGTTATGGCCTTTTCTTTCCAGTGAAAAATTCTTTTAACATTTCTTGTGAGGCTGGTTAAATAGTAATAAACTCTTTTAACTTTTGTCTGAGAAGCTTTTTATTTGTCCTTCAATTCTAAATAATAACCTTACTGTTTAAGGTATTCTTGCTTATAGGACTTTTTTCCTTCAACACTTTGAATATATCATTCCACTCCCTTCTGGCCTACAAATTTTCTACTAAAAAATCAGCTAATAGCCTTAGGGGGTCTTCTTTGTATATAACTGATTTTCTCTTGCTGCTTTTAAGGTTCTCCATCATTAACTTTTGCCAATTTAAATATTATCTCTTGTGGAGTGGCTTTTATTTTGTTCATCTTGTTTGGGGTTCTTTGTAATTCCTGGACCTTAATGTATGTTTCTTTCCCCAGATTAGAGAAGTTTTCTGCTATCATGTCTTCAAATAGGATTTCTGCCCCTCCTCCTGGGATCCTTATAATGTGAATGTTATTAGGCTTGATGATGTCACAGAGGTCCCTTAACCTATTATCATTTTTTTAATTCTTTTTGCTCTTCAGCTTGATTGCTTTACATTATCCTGTCTTGTAGATTGCTGATCTTCAGCATCCTCTAATCTGCTATTGATTTCTTGTAGTATATTTTACATGTAAGTTATTGAATTCTTCAACTCTGAATTTTTCTTATTTTCTCTTTGTTGAAATTCTCACTGAATACATCCACTCTTTTCTCAAGGCCAGTAAGTATCTTTATGACCATTATTTTGAGCTTTTTATCAGTATATTGTTTACCTCCATTTTGTTTAGCTTTTTTATTTTTATTTTTTAGATTTTGTCGTGTTCTTTCATTTTGGACATTTTCCTCTATGTCCTCATTTTGTCTGTTTCTTTCCATGAATTAGATAGGCCATTTATGTCTCCTCGTATTGAAAGTATTGGGGTTGTGTGGAACAGGTCCTGTGGTGCTCTGTAGTACAATCCTCCTTGGTCACCAGAATGAAGTACTCTAGGGGCATCCCTTGTGTGAGCTGCTTGCACCCTCTTATTGTGACTAAACTACAATTGCTGCAGACATTCTAGTGGGTGGGGCTGTCATTCAGTTAAGCTGGTTGAATGACCTGTTTCATCTGCTTCAGGTGCACTGGGCAGAGCTTATGCCTGGTACAGTTGAGAGACCTGGCTGCAGCCACCATGGACTTGCTGGTGATTGGAGCCAGCACATAGCCTAGATGTCTGCAATTGGCTTCTGTGACAACTGCAGGTACAGGGAAGGGCAGAGCTTACTCACTGTGCAGTCACTACGAGGCCTTAATATAGGACCTGTGGGTACCCTGGTATGTGGAGTTTTCTCCCCCTGTCACTATGGAAGGAGTCAATTTTGAGGAGTACCAGTCCTGACCAAGTCTGTCTACCAGGTATGATAGGGCAGGGCTGCTTTGGAGGGGTGACTGCTGAGACAGGTGGGTTGAGTGGGATAGGCATGTGGTGTTGGCAGTATAAATGGAGAGTGTTAGAACTAGCTCCCTCAAGCATTTGGCTATATGCTGGGGGAAGGCAAGAAAAATGGCGCTTAGCAGCACACTCTTGTTCCTGAAGTAATCTGTAGATCCTCTGGCACATGTCCTAAAATTAGCCAGTAAATCTCCAGGTATATCATAGATGCTTTTCAAACTGATGCTTCCGTGCTGTGTCTCAGGTTGGTTATTTAGCCTGTTGGCTCTTTAAGTGTGGGGACTTGGTTTCCTATCTTCTTTCTCCTCTCCTGGAGTTAAGCTCTGCTGATTTTTAAAGCTCGGTGGGTTTAGAGTAAAATCCATTGATTTTCAAATCCAGACACTATGGGGACTTGTTTTCCCAGTGCAGGTCCCCAAGGCCAGGGTTGTCTGGTTTGGGTTCTGATCCCTTTGCTCCTCCTTGCTTGTGATGTCCCTCTTGTTTGTGGTTGGTTGTGCTGAGGGTTGGGTCCCCACATGTGTTTTTGCCCCTTCTTTTTCCCATGTGGGCTTCTCTCTACTACTAGCTGTGAAAGATCTGTCCTGCCAGTCTTCATGGCATTTTCAGAGCAATAGATGTAGTTGTTGGTTTGGTGTGTCTGTGGGACAAGGTGAGCTCAGGATCCTCCCACTCCACCATCTCCTCATCCTTGCCCAGTTTAAGCCTAGTATTTTTGCTTCCACAGCCTTTCTGGTTTCATTTTTCTAGAAAATAAACCCAATCATCTGACAAGAGTGAGGGTGGGGAGGAGGTAACTAAATGTCTAATTCTTACTATAGGGACTTCTGGATAAACCCATGTGCCGTTAGCCTTACCACCCTAGTCTTCCTTCCTGCATCAGCTTCTTTTTTATTATCCCAATCATTACACATTATTTTTTTTAGAGTAGATGTTTCAATGATATTTTATTTACTTAAAAACTTATGTGCTGCTTACTATATGCTAGTGTAGGCATAAGCCCTCTGCAAATAAAACTCATTTCTTTTTTTTAAATTTTTTTAACGTTTATTTATTAAGAGACAAAGTGTGAACAGGGGAGGGGCAGAGAGAGAGGGAGACACAGAATCGGAAGGAGGCTCCAGGCTCTGTGCTGACAGCTCAGAGGGGGGGCTTGAACTCAAACCCCAAGATCATGACCTGAGCAGAAGTCGGATGCTTAACTGACTGAGCCACCCAGGTGCCCCAAAACTAATTTCAATAACACAATAATCCTATGACATAATATTATTCCCATTTTATAAGCAAGGAAACTGAGCACAGGGTAACTTGCCCAAGTTTCATAGCTACTAAATGGCAGTGGTAGATTTTGAATTTAGCCAATTTGGCCTCAAGGTTTTTCTTCTGAGATACTATATGACTGTTGGCTCTACTGTTGGGTCCCTCATGGCTTGGGGTTATGAACATCTGAGTTTTACTGAAAGTAGAATTTGTTTCCAATTTTTTTGTTTTGGGGTAAATTTCAAGAGGAGATTACCACATTTTTTTGAGTTCCTCCTGTGATTGAAGTTTTAGAGTAGACATAGTTATTTTCCTTAAAGTCCTAACAACTGGTTAGAGAGACAGTAGTATTATAACACTATAAGTGGGAAAAAGTAAAATGCAGTCTTCTGGCTGCATGTTAAGTTTCTGGGGATTTTGATATCCTCTCTGAGAAAGTCATCTCGTATATTTTTTTATATATTTATTTTTGAAAGAGTGCATGCAAGTGGGGGAGGGGCAGAAAGAGAGGGAGACAGAATCCCAAGTGGGCTCTGCATCATCAGCACAGAGACCGATGTGGGGCTCAAACTCACAAACTGCAAGATCATGACCTGAGCCAAAATCAAGAATCAGATACTTAGTCGACTGAGCCACCCAGGCGCCTCTGATCTGTATACTTTCTAATAGCTTTATTGAGTTATAGTTGTACTTAGAGTTAAGTAAACCATAAATAAACTATATATTTTAAGGGTAGGATATGATAACTTTTGACAAATAATGGTGAAATCACCAACAATCTAGATAATAAGTATATCCATTAAACCAATAGTCCTCTGCTTCCCTTTGCAGAGAACTATCCTGGCAACTTCCCCTTTCCTGGGGCCCATCCCCAGGAAATTGATCTGCTTTCTGTCACTACTGATTACTGTGTATTTTTGAGATTTTATGAAAATGGATCTAGCTTAAGATCATAAGATTTTCTCATATTTCTCATGTTTAAAATTTTTTAATGTTTATTTATTTTTGAGAGAGACAGAGCACAAACAGGAGAAAGGCAGAGAGAGAGGGAGACCTAGAATTCAAAGCAGGCTCCAGTCTCTGAGCTGTCAGCACAGAGCCTGACGCAGGGCTTGAACTCAGGAACTGCAAGCTCATGACCTGAGCTGAAGTCGGACACTTTGACTGAGCCACCAAGGTGCCCCTCATGTTTTAAATTGTACATCAAAGGCTATTACCCATTTTTAATTTATGTTTATATATGTTGGAAAGTATGGATCAAAGTTCTTTCTTTTGCATATGAATATCAAGTTGTTTAAATGTCATTTTTGTAGAAGCTCTACTGAATGCAATTGTCAACAATCAATTCAACATATATGTGGATTTGTCAACTAGTCTGTTTCATTAATCTCTCTTTCCACCAATACCTCACTCTTTTCATTACTGTAACTTTGTTCTTTTTCAAAGATAATTTGATTAAAATAGATTGTTTGCATTTCCACATAAATTTTGAGGAAATCACACAAAGGACTTTGTTCTATCTTGTCTTAAGTCCCCTCCTAGAGACTACTTGACAGTACTTTTTTGTTCATTTTTTGTAGGCTTCAAGGACTCAATCTTCTTTTCTGTCTTGAAATTGCTAACACCCCTCTACCTCTTAGAGTCTTTATCCTTGCAAACCTGCCTGCAGAGTGAGAATCTATATTTCTTTCTTTCCTAATGTCTTGAAGATAAGCACACAGACCCTTTTTATTTTAAGAAGGTTAGTGCTAATCACTATGGGGAAACAGATGGTAATAGCAAAAATAGCATTACCAGGAAAGTTACAAAGGTTCTAGAAATTTTACAAAATTCTTACAGTTGTATTCTCTGATCCATGGTTCTTCACTCCCTGAAAAGGGATAACAATCAGCCTTTTGTTTACTGTTTTTATCATTTGTAAGTGGAGTTCCTTATCCACTTTTAGCAAAGAATTTTTCTTCTACATGTGACAATCTTTAATGACAGGATGTAGTAAATCTAAAGATTCAATAAAAGGAAGCACTGTATTCCCTCAAGTTGGAAGTTTGTATCTCTGTAGATATTCAAACTTGGTGATAGCTGTAGTCTGTCCAAGAATGATTGATTAGGTATTTCAACACAATGACTGGGGTTATGCAGGTGAATCCACATGGGAAAATCCTTGGAAATAAATGTCAGAATGAAAGTTCCATTAGGAAATAAACAGAATTCAGAATGAGTTTCCAGAGGCTAGGAAAACGGAGACCAACTCTTAGAATTCTCAGAAATTTGTGGGTAGGTGTAGGGTTTTGCTGTCTCCAGGCGTCCAATGATGGGGAGCAAGTAAGGAGTAGGAACCAGTCCAGGGTCAAGACAACCAGGAAATAAAAAAAGAAAACAAAAACACACAAACACACCTACATAGTAGAGAGTGATGGATGGAATCAGAAATGAAGTGGTGATTGGAATCAGATTAGAAAAGCCAGTCTGAATGGTTAGCACTGAGTTGAATAGCAGTGAAGGCAGAAGTCATTTGGTGTCACTAATTGTAAAGAGTTGCGTCAGAGAGTCATGCCAGCAGCATGGCACAGTGTCCTTGAAAGTTTTTGAGATTTAGCTACATGGGGTTCTGACTTTTCTTTCACCTGGTCTATCTTAAAGATGACTTCCTTTGCCAATTATCTACTTCCTTATGTGGCCTCAGTCACTTGAACCTGTTATGTAAGTTCATAGAGGTGGCATAAACACTGTGTGATTATCTACGTCAACCTCCTCATTTAACACATAATGAAAAATATAAACATTTATTTTTTTAAAGTGAGACAAGTGTGACACTGTAATGGTCCATGAGGTATCAGGGAAGAGCATTCAAACAGATGTCGATAGGTCTTGAGGAGATTTCTGTTCAAGTTCATTCTGCATTGTGGATCCATCCTCTCTGACATCTGTCTGCCTTGTGCAGTTGCATAGTTTCAGTATCAGAGGAGATGATACTTGTGAAGGCTCTTTGCAAATTGAGAAGACAGCAGAAAAATAAATTCATCATTGACTGAGTCTTGGACTTCAAAAGTCCCACGAGCCAGAATTTAGAAAATTTGTAGAAGATTAAGCGTAGGCACATATAAGGAAAAAGAAGTGACCAGCAAATATCTGTAAGCTAGGGGATATGGGACAATTAAACAACAATTACCATTTGCTGCATATATACTACATTCTCATCTCATTTCATTCTCACAATGACCTCTGCATGATTCCCTCTATTTTAAGAATGAGGTGACTGAAACTCTATGAGGTTAGGTGTACTCTCAAAAGCCAAGCAGGCAGAAGAAGCTGAGGCAGAATGGTAAGCTCATGTGCATAGCTAACCACACTGTCTGACCTCCTTAATAAAAATACAAGTTCTTGGAAGATTTTTGGGCATACTATGTTGTAAAAGTGATAGCCTACAGCAATAGGTCTGATTTTTTTCCTTACCAAGAGATTTCTAAGAAGAGGTGAGTAGGTACTTACCAAGGTGATGCCCTAGGAGAAAGTGAGCATTCAAAGAACAAAGTAGGCTCTCCAGTGGAAATCCCAGTCAAGGGATGAACTAACTACCCAACTACCTGCCATCAGCAAATTTAAGAGGAAGATTTCCTGTGACCTACTGTTTGGAAAATAGGATATGAAATTGCCTCATTAAAAGGGGATGGTAGAGCTTTGTATTTTACTGATTATGAGGACTGCAGAGGCACTGGTTGCACTGTCAGTCCAGAGAGCTAATTAAGCTTGGAAATGGTCTTAATGGATTGGAGAAACAGAAAAAAATATCTTCTCTTTCCTAAACTCCTAACTCCCATGCAGGAATAGCTCATTAACATCAGAGTTCTGATTATGTAAGACCCAGGGATTTGCTGTTGAAGGGAATGTAGCAACTATTTTGAGATTCCAGTGGGAATAAAGAGGAATGAAAAATTGCTGCAGGTGGGCCTCAGTTTGCTAACAGGAGAAACCGGAACTAACAGATTTTGACAGGAACTGATTTAGACCCCATTACTAGATTTACTGAAAGGAGATTGGAATGAATCTGGAGGCCTGAAGAATCTAGCTTGGGGCTTGCATCCTGGGTTGGTTGTGAATATTGAATGACTTAATGCAGTGATTCTCAACAAAGGGCTATTTTGCCCTTCAGGGGGTGTTTCACAATGTCTTGAGACTTTTTTGTGTGTCACATTTTTACTGCCAGTAGGGTGCTGCTGGCATCTAGTGGGTAGAAACTAAGGATGCTACTAAGCACCCTACGATACACACTCCCCCAGTCCACACACATACACAAAACAAATAATTATCCAGCCCAAAATATGAACAGTGCTGAGATTGAGAAACCCTGCACCATAAGACAAAAAAAAACCTCTCAGGACAGTACCTGGCACAGAGCTAGCTCTCAGTAAGTGTCAGCTGTTGCTTTTATTACTACAGAGCCAGCACAACATAAAACTGCTCTGGCAAGGAAGCCACTCCTGCTGCCATGAAACAGCTGACTTTTCAATGGTCCCAGCTGTTTAGCCAGGAACTCAGTCTGGCTGTAACTACTTCAGTTTCCAGGGACAGACTCCTACAATGTTTCTGATTCTTGGCATTGTTAGGTCCTGGGTCAAAGTGGGTTGGTGTGTCTGATTGATGAAATATGGATCACCAATCATGTTTGCGCTGTAAGGAAGGATGCAGTTAATTCAGATTTTCCTCTTCTGTAATGGGAGGTAGGACTTACTTCCCCCCAAGTTTCCTAAAATGGAGATTCCCAGAGGAAGAAATTCACTGAGAGAAAAAGAATAACAAATACCCATGACACTGTAGTATGGAAGTCAATGATTCTGAGAAGTGTTCGAGATTCAGTATCATGGAAACCACTGAAAGAAAGGAAAACAGTTATCTTCCTGTGTTGTTCTTAAACAGCAGAATGTTTAAACTGAGGAGTACATCTAGAAGAGATGAAGACTCCTCAACTGTTCTTTCAATCCACTGTAATGATTAGTCCACAAGTCATTCTTAGCACTGCAATAAAATGGTTAGTTCTAACCTATGTCTTAATAACATCTCTGTAGTATTTGATACTTTTGACTCCCATATTATTTAAAATTCATTATTTTTTTGATTTCTGCATTGCCTTATGATCTCTTTGGCCGGGTTGTTTTCTTCTCTTAAATCCTGAAGTTATCTAGGGTTTAAGCCTTGTTTTTCTTTTAACTCTGCACACTCACTAGTTGATCTTGTCTGTGTCCATGGATTCTAATACCAGCTCAGGCTGAAAGATATTTACATTTTATGCCTTGTTACAATTCTCTCCCCCAAATGTTGATCCATATAGCCAATCACCTACTTATCATCCTAAATCTGAAGGCATCTCAGCATCAATCTGTCTAGGATGGACAAATTTCTTTATCTTTCTCCTCCACCTATTTCCCCCCATATTTTCTATCCTATTCACCATTGCCAATATTTGTCAAAACACTCTAGTAAGAAGGGAAACATTCTATATTCCTCCTTTTTTGATGCCAATATCTAACCAGCAATTAAATCTTTTCAATCTTTTCTCTGTAATATATCTGCTTCTTTCTCCCTAAACAAAACCCAAAAAATTTAAGTACACTCTACTCCCAATATGGGGCTTGAATTCACAACCCCAAGATCAAGAGTCTAATGCTCTATGACAGCCAGGTGCCTCTCCAACCAAACTTACTTGTTTACATGTTTTGTCCACTACATACACTGTAAGTCCCTTAAGATCAGGAATATGTCCTATTCAAATTTATATCTGCATAACTGAGAAGTGAGAGCACCTGCCAATATGACTTTACTATAAAAATAAAAATATAAACCAATAAAAAATATAGTTTCAGAAAATTCTGGCAAACATTTATTTAGAGAACCAGATTGTTCATCCAGGAAAACATTTATCTTGTTGGACAACATCCTTCTCATTTGGGAAACAACCCATTTATCAGACAACTGTTTTCTCAACAAGAACCTTATATTTGTATATCCACTTATCTTAAGCAATTGTGTTATGCATTTTTTCCTATTCTAAAAACCTCCTCACCTTGAAAGGTACTCACTATTTGAGTTCAAACTGCAAAACCCTATAACTATCCTTCCCTATCTTCTTCTTTGAGATACTAAGATTATCAATATAGTTTTCTCCCATGCTGCAATACTTCTAATAAATTCAGCTTTGTGTAATCAACAGGGTATTTTTTTTTGTGGGGGGTGGATATTCTAAAAGGGCCAACAATCATTAGGCCCAAACATAGTCCCTGACACACAATGTTAACTCAACAGAGGCTTTTTTCATTAAGTAATAAGTAGAAATTTGGGTAGGGTGTTGTATAAGAGAAATGTGGAAAGGAAAGATGGGTGTTTCTGCTCATTTATACTAAAGGGATCCTGTGTGACCTGGCAGAAGTATTTCATGAAATAAGAAATTATTGATCTCATATTAGCAATAATAAGCCCAAGTGCTAAAGGTATTTGGCATAACCTATTGCTCACTCTGAAATAATTATAGACATCAACACTCAGTATTCCTTATTTTCATTTCTCCCTAGGCCTAGCTGTAACAAGCAAATGAGTCCTTGTCGTTCTCTTAATTCCGTTTTCTACTTGATTCATCTGTCTCTTCCCAACGTCTGTGCTTCTAAGAGTCTAACCTTTTCACCAACAGTCAGGATTAGAGATTGTTTTGACAGGCTAATCTACACTAAGGTATTAGTAGGAGATGTTTGAACATAAAGGTGTTGTCATGTTTGGAATGAATAAACCAAACAATAAGCTTTATTGAATGAGCCAATAAGAGCTTTACAGAGGGTAGGAGAAAGGAAGTGGATAAATTATACATAGTTGATCCTTGACATTCTGAAAGGGATTATTATGAGACCCTAAATCTCTGAATTCACAAACATAAACAGGCTTTATCAATCTCTCAAGGTAACAAATAGTGGATACAGTCAATTCCCATTGAAATGCAGATGAAGAGTTGATGAGAAGTCTGTTTGGCTAACTTACTAGCTAAAATATTCCTCTTCCACCCCATTCTTCATAGAGATCCCCATACTTCATGCATCAGTAAAATTACAAATTAGTCTATGCTATAAACTTTTGAACACATAATAACTATTGAAACCTGACTAGTAAATCTGGGAATGACATGGTTTTAATGTGTAGGACTTGCTTTCATTTACTCAATTACTTGATGGTAATTTTTCTGAAATTAGAATGCTGAACTTAAAATGGCTTTATTTTACCATTACAGAAGGCATGATGCCAAACAGAGTAGGTGTTCAATTCAAGTGTTTACTGAAGAAATAAATTAATTTCCCCTGGTGAAGAGAAATATAGAGCATGACAATAAAATGCCTCAGATCATACAAGGAGTCAGTGGTGGTGCCTGATATGGTGACTACACATGGATTTTTCCAAGAACGTCCCTGTTAATATCCATTTTCCCATTCAGTTCTACTTAGCATTTTCCAGAACAAAAGTATCCAAATTTGGATGGTAAATTATAAGATCACCCTCTGTCTAACCCTGACCTTTTCTCTAAGTTTGAAACTTATTAATTGGTTGTTTTCTTTTTTGTTTGGAAAATGTCTTTCCTGGAGCTTAAAAAGCAGTCTTTAGGCTGATTTGTTTCCCTGTAACTGACAAACTATTGAGAGCCAACTCACATTGTGAGACGTTCTCTCAACTTAAGCCAGTGGGCACTTTGCCCTGAAATTCAGAAGCTCAGTATTTCATATCCATGAAATACCAGAACATTTAAATTAAATGTTAAATTAAATAAACTGAAATTTAAAAACACTTTTCTCCCCCACACTCACCAATCTTCCCTTTAGATGTTTCTTCCTTTATTATCTATCAGGTTAAAGGAATGGAAAGGGCCCTCAGTTATAGCATTCTTAAATCTCAATGAGATTGTCAATTCATGAAGTTGGTCAACCAGCACGTGTACATATATATATGTTCATTTCTCTAAGAAGAAACATGAAATTACCTCATAGGTCTTGCCAGAAACAATGTGAACTTGTCAGTGTTTTCTGTTTCTAGACGAAAAGCTTCTTCTGCACTTTGAGCTTGTGCTTAGGCTCAACATTTGCCTGCATGGGCCAATAGCAGATAAACATTTATTCATTCATACATGCAGTGAATATTTATTTGAAATTTGTTATGTAATAAGCACCATTTCTGTTTCTAGCAGACACTGAGATGGATAAAACAGAGTATCAGTTTTTAAGCATCTTTTGATATATGGATAGAGCTGAAAAGCTAAAGTTTTATTTTCTCATAGAGAAGTGAAAGGAAATAATATTTTAAGCCCTCTTAAAATTGTTCAGCTCTATGTTCCTAGGTTTTCAGATAATCTCTTGTTGACCTTCAAAGATACCTACATAAGGCAAAAACATCTTTCCTGGAGGGTTCTCTTTACTTTTTGTACAGATTCATATTATTTACAAAACCTGTGTGTCTTAAAAATTATTGTAGATTGCACTTTTGTTCAGAGGGAAAAACAAAACCATTTTGTTTGTTTCAAGGAGTAGAACATCAGGTGATTCTTAAAATGGAAAATAAATCTTTGGATATCATTTTTGTTTAATTATGGCCTTTACCAAAGACTATATCTATCAAGCCCAATTATTAGTACCACTCTCCTGGGTGGTAAATCCTAAATGCCACTTCATCACTTAGCTTTTAAAGGCACTAACTATTTGGTAGGAATAAATCTCCTTCTTTATGTGAATACTAGGCCCTATTCTCTTGTTTTTGGCTCAAAAGAGAAGGAGGCAATATGACTGCTGTCTCAGGAAAAATGGTCTTAAGGCTTATGCTCATTAAACCACTGGCACAGACACAGACTGAGGTCCATAAGACACTGAATTATACCTCAGGAAATAAAAGATGCTTGCAATAAACAGAAAAGGAACAATTTCAGGCTATATACAAGCCAAAAGTGTGTCAAGGCAAAAAATGTGCCATGAGAAGAGGAAGGCAGAACAGCGCTCTTGGAGAAAATGAGACTTGGTGGAAGGCACTGCCCACAGAGGAAAGCTGGACAGAAAGGAGAGGTCAGGAAGCCGGGAAAAGAGGAGTCTGGACAGTTTCATAAGAGGATGATTTTTTATGGCAGATTTAACTTTAGGCTGCATATGATCCCTGTTAGGAATAAATAAAGATATTTATTAAGTAATTAAGGTTAGAAGAAGACATTCTTATTAAAGAAAATATAAATACATTTAAGATAGAACAACAAAAAATTACTTCTCATTACACCATACCCCTGCAGCCACTATGGATGTTTTAGTATCAACTGATTCCAGACTTAATCTGGGCATTTTAAAAGTATGGTTCCAATCAAGTCTGTATCGTGTGGATTTTTTAAATTTAACATTACAATAATAAGCATTTTCCACATTAATTATGCATTTATTTTATTTCATCAAGTACATCTACCATAGTTTCATTTAATAATTCATATATAATTATACCTTTGAATAAGCTCACATTCATTATTACAAATCATTTTGCTATTAACATCTTTGTACTTAACACTACTTTTCCATCATGTTGTCACTTAGAGGGGGAGAGGACAAAACACAGACTGTGGATATGATTAGATAAGATTTTAAATTCTGCCACTTACAGCTTGTGATATTAGGCAGTGTGTCTGACTCCTCTTGAGCCTTGGTTTCTTAAAATATATAATGTGCATCACTATGGTTACTTTGTAGTACTATTTTGAGAATGAGAATTAGTAAGTGTGAAGTGCTTAGAACAGTTGCTGGCACATAGTGCATGCTCAGTAGATAATAGTTATTCAATATTGTTATTAGTATGAAGCTTGATATTATATGGCTCTTTGGAGATAATGGGGACTCCAGAGTAAAACTATCTCTTGGAATGTGGGGAAATTCTGTAAGGAAAACATGACAAGTAAATTCAAAGCAGTTTATAATCTGACTTAGGGCCAGGAATTGAGCAGACCCTCCAGTTTCTTAAGTCTCTAGAGGTTCTCCTACCTTTCCCCTGAGCTGTTTAGGATTCTAGAGAAAGGGAGTGTTTAATTACTGATTTCTTAAAAAAAAAGTGCTTTCATTAAGTCTTTTTTCCCCTTCAGGTTAAACAGCCCCAATATTAATAACCTTTCCCTGTCAGACCTTATGTTTCTCAGACTAATGCTTTGAATTCTTTTAGTTTTCCACTTAAATAGAAATAATTTCTATTTAAGGCTGTGATGTGAGCTCTCTACCCACCCCACCCCCGCCCCCCCCCCCCCCCCCACAGTCCCTACCCCAACATAAATAACTCCTAGTTTGGGTCAGAAAATAAAAATTTGAAAAACAAAGGCAAAGTAAAACTTAAAACTGTCAAAATGTCAGAAAAATAAAAACTGTATAAGTGAATCCCATTCCAAATCTTTTTCTGGCACAATGAACTAAATGGCCAAGACGTGAAAGGAGACTGGATAAAATACTTTGGTAGGTGTTTTATTACTGAAATATTTATTGAATACATGAATATGTGCGCGCACACACACACACACATTCATTCCTGTAAGTCCTTCAAAGATTTATTCTCCAATTATCAATCAAAAGAACTCATAAAGGTAGACCCAGTGGACCAGGCAGGATTAGAACTGCCTGGGAAGACAGATGCACTTGCCACAGCATCTGAGCTTTAAACAACCTCACTCACTGCTCATTCCTGGACCAAGTTACAGCTGACAGAGTGGCTCATGATGAACCATTTAGATTTTTTAAAAGCCACAGTCTCTGCTTCTTAGGCCTAATTAAGATTGGAGCTAAATGGCTTGATTTCTTAGTCTTGTTTGTAAGAAATCAGAAACCTGTTTCCTTTAAAGAAAAAAAGAAGTAAGAAATGAAATGTTCAAAAAGTTATTGAGATGTGTTTTGTTACTTTTCAGAGAAAAAAAAGTCAAAGAAAGGACATCACCTTACTCAAATTTTGGCACCTTTACTGAAATCTACAAACATTGTTACTGCTTGAAATTGGAAATTGTTTGGCTTCCTTCTTAGGAAAGAAGGGCAGTTGTGAAAGGTTTTTGGGTTTCGTAATATTCTCAATGCAGGCTTTGAAAGGCCTTGTCCTCTGCATGGATTTGCTTTAACACGGACAATATCACAACTGTCACTGAAGTAATTAAATTATGTATTAATTTAAATAATTATTTAAATAAATTATTATATAGATTTAATACATTTTATTATACATATTAAAACAATATTAGCTTAGGCAATGAATAAAAAGTCATAAAATGCTTGTAAAAACAAAACATTTTTTTAATACTGAAATAGAACATCGTTTTTTTCTTAAACTCGTCTATTGCAGGTGTGTCTTAAAACTTTAGATTTGTTTCCCTGCCTTCCAGTTTATCTTGCCATCTATCATTAATTATATGTAAGCAAACATTTAAATACAGTAAGGGAACTTCTATTTCAGGCATTCGATATTGAGTTCATCTTTAATAAAGAAAATGAGGAAAGAGGGACCAGAATAGGGCACAGGCTATATAAGCTGAATGAGGGAAGGGGCAACTGTTTGAGGGTTTAAATTTGATGTTTAAAAGGAGCCACTGCTAGGGGTTATGTTAATGCTGTATGTGTTTTTCAATATCACAGATACGCTGTATATCTGTTTGATGCTATACGGTCCTCTATGCTTTAAACATAAAAATAAGACTTTTCTCCTCTTCCCTCTCTTGTTTACTCTTGTGGGGATAAGGTGGGAGGATGTACTGCTTCCATTGAGAATCCACGTTCTCTGTGAGCTTACTGTGACATAAGAGGAAATGTGTATATCATAATGAATAGGCAGGAGTGCCATGTGATGCAGTCTTTGAATGGAAAACATCAGAGCTAAAGTCCTTTGGTTTGGAGGAGGAAATTCCATTGGTATTTCAGCTGGAACTTCCTGGTGCTGCAGTGTGAGGGTAGGATTGAGTTCAATTCCTTCCCACAGAAAATGGGCTTTACATTACCCATGAGATTCACTCATTCATTCCATTAAGGCTTATTCATCAGCTCCCATGTTGGGGGTTAAGGTAGTTATTGTGTATCATCTGGCTGTGGAAAAGTGGACACTTTCTGTAAAATAAGAAATACGTTGAGTACTGGTATTAATATAGTTTTCAAACTAGTCTTTTGCTGGTGTCTTTTCATATGATCTGTGTCAATTATGACAGAAATCTTTTCAGTGATCTTATATTCCAAGTTAAATATATTCCAAATAGAGGGTTCCTTAAAGAGTTAGAGGTATGCTTTAGGTTTGGTGTACATTAAAATTAACCCGTGACCACCCCCCCCCAAATGATATGTTAGAGTCCTAACCTCCAGTACCTCAGAAGGGAACATTATTTGGCTATAGAGTATTTACAGTTAAAATGAATGACTGGTCTCCTTATTACAAAGGAAAATTTGGACACTCTATTAGTCTGCTTGGGCTACCATAATAAAATACAAGAAACTGAGTAGCTTAAAACACGGAAATTTATCTTCTCACAATTCTATAGTCTAGAAGTTCAAGATCAAGGTGCCATCAGGGTTGGTATCTGATGAGACCTCTTCCTCTGGCTTGTGGCCATCCTCTTACTGTGTCCTCAACACAGCTTTTCTTCAATATACATGCAGAGAAAGAGATCTCTCTTACTCTTCTTACAAGGACACCATGCTATCAGATTAAGGCTCCACTCTAACAATCCCATTTAATCTTAATTAACTGCTTATAGGCTCTATCTCCAAATACAGTTACACTGTCAGAGCTTTAACATAAGAATTGGCAAGGGGCACAATTCAGTCCACAATATACACACATAAAAGAAGATGATGTAAAGAGATGGGGAGTGAATATAAGAAAGAATCCAGCCTCTTGACACCTCAGTTTCAGATTTCTAGCCTCCAGGACTATGAGGCAATACATTTTTATTGTTTAAGGCAGCCCTAACAGACTAATCCTGCATGCCCTTCATGATCTCATAAAGTAGACGTGATCTATGTTAGTCTCATGGTCATTACACTCAGACACTTGAGGCCTACTCAAAGGAGCAAGAGAAAAGTAAATTAAGCCTAGGTCTTCTGAAAGAAATTTTGAAAGCTTCTATCAGACCGATATCTGGTACATCATTCTCTTTTAGGCAAATACATTCAGGCATTGCTGTTCCTGTGAATAACTATCCACCTCTCAGGCATTTTGGAGCAATTGTTCTGAGGGTAAAAGGCAACTGTGGAAGCCTAGATTGAGAAGCCAGATGAGCATCAACAAAGCCAAGATGAATATTTCTGGAGAGTCCAAGACAGTGACATAGAAAGGCCCTGAACTTATGCCTTCCATAGACACACCAAATATATACCTGTTTATAGAGCAATTCCTCTTGAAGAAGAACTGAGGTATGACTGTAAAGATTCTGCACAACAAAAATAGACCACATAGAGAATGGCAGGAGAAACGTGGTAATTTCTGGCACAGAGACCATGAGCAGATTTGTCTGCCCTGGGACACAGGAAAAAAAAAAACACAGTTTAAAAGGGCAGCTAGAATAGAACTCCACCATATGGCAAGTGACATCTGGGAACTCTTTCTAGGTTGGAGGATTGGTAAATGCCACAGTTTTACATGTCACCACCACCATGATAGTGTACAGGAGGTAGGCCTACTGCTTCAGAGAGCCCTGGATTCCTAGCCCATACCATACCCAGCCACTCCACTGTGGTGTACAGTGGAACACCCCTGGTCAGCACTCATTATGGCTCCGGCTGTCTTGCGAAGGTGACACAGGTGCAAAGCACTCTGGAACACTCCAGGCAAGGCCCATCCCACTTTGGCTCCAGATGACTTGCCAGGGCATTCCAGTACAGAATAACTGGGAAGACCCCGCCCCACCCAGTGTGTGCTCACTTCAGCTCTGGTCAACCAAAGTCACCAGGCACATATACAAGTCTACAGCCATACACAAGACCATTCCTTCAAGTTTTGGAGAAGTAGCTGCTCTGACTAATTCATAGAGACAAACACAAAAGTCAAAATAAGGAGAGACAGAGAAATATCCTCCAAATGAAAGAAGATAAAATCTCATGGGAAAAAAATGAAATGAAATGGAGATAAGCAATTTGCCAGATAAAAATTTCAAAGTAATGGTCATAAAGATAATCACCAGACTGGAGAAAAGAGTGGATGAACTCTGAGATGGAAAGAGATAGAAAATATAAAAAAGAACCAGAGTTGTATAACTGAAATGAAAAGTATATGAAACAGTATCAACAGTAGATTAGAAGATGCAGAAGAATGGGTCAGCAATCTGAAAGACAGAGTAATGGAAGGCAACTAAGCTGAACAGCAAAAAGAACAAAAAGAATTTTAAAAACTGAAGGCAAGTTAAGAGATCTAACGAACACCAAGCAAGCAATTATTTGCATTATAGGAGTCCAAGAAAGAGAAAAGAGTGGTAAAGGGGCAGAAGAAATAATAACTGAAATTGCATAAGAAAATAGACATCCAAGTTCAGGAAGCAAAGAGAATGAACCCAAAGGAAAGTCATATTGTGGCACATAATAGTTACAATGTCAGCTATTAAAGATTTAGAAAGAACTTTAAAAGCAGCAAGAGAAAATACAACTAGTTACATACAAGGGGAGACCCCATAAGGCTCCCAGCTGATTTTTCAGCAGAAACTAGCAGGCTGAAAGGGAGTGGCATGATATATTTAAAGTGCTGAAAGACAAAACCTGCAACCAAGAATACTCTATGCACCAAGGTTATCATTCAGAATTAAGAGAAAGATAAAGGGTTTTCCAGACAAACAAAAGTTAAAGGAGTTCATCGCCACTAACCCAGCATTACAAGAAATGTTAAAAGAACTTCAGGTGGAAAAGAAAAGGCCTTAATTAGAAGACAATTATGAAAGGAAAACATTTCCTGAGTAAAAGCAAATGTACGGTAAAGGTAGTAATCACCTACAAAGCTATTTATGAAGATTAAAAGACAAAAGCAGTAAAATCAATTATATTTAAGTAAGGGGATTCCAATAATAAAAAGATGTAAAACATGACAACATATATGTACAACATAGAGGGAGTAAAAATGTTTTTAGAAAGTGACCATGAACTTCATGTAGACCACTAAATACTTAGAATGTTATATGTGAACCTTATACTTACCAAGAACCAATACACACAAAAAAATAGCCAATCATAACACTAAAGAAAGTCATTAATCGTAATGAAAGAGAGCAGGATAATGAGGAGCAAAGAACTACAAAAACAACCAGAAAACAATTAACAAAATGACAAAAACATATTTATTAATAACTACTTTAAATATAAATGGTCTAAATGCTCTAATCAAAAGACATAGGGTGACAGATTGGATAAAAAACAAGACCCATCTGTGTGCTACCTACGAGAGACTTACTTCAGACCAAATGACACATACAAACAAAGTGAAGGGATGGAACAAGATAGTCCATGTAAATGGCAATAAAAAAAAAATAGCCAGGGTAGCAATGCTACATCAGACACAATAGACTTTAAAATAATGACTATAACAAGAGATGAAGAAAGGACTTATGTAATGACAGAGGGATCAATCTAGCAAGAGTATGTACAATTTTGAATATCTATTCACCCAACATTGGAGCACCTAAATGTATAAAGTAAATATAAGCATAAGGGGAGAAATTGACAGTAATACAATAAGAGTAGGTGACTTTAGACAGACACAAAATCAATGAGGAAGTAGTGTCTTTGAATGATGCATTAGACTAGATGGATTTAACAGATATATTTAGACTATTCCATCCTAAAAGAGAATACACATTCTTTTAAAGTACACATGGAACCCTCTCCAGGATAGATCACATTATTTAAGAAAATAGCACAAAACTAAAAATCAGTTACAAGAAAAAAACTGGAAAAAACACAAACACATGGAGGCTAAACAATGAATGGATCAATGAATAAATCAAAGAGGAAATTTAAAAATACATGGAGACAAACGAAAATGGAACAGTGCTTCAAAAATCTTTGGTCTACAGCAAAAGCAGTTCTAAAAGGGAGGTTTTTATCAATATATGCCTATCTCTCAAAGCAAAATTTCAAACAATCTCAACTTACACCTAAAGTAAGTAGAAAAAAAAAAGAACAAACAAAGCCTAACGTTACTAGAAGGAAGGAAATAATAAAGATCAGAGTGGAAATAAACAAAGTTGATAAACCTTTAGCCAGACTCATCAGGACAAAAAAGGACCCAAATAAATAAAATCAAAAATGAAAGAGGAGAGTAACAGTGGACATCACAGAAATATAAAGGATTATAATGAACTACTATGAAAAACTATATACCAACAAATTGGACAACCTAGAAGAAATGGATAGATTCCTAGAAACATATAATCTTCCAAAACTGAATCAGAAGAAATAAATAATCCAAACAGACTGGATTACTAGTAACAAAATTGAATCAGTAATCAACTTTCAACAAACAAAAGTACAGAAGCAGATGCCTTTACCTGTGAATGCTACAAAACAGTTAAAAAAGAGTTAATAGCTATTCTCCTTAAACAATTCCAGAAAATAGAAGAGGAAGGGAAGCTTCCAAATACATTCTATGAGACCAGCACTACCCTGATAGCAAAACCAAAGCCTCTGCAGAAAAACCTACCAGCCAATATCCTTGATGAACATAGACATAAAAGCCCTTAACAAAATATTGGCAAAGCACATTCAACAAGGTATTAAAAGGATTGTTCACTATAACCAAGTGGGATTTATTCTGGGGATGAAAGAATGGTATGTATCAAAAGAAAATGAAATTATTTGAAAAAATACATGTGTCCCTATATTTTTTGCAGCATTATTTTAAATAGCCAACTTAAAAAAGCAACCTAAGTGCCAGTGATTGATGGAGAAAGAAGATGAGGTATATACATATGCAACAGAATATTAATCAGCCGTAATGAAGAATGAGATCTTGCCATTTGTGACAACAAGGAAGGTAAGAGAAATACTGTATGATTTCACTTACACATGGAATCTAAACAAACAAAATCAGAAACAGATCCATAAATACAGACTCATAAATACATTGACATCCACCAGTTTATTCAGAGTGGGGGAGAGGGAGATACAGGCTTGCAGTTATGGGATGAATACATCATGGGAATGAAAGGTACAACATGGGGAGTATAGCTAATGGTATAGGAACAGTGTATGGTGACACATGGAAGGTACACTTGTGGTGAACATTACATATACAGATGTTGAATTACAGTGTTGTATCGTGAAAATACTTTAACATTGTGTGTTAACTATGCTTTAATAAAAAACAAAACAAAACAAGGTGGAGAAGAAAGAATGGCCCAAATAATGAGGCTGCATGAGCAGAGTAGGACTTCAAGATAAGGTTGACTTAAGGATGTTAGTGAGATAAAGAACCTTTGAATGGAGAATGAATCCTGAAAAGTGTGAATTACCTTAAAGAGTGGTAGGGAGAGGAAAATATTTTATTTGTAGAAAATTTTCAGAGAGCATGGAGATCTAGTGGTGAGGAATGGGAAAATCAGAGATCAGCAAGTGAAACACCTGTTGAATATCTCCAATAAAGATTATTTACCTCTTTCAAGAGCCAAAATTCCTAGCTCCCCATGAAGCTAAATTATGGGGATTCTTGATCTCCCTTGAGCAAACTATCTGCTTTACACACTTTTTGGTTAAAAGACAATTTCTTAAATACTTAATCCTACACTGTCACATTAGTCGATTCTGGTTCCATGATTAACAGAAACTGACATAACATCACATGGATTCAACGATTTGAAGAAAAAAGAAAATGACTTTTAGTCATCTTAATACAACTCATTTTTTTGGTAGTAATCTTTACAAGTCTTTTCGAGATCTCCTAATTCCCTTTTTCTATGTCTGGTAGAAAATATGTCACTTTTTTTTTTATAACATTTTGCCAAAGATCCAGATGTCTACATCTTATTATGTTGTCAGACAGGTTTTTAGCCTTCTATTTCAACATGTTATATTTTCAACACTCAAAGTAGCTTTTTTTTTTAAAATGGTGGTTGTTGCATTAGGACATAATGGAAGCTGTTTGCTTTTGTTAAAGTAAGAGAAAAAAAATGGAGTGAAATGAACCGTGTTTTTTTGATGCTTGTTTTTCCTATGAAGATTGTTACTGATGATATGGCAGAAAACATACTCCTGTATTAACAAGGTCACTCAGTCACAAAATCCTATTAATGTGGAAAATGACAGAACCAAGCTGTGTGGTGACAAATAAGGCCAATTCTCACCTTGTGTTTTTAAGATTCCTTGATTAAATTCACATAGATAGCAGGGAAGCTGAGGACAAATTCAGGAAGTGTGCATGACTCTGTAAAAAAAACATAATTCATATAACTTCAGTATTATTTTCTAATTTACTTTTACTTTTTTCAAAAGTAATGGTAGCAAACTAAATCAAGAAGTGTTTTCTGATTTATAATTATATAAAAGATTTATCTATAGAAGTATAAAAGAACCTACTGAGTAGAAAATTTCAAAATAAACATATATATTTATAATATCCCTGACATGTTTACTTTTTTTAGAACTAAAAGCACCAAATAGTCATTTGCATTTTGAACGATAGCAAACACATTTCAGATTTAGTTGTCAATTTAATGAAGCCTCAAATATTGATTTTAGCAAAACAGTAAAGTAGGAAATAAAAATAAAAAGGATCATTATAATGGTACCCAGAGGGAATAACTATGGTCACTTCAGTCAATGATAAACTGATTTTAGTGGTATGGACTAGACAAATAAAAATAACGATTGCCTTGACTTAGCTTAAGCTGAAAAATCTTTCAGGTTTATGACTTCATAAATTGTTCTGAATGTTTAACATCCCATGAAAAAGAAGCAAACAATGAAGATACTTCATTCAAGAATACAAAACCAGTATCCTCAGGCAAAGCCTTGTAATTCAGATTTAGCATCTTATCTGTGTTTGCATTGCAGAAGAGCCTCCTTTGACTATGCTCAGAGCACCTCCATGCACATATTACCAACAATTTTACTGTACATTCTAAACATCTAGCAGTCTTCCTGACTTCAATGGTGTTGTAGCTAACTGAAACTTTTGTATACTAGATTATTTCTTTTAATGCTTCATGATCCTTTGTTGATTACAGATAAATTCTACACATTGTGAGAATAAACTAGTCTTGCATGTAGTGGTAGCTTAACTGCTTGGATCCATCAAATATTTTCCCTTCTCATTGGAAAACATAAAAAGTCCAGTTAGATAGTTATTGACTATGAGGCTGACATAAAATAGGATCATGAAAAAATTAAGTTTTACATTTATTTCCCAGTCAGTAATAAGCCATGCTATGGAAGTGTTGTCTTGAAACCTCAGAAGGCTTCAATCTGTCTTTAAATTGAACTGGAAATTTCTCAATAAATACAGCATATGCTAGACTCTATAGAGGTTAAATCTGTATCAACCATGTTCTCTTTCTATATTTAAATAATATTTATGGAATGAGAAAGAGATTGTATTAGAGCTTTTGTTACTTTTACCTATGTCAGAGCCTCAGTTACTTAAATACCCACTCTGATTTTTTGTTTAAAATGTGTAGTATATCTTAATACAACTCCTGTTATTGCTCCTATCTGGAATATTCTTATCATCATGGTAAACTTACCTGAAGTCTAACCTTCCCTATAGATGGATGTGAAAATGTGCTTAAGTGACCCATGATACATTTCCCACCTCCAGGGCCAGTAATGACTTACTCTATTTCCCTAGGCCACTTATATTTGCCCTTGTTATAGACTCCCTTATTTTTTTCCCCTAAGGTACATGCCCTTTAGTTCTAGCCTACTGTATAAGACCCTCAACATCAAGCATTTCAAATACACAGTTCTTTTCCACAAAACAGCATACACTACATACTCTTTTAATAAAATATTTTAATTATTCTTAAATTTTTCCTTTAGTTATTGAGAGGTCCCAAACTAAATTTACCTCTTATATTTATAAATATATGAATTCCCATCCCTTTAAAATTCCAGTCAGTTTTTTCCCTTGGATTTGTCTGATTTGTATTTTTCTTCATGTGACATTTTAACCTATTAAAAACATATGGTATCTCTTTTTGAATCAAAAGCTGGATGACTAAATAAAGTAGAAGATTAATACATGCTTGTCAATGGGTCATTTAAAAACCTGTTGGCTACTGTGCTAAGTTGCTACAGAAGTTGGTTCCTGTTTCCAGTAAGTTCAATCTGCCAGGAAAAGCTAGATATGTACAAAAAGTTCAGATTAAGAAATCGTATTTTATGTGTAAAAGCAAATGATTGCACTAATGGATTCAGCCTAAAAGGAGAAGAGTGGTTTCATTGGGACATGTAAAAAGGGTCATGAAATAGTATGGAATTTGCCTAGGTGAATTTTGGTGAAAATAATTTGTGAGACAGAGTAAACATAAATCAAGGGAAAGTGAAAAGATCTTACTTACAGTTTAATGAGTTAGAACCATTCCCAAAGAACTGAGGATATTAGGATTGGTTGAAATAGATATTATTTAAATAAAAATATCTTCAAATGAACTATGAATTACTAGATAGAAGAAATGTAAAATTTATGAATAAATTTAAGGACTGTTTTTTTTTTTGAGAAGAACAATACTATAGATAAACCCCTTAGAAAGAAAAGGAGGGAAAAAAAAGAGAAATTTAAAAAAGTTCTAGAATGAGGAAGTGGATACAAAAGAACTTATTTCAATGAAAATAAGATACCATCTGTTCAACAAGAAAATAAGTAAAATTATAAAGTTGCAGTAATTAAATGGAGATAAATTAGCACAGGAATAAACATACAGACTAATGAAACTGGGGAAAGTAGCCATTAGGAAGTCTATATACCATATAAATTTAATACAAATAGAACAATTATTCAATAAAACTGGTCAAGCAATTGGCAGATCAATGAAAAGAATAGATATTTTTTCTCATACCATACAAGATGTAGGAAAATGAGTGCAGCTAAAAAAAAGTGGATTTAGAGGGAACATACCTCAACATAATAAAGGACATATATGAAGAAACCATACCTGACATCCTCGGTGGTAAAAACCTGAAAATTTTTCCTCAAAGATCAGAAACAATACAAGGATGTCCACTCACCACTTTTATTCAACATAGTACTAGAAGTCTTAACCATAGAAATCATACAAGAAACAAAAGGCATCCACATGGTTAATAAAGAAAAATGTTACATTTATAGATGACCTATAGAGAGAACTATAAAGATTCTACAAAAAAAAACTATTAGAAGAAAAGAACTTTGGAAAGTTGCAGGATATATAATGAATATACAGAAATCTGCATTTCTATATATTGATAATAAAGTAGAGGAAAGAGAAATGGACAAAACAGTCCCATTTACAACTTCACCAAAAATAATAAAATACGTAAGAATAATTTTAACCAAGGAGATGAAAGACCCACACACTGAAGGCACAAATGGAAACATGTACCCTGCCTATAAAGTGGAAGACTAAATATTGTTAAAATGTTCATATTGCCCAAAGCAACTACAGATTCAATGCAATCCCTATTAAAATACCAACATTTTTTATAGAACTAGAAAAAAGAATCCTAAAATGTACATGAAACCACCAAAGACTGGAATAACCAAAGCAATCTTGAGAAAGAACAAAGCTGCATGTATTACAATCCTAGATTTGAAGATACACTACAAACCTACAGTAATCAAAACAGTATCTGACAAAAAAGTAGACACACAGATCAATGGAACAGGATAGAAAGCCTCGAAGTAAACTCGCGCTTATGGTCAATCTATGACAAAGGAGGCAAGAATATACAATGGGGAAAAGACAGTCTCTTCAACAAGTGGTGCTGGGAAACTAAATGCAAAAGACTGAAACTGGAGCACTTTCTTACACCTTACACAAAAATAAACTCAAAATGGATTAAATATCTAAATGTAAGACCTGAAACAATAAAAATCCTTGAAGAGAGCACAGGCTGTAATGTCTCTGATATCAGCCATACCAACATTTTTCTAGCTGTGTCTCTCAAGGCAAGGTAAATAAAAGCAAAATAAACTGTTGGGACTATATCAAAATAAAAAGCTTCTGCACAATGAGGAAACAATCAACAAAACGAAAAAAAGAGCCTACTGAATGTGAGAAGTATTTGCAAATGACATATAAAATAATGAGGTAATGTATGAAACATATAAGGAACTGATAACACCCCCAAAACAAAAAATCCAATTAAAAAATGGGCAGAAGATATGAACAGACATTTCTCTAAAGAAGGCATCCAAATGGCCAACAAACACAAAAAAAGATGCTCAAGGTCATTCATCATCAAGAAAATATAAGCCAAAACTAAAGTAAGATATCAACTCACACCTGTCAGAATGGCTAGAATCAACAACACGAGAAACAACAAGTGTTGGCAAGGATGAGGAGAAAAAGGAACTGTCTTGCACTGTTGATAGGAATGCAAATTGGTGTAGCCACTGTGGAAAGAGAATGGAGTTTCCTCAAAAAGTTAAAAATAGAACGACCCTTTGATCCACTAATCACACTATTGGGTATTTACCCAAAGAATACAAAAAAGCTAATTCAAAGGGATACATGGACCCCAATGTTTATTGGAACATTATTTACAACAGCCAAATTATGGAAGCAGCCCAAGTGTCCATTAATAGATGAATGGACAAGGAAGATGTGGTATGCATGTACAATGGAATGTTATTTAGCCATAAAAAAGAATGAAATCTTGCCATTTGCAACAATATGGATGGGGCTAAAGAGTATAGTACTAAGTGAAGTAAGTCAAAGAAAGACAAATAGCATATGATTTCACTCATATGTGGAATTTAAGAAATGAAACAAATGAACAATATTAAAAAGCACGTACGCGCGAGAGAGAAACCAAGAAATAGACTCTTAACTATAGAGAACTGATGATTACCAGTGGGGAGATGAGGGTGATGGGTGAAATAGGTGAAGGGGATAAAAGAGTACACATCATGATGAGCATTGAGTTATGTATAGACTTGTTGACTCACTATATTGTACACCTCAAACTAATAACATGGCATGTTAACTATACTGGAATTAAAATAAACTTACAAAAAAATCTAAACTATATGGCATCAACATGGGATACATACATACATATATACACACATTTGTTTTTGGAAATGTTTTTGGATGAATGTGTATATATATAAATTAGGGATATAACTGTGTATGAATGTACAAATATATCCCTAAGAGCCTTTATTTACAACCAAAAAATGATTTTAATATAAATACAAGAACAAAGTTTGGAAGGCTACTGGATGGGTCATCAATTCTCTAGGAAGCTTGGGCAATAAAAGGTCAGGAATGAACACTAAGAAGGACAAATCATGATGCTACAGAAGCCTTCTTCAACTGTCACTCCTGCCTCTGGAAATGCCCTCACTGCCAGTGCTGGAAGGAATGTACTTCTGTCCTCTCCTCTTTGTATCATATCTGACTGGCCAAGTCTGCATACCAAGGGAGTTACCAAGAGAGTAAGTGATAACAGCTATTTGTGACGTATATAGGAGGCAATACCGACTCTCACAATGACTTATCCCTCAAAAACAGACATGGATTTGCAGATTTGCATGTGAGTATCCTACAGCAATGTGTAGCCTGGGAGATAAGACTAGCCTATATGAAATATCTAAGGAATAAGACAGCATGTATTAAATTTTATAATTATTGATACACTTGTTTTTTGCTAGAAAACCTTGGAAAAGAGAGATTTAAATGATTAGAATGGCTGAGAAGACTTTATAGAAAAAGTACGGACTTGGAATGGACTTTAAAAGATGGATAAAATTTGTTACATATTGCCTGTGTCATTGTATAAATATATATGGACAAGTATATATGCATGAATAATTATGAATGTATCTTCATCCTACATAGGGTACACTTAGTGAGTTGCTTAGTACACTGAACGTCACTCGAGTCATGGAAGGATTCAATTTTTCTCAAATTATCCACTGATTTTTATGATAAGATCCTGAGCTCATTTAACTCCAGTTATCTTACAAATAAAACTTTTCATGAATATACATAACTAAATAGGGTGTAAATTATAACTGTATACTTCTTGATAAATTTTCACAAATTGAACAGATCATATAACCAGCACACAGATCAGGACACCTAACATTTCCACATCCTAGAAGTCTCAGTTGTGCTGCTCCTCATCACTGCCTTTGCACAGTTTACTAATATCTTGACATCCCTCACCACAATGTTTGGTTTTTGAACTTCACATAAATAGAAACATACAGAATATTTAATTCTTTTCTAGCTTCTTACAATCAGAATTATATTCATGAGATTTATCTAGGCTACATGAAACAGTGCTTATTTTCCCTCGTCACTATGTAGCATTCCATTTTAGGAATATATCACCACTTATTTATCCATTCTATTCAGTTCATTTTCAAGGTTTCCAAACTTTGGCTCTATCAATATTGCTGCTGTGGATATTCTATTTGTGAAGATATGGATGCTTATCTTTAAAGTAAACATTTAGAGGTAAAATTAGAGGTAAAATTTCCAGGTCATAGTGTATGTATGTTTTAACAGATACTAACAAATGGTTTTCAAAAATGTTTGTTAAAATTTACACTTCCTTCAACTGTGTATGAGGACTCTGGTTTTCCAAATTTTCTCTAGGGCTTGATATGAGCAGTTCTTGTTTGGTTTCTCACTGTGGTATTAACCTGGGTTTACTAGGGTGATTAATGAGTTAAGCCACCTTTCCATATGTTGATTACATATTTTATATCCTTTACTTTTGGTGTGTGTGAAATTGGCTGTTCAAGTCTTTTGGCCATTTCATTATTTGGTTGTCAGTTGGTATTGCTTTATAGTGCTTTCTATATTCTGGATGAATAATTTTTCTGTTATTCATATTGGGAATATTTTCTACTTTCTAGTCAACTTCTCCCTTTCTTAACTGTGCTTTTTGATTAATAAAGTTTTCAGTTTTATTAAGGCTAGTTTATCAATATTTCCCTTTATGGTTAATGCTTTTTGTATGTATGTCCTACTTTAAAACATGGATATCCACTTGACCAAGCATCAACTATTGATAAAATCATAGTATCACACATGTAGTACAGTACAGGATTTTTTTCCCACAGATATAGTGACTGTGCTTTTTCTCTTTTTAACTTCTCTGTTCTGTAGCCAGTTTATGTATGCTTGCCAACATAGAAAACTACTACCCTCTGCAAATGGCAAAGGATGATAAAGACTCAACTTCCAGGCAAAGATAAAATTTAGTGTGCTTCCAGAGAATATGGTCTAAAGATAATGCCAAAAGTGTGGCTGTAAAGTCTGTATCTCACCTTTCCCTCTAATCAAGTGCTAAAGATCTCAGATTTGTATTATCTTCATTCTCACTGACTCTGACAGTTCAAACCCAGGTGAGCTCTTGCCTAGGTTATTTCAATGCTTCTCACTTTTTCTCCCTGCTTTCTTTCCCCCAGTTACCAGGATGATCACTCCTGTCTTTTAGTCCTTCCAGTTACTTCCTTTCCTACAGGGTGTAGCCCAGCTTCTGAAGATGAGAAGCAGGGCCACTGCCCACATCACTATTTTACCTCTTTCCCCTCTTGCATTTACCTTACAGCAGAATCGATAGCAATTGGCTAAATCTTCAGATTTAGCTATAGGAACCTGTGCCTTTATCCTTGCATTTCTTCTGTGAAGAATTTTCCACTCCTCTCCTGACAAGCTCTTACTCATTCTTAAAGCTCCAGCTCAAATTATAAATTCTATATGAAGCTATTTCTCACTCCTTATGACAGAAATTAATCATTTACTTCTATTTACTTGGTTCAAACTGATATTATTTCTCTGGTATCATATCCATCTTCATATCCCAAATACCTGGGAACTATTAGATGCTTAATAAATATTGGTTGAATTGAATCAAGTTGATGAATTTTGATCTTCCTATAACATTACTCACCCCCTTCCACACATACACACAAACCAAATGGGTTGGAGTTAAAAATTAAACATTAAAGCTTAGACATAGTACAAGGTAAAATTGAATATTTAACTTCAGTACTGAGAATGTCTACTTTTAGAATACTTATTATGAAAGTTTTTTTAGCGAAGCTTTTTAAAGGGAGCACACTGAACATTCACATACCCATCACCCAGATACAGTTATCAAGATCGTGTAACATTTGTTTCATCTATCTCTTTTTTACTTTTTTTTTTCCTTTCCTGAAGCATCTTAAAGCAAATCAGTGAACGTGGGTCATTTCACTTTTAAGTATATCAGAATGTATTTTGTAATTTTCTTTTAACATTTATTTATTGAGACAGAGACAGAGCATGAGCATGGAGGGGCAGAGACAGGAGGAGACACAGAATCTGAAGCAGGCTCCAGGCTCTGAGCTGTCAGCACAGAGCCTGATGTGGAGCTCAAACTCAGAAACTGCAAGATCATGACCTTAGTGGAAGTTGGATGCTTAACTGACTGAGCCAGGTGCCCCTCCAGTATGTATTTTTTAAAATAGACTCATGTTCTTAGAAAACTATATTGTCATTATCATACCTAACAAAATAAACAATTCTTTTTTAATGTCACCTAATATCCAGTCTATAATCAAATTTCCATGATTGTGGTCTCAAAAATGCCTTATTAGAGTTGGTTTGTTTGAATCAAGGGAAAAACAAGTTCTCTTCATTTCATTTGTTCTTTAAATCTCTTGAATCTGTTTTATTCTCTCTGTAGCCTGTCATGCTAGTAAAGTTTTGCAAAAACAGGATTAGCGGTCCTAAAGAATATTTCACATTCTGGATTTGTTTATTTACTCGTTTTCAGTGTCATTTAACTAATTGCTATTTATCTCCTACAAATGAAGTTAGCTGTGGATCTTAATTAGATTTAGGGTTAAGGTTTTTATTTTGTTTCTTTGCTGTGAAAAAGCACTTTATAGGTAACGTGTGTCATGTTGAATCACATTTCACAACCATAATGACTGCTTGTTTTGACATTAGCAATGCTAAGACTAATCAGTGGATGCAGGTTCTGGCAATTTGATCCTCAGGATGAACTATGTCATAACCTTTCATCTACTGTTTTCATTAATTGATGATAATTAACTAAATCCATTATTTATTTCATTAGGACTTATAAAACAAAGATTTCTTATTTTGTCATTCCTTCTACATCTCTAGCTGGAATTCTGCAGCCCAGGACAACTTTCCCCCTTCAATTCGAGAGATTTGGTTATTTTAAAATATGCTGAACACAGGAAAGGCGAGATAATTAGTGTCCTTTTTTAATGGTCAGTTTTCAGAGTTGTTGCCTTAGTTACTTACAAGGATGTCCAATGAGACACATTTCCCCCTTTCTCTTTTGAACTCCAGATTTTTATATATTCAATGTGTTTTAATCTTCAGATTATTGGTGCTCAAATTGCTCTTTCTTAAACTAAAGCCTCCCTTTGGTTAATCTCCTGTTTTTGGTTTGTTTGCTTGCCTTTGCCCATTCTTCTTGAAACTTTCTTCCTGTGGCTCAAGATATATCAACATAATCCTGTATGTATTTCCAGCTCTAGACCTGGAATCAAGTATTCCTCCAATGAACCCTTGGTACACAGTTACTCATTGCTAATGGGTTGTCATTGATTCCAGCTTTTTTCAGTGGACAAAGCTTGAAAATACAGTTTTCAAACAACACAAAATAACTGACATCCCATACTGATATTTCCAATTCATATGTAACATTACAGTATTTTTACTTGATTTCTTTGATTTGTATCCTTATATCTATTTTTTGAATACTTAAGCGTTTGGCTCCCCACAGCAGAATACGATTTCTAACTTGCACTTTTCTACATTCTACATAAAATATATTTTGGGGCACCTGGGTGGCTCAGTCAGTTAAGTGTCCAACTTCACTCAGGTCATGATCTTATAGCTCGTGAGCTCTAGCCCCATGTCGGGTTCTGTGACAGCTCAGAGCCTGGAGCCTGCTCTGGATTCTGTGTCTCCCTCTCTCTGCCCCTTCCCCAGCTTACACTCTGTTTCTCTCAAAAATAAACAGTTAAAAAATAAAAATAAAATAAAATAGATTTTAAAATTACATTATCAGGGGCACCTGGGTGGCTCAGTTGGTTAAGCATCCAACTTTGTGTCAGATCATGATCTTGCAGTTTGTGGGTTTGAGCCCCATGTTGGGCTCTGTGCTGACTGCTCAGAGCCTGGAGCCTGCTTCAGATTCTGTCTCTCTCTCCGCCCCTCCCCCGCTCACACTTTCTGTCTCAAAATGAATAAACATGAAAAAAATTTTTAAAAACATAAAATTGCAATATCATTACAATTATATTGCATAATGAAATTTAATAAATATACTACTAATAATGTAAAAATGAAATAAGAATATATAGTATAAATGCTGTGTTCTAATGTCAACTGAAATAATTCTTATCTCTGTGTGTGTATACTGCAACTTAATAGAACTCCAAACTCTCAATCAGGCATGAAGAAAGAATTGAGGCATTCTTGACAGAAAGAGACAGAAAGTTAACTTCCTATTCAGTTTATATGAAGGAAATTCTTGAATATTTCCCCCAGTAAAATAAAATAAATTAAAATAAACCAAAATAAACCAAAAAAGGATATAGAAAATAGTGCATTACTTTGAGAGCATACAGTGGAGACTTCACCAAATGGCAAGCAGCTGGAATGCTAGCAACCAATGCAGGAAAGGAAAGGATCACCAAGGTCTTAGGGAGAAGGCTAAAACAAAAATATGTATTCTATGAACAGTTCCAATAAAATGCTCGAGATATTGAAATAATTTAAAGATATAATAAAGGACTATATGGAAAAAATTGGGAAAGGGACTTAGGAAAACTAAGAGCTCTGTGAGAAAGAAAATATGATTATAGAACTTACATTTGTTCTGCAGTAAGCCTCCCAAACTCATAGTGATTTGATGTTGTTTAATGATTTTTAAGTTCTAGCATCTATGCATGGATTAAGCACAGGAGATTTAATTATGGTTATGCAGGAGACTATATATATTAGCAGCATTGACTATGGAAAAGCACATATAGCAGAATTTAGAAGGTGAATAAGTGGAAGACTGGCAAAGGAAAACAGGTGTATTAATATCCTTATCCTACAAAGAATGAAATCAAGAGATACTACCTATGATATAAAGATTGTAGTGTATTATTTAAACACACAAAAAAGAGTCATAAAAAATTGAGGCAAAAACTATTAAAACGTATGCTCATTGGGGAAGCAGGATTAAGAATGAGGAGTGTAGGGCAGGCAGATAAGGGTTACTTTTTTTTTTTTGGTAAGCCATTCTGTAGTAATGGGTTTATTTAATAATGTTATGGTATACGTTGATAAAATGCTATTAATATTTACAGTATTAGTATTAGATGGCAGAATTATCACTTCAAGTAATGCATCTCACCATATAAAACGGGATTATCTCCCAAGGTGCCAATTTAAACTATAAAAAGTAGTGAAACAGGGGTACCTGGGTGGCTCAGTGAGTTAATCCTCTGACTTTAGCTCCAGGCGTGATCTCGGGGTTGACAGGTTCGAGCCCCGCATCAGCCTCTGTGCTGATGTGCTTCAGATTCTGTGTCTTCCTCTCTCTCTCAAAAATAAACAAACATTAAATTTTTTTTTAAAAAGTAGTGAAACAATAATGGTCAAAATGGAGGCTGGAAAACAGGAACATCACCTGTCAGTAATTTGTGTGACTAAGTGAATAGAAAGAAATAATATAAATGAAATAGGATTTGTTTTAAAAGAAGAAAAATGTCCATGCCTGATAGAACTGTGAGTCCGAAGAAAAAAATGGCTTACTCATAATGAGAAACAAATTTTATAAAAAGCAATACTTCGATTGATACAGAACAGAGATATGAAATTTAAAAAAAAGAGATTAAAAAAAGTTCAATCAGGCTTTTAGGTTGACTTACAGAGACAAAGAAATTGGGCTGTCCTAGGACTTCCCTTTCTTAACGTTTGGTGAATATATGTGAATATCTACATAGGGTTGAACAAACAAAAATAGTGATTCAAGAAAACAAAAAATAATCTCAGATATTCAAGGGTTCAGAAAGTACCCAACAATGAAATCTGCATTTTCAAAGAAACCCTTAGAGGGAAGATAGATAGCATGGTGTGAATATTAAAAGGAAGGGTTTGAAACCATTATCTCCTGGTTGAAATGTTGATTAATTTCAGTTCCTGGTTACATGAGGCTGATCTTATTTCTAGAACTCTTAGCTGTCTGCCTGAAGAAAATAGAATTCTTCTCTACAAAATAATCACATAATTAAGCCACAATTTATCTCTAGTTTATACGAAATATTAAGCACAAAATGAGGAATAGCCAGGATAAAGCACGAAAACACATTTACACACACAAACATTTGCAAGAAGACTGTAATAGACAGAGGTCATAATGAAAAAATCTAACACATATGTAACTAGAATCCCAGAAAGAGGGCACAGGAAGAGTGGTAAGACCAATAGTTGAATAAATAACAGCTGTTTAATTTGCTTAGCTTGCAAAAGACATCAAGTCACGGAATCAAGAAGCATTACAAATACCAAACAAGATAAATACCAAGAAAAGAACCCTTAGGCTGAGCATAGTTAATATGCCAAAAGCCAAGTGGAAGAGAACATCATGAGGAGGACAGAAAAACAAGATACATAAAAAGAAGAGATAAAAAGCCTATTAGGTGAGGTCCAAAAGGAATGGGGGAAGGCGGGTTGTATCCTCAAAGTAGCTGATAGAAAATAGCTCCCAACCTATAAGTCTGTGCTCAGCAAATACACTCTATAAAAATGATGGTGAAGAGAACTGTTTTTCAAACACTAAAAAATTTGAGAATAAACCACCAGCACATCTGTAACAAAGAAAAGTACTTCAGGCAGAAGAAAAATGATCCCCGGTGGAAACTTGAAGGTGTAAGAATGAATGCAAAGCAATAGAGGGTAATTTAAATTATCATAAAAGAACATTAAATATGTAAAATAACAATAATCCTGTTTTTGAAAATTTAAAATGTAGAGAGAATTAAAAATCCATAAGCCATTACTGTTATTGAAATAAAGCTGGTCTTTAGTTCCTGAGTCAATTTTTTCTTTACTTTTATACCTGACGTACAGCTTGTCAGCACCTCCTCTTTCTGGTGAGAACTGCACTCTAATTTTTCCCTCCCAGGAATCTTAATTCTGTTGAAATTCTCTTTTTCTCAGCCTTTCAGCCACATCTTCTAGATCAGTAGGTTCCCAGAGGGTAAAAGTGGTCTCAAATGCTGCAAACTTTCACCCCCTTGGTTAGTTATCCCAATTCTTCATTTTATTTTCTAAAATTTGGCTCAGGTTTTCTAGGTGTTTTCTATAGGCAATTTGGTCTAAATTGCATAGTCTACTGTTCCCAGAAATGCTATGTACATTTGAAAACTTAATAATTATCCTCTTTATTGTTAAAATTTATCTTTTCCAAATCAATAGAGTGTGAAGTAAATATAACATACAATCACCAAGAGATATGAAACTAGAGGAACACGGCAACATACAAATACAGCATAAAACAAAGCAGTTGAGGTAGCAAAATAAAAGGCTATCTGTAAGAATGAATAATATAACCTGCAAAGCTAAGAAGAATGAAGGTGAGCAGATTAAAAACATAAGTCCATCTAAATACTTATAGGAAGTATACGTGAAGTACAATTCATGAAGTTTATATGAAAAAAATGAAAAAAATATAAAACACACACATGTAATTAGAAGACAGAAGAATTTGAGGGGTGACTGGGTGGCTCAGTCAGCTAAGCATCTGACTTCAGCTCAGGTCATGATCTCGTGGTTCATGAGCTCAAGCCCCATGTCAGGCTCTGTGCTGACAGCTCAGAGCCTGGAGCCTGCTTTGGATTCTGTGTCTCCTTCTCCCGCTGCCCCTCCCCGGCTTGTGCTTGGTCTCTCAAAAATAAATAAATATTTTAAAAATAATAATAAATAAATAAAAGACAGAAGAATTTGAAATATTTTTCCTTTTTAAAAAATATTTTTGGGGCACCTGGGTGGCTCAATTGGTTAAGCATCCACCTTCAGCTCAGGTCATGATCTTATGGCTAGTGAGATCGAACCCTGAGTCAGGTTCTGTGCTGTCAGTGCAGGGCCTGGGGCCTGGTTTGGATTCTGAGTCTCTCCCTCTCTCTGCCCCTCCCCTGCTCGCATTCTGTCTCTCTCTCAAAAATAAACATTAAAAAATTAATATTTTCTTAAAGTAAAATATATGATTAAAAATAAAGCATTAAAGCAATTAAAAATCTGCATGAATGATTAACTGTCAAATCATATAACTGTGCTGAAATATTTAAGGAAAACTGTATAACTGACAAGAAAAAATTGTAACATAAATAAGTGGGAGATTTTAACATGCTTTCCTATTTTTAACAAAAAATAAAAAAACAGACCAATACAAAAAAGAATGTGAATCAGGGGTTGTAAAGCCTCAGAGTATCAGCATCAGTATCAGTATCAGCATCACTTAGGGAGCTCTGAATGTATAGATGTTGGCCACACCTCCATAGATTTTTTTGCAATTGGTTTGAGGTAGGTCCCAGACAGTGTTGGTCTATATAAAACCTCCCAGGAGATTGCAATGTGCATCCAGGATTGAGAGCTGATAATGTAGAGAATCTGAATATTATTTTAATAAGGTTAATATCGTAACTATAAAATTCTGTATCCTGTAGAGGATACCTTTTTAAAAGAATACCCACAAATTATTTATAAAAATTGCTCATAAAACCACAAAGAATCTTTAGTAAAATCTATGATGTAAAAAAGTGTAGTGTATATTGTTAAATAATTTTAACATATATAACATTGGAAATAAAAAATATGTTTCAACAACTCTTGACTCAAAGCAAAAATTGAAAGTATTATTTAATACAATGTTTAGAAAACAGAGATAAATAATAATTATTAATCATATAATATTGATTAATGATTATAATTATTATGAGCACATATAGAATATATGGCTAACATATATCTAACAGAGGAAAATTAATACTAAGTTATTTCATTACTAAATAAGATAGAGAATGGAGAGGAAAGAAAGCATCTGGCTCGTGATTTATTCACTCCATTTAGTGGAGAGACGCACCCGAAGGGGGGAAAAAAGCAATTTATCTGGTTAATCTCTTAAACTAGACCTCTGAGTAAACAGACTAATATTTGCAAGGAGAAAGAACCTTATCTATAGAATTCCCTTTAGGAGAATGCCACAAGCTAAAGTGTTACTCAGAGTAAATAAAGACAAAATCTATGGAGATATGTGCATGGCTCACTGGAAAAATGGCTTATAAACTAATATAATTCTCTGGGTATAAAACAGAGATTTTGCCTAATTTAAATGCTCCCCCTGCTATTTGAAGTAATTTGTGAACTCTGTTGAAAGACATCACCTATTTTTAGGACCAGAAAGTGTATGTTTGACATGAGAAGAAAGTGTGTGAGAAATTGTCCTTAATATCTCAGACCTTGGGGTGCCTGGGTGGCTCAGTTGGTTGAGCGTCTGACTTTGGCTCAGGTCATGATCTCACGGCTCATGAGTTCGAGCCCCCAGTCAGGCTCTGTGCTGACAGCTTGGAGCCTGGAACCTGCTTCTGATTCTGTGTCTCCCTCTCTCTGCCCCTCCTCCACTCATGCTCTGTCTCTCTCTCTCTCTCTCTCTCTCTCTCAAAAATAAATAAACATTTAAAAAGTTAAAAAAAATCTCAGACCATTGTCCGAGTCCTTTGGAGTCGTATATCCTTAAAATTGCTAGTAAAGCTTAATCCTGAGCAAGATTTTTTATCTGGGTACATCAGATATGACAATCTAATTATTTTTATTAGCTCAGAAAATAAATGAAGAGAAAATAAATGAACTATTATCATTTTCAAGTTAATAGAAATAGAATAATGTATTAAGTTTAAGGAAAGTGAGAAAAGAAAACTAATGTTGAAAATTTCTAATATTTGTGAATAAGAAATAAATATTAGGGGTGCCTGGGTGGCTCAGTTGGTTAAATGTCTGGCTCTTGATTTGGCTCAGGTCATGATCCCAAGATCGTGGGATTGAGCTCTGTGTCGGGCTCCATGCTGAGTGTGGAGCTTGCTTAGGATTCTCCATCTCTCTCTCTGTCCCTCTCCCCCTGCCTCTCTCCCCTGCTTGCATGCTCTCTCTCTCTAAAAAAATTCATTCATTCATTCGTTCATTCATTCATTCATTCGTTCTATATTTAAATAAGAAAAAGAAAACAAAAATTAGTTGCACTGATAAATCCAAGAGCTATTCTCTAAGGAAAATTATTAAAGTAATGAGTGATCTACTTACTGACTCAAAGGGATCACTGTGGAATTCTTTTTCTGTGTAGTTCCTTTATCTCCGCCCTTCAGATTTCAGCTGCCTCAGTTTGCCCAAGCTGTGATCTCTCTCTGTTCAACTCAGCTAGTCATGCTCTGCTTGGCTTCTCCGTCTCTGCGTTAGGATCTAGAAAGTCCCTCCATGCAGTAAGCTGGGCTATCTTGGGACTGGTCTCCTCTGCTTCCTTTTTCTCCCAGCTCTAAGTACTTCTGTCCAATGTCCGAAAACAGAGGTTTCATTTGCTTTTCCAGTTTCATAGTTGTTTATGATGGGAAGATGGGTCTAGTACCATTTACTTATTCATGGCATGAGAAAGTATATTAAAAGCAAGAATAACATAAAGAAGGGAGCAGGAAAAAAAAAGATCTTTTGGAAAAAAAAGGAAAAAAAGCAAAAAAGAAAAAACCCTCAAATCCAGTAATGAGTAAAAGTATAAAATCACACATTCTAATGCAAATAAAGGAGTAAAAAATGTCCTCAAAAGCAAAAAAAATGGTATTTAGAAATTCAACTCAACCGACACATGCACTCCTATGTTAATAGCAGCATTATTGACAATAGCCAAACTATGGAAGCAGCTCAAGTGGCTATTAATAGATGAATGGACAAAGATGTGATAAATCTATATAATGGGATATTTTTCACCCATAAAAAAGAATGAAATCTTGCCATTTGCATCAACATGGAGAGAGCTAGAGAGTCTAATACAAAGTGACATAAGTCAGTCAGAGAAAGACAAATACCATATGATTTCACTCATGTGGAATTTAAGAAACAAAACAAAGGAAAAAAGAGACAAACCAAGAAACAGTGTTAACTATAGAAAACAAACTGATGGTTACCAGAAAGGAGCTGGGTGGAGGGATGGAGGGTAGGGGGGTGGGGAGGGGGGGAATTAACGAGTACACTTATCATGATAAAAATAAAATAAAATGGAAAAATTCAACTGAAAATACATTGCAAAAATTAATAAAAAAGATAACCTACCACTTAGTCTCTTAAAAAAACAGAAAAGAGAATTTGAAAAATAGAGGAAGATATAATAGCTGATATATGAAAAATCTTTTAATTATATATTTTTACAGTTCTGTATTTATTTAAAATGTGGATAAAATTAATTTCTACAAAAATACAAATTTCCAAAATTAACCCAAGAAAGGGTAGAAATACAAAAGTAACAACCTTGAAAGATACTGCAAACATTATAAGATTTTTTTAAAAACCCAGAAAAGCCTATGTTCTTATCCCTTCCATTTCCTTAACATCATAATCTCAGATTATTTTGTAGACAACTTCATTCAAACTTACAAAAGAACTCCAAATTTTAATCAATAGTTCAAATGAATAGGGAAAAAAAAATGAAAACTCAAGAACTTATTTTTGCAAAGCTAGTAAATATCCAATCATGGTTGATCAATAGAGTAAAATGACTAAGCTATCCAAAATTCATGAAACAGAATAAATGTAAAGGTTTAGTTGGGAAATTTTACAAAACAACAACAGGGTACTGACTAAAATTCTTAAAGTATATATTAATTCTATAATAAAAAATACTGCATATAAATAATGTTAGAATATACAAACTCATTAATGCATCAAACTTGTGTATCTTGAAAGAGACCTAAAAATACTTATAGAAATAAATTAAGAGTGACATTTTTTAAACAGAAAAGAATGAATTATTCAAAACTGGTTTGAGACGAGGTAACACAAAATAGGTACAAAAATCTCATCTCACCTCATACTTTACAATAAATTCCTAATGGGTTAAAGATTATATTAAAAATGGAGTTTTTGAAGCTCTAGGAGAAACAGAAGAGAATATGTATATAATTTTTCAGGCATCTGATAATCCTCACATATTAGAGACATACCTTGGCTGTCTTGTTTGTAAAACTCGGTTTAGGGATGGCAGTCTTGGAAACTGACAAATATTTACAGAAACTGAGTTAAAAGGATTTCCCTTTGTGAATAAAGCACAGGATGTATTTAGGACTTAGACTTTTCTCAAACCTCATCCTAAAGAGCAAGTTTTCAACCAGAGGGGTACTGATTATTCAAGAAGTGGTGAAAACTACTAAATAGCTTAGTTCTGGGTCAGGTCTCTTTGTATTGCAAGGGTCTTTAACCTAACACACTACCAATGGATATTTCTTTACCTCTCAAGTGCTGATGCCAAGGTCAAATGATGAATAGCATTGGGGTGGGGGGAATGGGTAACACCCAACACCTTAGAAAGTTGCTTTTGGTGAAGCCAGTTTTGATACATATGCAATTTTTCAATGATCAAAAAGAGAAATGGCAGATGTTCCGTAACTGCTTGAAGCTTTTAGTGTTTCTGGAGGCATGTTTAATGACTTCATCAATTTAAGTGGTGAAATACATTATTCATAAATTTTCAAAGATATTAATATGTACAAGGAATACATAAACAGAGGTTATAGGCAAAATGTAAAATAACCAAATTGGGCTCAAAAAGGGTACATCCTTATAAGTTACCAATACATTTTTTAAAGTAATTTCTTCTAATATTCAAGTAGTTTTCATGCTATATAAAATTGCCTTTTCACATATGATATCTTATTATTAAATAATTTCCTATTTGACATTAATCAGTGATAGCTCTTTTTCTTGATAGATACTGTCCAGATTTATACCGCAATTAATGAAACATATACTCTGCTCTCAGTGGCTCTTCAAAGGGGCACATAGTCAATTCATTTTAAAGAAATATTATACAAAATAAAACCACATGTGGATAAGAATTAAATGAGCTTTAGTCTTCTCACATACTGTGTTTATTTAATTAGTGAAGAGAGATACATATTATTATTTTTCATGCTTTAATTATCAGTCTCTTCTTTCTAGGATTAATCCTTAATGAAAAACTTATGAAAGAGATAATTTTGAAATACATGGTGAACTCATTTATTTTGTCTTTGAATACAGATGAGGTCAAAACTCATCCTGTATTCTGGAAATTTTGTTTATCAACATCTTCCTGTGTGTTCCTTGCTGTTCAGGTCTATTGCCTATCATTAATAAAGTTGTTGTGCACTAAACAGACTTAAGGCTTTTTGTTTCCTTAGCTCTGAAAATAAACAGTGATTTTCTTTTTTCTCCTCAAGAAACATGCTTGCCACAAGATAACAGTTTTACAATGTGAGAAGTAAAATCATTAATTGCTTCCTACCTCCCGTCTTTGTAACAGGTACAAGGCAAAATAAAATCCCCTGATGCAGAGTAAGATCAAGTTCAACTGACTAGGGTGTCTCCCACTTGTTTTCTATAAAAGTATTTTCCCTTCCAAACTTATCAAGAAATGCATCCCCCTAAAAATCTATCTCCTACTTATGTCAGACTCAATGTATTTTTTGTAGTGAGAGATGTTGGAAAAATTGAAAGTCAGAATTAAAAGGAAGGAAGGAGGGAAATTAATATTTTTCCTTTAGGATCATTCATAAAATCTTTGCTTCTTAGCAGAATTATAGAAAAACAGTTTTGTTTCACAGAATAGGAATTCAATATCAACTTATGTTGAATGCCTTAGAAACAACAGAGAGGACAAAACCATCTATCACGTATAACCCGTAATAAAACTTTTAAAGTAATAAGAAGAGCTTCTGCTCAGGTAGTCATCTGAATGGGAGCTGAAAAATAAAGAGAAACTTGAACCGATCACTAAATAAATAAGACTAATGCTTGCACATCAACTTTTTAAATAACCAAATGCCACTTAAACCATGTCTCTGGAAAATTGCTTCAGAATTAAAATCTGTGAATCCAAACAAGCAAGAAATCAGAAAGCCCAGACCATCTGAAAATGGTATAATTTTAATACTACTACACTATAATAAAAAGTTCCACAAAAAGAACCATAAGTAAGTCCCTTCGTGACACTCAGGTCATTTTATATCATGCAGTGTGCATTATACTCTCGAAACATTGTTCTTGAGAGTACAGAACCTCAGCTTCTATTGAGGGGAGTTTGGTGATAATTAAAACAATCATTTCTGCCCTTACATTTTGATTTAGCAATCCCACATCTAACTATTTATACCAAAATATGCTGGAAAATCTATGAAAAGACTCATGCTCAAGTATTTTATTTTGCTATTATTCATAAGAGTGGAAGATCGGAAACAACTCAAATGTGCATAAAATGGACAATGAACAAACTAATGTACATTAACACAGTGAAACACTATGCAACAGGAATGAAATATAGAGAAATGAAGATCTCCATGCACAAGGTGATCTCCATTATATACTGTTAATTGAAAAGAGCAAAGCATAGAATAGCATATGAAATATGCTACCTTTGGTGAAAGAAAGAAGTTATATATAAATACATATAAGCATATTTTTACAAAAATGAACACTAAGAGCATGAACCAAAAGTTAGTATGGATGTTAACCTATAGAGAATAGGAGGAAACATAGTAGAAGGAATAAGTAAAAAAGTAAGATTGAACAACAACAACAAACTTGTTACATAGTTTTGCATTCCTAAGTGTTTTAAAACACCTAAAATACTAAAAATTAGGAATTTAGGATCTAAAAATTAAAAACCAAACTGAAGATCTTAATTGTAATAAACCACACAGGGATAAGAATTAAAAAATAATAATTTTAGAATACATTATTTTGACTGTATAGACTTAGTGGAAAATGTTTAAAGGACAAATAGAACTACAAAGAAATCTTGGACTTTAGTCAGTAGTCTAATGCAGAGTAGCAATATTAATATTATAATTTTGAAACTTCTTTATATACATATAGATTAATGCAAATAATTTTTGTTGTTGAGAAACAAAATTCAGCTTAGAATAAAAGTGATACAACTGTAAAATCCAAATGTTGAACAAAAGTACGACAATATTAAATTTGAATTGGAAATATTAAGTATGAACTCTTGATATTTTTTATTTCTCAAGAATACTTAGGACAGCTAGCTATTGCAATAGCAATGAGCACATATAGTGCCCAGATTGTGGTCTTTAAGTACCACGAGAAGCCAGAGATCCTTGGAATAATTCTTGGAATGTTTCCACATCTGGTTGAAAAATGCACAAGGTGAGCTTGAACTATCTAATTGTAACAGAAAACAAGAAAACTATCAAAGAAAAATGGATTCTGTCAAAGGCATGCAGGAACAAACATAGAGGGAATGTCTTGGCCAAGTTTGAGACAATTTGCACATAAAAAGAACGATGAATGCAATTAATTGTAACAGATTAAATATATAAGAATTCATGTGTTCCTAATGTTACTTCAGGGGGCAGGGAAGACAACATTGAAAACAAAACCACCAAGGACACAGCTGGAAGCAAGTAGGTGATCAGCCCCTTTATCAGAAAATTGACAAAAGTAAAAGTTTAAATATTTATTCTGCCTTTTCATTACCAACTGTATTTCTTAGGAACCAAAAAGCCCAAGCCAATGAGGGACTCTGTATGTTGGGGTGGGGGTTGGTGGTAGGGTAATGTGGAAAGAATTAAAAGAAAAATTAGAAAATACTAGTTTTCAACTACTCATGAAATAACTGATTCAAATGATCATTATCAACAGATGAAAAAATATGAAAAACTGATAGTGAACCTCATAATATTGGGATCAGTGTACTACCACCTGAATCCACTGATCAATCTCAGCATTACGCAAAGTGGGGACAACAGATATTGCTTTTCTCTTTAGAGGAGACAACATGAATTCATAACATCAGTTTTGAAACATTATTGACAAAAAAAAAAAGGAAGCGGATCTAATCTTGATTCTATCATTAACTGCTATGTGTAGGAAATTTAAAGAACAGAAACAAATTAAACCACAATGAAGTTAATGGACAAATCTAAATAGCAGACACTCAAATAGGGAAACTGATTCAGCTTCTGTGAAGAGACAGTAACATGGCTAGTGGGGGGAGGGAAGAGGCAGGAACCAGCTTTTGATTATGACGCATGAACACTATTTTCATCTTGATTGGAACCAACAAAATTTCCTATTTAAAAAAACAATTATAGAAATATAAGCATGAATTACACATTAATATTAAGAAATTAAGAGTTTTTTTATGTTCAACAATGGCATTGTGATTATGAAAGAAAATGTCCTCATAGATGCATACTGAAGAATTTATGGGAGAAATGTCATGAAGTCTCTACTTTTAAATACTCTAGCAAAGAATGAAAGAAAAAAGACAAATGAAGCAAATATGGGAAAATCTTGATAATTGTTGAATCTGAGTGATGGATACATAGGAATTAGTTGTACTAATCTGTCTTTGTGTTTGTTTTTAAGATTTCACAGCAATTTAAGTTGCAAAAACATTAAAAATCAATGCAACTAATTCATTTTTAAAATGTTGCCATTGATTGGGTATGGTTAGATAAATTAATGAAAGATCTGGAAAATAGTGATGCTCATCTTTTGGGCTCAGTTACTGTGCCATTCTTTGTCCCAGGTGAAGTGAAAGCAAAAATGTAGATCTCATTTAGTAAGCATATAAATGGAAGTCTGTGTTCAAAATTTCTCACAAGACAGAGACTGTCAGAATTTCAAGCAAATTGGTTCATCTTATATATTAAATACTAATATGGACAAATAAATATGCAAAAAAAATGGACTACCCAAAGAATCATATGATAGAGGTAAAAAAAAACTTAAGTTTTATTTTTGAAAAACTTTCTGCCTTTCTGATTAGTAATTAATGTACCAACATAGAAAAACTGAATGTTATCCCAATATTACCTTCAAGAAAAGAATCATGAATTTAAAGCTATAACAACTTAATAAAAACACTTATTGGGTGTCTACACTGTCTCAGGGACTGTTATCAGCCAGGAAATACATAGATAAGTATTTTGTGGTGTCTACACCAGAGAAGCTAGTAATTTGATGGGGAGCACAGAGATCTGAGCATTTAAGATGTACAAACTGAGTCTGGACTAATGAAGAATAGATGGACAACTTAAAGAGACCTGGTGAGTGTATTCCCAGGAGGAAAAAAATGTGTGAATAAAGAAATGCATAAAGTGAAGCTCCAAATAGGAATTTATGAAGTTATAGGAAAAGGTCAGTGTGGCCAGAGCCACAAGGCAAGTGCCAAGTGGATTTTACTTTGAAAGAAAAGACAGCATCAAATGATTAGAAAAGAATTGTGAATTTGTGAAATAATGTGATCACAGATAATGATACCAAACAACCTAAATTCATTGACCAAAAAGAACAAAAAGGCAAAACACACATGAGTTAGGTACATAGTAATACATTATTGAAGAAAATGAAACCATGTTAAAGTCAAATGGCTTTTTACAATTTTTTCTATTAAATTCCAAACATTACATAAGTGTATTGGTTTGTATATCCAGAATACATACTTTGTGTAATAAAATATGGAACTTAGTTACTCAGAAAAGTATGCCACTGCCTAAATAATCACATGATGGCTGGGGTGGAGGTGTTCTGTACTTTTAGTACTTCCTGATCAACCACCTAAGTACTAAACTCCCTATTTTGAAAATCTTATGTTTATAGATGTGTTTATAAAAATGAATGAGTAGGTATTGTACTTCATTGTTTTTGAAATTTTTGCGTGTTGTATAACCTTCAAACATATTTAAGAAACCATCATATTTTAATGAAATTCTAGGGTGTATAAATTTTACAAAGTTAAAAATCGTATCATACTATAAATGTCTAACCTTTCTCACACTTTTAAGATAAGTTTGTCTTTGCATAAAATAGATTTTCTTAAGTTGTTTCCACCTCCACTAATAATTAATTGGACATTTGCTCAATTTTGCAACTGTGGGCAACTTAAGACTGTACATTTCTATACTCACATAAAAAGCTTAGGACATAAGAGTTGTCACAGCACTGAAAATAGTTATTAAATCTCAGAAGGCAATGTTCCAGAAGTTGGTTTTCTAACCAATTAAAGCTGACATACAAAAATATTAACTGATATGATAATACTATCAATTTCTTCAAAATACCAGTATGGGATTTTTTTTTTAACGTTTATTTATTTTTTTTGGGACAGAGAGAGACAGAGCATGAACAGGGGAGGGGCAGAGAGAGAGGGAGACACAGAATCGGAAACAGGCTCCAGGCTCTGAGCCATCAGCCCAGAGCCCGACGCGGGGCTCGAACTCACAGACCGCAAGATCGTGACCTGGCTGAAGTTGGACGCTTAACCGACTGCGCCACCCAGGCGCCCCTAAGTATGGGATTTTTAACATGGAAGCATAGTTAGGAAAAAGGTAGAAAACCAAGAAGCAAGAAATTAGGTATTTTTACAGTATGAAAAACATTTTTAAGTAAGGATCTCATAATGTGTATTTTTATTATATTTAATCTTTTATCCATTTCATATTATTGATTGTAACCTTTTAAAGATGACAAATTCACACTGAGTATAAATTTCTCAAATTCTAGTCCTATTCACAGAAGGCATTCAAGCAATGGATTACTTGGCCTAAGTCTCAATAAGTTAACTATAAAATCATATTGATAACTAATGTTTTCTACTTAACTCAAATATTCTTAACATTCAATCCACAAAGAGTACAGTAGTTGAACATGTATTCCTTTGTTTTTTTTTTAATTTTTAAAATGTTTTTATTTATTTTTGAGACAGAGAGAGACAGAGCATGAGCAGGGGAGGGGCAGAAAGAAAGGGAGACACAGAATCCAAACCAGGCTCCAGCCTCTGAGCTGTCAGCACAGAGCCTGACGCAGGGCTCGAACCCATGGACTCGGAGATCATGACCTGAGCTGAAGTCGGATGCTTAACTGACTGAGCCACCCAGGCACCCCAAACATGTATTCCTTTGAATGAAAGGATTTAGCAGGTATATTTAGCAGCCTTAATATAGAAAGAATAGCTATACATTAAAAAAAAAAAACTCATTGGGTTGGTTGGCATCAACAACTGAGAAGAACATTAATGTAAAAGATGAAGTTAATGGCTTAGAGGAATTCAGTTGAGGGAGAAGATGGACAAGCAAATTAACATGTAATAAAATTAAGACACAGGATCAAATGAATTTTGTTGTTTTTATTTTATCTTTGCTATGACTATATAGGCTTGCTCTCAACATTTTACACAGAATTGTCAGTAAAAGTTTTAGTGCTTTAATATAAAAAGCCTGTGGTCTAAGATAAACCATATATTGGTGATAAAATAGTGAGCGAATTTCCAAATGAACCTAATGTTAACTATGAGATAATATGTTTTGCTGCATGCAAAGGCATTTACAGGTTTAATATATTTGTTGTTGGATGTCAATCTTGTGAAATCGAGCATTGTAAATTATCTCACAAATGTACCTGCTATTCAATGGCAAGCCTCAAATGCAAAACTAGCAAGTTTTATTCAACAAAAGTAACAAAGAAATTTATCTTATCATTGCTCAGAAAGGATTCTCAAAGAATATTTAAGGATGTCCAGCTATGATAACCAATACTCCTTACACTGAGCTTCCAGTGCCTCTATACAGTGCCAAGTGGACTCAATAAAGACTACTTATTTTTTTTAATATTTTATCTTGAGAAATACACAGAGAGTGAGCGAGGGGGTGAGGCAGAGAGAGAGAGAGAGAGGAAAAAACAGAATCCCAAGCAGGCTCCACACTGTCAGCACAGAGTCTGATGCCAGGTTCAATCCCACAAAACTGTGAGATCATGACGTCAGCCAAAATCAGGAGTCAGATGGTTAACTGACTGAGCCATCCAGGTGCCACAATAAAGACTAGTTATTAAAAAGATTTTTAAAAACTTGCTAGATGCTGCTCTTGCTTAATGTAAAACGGTTTCTTCAGTCTGACAATTCACAGTTCTCTTCAATGTAAGTTTCTGGAACATCACTACATCCTGACAGAGAGGAACAATTTTCATACTCTCATGAAAATACGAAAAAGGAGTTCTATTTCTAGTTTTCATCTGTAGACTTCCATTAGCAACAAATCTTTTAATGGTGAATAAATAGTGCAAGGATATTCATGGTACCTTGAAATGATACATGTATGGTTCTTTGATTTCTGGGGAATTCAAGCTAAAAATTTCCTCAGAAAAGAGGAAAACGGCCTCCCCTGAAAATGGAATGACTCCCTTCCTTCCCCTCCACCCTAGGCTTCAATGCCTATTCATTTTGCCTACTTATCAAACATCTCAAAGGCCTCATCAATATTCTTCAACAACATTCCTGAAGGAAGCCACTTCTGTTATGAAAATACAAGTTTCTTGGTGAGAGGAATCCTTTCACAGTGTACACAAATATCAAATATCTTGATATACACTTTAAATACCTTACAATGTTATTAATACCTCATTAATTCCAGACTTTTGGGGAAGATGATGGAGGAGGACACTATCTCTTCCCACAGATATAACTGGATAATGCCCACACCAGTGTAAATAACTCAGAAAACCATCCAAAGACTGGTAGAACAGACTCTCCACAGCAAATTGTAAAGCAGAGTCCACATCAAAGTGGATAGGAAGGGCAGAGACTTGGTCAGGAGCTAGATGGACCAGCAGGACTATCTGTAGGAGGTAGGAACTTCATAGTGGCGAGAGAGGAAAGAAACAGACCTGCACCGGAAGATAAATCTCCATAACATTTGGCTTTAAAAACCAGAAGGACCCAACAATCAGTGTGGCTTAATACCTATATGTGGGGAATAAGCTTAGAAATTCCCTGGGCTTACACCAATGGGTTAACAAGGCATAAAAAATTACAAAGCCATAGGATGCCCACACCCAAGTTTGGGTAAACAAGATTAGGCAAATAAGTATACAGAAGATGGGGCAGAAGGCCCAGTATAGAGAGGGTGAGGCAAAGGCCCCAATATAGAACATAGGGATAAGAAATAAACAAGATTAGGTATTCAGGGTGGAAGCACCCCCTAATTTAGTACTATAGCAGAATACTGCTTTTATGGAAGGAAGGACCAAGTTAGGTAGACAGGTAAATAGGGCTATAAGACCACTGTGCTGTGGGTGAAGCTGCCCAGAGTGGAGATGATTAACAAAAGAAAGGTGCCCTGTTAACCCTGAGGTCATGTCCTATCTGTCTCATCACTTAGGCTAGCTAAGATAAACAGATGTGGTGGCCTCATGTCTACCGTAAACAACATTCCCCCCCCCACCCCCAACCTGCTGCCTGGCTCCAGGATTTTGTTTTTTATTAACCCAAACCCCTAACCCCAAATATCTTCAAGACCCCCTTTCCCTCATGTCCATGAGTTAATGTTCACAGATTTATCATCTCTTTGTGCACGTCCACCACCATGTTTGTAAGCCTTCTGATGGTAATAAAAATGTGGCAAGGACACTTATTTGGAACTCTTGTCTTTTCCTGGACATTAGCCATCTCACGCATTTTAATTGTGCATCTGCTTTCTTGCTAGACAAGAAAGAACTTTAGACTTAGAGTCTACGACACCTATAACTTTAAAAATTAGCAGACCTGGTTCTGGAAGAGCCAGAGAAAGTCAGGAAAATGAGTCTCTGCCCTTAAAGAGAGAGTACAACAGTCTCACTGACATACACCATAAAAGTAGCAGTTTGAAAAATACCTGGGCTATACAGGAAGGTTTGTTTACTAATCTAGATCTTGTGCTGGAGGGGCAGGGATCCTTGGGAGACTTCTCCAAGAATGCAAGAGCTGGCAGGGCCATTTCTCTTCCCTGCCCCTGAGCCTAGATACATGGACACCTGTGGGAGCCAGCACAGCTCCAACATTTGCTACCTAAATTGTTAATACCATGCCCTGCCCCTGTGTTTTCCTGTGGACATGCCCCCCCCCCCCCCCCCCGCCCAGCCAGACTTTGGCTATAGGTCCCCTCCAACAACAGACCTGTACAAACCTTGCTAACACTGCCAGCATCTCCCCAGGTTCTCCTGGGGACCTAACCCTTTCAATATACTCTTGGATAGAGCCTATCCAAAGTGGTACCATAACCAGGCAGGGTGCAAGCAGGTGCAATAGGAACCAGCACCACTCCCAAGTGACTCTTGCCCCAGGGAGAGTGTTAGATAACCACATGTACCAGTCCTACTGAAGCCCCAGCAGTGTGGTGGTGGCAGACATAGGGTATGACGGCAGGGCTCAACCACCAAAGCTTCTCAGGACAACAAAGGGCAAGTGTTCAATGGTTTGTTGCTACCACATCTCTGGCAAATGCCTGCTCTGATTCACTTCGAGCCCAACATGGCCCCAGACTGGCCCACTAACAACACAGAGACTAAACCCTGGCCACAACAGGAAAAGGGAACCATTGCAGATAACTGGAATGAAGGCAAACATGGCTCAGCCATAACAGTAGAGCATGTGCAACATACATAGGATATACCCTTGAAGAACTAGGTTCTGGTGAATATGGGACATTTAATTTCAGGGCACCACAGGACCTCTTCTTCAAAAGGCCACTATTTTCAATACCAGGAGACATAGCTGACTTTCCTAACACAGAGAAACATACCCAGAAGGTTAGAGAAAATTAAGGAGACAGAGGAATATGTCCCAAATTAAAGAACAGAACAAAATCACAGCAAGAGACCTAAGTAAAAACAGAGGTAAGTAATATACCTGAGAATTTAAAGTAGTGATTGTAAAGATATACCCAGATCTGAAAAAAGAGTGAAGGACATGAGTGAGACCCTTAACAAAGAGATAGAAAATATTAAAAAGAATTAGAGATGAAGACACAATAATTAAAATTAAAAATACACTAAATAGAAAAAATAGTAGACTATAGTAGAGGAAGCAGAAGAATGTATTAGTGATCTAGAGGACAAAGTAATGGAAAGCAGTCAAGCTTAACAACAGAAAAAAGTAATAGTAAATGAAAATAGACTTAGGGAACTCAACAACAACACCCAGTGTAAAAACATTGGTATTATATGGATCCCAGAAGGAGAAGAGAGATAAAAAGGGACAGAAAATTTGTCTGAAGAAACAACAGCTAGAAACCTCCTAGAAACAGTAATCTAGATCCAGGAGGCACAGAGAGCCCCCAAGAAAATCAAGCCAAGGAGATCCACACCAAGACACATAGCAATTAAAATAGCAGAAAGTAGTGATAAAGAAAAACAAAAATAAATCAGTGGGATATAAGACAACAGTTACATACAGATTCCCCTAAGGCTATCAGCTCATTTTTCAGCAGAAACTTTGCCACCAAAAGGGAGTGGCATGATATATTCAAAGTGCTGAAAGAAAAAAAAACCCTGCAGACACAAATACTCTATCCAGTAAAGCTATTTTTCACAATAGAAGGAGAGATAAAGAGTTTCTCAGGCAAACAAAAATTAAAGGAATTCATGATCACAAAACCAGCCCTACAGGAAATGTCAAAGGGGATCTTTGAGTGGAAAGAAATAACAAGATGAAGTAAAAATAGGAGGAAGCATAAAAAACAGTAACATTAAGTATGTCTATAAAAATCAGTCAAAAAGATTCACAGAATAAAAGGATGTAAATTATGACATCATCTACCTAAAACATGGGGGCAGGGAGAGGAAAGAGCAAAGAATGGGTTCAAACTTAAGCAATCATCAACTTAATATAGACTGCTACATGTACAAGATGTTACATAGAAACCTAATAGTAACCACAAATAAAAACCAGTAACAGATATACAAAAAATAAGGAGGAAGGAATTCAAGGATATCATTAAACAAAATTAGCAAATTGTGGGACAAGAGAGCAAGAGAATAGAGGAACAGAGAACTACAGAAGCAACTATAAACAAGTAACAAAATGGCAATAGGAACATACCTATCAATAATTACTTTGATTGTAAATGGACTAAATTCCACAATTAAAAGACACAAGGTGACCAAATGAATAAAAAAGCAAGACCCATTTATATGCTGCCTACAAGAAAGTCATTTCAGACCTAAAGACACATGTAGATTGAAAGCAAAAGGATAGAAAAGCATTTATCACAAAAATGGAAAGTGAAAAGAAAACTGAGGTGGCAATACTTTTATCAGACAAAATAGACTTTAAAACAAAGACTGTAACAAGAGACAAAGAAGGACACTATATAATCATAAAGATAACAATCCAGCAAGAAAATCTAACAATTTTAACTAGGCACCCAGTATGAGAGCTCACAAATACATAAAGCATCTATTAACAAACATAAAGGAAGTAATCAATGGTAATAACAAAAATAGTAGGGGACACTTAATAGATACATCATCAAAACAGAAACCAACAAGGTAACAGTAGCTTTAAATGACACATTGGACCAGAAGGATCCATCAGATATATTCAGAACATTCCATCCTAAAACAGTACAATACACATTTTTTTTCAAGTGCACACAGAAGAGTCTCCAGAATAAATCACACATTAGGCCACAAAATAAGTATCAACAAATTCAAAAAGATTGAAGTCATATTGTGCATAATTTCTAACACACTATGAAACTAGAAATCAATCACAATAACACAAATACATGGAGGTTAAATAACATGGTATTAAGCAATGAATGGTCAACAAAGAAATCAAAGAGAAAATAAAAAAAATACATAGAAATAAATGAAAATTAAAACACAACAGTCCAAAATCTTTGGGATCCTGGAAAAGCGGTTCTAAGATGGAAATTTGTAGCAATACAGGCCTGCCTTAAGGAATAAGAAAAATCTCAAATAAAACATCTAACCTTACACCTAAAGGAGTTGGAAAAAGAAGAAGAAGATGAAAAACAGTGAAAAGAATGAAATAACAAAGATTAGAGCAGAAACAAAGTAGAAACAACAACAAAAAACAAAACAAAACAAACACAACAGAAATGACCAGTGAAACCAGGAACTCATTCTTTAAATAGACCAACAAAATTGATAAATCTTTATCCAGACTCACTCCCTCCCCCGCAGAGAGAGAGAGAGAGAGAGAGAGAGAGAGAGAGAAAGGACTCAAACAAAATCAATAATAAAAGAGGAAAAATAATAAGCGACAGCAACAGAAATACAAAGGATTATAAGAAGAAATGGATAAATTGCTAGAAACACATAACTTCCCAAAACCAAATCAGGAAGAAATAGAAAATTTGAACAGACCAAATCCTGGCAAGGAAATTGAATCAACAAACAAAAAATTCCCAACAGAAAGTCTAGGACCAATAGCTTCAGAAGTGAACTCTACGAAACATTTAAAGAAGAGTTAATGCCTATTCTCAAACTATTCCAATAAATAGAAGAGGAAGGAATGCTTCCAAATTCATTCTATGAGGCTAGTATTACCCTGATAACAAAATCAGGTAAAGATACTGCAGAAAAAGAGAACTGCATACAGGTCACTATCTCTGAGGTACACAGATGCAAAAATTCTTAACAAAATATTAGAAAACTGAATCCATTAATACATTAAAAAATCATTCACCATGACCAAATGGAATTTACTGCTGTAATGCAAAGGTGGTTCAATATTCACAGATCAATCAATGTGATCACATCAATGAGAGAAAGGATAAAAACCATAGAATCATTTCAATAGATGCAGAAAAAGCATTTCACACAGTGCAATGTCCATTTGTGATAAAAAAAAAAAAACCCTCAACAAACAAAAAAGGTTTAGAGGGAACATACCTCAACATAATAAGACCAAAGATGAAAAACCCAAAATGAACATTATACTCAATGGGAAAAACTGAGTTTTCTCCCTAAGGTCAAGAAGAAGACAAGGATGTCCACTCTCACCACTTTTATTCAACATAGTACTGAAAGTCCTAGCCACAGCAATCAGACAAGAAAAAAGAATAAAAAATCATGTAAATTGGTAAGGAAGAAGAAAAACTTACTTTTTGCAAATGGCATGAGACTATATACAGAAAATACTCACGAATCTAAGAAAATACTAGAACTGATATATGAATTCAGTGAATTCAGTATGTTCACAGGATACAAAATCAATATACAGAAATCATTGCATTTCTGTACATTAATAATGAAATAGTGGAAGGAGATATTAAGAAAAGAATCCCATTTACAATTGCACCAAAAATAATAAAACACTTAGGAATAAATTTAACCAAAGAGGTGAAAGACCTATACTCTAAAAACCATAAAACATTGATGAAATTAACTGAATATGACACAAATGGAAAGACATATCATAATCATGAGTGGAAGAACAAATATTGTTAAAATGTTCATCCTACCCAAAGCAGTCTACAGATTTAATGCAATGCCTATTAAAATACCAACAGCATTTTTCCATAAAACTAAAATAATCCTAAAATTGGTATAGAACCACACAAGACTCAAAATAACCAAAGAAGAACAAATCAGAAGACACCACAATCCCAGATTTCAAGATATGCTACAAAGTTTTAGTAATCAAAACAGTATGGCACTGGTATTAAAACACATACATTAATGGAACAGAATAGAGAGCCCAGAAATAAACCCATAATTTATATGGTGAGTTAATCTTTGACAAAGGAGGCCAGAGTATGCAATGGGAGAAAGGCAGTCTATTCAACAAATGGTGCTGGGAAAACTGGACAGCTACATGGAAAAAAAAAAAAAGAAGATGAAGAAGGAGGAGGAGGAGGGGAAGAAGAAGAAGAAGAAGAAGAAGAAGAAGAAGAAGAAGAAGAAGAAGAAGAAGAAGAAGAAAATGGACCACATTCTTACATAGTACACATAAATGTGAGGCCTGAAATAATAAAAACCTCTGAAGAGAGCACAAAGAGTCAATTTCTCTGACATGGGTATAGCAATATTTTTCTAGATATGTTTCCTGAAGAAAGGGAAACAAAAGCATAAATAAACTATTGGGACTACATCAAAATAAAAAGCTTTTCATAGCAAAGAAAACAATCCACAAAACTAAAAGACAGCCTACTGTAATAGTAAATGACATAGCCAATAAAGAGTTAATATCCAAAATATATGAAGCATTTATACAACTCACCACCAAAAAAGGAAATAATCCAATTAAAAATGGGCAGAAGACATGAACAGACATTTCTTCTAAGACCTCCAGAAAACCAACCGACACATGAAAAGATGTTCAATATCACTCATCATGAGGGAAATGCAAACCAAGACTAAAATGAAGTAGCACCTCACACCTGTCAGAATGGCTAAAATGAAAAACACAAGAAACAAGTGTTGGGGAAGATGTGGACAAAAGGCAACTTTTGTGTATTGCTGTAAACTGGTGTAGCCACTGTGGAAAACAGTGTAGATGTTCTTCAAAAAAGTAAAAGTAGGGGGCGCCTAGGTGGCGCAGTCGGTTAAGCGTCCGACTTCAGCCAGGTCACGATCTCGCGGTCCGGGAGTTCGAGCCCCGCGTCAGGCTCTGGACTGATGGCTCAGAGCCTGGAGCCTGCTTCCGATTCTGTGTCTCCCTCTCTCTCTGCCCCTCCCCCGTTCATGCTCTGTCTCTCTCTGTCCCAAAAATAAATAAACGTTGAAAAAAAAAATTTTTTTTTAAAAAAAAAAGTAAAAGTAGAATTACCATATGATCCACTAATTCCATTATTAGGTATGTACCTAAAGAATACAAAAACACTAACTAAAAAATATATAAGTACTGTATGTTTATTGAAATATTATTTACAATAGCTACATTATGAAAGCAGCCCAGGTGACCATGAATAGATGAATGGATAAAGAAGAAGTGGTAAAGATATACAATGGAATATTACTCAGCCATAAAAAAGAATGAAATCTTACCATTTGCAACAACATGGAAGGAGCCACAGAGAATAATGCTAAGTGAAATTAATCTGTTAGAGAAAGACAGATACCATGTGATTTCACTTGTTTATGGACTTTAAGAAACAAAAGAAATGAACAAGGGAAAAAAAAAAGACAAACCACAAAACAGACTCTTAACTATAGAGAACAAACTGATGGTTACCAGAGGGGAGGTGGATGGGAGATGGGTGAAATAGGTGAAGGAGATTAAGAGTACATTTATCACGAGGAGCACTGAGTATGTATGTAAGCACTGAATCAGTATATTGTGCACTTGAAAATAATATAACATTGTATGTTAACTATACTGGAACTTAAAAAAAACACCTCAATCAACCTGGGAGAATTAAAAATTATATTTGGTTTTTAAAAATATATATAAACATAAGATTTTCTTTCTCCCCTCAAAACATAAAATATATGTGTGTGTATATACATATATATAATTCTGTATATATCTTATTAGTGTAGCAAATATTACCTTTCAATTCATTGTCTTTTGTACTTTCCCTTAAAATTTAAGCTGATTTCAACAGAAGATTTATTTCAGATTTGGAATGAGTATTGAAACCCTACTACTACCGTGAGTTCTTTCACCTACGTTCCACTTGAAGAGCAGCCTTGGCAAAAGCATGCATATTCATACAACGACTTAGTCTAGGTGTGTGTGTGTGTGTGTGTGCGTGTGTGTGTGAGCGTGCGCGTGCATGTGTTTGTAGTTAGACTTAAACTTTCTATTTCCCTAATGTGTAAATCTCAAAAAGTAAAGGAAATAATAAATATGACTCTCCCTTGGTATGCTTGGTAATGTAAATATTAAAAAATAATTATAGTAACACAGTAATGAAAGACATCTTCTTCGATCAACACGGTGACATACTCTGTCTGGGTGTTCGACACTGTTCATTTCTCCATGTGGCTTCCATTGGGAACTGGTGCCCCTGGAAGTCAGTAAGAGTCTTCTCTGGCTGAGATCATGTTCCTCTGACATTTCAAATGGTCATCTAAAATGGCTGTGTGTTAGGCTGGCCAGGTGACTCTTGGTATGCAACCTCTTTTAGCCTATTACAAGCTAATTTTAACTAATGGACTTTAATTATCACTCTGCCCTTCTAGGCTGCCTCCTCTTCCCACCCTCCTGCACACCTCGCACCCTGAATTCAAGTCATCAAAGCCAAATAGTTAAAAACATTATGATACTACTTGAAACTACTTACATTTTAATTTTGTATAAAACTTTTATGGACAACCTAACAGCCCAACTTGGCTCCTGACAGTATCATAATAATGTATAATATAGCTAAAAAGGAATTCCATTTTTTTCTAATTGGCCTTCATAGGAAAATGAGGTAAGGCTTTCAACCCACTATATTATTCAGTGATGATAGTATGTATTCTCTAAATTTATTACTCTTGGCTGATCTATAGTTTTAAACATAAAATAAATGTTAGAATCTGAATTCAAAAAGCAGTAAATAAAACTGTCTTTATCAACTGTGGCTATAAAGAAAATTCCATTTTCATAATTCACTGACATTGACTATATATCAAATTTATTTTGATCAAAAGTTTAACAAATAAAGTGAGAGAAACATGTCTAACTAAAATAGCATTCAGTACACTAACTTCAGGACCATGTGGGGGCAAGTAATCACATATTTTTGGTTAATTACTTCACACATATTCCTGTTTTTAACACTTCTGCAGCCAATTAGACAATACTACTAAATGTGTTATGAAAGTTATGTCAAAGATCACATGTTCCATTTACTTTTTGCACTACTGAAATGTTTTTTAAAGATAAGCAAATGTAGTAAGAGTAAAATCAGATGCAGAAAAGCAAATTTTTAATTTGACCAATGCCTTGACCCTTTTTTGAAATTATTATTTCAACAATTAGAGATACTTCCTATCATATAGTCCAACAGTTTCTCAACCTTCACATACTTTAAATTACTGCATCCTCTTACAAAATTGTCTTTTTTCCCTCTTGAGGCTTTTAGTACGCTCCCTTAATAATGATGATGATGCGACAATAGTAATAACAAAAACTATAAAGAATATTTATTGAGTATTCGCTATGTATAATGCATTGTGTTAGAAGCTTTACACAAATTGTCTTTTGTAAAATCTTTACATCCCTATAGAATTATAATTAACCCTATTCTACACATGAAGAAACAGATCCAGCAGTTAAGTAACCTGACTAATGTAGGTTTATGAATTCATACAGAGACACCTGGCTTTAGTGCCACACACCCAGCATTTTAGAGCAAGTCAGGTATTATTATTCCTGCTCAGAACCTTTTACCAGTTTCTCATCATGCTTAGAAAATCCAGGCCCTTGCCATGTCCTACAAGCTTTATGATCTCAACAAAATAAGCTTTATGTGTTATGATCTTAAACCTTGTTTCCGACTGTACCTCCTCCAATCTCTCAATCACTCTCGTGCAAGCTACACTGGTTTCCTTGATTCTACCAACATGTGAAGCATACTCTGACCTCCGGACCTTTGTATTGCTGTTACTTTTGTCTGAACCATTTGCCCTCATAAATTTGCTTGGCTCACTTCCTTACCTCATTCAAGTCTCTATTGAAATGACATACAGAGAGGAATTCCCTCAATACCCCAACTAAAATGCTACTTCACTCCTACTCTTTACCTTTATTTTTCTTTTTTGGACTTCCTATCTGTCATCATGCTACATGACAGTATATATATTGTTTTTCTTTCCCACAACAGTGGACGCTCCAAGAAGGCAGAGACTTTGTTCTGTTCGCTGCTGTATCTTTGACACCTGGTGTAGTACATGGCACATGGTGGGTTGTCAACTAACCGTGGAAGGAAGCAAGTGAGCAAGTAAGCAGGAAGAGAGGAAATAAGTTAGGGATCACAAGCAGGATATAACTTTGTACCCAACTCAAAGCAGTGAATCAAATTCCTCACAAAATAAAGCGCACACACACACACACACACACACACACACCAAGAAACCAAAAACAACAACAAAAACCATGACTGTAATCTTAAGAAAAAAAAAAATGAATTCAAGGAAGAAACTTTCTCAAAGCACATGATTATTGCTTATTATTATGTATACATTCATAACACCACATCTGGGTTAAAATTAAAAAATATGAGATTTATAGTTATTTAATTTCATAAACCTAAGAAATTGTTGTCTGGGAATTGTTAATTTAATTATCTTTTGAAACTGATTGTAATTCTACTCTAAGGTTGCATATATATGATGCTAGATGTTTACTTGGAAACCATAATACTTAATCACTATCCAGAGGTTTTCAAAGAAATGCCCCAGATGGTAGACAGTGTGTCTGAAAGATCCAGTTTGGGAAATTTCAGAATTTTTATTAAGCTAAAACTTCTATCCAATGCATAAAACCAAGTAAGAATGAATAGTATTCTGTTTTCATTTTTCCACCTGATCTTGCTGCTTTCTAGCTGGCACCACCCTAAATCAATCTTCTCATGTTCCATTTGTAATATTGTGATAAACATTCTCTCAACCATTCACACTATCATCTCTAATCAACTCTTCCAAATGGAAGATACGCTGTCTTTCTAAATCCTCAGACTTTCCATTGTACAGCATAAATTATAAATTATTTAAAATTATTTAAACCAACTTTAAAGGCTCTAAAAATTGGATATTACCATGCCTATAAAATGTTATCTCTCAGAATCTCCCCAAAGAAGAAGCAAATGTATTCATTGTTCCATATAACCTGAGCTTAACTCTTAGGTTAGGTTAAAGTATGCTGCCCCCTAAACCTCAATACCTTATCATGGATCAGCTGTGGCTATATTCCACCATATCTTTCTTCTGAAACCAAGGTTTCCAGAACTGTCCTAAACATTTCAGGGTGGGTCTGGATAGGTCACAGGGTCAAGCCTGCTGACAATAAGAAGTGGAATTATCCCAGTGAGAGGCAGTGAATAATTTGAACAAGAATACAGTCTAGCATAAAGAGAAAGTCATTGTTACTTTTCTATAGAGATAAAACAAATTACTCAAAAGACACATAAAATTCCCAGGTGTATTGTTCCTGAGGCCCAGCCCTTTTAAGACAAGAAACAAATTCCCATCTTCTTGGCGATTTCTATAGTTCCCTGACTTTTCTTCCTACCTACCCTGTAACACCTAACACTGTGTTTTCCACATAGCATGTACTGAAAACCTGTGTCTAAACTGGAGTGACTTTACCTGTTAGCTTGTGGTAAGATACTGTATTTGAAAAGTATATTCTTGGTGAGTTAATTTTTTCCTTCCTTCCTTCCTTCCTTCCTTCCTTCCTTCCTTCCTTTCCCTTCCTTTCCCTTCCTTCCTTCCTTCCTTCCTTCCTTCCTTCCTTCCTTCCTTCTTTCCTTCCTTCTTCCTTTCCTTTCCACCTTATCATTTTTCCCGAAAATGAAAATTACCTTTAGAAATTAATAAGAAAAAAAAAGACACACATCATAAATGAAAACAAATGGCCACAGAGTTCACTGAAAATAAATACAGAATGCTAATAAACATGAAAATATGCTCAACTACTATTTTAAACAAATTCAAAACAAATTGGGAAAGTTTCTATCTTTAAAGTTATCAAAAATATAAAAATTTTATAAGGCCAGTATTAGGCAGGACACAGGTATGTGTGCACTATTGAAGGCAATATAAATTGCTGTAACCATTTTAGAAGTATCTTGGCAATATCTATCAAACATTTTAATAGATATATATTTAACTCAGGGCTCCATAGCTAGTAAGGTGACTGTGCAATATGGTTGACAAGTGATCCCAAAACAAATAAACATAATGTTTATGTTAGTACAGTTTATATATATGAAAAACCAGGACTACCTAAATGTCCATAATGGGTAAAAATTAGAAACAACCTAAATGACCATCAATAGGGATATACCATACAATAACAAAGTGTGCATTTAAAGAATACCCATTACCTCCCTATGCACATGTATTTAAAGATTTCTAAGATACAATGAAGTGAAAAAACAATCCATATACAAACATAGACATATATAATGGAATATACATAAAATTATTTGCTGGCTTTACATATATGAGAAGTTGTGACACCAGGGGTTACCTTTGGAGACAGGTGATGGTACAACATTTTTACATGTTATTTGTGTATTTCTGTTGCTTAAACTTTTGATTTAAAAATTTTTTACTGTTTATTATTGAGAGACAGAGAAAGACAGAGCATTAGCATGGGAGGGGAAGAGAGAGGGGGAGACACAGAATCTGAAGCAGGCTTCAGGCTCTGAGCTGTCAGCACAGAACCTGATGCGGGGCTCGAACTCACAAACCACAAGATCATGATCTGAGCTGAACTCAGACGCTTAACTGACTGAGCCACCCAGGTGTTCCTGTTGTTTAAACTTTTAAAGAACTAGTTTGATTTAAAAATATGTCACCAGACAGAAGGGAGGTGGATGAGGGGATAGGGATTAAGGACTGCACTTGTGATGAGCACTGGGTGTTGTATGTAAGTGATGAATCACAAAATTCTACACCTGAAATTAATATTACCCTTAACTAATGGGAATTTAAATAAAAACTTGGAAAAAATAAAAATAAATAAGTAAATATCATCAGATATTATTTGTGTGTAGGATTTATAGGCCATTATCACATCTTTTTTTACTGTTGTTAAGTCTTTAAAAAGTTAGTGTTATAAATATAGAAATAGATTTATTGTTTTGTTTATTTGTAAATATATCCTTGTAAAAATAAACCAGGCAACAGAGAAAAAAAAAACAATGAAAAAGAAAATAAAACTAGCATAGAATCCCACTACCAGGATTACAGTCTTTTGAAAGTATAGAATATACAGAAGAAGAGTATCAATTATAGGTTAATCATGCAAGGTAGTAGCGACAGGAACCAATGACCAGTGTATCCCTGACTATAGAATATATGCACCTGTACTTCTGGCTTACCTGATCCGTGTGTGTGTGTGTGTGTGTGTGTGTGTGTGTGTGTGTGTGTGTCTGTCTGTCTATCTATCTATCTATCTATCTATCTATATATATACACACACACATACATACATACAGTGATGGAGGTGATGGGAGAAAGTTTGCTCAATATTATCAGGTGGCCTTGCTTAAAATACCTAAATCTGAGGTTCAGATTTTATGTACTCTTGCCAATGGCTTATAAGAAAATCATAAAAGATTACGCTTATGGATAGTACTCAGGGATGACAGTAAGTGTGGGCAGCCACCTCTTGAACTAACTGAAAATAAGCTAGGAAAGTCTGTTCTGCCCCAACGTTTCACCTAAGAACATTCAATCCAGCTGTTATCTGTCATTAGGACTATAAAATAGATTTGTTTATCATTTCTTTTCCAAAGAATCACTGAAGATATATGAAAAGAAATGGTAAGCTAAGGGGAGGTTAATATAGGCATGGAAGATTTTTTGGTGCACTTTTGGTAATGGTATTTCTATTTCCATCCATTATTACAGAAAGCATTTGATTTCTTTCTGACAATGAATTCACTTTATTGTAATTATGACTAATCCTTATTGCATATACCTTTTCATTTTCTCACATTTATTAATGTTCCTTTGTCTGAAGTAGGAGAACTATGCAAATTTTAGGTTAAGCCCTGCAGTGTGCTGACAGTGAACTCATTGAGCCTAATGCTTTGCCAAATAAAAATGATGAAGAGAAATATACTGCATTCGGATTGGTGGGAGTACAGCCAGGCCCACCCACTGGGTAAATGTGACCACCACCTGAAATCCAGAGAATTCTGATGAATAAAGATAATTATGAGTAATTCTGCACACCTTGCCTGGTTTGGAGCATATGGCAGTGGTCGTGCATTGCCAAGAAAATACTGTTTCTGCCTGCATAAATTCTGATGTTTCACTCAGAAGCTTTACCTACATGTGACACAGAAACATAAGAAGGAGTTAGATGCACAAAGCTGACAGAATCTCCTATAAGAGTTGTTATTCTAAACAAACTCATCAGGAGTTGCATGGAATTAAAATGTATTCTGATGCTGGAACTACAAAAGTAGTTCAAATATGTACACTATTTCTAAAGACTATGCTTTTGCGTACACAAACGTGAAACACTGATGACCAGCAGGAATCAATTGCTTGACTTTCTTCCATTAAATTATTGGAGAATTTTTTCGAAAGTTTATGTTTTTCTGACTATTACTCATTTTTTCCCCTCAGTATAGGTTTCTTCCTGCTGTTAGGAAATACTCATTTTGGGGAGGTAAATTAACTCTTTCATTTTACCTATTCAGAACAATGAAGTAAATAAAATATACACTCACTCGCTCCCCTGTATTCTCTGCTCAAACCCTCCCTCAGTGTGACTCCTCCCTATGTGCACCTAATGCCCTCAAACTACTCCATACTCTATTAGCTTCAACTAGCAATAGTTCATTCTGGCAGTGCCTCATGAGCCCCAACTTTTCCAATCACTTGTGCCTTATCAAAACATTACTGTTTTCTGTCTCAATTCCTTAAGACTCCCCTTCATTAAAGAGATAGAGGGCTCATTTTATCCAGTAATGATAAAATTGTGAAAGATTTAACCTCTTATTCCTCTCTGTTAGGCTGTTACTGTTCCAGTAATGCTATATTACAAACTACTCCCTGAACTCATTGGCTTATAATAGTGAGCATTCATTTTTCTTACAAATCTGAGGATCAGCTGAGGTGTTTTGCTCCAGGGTAGACTGGACTTGGCTCTGCATTCTGGGAGGGTTTAGATCTGCTTCACCTAACTTACTCTGGGATGGTAGCTTTCAGGGACATGCACTTCTCATGACAATCAGAGGACCACAAGATACGAAGTCAAAATTGTGCAAATACATTTAAGGCCTCTGCACACATCATGTCCACAAGTATTTCTTTAGCAAAAGAAGTTGTATTGCCAGTATGGCAGGGGTACTGAAATATGCTCCATGCATTAGAGTGCACTGCTAGGTCCCGGGGGAAAATAGTGAATTGACAATCTACATAGCTTCCAAGGAAACATATTTTCTCTTTACTGGGAATTTACTTGGGATAATACTGTACCTTAAGTGAAAGTCGAGCTTGTATTGATGCAAAATGATATTATTGAAATTTAAGAGACAGTTGAAGAAATGTAATATCCTATGAATCACATCCAGTAAATGTTCTTCTATCGACTATATAATGGAATAAAATCTAACATGGTGCTAGGCAGTTTTAAGGGGTTTATCTCATTTAATTACTAAAATAACCTCATATATTAACAACTCTTCTAATTCCATTTGGCAAGTTAGAGAACTGAGGCACAGAGGTTTACCAGTTTGCCTAAGGTCACATATTAGTAAGGTTTGTACTCTAGCTCTGTACACTATGCTTCTAACTGAGAGACGAAATCTGCAAATAGACAATGAGACCATATCTAAAAATAGAACTCTGACCCACAACTTATAGCAAGCTGTCCAGGAAGCCAACCTATTATCTACAATAACCAGACTAGGAAGCTAGCTTGCTATAAAGGAGATCTATAGGAAGTCACAGTACTATCTTGAGTAGCAATCCAGGAAGCCAAATAATAACCCCTGCAACAATCGACCCCAAAAGGCTATGATTTGACAGCTTTCCAAATATTTATTCCAACTGCAAGCTGAGAACCATCCAGAGAAAGCCAAGCATGTACATAACCAATCACATAGAATGCCCTGTTTGTAGTTAGTAGACTCACAGCATCCCCAATTGCAACAACCTCCAATCAAGGCATACATGAAGCCTTCCTATTTTATCACCATAAAACTTTGCCGTCTCTCTGCCTGCCTTTGAGTCTCTGCCAAAACATAAGTGATGGTGGCTGACTCCCTTGCTATAGCAAACTCTGAATTAACAACTTTGGCTTTTCTCATTTGTTTAGTTTTTATTTATTTCCACATAGCCAGAACAATATCCGTTATAGCTAATGTAATTGAATTTGTGCATATCTAACATAGATTCTAAGACTGTAGCTAAAACTGCTGAAAGGCCAATAATCAACTCATTTCATCACTTCATTTTTGTAATATGGCCCCACTAGTATTTGGTATTTAGAGGATTTCATATATCTATAGAAAGTCCAAGTTAATGATAATCACAATAATAGTAACAAAGTATAAGTCAATGGTAAGAACAATAGTAATAATAAAAGTAAATGTGTTATTAAGTACTTATAAACACCACACACATTATTAAAAACAGTATTTAGATTAGTTTCTTGCATGCTCAAATTAATCATATGAGCTGATTACTGGCATATTTCCATTTTACAAGGAAACAGAGACTTAGAAGTTAAGAAACTCGCCAAATATCCACGTTGTTTACATATTATACAAACATCATTTAATTTTGCCAGCTTACCTCCAAACTTTAATTGCATTTATATTTAGTTCAATACCTGGCACACAGTGAGAATTCAACTTAATAGAGAAAAGAATAGATTACTTAGATAATAACCAAGATTCAGTAAAACCTACACTAACCCTAAAGACCTATTCACCAAATTTTTTGGAACTTCCTTAGGTTTTCCTCAGCAGCTTTTTTTCTACGTGAAAAAATACATATGTATAAAATAACTACATTTCCCATTTAGATAAGAGTGTCTTAAGAGCATACTATCATTTTTGCTTTTTCTCAAGGTTTTAAGTGTGTGCATGGTGTGAACACTCAGACAATGCTGGAGAGAAGCAGACACTGTGCTACCCACTTACCTATGTGCCTGGTGAATCTACTGCCAACTGTTGAAAGCAGTAACTGGCCCCTAACATCACATCCAAAGGTCTATAATTTCCCTATTAAGCAGCCATCAGATACTGGCTGAGTACTATGTATGTGAAAAATTATGGTTAGGCAGTGACTTCCTGACAAGCAGGTCTCATGAGAATACTCTCAGCAAAGAAATGTTGGAAATAACCTGTTTTTCAATTCTTTAGCGGGACAGTTAAGGGGGTTGTAAACTTGATGTGCATATGAGTAGAAGGCCTAATCCATTTCCTTCAAAACACTTGAGATCCTTATAAAATGACAATGAAATTACAATACAATGGAATACAATACAATGAATTACAACTTAGAATACATTTCACTGATAAATACCAAAGCATGACATAAAGAATGTATTCAAGTAAAAAATGTTTAAAGATAAAAAATATATATCTGCAAAAATTAAGATATTGGCAATTATGGAAAATGACTATGGGTTTACCTAAAGGCAAGGAAGAAGAGAACATTCCAGTTGTGGGGAATAGTGTGTCCAAAGACAGTAGTAGGAAAAAGAGACACGTGTAGACATGCATGAGTAGATCAGTCCACTAGGAAAAAAAAAGTGTTTATGTAAGGAAATAGTGGCCCTCATTTCTGTTATGCCTTTAATGTACATGAAGAATGTCTGACCTTTAGTGGAACATTGAAGACTAACAGGAAATAACACAAGTGCTTATTTTGCAACCAGAAGTTCCCAATGGCAATTCTACAATTTACATTTTTAGAGAATGAGTTATCATGAATATACGCCATTTTTCTTCATATGTGGTATCTGTTCATGTGACAACACGACATTTTATAAATAACACATTGTACCATCCTGTACTCTTCCAAAGGAAATATGCCTGCTGTCCACCCCACTTCTTCCTTGATATCTCACTGTTTTACCCCTCAATAAATTATGCACTATTCCAAGGAATTATACTTACAGTTTTTTGTCTTTTCCTTAAAAAGGCCATGAAAGAGTGAAATCTGTCTAGTAGACTGTTGAACTCCCAGGCCTCTATTCTGAAGTCTCATGGCTGAGCTCACAGTCCATATTATCATAGAGCCTGGGAGGATTTTTTTCACTTATTTGTTAACGCACTGAAATCATCCCTTTATTAGCCTCTTCCCATCCCCACCTTTTTTTCTACTTGGGTTATGATATGTCTCACAGCAAGCATCACCCTATTATTATCTCCAGTTTTGTTGTCTGGATTTATTTTCAGTCCCTGGCAGGGTATATGAATATCCATGATATTCATGGGAACAATTGCAACAAACACTGGAGACGAAGGCTAGGAGTGTCCTCCTCCATTCATACAGCCTGTATGGCAGAATGGCCTGAGAGATAATTTGGGGGCCAGTTTATCATGGCCTGTAAGGAGTTTTACCCAGTAATTGTTTTTATCTGCCTTTTTTCACAAGACCTTGTGTTAGGTACTAGACAAAGATACTCTACTTGCCATCAAAGCCTTAAAGTCTAACATAAAATCAGATCCTAATTGTATCAGAGAGTGATAGATTTTCTAAGAAAAGTACAGAGAAGGGGGCAATGGGGGATCAAAGAAGAGGATTACTTCTTACTGGCGACGGGTCAATCATGCTTTCTGGAAAAAAAAATGCAGTAATTTATTTCTGTCCTAATAGTTAGGCAGGGAGCACATGACAATAAACCTTTACATCTAGGCACTTAGAGCTATAGAGAATTGGTCACTATCATCATTCAAACTTTATTTTCTCCTTCCTAGGAGCCGTTCTGTTTAAGTTCACTGCACCTGATCCCAAGGAGCTCAAGTAATGTAAAATATCCTGCTTGATTAAGTTAATTTCAAGGTTTCATTTCTGATATATTGCCAACAACCATTTTATTCATTGTGATAACTGCATAAAAATAACCTAAAAAAATAGTTGAGTAAGTAATAGTGCCACAAGTTCCTTTCCACTCATTTCATCATAAATCTTAAATTTGCCTTGCGACACTAACAGCACTTTAGTGAGCATGAAATGTGATTATAATTGTGAAAGTAACTGGAAAAGAAAACATCGGCTTGCTAGATACGTTATTCTAAAAAAGAAATGCATAGGGATGAGGGAATCTCCAATATGGAAATGAAAAGATTCTGAGGATATGAAATTCATTATCTAGTTGCCGAACTTTTTTTCTTTTGTTACTTCTGTGTTGCATTAAACTGTATGCCTCTATTATGAGATAGCCTGTACTTTTCCATTTCAAATTTTTTAATACGTGCAAAGTAATTAACCTTATAATAGCTCTAATATTAGATGTCCAAACTGCCCTTTTTCTTATTAGTCATTTTAATTTGTTCAACATGTACTGGGAAACTGACAATAAGGAGTCCAAATTATTATTTAAATAGACTACCATCTGCGCAGAAGAGAGAACTGTCTTGATATGCAATAAAACACTATAATTTTTTAAATGTATGTGTATTGCTGAGTGGTAGAATACCTGTAGTTCACCCATTATGATCATTTTTTTAAAGTTTATTTATCTATTTTGAGAAAAGAGTACGAGCAGTGGGGGCAGAGAGAGAGGGAGAGAGAGAAACCCAAACAGGCTCCATGCTGTTAGTGCAGAGCCCCACACAAGGCTCAAACCCATGAACTGTGAGATCATGACCTGGGCCAAAATTAAGAGTTGACGTTTAACCAGTTGAGCCACCCACGCACCCCATCATGATCATGTTAAACAAAAGTATACTATCATTATTTTGTACATTATAAAAAATATCACCCAATACACAAAATTTATTTTTTTCTTTTCTTCTAGCACTACAGAGATATAATTGACATATAACATTGTGTAAGTTAAGGTTTCCAATGAGTTGATTTACTTATTTATTGCAAAATAATTACCACCACGGCATTAGCTAACACCTGCATCATGTGACATAATTACCATTTCTTTTTTTGCAGTGAGAACATTTAAAATCCACTTAGCAACTTTCAAGTATATAATACAGTATTACTAACTATAATCACCATGCTGTACATTAGATCCCCAGAACTTACTCATCATAACTGTAAATGCATACTTTTTTTTTTTAATTTTTTTTTCAACGTTTATTTATTTTTGGGACAGAGAGAGACAGAGCATGAACGGGGGAGGGGCAGAGAGAGAGGGAGACACAGAATCGGAAACAGGCTCCAGGCTCTGAGCCCTCAGCCCAGAGCCTGACGCGGGGCTCGAACTCCCGGACCGCGAGATCGTGACCTGGCTGAAGTCGGACGCTTCACCGACTGCGCCACCCAGGCGCCCCAGTACTTTTTTTTTAATGTTTATTTACTTTTGAGACAGAGACAGAATGCGAGTGGGTTAGGGGCAGAGAGAGAGGTAGACACAGATCTGAAGCAGGTGATGCATACGGGCACTTGTACCCCAATGTTTACAGCAGCACTTACAACAATAGCCAAATAATGGAAAGAGCCTAATGTCCATCAAATGAAGAATGGATAAAGAAATTGTGGTTTATATACACAATGGAATACTATGTGGCAATGAGAAAGAATGAAATATGGCCTTTCGTAGCAACATGGATGGAACTGGAGAGTGTTAATGCTAAGTGAAATAAGTCATAGAGAGAAAGACAGATACCATATGTTTTCACTCTTATGTGGATCCTGAGAAACTTAACAGAAGACCATGGGGGAGGGGAAGGAAAAAAAAAAGGTTAGAGAGGGAGGGAACCAAAACATAAGAGACTCTTAAAAACAGAACAAACTGCGGGTTGATGGGGGGTGGGAGGGAGGGGAGAGTGGGTGAGGGGTACTGAGGAGGGCACCTGTGGGAATGATCACTGGGTGTTGTATGGAAACCAATTTGACAATAAATTTCATATTAAAAAAAACCCAAACAGATCTGAAGCAGGATCCAGGCTCCAAGCTGTCTGCACAGAGCCCAATGCGGGGCTCGTACTCACGAGCTGTGAGATCATGACCTGAGCTGAAGTTGGCTGCTCAACTGACTGAGCCACCCAGGTGCCCCTTAATTTTTTTTTTTGAAATGCATACTCTTTGACCTATGTGTCCTTTTCCCCCCTCATCTGACAGCTCCTGGTAACTACTTGTCTCTGTTCCTCTGAGTTTTGCTTTTTTAGATTCCACATATAAGTGACATTATGCATATTTGCCTTTCTCTGTGTGACTTATTTCACTTAACGTAATAACTTTAGGATCCATCCATATTGTCACAGCAGGATGTCCTTTCTCATAGCTCAATAATATTCCATTTACATATGGGAGTTCAGTTATCCCTTGAAGAATCTGTTTTCATTTCCTTTGAATATATACCCAGAAGTGGGATTGATGGATCGTACAGTAATTCTGTTTTTATTATCTTGAGGAACCACCATACCATTTTCCATAGTGGCTGTACCAACTTACATTCCCACCAACAGCACTATATAAATATGCTCTTTCCTCCTCAAACCTCTAGCTATTAATTTTAGCATCCATTGATGATTGTTGCCTGAATCATCAGTTTTTACTATTTGAATCATCAGTATTTACTATGATGGTGGCCAAGTGGTGCATTTCTTCTCTATTTATCAATTGGCATTTTATTTAAAAAAGAGTTTTTTCATTTATCTATGTATAATTTTTTTAAAGAATCAGTTCTTTTTTAATATTTATTTATTTTGAGAGAGAGAGAGAGAGAGAGAGAGAGAGAGAGAGAGAGAGAGAGAGAAAGCGTGAGCAAGCACACAAACAGGGGAGAGGCAGAGAAAGAGGGAGAGATAGAGAGTCCCAAGCAGGCTCTGGGCTGTCAGCACAGATCCTGATGCGGAACTCGAACACATGAGCTGTGAGATCATGACCTCAGCCAAAATCAAGAGTTGGATGCTTAACTGACTAAGCCACTCAGGTGCCCCTATAAAATTTTTTCAGTTTGGATTCATGGACTCATTTTAGTTAGGTAAGTTCTATTTTGTGTGATCACAGAAATGTACCATTCAGATCTTTAACAAGAATCTGTTCTGAGAATGTGGGTGTCTGACAGCTTCCAGTTGCTGCCCCTGAAGACCTGATCGCTGTATGTTCTGCCAAAGCCTTGCTTCCATAGGGCTGCTCCTGGTCAGTGCTGGGCATAGGTACTATAGTTGGGGTGTTTATGCCCAGTACTAAATTCTCGTAAGTATGCAGTCTTCTTCTGGGCTGGACATGAGCCTGGACAAGACTTTCTTAGAGCTGCACTGCAGTATGAGACTTTCCATCCAACTCCCTTCCATCTCCCCTTCACAGGAGTCAGTTTTTCACTGCATGTGGGGTTCTCCCTGCCTACTTCTGCTCTGTCTCTTCTTTATCCTTCTTAGGTACTTCCCCTAATAAACTATTGCAATTTTAATTCTGTATTACTGTTTCTTGGAAGACATATTCTTTTACTGTCATTATTTATTCTGGTGTTTGAATAATCCCAGATTTGGCCAGTAGGAGACATTTCAAGCTGGCTTCTACGTTCTCTTTTCTTTATCTTTTTATTTAGGAAGAATTTCAGATTCACACAGAAGCTCAAAATATAATATAGAGAGTTCGTGCGCTAGAGCCTTCACTCAGCTTCCTTCAAGGATAACATATTCCATAACCATAATACAATTATCAAAATCATAATACTGGTAATGGCATACTAAATATACTGCACCCCTTCTTCAGATTTTACTTGTTTTCCCACGCATTTATGTGTATGTGTGCGGGAGTGAAGGATTCTATGAAATATAGATTTGTTTAATCACTACCGCAATACGGATCCAGAACTGTCTGATCAGCTTAAAGAAACTCCTTTGGGCTATTCTTTTGCAGTTCTAGTATCCTTCCAACAACCCTGACCCCTGGAAACCATTGATATTTTCTCCATCACTGTAATGTTGCCATTTTGAAAATGTTACATAAATTGAATTACATAGTATGTAACCTTTTGAAATTTGATTTTTCTTTCATTCACTTAATGCCAATGAGATCCATCTAAGTAGTTGCATATATCAACCGTTCTTTCCTCTTAATTGTTGAGTAGTATTCCATGGGATGGATATGCCACATTTTGTACATCCATTCACCCATTGGAGGGCATTCATGCTGTTTCTGCTTTGGGACTCTTTCAAATAAAGCTTCTAAGAACATTTACTTGCAGGTTTTTGGAATGTGACCTTACATTTTCAGTTTTGAGTAAATACCAAGGAATTATATGGTAATATGACAAGCATATGTTTAACTTTATAAGGAAGTATAAATATATATTTCACCATCTTTCAATTTTTTTAGTCCTTTTCTCATTTATTTGGAGGAGCACTTCATATATTCTGTATTCCAGTCATTTGATAATTAGGTTTTGCAAATAGCTTCTTCTAACTGGTTACCTTTTTTTTTTTTAACTTGTTAAATGGTGTATTTGGGTGGACTAAAATAATCTACTTACACTCACCACTTTTTAATTATGTTTTATCTTTTCTGTGTCTTGGTGAAGAAGTTCTTCTCACAAAGGTATTTCCTTAAGTTATATTCTAACATTCACATTTAGGTTATACAATCACTTTAAACTCATTCTTGTTATTATATGAACAAATTCTATTTTACCTGTATGTCTTATATTATTCTACAACAATTTTCAAAATCCTTCCTCCAATTAACTGTGATACCATTTATTTCATAGGTCAATTTTTCATATATGTGAGACTTATGTTATTGGGCTTTCTATTCTATTTGTTTATTAATCTACTCTTCTATCAATGACACCCCTCTTCATTAAAATGGGTTTATAATAAGATTTATTAAAAAGCAAGTCCTCCTACTCTGTTCTTCTTCAGGAATGTCTTGTTATTCTTGAATTTTTTTCATATTAATTCTAGAATCAGCTTGTTCAATTTCATTAAAATCCCTGTCAGGATTTCTTTGGATTTTTATTGAACATATAGATTACTTTAATGAGAATTGCTACTTCTATGATATTGAAACTATTAATGGACATGATATTTCTTTTTTATGTAGGTCATCTTTAATGTCTTTCAATAAAGTTTTATGATTTTCTCCATAAAAATCATGAGCATCTTTATTTATACTTATTGTTATAATTCTTTTATATTTGGTGCTGCTAACAACGATAGATATGCTTCTAATGTTTAGATTATTATGATTTGCTGTAGGGTTTGTAAATATACTTTACTAGGAAAAGAAAATTTCTCTTGGTAGCTTCTTTAATTTTTTTCTTTTCTACTCATGAATTGGTGTTAAATTCAATAGAATGCTTTTTTTTTAGCAAATATTGAGATGATCATGTGTATTTTCTCTTTTAATCTGTTTATATGGTAAATTATATTAAAAGATCCTTAAAGCTAAATTCAACTCTTCATTCCCAGGATAAAACCAACATAGTTTTAAAATGTATTCCTAGATACAGTACCTAATATTTTGTTTAGGAGTTTTGCTTCAATATTCATGAGTGATATTGGCCTAAATTTTCCTTTTCAGTAAGTTCTTTTCTGTTTTGGTTTCAATGTCATATTAGCCTCATATAAAATTAAATTCTCCTTCTTTCTATTCTCAGTGCCTGAGTCAGCCTCAGTGTGACTACACTTTAGACAGGTTTATTCTTCAGTATTGGCCCCTGTCCTTCCTTTTTCTAAAGCAATTGCTTTAGAAAGGTACAACTGTAAATTCTCTCCCTACCCCTTTGAGCTGTAAATTCTCTGCAACCCAAAAATATCTTTTTCAAGAACCAGAGAGCTATTTCTTTGAAATAAAATAAATAATAAACTTATATCAATACTTCTTTAGTCATCAATTTTCAACATTTATAGTTAATCTATGCAAATTCCCCAGTACCATTTACTCATGTCACTTTTCTGGTCTTCCTAAAAAATTGTATCAATTTTGGAGAGGTAAAATTTATGAAACTCTTGTTAATATGGCCAAACATCAAGTTATCTCCATATTCTGCTACTTCTCTCTCTCTCTCTTTTTCTTTTGGATCATATCTCTAGAGTCTTCCAACCTTGTGTTCCTTCTTGTCTGGTTGCTTTTTAGGTCTGATGCACAAGTGGTATCCTGGGTGGGTCTTCTCTTTCCCTTCATCTGGAGAATTCCTCTCCCCAATCCTCTGCATCAGGGACCCTGGTTCTTAGGACCTGTACTTTCTCTTCCTTGACTTGCAATAGCTCTGCCAAAGGCATAGCCACAACTTCAATCAGGAAAATTTTATTTTATCTTCCATAATTTCTCTAAGGAAAGGTTCTTGAAACAAAGAGGAAACTAATTCCAATATTGCCTATTGCTCTATGAAATAAGCTTAGGGGGAATTTCATTTGCATATCTTACTCAGGGGCTCTGCCACTATGTTCATTAGCCATCCATTGCTTCCCTCTGCCCTGGGCATGTGTATTTCAGACTGGGTTTAAATTGATCATTTCCTTCTTCAACTCACTCCAGTTCTAATATTAATCACAACTAGAACCATCATATTGTGAAATTATAAAAACAAAGCGAAGGGAGTCAATATTTAGTGAAAATCCACTATGACCCACTCTACTAGGTACTTTACATCCACTATAAATGATTATATCATCAAACAATTCTACTAAGTAGGTATTATTTTAGGGGCACCTGGGTGGCTCACTCAGTTGAACATCTGACTCTTGATTTTGGCTTAGGTTATGATCCAGGGTCATGGAATCAAGCCTCTCATTGGACTCCATACTGAGTGTGGAGCCTGCTTAAGATTCTCTCTCTTTCCCTCTCATCACCCCTCCCTTTACCCCTCCCCCACATACATGTGCATGCTCACTCTCTCTCTCTCTAAAAGTAGGTATTACTCTAATTCTCTAATTTTTCTAACTAGAAACTATGGGCATAAGGAACAGGGTCTTACAGATAGTAAGTTGTGGTCCAAATATTACAATGTTTCTATTACTTTAAAGCCCATGTTTTATCCTTTTCATAGCCTTGCATCAAGGTCAGCTTGAAGTAAAAGACTTTAATTTCCCGAGTAACCTCTTGAGGTCTGACTAATTTTACAATCTGCTCATGACTTCTTATGGGAGAACTCTGTACCCGATGAATGAAATGAACCTTAATTTCCTTGCCTGAGCAAATGGAAAAGTTATAATTCAGTTTGTAAAGACTACAAGAGAACTCAAGAAAAATCTCTGACAAATACACCCCCCCCACACACACACACCACCTTATCCCACAAAGCAATTTATTATAGTGGATTTGAATGGGATCTTCTTTCTGTTCTAAGGGCAGAAACAAAGACACGTGGTAGATTCTGGCTGTTGTAGATTAGACTTATGTTCTCTTCTTGTCTTGTGTTTACATCATGAAAAATATTAATAATCAATCTTCAAGTTATTATAAAAATTTCAGTAAGGTAGGAGCCAAAAAAGAAAAATCCTAAAAGTATTAGTGCTGTCTATAAGTATTGTTAGATTAATATATACTAATGCTTATTTTCCCAAGGCTTTCATTGATAAGTAAATATATTAAAATATACATATATGTTTATTAGCAAAAATAATTATTTTTAAAGCATAAATGATTTTATTAGTGAAATTACTCCTCAGTTTCTGGAAAGGCCAAGAAACACATTACTAAATAAGCATTCTCTTTTCATTCAAATCTCTCCCCTAATGCCCTGTACTTCTTTGGCAATGAAATTGCTGGTACTGTTGGCACCTTCAACAAGTTCAATAAGACAATTAACTGGGCCCACTTCTCCTACTAAATAATAATTTTATTTAAGTTTTTTAATGTTTCTTTTTGAGAGACAGAGAGAGACAAAGTGTGAGCAGGGGAGGGGCATAGAGAGAGAGGGAGACACAAAATCCCAAGCAGGCTACAGGCTCCAAGCTGTTGGCACAGAGCCCCATGCAGGGCACGAACCCAGGAACCACAAGATCATGACCTGAGCCAAAGGTGGAGGCTTAACCAACTGAGCCACCCAGGCACCCCTAACTAATAATTTTCTCAGAGATGAGTGAATTAAGAATGAGAAACTAAGTTGACTACCCACATTTGGTTTTAGTTTTTGGTGGAGAAATAAGAAATATCTAAATGGCCTTTTGACCTACCTCCTCTTTATTTAGGTAACAAAATCAAATCGTCTAGGTTGTGATGCATCACCTAAAAAATGCACATCAAGTTCACGTTGTTTAACTATGAAGGAAAGGAAAACACAGACACACACACAAATGCACAGATGTGCAGACACACACACACACCGAGGATTTAAGTCAACTGAAACTTGTAAAGTCAAAAATATATTTTAACAGAATTTTTCATAAGATGGAGATTATAGTTACAGGAAGTACAGATGTTTACTCAATTTAGTAAGAACAATCATTCTATAGTTTTGCTACTATTGTCTTAAAATTTCATAATTTTTAAACATTCTATTAGTGTGCCTGTATTTGATAATCTAATCTCAGTTTTTCTAAGAATAAAATGTTCTTTTTACTCAAAAGTGAAATTAACTTTGGAAGTAAATAGAGATATATATACCTCACATTCAATTTATCTTTATTAAAAGATATTAATTTTTAAGATATGACTATGACTTTGGCCACTAAGAAATGTTACATTTATGTCCTGCTTTAAATCTTCAATCAATCTCTCCCATCTGTCAAATTTTTATAGCTACTAAAAGATAAGGGCTCTGTTGCTATGGTAATTATTCTATTACCTAGGTGACAGTGTTCCAATGATGTCATTGTTAGTGATCTAACTCATAAAACATTTTTTAGTTTTAGTATAGTTACACAAGGGGGAACATTACCAATGATACAAAATCAAGAGGGTCAGAAGAATGCTGCTCTTCTTAATAAACAGGGTACTCACAAATGAAAATTAGAAGGTGAACGCTCAAATGAATTTCTCCAATTATCTCTGCTTTTAGTTGGGTCAATGCCCTCATCAGCATTTTACAAAGCTGAATGAAAAAGAAGAGTTTGTGTGTAGAGAAAGATAAAAAGAAAGCAAGGTGTTCTAGGGGAAGAATTGTGGAAATGGCATCCCATTGAAAAAATGTATTTCCTTAACTCTTTTCAGTTGAATCTCAGGCTTGATCATTGGCAAGGGGAAAAAATGCTGTGTGCTTTCATTTTAGTGTCATAATCTACTCCTTAACCAGAGAGCTGTGTACAAAGAAATGCAGAGAAAGATATAAAGGAGGAATTGGAAACAGGAAATTAGGTGGAGAAGATAGCAAAAAAGATCAGAAACTGAGTTGTCGGTCACTATTCAGATTATGATAAAAGAGGAATTAGGGGGAAAAAAGGTAGCAAGAAGGGTGGATAAGAGTTTGAAAAGTTTCTCCAACTTCAGTTGGACTTGTTAAGAGGTGACTTCCCTGTGCTGATGCTATCTCCTTCTTATTTAAAAGACTTTCAGATGTTGGCAAAGACATAAAGCATGCCACTCTCCAATATTACCTAACAGATGACAGGGAAAGTATCCTTTGAGTTCAGAGGATTCTATAGGCATCCACGCTCTAATGACTCCAGGTGAATTATTACCCATCAAAGAAAAATGAAACCAACATCTCCTTTATAAAGGTAGTAAAGCCAATTCTTGAAAATCCTTTTTTCTCTTTTCCTCTTATCACATCTTCTACATATTTGCCTACCCTATTCTCTCATACTGTAAGACTTGAATTAAGCTTGAAGAGAATGAAGAAATCCTAGTAGTCTATTTTATAGGTAAGGCAAAGGTTCAGAGAGTTTCATTGACTGATTCAATGATAGAAACTCAGAGTTGGAAGAAAAGTGTATAGTATTTAGTGGACTCATACCAATTCAATTCCTGAATGCTTGCCAACATCCTCTAGACTCTTGTTTTGACACCTCAATGTAGAAGAATTCACTACAGCTGGAGGCAGTCCATCCCATTTTGGCCAAGTTGACATAATTCATTGAGGGCAAAATATTACATAAGCCTGTGAAAACTTCATCTGTTAGTCTCCCCTACTGCTAAAATTTTTTAGCAGGAGAATAAAGAGAGCAAAACTATTTCCAAAGCTCATGTGGCAGAACTCCAGACATCATGGTATTTGGGCTGGTGTTGGGAGGATGGGTTTGGGGGAGAGCAAATGCTCCTGCAGACCCCACCCCCACAAATCACACAACTATGGGCTACTGCCCTCCTTATTTATGTGTAAGGCCAGTTTAGGGTTTTAGTTTCCCTTGGGATGTACACTCTGTGTACATATGCATTTTCTGGCAACAGTATGAATCAGGCAGAATAACCTAATGATAAACCACAAGCTCAACCAGGGAAGCAACAGCTGCTGAGGCATCACCTCACTTTGTGAAAATTGGTAATGGACCTATTAATTGTGGTATTTTAGGCAACTCCCAGAGCAAACATAAAGCCATTCCACAATTAATAATTTGTCTTTATTCAATTAACAGTTTCATGTGTCTTGTTCTTAGTATGTATTACACAACTTGACATTGCACCTAGGAGAGAGTTTTTACAAGAAAATGTGGTATGTGAATAATATTACCCCGTTGGTTTTAGATTCTAACAGGTTTCTTTCTTTCTCCTAAGGGATGGGGAAGGAAATACCAAAGGCTGGAATGTAAATGTCTAAAACCCAAAATAACTTGTCAGATTAAACCACCAACATCATAAATCAAGCTCATTAACAGCAACTGATAAAGCTTATCTGCCTCACATCACCAGGGAGGCACTTGCTAGCAGGGCCTTTGCAGAGAGAATTTTCAGTAGATATCATCATTAGAGCTCAGTGAAATAGCCATCTACAGGAACAGCTTGCAGCACTAGCTTCCATATCATAATTACAGAAATGATTACAGTAGCAAATATTAAAAACTGTGCAGTTATGCATAATTTCTACAACATGCAATCTAATTTACCAGCAGTAAAAACAGTAATAAAAGCATTGCCCGGTGATGGGACAAAGCAATTTTCAGTCAAGATGCCTAAAAATAACATACGTTTTCTTGGAGCTGGATTCATTGTTAACATGGTATGCTTAGCATCCTGCTTGAGGGAGCTTAATCATGACCAGGGCAGTAACCATGTTAACTAATGCATGATACTAATAGACTTTTCATACAAAATAGTAAGACTTCTGGCTTCCATGGATAGCTACAGTTTTGGTAAAGGCTATCCATAGAGGATAATAAAGTCTCAGAAGGAAGGGACCCTTTCCTTTATCCACTTACATCAACATTCCTTATTCCTTTGAACCCCCATTTCCCTCCCTGGAGCTTCATGCTTCTTTTAGCATTCACCTGTCTCTCTTCTTATCCTACTTATTTGTATCCATATCAATACCCCTGTTAATTTAAGCTCTTAGATGGAAGAGACTATAACTGATTCATATTCTTAATCTTTTCGTCCCCAGGGAATCCATCCCTGTGCTAAGCACAAAGTAAATGATACACAAGTTTGTCAAATTAAATTGATGGACTTGAGGTGTCAAGTTGTACAATATAAATCCAACATCACTCAGAAACGTCACAGTAAAGAAAACATAGTCTGCTATATCTGAGCCCTGGCAGGATTAAGTTTGCTCATTTAAAGCAATAATTTTCAACCCTGGCTATAAGGCTTTAAGAAAAACCTAGCTGCTAGGTACTACTCCAGAACATTTTAAAATCAGAATTTCCAACAGTGGGATCTGGGCATAGGGATTTTTAAATATGCCCAAGAAAGAGCCAGGGTTGAGTCTTGCTGATTTAAAAGGTATGGGTAAACACACACTGAATGTAAACACGGAAAATATTTGATTCACTAAAGGTAAAGAACTAGTTTCCTTTGCTGTGTGTCTTTGGGCATATGCTTCATATTCAGGGCTACATTTGGTTCCTCTATAAAATGAAGGGAGTTAATGATACATAAAGTAATCCCTGAATTACTTTTCATAACCAAACTGCGTAAGTACAAAACAATGCCAACACCAGCACCACCAGGTCAGTGAGTCAGTTATGAGTCAACTCCCAATAGTGGAGAATGGAAGTTCATATACTTTAAAAATTCTCTAAGTCATAACTTCTCTTTGGACAAGGATGATAGGAGGATGACCTTTCTGGTTTGTTCTTAGAATACAAGATAAGCAATGAAAAACTGTTTTCAAAAAGCAGGGTCATCAAGATCTTGATTGTTAAATATCATTCTCCAACACAAGGAACCAGAACTCCTTGGAGAAATGACTAATTCTAGGGCAGGGGAAGAGATTATACAAGCTGAGCTTGGAACATCATGTAGGGTTATACAGTAATGCAAGTGTTAAAAGAGCAAAATTATTTGGGCATGCTAAAGGGAACAGGAGCCCACTAAAAGAATTCCCAACGGCCAAACATGAAACAATTTGATGAACAAAATAAGACGGTATTAGATTAAAACCCGAAGTATAAGATAGATATCCATGAGTCCATATGGATATAAATGTTTGAATAAATAAATAAATGGGGGCAGAGAGACAAATCCTCCTTAGAGAAGAATTCCAAATAGTGTACACAGATATCTCCTATTCCAGGAGGTGAGGCATAATGTTCCTTACGTTGGATGTGAGCTATACTTAGCAACTTCTTCCAAAGAACAGAGTATGGAAAGGAAGAATAATCACTTTACAGTGGAAAATTATGGCAGATACTACCTTAAAAGTGATTATGGTTAACATCATCAGTGAGAGGTCATGTTGCTATCACAAATTCCCTGATAGGATACCACAATTCCACTTCACTTCTATGGTCTTTATTTCTCCCAAACCCATAACCCCAAAGTGATCATGAGAAAAACAGACAAAACCAAGCTGAAGAATATTGTATAGAATACCTGAACAATACTCCTCAAATGCTCGAGATCATGCAAACTGAGAATGACTGAGCAACTGTCACAGAGTAGGGAAGGCATGATGATTAAATACAGTGGTATCTTGAATTGTACCCAAGAACAGAAAACAGACATTTGTGGAAAAACTAGTGAGTTTAGTTTAGTAAAGTCTGTAGTCAATAGCAACATGCCAATGTTAATTTCTTACTTTTTACAAATATAAAATATAAAAATGAACATTAGGGAAACTGGATGATGGATACATGGGAACTCTCTGTGCTATCTTTGTATACCTAAAAATATTCTTAACTTTATTACAAATTGTACATAGAAAGAACATATAGGCATGAAAAGAAAATATAATTATAAAAATTTCTTATCTTTTGATTAAATATATTTAAAATGTTCTCAGACATAAAAAAAACTTTGCTACTGTTTCCCTGTTTGTTCAATAATGAAAAATACATTTAATATATTATGTATTCAACTTTAGTAATTTGCATTTCTCATTAAATCAGTCTGACTTAAAATCTCCAGACAGAATTAGCAAAATGTACATTGTACTTGACATGGTATCAGAATGCCTTCCTGCATTACTTACCAGGAACCTTTAACGGAAAGCACATTTCCTCATGTAAGAAATAAACCATGTCAGGTACATCTAATCAAGGGCCCAGAGGAGTATCAACTTTTTTTTCTTTAATTTTTTTAATGTTTATTTATTTTTGAGAGAGAGAGACAGAGTGAGAGTGGGGGAGGGACAGAGAGAGAGAGGGAGATACAGAATCTGAAGCAGGCTCCAGGCTCTGAGCTGTGAGCACAGAGCCTGATGCGGGCCTCGAACTCACAAACTGTAAGATCATGACCTGAGTTGAAGTTGGATACTTACCCAAATGAGCCATTCAGTCTCCCCAAGGAGTGTCAGTTCTGAATGAACTCACTGTATGGCTGCAATGTGATGTGAACACTTCATAATGACTCACACGGTGTATTTTTCTTGGGGCCTAAATTTTATTCAAGAGCAGAACAGCACTCATGCTTACTAGTGAATGTTTAGCATCCTTTTGCTGTTTAATTTTACAAAGTTAAAATTTCTCCAAGCAATAAGGAAATCTGTTAGCCAAAGATGTGATGTTTAAATAAATACAAATTAGAAATTCGAGTTGCTGATTTTTGCTGGTTTTACTTACTAAATGTTTTTGGGATGTGGCCTTTCCACTCATTTTATTCGTTTAGTCTCAAGTCTTTTAATGGGTCTTTCTCTGCAGTATTTTTCTGCTTCTTCCCCATCTCTAGTACATCCATTTCATTCTACCCAGAGTGGTCCATTCTAAGTTGCAAATATGACTTTGCCACTTCCCTCAGTAAAACCCTCTCATAGTTACCTGATTATTATATGTTAAGTTCAAACTTCTCATCATGGCACACCAAGTGTCCAGCGCCTGGCCACAGCTAACCTTCTAGAAGCTGTGCAAAGGAAGCTGTATACTTTCCCATTAGAAGAAGTTATGCTCTAATATTACTGAAGTAGTTATTTTCTATACACACCCTACAGCTATATGCTTTAGTGTCTTCCCTCTTGTGGTTCGTTTTTTCCCCCTTCTTTAAATGGTAAATCTCTCATTATATTTCAGTAGTAATTGGAGGTGTCCTCTCCTCTATGAGGTTTTCCTTAATAATACTTTTCCAATCGTCTTCATTCCCCTGAAAACAAGCACTGTCTCAGTGTTCTGTTTCTATGTCATTTGATATACCACTATCCTAAGAGCCACCCAACCCCCTTTGCCCTGCACTGTACAAGTGTCTTGCTTTCCACTGGCTGTAAGGATCCTTATTACTCATCTTTGTCCTGGGGAAAAGCAAAGGGCCTGTATACAGAAGACACTAAAAATGTTACTGAGCAGCTATAAGCAGAAATTCCTGCTCATTTAAATTAAAATAAATATCCCTCAAGGGACTAATTATGGAGTCACAGTATATCTGCAGGGCTAGATTTCTGCATTACCTCTCTTCACACACCCCCCTCTCTGTAATCAACAAGGGTTCCAACCTGTATTACCTGCCAGCTTTTTCCACTTAGTGTCAATCTCACATTTGTATTTCTACCCGGCTGTCTGAGAGGCGTATAATTCTTTTTCTGCTTCTTTCACCATGCTCTTGTAAATGAGATCTTCATTTGTCTATATGCTATGTTCTATCTTGTGAGCTCAGCATACAAAATCAAGTGAGATAAATTCCTGACCTCAGGGAGCTTATAGATTGATAATGAATTACATGGAGGGAGTTAAGCACCAGATGCCACTGGAGAAGAGGGGCAGAAATCCTAAGTCAAGGAAGGTTTTTTCAAGAAGATGGTGCTTAAGCCAGGATTTGAAGGATAAATGGAAGGTACTAGCTGAGGAAGGAGGTGAATGGCATCACAGGAGAAAAGAAAATCAGCTGGGAAGGGGTGGTGGCCAGAGGTAGCTCAATATGTTTGCAGATCTTAAAGCAGTTGATATACATGGGATCAGGATGCATATGAAATGGTGCAAGGAGATTAGTGCAGAGGTAAACTCTGAAAGCCCTGTGACTAAGATTAGGTATTTGAATTTGAAGCTTGCAGAAACCAGAGAAAACTAAAGAACTGTAGTCACATTTATGTATTATAAAGGTCTCTTCAGATCCTGAGTTGGGCGGGGGGAGGTAGAGAGGAGAGGAGTAGGCATAGAGAAGACAAGTTATATGGCAGCTACAATTATTCAGTCAAGAACTAAAAGCATGAGTAAAAAAACAAAATGGTAAAGGGTGTAGAAAGTAGGGAAAAGGTAAAATTTAGAGCATGTGGTCACTAGGGGGTGAGCAAATGGGAGGTGTACAAGATGACTCTCAGGTTTCAGATGTGGACAATGGGGTCAATTGGTGTTCTTATTTCCAAAGACAGGGAACAAAGGAGGAGGAACAGGTCTGAGGAAAAAGATAACATCAGGCTTTAAACATGTTTGGATTAAGTGTACATTTATCTTGATGAGCACTGAGTGATATATAGAACTGTTGAATCACTATATTATAAACCTGAAACTAATTTAACACTGTATGTTAACTACACTGGAAGTTAAAAAAAATGTTTGGATTAAGATCCATCTGGGCATTCAAGCAGAAAAAGCAGTTGGATACTTTCTAGGTTTAGTCACGTGGTCCAATTAAAAATAACTCATTGAGAAGCTATGCATTTAGGTAAGACCACCCCCTACCCAACAGTGGAGAGGAAAAAACAAAAAAGGGAAGGAGAGCTAAGGATGTAGACCTGATGAACACCAAGATTTAAGGAAAGAGAACAGAGTGTGGTGAGAAGGCAAAAACAGAGAAAACCAGGACATAGTAAATTAGGATCCAAAATGTAAATATAAATAGCAGTTTTGAAAATGGAAGATGTGTAGCCAACAGTGTCAGAGATCAAAGAAAAGTTAAATAAGTAAAGGCTAAAACTATTCTCCAGTGATATAATATTTTAACCATTTATTGGTTTGTATAAAAAATAGTAAGCATTATTCAAATTTTGAGATTGGCTTTTATCTGATATGTATAATGGTGTTTATGACTAAAAAGGAATTAATGTCATTACTTTTCTCAACTCACTATAATCTAGACACCTAGCCATACCTTAGAGTTCCCACTGTTGGTATGTGAGACATCACTTAATTCCAAATCCCAGTTCCTATGTATTATGTATCCAAAAAATGCCTTCCTAGAGAGACTGACAGAGGGGTTTATTACAGTTCAAATCATTCTAACCTTAAGATATCCCCCTCTTTTTTTATAACCACACTTCAGTCAGGAAATCTGTATTTTAGACCTAAAGATGTTACTAATTGTGTGCACTAGGGAAATCACTTATACTCTTTGCACATTTTTATTCATAGGTAAATTTATAAGATTGGGGTCTTCGGTTATGGATAGATTGAGATAAATCATGGTCTGGGAGAGCTAACACATGCTTCTATACTGAACTTTCACTGGGTACATATATCCGTTCTTAGAGTTGCCTTTATACTTTTGGTATGAGTGGGCCTTTTGCCAACACAGTTTACAACGTCTGACTCCTAAATGCTGGTTTCATCTTTGCTTCACTCCTCCTACTCTATGTGTTAGTCAGAGTTCCTTCTTCCTCTGTACTTCCAAAACATATTTCATAAACCTCTATTATAGCATTTAACACATTTTACCCTAATTACAAGACGATGTGGTCCTTGGGACACAGAGTTTAATTATATTTAATGAACATCCCAAACATACATACTGTGTCTGACACCAACTATTATTTGATAAATGTATAAGAATTCTTCAAGCAAAGGAACCAGATAGATCATGGTGTCTTCAGCTGGAAGAGAAGTGGCTAGCTTAGTTCATCCTGAACTCTGAATGAAACTGAAAGTCTACATATGTGTCACAGTGTACAGAATGGCAAGAGCTCATGTGGCTCAGGACTCTACAAATGGCTTCCAGAGAAGCTTCATTGGGAAGTTCTATTTAATTAAATGGTGAGGCAGGATCACCAACAATGAAATCCTAGAGGACAGCCAGTCTATCCACTTTGAAGCAATACTTACTGAAGCATAACTCTTCTGGGTAGGGCAGATGGGGAGATGGATGATAACAGAATACCTAAACAACTGCTGGCTGACAGGCTCAAAGGCAGCAGGAAGGATGCTTTATTAAGTGCCTGCCACAGCACAATTACAAACAGGGCAGAACGACTGTGCATACAAAGAGCAATGACAGCAAGCTGGCTTACCTAGGGAAGGTCTGAAAGGCACTAAGAAAAAGCCCAAAATGAGATCTACCAGGCTAAACAAAGGCAGCCTTGACATGCACATGCTATTTTGAGATCATTCTTTTCTTGATCATTGCTACAAGACCCTAGGTGGTAGATGGATACCTCCTTGTATCAATGCATTGTGCATTGTTGTGTGTATATCAGGCTGCTAATAAATGTTTACGCATGATGATATACTTATCTGTTTTATAACCCCCATATAGATAATAAACTTTATAGTGTTATTTTCATATGAACAATGGCATACTGAATAGATATGCCATGTGAAATGTAAACTGTGAAACAGATTTAAGAAATATATTACAACCTTCCAATTCTTGATTATTTCATCAATTAGAATTTTATTTACCAATAAACTGAAATAATATGAACTCACTTCTCATAAATATTCTCATATATGTCAGGTATATTTGGCTATAATTGGAAATCTAGTTACAAGGACTTAGTTCTTTAGATAATTATTTGTAATTAAATATCGCTCTCACTATAAAATTAATTCTGGTTAATCAAAATATTAGTCAATCTTCCTTTTATTTATTTTTTTAGCGTTCATTCATTCTTGAAAGACAGGGAGACAGAGCATGAGTGGGGGAGGGGCAGAGAGAGAGACACACACAGAATCCGAAGCAGGCTCTAGCCTCTGAGCCCTTAGGGCAGAGCCTGACGCGGGGCTAGCCCCACAAACTGTGAGATCATGACCTCAGCCAAAGTCAGACACCAAACCAACTGAGCCACCAGGGCATCCCTCAATCTTCCTTTTAGAGAGAATTTATAATGATGATAATGGAAACATCTTTAAAATACTAATTATAACAATAAGATCAATACAGAAATAAACACAGTCAAATCACTTAATAGATCTTGAGCATCTGCCATAGCCAAAAGACTGCACAAATGCAGGAAAAATATAAAAATATCAATACATGACCTCAATGTTTAGTAGGGAAGAAAAAGCTGGAGTTGCAAATAACAGTGATACAAGGTAAAATGAGGTACACGTGATAGTGATAAGAGCTATGACAGTTTGCTAAGTTAATAGTGTATCAAGTTACGGTGACTATGTGAAGTAGTATAATTAGGAATTAGGTAACCATTCCTAGTTAAGCATTTGTTTCCAAAGCAATACACAAGACTGTGGGATGAGACTTGAAAATATGAGACTTATTCTCATCCTTCAGAGACAAATTTATCTTGCAAGGCCCATTTTAATAAATAGAATCCCCAGGAAGCAGTCTTGATGCTCTAAAATTCTGGAAAATAGGAGACAGATGCTCTGTTTAGAATCTAAGCAATATTTATTGAATATTACTTAACCCAGGAATTATACTAATTTCCAGAGTATTAACTCTGAATCTTACCCCATATAAAGTAGTTTAGCAGAAAAAATGAATAAAATGCCATTTAGCACAGGAAGTAACAAATATGTAAAACTTGATACCCTGACTAGCTATGAAATGAAAATATTAATAAATATAAAAAGGGACTTGACCTAATATACTAGAGCAGAATACTGTACCAGCATATGGCAAAAGAATGAGATTTCGCTCAGGGATCACTGCTTATCATTATCTCCCCTTTCTTTATATCTCAAACCACACTTTGTGAAGGAAAATACCACCCAGTGCTAATACACCTGCTCTTTGATTCTAAGGATCCAGGGAAGTTCAGCATTAAAAATCAAATAGGCAACATTTCCTTTTTGTTATTTTCAAAGAAAGGGTGACAATTCTACCTCTTCCTAAGAGCTACTCAGCTGCAGATAAAGACCGTTTCAGACCAGGGGATAATAATTACCACTTCTAATCTTTTGACAGCCCAGCCTGCAGCTAAAATGACTGGCAGAACTCACTTTTTGGCTGCAAGGTAGGAGGTTCTCATACCAGTCTATACTCAAGCTGTTCTACATGACAACCCAAGATCTGGAAGCAACCTGGAAACTATATTCAATAAGGCAGATGTTTTTCTATCTGATCTGAAACACTCAAAATCTTCAAAATACTATGAAATTAACAAAGTTTTCCCCCATCTTCCCATGTCAGGATCATTTTGTAGACTTGCTGTAAATACTGGTTCCTAGGTTCCATCTGATTTCTACTAAATCAGGCATTCTAAAGGGGGAGACCAGGAAGCTGAAATTAATCTGCTTCATATGTATAAATTTGGGACTCACGCATCTAAGTTGGGGGATGTGCCATGGAAAGATCAAAAACATCCAGAAAATAATTGGAAAATTCAAATAGTGTTGTCAACTAAGAATGTCAAAAATCATATGCCAATAGCAAGCAGTTATCATTTCTTGAGTATTACTATATGTACAACATTGTTCATATAGAAATGACCCTCTAATTACATTGCAGATAAACTAAATTGGAAAGGGCTCCTTAAGAGACTCATGCTTATGAAATAGAAACACTGCCACAATGAAGGAACATAATAGATGGTTTACACACATAAATATGGTTAATTACTGCATCAGAGCCTTGGAGCCCGTGAGGATGAAAAGAAAATCTAACAATAATCCAGGATTTCACACAAGCTGCCTTCTGACACAACCAGAGCTCACCTGCCAGGCCCCATTTCTGTCTCCTCAAGATCTTACTTTTTATTATCTATTCTGAAATCATCACCTTCTACAAGTGGCATCTGACTATTGCCTGCTGGGATTTTGTGGTCGATTCATAAAGAGTATATGGAGAACTGTATTGTAAAACTTACAGGGTTTATAAGCTACTTTTGAAAAGTAAGAAACTCAGACTATTTCAAACTATCCAGGAATAAATTTCCCTTATGATACTCTGAGAAACAGGGAATGGAAACAAGTGAACATCTCATCACATCTCAGCAAAGCTCCACTAGGTAAATGCTTTCTGTACAACACCATTGTGAGAAGACCCTGTGCACATGAACTTGTCCTTAAATTTAGGATCTGAAAAGGGGTAAATGATATACTTAGGTAGGACTAGCTATAAAAATGAGAGAATAGGGGCGCGTGGGTGGCTCAGTCGGTTAAGCATCCGATTTCAGCTCAGGTCGTGATCTCATAGTCCATGAGTTCAAGCCCCGCGTCGGGCTCTGTGCTGACATCTCAGAGCCTGCAGCCTGCTTCAGATTCTGTGTCTCCCTCTTTCTCTCTCCTTCCCCACTCATGCTCTCTCTCTTCTCAAAAATAAATAAACGTTAAAAAAAAAGAATTAAAAAAATGAGACAGAATACATTCACCCTGAAATTTCAAATAAACACTGCATACATATATTTTTGTTCTTCATAAGGAATAAAGAGAAAAAGGAAAACAGCAACATGGAAAATGTAAAAGATTTTATAATAAAAAAATGAAGGAAGTTGTATAGGATAAGCATACTGGAGAACATGATCTACAAGAAACCAAAGACAATTTTATATATGCTTTGCATTCTTAATGAAATTTAGGAAAAAATTAAGTCTAGTAAATAACACACAAAATCTTACATTAAGATGTTTTCAGAATTAAGAAAATACTGCAGGAAAGCCAAAAGCACCAAAGGAGACTTAAAACTCTGTATTATGTATATTACAAAGAAATTTCTTTATTAGAGAAACTTAAATCAATAAGGAAAAATTTAATCTTTCAATAGTGAAAGAAAACTTGAGAAATGTACCTGTTGTGGGTCACCGCAGTCTTTGAGAGATCAATTATCCCAAAGATAAATAAGTAAAAGATAAGTACAAGGTATAATGAGAAGCTTTACCTTGCTGCATTATCATGATATGCTGTAGACTAGGAGTCAGAAAAATAAGTCCAAATCTGGTTTGACACCTATTTTTATAAATAAGGTTTTATTAAAACAGAGGTTCACTTATTCATTTAACTGTTCTCTATGGCTGCATGTATAATACACTAGCAGAGCTGAGTAGTTGTGATACAGACCATATGGACCACAAAGCCTAAAATATTTACTATCTAGGGGTACCTGGGTGGCTCAGTCAGTTAAGCGCGGACTTCAGCTCAGGTTATGACCTCACGGCTCATGAATTGGAGCCCTGCTTCAGGCTCCGTGCTGACAGCTCAGATCCTGGAGGCTGCTTCAGATTCTCTCTCTCTGTTTCTCTCTGTCTCTCCCTCTCTCCCTTCCTCCCCCCCTCTTCGGCTCATGCTCTGTTTTGCTCTCTCAGAAATAAACATTAAAAAGAATTAAAATATTTACTATCTATTTCTTCACAGAAAATGCTTGCTGACCCCTCCCCTATACCACTGGATAAATAGAAATGTTAGTAAAGTAGCAGATCCTGAGTTTTCCTAACTTTTAGATGTCACTCTGTCATATACGTGTCTTACAAAAACATTGAAGGTGTTTATTACCTACTGCCACCAAATCTAATCAGCATATCACCAATATGGTGGTGAGAAAAATGTCCTTCTGGATATTAACAAAGATCCTGTTGAAATTGACCATTACATAGACTGGGAGAGTTGGCATAGTTCTGAGGTAAAAAATAAATAAATAAAGATAAATTGCTGTTTATGCCAGTTAAAAGACTGTTTCAGGTAGGTTTTTTTTTCTAATTGGTATAGAGGATATGTGCATTTGACAGATGAAAAAGGCAGCTTCAATTGGTGACACTTTTAAATTAAGTTTATGATAACCTATTGTGACTTTTCTATACTGGTCAAATGGGCATATTCAATGAAGCTGTTTGAGGAATCACTGCCATCTGCATCATTTTTGATGAAAATTCTTCCTGGGATATAAATAGTTCTGATGTAAAAAGAGATTATTGTGATGGATTACTTCCAGAGGATGATGTCAGCAAGATGGTGATGAAGAAAGCCCCAGACCCTCCTTCCACCCACAGAAATACAGACTTAATAATACATGGACTAATTCCCTGGAGAAATGGAGAAAACATGTTAAGAAGCTCCTGTAACCCAGGTGAGCATGAAACCAGAGACATCAAAGCATGGTGATCTGCAAGAAAATTCCCAGTACCTGGTTCTACCCTGGAGATGGAAAGAGAAGACTAAAACATGTGCCCAATATTTTGACTTGTGTGGAGGCAGGGAGGGGGCTACCCAAAGTACTGGCTTCTGTATTGCCTGAATCTAAGCACTGACAGGACAGAAAGTCATGTTGGGGGCTACTAAGAATAAAATTGATGGTTTGGATTAGCACTCATTTACTAGCCATAATCTTAGCGTAGAATGAAAAGAAGAAAACTCCTGCTTCTTCCTGGGATCTGAAGGGCTTGAAACATGAGTCCAACATTCTATCTTTACAGGGAGCTTGCCAAGGGACTGGTTTCTGTCATGACTGTTCCAGAGCACTAAGGGGACCCTATATACTCTAGATGCCTGGGAGCCACTGAGAAAGAAATCTGGGAGAATTGATGCTGCTCAAATGTTCCTAAATCAACAAACCTGAAAACACCAACAAGGCATAGTACTAAAAAGGTAATTGCCATTACAATAGCATCAAAAATAATAAAATACCTAGGAGTGAACTTATGAAGGAGATGAGAGACTTATACACTGAAAACTATAAAATGTTGCTCAAATTGAAGAAGACACAAATAAATAGAAATACATCCTGTGTTCATGGATTCGAAGACTAAATATTGCTAAAAATATCCATAGTACTCAGACTGATATATAGGTTCAATGTAAGCTCTATCAAATTCCAATGGCATTTTTGAAGAAATAGAAAAAATGATCCTAAAGTTCATATAGAAACACAAAACACCTTGAATATCCAAAACAATACTGAAAAAGAAAAAAAGCTGGAAGCCTCATGCTTCTTGACTGAAAAACATATTACAGAGTTACAATAATCAAAACAATATTGTACTGATATAAAATGGACACATAAACTGATGGAAAAGAATAGTGATCCCCAAAACAACCCCACTCATATATAGTCAAATGCTGTTTAACAGGACAGAACACTGGGGAAAGAATAGTATCTTCAATAAATGGTGCTGGAAAAATTAAGTATCTACATGCAAGAGCACAAAATTGGGGCCTAATCTTACAACATACATAAAATTCAACTCAATATAAATTAAAGAGTTAACATAAGACCTGAAACTATAAAACTACTACAAGAAAACATAGAAAAAAAGCTTCATAATATTGGTTTGGCAAGATCTCTTCAATAGGACACCAAAAACACAGGTAACAAAATAAAAATAGACAAGTGGGACTACATCGAACCAAAAAAGCTTTTGTACAGCAAAGGAAATAATCAAAAGAGTGAATGGCAACCTGTGGAATGGGAGAAAATATCCACAATACATATATCTGATAATGGGTTAATATTCAAAATATCTAAGGAGCTCCCACAAGTCAATAGCAAAATAATAGTTTTCTTTACTTAAAAATAGGCAAAGGACTTGCATAGACATTTCTCTAAAGAAAACAAACAAACAAAAAAAAAACAACAGCTATATGAAAAGATGCTGAATATCACTAATCATCAGGGAAGTGCAAATCAAAACTACAAAGAGATATTATCTCAATGAGATATTATTAAAAAAACAGAAAATAACAAACATTAGCAAGGATGTGGAGAAATCAGAACTCTTGAGTACTGTTGGTAGGAATTTAAAATGGTGTAGCCACTATGGAAAATAGTCTGGAAATTCCTCCAATAATTCAAAACAGAGGTACTATATGATCCAGCAATTGCATTTGTTGGCATTTGTCCAAACAAACTGAAGTCAAGATCTTGAAGAGATATTTGCACTCCCATATTAATTGCAGCATTATTCACAATAGCAAAGGGGTGGAAACACCTAAATGTCCATCAAAATAAAAGAATAAACAGATTACACACACACACACACACACACACACACACACACACACACACAATGGGTTATTATTGTGTCTTGTAAAAGAAGAAAATCCTGTCATAAGCTACAACATGGGGAAACCATGAGGACATTATACTAAGTGAAGTCAGTCACAGGAGGACATACTATGCATAATTGTACTTATACAAATATCTAAAATAATCAAACTCATAGGAGCAGAAAGTAGAATGGTGGTTGCCAGAGAATGGAGGTGGAGGGGAAACAGAATTGCTCTTCAGTGGATGTAGAGTATTAGTCATGCAAAATGAAAAAGTTCTAGGGGGTAGGGGTGCCTGGGTGTCTTAGTTGCTTAAGCATCTGACTCTTGATCTTGGCTCAGGTCTTGATCTCGGCTCAGGTCTTGATCTCAGGGTCTTGATCTCAAGCCCCGTGAGTGTGGAGCCTACTTAAAAAAAATGTTCTGGAGTTTTGCTTTATAACAATGTGCATACAGTTAGCAATGCTATAATGTGCACTTAAAATTTTGTTGAGAAGAGAATTCATGTTACGTGTTTTTTACCACAATTTTTTTTTAAGTGGATCTCACAGTTCCCAGTTCTGCTGAATATTGTCACTGGTTACCTGTGGGGAGCCACATGGTGTGATATGAGGGGGGAATCAAGACTACAGTGAAAGGTATTTTTATTTTTACTCTCTATATAATGATGTTTTTTTAAATATGCAAAAATAATCATGTATCTGTTCATGTATTATTTTGTAATATGTAAATAAAAGAAAATGGATCTCAGTTTAAAGAAAAAGAGAGATGTATTACTTCCAGAGTATTTTACTTGCCCCTTCTAGGATAATAGACTTTATTCTTTGGGTGAGTGAGATAATGTAAGGATCCTCCTCATGGATGAGTATGTTTTGGATGCATCCAGAAATTGAGGAAATGACCCTTAGGTGCTTTTGCACACTCACTGGGTCCACTGTATAATGGTTTTAGGCCAAAATTTTGCTTATCTCACTTCCATAAATGTCCTCTCTGTGGGTAGGCCAGAAAATATTTCACTTTTCCAAGGTTTATCTCAGTTCGAAATTACCATCTATCCTGGAAAAGTCTGTTTCCCTCTTTCTGGGATATAGTCAGTGTGATGAATAATTGCAGATGAATAATTAGCAGAAGAATAGAAAGAAAATTACTGGCTCTACCTATGGAAACAAGATCAGGCTGCCTCTTTGGGCACAACATTCCAGGTATACAAATTGGCTCAGGTTTGAAAATTAGACGAGAGGCTATGAAAGCAAAACTATAGAACAAAACTGTTCTCTTTCCACCAGAGTTATATTTTTTGTTTATATTAATCATGCAGGATTACATTTGTTAATTTTCTAGTGTTAAACCAGTTTTCATTACTAGAATAAACTCAACTCGGTCATACATTATTAGACTTCTCATATCTTAGAACTATTTTCTTCTATGTTCACAAGTGAAATTGGTATGTCATTTTTTGTTTCTGTTCACAAAATGTTCTTCTTAGGTTTGGTACCAAGGTAATACCAGCTTCATTATATGAATAGAGTAGTTTCCTTTTTTCTTCCAGGAGAGATTGCATAGATTTTTTTTTCTTTAAATATTTTGACAGAACTCTGGGGAATTTACCTCTGGCTTAATTTTTCTGTGCACAAATATTTTTGACTAATTCAATTTTTCTAATATCTATAGGTCTATGAAGTTTTCTATTTTTTGAATTACTATCAGTGATGTTAATTTTTATAAGAATTTGGTCCATTGTATTTGAGTTTGAAATTTACTGGAATGACATTTTTCATAACATGCTCTTATTACTGCTTCATATGTGCAACATCTGTTGTCTAAATATTAACTTCTGATTTTTGATCTTGTCTTCTGTGTTTTAATTCAATTTTACCAGAGGTTTGTCATTATTATAAGTCATTTATAAGAAACAATTTTGGCTTATGTATTTAATATATGTCTCTTATTGTTTTTATTATTTCCTTTCTTCTACTTTCTCTGTATTTATTTTGGATGTCTGAACAGTTATTGGGAAATATATAAATACCTCTATTTTTAACTATTCTATTGCTAACATTTACAAATTTGTGTAACACAGATGGTACCCAGAAGAGCAATGCTAAAAGAAAAAAAAATACCAAGCAATCCAAAATGTGTGGCTGTCTTTTTGTGATTGTTGGAAATCAGCAAGGGGAGGCAAGCTGCAGGGTAGCAGACCTTTGTTATACAGACAAATGTTTCATTACACTGCTGCTTAAGATACTTTGAAAAGCAGACTTGAAAAATTATAGACCTGCAAGTTACAGAGCTTATAACTATAGAATTGATGTGAAAACCTCAGAATATAGGTCTGTTAGTTTCTTTTTGTTGATTTTTTTTAAAGTTCTACCAGTGACAGTACAACGTAGGCTAGTTAGAACAGGTTCCTCTGAAAAGGTAGAGTTCGTAGCAGGTAAGACTGTAGCCTCATGTTTTGCCAAGCAGTTCCTACCAAGAGTTTTCAGCCAGACAATGAAAACGAGCTCAGGGGCAAAACTGAGATTCAGATGTGGAGCGCTGAGTCCATTCAAGTTTGAGAGAAAAAAAAGCCAGTAAATTAAAGACCAGTATGTTTAAGTATAAAAAGTATCTTTTTATGACATTTTTACTTAACGATTACCTGCAGACAGAATTGACTAGAAGCCTACTAAAAATTGTATTTCCAAAGAAACAAACCACCTACAGAAGCTTATTATTTTCCTAACCTTAAAGCAGAACCCTATCTCGAACCTGCAATCATGATGTGGACTAAACTAGCTTCTAAAAAAATACTTTTCAATATTTTCATTATGAAGGATAAGGACAAGGAAAGTGTCATAAAGGACTAAACCAAGGACCATAATCACAAATATCCAGAGGGCATTATAATGAGCTACTTGGGTTATCCAAGGAACTTAATTCAGTACAAGACAGATTTTTCTCCACTTTTGCCCAGTGAGATTTGATGGTTGTGATCATTCAGTAACTGCTATGGATTTCCCATGCTTTCTTTCAAAAAAAAAAGTTTTAATCAGTTTTAAATTCTTGTTTCACCATTTTATATTGGCATAGAGGAGAGAAAAAGACATTTCCTCTATGTTTTAATATCCTAAGCATGATGAGCCACATCAAGAAGAATGGTCTTCTTTGGGATATTCACTCCCCCTAAAAGGGAAACAATTCCAAAGTTGCATTCAGGTCAAAGTCCATCTCTGGGTAGGTAATATTTGGCCCTCTCCATCAGGTCTTGATGTGGATCCTTGTGTTGTGGTTTGATGTGTAGGAAGAAAGGAATTGAACCTATAGGGGAGAGACAAGTGGTGGGCAACTTGGTTTTTTGTGGGGGTTTTGTTGTTGCTGTTGGGGTGTGTGTGTGTGTGTGTGTGTGTGTGTGTGTGTGTGTGTTTAGGGGAGAGACAAGATTGACAGCAGATCATCACATACCCATTCTACCCTTCTTCTATAGAACTTGAGTGAGGCATATGGCCACACAACTATAAAGACAATTTCCAGTCTCCCCTGCATCAAATGTGCCTGTGTCCTCACCAATGGATTACAAGTCGAGGTAATCAGAACTTCTTTTAAAAGAAGCATCATGCCTGCCCCTTTCCCTTTTCCATTACCTTTTCCTTCTGGTTGGCTGAATGTAAATGGCTTAGCAAGAGCTGAAGAGAAGTAATATTGGCAGATATATAATGACCTAAATAAAGGGTCTTGGTCTTTGCTACAATGAAACCACCATATAAGCCCTAGGCCATTTATTTTTTGGATTACTATGTAAGAGATATACAAACTTTTACTTGGGCCTATATTATCAGAAATGAATTTATTCAGTGACTAGTATAATGCTAATGGCAGTAATTATGATGTCTGTGTTTATGTGACTAAACCATTCTTTCTTTCTTGCACACATTTAGCATCTTTTTGTTTAAATTTAGAACAGCACTGGAATCTGGTGATGAAGAGGAGCCCTTCTCCCTTTTGATGTGAAACAGATACAATGTCAAAAAAAAAAGACACCACACAAACAAACAAAAAAATCCCCCCAAAACCAAGATTACTCCTTATAGAAACTGATCTATCCACTGCATTTCTTTCCCTGGCATTAATAGTTCACCAATATTATTTGAGGCTATATTTCAGTGGTTATTGTAGTTATTGTTTTCTGCCTTATCTCCCTGAATTTAGTAAAATCTTTGCTCTACATGGTACTGATATGATAAATCACATTATACTCAAGCTCTCTGGAAATGAAACGGCTTGCCTTTAAGATATCAAATTCTACAGCAAAGCCCTTCCCCCATCTACCACTAACCTTTTGGCTTTCCTCAGTCTTTGACTAGTTGGAAATAATATTTCTCTGGTGCTGACACTGCAGAGGATACAGAAATTCAAACTGCATGAAGGTTGATAAAAATGAATTTTATCAGGAAAGTGAGAAAGTGTTCATATAAATGAACTTTAGATAGCTATAGAGAGATAATCTGGGTATTTAGCTGAGAGATGAATACTTAGATTACTATACTAGAGCAGAAGAAAATTCATTTTTTCTTCTTGGATTTTGTATTATATGTAGAATTTCAAAACTCTTGACCTCCAAAGAACTTCCAAATGCATCTTAATACCTCATGATTTTATTTGGCTTATTTTCTACTTCCAAGAACATTTGTACTCTTTAGGAAGATAAAAAACTGAGTTACAAGGCATGTACAAGGTCATATTTTGAGCCACTAGTGGAACTTGGACTGAATTTTTGAACACTTTCTCAAACCAGTTGAACTCAATTTTCACTGCATTGTACATGCCAAAAATTTTTCAATACTGTATAGGAAAAATTATTTTTCTTATCTTGTTTTTCGTTGGTGTGTTTCCCCCCACCCCTACACAGTCTAACCTTTGGCATCCCATTTCTTGCCCTTAGGTTGTATGTGTGCACTACACAGCTTATCACATTTAAGGTACATGCACATGGTGAGTTCAAATCACTGAAGCTTACTGAGCATGTCAGTGTGAAATGCTGCAAAAGAGGAAAGACACCAAGAGATTATTCCTGATGCTGGTGAGCCCAGATGTGTCCTCTAGATGTCCTACAGATGTTACCTAATAACTTTAAGAGGCTATTTGTGGTGATAACTGTGATAAATTAAATGTGATCAATTAATATTTTGATTAATTCAATTCTATTTAAATGAAATGAAAACTCATTTTATAGCCAATCATCCTGGTACAGATCGGATGGTATTAAGGCATTAATTCTCTTTTTTTGAGCAGTTAACAACACACCTTCCATTTCCTTGCTATCATACTTTTCCAGCATTTGGCTACTCTTAACAAAAAGCATAAAAGGCTTCTCTATTCTTTTCCCAAATTAAACCTTCCTTCTTCATACGTCAAAGAAAAGAGAGTTCAAATTCTTTTCCAGCTCTTTTTTATTAATGCTTGAGCAAAGATAAATGTTTTCACAAGCACCAGTTAAACCAGAAAGAGAAGAATTTCCCAGTGATTCAGTGGGTCCATCAATCAATACTGTAAACTTTTTCAAATTTATGGTATGTTAAAATAATTACAATTATAATTATTATTAAAGAAGGCTCTCTGAGACCAAATTTTTGCTTTATTCATTATCTATCCTTGTCTCTCCCACAACCATTCACCCACTATTTAGAAGACCTACTTCTATGCTCCTCTGCTCTATTTGTAACTAATAATAATTAATTATAAAATATTTTGCTACTGATGAGCTAAATCAAACTCATCACTTCCTCTTTCCTGAATCTAGCCTGCTTGTATTTAAATTACTCTCTTGCTGCCTTTCAAATCACTTGAGGCTGGAAAACTTTTCAATGTTCTATATTCATTTATAATATATATGTGTACAAATGACTAATACATGTAATACATATGTATGATACATATGTAATACAGATATAATACATGCAATATATATAGGTATGTTTCTATCTCTCCCCTCCCCCTCCTTACTCTTTGTTCTGGTATTATACTAATTTTATGAAATTCTTTATCTTCCTTGTTTGTTGAGGAACCTTAATTTGGGGGGGGGGGCTTTGTTATGCTGACACTGTGCAAAGCTATAGTTAAAAATATGTAAGCATCCTGCATGATTGAAATACACAAGGTTCAACTCCTTTTTTTTTCCTCCTCTTACAAAGATAACTATTGATAAGGCCCTGTAAATCCTTAATTTAATTCCTTTCCCCATTGGAACTTCCATACCCTTACTTCCATCCCTATTGGGACTTCCTTTGTTTTTGGTTTTTTTTTTTTTCCTGTTGGGACTTCCAAATTATTTTGCTCACCTCTGATTTCTCCCCTACTCTAGTCCATCATCCAAGTCCTTAAAAGTGATTTCTAAATATAGATTTGATCATGTTACTACCCTACTCAAACCCAGTCTTACAGTGTTATTCAAAGTCCATCATGAGTTGATGGCAGCCTACCTTATCAGCCTCATCCTTGCCACTTTCATCTGTTAGGTTTGCATTGTGCAAACTTCTCCATTTGTAGGGCACTTTTCTTCAAAAAGAAAATCTGGAAGCCTATTGAACTAATGAGGAACCAATAGGAACAAAACCCAATAATTTTTTATTCTAAAACTAATAAATTGATGCTCTGGTTTCTCTTCAAATCGCATAAATCTTTTGCCTTTTACTAAAACTAATAAATTGACTCTTTCCTCTTCTTATCAGTGCCTATTTAAAAAATAAAATAACTATGAGAAGTATGCTGAATTTTAGGATATCTCCAGTACTATAAACTTGACTTGGACAGGATTTTCTAGATCAACTATTTAAAATACCATAGATATACATAAAAATAATTATTTCCATCTTGAAAATTGTGTTCAACAATGTGTTGGTTTTTAATTCTATTTTAAAATTATAATAAAATTGCCCATGTTAGATGCTATTATTCTAGGAACTATACATGTGTGCATGCACATGCACAAACACACACACACACATACACACACACACATTTATTTATTGTTTCCCCAATTACTTCCAAAGTTATTCAGCTGTGACTACATTAGATTAGACAATTAACTTGCAAATACCTCATTTGGCACAAATGCTTTAAGAATATTATTATTCAGAGCTATTTTTGTTTCTCTATTTCTCTAGAGTTTGGAATTACCCATAGCTTTAAAATTACTAGGGTTTTGGATACATTTTGAATTTAAAAGCCACCTGTAATATTGCGTTAGTCCCCTTTGTTTCCCAGTGTCACGTAGAAAAAGGTGCTCAAATGACACTTCTGGAAGGCAAGTGAATTCACTGTAATGCAGACATATACCAACAAATCAGCTTTCCATTAAATGACTGTTTACTGTATTAAGGCAATAAGAATGATAGAAAGAACAATGTTGCCAACCAGGTACCAAATCCATGTTGTCTAGAGAAAAGTAGACTCATACATATGCAAAGAACAGATAGCACATGCCATGTAAATGACAAAATTACTTACACATGAACACTACGATAATAATGGTAATAAAAATGATGATTAATATTTATTGAGCATTTACTATATGCTAGGATCTGTGCTAAACTCTTCCAGACATTTCATCATTGAATCTTCACAAAAATTCTATAAGGCATGAACTACTACTATACATTTTACAGAATGAGAAGGATTTAAAGAGTTTTATATACACTTAGTTTTACCCAAATGGTAATGGGTAGAAGTAGAACAGGTTTTTCTGAGTTTATAACTTTCTAATACTCTAAAATGGACAGTTTACCCTATTAGGGGCATCACTAAGATGGTAGAATTAAATGATGAATAAAATCCAATATATTCCCTACAAAATAGAATTTAAAAATATTTTCTATGTTACAGCACAATGAAGACAAAATTCTGTAATTGAGCTCATAGGAAGACATAGATTTCCCCAGGAATTAGAGTTCACCTCTGGATAGAATTAGCAGCAGCCAAGCATATTTCTACAATGTTTTGAAGCTTTGATATATTGAGCTATCTACAGCATAAACATTGGTAAATTTAGTGTGGCATATGCTGGATATTTCAAGTTTTAAAATTCCAGCCTAGATGATTTAACAGGATTAAAAAAAACACTGTTCTCTAATATTGCAGAAGTTACCATGGTATATTTCAAGTCACAGTTTCAAAACAGCATCAGCATACATGATCATATTACTAATTGAGTCCATAGCAAATATCGAAACAGGTGCACACATAAAGATCTACTTTGATAATTGAAATTTATTTTGAATAAGCAGTAAACAATATATCTTAAGTTGTCATTACTAAGACATTCAAATGAAAGGAGATTCATGAATGATTATGCAAATTTCAAAGCCACATTCAAAATGCAGTTTAACAGCAATGTGCAAAACATAAAAAGATTCTGTTTCTTGTTTTCTTAGCTGACTTAATCTACTTGTATTTCAGAAATCTAATATTTAAAGAGGAAGAAATTGTCAATTTAGTTGTCATTGGCACAGATATAGCTATGGGAAATTCTTATAAATATTTTTAGTCAATTAGGATTGGCCAGGAAGTTTGAAAATTCATTATACAAACAGAACAATTCGTAGGGGAAAAAAAACAAAGAAAATAGATTTTCAAACAATGAAACAGTATATAAATTAAAGTGATAAAACAAAGGAAGATGAGATTCATTCATTCATTAACCATTCACTCAATAGGTTTTTATTAAGAATTTACTGTGCAATTTGCGGCACCTGGGTGGCTCAGTTGGTTACGCACCGGACTTTTACCCAGGTCATGATCTCATGGTTCATGAGTTTCAGCCTCGCTTCTCAGCACAGAGCCTGCTTCAGATCCTCTGTCCACTACCCCCTCTGGCCCTCCCCTGCTCTCTCTCCCCCCTCCTTTTTCTCTCCCCCCTCCTTTTTCTCTCTCTCTCAAAAATAGACATTTTATAAAAGAAAATGTTACTGTGCAAGATATATCAATAGACAATGACCTCTGCCCTCATGGCACTTTCTAATGAGAAGTACAGAAATGATAAGACTAAGAGTCCAATTCATTTTTAACTATAGCTATGATAAATGCTCAAAGGAGACATTAGCATGAACTCCAAGCGTAATAAAAGAGCTTGAATTAGCGAAGGACAGAAGAAAAGGGAGATGTGGCAGGCACACCAAGATAAATTCATTAATGAAGCAGCATTTGGGGCTGAGATCTGAACTAACTAGGTCAACCAACTAGCAAAGGAAATAAAAAAAAAATCAGATAATTTTGTGTTGTGATTGTTCAGTATTTATGTGAATTTCTCTATCAAAACTTTTCATAGTATAGTAAGGTAGTTGTTGCAGAACTGAATGTGATTTATGTTAGAGTAATGTTCAAGAAATATGCTTTATTTGGAAGCAAAAGTACATGATGGTTAAGTTTACTCTAGAATCACACACTTGCTCCACACTTCCTTCTACTCTTTGTGAAATTGGGCAAGTTTCTTCAGCTTTCCAAGTAATAAATAGCTAAAAAATTGGGATAATAACATTGCCTTTATTATAGTCTTGATATGAGGTTTCCCTGAGATGATAAACATCCACCATATCCCTGGTACAAAGTAATTATTCAATATATCTTGGCTATTATTATAAGCAGAAAAAAGATTGAAAATAAATGTCAAAGAGGACTTATAAGATTACAGGCGTTATTCCACAAGTAACAGGAAGCCATTGAAGTTTTCTGAAAAATTACTTAAGCATACACATTAAATTGTTAGTGACAATCTATAGCTTATATAGTGTTTCCAAACTCATTATTTAATTTAATCCTCATTAATCTTAAAGTGATGATATTTTGATTGACATTTTACAGTTTAACAAACTAGAACTCAAAGCACTTAAATGACTTGCCCGAAAGCTCATAAGGACTTAATAGCTATGATTCACAACTTCAAGCCAAGAATAGTGTAAGTTTTACCATGACACAGCTGGCAGATGATTTTAAAAGACACTGTAAACAGGTTACACAGAAAAACCAAGGGACACCATTATTTTGGTTATTCTGAACTGGACGTGGAAAACTTTTATTTTTTGGAATGTTGTTGGGAAGAACATAGATATCTGATAAATGTTTAAGAAGCTGGAAACTTTGATGTTGGCCCCATCTTTGCCACTTCACTTTGCAACAAGTCACAAATCATTTAACCTCTGTTGTTGTAGGGTCCCTCATTTAAGAAAAGAAAAAAAATCATCCCATTTCTTGGGATTTCCTAATGGCTCAAATGAGACACACTCCTCCCCCCAAATGCCCCAACAAACAAAACAGAAAAATCAAAAGAAAAACATACATGTATTGCCACTTTAATAACAAAGGTCTCTATTCTTACCTTGAACTTAAAGTCTCAGAGGAAAAGTAAAGTCAGAGTCACTGAAATGCAAAGAGATAGTGGCCACTCTGATTGTTTTCCATTTCCTTACACTGCCCACCAGAAATTTTTGGGTGCTCTGTCTCTTCCAGTTTGAACTGTGAACATGCAGACTTGTCGTAGTTTGCTATATATGTCATATGTACTGAGGGACATTTTTCCAAGTCTACCTCTCTATCCAGATGTTAACGAATTGTTGCCTTTATGGCTTTGCTTTCTGTGTCCCATCGTGCTTCAAGACATATAATTTTTTAATTTTTATTTATTTTTGAGACAGAGAGAGAGACAGAGCATGAGTGGGGGAGAGGCAGAGAGAGGGAGACACAGAATCCGAAGCAGGCTCTGGGCTCTGAGCTGTCAGCACAGAGCCTGACGTGGGGCTCAAACTCACGAACCGTGAGATCATGACCTGAGCTGAAGTCAGATGCTTAACCGACTGAGCCACCCAGGTGCCCCGTGGCATATAATCTTCTTTTATAAAGAAGGAAGAGTAAAAGTCAAAGATCCTGATGTATTCTTCTCATCTTCTTTTATTGTTCTCAAGGTCTCTGAGGCAGTTTTTTAGGGAGGCAAAGGGGTTGGAATTTCCTACTCATTCTCTTCTTTTTCTATTCTGACCTTATAGTCTCTTCCTCTTCTAATTATCCCCAACTGAATTTTATACCTTATTACATCTTATAGAAAATTTGAAGATTTCTGAAAATGTCCTTAGATATAATGCCATGCATACTAGAAATTTCCTTAGTGAAACTCATGTTTTTGGAGAGTTTAATATGCTAACATATTGTAAAACTTTATAAAACTACCACTTAAAAAATTGGACTCTCACCTACAGAACTTTTGTAAAAGCTAGTATCTGAAATAATCTAATTGCTTGAAAGAATAACTTGCATTAAGAATTCCCCCTTTCCTAGAGTAGATACTCTGATATAGTCCTACACATGGTTGTAAGAAACTAATGTAAAGATTCTTCATGTAACAAGAGGTTTGCAGAGTGGTGAGGTGACAGACTGAAATATGTTATAGCTTGGTTTTGTTGGAGGGTCAGAGACAACATTGTGTTTTATATACTTCAGAGAAAATTTGGGCCATAAGATAATATCTGTATTATAGAAAAGCAGTCAGCATATAAAAGAATTTTACTATTCTACAAAGGTAGCTTTGATTTATAACAATTAATGTTCTTTGCCACAACAGCTTAGAAACTTAGACTACTAGAATAAGCATTTGAACTACCCAGTCCAATATCCTTATTTTACACAGGAGAATGCTGAACCCAGAAGAGAGGTGAAATGGTTAATTAAGGTCATACTGCTAGTTAGAGGCTCCAACTACAACCCCAACATACTGATCCTGGTGAGGTACACTATGTTACACTTCATTTTTTTTCTTCTGTGTGCTCCATGTTTTGTTCACCTCAAAAGAGAAAGTCTCTGCCTGAGATTGACTTGTCAGGTATAGGCAAGAACAAAGCAAGAATCCAGCCTACTTCTCAACACATGAGTCAATTTCAAGAAAATTGATATATGCTGACAAACAATACTATTAAGGAAGAGGTGTTTTCTGGACCAAAGAAATGACCTTCACACAGGTGGAAGTAGAAGCAGTGTTGAATGCCCTGTATGATGGAGGAGCAAATGAATTATATATAAAGATAGTTCAAATTGATTACGGCAGCAAGAGATTAGTCAAGGACATTCATAGGCAACTTTACTAAAACATTTCTCCATCCATCCTCAAGAACATATTCCAAATCCTTGGCCTGGAAGAAAACAGCATCTGGACTGAGAACTCCTAAACCATCATACTGTGTCAGAGAACAATTCCACTTCTACTAAAAGCCCCCCAAATTTAAAAACTTAAAACTAGGTAAATATGCTAAATAGAGTTCATGTGACATTACTATGAAATACAGGCAGTGCAGATGATGAATGCAGGGCGAGATTACAGTTTGCAAATCTGAATAATGAATGATTCTTCACATTAACCTAAGCAAAGAAGAGAGAAAGCCAATGACCAACTGAGGAAGGCTTCCCAGAAGAATGTAGGAGAGAAAATATGCTGGGTGTAATTGCCAAGTTTTACCTCAGAAGCTGAAGGGCACTGGGCAGTGACTGTGAATAAAGAGTGAGATGCTATTTTAGAATTTGCTCCTGGGAGAGAATACTAGCTGTAATGTGGAGGGCTGTATTCACAAATATAAAAAACATGGAATGTGTTAAGTTATACTGATGTGAAACCCTAAGAATAAACTCCAAAGATGACCTGGAATGATTGCCCTGAATGCTTATATTTTCTTTCACTGTATACAGACATCTCATCCCTAAAGCAAATGAAAAGTAATCACCATAAAGCTTATGAAGTAATGTGGTGTGATCAAAAGTCACTCTGCTGCCTCACTGTACTCACATAAATGTTCTCACTGAAGTGAAATTTCTTACAAGTTGTTTTTTTTTTTTTTTTGAGAAGAGGGAGGGACAGAGGGAGAGAGAGAATTTTAAGCAGGTTCCATACCCAGCACAGAGCCTGACACGGGGCTTGATCTAACAACTGTGAGATCATGACCTGAGCCGAAATCAAGAGTCAGATGCTTAACCGATTGAAGGTTAAGCCAAGGTTCTCCAAAGCAAAGTTTTTCATCCCCCTCATCAGATGGTCATCCATGATCTCTGAGGCCCATTTTATGTTTATATTATCACAAGTAAAATGACTCAATAAATAATGGCGGGAGAAGAAACAGGTGAAGAGTAAAGACCACGTGTGATGATAGATGAGAAAATAAATCACCAAGGCAACTGAGAAAAGACACATGTGTAAGTCCTAAAAGAAGCCAAGAATGCAAGGGCTTTACTTTTCCCCAAGGAAGTGCACAGTTTCTATCTATCACCAAACCTTCAGTGGAGTTTTCACTGTTTGGGAAATGGCAGTAACTGTACTCTGGTAAAACCACCTTTCTGATCATGGTGTCTCCATGAGCAAACAAGACAGGAGAACCTGCATTTAAAAACACATTTAAGAAGCTAGCAATCCAGAAACCATCATGTAGATATAAGGAAACAAGTTATATGAGATTGAGATGAATGTATTAGTTGATTTGGTGAAACACAAGGTCTTTTCCATAAAAGATAAACAGGCTATGGGGTTATTTAAGGCACCCCATGGCCATGGGTGGGAGGCTAACATTATTTAGGTTAGGCTACTTACTCTATGAAAATTTATTCAAAAGTCTGACTGTAACCTTAGGAAATGGTTTTGCATGACTGGAATATGCTTATGAGACTCACCAATGACTATTTTATTTGGCCAAGAAATGTGGACACAAAGATGAATAATAACTGCCCTCTCTATAAGATGCTCAGAATATTTATGCCCTTGTTTTTTCATAATCATTAGTTAATAATCCCCTTACCCTTTGTCACATAATGAAATGAATCTCCTACTTCCTTCAATTAAACATATGCAAGTATCCAGAATATTTCTGAGAATTTTTACAGATGTTTATTATTATTTTTTTGTAGAAGCACAAGATTAATGTTGGAGCAGCTAACCAGAGGCTTCAGGCAGACTCGGTTTTATAGAGAACATACAAGTAAATTTTTCAGTGTTACATTTGCAAATGATCACGTATCCCTTGTAGGAGGGGGAATCCAGATGACAAAGTTTGTCTTAAGGCCAACAAGCCAGGTTAAATTGAGAGAAAGACACAGAGTCCATTCTCTTAAGCCTCTCTTTAAGAGGAGGCTAAAAAAAGTAGAGAAACCAAAGAAAACTACTTTACTATGAGCTCTACAGAATAACGGTTTCAGTTTCATGAAGAAAGGTCTATGAATTGCATCTTTTCCCTCTTTCCAGAATTCAAACCCAAATGAAGATGATGCAAGGGGGAGACAGAGACTTAAAAACAAACAATTAATACAAAAAAACCTTTATTATGGACTAGACCTGGAATGGAAGACCAGATATCTAGGTGTAGCCAAAGGGCCTTACTGAGGCTTTTTTCATTGATCAGGCAGACTGACCCAACCAACTTCTGGATCCATGGGACCACAGCATGATACCTTTTCAGGGTTAGTCCACTTGCTGCATCTCAGAGACCAGAAAGCAGCCTCAGAGATAATTTGTCAGGGACTGTGCCACACAATCCCACTTCCTTCTGCCAAACTCACTTATCAGATAATTTACTTCTCTTCTCCAAAGGAGAGAAAATGCATTGAGAGCAGGGAGGGTGGAGCTGGGTGTGCTATGCTTTCCTTCCCAAGAAAAAGTGGTAAGTTTGGAACACATGGTTTTCCCAACAATACAGAGAATATAAGGAATCAACAGCTGAGTAGCTAGAAATGAGGGAGATGATGGAGATAATGCTCTTAGCAGACTTTATCCTCCCTGTATTTGGTATAAATAACCATGGTACATTTTTTTTTTTATCCCCAGACATGGCCTGGAAGTATTCACCTAAGGCCCACAGCATCCTGGAGTACATGCTTGATATTAATAAAATGTAAAGCTACTGGGTGGCTCAGTAGTTGAGCTTCTGATTCTTGGTTTCAGCTCAGGTCGTGGTCTTGAGGTTCGTGAGTTAAAGCCCTGCATTGGGCTCTGTGCTGGCAGTGTGGAACCTACTTGGGATTCTCTCTCTCTCCTCTCCTTCTGCCCCTCCCCCACTCATATGCACTCTCTTTCTCTTTCTCTCAAAAATAAATAAAAACTTTAAAAATAAATAAAATGTAAAGTTATGTTTCAAATATTTTTATTCCTGTATGTAGATAATTATTTGCAATTGGACAAACATTATAATCAATTTTATGGTATATAGATTACTAGGTTAATTAGAATATCAATTATCCTGAATGTATCCCCACCCCATGTCCGCCATTTGAATCAATGAGAGGTATTTGACTAAATGAATATTTCTTTGTAAAGATCCACTGTGTTCAAGGCATGTTTTGATAACAGACATAAAGAAATGAATTAGACACATTCCTTGCCCTGAAAAGTTCTTATCACATAGAAGTTACAGTCATGTAGCTAATTAGGTGCAACACAACAATAATGCATTGTTACAGGCAGTGCAAAAGGAACTAAAAAGCATATGCAGATCTGCCTAGTCCTCAGTGAAGGCTGGGATTTGAACAAGGCTTCTGAAAAATAAGAGCTAAATCACCAGGTACTGAAATTACAGAGGGCATTCTAGTTAGCCAAAGGAGCAGTTCTGACAATAATAGAACCTTTTGTGGAATTACAGATAATGCCATTATTGAAGAGTAGAATTCAACTGTAGGGTTGATAAGTTAAAGGTCAAGATGTAGGTTGAGGCAAGCTCTTAAAAGTTATTTTGTGCTGTATTTGTGTTGTTATTGTGTTTTTATGGCTTTGGTTTGTTTTTATTCTCTTCTTTTGAAACAGATATAGCCATTTTTGCTAAAGAATAAATGGGGATTAGATGTCATCTTAGAACCACTGACATTTGCCAAGCTTCAAAGGGTAAACAAATGGGAAAACAGTCTTAGTACTTCTGGGAGAAAAGGGTGGTTTTACTCTGAAAGGGGTTTATCACTGGGGTTGGTGATTGTTCTTCTGTGATGTGGTAGACAATGTACTCAGTTCTTACAGCATCTGTTAGGTTGATAAAGTTAATGTACATGACAAATAAATACATTTGTAGATCTATAGTACTTTCTTCAGGGTCTATAATTGACCGCATTGTTGGAAAGTAATTGTTCTCCCCATTACTGTTACAAAGGAGCTTGACTCCTTCACTGGTGATACCTCAGGAGAGAAAGAACTTGGCTCCACTACTGAATTTTGGACCAAAATTATAAGGGCAGCCTTACCTACTGGGGGAGTGTCTCGCTTTTAAATACTCCAAAATTTTACAAAAGAAACTTGTTTCCCTTCCTGTTCTACCAGAAAGACTCACCATTCCTGAGCTATTTTGGTGCAGGAGCACTTGTCTACAATAACTGATTATCTCTGCCACGTCATCTCCCTGAGGCCAAGAAGATCAAATGAGTTTAAATCAAATGTCTCCAGCTAGGTTGGCTGGCACCTATCCATGAAGCAAATTACTGGAGAGTAAGTATCCTTCTCCATAATATTTGTTATTACAGATGATCACACTGTTTTAGTATAGGTAACGGCTATGCAAAATGGGATTCAGTCCATTTCTTTGCTTGGACACAAATTGTCAAGCTAGTGAAGGGTAGCAGAATATGCCATCCCCAAATATGCTCCTTCAGCATACTGATTATTTTCAGTTGTAGTCACTTTAAAAACAGCTAATATATGGGGCGCCTGGGTGGCGCAGTCGGTTAAGCGTCCGACTTCAACCAGGTCACGATCTCGCGGTCCGTGAGTTCGAGCCCCGCGTCAGGCTCTGGGCTGATGGCTCAGAGCCTGGAGCCTGTTTCCGATTCTGTGTCTCCCTCTCTCTCTGCCCCTCTCCCGTTCATGCTCTGTCTCTCTCTGTCCCAAAAATAAATAAACGTTGAAAAAAAAATTTAAAAAAAAAACAGCTAATACAGGAAGAGGCTTTCTCTGAACTCCTCCTATCTGCCTAGAGACAGATCTTCCAAAACAAACTCAACTGTCCTAAACTTCTTCCCAGAGGGATTTTGTTAACCAGGGAGGACTGACTCTTACCACAGGAGGGGAGTCTACACTGAGGCAAACTTTGTCATGAACTGTCATACCTCCCATCTATTCTTCTAAGAGCCTATTTATTTTTTCCTAAGAATCATTTACTCTCCCCAAAGAGTCCTAAAAACCCCCGACCCTTCCCCTGTTGAAATTGTATTTAAGCCTGAATTCTAAGCCACCTCAGGAAATTACTCAGTTTCCCCAGGAGGTATACATGTTAATAACCTGTTTTTTTCTTGCTCATCTGTCTTTTATTATAGAAGTCTCATCTAAGAACTCAGAAGAAACAAAATTATTTTTCCTCCTCTACATTAGTTTGTATTAAGCCTCTGTCGTTCATTCACCACATAACGTGTAATGACATTGGACTGATCCCATGGTGCTTTCCTCCATCACTTGATGTGTGTATAAGAACCCCCAGGCTTCAAGCAGGAGGGAAAAGAATATCCTTAGAAGAAGGTAAAGTGGACTTTGGATATCTTGCTATTACCTGTTTGGGGAGAGAAGTCAAGGATTTTGCATTTTGGGGACAGACTAGAACAAGTTTTGAACTCTTTCAATCTGTAGAACTTCACCCTGGTTTTATGAAAGTGCTAGAGAAAGAAAAAGTCTGTGGTTATAATCAAGGGAGACAGACATGATCAAATATGTAGCAGTCCACACTGGTAATGGTATGGGATGCTGGAGCTACCTGACTAGCAAGGAAGTTACAGCAAATATTCAAGCCCAGACTAAGAAATGCAAAGATAGCACTGGTGAAGAGAAAGGACAAAACCAAGGTTTCCTCACAGAGGAGAATACATACATCCACACACTACTAATCTATCTTTCATTTTTAGGGCATTATTTCTCAGGAAACATTCATTCTAATACAAGTACCACAGGTTGGCTCATGTTCAATGTATTATTTATGTGAAGGAAATGGATTAGGCCATGTCTAACCATTAATGACGGTTTGAGTCCTTGCTCTCTGGGGGATATCAGCTACTTTCCTGCTCTTGGCTTTATTACTTGTATGTAAAAATGAATCCTCCACCTGTGTGAAGTTGTCCTCCTCCTACTGTCCTCTTCCTGTGTGAACAGTCTGTGTTTTCACCTTAAAAGAAGTATCAGGTGCTGGTTTTGTGTAGAGTAAATTGCTGCAAAGCTAAAGAAGCTGCCCAGAAGCAATAATTGAAGGGGCTGACAAGAATGGTGTTAAGTGTCCAAATGGTGTTCTTATGAAATGCTCAGGAGTAACTGGCAGTTAGAAAAAGTTAGGGTTGAAGGCAAAACCTAAAGTGTAGTCTTGAGTTTCACGCTCTGATTACACATATATTTCCCTGAGCCTTTAGTAGCCAATATATTTTGTGGCAAAATATTTTTCTGAGGTATAGACTTGTAAAACAAAGACATGTAATTACTTATTTAAAAGTATAACCCTTGGGACACCTGGGTGGCTCAGTCGGTTAAGCGTCTGACTTTGGCTCAGGTCATGATCTCATAATTCGTGAGTTCAAGCCCCACATCAGGCTCTGTGCTGACAGCCCAGAGACTGGGGCCTGCTTCAGATTCTGTGTTACCTCCCTCGCTGCCCCTCCCCTGCTCCCACTCTGTGTGTGTGTCTCTCTCTCAAAAATAAATAAACATTAAACATTTTTTTAAACAAAATAAAAAAAAATAAAAGTATAATCCTTTATTTTAAAGATGAGGTATTTTGTACCATTCACTGGAGTGAGCATAAAGTGAACAAATGGCTAAGGAAGTACAGTTTGAAGTTACCCTGTAACCACATCATAGCATTTTCACTGTTTCTGAAGCTATACATTTTAGGAAAGAGCACCACTGTAATCCACTACTGTCATAGATACCAAGCAAACAGAAAAGAACAAAACAAACAGAAAATACGACCAACAAAAACTCTAAAATGTATCTCATTTTCAAAGGGATGAATAAAGGCCTAATAACCCCACAAAAACTTCCAAATAAAGTTTCAAGTAGATATTAGGCTGACATTTCCTTAGCAGAGACTTCAATTAGAAATCTTCTGTAGGCGAAGGGTGGGAAGGCATGAGTAGATGAAATTTAACTTACTTCTCCAGCACATGCTGTGAGCCCTACATTCTCACCTCCACAAACTAGCAAATCAAAGGTTTTGAGGATTCAAGCATTTTTCTTCCAGCAGTGGGTGGTCCAAGTGCCTCAACCCAGCTGTCTTTTCATATTAGAAAGAAACTGAGATCATTGTCACTCATACAACATCCCGTTTGTTCTGCTGCTCTTGCTGAATTTTCTGAATTTTATATGGGGTCTCTCTCCCACTAAGAGGATGAACCCGTGCTGCAACTTCTCTGTTTAAACTGTGGGATAATTCCTTCTTTCAGAAAAAGAAAAAGTAGCAACATTCATTTTTACAAAGAAGTCAGGCATTAAGGGACTGTCTGCAATACAGAAATAAACTGCAGATCCTTCAATTGTCACATTTCAGAGATTTGCACGGCAAGCCTTAAAATAGTTTCTCTTGTTTTTTTAAAAAAAAGATTTATCAAGAGTGATTACTAAATCATATGATTTCAAGGGACTTTCTCCAGAATGGCCAACCATTCAGCAATAAGTGCCAATGACATATTCCATATGAGGGCAAGTGTTCCTTCTTCATGGGAAATATGCCTTCTGTGAAGTGTTGTTTGCAGTTCCTTAACTCTGTACCTGGGGGTTGGGGGAAGGCAATGGAGGAAATGGAGGAGAGATAAATGGAAATCATCTCACTCAGAATTATGGGAAATTATTTTGAAAAATATTTTTGAAATCAATAATAATGCAGAATTATTTAATTACTATATTGGACACCTGAAACTAATGTAACACTGTATGTTAACTGGAATTAAAATAAAAAGTTAAAATAAAGTAAAGTAAAATAAAATAAAATAAAATAAAATAAAAGACACAAGTTGTCCTCCTAGGAATTCTAGGACTGTGCTGGGTGGGCTGGAAAGAGAAACAAAAATAAATTTAAGAAGGCATTTTTCTACCATGAAACTGTTTCAGGAAAGGGATTTAGATACAATTAGAAAGTAGTATACAATAAGCTAGGGAAAAAAGGAAAAGACAGTCCATGAAGGCTTCCAACTTTACCTTCCTCCCCCCTCCATCTTGGTATTTTAACTAATGCCTTTATAGGATCTCATTACACTACACGTATTAATTAAAAGTCTCCCGGGGCGCCTGGGTGGCACAGTCGGTTAAGCGTCCGACTTCAGCCAGGTCACGATCTTGCGGTCCGTGAGTTGGAGCCCCGCGTCAGGCTCTGGGCTGATGGCTCAGAGCCTGGAGCCTGTTTCCGATTCTGTGTCTCCCTCTCTCTCTGCCCCTCTCCCGTTCATGCTCTGTCTCTCTCTGTCCCAAAAATAAATAAACGTTGAAAAAAAAAATTTAATTAAAAGTCTCCCATTCAGACAAAAGGCTAGATTAAGCAAAAAGAAAAAAGGACCCTAAAAATAAAATAGCATATGATGGAGTATAAAGGCCAACTAGAGTTGGGTCTTATGCAGGCCCAGGACAACTAGAAGCCTCTCTGTGTCTGCCTCTCCTTTGTTCTTACAAAGATCTAGACTATCCCATGCATCCTAAGTTTCCATTCTCAGTGCCAGTGACACTGAGAAATGAAGGACCTGTTCTTGCTCAATCCCAATTCTCAATTTCTGGAAAATAGAATTAGATTGTCACAGCTTGGGTAATCAGCTATGGCTAGGGGATTCAGAATCACAACTTAAATGTAATCATGGTTGGTGAAGAACCAAACCGTGGCTCAGAGTTCAGTTACTGGAGAAAAGCAGATAGCTCTTGAACTGACAAGGTACCCCCCAAAGAGAGTTTATTGTACTCATTTGTATAATGTACTAGAAGAGAGTTTCAAAAATGCCATGTTTTATCAGGAGCCACATATACTTCATATTTCTCTCTTACATTTCCAGGAGAAATAAGCATGTCACTCTGCAACTCAATAGATACTCGGTTTCTATTTTTCAGTTAGTGTGTGCATGTGTAAGACCAAATAATTTGACTTCCTTTTATAATAGAAAAATGGAAGGGCAGTGAGCCCAAAATCATCTTCTCATTCTTGACTCTACCACTGTATCTACAAAATTCTTCTGCCATATGCTCTCTTCAATGTTTAGGCAGATCTCTACCATGGGGAAGCCATATGTTGACTTTGCAAAAGCATATCTTGTATTTAGCAGAAATGAGCCCACCATATTGTGGATGCAGGCATTAGGAACCTCAATACCTTTCATCTGAATACAAAGAGGGCATTAAACGTGTCTCTAAATGGTGCAGCTAGAGGTATGATTGCTTAATTCGAATAAATGAATGTGGATCCGTGACAGGTGATCTTTACCATGTTTAGAATCCCATAAAGATATTTTAGAATCCAAACCCAAAACAGAGGTTCTTCACCATACTTTGATCTCCACTTAAAGGTTCTTGCTGTTTTCCTCATGGTTTACAACTTGAAGATGTTTTGGAACTGACTTTCAAAAGGACAATTTCCCAGCATTCTTGGAAGAAAAAAGTAAAGGACAGCTTAAAAAATTACATTTGAAAAACTTAAAGATGTCATTTGGAAATTATGATGGATTTTCAACTAAACCTATTGCCAGAGATAAAGCTTTAATTAAAATAAAACTAATAATTGCTATCCTTGTGTTAATAACCTATATGCTCCATGTATTCTCATACATTTAACTTTAGTAGTAGACGTTTCTTTTAAAAGAAATAAATTATTCTGTTTTGGTTGGGTGCCTAAAATGAGATCATTCTTTTCTACCCTAAAGGGTGTATATCATGAACTAGTGTGGAACAGTGAACATTCTATGTTTTTGAAGCAAAAGAAGGTAATTCACAGAGATTTTTTTAAAAGGTCTTTTTTAAGGTTTTTAGAGAACTTGTTAAAAAACACCCACGACCATATTTCAAGTCATATTCCCTCTCCTGTCTCTTCTCCCCACAAAATGCTCACAGACTGCCAATTTAAAGAAAAAACATAGTCAAGCCAGATAAAAAGCATCCAAATGAAGAGAAGGTTAATCGTGGAAGGAGATGGAGGTGGTCTGGACAATCTGTTGATTTCTTTGCAATAACTGAATTTAGCCATCTCTTCCCCAGTCCCCTGAGGATGAAAGGTGGCATTCATTAGCCCCCAGACTCTAGGTTATAACAGTGTTCATCCCCAGTCATGCATCTTGCACCTTCATCATCAACCTTCTGACCTAAGAGTCTTGGGAGGGGAGCCTGGGAAGGACGCCTTGGGAACTCAAGTTAAAATAAACAGGAATGTGAATAAGAGTGTGAACACTTAGTAATGGTAAGCAGTAAGCTAGGTCTTTTGTCTTTTCATCTAACCCAAATAAAACCAGGTAAGGATATGATCGCCAAAGGCATTTTCAGCCTCATTTTTGGCTCCTGGCATGACAGCCCAGTGAGTAGTAATGACAGACATAAATGAGAATATGAATTTTAAACCTGTTTAACTGTTGCCTTTTAGTCCTCCCATCCCCCTTTATGATAGCAGAAATTAGGCTCTCATACTGAGTTATGACCATCTCTTACTAAGGTTTTAATCTTGGTAGCTACTTACAGTTATTGTAATGCACAAACTGTCAGTGTCCTTATCTGTAAAATGGGAATGATAATACTACCTATTTTTTGGAATTATTCTAAGGACAGAATGAGACACTGGATAGATAATAGTCTAGGGTCTGGTCTATAGTAAGAGATCAAAGGACATTAAGTACCTTCATGCTTATAACTTTTGTTAGAAATGTTAATTATATACCCATAATGTACATTTATAGACACAATTATATTGTTATGAATCAGAAGATTTGGGTTTTATTTCTGGCTGTGTCACTAAGAAGCTAAGATCCTTAAGTCAGATACTTAGCACCTCTTATCTCAGCTTATAAAATTAGAAGTTTGGATTAGATGACTATTAAGGTCACTTTTGGCTCTATTATTCTACGTTTGATTTTCCCATAGCAACTGTTTTCTTCAATGAGACTGGCTGGCTAGAGATCTGCTCTCTACAATGTAGTTCTCTTTTTAGAAATGTACAGATCAGAATTAAGCTTTTCTTCCAGGAATCCATATGATGGTCAGCACTGAGTGTCACTTTCTTGGGATTCCTGAGCCCATACCCTGGGGAAAATGCTCATTTCCTTACCAGTGAATATTTTTCTAAATATATATGTACAATGAAAAATAGTCCTGGATAAACAGTGGGATCTGATGGAAATATTTATGTATCAGATTCCAGAGCATGGGGAACAGCAAAATGGTCACCGAAATGGAGGGCTGAATTGGAGAAGACCTCCGTAGTAATCCAACAATAGCATTCCTTCCATGCTGTCCAGGCACCAAATCCAAGTTGATATGTGGTTGTGGCAATGGAAGGGTATAGGATCCCAAAAGGATACTGACAAGGGATAGCGATGGCAATGGTTAGAGGAAGGTGTTGGCTAGAAACTAGACAGGCAGTGGCTTTCATTCAAGAGGTTTACCCACAGGGAGCCGATAAGCAGACATGAATGTGTTTCAGGGCCAAGGTAATTCAAAGCAAAAGCCCAATCCTGGAAACTGGGGCAACATGGACAGGAAGGATGAGAAGTTACAGTGGCAAATTCCTAGACTCCACTGATCTTCATTGTGGCAACTGAATGTGCAATTGCAAAAAGAAGAGAAAACAATTTGGAGTCACTCCTTGTTTCAAGAGGCCAGTAAGAATCCTAACAAAAAGCTCTATACAGCAGATAGTGGTCCAGAGCCATTGAAATATGGGGTGTGGGGAAAATAAATGTACAGAAAGATAGTATGCAGTTTTTCTCTGGGTTGTTTAAAGGATAAACACCATAAAGCATTGAAAACATTGATCTGTATCTGATCTGTGCCACAACTTTTCATTTTGTTCTGAAGCCAGCAGAAAGAAGACCAAGTAACATCTCTAATAGGCTCTTTCTATTATGAATCAAGATTTCAGATGGCACTAGACTTAAAACAGTCATAGTGGTCCCATAACCATTATTTGCAATGTGGAGGTCAGTAGGATGTTTGGTATAAAGTTAAAAATAGCTAACTTCTAGGGAAGGCAAAAGCCCAGGGATGGATGATGATCCTAAGAGAAAAGCTAAGCATAGTTGGAATCAACTCTAAACAGAAATGTGGCAGGACGAGGAAGAAAAAGGAAAAGCAGAGGGATCAAGTGGGAAATATGCTAATGATCCATTTCCAAAATAGACTTTTTACTATATTAGTATGCCTCTCTCTACACTTCCACTTATAGCCCCCAAAGAGAAACCTGTTCCTCAGTAGACCTAGCTTCTTACATGGAGCCCATAGTAAGTTCACTGATTTAGAAGAAAGGAATGTAGGAGGAATGGACAAACCAAATGAGAGATAATCAGAGCTATTTACCTATGTCAATCAACATGGTTCTTTATCCTAAACATTAACAGACAACCAATGAAACCTGACACTTGATAAAAAATAAATAAATAAACCAACAAAACAAATAGGACAAAGAGCCAAGATGAACAAGTGGAGCAACTAACCACAGGGATAAAAACATTGAATTCATGGAAAATAATTTTCATTTAAAAAATTCTGATTAGCATCTACAGAGAAATTTTAAGCAAGTTGTATCCAAGTAAATAAGAACAAGCTGCCATCTTATATCTAATCAAGCAATAGGAAAAAGTTCTTGAAAATGAAAAATACACTTAAGGACAAAACAAACAAGCAAAACAAGTATTCTAGCAAAGATGAAGGAAATATTCCAAGATAAACAAGAAAAACACACAGCCAGGAAAAAAAAAAAAAAAAAAAAGGTATGGAGAATGAATCCTGAAACAACCGTATCTATTTAATAGGAGGTCCAGGAATGAAAAGCTATGGAAACAAATGGGAAAAAATTATCAAAGAAAAACAAAACAAAACAGAAAAAGCTTAGGAAAGGCACAGAAAATGTTCACTTTAAAAGGATCTGCTTAGCGCTGAACAAAATGAAATAGTATCCAGTATTTACTGCATTCTTCAAATGTGTTGTTTTAATCTTTGCAACAATTGTACAGTATATTTGATTGTCGAGTCTTCACTTTACCTTAAGGGTTAAACATGCTTACTTTATGACTGAGTAAAAGGAAGTGTGATTCAATCTTTAACTTACACAAATGCCTACAATTAGGGGCACATCCAGCTTTAGAATCAAATCTTGCCTGAGAGACTTTCCCCTTAGTCACAAATTGAACATGTACACAAAAAAAAGACCTATGCCTAGATAGTGTTACGATGATCACAACTATCAACAAATTGTGCCCAACCCAAATATCAATAAATTTAAGACAAAAAAGATATTTTCAAGTCTCTAAAAGCTAGGAAAGTTTATTTCCTATGTACCTGTTTCTTAAAAACAAAAAGAAAAATTAAGAAGCTACTGTAGCAAAATGAAAGAAAAATCAAGCAAAGGTAGAGGGTTTAACAAACAGTAGAAGTAACCAAGAGTTTCAATGGCCCACAGGATCATCGTTGTTCAGAAAAACCAGAAATCATTGGTTTACATTAGAATAAGGAGTGTCCTCAAGAATAAAACTGATTCTTATCACCAGAAAGTGCAAGATGTTAGTATGTTTTACCAAAATAGGAAAAAAGGCAATTAAAAACTTGGCAAAAGTGGCAACATGGTGAAATCATGGTCTTTGCATGAAGCAAACTGTGGTATTTAACAGTTATTTCCAGGAGTTTGGAGCATTGAGTTACAGAATCCATTGGATCTTGATGCTTGGAACATTCTTCATGTGGTACAGATTTAGTGACCTAAGATATTTCCTTTCTTCACAGATCCAGTCATACCATTTGGTTGTATAATTAGTAATCCTTACACAATCATGTCATATAGTCTAATAAGTGGTATTTAAGGTCTAGAATAAAACTAAAACCAAACAGAAGACCTTGATGTATTTACAAAAGGAAATATAAATGTTATAAAACTTGATAATATAAGATAATGACACAGCTAATAAAGTCAGGAGATAAGAAAGGAGAGGTATAGAAATGTGGATGTGTTTGTTTTTCTTATCTTACAATGTGGAATCCAACTGATAGTAAAGGGAGTGGACCCGAAAATACAGGATTAAGAATATTATTGAACATTATAAATGTAAACATGAGAAAAATTAAAAGATAAGTTGGAGAAAGAAGTGTAGAGAGAGGGTGGTAGGGTAAATGTGCTCAATTCATCATATATTAGGGATGAGAATCAATACACAGAATCAAGAAGCACTAATAAAATAATTAAAAGCAATAGTTAAAAGTGCAGAATGAGGAAGAATGGAAGTCAAAAATGGAAAACTTGACTTTTCTTTTGATCTCCTTCTGTGAGTATATGTTTTATCCCTTTTCTGTGACTGCATATATTACACTTCCAACGTTTATTTATTTTTGGGACAGAGAGAGACAGAGCATGAACGGGGGAGGGGCAGAGAGAGAGGGAGACACAGAATCGGAAACAGGCTCCAGGCTCTGAGCCATCAGCCCAGAGCCTGACGCGGGGCTCGAACTCACGGACCGTGAGTTCGTGACCTGGCTGAAGTCGGACGCTTAACCGACTGCGCCACCCAGGCGCCCCTACACTTCCAAGTAAATATTTTAAAAGGCATGTTACAATGTGGTGCAAGAATCAGTGACTTCACAGAGGACAACATATTATTCAGCTCATTCCTCTTAAAGTAGAAATGTTGACCATCACCCCTTTGATATTTAATTCTCGAGATCTGCTGTTGCCATTGAGTTTCACATATTTTAACTAACAATTTAATACTCGTGCCATGGAGAAAATACAGTGATTTTAAATGTAAAGAAAAAAAATCTGGCCTATCAGGAATCAATGATAATATTTTATATCAAGTCCAGACTACTCTCTCTACCATTTCCACTGGTTCTCTCTCAATCTGTATTGAATTCACTCTTCTGGCTTTCAGTCAAAATCACCCTAGAAAATTGAGATGATTCTGACTCATGACCATTATATAGGTTTTAGTCGATCTACATAGAACTTAATTCTGTACCACAGATAATTTATTTTTAAATCTATGCAAAGAGTTTATTACTGTTCATATGGATTTTTTTATTTTTTGTTTTCAAAATAATCCGTTATCTAAGATTATATGCCTCAGGTCTATATGATTGAACATAAATATTAAATTTAGTATTTGAAGTATTTTTTAAAGGTAAAGGTTTATTTTCCGTACTCTTGAAAAGAACATGAAATCTATGCCACACTATATGCAGTGAAAACTATGGATGAATGTTTGCTCAATAGATACTTATTTCTGTTTTTAAATAAATGGTTCAGTAGTTAGGAGACCCAGAACCCAAAGCAAGCTCCAGGCTCTGAGCTGTTAACTTTTATCACTTATGTTCCATCCATGTTTATATGATGGTATTATACCATTAATTGTTCTAACAAACAAAAATTGAGTAGTCACAAGTCTGAATTCTTTGTACTTCAATAAGATAAATTATTTTCTAGGGACAAAAAGCTATACTGCTTATTAAGAAGCAAAAGATCATGTTTTCAATGATTGCTATAGAGTGATACAGAGGAAATTATCTCAATACAGAAAAAAGATCAACAGTGGTGTGTATTGCCAATCTTACCAAAAACGTTCCTGGTTTTTTAGCTTGCTGACTGAATGACTATTTCACTCCATAGACAATGAGGCTAGAGACCCACTGAGAAGGGATCTGTGAGTTTTGCTGGGGTGATGACCATGCCAGAAGCAAAGAAACCTGTTAACAGAAAGGGTTTCCAATAGATTTCCATCTTCTGGTAGAAATTTTCTGAGAAACCCACTGGGAAGTTATGGCCCTTTTCTAAAGATTATAAAGCATGGAAACAAATATCTCAAGGTCCAAGTTCTACAACATTTGCATCCCACCAAGTCCTCCCAAATGCCTTACCCTCTGTCTGATGTTTCTGGCATGTGAACTATTCTGACAATTACTTATTTCCTATTTCTTCCTCAACAAGTGGGATAAATGGAAAAGTAATAGGGGTAGAGAAGAAGAAATGGAATCAGTCAACTCATTGTTCATGGCAGTTCAGCATAGAGCTGGCAATGTCACAGAAAATATGCATTTTAAAATGTATGTTAAAAACTATTACCAGAAGATTTTTAGGTATGTAGTAAAGAGATAGACTAGGTTCTAGAGACAGGGAATTCTCACAGCCTCTAAATTAACAGGGCTAGAAAGATACTGAGCTTTTTCAAAAAGGCACTGGTATAGGGCGAATTTTAATTTTTAAAATTTAATTTTAATTTTGAGAGAATTTTAATGCATTTGCATGCAGTGAGTTAATGTAACAGAAAATCTAGTGTCATTTGGGTCAATAATTCAGGCACTCTTGTTTAAAAATGACATTATTAGAGCATTAGAGCTTGAGTCTTTTGAAAATGTTGAATGTAATGATAAATACAGTGATGAATCCAGCATTTGCTTATCATTAGTCAAGTAGAAATATGTTAAAAATAATTTTATCCTTAATTTAAGATCAGATATATCTTTATTTCCAATAAGTATAGATGGTGGCCTAAAGGAAAACTCTGGGAACCTCCAAAAATTCTCTCATCACCCTACTCCACAATTCAAAAATAGCTCATCAAGTAGCCTCTGGATTATAGAAAATAAATACAAATGTTCTTGGGAGATGTGGCACATATAGTCTGTGAATATCGCTGTTGGCTGAGGCAGCCGCCTGTTGGAAGAGATCAAACTGGCAACTGTTGGAAAGAGCAGCTGCTCTGGTATGAAGTTAGGAACAGAGAAAAGAAACTCCATTATGGGGAGTGGGAGGGGCAGGTCTCAGGGGGCCCTGAGAGCTTGTAAAAAAAAATAGAACTAGGGTGAATGAAACTGCAAAGGAAGGCAGGTAAATGGATGTCTGACAAATTTTCCTGCATATGATATTAAGTAAAATAAATACACTTAAGTATACTAAACATATGTAGGAACATATATTCAGAAGCACTGATTCTTAATTCTTACAGCACAAGTCTATGCCTCAAAAACATGCCTTCTTTGTTTAAATGAATGCATACCAGTTTCTGAAATCCCTTATGGCCTTTGTTAATGTCTTCTTTTTTTCTGAAGATGAAAATGATAGTATTAATGTATTATATTCTCAGTCCTTTGACCTATTGACAAAACCTGTGCTTTGTTTCTATTCTCAACTGCTACTATAGCTCCAAGCCCCAAATCAAAGCTATCTATCACAGTCCAGAGTAGATCCCAATCAATGCCAATAAATTTTAAAAGGCAGCAGCTATGGTACACGATTATTAATTTTTAAACAGAAAAATAATACAGTACAAAACTGCAGCCCCTAGAGCCACTGTTAATGGTATTCACATTATGGTGCTTTGTTTAAGAAGAAATCATTATATTCCCTTAAACATGAGTTTGTTTTCATTAGAAATAAATAATACTAACTGTTTTTTCCATCAATCACAAATATTTATTGAATACCAGGTGTGCATAAGATGAAGAACTAAGCATATAGTGGGTACCAGAAGATACAAAGACAGAACACAAAAGAATGAAATTTTTTTTTGCAAAGAGAAAACCTGGGGATAAAAAAAGTTAACTGAATAAGAGAAATGATACCATTACTGAATGACATGTACAGACAATGAGCACTATAGTATCTGCAAAAGGGAAAGATTGATAATGGGTCAGGGTGGTCAGAGAAGGATTCAGGATTCACCTGAACTTGGTGTTGGAATATGGTCAGATTTGGATCAGTGAAGATACCAAAGGATGGAGTTCGAAACAAAGATACTGGCAAGAACAAAAACACAAAGGCGGTGAGGTACAAGGAAAGATCAACAGACAGCAAGTGATAAGACCACCAGTCTGACTGGAGTGGAAGATTCACAAATAGGAAGAAATAGATATAACCTGACCAATGTAATTTTAGAAGGGATGGTGGTAAGTCTCCAACTTCAGACGATCTATTGGGAGATCCTGCCTGGATTTGTGTTCAGTCTCATGAGGAATCATGGTTATGAATATCTTAACCTTTGTATTTCATCTGGCTTTTACCATCTGTCTATCCTTTTTAGTCTAGTGATATAACAGCTGCCTCCACTATATACATTTTTTAAAAAACAAGTAAATAAATTATTAGTTCTGGATAAACCATCAACCATATGGTCCAAGTACTTTGGTTTTGGGAGTATGTATTTGATTAAATGCTTAAAAATGACATCTGGACAAAGTGGCAGAACCTCGCAGAAGAGTGGCAGGGGACAGTCGCAATGGGGAGGGCTGAGTCCAGCTGTTTTGAGCATTTAAAAAGGAGATTATTAAGTGTACTCTGCCAACAACTTAATTCTTTTAAATTTTCTCTGATTATTCCAAAGTTCTAGGCTATTACGCTTAATGCCCAGAGTCCAGCCTATTTTCCTTCTGTAGGATCCAGGGAATATTCAGAATTTAATCCTAAAAAAGATCTCTCCTCATCTTAATTATAGTACAACCTTAACTCAATAACCACAAACTCAACACTTAGATGTTTTTTTTAGTATACTTTTGAGAAAAAAAGGTAAATCATATGAAAATGAACATATGCTATTTATTTGTTTTATCACCACAACCTGCTGTATCTTGGACTAAATACATACTAAACTCATTTTCCTCTTCCTGCTTTATCTAGAGCACTGATGACTGAAATAGATATTCAGATTGGTGACTCCTAGAACTTTTACTACTATTTACCATCAATGAACTCTTCAAATCCTCATGGAACAAATGACATTTCAGAGAATTGGAATGGCTTCAATAACTACTTCTTTCAGAACACTGACCTTCCATGGTTTCAACCCTTTCCCCTTCTTTACTTACATCCTGGACCTGGCTTCATTTCCAATTCCACATTTCTACCTGCCTACTCCCATCCCCAAGCTTCCCTTTCATCACAGTGAAGGAAGCAGACCAACTTTATGCCTTCATACAGTTCTTGTGTTGGTTGAGAAACAGATATTATATACATAAACAAATAGGTTTACAACATCATATGGTGATTAATGCTAAGGGAAGTACTAATTTAGATAGGGTTATCTGAGGAGACCTCTTAGATAAAGTATCAAAATATAAATATAATGAGAAAGAAAAGCATGCAAGTGTCTAGGAGAGAAATTTTCTAAGGAAACAACATGCCCAGAGGCCCTGAGGTAGGATATACTTTCAAAGTTTTATCATTTTCCTTAAACTACTCTGTCCTCATACTTTTATGCAACCAATCCTAACTCCTACACATTCTTCATGAAGATTTCTCCAGTTATTGACATACATGCTGAATGATTCTTTTTCTGAACTTCTGCAGAAATAATGGCCTTCAGAACACATTCTTTAATACAGTGAACACTCTCCACATACACCCATTTTCTCTACTCACACTGTGAGTTCCTTAATAAAAAAAACATATTTATTGTACTCTATTAATTTAGGGAAATAAGATTCAGGGAACATTATTACTGATAACACCTAACATATGGGATACTTTATAATATTACTATAATAATGTAGAAGAATTTTACCTTTACTTAAAAAGAAATGTGATTCATTACATTTACATTACGTTACGCTCCCTGTCTTTATGAAAAACATCAAATTGGTAGGGATTTAATAATGTTAAAATTGCTTTGAAAAGAGAAATTTGGAAGAGTTATGTTTCCATTATATGTATACATGTGTTGGGAAACATCATCAAAAAGATGTCACCACCAATTGACCAGTAAATTGGACTTGGGCATTTGGAGTCTCCTCCCTCCCTCCCCTGTCCTTGGAATGTGGTTCCATTTGCCTTTCCTGCTCCCAGATGCTGCTCCAAAAACAGAGCCTTGAGATGGTGGTGTGGTGTTGAAAATACTTCTGTGGTATACATGACTGAGCCCAGTTAGGGCCTCTTTATAAACTTAAGACCTGGTGGACAGGTGCAGGGATCCATTCATCTTGGTGCTGCTCAATACTCAGTATGTAAATTCCCTTTGCTATTATAAAAATTTCCACCTACAAATATAGTGATATGACTTTCTTTGGTCTCTCCCTGCCCTCTGGAGTACAGGGGCCAGTTTCAGATTATACCTGGGAAGCTGCCAGGAAGGTTAAAAGCCAAGAATATGCTATACATACTTATTTATAATCATATATAACAAATATACAAACACATTTATATAATTTTGATATTTATTTTAATATTTTCCAAATGAGGTAATATCCAACATTTACTAAGCATTTGATAACTTTCAAAAAACATTCACATATGTTATCAAATAAGAGTCTCAAGGCAACCTGTGAATTATTAAGCAGGGTATTATTTTGTTATCATCAGATGAGTTAAGTGACTTGTCAGAGATCCTGTACCTGGTAAGTGACAGAAATATGGTCCCTAAGCCATTGTTCTTTCTACTATAAACCATAAATTGCCTAATGATCTGTTTCTTCTGATTACTTTATCATTCTGCCTTTTCTATTGAGAGACAAAGAGAATGAGAGAAGGAGTGATAGTTAAATATTGAGGCTTATTTTAGATAATACTTACAGTGTCTGTAGTGGATCAGGTGTACAATTCTTACTCAGTTCTTGAACTGAGTATGGAAAGTCCAGTTGCTTGCAACTCATAGGTTCTTAATAACTATTTGCTGATGAATGAAAGTGTTGTCATATTTTTCTAACTTGAGTGCTTTTTAAAGATACTCTCTCATGTTAATGAAAGAGATTTCACTTTTTTCACCTTTGATGGACAAAACCTAAAGGCTTCACAAAAAACTATTAGAATAAGTGAATTCGGTAAAGCTACAGAATACAAAATTTAAATACAAAAATCAGTCACATTTATATACACTAATAATGAAGTAACAAATATAAATTAAGACAACTGTCTTATTTACAAATGCATCAAAAAGAATAATATACCTAGGAATGAATTTCACCGAGGTGAAAGATGTGTACTTTGAAAACTATAAGACACTGATGAAAGGAATTGAAAATGACACAAAAAGATATACCATGCTCATGGATTGGAAGACTTAATATTCTTTTTAATTTTTTTAATCTTTATTTATTTTTGAGAGAGAGAGAGAAAGAATGTGAGTGGGGGAGGAACAGAGAGAGAGGGAGACACAGAATCTGAAGCAGGCTTCCAGGCTCTAAGCTATCAGCACAGAGCCCGACACAGGGCTTGAACTCATGAACCATGAGATCATGACCTGAGCCGAAGTCGGACACTTAACCAACTGAGCCACCCAGGCACCCCTCAGACTTAGTATTCTTATAATGTCCATACTACTCAAAGCAATCTACAAGTTCAGTACAATCCCAATAAAATACCAATAGCATTTTTTTTTACAAAACTAGAATAATCCTAAAATTTGTGTGGAACCACAAAAGACCTAGAATAGCCAAAGCAATCTTGAGAAAGAAGAACAAAGCCAGTGGTATTACAATCCCAAATTTCAAGATAAACTACAAGTCTGTGATAATGAAAACAACATGGTAGAGGCACAAAAATAAACACATAGATAACGGAACAGGATAGAGAGACCAGAAATAAATCCACGATTATATGGACAATTAATCTATGACAAAGCAGACAAGAATATACTATGGTGAACAGACAGTCCCTAAAATGCATGGTGCTGGGAAAAGTGGACACCAACATGCAAAAGAATGAAACTAGGATACTTCTTTATATCATACATGAAAATAAACTCAAAATGAATTAGAGGAGTACCTGGTGGCTCAGTCAGTTGAGCGTCTAACTCTTGATTTCGGCTTAGACTCTTGATTTCAGTTGAGCGTCTAACTCTTGATTTCACAGTTAGTGGGATTAAGCTACATACTGGGCTCCATGCTGACAGGGTAGAAACTGCTTGGGATTCTCTCCCTCTCTCTCTGCCCCTTCCCCTATTGTGTTCTCTCTCTCAAAATAAACAAACATTATAAAAATGAATTAAAGACCTAAATGGAGATCAGAAACCATAAAATGGTTTAAAATTTTAAAAAAGACATAGGTTGTAATTTCTAGAGACATCAGCCTTAACGTATTTATGGATATGGTTCCTCAGGCAAGGGAAACAAAAGTAAAAGTAAACTGTTCGAACTTTACCAAAATAACATGTCAAGGCAACTCACTGAATGGAAGGGACTATTTGCAAATGATAATATCCAACAAGGAGTTTATATCCAAATTATATAAAGAACCTATACAATCTAATACAAAATAAATAGTCCAATTAAACAATGAGCAGAGGATCTGAATAGACATTTTTCCAAAGAAGACATACAGGTGGCCAATAGATACATGAAAAAATCTTCAACATCACTAATCATCAAGAAAATGCAAATCAAAACCACAATGAGATATCACATCACAACAGTTAGAATGGATAACATCAAAAAGACAAGAAATAACAGCATTGCCAAGGACATGGAGAAAGGTGAACCCTCATGCACGTGGTGGGAATGTAAACTGGTACAACCACTGTAGAGACAGTATGGAGATTGCTCAGAAAATTAAAAATAGAAATATCATATGATCCAGCAATCGCACTGCTGAGCATTTACCCAAAGAAAATGAAAACACTAATTCAAAAAGATATATATATCCCTATGTTTATTGTAGCATTGTAGCCAAGATAGGGAAGCAATCCAAGTATCCACTGATAGATGAATGGGTAAAAAAGTTTGTTGTGTGTGTGTATTTACACACACACACACACACACACACACACACACACACAATGGAATGCTACTCAGACATAAAAAAATAGTGTTGCCATTTGTGACAATATGAATGGACATAAAAGGTACTATGCTAAGGGAAATAAGACTGAGAAAGACAAATACCATACAATTTCACTTACATTTGAAATCTAAAAATGAAAGTGAACAAAGAAATAAAAACAGACTCGTAAATGGGCAGAATAAACTGGTAGTGCTGGGGGTTGGTTGCAAAACAGGTGAAGGGGATCAAGAAGCACAATGTTCTAATTATAAAGTAAATAAATCACAGAGATGAAAACAGCAGAGGGAATACAATCATCAATATTTTAATAACATTGTATGGTAACAGATTGTGACTACAATGTCACTATAGAATTGTTGAATCACTATGCTGTACACTTGAAAGTAATATACCATTGTATGTCAACTATACCTCAATAATAGATTAAAAATATATTTAAAAAAACAACCACATGTAAATTAAAAAGGAGACCCTCATATTCACTGAGGTTTTATGAGAAAGCTCAGAAAATATGCTTTTGATTACTGCCTGACTGCATCATGTCAAACATTGTGGTTACATTCTAGAAATTAGCAATGTCAATGTGGAATTGCAAGATGCAGCAAGATGCAGCCAGTGTCAAATTAAAATAGCTAAGCATGATGGATGATAATAAAGGGGAGACTTTGGGGGAAGCTGTTTATAGGTTGTTCTCAGAACTGACTGCCTAAATAGAAAAGAATACTCTTATACTGTCATATATTACACACGAAATGCAGTCACCAATATTTGATAATTACATGAATATATCAACAAACTTAAAGTTGTAAAAACTTCTCCCATCCTCGGGGATGCTAGCCTCTTCTACAACATTCAAGAATGTTTCCAGTGAATCATTTGATATAGACTTATGGTAAATAAGTTGAGACACAAGACTAGTGTTTACTAATTTCCCTCCTTTCCCAATATACATAATTTCATCATTAGAACCCAGCATAATGTTGATATAACATTAATATTTTTTATAGCTAGCTGAAAAGTTCATTAAAGAAACTCTTATCTGCTACTTATTTGACCTACGTTCTGCATCACTGTCAGTCCTGCACAGCCACATCCGTTATTTTGTGTGGCTTTTTACCCTTTCACTCTGTAGCACAAAAGCAGGTAATTACTTTTTTACTTTACTTTTCCATATGTCTACAGATTCTAAAAACAATAATGACTTTCAGGTTAGACCCTACTGGCAGTTAATAACCCTTTTAAAAGGTCTGAGGTTGTATTTCAAGGCCTCTGCCAATCGGGCAGGTCATTACATTCTTGAAAACAGTATTTCCATTGGTCATTATGGCCTCTCTGGAGAATGTGAACTATTGGTACACCTTCCATCAAATGCTTAAGTGTAACTTCTGAGCTTGTATCTCGGTCAATAACTTGGGATAGATCCACATTTGATAGCACGATGTTCAAAAATTTTCAAAGTCACTAAAGCTCTTCTCTGAGCCTTTAATGAAATATACATCTACTGACTCTTCCATCGATCTACTTATATATCAATTTATTCATCTCTCTATTGTCTCTAATTTCTTCTCCAGCTGAAACCAAACTGGGCTGCAGTTTGTATAAAGAATTATTGGAGGTAGAGGATATGTTCTTACAGGCCTTGTTTCATTCTGCTCAGGCTGTAAGAACAAAATACCATAGACTGGTTCCTTAAACAACAGAAATGTATTTCTTCTTAGTTCTGAAAGTTGGAAGTCTTGAGACCAGGATACCAGCGTAGTCAGATTCTGGTGAGAACTTGTTCCCTTTCTGGAGAGCTCTTTTGTTGTTTCTTATCAGAATAGTAATTCTATTGGATCAGTGCCCCCACCTTTATATCATTTAACCTTAATTAGTTCCTTTTAGGCCTTGTCTCCAAGTTCAATCACATTTGGGATTAGGATTTCTTTTGTTTTTTAATTTTTTTTAATGTTTATTTATTTTTGAGACAGAGAGAGACAGAGCATGAATGGGGGAGGGTCAGAGAGAGAGGGAGACACAGAATCCGAAACAGGCTCCAGGCTTCGAGCTGTCAGCACAGAGCCCAATGCAGGGCTCGGACTCACGGACCGCGAGATCATGACCTGAGCTGAAGTCGGACGCCCAACCAACTGAGCCACCCAGGTGCCCCTGGGATTAGGATTTCAGTGTATGGTTGGGATGGGGTGTGAGGGGACACAATGTAGTCCATACCAGTCCCATATAGTTTTATACTTTAAAATGTTAGTTCATAACTATGAGAAAAATTATTCAAACAACATTCTGAAGAAAATTAAATTTTCTTCTCACAACTGAGATGAAGATCAGAAGACAGCTCACTTTTATGACGATTGCACTTTTGTTTGCTACACTATACAAAATGCAATTATTTTTTTCCCCACAATCATGTAATTGTTCTATTGGTAAATTTGCTTTGAAATATTACTTCTGGCTTTTTTTCTTTTAAACCTACCATCTATCAATTTTAAATGCACAAATGGATTCAGGGAGACTTTGAAGATGCAGATGACATATAAAGTTACATTAAATGTATACATCAAGGGATTAACACATCATTTAAATGTATGCACGACTGTCTACCTACCCATCTATATCCAGAACACTTGTATGCAGATAACATATGTCAAAATGTGCCCCAGAGCTCCTCAATTATAGCATCGTGCAAAATTTAGTATAAATATATCAAATTTTAAACAAAATTATTGTAATAAATCCCAAGTTTAAAAAATTATAAGTTATGTAATGAACACTTATGTTGATAAAACATGGCACAATTTTTCAAACTGTGTTCTCTACCGCACCTTAAAAATGACACTTGAATTATTTTTAAAAAGTTAATCGATTTAAAAATAAGAGTTAAGAGACGTATCTATAACTGACAGTTATGGGTGCCTTGTACTCTCTCCTGGCATTTATTAGATGTCATCTAAAAAATAATGACAGTGTCATGGAGTCAAAAGAATTGCAAAGACCTGGAGATGAATTCTGGATCTACCAGTTGATTTGCCATGTGCTCCTAGGCTTCTCTAAGCCTCAATTTATTTATACATGAAATGGTAGTTATTTAAAAAAAAAAAGAAAAAAGAAGTCAGGGAGCTGTTGGGTGGGTCAATCTTTTTAAAATCTGTTTACAGTACCTAACACGGTGCTTTGCAATAGCAAGTACTAGACATATGTTAGTTCTCTTCCTTTCTTCCCTCTGTTACTAGAGTTCTGACTTTAACAATAAGCCATGAGGTATTTCAAAGCTTTTAGATCATCAACAGTGCTCACATATATAAGCTAAGACCACCTGAGTCTGTGGTCATAAAAATAGGTACAGTTATCCAGAAGGTGTGGGTCCAGAACACCTGTTCCGGCCTGGATAGGATGAGCTCACTACCAACCTCAGCTCTTCCCAAATAGGCATCTTGTCTAAATGTCAAATTTTATTGCTCTAGGTAACTGGTGTTACAGAATAAAAGAAGTAAAATCAAAGGGGGAAAGAAAGGTTTGAATATTCTCAAAGTTTAAATATTCTCATCCTGGTCTAGAGTAAGCTCATTAGGTATCCTCTAAATAATTGGTTAAGAGCCCTTGTGGTATATATCTATACATATAGATATACACGCAAGTGGATCCTTAAAGCACTGTAGAAGCTTTAGCCATGGCAACATTTAGTCCAAGAGAGGAAATGATGTTGTAGTGTTTCGGGGCAAATGAAACTATTCCCAAATCATACCTTATCTGTCAAGATTTAGGAAGAGAAGGAAAACTTAGCTGAATTTTGCATTGTGTAGAGAAAGGGATAAGGTTGAGCATTTGAAAATATATATTTTGTATCTTTACTGAGTGTTTGTTACATAATAAACACTGTGCTAGGCACTGGAAATGAAATGGTGAATAAAATGACCATGGTCTTCAGCCCTCACGCAACTCATAGTCTATAGAAAAGATGTATTTTTAAGTATTTCCTGATGCTGATACAAAGCTCACTTGACTATTAAAAAATGTTTCCTGCTGTTTCCCCAAATGTCAGACTCATGTCTTCTCATATCCTTCCATATGGCTCCCAGCCTAGCTCACCTCAAATCCCTTATCCCATTCTCACACTGTCACACACACACTCTCTCAATCTCTCTCTGTTTTTTTATTTTTATTTTTCACTTTTGGTTTTTGTTTTTGTTTGTTTTGTTTTTGTTTGTTTAGGTTAAGGGAAAGTATTTCAAAATTATTTGTATTTGGGCTCAAACCAAAGTGAATCACTCTTTTCCCCGGAAGTGAAGTTCCTAAATGTATTCCTTCCACAAACTACCCATTTGCCAGTTTGGAATTTTCTTTTGAGAAAAAGGACCAATCAGCAGATGTTTTGGGAGAGTTTCCATTTTAATTGTATTACCACAAAAGTTTAAGGCCTCCACTTATGTACTTTTTCCCAACTCTGAATGATATAGTATCATTTCAGGGATCCTCAAGTTAAACTAAATTTAGTGTCAGGATCCAGCTGGGGAAGCAAATTGATGAATTTAAATAAACTGCTTTGATAGAAGGCAAAATATAAAAATGTGCTACTCTTCCTTGCCCCATGCCCAAATACCCTGATCCTGATCAGCAGGTTCTCTTGACACTATCTGGCCAGAGATTTCTTCTTAATTCATACAATTTCTTTGAAACTCCAATCTTAAGAACATATATTTACTTCTCCTGACAGCCTGTAGCCTCTGAAGTACACTCTTCTTAGGGAAAGAAATCAGTCTGGGAGGGTGGCAAAGCTAAATGAGGTCTTACATAGGATTTAGGGAGCATGAGTCAGTGAATAATAATAATGGATTTATTAAACAATAGTGAGTATATGTTGAACAGCAGTCACTGCATGCTGTAAGCGCATAAATACACTGAACCCCTACAACAACACTGTGAGGCAGCTACTAAAAATACCACATTTCACAAAAGCAGGCATAGAGACGTTAAAAAACTTACCCAAGATCACACAGCTAAGATGTAGTTGAGTGAATCTGAGTTCAAGCAGAGTAGCTGCAGAAACTGCCCTTCAACACTACACTACAGAAAAATGCTTTAATGTAAGACTTAGAAATAAGACTAATTCACTCGATACTAATAGGTTTAAAATTCTTTTTATCCTTTAGTACTTGCAAGAGAGAGATCAGCCTTTAGTAAAAATTTTTCAGCTGCTCAGATTGTATTAGGGACCATCAGCCAAATAGATTTCACATGCACGGATTAAATAACATTTGAAAAACATAGCTGATAAAGGACTTGAATGCAGAATATAAAAAAATACCAAAACCAATAATAAAAAAACAAACAACCCAATTAAAAAATGGGCAAACTATTTGAACAGATTGCTCACCAAAGAAGATGCACAGATGGCTAGCAAGCACAGAAAAAGATTCTCAACATCATATGTCATAGAGAAATATAAATTAAAGCCACAATGCTATACCATTACATGCCTGCTGAGTGGTTAAAAGCTAAATAGACTGATCATACCAAGTGTTGGTGAGAGTATGGAAAAACTGAAATGGTACAACTATTTTGGAAAACAGTTTGGCAGTTTCTTAAAAAGTAAAGTGTGCACTTAATGTATTAAAAAGCTATTCTCATCCTTGCTATTTTTAATGAATATACTTTTCTATTTTTTAAACATTTATTTATTTTTGAGAGAGAGAGAGTGAGCGAGAGAGGGGCAGATAGAGAGAGAGACACACAGAATCCAAAGCAGGCTCAAGTTTCTGAGCTGTTAGCACAGAGCCCGATGCGGGCCTCAAACTCATAAACCATGAGATAATGACTTAAACTGAAGTTAGATGCTTAATCTACTGAGCCACCCAGGTGCCCCTCTACTCCTTCTATTTACCTGAAATAAATCATATAACCACATAAAGCCTTGAATACAATGTTCATTTCTGATTATTTGTAATAGCCAAACCTGGAAACAAACCAAATGACCAATAACTTTTGTATGGCCAAACTGGGATATCTATACAGTGGAATAATGTCAAGCAATAAAAAGGCACAAAATACTGATAGACAAACACAGATGAATCTGTCAAAATAATTATATGCGCATAAGAAGCCAGACACAAAAGATCACCTAATTTATTACTCTAATCATATAAAACTTTACACAATGCAAACTGGTCTATAGTAACAGAAAGCAGAATTGTTGTCTGGGAAAGAGGTGATAAGGACAAATAGGACAGAGGTATTGCAGAGGCATGAGAAACTTTGGGAAGCAAGGGATCTGCTCACTATTGATTGTAGCTATGGTTTTTCAAAACATATCAAATCTCATAGTTTAAAACATGAAGTTTATCATATTTAAGGTATATCACAATAAGGCTGTCCAAAAAATGGCAAGAGTACCCCTAGTGATGCAGAAATTCCTCTAAAATTTCCACTGATGGTGGTTTGTGGTATGAACATTTCTTAGGCTATTTTTATGTATCTTATGGTGGGACTTGGGGAGACTTGAAATATTCTACTTTTGATATATAATTCTAAAAACTTTGATAGGTCTAGAGAAATGTTTTTGTTTGCAGGGAAGTCTCCCTTTCGTTCTTTACATCTACCATGTAGTTTGGCTGCTTTTTCCAGACACAGATTTGTGTCCTCCATCCAAGCTTCTCCTGCATCTCCCACAAGTGTGGGAGATGATCTTCCTGAGAAGTGGTCTCATGTACGGATGGAGCCACTTGATCAAACTGTTCCCCAGGAGATGTACACCTGGATCATCTCAGGATACTATTTAAAATTGTCACTCATTTCAGAATGTCAAAGAAATCGGTTTTTCAAGGGTATAACAAAAGGACTTCTATTTAGGTCTGTAAAATCTCTTGCTTGGTTCAACTTCATTCTCAACTTCTGCTTGCAAATGCACATTACAACTCTACTTAGTGCCTATGATTAATTCTTAGGGGTTCTGTTACTGACCAAAAGAAAAAAAAATAGTTACGTATATTGAAGGCTTGATGAGTGCCCAGTTACCAAATTATTTCTACCAGGGACTATTCAAGACTCAGTAAATAAATTTATTATTTAAGTATGTCACCACTTTTAGATTTTCAGCTACAACATTTCAGTATTTGTCTGGGAGATTTATATATATCAAGAGTGAACCAAAGCTGTCACAACCATTTTTTCCCACATTATAGTACTATAAATTGAAGAATTTCTGTGATGGATTTCATACATTTTTGAAGGTGTATCAGAGCTTTGTAATATTCTGTGTGAAAAAAGCTTGTGAAATAAAATCAAGCAAGTTATGAGCATGTATTGCAGATATGTTCATATCAAAGTCTATCTTCTCAATTCTACCCTTGTGAAGTACTTGAATTCCTCAAAAATAGAGGTGATTGTCAGACAATTTTATTTTACATTTATTACAGAATACATTACTTAGATATGCTATTATAAATGAACATGTTATATGCATATATAATATATATCTGTACACACTCACATACAATTAATGACTATTAAATGTGGTCTGTTCCTATTTTTACCAAACTCAAACCTTATTATAATTCAGCATGCCTACTTTTATAAGTGTATTAGTAATCAAACAAATTTTATTTTTCACATTTCATAGGTATGATTCAATTTCACATTGCATTATATTTCACATCATGGATTCAGCCCTAGGCAGCATTTAATTGATACTTGTAATAAACTCAGAGGTTTTTATGAGCTAACAAATCCTAATCCTTCAAGACACGAGTGTAAACAGGACCAGCATTTGTGAGTCACCTAATTGTTTTGCCTCTGCTGAAAATATTATTTATTTGATATACAGCCATATGTGTACCTATATTTATTTACATACACACTCAAATCCACTCACATACTCCTATATGTACACTCAAATGCAGAGGGTCCATTAACTGTAGTATTCACTTGTAATCAGAGAAGCGTTCATATATAGTTGCATTATTCAATCAAGAATATAAATCTTAATTATTTTTTCTGGCAAAAGAAAGTATAATGATTTCTATTTTGTGGACTTAGATGCCACACATTTTTAAAAAAAATTATACTGCGCTGGGGAAAATGTTTGATAATATTCAAAATGCTGATGGAGTTTTTAAAACTCTATTTTAGATAATTTACATGAATATTAGAGATTTCATGTGCACAAGAGCCACTATGCTTATAGTGCTTTTTATGGACAAACCATTAAATAATACTGTGATTTTACTCCTAAACTTTATCTCCCAGCAAATGATGATTTATCCTATAGCTTGCTGTTCAATTTTCAAAATAGCATAAAAGAAACCACCTTCTTTTAGGATTATACAACATCTGGGGCAAATTAGTAGGCAGTCCAAGAGAGTCCAAGAGAGAGGTTGGTTTGACCCCAACCTCTAGGTGCCACAGCTCCACTAAAAGTAAATGTTTCCTACTGTTAGAGCTCTGGTTCTTGTAGCCTTCCATTGCTGACTACTGTCACTGCCACTGATATCTGCACCATGGAATTTTCCGGTGGCTGGAATGTGAGTGAACAGAAGGGGAGAAAGTCAAGGGATTTCCTCCACTCTGAGTGTTAGGATTCCCTTTCACGCTCCTGCATCCAAGCTTTTCCTGCATCTCTCATATCTGTACTATGATGCTCACTTCCACCTTTCAAAATGCATTGATTTCAGACTGGGGGCAATCTTCAAGGAAAAAAATGGTAAACTCACTCCTGGTTCAAGGGTGCATCAAATTATGCTATCCTTCTCTGATTCACCTCTTGCTCTTCACTATTCAGAGTTTTCAAATAGCTGAGTCATGAATTCTACTCAGGTTTTATAGTCGAATTCAATAGGAGAAAAAACATTGACTCTACCTGTCTGGAATTGAAATTGCATAGTGCATATAATATGTAAATATGATTTAGAAAATACGTAATGCATGTGATGTGCAGGAATTACTTATAAAAAAGTGGTCTTTCCTAGAATCCTGAAAATAATATATCTTCTTCCAACATTGTAGAAACCATGGCAATTATTGGTCATCATCATCCTATGATTTTCAAAGTTTCACCTTACCAGAACTTCTTTAGCCAAGTATACCATGAGATAAAATTTTAAATAATAAAAAGATAAACATACCATAAACATCATTTATTGATGTTTTGACCGATGACCCAAGCTTGGGGTCATCCTGGAGGATATAGAAATCTACAATAAGATATATGTCTTCAAAAAATGTTTTAAACATATCAGGGAAGCAATATAAAATCGCAAAAATGTGTGTTACAGCAAAAAAAAAATGAAACAACAGTTTCAGATAACAATGGCAAGAACAGAGGACAACAATGCATGTCTAAACTGACAAACTATGCATACAAGATGTTCTCTAGGCCACAAAGAAGGGTAAAGTGCAGGCTTTTAGCAAAGGTGAGACTTTTGCCAGGTCAAGAAGGGCTGTCGGAATGTACACTGGGGGTAGAGGAAGTGGGGAAATAACACCAGGTGAATAATGAGACATGAACACAGTATGAGACAGGGAACTATAAAAACAGCTATGACAATTTGGCTGAAGTTAAAGGTTTGTACAAGGAAGTAGGTGAATATGGCTGGAGAGAGAAAAAGAAATCAGCTTGGATGTAAAGCTTAAAAATGTAATTTCCAGTCTATATTTATTTATTGGTTTTGTTTACCTTTTAATACTATATAATGATTCAATAAAAATAAATATTTTCAACTGCTCAGCATTACATGCATTCTTCCCTTGGTGAGATGAGGAGGACTATTTCTCAAGGCACCATGTGGGCAGGCGGTGATGTATGGTGAGGCCAGCGCAGGGATCATACATGATACTGTGTGCTTCTCGTGACAGAGCTAAGACTACAGGATGTCAATCTGGCAATGTCAAGAACAGCCTTGCCAAAAATAAGCTTCAGGTACTAAGCCAGTTCTTGAATAAAAGCAGACTAATTCTAGGGTCTGAGAAAGGAATCTCAAGCAATCCTATTGTTTGGAAGCTGCTCTGACAAGTTATTGAAATAAATTATTCCATTGGATGTATGACACCAGCTACACTTAGAAGCAGAGATATTTTACTTTTTAAAATTAAAAAAAAAATTTTAATGGTTTTATTTTATTTTTGAGACAGAGGGAGACAGAGCATGAGCGGGGGAGGGGCAGAGAGAGAGGGAGACACAGAATCTGAAACAGGCTCCGGACTCTGAGCTGCCAGCACAGAGCCTGATGCGGGGCTCAAACCCACGAACCGTGAGATCATTACCTGAGCCGAAGTCAGACGCTTAACTGACTGAGCCACCCAGGCGCCCCTTTTTAAAAATTTTTAATGTTTATTTATTCCTGAGTGAGAGAGACAGAGCGTGAGCAGGGGAGGGGCACAAAGAGTGGGAGATAAAGAATCTGAACCATGCTCCAGACTCTAAGCTGTCAGCACAGAGCCTGACGTGGGGCTTGTATTCATGAACCACAAGATCCTGACCTGAGCCAAAGCTGGATGCTTAACCTACTAAGCTATGCAGGCGTCCCAGAAGCAGAGACGTTTTAGTTATGAAGGAACAGAGTTTGCTGCTAACGCTTATTTAGGTCCTCAGAGTGGCACTCAAGATCTGCAATTTATAGGTTGTGCATATTGCCCTATCATCACCTATATGTGTACTCTGAATTGGTGTGTTCCTCGTAGATTCTATGGGGGTTCTGCCCTCATGTCCTTAATTCTCATTATTAAGTTCTTATTCTTTAATCCTGATGCTAAGATTTATCCAGTTTGGCTGATTGGTTCCTTTCTTCTTTCTTCCCTTTCTCTCTCTTCCTTTTCCAATAACTACTCTGTAATATCTTCTTACAGGAAAGACTGCACAGTCCTACAAAGATTTTCTGACCTACTGGAATGTGAGACCATGAGGGCATGGAACAACTTTTTTCTGTCTCTGTAACACAAATGCATACAACTGCTTAATGCTCTACTTGATAATCATGACAAAAAATAAACTATGTGCCTTTTGCTGTAGAGAAGATAATAGAATAAATGCAATGAAAGAAATCAGATGACTGAAATACTAAACAAGGAACAAGAAAAAAACACATGGTGATAGTTAACAAAGCAAGATCCCTAAACATATGTTGTACATGACCACCCTTCCTACAAAAGCAAAAAGCTAGACATTTTGTTTGCATGTTGATTATTGATTATGTGACATTGGAAGGATCCGTCTTGTTGATTAGGTGACATTGGAAGGATAAAGAGCAAATTTAGCCCCATCTGAATTTACCAACCTCTCCTTGGTGTGATCATTTTAGTGCATTTTATGGAACTATATCAGTTTGTGACATTCAGTTCCAAAGCAAATCATGTAGGTCTTTGAGTAACTAACACCTTACTGTGTCTGATAACTTTTAAACAGGTGTTTTCCATTTTAACACAGTCGTGTTTAGAGTGTTGGTTTAAAAACTTGGCTTTCCTCCTACCAGATGAACATAGGAGAAAAGGAAAAAAGAAAGAGGGAGGCAAACCATAAACCAGACTCTTAAATAGAACAAACTGAGGGTTGCTGGAGGGGAGTGAGTTGGGGGAGGGATGGGCTAATGGTTTATGGATATTAAGGGGAGCACTTGTTATGATGAGCACTGGGTGTTACATGAAAGTGATGAATCACTAAAATCTACTCCTGAAACCAATATTACACTATATGTTAACTAACTAGAATTTAAATAAATGCTTAAAAAAAGTAAACTTGGCTTTCCTCCATGCTCATGACTAGATCCTCCAAAGTAATCAAATTCCTTACACAGCCCATTCCTCTACTCACTGTACCACCTTCATTCAGATGCCAATTATCTCTAACGAGCTATTAGATCCATATGGATCTGTAGTCAATTAGAATCAGCACTGCTTTAAAGGTAGTGGCTCTTACTATTTTGGACATAGGTGTACTGAATTGCTCATTGGCCAGCCTCTTCAAATGTTAGCATGATACCCAGATGTTCCATGTATCTTTGTTTCTAATATCCCCCTAGCAACTGGTATTCTGCTTTCTTGATTTTTTTGTTTTGTTTTATTTCCATTTCCCTGTGGGAAATCCAATCTGGTGTTATCATCAGTGACAAAGAAAGTGCTAATTAGCAGATGAACGCAATTAGTAGTTACCTCAAATGTTTTCAGGTAACTTCTGTTTCTGACATATACTTACAGTATATGTCAGCATTTTTCATTTTACACGATATACATTCAACAAAACAGTAAAACAGAGGGGGAAAAAACTATAAACCAAAACAATCCAAAGTTAGTATTAGAGAGGTGGAGAATTTAGGCCTTTTCTCCAGCTTAGAGGATGTATACTTGTCCTCTCTGCCCAGTTGGTGCTGTTCCCTCTCAGTCTCCAGAGGAGGTAAAACCTCTTCTCTTCAATGGAGCCATCTCCAGCCATTTCTGATGCATCATCATGTTCACTCTGAAGTCCAAATTCTCACCAGACATCCTAGCCATTCATGAACTATTCTTGCCTCTATTGCAATGTCCTCTATTATGTAATTATGTCTGTTACACAATTCTTTCTGTATATATACTATATACTCCAACTAGACTGGAAACAATTTGAGGAAAAGAACTGTTGTTTCCTTTTTTTACATATACTACTATGGCTAAAATAATGCCTTGTATTTGGAGGCTCTCAAAAACACTTGCTGACTTAGGATCCAAGTGTCTCAAGCATCTAACCCAGTGATGGAGGGATGGATGGATAACCGGAATGAATGGTGGATGAGTCATACACATTAGAATCCAAAGAAACCTAACAATGGCTTGATGCAGACCCCTCATGTTTCAAATAAGGAAAATGTGACCCAGAAAGAAATGATCTCCATCAAAGACAATGCTAATTACTCCTGTAATTTTTATTCTGCATTTGCTGAGTCATCTGGATGTAATGGTTTTCCATTTGTTGTGTGTTTCATCTTTTCTAACAAATTTTACCTCTGCTGTGTATATATCATTGGGATTATCAGGAGTCTAAGCATATAGGAAGTGCTCAATATTTGTAAGAATTGTGGCAGAAATATTTGTTTTATCTCCAGCTCATACTACTTATCTTCTGGGGGAAAAAAGACAATTGCCCCTCTTTGAGCTCTGTATAGCTCCCTGCTCCTCACCTGGTTATGATGAGGACTGATGAGGAAAATGCTTTGCCATTATGGACCTGTACTCTGGACAGTTCTACCAGATGTCTTTGCAGAAATTTTTTTTTTACCTTGCAAGTGAGGGGAGAGATCACCTCCCTAGGGGTACAGCTGGGAAGACATGGGTCCAGGAAGAGTAGGGGAGCCTGGCTTCTAGCCTAAGGGAGAAAGTTGGATAAGGAAAATGAAATCTGTATTCTGAGAGAGGCAAAATAAGGACTGGAAAACTGGCAAAACATTATGAATGCCAAGAACTCTTTCGTAGTTCTACATACCATCTGTTTTTTTTTTTTTTAATGTTTATTTGGGGTGTCTGGGTGGCTCAGTTAGTTAAGCATCTGACTTCAGCTCAGGTCATGATCTCACAGTCTGTGAGTTCGAGCCCCGTGTCGGGCTCTGTGCTGACAGCTCAGAGCCTGGAGCCTGCTTCAGATTATGTGTCTCCCTCTCTCGCTGCCCCTCCCCTGCTCATACTCTGTCTCTCTCTGTCTCAAAAATAAATAAAAACATTTAAAAATAAATAAATAATGTTTATTTACTTATTATTTAAATTTTTTTTCAACGTTTATTCATTTTTGGGACAGAGAGAGACAGAGCATGAACAGGGGAGGGGCAGAGAGAGAGGGAGACACAGAATCGGAAACAGGCTCCAGGCTCTGAGCCATCAGCCCAGAGCCTGACGCGGGGCTCGAACTCACGAACCGCGAGATCGTGACCTGGCTGAAGTCGGACGCTTAACCGACTGCGCCACCCAGGCGCCCCTATTTACTTATTATTGAGAGAGAGAGAAAGAGCGCCTGCAAGCCTGCAAGTGTGGGAGGGACAGAGAGAGAGAAGGAGAGAGAGAATCCCAATCAGGCTCCACACTGTCAGCACAGAGCACAATGTGGGGCTCAGACTTACAAACTGTGAGACCATGAACTTAGCCGAAATCAAGAATCAGATGCTTAACCAACTGAGCCACCCAGGCACCCCTACCTACCATCATTTTTAACTCATAAGAAATGGTAGGAACAGGGTCATCTTATGAGCTAACCTATAATAAAGTACCTTTGTGACCATTAGAAAAAAAACTGTTCCTCCAGACAGAGATAGTCCTCTGCCTGGGTGCATGTCTTGTTGAGTGGTAGGGATAGATTTTAGTCCACACCCACCCCTCAGCAGGTATCTCATGCAGTATGAAGCCTGCACAAGTGTACGGTGGCTATGAACAGAGTTAGGAATACGATTTCCATTTCATGGATGAGAGATTTGAGGTTCTCATAGGTATCATTTTTTTTTAATGCAGGGGATTTTTGAAAATGCCTTGTTCCCATAGCTAGTAGGTAACAGACCTAGGATTCACACCTAGGTAATCACAAAAGCCTGTGCATTTCTCATGGAACTGCTTGTATCTCTTGTTATCATACGTGTTCTCTCCCTCCCTCTCACTCTCTTTCTGTAAAGTATACATATTAATCAACTCTCTCCTCCACCCCTGTTCCACCACCAGTGAACGCTAGAGGCACAATCAGGTCTTTTTTACTGAAACAGAGAGGACCATGTTCTCAATATTTACACAAGGCCACTTAATCCAGTATGGATTGCCCGCAGGTTCTCTGAAATAGGCAGACAGAAATCAATAAAAGTATAATATGTTACTGCTTACACTGCTTCTTCTATTCTTAGTCATTTTACAATTTCCATTTGTAAATGAGGTAAAGAGAGGGCCAGGAGGGTTGCAAAGAAAGTCTTTTCCAAAATAATGAAAAAGCATGCCACCAAAGAGATTCAAACACCAGTTTGTACAGAGCTGGGGATTTCTACTTCTGCCAAAATGAGTCTAAATTCAACAGCAACACAAGGAGCTAAATATGTTGGGTGAGTTACACATTACCTGGATAAATTAGATTTCCATGGGAGAGGTATTCATTCTTTCAAGTTGGTAGGACAAATTTCATGCATTGGAACAATTATTTACTAAATGCTAGAGGCCTAAAAGAGTTAACACAGCTTCGAAAGCAGCTGCATCTAATTGAAGGCATAGCTGGCGAAAAATCATTGATCAAGGGTCTTTGGGTACATGATTATGTGCTATATTCACATCGTGAAGAGACTGGCTCCTGCCCTCTGGCAGTTTGTAATCAAAGCATAAAGCAGTGCCTGCTTTTCAGGAGAAGTGGAGAACTAGGCATGTTTTCAGGAGAGAATCAGGCCCAGGGTAAAATGTAAATAACTAGTGACGAAACTGTGGAAGGAAGTGGAGACTTGATTTCAGAAACAAAACAAACACCAGTGCTTTTAAACTGTGAGGGACAAAGGTGGAAAAGGAAAACTTGATGAATATGAGCAAGATCTGGTCCATAGAGTGGGGCAGGAAAGACCCTGCAGGAAGGTGTTATAAGAGTGGAGGTGTGAGGAGAAGGTAGACTAGTAGCTCCAAATAAAAGAAGACCTTGGGCACCTGGGTGGATCAGTTGGTTAGGTGTCTGACTCTTGATTTCAGCTCAGGTCATGATCTCATGGTTTTTAGGACAGAGTCCTGCATGGGGCTCTACACTGGCAGCATGGAGCCTGCTTGGGAATCTCCCCTGCTTGCGCGCTCTCTCTCTCTCTCTCTCGCCCCAACCTGCCCCTCCCCCACTCATGCTCATGCATGTGCACTCTCTCTCTCTCTCAAAAAAAAAAAACAACTTGATCTCAAGGTGTTTTTATTCCCTTGGGAAGCCATACATACATACATACATACATACACACATACACACTCAATTTCATTGTGGAACCAACATGTGTTATATCAGAATTTCTCAAAATTTAATGCAAATATAAAATTCTGAGGAGTTAAAAAATAGAGATTCTGATCCAACACGTTAGGAATGGTACCAAGACTTTGCATTTCTAATCATCCCTGCTGATATTGATGCTAACAGTCTGTGAGCCTCAGGTTGAGGAGTAATAGAGGAAATTGAGGAAACAGGAAGGTGCTGTGGGAATGTACAGCAAGCAATGTTACTGGGGAAGAATTCTAAGATGGGATACATGAACTGGGCTCTGGAAAATGAGAACCAGAAAGACGTGGGTTTTGCAATAAGGTTCAGTAAACTGGTGAGTGAAAAATAGATTTCATTCATTCAACAAATACTCGGTGAGGTGCAAGGCATCCCATAGCAAAATAATTGCTGTTTGAAGCTCTCATATCAATTTGATCCCAAGTAAAAATAAAACAGCTGTAGAAGCAATGGAAAATGAAAGGCCATGGCTCTATTTCAGAATACCAAATTTTAAAATGCTAGTATTGTTTCACCTTTGAAATTTTAAATTGTATTTTGTTTTTTAAAATATGAATTTTTGGAGATTTTTAACCTCAAAATTTTATGCACACTTCTTCTTGGAATGGACAAGCCAAAGTAGTTGGGTGTTCATTCTGCTGGGCTTGTATTTTGCTTGCCTATTATGGTAGGAAAATTAAGGACAAAGACCTCATTTCCATTGACTCAGCACCAAATGACTTGTTTCAAGATGAGAGTAAACAGTAGTCATGTAGGCAGCCTTTAACTATGCAGCAGGTGTTGACACCTGTAGCTACTTAATTCTAGCCAATATAATCACCTCTCTCTCAAGGCAGCTGGCCCATGTAAAGCTCTGTCCACCATTACTGAAACTATTTGGAGATATTAAGTCATGGTCTTCCTTCAGATAATGTAACAAGAGAAGGGAAGGTTGGGATACCAGGGAACCACTTTGGTCAATAATGCATGTAGTTTAGGCTACACCCACTAGTACTCATGCAGCCAAGCATGGAACTACAACACCTGGACAGTCCGGTCCTGAGCCAGACAACATCAGCTTGCAAAGGGCACCACCTGCCAAGGGCTACATCTAGAATTGGCTAGAAAAGTGCTAATGTAGGAGGAAAAAAATAATAAGGCCTTCTCAGACAGGAAGTCACTGCATCATTAGAATTCTGTAGTAAATTTAGCTGTAATTAATTTGACCTTGCAATAGATGAATTTATTATTTGAGATTCAGGGTATATATTTGTGCATGTCTGTATGCATGTGCATGATGCATGGTAGAAAGCCCCCTCCCACACAAACACACACACCCTAAGTTCTTTCAGGTTGTAATCACTACAAATGGTTCCCATTACACTGGAGATTAGCAGATGCTCATTACCATTTATCAAATTGGGCATAAGGAGAGCAAACTGCTAGGGCATTAGCTCTTCCTAATGATACCACTGTGCCCTCATGCTTCAGCAACACCGCCCTCTTTCATATTTCTGAAGACTCTATATTTCAGCCTTTGCTCCAAGGCCTCAAACAAAAATCTTTATATACAAGGCATGTGTTTTTAAGGGACATTTAGGCCATCTTTTAAATGAGATAACAATACAGTAATATGCAATCATAAACTTCAAATATTAGGATAAATTGCTGGAGGTCAAACAGTTCTGCTGTCCTTTAAGCAAGAGGGTATCCAAATAATTCTGGAAATATGAGTCCTCATTCTGTTTTTTAAATCCCTCAGGGAAAGAAACTCCACATTTGCACTTGATAATCCAATTCTAATATATTTTTTTAAATATCAGTGTACATTTATTTAGTCTATTTCAACCATTTTTAATGGAACAGATACTCCCTAGGTCCAGGTTTATATGTTAAATTTAGGACTTTAAAAAATGGAGATTACAATCCTGTAAAAATGTGTTATATTTTTAAATGCATTATTTCCTATTATACATAATTTTATTAATAGAAAACCGTTACTGGCAGTTCATATACAAATCTCTAAAGCTTCCTGTATCCTTTCCTGAGTTTTCTCTCAGTTTGTTCTACCAAAACATTAATCCCAGAAAATGTCAAAACATCATTAAAAGCCCTTTTCACCATAACACCCATCTCAATTTTTTTAACCTGCTTTCTCTAGTGTGTCATGGGCGGGAAGGGACTTTTAGAGATGGTCTAGATGGATTGAGAATGTGGACAAAGGAAATTTTCTGTCTTCTCTGACATATCAGTCTGTCAGATAGAGGTGAATCAAATTCTCTCTCTTTCAAGGAGGATCAGCATTGTGTAATATCACTGCAAGATGCAAGCTTTTTTTAAATAACAAGTCATGAATAAGAAATTGGGGCAGTGTTGCAGCTCTGAGCTTTATCACCAATTTTTTTAAATATGCTGAAAGCTTAATTTGGTCAGCTATTTTCCCAAAAGACATAAAAATAGGAAAATAGCAGACGTAGCAAAATAACCTATGTCTACTGTCAGGCTCATGTGAGAAGAAAGGACTGTCACCAGCAAAAGCCACAGACCACTCCCCAGCTATAGTGTAAGAATCTAATTGAATGTCCACATCATGGTTCTCCAGAGTTTTAAGAGTCTTGGAGTGGCTTTTCATTTGCCAGAGAACTACTGTCCCCACACATATTGGGACACATACAGTGATGGTTGCTAATCAATATACTACTGGATAGCTAAGATCCCAGAGATAAAAATGAATGGTAAAACTCATGTTTAGGGCACTGGGTGGCTCAGTCAGTTAAGCATCCAATTTTGGCTCAGGTCATGATCTCGAGGTCCATGAGTTCGAGACCCATATCAGGCTCTGTGCTGACAGCTCAGAGCCTGGAGCCTGCTTCAGATTCTGTGTCTCCCTCTCTCTGCCCCTCCCCCATTTGCGAGCACTCACTCACTCTCTCTGGCTCTCAAAATAACTAAATGTTACAAAAAAAGTCATGTAGATCGATCATTCATTTTACAGCTGGGGAACTAAGCTGCAGAGATACTCAAAAACATGTCTGGTGTCACTTGCCTTGAACTCAGATTTCCTAAATGCCACATCAAGGCTGGATTGTGTATATCAAGAAAACCCAATATTTAATTAGAATTTGATTTCCAGAAGATATAAATAAGACTCAAGAGATAAAAGATCTGATTGCAAGTCAATGTTAATCTTTAAGTATTAAGAAAGATATATAACAAAATTGGCTGTGGAGCCAAAACACTGGATTCAAGTCTCAACTGTGCAATAAGACAAGTATAAATGGGCAAGTTGTTTTTCTCACCATCAAAGTAACAAGATTAGCCTACATGCTTTGGAAGATCTCTTCCAGTTTTAAGTAATAATTCTTAATTTATTGTACTCTGTGTTTACCTATAATAAAGCATAGTATCACTTATGGCTCCTTTCTAGATTCTTCAGTGGCTTCTTTTTCTTCTTCTTGGTCTCTTAAATACTGGGCTTTATGTAAGTTCAGCCTTAGCCTTTTTTTCTTCTTCTCACTTTATGTTTCTGTTTAGAATCTCATCAACTCTTCTATCTTTAGTCATAATCCATATGCATCTGATTGACTAATTCCATACTTCTTTGGTAAGATTGTTGTCAATTCTGTCTCAGAAATGCTTCTCAAATATTTCCTCTATTCCCATTTCTGCCGCCACAGTTCACAACTCAGTATCCTTGGAAAGTTGCAAAATTTTCCCCAATTGTCTCTGTCTTCAGTCTTTCCCTCTTCTAATCCATCCTCTCCATGGCTTTCAAGGTCATTATTTTAAAATATAACCTGATCATTTCTTATTTCTTGCACTCCAATTCAAAACTCAAATTATTCTCTCCACTGATCTTCCATTAACAGGAAATTGTCTAATAACTTTTCCAGCTTAATTTCCTAAATTTCCTTCATACTTTGTGTCCACAGCAATCACACCAAAGGATTTGCCCTTACCTAAACATACTACTATTTCCTGTGTCACTACAAATAACTAAATGATTTTCCAAAAGACTCTGAACTCCAACAGGGCAGGGGTTACATCACAGTCATTTTACATGTTCAAAGCCTGCCGGGGCATTTTGCACTTAGTGGGAACTCAGTAAATGTTTTTTTGTTGTTGTTGTTTTGTTTTGTTTTTTAATGAGTTAATTCAGGAACTAATTGGTGAGGAAAGATGAAATTAACATGGAATGATACCTTATAGAAATGTTTTTAAAGCACTGAAAATGAAGAATGCAAAATGCAAATTAACTTTTTCTGTGTTTGATACTGTTCTAATATAAACTCTGGTATCAAATAGAACTATAAATATAGACAGATCTCTGATTCACCTATCTATGTACTCTCCTGTCCTAAAATAAAGCAGAAAAGAATATAAGCCTCTATAGGAAGACATCAATATAGTTGTGCTGAATCCCTATTGTGAGACCAGCATTTACAGCTCTGTGTATTAGTTGTCCTAGATTATAAATCCTACCCTGGCTTTTAATTATTCAGATACCAAGGGATTCATTTACTACAGCTACCACTGCATTATAGCATGCTAATCCAAGGCCAGTTTAACATTTCTTATATTTATTTTTGCATGTGTTCCATTTCTTAAGGGGTTTTAAACATTTTAAATCTTTAGAAGGCTATTTATTTTCATAGAATTTTCTATGACTTCAAGAGTGTTTATGTTGTTTGCACTGTTACCTAACATTCCCAGTTATTCACTTAACAAAAGTCAGTAGACATGTGTGCTGCATATTTGAGATAGCAAATTTTACACCATCTGGTTTAGGTACCAGGATATCTTAGTAGTGAGCTATACTTGCAGATAATTTTGCATAACAAGAGCTTTTAAAGCTGTAACTAGACCTATCTTTCACACATGTGATGCTAACTCTTAAGCTGTGGTCATGTATTTCAGGGAGACCATCTGAGAATGAAAGGTTCCTATTTGATCTTGTGTGTGTGTGTGTGTGTGTGTGTGTGTGTGTGTGTGTGTGTCTTTTAAAATTTCTCTCCCACTCTGTCAATACCTACATAGTGTTAGATACAGTTAGGAATTAATCACAGAGTTTTTCAAGGTATCTTTATGGACACTGAAGTGTCTGTTCTGGAAAATGGCTCAGTAGGTGGATTCATCGCTGATGGAATATTTATAAGAGTTGACTGCTAATGGAGTAATAGACTATAAAATATTTCTAAGTTTGTACAATTCTCTAGTGGAATTCTATTTCATATCCTCACTGTGAAATCCCTGAAGGAAGGGCCCATATTCCATTCATTCAATCATTCATTTATCAAATATGCTTGGAAGTATCTTATCTACTAGTTACTATGCTTGGCTTTGAAAAGGGAACACTGTACAAAACAATAGCATCTTAATTTGTCTCTTTATTTCAGATTAGGGCTTTGAAAACTATTCTTACAACTGATAGGAGGCTTTCCAATAGATTAAGATAATGATGGCCCCTAGGGCACATTTCCCTATGGTGAAATTCATACTTATTTCTTCTCCTCCTCTTCAAAGCTTCCCTCACTGTAGGGAAAAATTTTTTTTCCCTACCAACTTCCACTCACAAAGATTCAGAGACCAAACACGTGTAAACCAAACAAAGAGGCAATTATCAAATATTTAATGAACAACTATTAGGTATGGCTCCTTCATTTACTAGCCAAAGGTTGGTTGGGCACATACTGTGTGTCAGGTAACAATCCAGGCACTGTACCACAGTTAGCTGGGGATAAACAAGTATCAAGTGATTAAGTCCTGGCCTCAAAACATGTTCATCTAATTTGAATGTGTCTCTCCACTCTACCAACTGGAGACAAATATGCTGAATGCTGTCTAATCACTACCACACCTAAATCCTCCAAAAGAAGCTGTGTGTACTCTTCAGCCTACTGCTCAGTTTGTCCATTTTAATAACCTTTGATTTAAAGAGAAGGAAAAGGTACGCAAAAAGCAACATACTCTTAACTATTCTTTCTGGCCCTTGGGCTGAAATAACAGAGGATTATTAACGCTGCCTCATTTAATAACTATTAGCCTAATTACCTGGAATGGAGAGGTGCATTTGGATAGTCCAGGAGCTGGAAGAACTTTTCCATCATAAAGAGCTGCCATCCCTTACTGGGGATTATTAATTCTGCTTCTTCATCATCTGAGGGTCTAGTAGAAAGCTGTGCTGACTGAGCATGTCCCATTTAGGATATTTTCCATCAGCACATTGGGCTTGATCCCATTGTTTTTTAGGTTTTTGTTTTTGTTTTTGGTGTGTGTGTGTGTGTGTGTGTGTGTGTGTGTGTGTGTGTGTGTGTTTCCCTCATGCCCTGAGGAACAGTGAGAGTAAGATTTTGGGTTTAATAACAAATGTAAAAGCTCAGTAAAATGCAGTGCAGTATCCAGGTTCCTCAGCTTCCCTAGAGCATGATAATAGCTTTTACACATTATATAACACTGCTTTCTTTGTGCCATTCTTCTGTTGCAGGAATGACAAGGACTTTCCATTATTTATTAACTTATGTTCAAATTTATCCACTCCACATCTGTGGCCTTTGCATAACCTCAACCCACTCTACCTATTCTGATTATCTATTTCCACACTGGGCCACACATTCTCTACTTTGGAAAGCTCACCTTCATTGTCTTTTTTTTTTTTTTAATATAGCTAGAATTTGTTTCTATACTCCTTCCTCTCTTAATGTAGTTGGAATTTCTATTGCATGCTATGTATGTTTTACACATTTGAGTACTAAATTACATACTATCATTGAACTATGCAGCAAGAATCCACCAGAGTGATGAGTGGACTATTTTCTTACCTTTACCTGAGTGATATAATAATGTTCTTATACTTTAACCCATTGATTCCACCCTGATGTAGTTATATAAAGGAAATCAGTAGAAGAAGGAAAATATACATGGATATTCATCACAGCTGGAGGTGGGTGCTGGGGCTGTTGGGGACTGGGCAATTCAATTATTGTATATCAACTCCAAGAAGTATTATGTTGGTATTATAATTATACAGTTTAGCAACATGGAAACTTTTAAAATTTAATATTAAATAAAACAATTAGAATTCTGATTAGTGTTCATGCAACTATATATGTCTACATAGAAAGGAGAAATGGAAAGGAGTGAAAACAAAAAAAAATTGAAAGGTGTATGGAAGTTCTTTGAGGGCAAGTATTTTTGTATGTTTTATTCAGTGCACACAAACGTAGATCAACACTAGGCAAATAAGAGATGTTTAATAAATACTTGTTGAATGAATGAATATTTATTATGAGTGGTGGGACTGTAGGTGATATGTCTTCTTTTAGTATTTCTTCTTCCATTATAATGGTCTCTGTGGGGGAAAAATGGACGTGTGTGGGGAAAACATAAGGAAATATGCATTTGTAACTGAAACATATCCTTGATTCATAGATGGACACTTCTGGGGTAACCCCAGGTGAATGAAAAAGAAGACAAGTTAGACAAGTTAAAGTGAATCATATTATCTTACTTAGTTCTCATAATACTCCACTGAGGTGGGTGTTATTATCATCCTTTTATATATAATGAGACTTATCAGATTCAGAAAAGTAAATTACTTAAAACACTGAGGATGTATCAAAATCAAACATCTTGGAAGGAACTGAAAAAGTAAAATTTTAAATGGTGAGCAAGAGGCAAAAGCCAGAGTGGGTACAGCACCCACATCAATGATTCTCTTTCTACACTTACAGAATGTATAAAATAAAGGAAAATAAATTAGAAAAAAAAAAACTTTGTGAAAAGCAGCCCAGTCCCTTGAGCAGTACTTAGGTTAATATACCATCCCTCCTCTAATAGTGGAGATTATGGCTACCATAATGGATAGCAAAGCAGTATCAAGGCACTGAATTGTGTTGTCTCAATTTAGGAAACTGCAATCTTCCGTGTATTTGAATGCTGATGGATTGTGCTAAGTGATTGGATTTAAAGTGAGCAGAGAAAGGTAATCAGCATTACAATTTCATGCGAGGATGGCCTTTTTATCCTTCTATGTGTGGAAGTAAATGACAGTAATGGGATCTCTTTATTATTTAGTTCATCTAAGTGTTCTCTATCAGCTTTAGATCAAAGACAGACAAAGGTTTAATCTGTGTGGAGGATGCTCAGTGGAATGTGTTACCAGCTGAAGCCAAGCAACTGTTTCCATACAAAAGACACCGGTTACTTGGGCATGAGAGAGACAGACAGACAGACAGACAGAGGGGAGAGATAGGGGAGGGTAGGCCTGGGGGTGGTTAACAAGCAACATATTTTAGTCTCTTACGTATGCCTAGACTTGTTTGTGTCTGAAGGCACATACTGGTGGCGGCAACCTTCTCAGGTCATTCTCTCAGAACTCTAGAGAGTTTCAGATCCTTTTGCAATATAAGAGACTCAGATTGAAAAATATTGGGCAATACTATAGACAGCTTGTGTTCCTCCCAAATTCGTGTGTTGAAACTTAATCCCTAGTGTATTTGGAGGTGGAGATTTTGTGAGGTGATTGGTCATGAGGGTGGAGCCCTTGTGAATGGCATTAGTGCCTTTGTAAAAGAGACCTCAGAGCAATCCCTTCCTCTTGGGCCCTGTGAGGACCCAGAAGACTGCCGTCTATGAACCAGGAAGCAGGTTCTCACCAGAGAATGAATATGCTAATGTCTTGATCATGGATTTCCCATCTTCCTGAATTACAAGAAATAAATTTCCATTATTTAATCCACTCAACTCAGTCTTTGGTATTTTTCTTTTTCTTTTTTTAAATTTTTAAAAATTTATTATTATTATTTTTTTTTTTTTGAGAGAGAGACAGAGCATGAGCTGGGAAGGGTCAGAGAGAGTGGGAGACACAGAATCCCAAGCAAGCTCCAGGCTCCGAGCTGTCAGCACAGAGCCTGACATGGGGCTTGAACCCACTGACTGCAAGATCACGACCTGAGCCGAAGTGGGGCACTTAACCAACTGAGCCACCCAGGCGCCCCTCTTTGGTATTTTTCTTATTGAAGCCTAAATGGACTAAGATAAACACTAAATTGAAATGTCCTTGTTTCAGCCAGTCGGGCCCCTATAACAAAGTACCACAGACTAAATGGCTTATACACAACAGAAGTTTATTCCTTAGCTGTCTGAAGGCTATAAATCTGAGATCAGGGTGCCAGCATGAGCAGGTGCTGGTGAAGGCCCTCCTCTGAGAAGATGGCTATTTTCTCTTTGAATCCTCACATAGTGGAGATGGTACCCAGAGCTCCTTGGAATCTCTTTTATTTGTGAATTTGGAGGGGACACATTCAGCCCATCACAGTCTTTGAACTTTTTTTTTTTTTAAATCAATGGGTATTTGCAAGAGGAGAGCAAAAATTGTAATTCAGAGCATTGTTGGTGATTTCTCATTAGGAGTGAAGGCAGAGCCCAATGACTTTTAATTTTATCCTTAAAATCAGGCTTAAGGTTTCTTCTGCATTACTTTAAACTTTTCTAATTCCATGTCTTATATTTTAAAATAGTCTGGCATAAAATGACAAATAGGATAAACTTAGTCTCTTCCATTCTTTTTTTTTTTTTAATCCTCCCCTTTCTGTGGCAAGATTCTGTCTTCAGCACTCCTCACCACTCATTTTCACTCAACCCCTACTATCCAATGCTCAACACAGGATTGCTTCTGCCTCTGAGAAGCTACATAAACCTATGTAATCCTATCATTGTCACTTCTTCCTTCTTAATATTTCTCATCTGGAAAAAAAAGTCTTTGGGGATTACTGTAAATATTAAAGTAGATAGTATATAGAATATTTTGAAAATGTAAAGAGCTATACCAATGTGATTTTTATTATAGTGCCCCATAGATTTAGGGTTCCAGTCTCCAGTTCATTTCCATCTAAATCCCTTTAGGACGTACCAGGTGATAGGTAATAAACAGAAGCATTGACAGATGATGAAAAGGCAAATAGATACTGAAAATCAGATAGTACAGATGAGTCAATCTAGAAGAAGACTGAAAACTGGTCACTGGATTTAGCAAAGCAGAGGTTGTTGGTGAGTTTGAGAAAGTGGTATAAGAGGCTACTGAGAGCAAAGCCTGACTGGAGTCATTTCAAGAGAAGAATGAGAGGCAGAGAAATTAGACACACAAAGTATAGGCAACTCTTTTGAAGATTTTTCATGTAAAGGAGCAAATAAATGAGTTGGTAGCTAAGAAGACACCTGACAAGCAGGTTTGTTCATAGACTGAAGAGAAGGACTCAGTAGAGAAGAAAAAATGATAATACAGGATGAGACTCTGGAATGCCTTTGGATAGGCAAATAGGGTAACATGGGGAGCCCAAAATAGTTGGGATTGGCTGCACAGACATTTCATCCACCATAATAGGACAGAATATACCAGTGATGCTAGCAGCTGGATAGGTATGGTGGTGGGGCTTACCGGACTTTTCTTCTAAATGAATCCTTTTTCTTAGTGAAATAGGAAGCATGGTCATAGCACTGAGAATGAGTTGGAGTTCAAATAAGAAAGGAAAAAGCGTAGGAAGGAGGAAGGATTTTGGAGGAAGAAATGGACTAGAATGCTGTGGTATGATTTCTGGGTAGTTTTGAGAGCTGAGATGAGGTTAGAGGTTATAATTTAGAGATAGGCTATAGGCACAAAGTAGAAGATAATTTGGAAATCAACATGGCTAAGGTTTTGCTAAATGAGTACAGAGAAGCAAGAAGGGGCAAGAGAATTTAGGATAAGTGTTAGGGAATGGTAATAATAGTTGACCAGGAAAGTGAGACCCTGAGGAGAATGAAAGAGTCAGAAGGAGCTAAGATCAACATCAGGTCCAAGGACTATTGGAGTCAGGGAGAAGGAGAAGAGAACTGAAAATAAAAGAGATAATGGTCAGAGTATAGAGTTTAAATGTGATAATGGAGGGACTGCACTATATCAGGATATATGGTATAATGAGAGTCTGCCCCCAGACACCTGCATGGCTTGCTCCTTAAACTCCTTTAAGTTTTCTTCCCTAAAGCATTTCTCAGGGAGAACTTTCCTCATTGGCTTATTTAAAATTTCAATTTCTCTCCAGACTCACTGGTGCTTACCTTTTCTTATATTTCCTTAATTTTTTTTTACCATTTCAGACTCTGTATATATTTATTTACTTATTTTATTGTATTTCCTTCCTCAATTGGTCCTGAGCACCAAAAGTTATGTCTGTTTGATACCTATAGCATGTTTAGTGACTAGAATACTCCTTGGTACATAGCTTAAGCACTCTCTATATTTTTGTTGAATGACCTGAATAAAACAATTTCATTTTTTAATGTGGGATTCCAAAGAGACAGGAGAAAAAAATCATCAAGTTCTCTTAACTTCATGGCTCTTCTGGACATTTGAATTTCCTGAATGGCTGAGGATGAATTCATGCAATTCCTATTAAGTGTAACTATTCTTGAATAGAAATCTAAATAAACAGAGAATATGGAGCTGTTCTTCCCTATAAGTTGGATTAAATGAAACACTATTTAACCAGCCTATGTCATTATTATAAAATTAGCTATTTAGATTCTCCTGAGGGGTGTGAGTGTGAATTTTGTTCTCTTGCCAAGGGTTGCTAGTGATCTGGATATTATAATACATTTAGTTATGTCTATTCCTTTGTCTCTTTTCTGTCATGCCACGAGCTATTACTCTGGACTACATGTGTGTGCATGTCTCTAACAGCTCATCCCGCCACACACCTGCCCCTACTCCTTCATTTGCTGTCTTCATACCATTGGGCCAATTTTAAGCAATTTGTGTGAAATAGGAGAATATAGACATTAAGTAACGGCATGAGTGCCACTGATGAAATTGAGCTCTAGGTAACAGAGTTTTTCTTCCTTGGTTATGTACTTCTAGATTCTTAACTGTATGCTAGAAAGGGGAAGTTGATAGACTTGAATTAACAAAAGGTAAGGAGTTACTGTAACTTGGGTCATGTGGTACTTTGGTCCCTCAAATCCCCTCTTCTTATGTGATGGCTGCCTCCTCCAACTCTTCATTGGCCAACTCTACACAAGTAGAGCTAAACACTTAATACCTCATAAAAATGGGTGAGAAAGAAGAAGGTCACCAATTAAGATCTTCTGGGTGGAAAAATTCTGCTCTTAAAATGTGCCCATTAATAAAAGCTCCATAGCCCCCTAGGACAAATTTCCATTTGAAGATACATTCATGTAGAAACAGCAAATGGGGAAATATTTTAAAAAGACAGAAAAAAAAAACCCAGCAGTGTTCTCTAACAGTTTTAAGAATAATGCAAAGGTCTATGATAAATCCTGAATAATTCACCTGACCTAGATTTAAATAGCACAGGTAATTCATGCAGCAATAGACATTTGGTTACTTAACAAATATTCCTATAGGGACAAGTAATACATTTACAGTTTTAGTTGTGTGCTGTGTTCAGAGTCTCAGTTCTACTCTGTACTTTTGGAGGACTATTAGCCATGTAAGAGTCTGGAAAGCAGAGTTTTTGTTTTTTACTGGTCTCTGATATAAATTGTCAAGAGTCACGGCACTGACCATTATACTTTCTGGCTTTCAGCTTCCTCATCTGTAAAATAATCCCTCAAATTTCAGAGTCAAAATTCCACAACACCTTGGGACTGGATTAAAGGACTGAGGAGGAGTTCTGGTTCCACCCAGTAGAGGGCAGTGTTACCTAGACAAGATCTCAGCATGCATACAGGACAGAGGGAGCAATGGAAGCTGAATTCGGAATAGAGAATGGGTAGCTACCTATCTCTCAGTCTTGAGTCACCAGACCACAAATGCTTCTCCACAAAATAGCAATTTCAAGCAAGTGTAGAAATGCACTCCTCCTCAATCATTTGCCACGATTCCCAAAATGGACACATTACTCATTTCTACTGGAATATGAACAGGAATTTAAACTCCTACAATCTGTGTTGTTTTCTGAAATTTAAAGTTTGTTCTATGAATACATTCATTTATATAAAATACAGCAGCTTGTCTATACATATTGAGCATTTAAAAATTACAGTTGAAAGTGGCAGATTTTTATCCTGCAAAAATATTTAAGAAGTATTTATAAAGTTTGATTATATTTAATATGCTAAGAGAGGAAAATTTAATTGTACTTTTTAATATACAAATAACCAAAGTCGTTGGCTGGTGACACATAGATGATTTCAAAGTTCTAAGTGTCTAATCCGTAGTTACAATATTGGATGAAGAACTGAATCTTGAACAGTTTGCAAAGTTCACAGAATGCCTCACATTAGAGTGGCCCCCTATGGGACACAAGAGCTGTCTAAGAATATATTCTCTAATAGCCAGACCAGTCTGGTGGGCTACGACTGGTGTATATAAAGTAAAATAGTAGCAGAATTAGATAGTTTAAGATAAAATAGCACAAGTAGATAGTTTAAGATGCTGTCTGTACAATACAAATGATAATTCAGTAAGAGGTATAGCAGTATTTGTTGAAAACTGACAAAATGGATGAATCAAGACATAAGTATGAAAAATGGAGGACACTTATTGGGATGAGCACTGGGTGTTGTATGTAAACGATGAACCATGGGAATCTACCCCCAAAACCAAGAGCACACTGTACACACTGTATGTTAGCCAATTTGACAATTTTATTATTGAAAACATGGAAAGTCTTCATTAAGGGGGTGCCATTTAACAACAGAAAAATTAGGCAATGCATGTAAAAATATGTTAAAAAGTCAAAGGCACTGTGCACATGTAAGATAGTATTGTTATCATTACTACAACTTTGGAGTTCATGTTCATCCTGAAATCCTGTACTTTGTGACTTATAAAGGCACTTTAGTACAACCTAGCAACTTCTGCTTCTTCTTTGATCCTTATCACTGATGGAGGGCCTACTTGCTTTTTTTTTTTTTTCTTCTCTCAGTATAAATGCCTAAGCCTAAAAGGAAGGAGTTAATTTGAGAATGATGTAATCCTACCTGGGCCCAGCATTGTGACCTGGGCAAGTCGCAGCCTAGAGAGCAACCATCTGTCTTTCTGTGCAATGCCCCACCCGTGCTATTCCTGGCTAAAAGACTGTTCCCTCTTAGGGGGAGTTAACAATTTCTCAGATCAGGAGAAAGCCTGGCTACTTGAAAGAAAATAAAATCATGCTCTCCCCTCCCCACTATCTTTTGCCTGTAGCAACTCTAAGTGCAATAAAATGTGAGAGTAGGAACGCATTGCTATGGCAACAAAGTGTACTCTAATAATGAAGATGGTATCTAACAAGCAGGAGCAGCGAGAACTTTAAGGGAGAGTGAAAGGAAGTGCACTGTGAGGAAGTAGGAAGGAAAAAGAACATAAGAACTTTAAAGTTTTCCATTCTTCAGCCTACACATATTAGCCCATTTAGAAAAGGTGGATTTCTGTTTTGGCCAACTTCCTCCTTAGGGTATTTGGTATCCAGTACTTCCTATAAGCAGGCAGAAGGAGAGATGAGCCCATTTGATGCAGAAACATGGAACAATATACAATTGTTCAGGTGGTCCACAGAGGTGTATCTTGACCCTATGCTTCACAGTCCAGCTTCCCATGGCTAGGTCCAAATTCTTTGATATGATAATTCTCTTCGCCACTCCCAACTGAATAGGGGCTATGAAACACTCCTGTACCCATTATGCCTCCTTTGAAAAGGAGTAAAAGAAACCTCATTTAAAATGGAGCCCAGGAGGGGCGCCTGGGTGGCGCAGTCGGTTAAGCGTCCGACTTCAGCCAGGTCACGATCTCTCGGTCCGTGAGTTCGAGCCCCGCGTCAGGCTCTGGGCTGATGGCTCAGAGCCTGGAGCCTGGAGCCTGTTTCCGATTCTGTGTCTCCCTCTCTCTCTGCCCCTCCCCCGTTCATGCTCTGCCTCTCTCTGTCCCAAAAATAAATAAACGTTGAAAAAAAAAATTAAAAAATAAAATAAAATAAAATGGATCCCGGGAGCCCTGAAGGGGGCGCTCTCGGCAGCCTGCGAAAGCAGCAGGGAGAACAAAGATCCCTCCCTGCCCAGCAACAATGTACTAACCACCTTTTGCAGTCAGTAAGGAAGAGCCACAACCTCAAAATCTTGTCCTCCTTCAGTGAACTTTGGTTCCAAACTACCCTCCGCAATCTTCCCCTAGAACCTACTAAAAGCTTACCTTCCGTCTGTCTTGTGAACTTGCCTACAGTCCTTCCCTAGTTTGCTTGTCCTGAATTGCTATTCTGGAATAAACTCATCTTTGCTAATAAAATAACTGGCTATTTTACTCTTGAAGTTAACACTAGAACAAACACACAAGTCAAGGACTCTTAAGGAAAATAAAGAGGGGCAGGTAAGAATCAGACACCGACTTGAAGTAGACTGAATTTATCTCACCTCTTCTTCCAAAAAATGTTAAAGTCAGGTATTCAGAATTGGCTAGGTTATGCCACAAACAAATCAACTCCAACATTTTAGGGGTATAAGCAGCAAAGGTGAATTTCTGAGTCACAGTATCCATTAACCACACCTAGAAAAGAAGCTTGGCTCCATGTATCCCCCATTCCCGAAATTAAGATGGATTTTGCAAGTTGTCAGGGCATGGTGAAGAAGAGTAACCTAGGGTCTGTGTCAGAATGAAATGCTCTGATCTATAAGTGACACATGCCACTCATGTCACTTCTTCGTAAAACCCATTGGCCAGAACAACCCCATTCATTTTAAGAAGGCAACAATGAGTGACAATCTTCCCAGGGGTCTGGAAGAAAAAACATAGATTACAAACATTTTAGGAGCCTCCCATAATATTAGTGCACCAAGACTTTTTAGATAGGTTGTGTATAACAAAGCTTTTACTTAATATACATGTTTATTTTCTTTTGGAAAGTAGTAGACCATTGTGTTATATAAAACCTGTCTTATTCCCTACAAGAATGTGTCTATATGAGGACCCAGAAGCATTGGTACAGGGGCAGCATGATCATTTAGACTCACATTGAAAACTGAGCAGTTGGCGGACTCACTACTGGCAAGACTCCAGTGGCAAAGTTTTGCAAGGGGGTAAGTTGAAGCTTTGTCATCCATCTGAAGGTGAGAAGGTGGATCTAAGGTTAAGGTTTTCAAAATCAGAAAACTTCCAGAGCCTCATGATGACTGTACTGACTTGATCTTTTTCAGATCTTAAAGGTGTTCCCTATCTTAAAACAAAAATGAAACAAACTAAAACAAAGCCAGTTTTCCTCCTTTCTCTTGAAACTCTTTAAGCTCAGTTAAAGCCCCATTTCTATTCATTCCATTCTTTGAGCCTCCATTGCACTTATAATCAGCAAGTGTTTCTTCAAACATTTAATAGTTCTCTAACATTCCAATTTTTCTCCCCATTCAAAAGAAGCCTTGTGACAACAGTAACCTTACCTTTTCCCTTTAGCAATCCCTTTTAGCACTTAGCACAGTGCCATTACAAAGTTGGCAGACAATACATATTTATTGATTATGCCAGTAATTGGAAAAGGAAGAATTTTTATTGAGAATAATGGACCAGGCTAATGCAAATATACTTTGGATAACTATGTTGTCACTGAAAGTTTTATTTTTAAAAGACAGCTCTGTGATGCGGAGTTGACTGACAGTTCAGTTCCTTTAAGCCCCTTCCAGTGAGGTGGGAAAGCCATCAAAAGGGAGAGGGAGAGAGAGAGAGAGGGAGACAAAGGTGGGGGGTGGGGAGAGAAGCTAATGTTGGGAACAATATGGTACAGGAAAGTAAGAATTGAATTAGAACCTGGACCTTGGATTCTATTATTGGCTCTGCCACTTACCAGCTTATGTAAGGGGGGGCCTCAACATCTTCATCTATGTAAAAGGACACATGCAATTGCCTGGCCTACTGCTCAGAATGCTGTGAGAATGGAACAAAGTCATGTAAGTCAAAGGAGTGTGAAACTTTTTAAATACTTTACAAATATAATGTTAAAGTGGGGTCATTAAGAAGGACCCAACTTGTATCTAATGTCTTTTGTGCTGCTGGAACAATTTAAGGAAGCTTAGGGGATATGTGATAAACCCCTGACAACACATGTTCTGAACTCTTTGAAAGCCTTGTATCTAATCAGCAGAAGGTCCTGTTGCTAATTGCAGGGGGTTTCTCCATGGGCATCGAGTTCAGTTTGTAAAGTGTGATATTTATAACTTTCTGAAGCCTCAGTCCCTCTCAGAATCCCAGGAAATAAGAGTGTGATCTGATTGTGACTGTAGATTGCAGGTTGATATTGCCAGGCTGGTGGTGATTTCTAACAAAAGCAGAACAGCAGGTATCATTGAGAGGAGAGCACTAAAGCTTTCCATATCTCTAAGAGGACCTGCTTCCCCTCCCTTCTCCCTTTCCTCCCTTCCTCCCATCTGAAGAGGAAAAGACCATGGCTGGAGCCAGAACAAATCCGCTCACCTGCAAAGGCAGACACTGACAATACTGGTGAGACAGGCTACTGGGGGCTCTGGCAGTAGAGAGAGAATTACTAATGGCAGGAAAAATTCACATGGCGTTGGAACATGTGGGTAGGAAATCACAAGGATCTTTTATGAAGGGCAGGGATTCTATGGAGGAACCACATTAATACATGAGCCCAGCAGCCACATGCCCAAGAGATGCTGCTATGGGGGGAAGCGAGGCAGATCCAGCACCTGCAAGGCAGATTCAGTTTTGGCCCCAACTCTTAATTCTATCCTTAGCTTCTGTGAACATTAGTTTTCTCACCTGAGAAATGGCAACATAGCAAAAATAAAAGCCATTCAGAGCTTTGGTGTAAGAATAAAATAAGAATACTTACAGGAAGGGCCTTCCTTTTAATTAGAATAATTGGTATATCATTTGTAATTATGAAAAGACTTTATGGCAGTATCCTGCACCTCCTCAAGAGACCTAGACCAGGAGGATTATGATTGATTGTGATGCAGAAGGAGAGAAACAGACCTGGGAGCTAAAGAACTTATATCCAGCATCATGGACCTAACACAGCCTGAGTGCTTAAAAATGAGGGAGGCAGATTTGGTCCCGTGATTGCATCATGGAAATCCTAAGATTCTGCAAAATATCCTTTTGGCCCTGCGAGGCTATCCACATCCTAGTCCCCAGAGCCTGTGAATATGTTATTTTGCATAGCAAAGGAGGGAATTAAGGTTGCACATCAGGGCATATTAAAATAGGATGATTATCCTAGATTATCCAGTAGACCCAATGGAATCAAAAGAATCCTTGGAAGTGGGAAAGTGTGGAAGAAATGCAATGACAGAAGCAGAGTGGGAGTACTCAACCAGCTATAGTTGGCTTTGAAGATGGACAAGGGGGAACATGAAGGATTGAATGTGAGGAGCCCCGAAACACTAGGAAAGGCAAGAAAATTATTTTCTCCCAGAGCATCTAGAAGGAACACAGCTCAGCCTACACTTTGATTTTAGCCCAGTAAGATCCGTCCTGGTTCAGACCTGTAACCTATAGAACTAGGAGGTAATAAATCTGCGTGGTTTTAAACCAGGAAGTGTGTGGTAATGTATACAGCAGCAATAGAAAACAAATACTCAAAATAAGCTATCTGACGCTAAGTAAGTGCTTTTGAATGTTAATATCAAGAGTTAGCACATCAGAAAGGTGAGTATCTAAATGAAACAAAGAATTCAGAGAATATAAACTGTAAAACAGACATAAGTTGCCACTTTTAACATCTGTAACCACAGTCTAAAGAAACAAGATTAAATCTGAGACAATCACAGAAGCTCACTCTCTTCACTGAGGCCCAATGATCTTTCTAGAACATCAATCTGACCTTGACAAGCCCTTGTTTAAAATGCTTTGTAGACCCCACATCACAAAACAATACATTTAAATTTTTATTTCTGTGATCTTTTTCTTATTTCTTCAGCTTCACCTCCTTCATCTCTTTCACATGCAGACTACAATCTCACCATAGCAAATATATTCCTGTTACTGAAAGCACTGGGCTTTCTATGTCTCTGCATATATTACATTTTCCACTTAAAATGTTCTTCATTTCCTTCCATTTGCAAACCCTGACTTGGCAGTTTAAATAATACTTCTTGTATTCTCTACTTCTATTATTCTCTGAGAAGACAGACGTCAGTTAATTTTTTGGCTGATCAACATCCAAAATCCTAACCTTTCTATTAGCATATTGTTCTCCTTTTAGGATAATTCACCATCATGCATAGTATTTTGGGGAGAGGGATCCCAAAGGCCTGCTTCTGTCACCTCTCACTCTTAAAACTTGAAGTTAGCGGGCGAAGTTCTCCTTGTCCCCACCCCTGTAGACCAAGGACTAGTATATTATTAAAGACTGATTAAGCTCCCAGTTCCCTAGGTTCCCAGCACTTTGGATTTTGACTGAGGGATGCAGACCAGATCGACTATCAGGGTAGCAATTCCCAACAGACCAGATTTTCTTCTGCGGCATGGTCTTCGCATGTCTGTGTCCGGCCCAGTTTTCAAGCTTTGTTCTCCAGCCTTTACCTTGTCTCACTCTCTTCTGACGTGTTTCCCCCTACAGCAAAGCCAGAGTCAGTTTCTGTTCATACAGTGTCCTTGCTGATAAATGCTCCTTTCTCTGGGCTCCCGTAGCACACTGTTGATGCACATACTATACTTGCTACTGATACTGTTATACTTTATTTGGTTGTTCATCAACCAAATATAGCTCTGACCTTCTCATGGCCAAGTTGGATACAGCAAAGTTGTGCTTTATCTGATCAATCCAGTTAGATTTTTTTCATAGGGAATGACTTTTTGGAATTTTTAAATAGGATATTAAAAGGATATCTTACAGAGAAAAATCACATTCACTTAAGCAGATGTAGTATGATAAAGCCCATAAAGGAAGCATGATATGATCTATGGAGCCAATCAAGGAGGGGGAGATAACAGAACGGGGAGACAGGGACTTGTGAGGCAATAGATTGAAGCATAGAATGTTGAGCTTAGATTTGATATTCACATCTAAATGCAAAGAAGGACCTACAAAGTCTACTGTGGTGTGTAATAGGATCATATTAAGAAATTAAGAGTCCCTAAACCCTGACAGGATTATGGGACAAAATCTGATACTTAAAAAAACATGCAATTGTAAAATAAATATAAGAAAATCAAACAAAAGTTTGAATTTTCCTGTGATCATTTCTTTCAAAATCCAAAATATCAGTATTTTGGAAAAAAAATGTTTTTGTTATTTTTTTGGTACCTCTGAACTGTTCATCCCTTCATCACTGTCTTAGTCTGCCTACCTAGTACTTAGTCTGCTCTAGTACTGCATATGCTACATATTCAGTGAATAATAAAACCCATGGATTTGACCATCTTCTGGTGAAATAAAGGAAGCAATTTACATAACACGTAGAGCTCTTGTTGCTGTTGTTATTTTTGTTGAGGAGGGTATGGGGTTGGAGACTAAGGGATGGAACTTTTCAAAATACCAACCATGAACCACCTAAGCTCATTTTCTCATCCTGTGGCCCAGTGGCTATATCTAGTTCAGTCAGAGCTCAAGAAAAAAAAAGATCATGGATGATTTAAGTCTCCCATGTAGCTATTTAATAAAGAAACTTTTGTGTTTTCATGGTATAGGTAGCAATATTCTTTTCAAATGGTATTTTTGGAAAGAATTTTTCTGTAGGCTCAGAATGAAAGCACCTGGACCTGACTGTGAATGCAGAAGGCACATTTCACCTCAGGTGTTAAAACATTTGAATCAGGACATGTCCTATGGAGCAGTTGTGTGATATCAAATGCTTTTGGAGAACTCTCTTGAAGAGTCACATTCACTGGCCAGTTCTTCAGAAGGGGTATCTTATTTTTAGTTCATTTCCTTACAACTTTTCATGAAGAAAATGCCACTATTTTGTAGAAGCAGAATTTAAAAGATGGAAAACTATTTTTCTATTACATGGCCATTAAGCCTCCTAAGCCTCTCTATATTAACCCATGTAGTCTATCAAGCCAGGAAGACATGGGTAACATTAAAATTGGCCATAAGTAAAGTACCCACATTGAAATATTTGCCTTTCTACCTCTGGAATTATTGCTAGGATCTATTATTGACAGAGAGGCATTACTAAGGCTCACAAGGGTGTGTGTGTGTGTGTGTGTGTGTGTGTGTGTACGCACTTGTATGGCCAGTGGTATGACATCTGTAAGAAGCATTCAGTCCACAGATTCTAGTTGAACAGTCACAGGAGGACTTTATAAATCTTTCCCTAAATGCAACTCAGCTATCAAACACAAAGTACAAACAGAGGATTACTCTTGCTCATGCCAACTATACACCCAGTTCTGAGCTTTGTAGTCTTTTCAGGTTCCCAGTGGACACCATTCATCTCAAATTATGTAGCTTAACTGTACTAGATGTTCCATTTGCCTGCCTCCACACATCACCTCCCAATTTTTTTAGATTTACTGGATTTTCCTGCAGCTACATGAAAATAACTGTTTCATTATGCAATGACTGAGCTTTTAGTCCTCACCTAGTCAGGGACTAATTCCTTAATAAGCTATGCCTACAGTAGTTTCTAAAGCAAGAATGCCAGGAACATTTGTTATCAAACGGAGCCCTTACCAGTCATTAGTTGCTGTTAAGCCACAATTAGATCAGTTTTCTACATGCTATAAAATCATTTTGGCATAACTGATGCTCAGGGAAATTTTGCACAATCTCTTGCTTTTTTATTTTTTCCAAGTGAACACTGATCTTGTGTATGCTGGTGACCTTTGTTTTGCCTATTATTCAGTATAGATAAACACGACCTTAGTATTACAGTTTACAAATGATTTCAGCTTTAATTTGTAGTCATTCCATTTGTACCACACACACACACACACACACGCACACACACATATAAACATAGATATATATAGATACATATAGATATATGGATACATATCTGGATAGATATAGATACAGATAAATGGATATAGATATCTAGATATAGATATATAGCTAATTGGCTGTGTGTGTCCAGAATATAAAAATGAAGGCTAATTAATTAAAATGGCTTACATAAAGGCAATGTACATTTACCAAATGCTTGATGTTTTAGAAACCTTGGACAGGCTGCAGATTTTCATCCACTCTTTAAACCTGTAGAAATTATTTGGCTAATATATCAGTTGTTACTAAATGTTAAGTGATAAAGATTTGAGAAGTTCCTAGGAAGAGCTTAATACTCTCAATTTCTGTATCTGCCAAGAGAAAAAGTGAAAGACTTTGAGCTATCGAGAAAGGAATGATAAGGTGTTGAAATAACATTTTCCCACAATTTCTTCCTGTGTAAAATGTTTAGGTTCTGAAAACTCCTCTACGTATTGGTTGTGTGGTATCCATTGAGTAATGATACATCTGGATTAGCCCACAGCAGCCCTAGCTCAGCCTAGTGTCCCTATGTAAATAGAACAACTTTCACTTTCAGATGGATCGTGGTTTGAATAATCCAGGATATTAATCTTCTAGATGTTAAGGAAATTATTTAAACATTTTTTAAAATTGTTGTCCTCAGTTATGTAATAGGGAAAATGTTCACTCTAAGCTCAGTCAGCAAGAATTTTTTATGCAGCTAACCTAGGCACACAGGGAATGCTGTGGGTATACATGACATGATTCTGTCTCACAAGGAATTTGCAATCTTTGTGTTCTTTAAATTTTTTTAATGTTTATTTATTTCTGAGACAGAGACAGAGCATGAGTGGGGGAGGGGCAGAGAGAGACAGAGACACAGAATCCGAAGCAGGCTCCAGGCTCTGAGCTGTCAGCACATAGCCCAACGCAGGGCTCGAATTCACAAACCGTGAGATCATTACCTGAGCCAAAGTCGGATGCCTAACCAGCTGAGCCACCAGGTGCCCCAATGCAATCTTTGTGTTCTTAGTCCAACAAACAAATTTAACAGTACTCTACGAAAGAAATAAACATACCAATGGTGCTCGGTAAATATGAAATGCTAACACAACTTTCTAGCGTTATAACCTTGAACAATTTACTTCGCATGCTCAGCCTATTTCTCCATCCAGAAAGTAGAGGCAAATTTAAGATCCTCTTTAGACAACTATGGTGAAGAGCCAATGAAACAAAGTCTGTAAAGTGATCAGCACAATTCTGGTCACATGGTCAAACTCAGAACATGTGACCACAAATAAATAGAGGAAATAAGTAATAATTACCAAATAAATTAATATGCATGTAGAAAGGAATGCGAGTGGTAGGAGGGAAAGGGACAAGCATTATTAAACATCTATGTGCTAAGCAGCTTTATACTCTTTTCTTGTCCCTCTCTCCCTCTCCTGTCTCTCCCCACCTCATCGTTACCAATCTCTCTCATTCTAGCTCCTCGCTGTCATTTACCTGCTCTGTGACCTTGGGTAGATCACTTAATCTATCGGTGCTTCTTCCCTCAACTATACAATGGGAAAAAAAAAATAGTACAATTTCTGTGAGGATTTAATACAAGTAAAACACTGGCTCATGGTAAATACTCATTAAACTTTTGTTTCTGCTTTTTCATTTAGCTGTTATTTCCTGAAAGGCATCACATGGTAATGGGCACAAATGCAGACAGTACTTTGAGAAAAATTTGCAGATCATATTGTATCTCTTCATAACTAAGGGTTTTAAAAAGGAATGATTTTCTGGGTGAAACGTAGATCCCTTCTTGAGATTTGGCCCTGTACTCTTTCACTCAGTGAGAGTGACTATTCACCACATGATTATTTGCCACAGTGACAACAGCAAAAGGGAATCAACAAAAAATCCTACATGATGTGGTTTAGCCAGATTTACCTATTAAACTATAAATTTTTTTTTCAACGTTTATTTATTTTTGGGACAGAGAGAGACAGAGCATGAACGGGCGAGGGGCAGAGAGAGAGGGAGACACAGAATCGGAAACAGGCTCCAGGCTCCGAGCCATCAGCCCAGAGCCTGAGGCGGGGCTCGAACTCACGGACCGCGAGATCGTGACCTGGCTGAAGTCGGACGCTTAACCGACTGCGCCACCCAGGTGCCCCTACCTATTAAACTATAGACAAGACGTTCCTTCAAGGCCATATCCAAATGCTTGTAACTCAGAATGTTTCTTCAAAATTATTCATGAAAATATTCATGTAAGCAGTGCTTCAGTAACTGAGTCTTCTTTATAATAAGCACCTATTCCTCCTATCATGCCTTAAAAGGAAAATTGATGCTATTATTCTAGTTCAAAAGATAATGAGACAGAGGGAGGTGAATTGCCTGGACTAAGGTCATACATTAAATCAATAGCAGAGACAGACACAGAATGAAAAGTAAAAGTAAACAGTTTTCCCCCCCAACAATAGTGGTACTTCAGTTCTGAGACTATTATGTTTCATTGCCTTGACTTTAAGTTTTAGTACACTGAATTGCTTTTGAAAGCAGCACACTTTATTCTACCTACTTGAATGACTTTTTCAAAATCACAAATTTCTACTCACTTGTGGTTAAACTTCAACTAGCTGTCAGAGTAGTTATTAAGGAATGCTTTGAGTCTGGCCAGTGTTCAATGGCCTAAAATAATGAAGGGAGTGAATCTGTACCCCATCCACATTACCTGAGCAACCTGTCTCCATCCTCTAGGGGCTTCTGACACTGAAACCCTTCTTCTCCAATTAACCAGGTGGTATGTGGCACTGGCTTCTGGGTCTTGTCACACATCCCTGTTATTTCAGAAAACACCCTATTACACTGAGTCATTATTTTCACTGATAATAAAAATGGTACCATATCATATAGTTATAGCTGAGCATCACAAGTCAATGTGGAACTGGGGAATATCAAATAAAGTACATTATCTCAGCAATTCACTTCTGGTTATCTAAGAAGGCAATCAATTCTAAAGAGTAGACACCAGTCCTAGAAGACTTTTCTAAGATTTCTTTAGCTTGACTTTATGAGTTTTACTTTATTTTGGTTTTGCCTCTTAGCTGTTTCTCTATAGTGATCAACACTGAAATGTGGGATACCTCTTCTTTCCTCTGATAGCAACAAAAAGAATTAGCAGGAGAGCTGGGAAGCCCCCTTCCTTTCCTCCTTTCCAGGCTTCAGGGAAGAGTCATCCAAAGGGCACTAATGCAAAGCTGGCTGAGTCCCTGGGGTCTTTTAACAGAATGTGTCCTTTAAAGTGGACAGGAAGATTCTGTTTGATTTGAATTTGAAGTGCGACCTTGGAGATGTGAATGGACAAGCCACGTGTCAAGGTTTTATACTGAAGAAAATAAGACCTGCTTTTAGCAAACTGTAAAGGACTCCTAAGGACTTTGCCCAGCACCAATGTGGCCCCACTGCCTATGGAATGTAATCCCATGCTACCTGTCCAACTGTATTTCCTGTGGTTTCCACTCATGCTCACCATGCTTTATGTCAGCTAAACTATTTGTAGTTCCCTGCACAAACCCGAAGCACTCCTACCTTATGCAATTCTTTCCCCTCAAACCTGTTTTACTCTCATCTGTCCATCTGTTCCTCATCTCATTTATGAAAATTCCATTTACCAACACTGCTAATTGTTCAAAGTAAGAATTTCTAACCATTGTTGAATCCTTTTTCACACTAACCTGTTGGATCCATCCACAAATCCAGATTCCAAAAACTCTCACCGCTTCCATTAGTACAAAGCTGGTGCAAGCAATGACCTCTCTTGCCTAGATTGTTTTAATAACCTAACCTTGCCCTCCTGCTATTTTCAACAAAGCACACAGTGATTTGTGTTAAAATATAAATACATGTCACTCCTCTGCTCAAAAATTTATTTTTCTACCAATCAGACCAAGGTCAATGTCTCAACAGTAACCTATAAGACCTTCTAAGATCTGGGTCTCCCTTAACTTTTGGCCTCATTTCCTACTACTCTTCTCTCACTCATTCTGTTCCAGTCAGAATGGCAGAAGTCAGAATGGCTTCCTTGCTTTTCCTTGTTCAAACCAATCATGCTCACTGCTGAGTTCCTTTATACTTTTTCTGCACGCAATTCTTTTATCCTAGTGATGCAAATGCTGTTTCCCCTTACCTTCTTCAGATATCTGCTTAGCTACCATATTCTGTTTGAATATGTGTGTGAAATCTTTTTTTTTTCTGCAGTGTCCATCCTTATCTAACATATTGTATATTTTACTTATATTATTTTCATATCTGTCTCCTACCATTAGAAAGAAGTCCTTACAAGCAAGGAGTCTTATCTATTTTGTTTAATGTTTTGTCCCTCAGTCCCTAGAAGACACGTAGGCCATATAGTAGATTCTCATTAGACATTTTTAGAATGGATGAATGACTAAAGTCCCTCTGTATTGCTGAAAGATTTCATAAGCATCTCAAAAAATAATTGAGTTATTTCTCCCTTGAAGGGCCATAGTTTCTACAGGGTCTGGAAGCATTCAACTCCTGAGTTCCAAATAGCAAGGATGATGAAATCTTCTTTTCAAAGAAATGTCACTATTACTATTAGGTCCTGGTTACAATTCCCCAAACTCCCTGTGGGCATAGTTAATCTGAGGCCCTTTTGAGAAAAATGTCAATTACCTCTTGGTTTCTACTTTCTCCAGCACCATGACACCCTCCTATGATTAATTCTCACTTCATTTTCTATAGCGTCAACTTTAGAACCAGCACTCATTCTCTTCAAACAAATTACTTAAGGCAACATGATAACCTGGCAGAATTGTCTTAACTTCACTTGTCTTTCTCCCTTTGAAGTTAAATCCCCTCTGCTCTTATCAGATTATCTGAGTAGATTGTATGTGATGCCTTATTGGTTTTGTTGTTCTATTTTAGTATGAACGTTTTAGTTTTAGTGTATTCTAATGAGAGGTGAAATAAATTTGCTAATGACATGAATAATTATAAGTGTAAACATTAGCTGGGTATGTGACTAGTGGGAGAATGCCTCAGTAACGAGACAAACCCTGTGGAAGCCAACAAAGAGAAAAAGCGACAACTGTAATCAAAGCCTTTTTCCCCTTCTGGCAATTTATACTACAGATAGGCTCCTGATGCTGAGTACATGAGCTAATAAGGAGGGGGAGGCTATAGACCAAGTTTTCACTTTGCACAATTGGTAGATTATTGAGGAATGGTGGGTGTGAGCAATGTTGGATTCTGAATTGCTCAGTGAGGAGAAGAATGGCTCGATTTAATTCTAATTGCCTAATATGTATCATGGTCTTACTTATTACAAGGCACTGCAGTAGGCATTTCCAAGGAAACAGAGATGAGTGAGCATCATCTCTGTTTCAAACAATTTTACACTTAATAAAGGGGAGAGAAGAATATAAATGACTGTATTGCAAAGATATAGTCACAATTTAGCACAAAGATACAGGCACAAATAGTCACAATGATACAGGCACAAGATTGCTATGAAGTACAGTGATGAAGAGGGCATAACAAATTCATCTGTGTTTGCTGAGAAGAAGAAGATGGGGAATGAGTGTGTGTGTGTGTAAATGGTTGAAAAAAGTCTTTGTGCCTCTGTGAAGAGAGAATATGGGATGAGTTTTCAAATACAAATGATTTTAACAGTCAGGTTAAAACTACAACAGGAAATGCATGTAACGTTAGGAAATTTCAGAATACAGTAAGTAATCCATTGGAATGAAGCACAAGGATGTGATGGTAAACAGGGCTGAAAAATGAATGGAGACGATATTAATAAAATACTTAAGTATCAAGCCACAAGTTTCTACTCTGTGGGAAATGGGGAGCCACTGAAGACTTTGGAACATGAGGGAGACATTATAAGAGTTCACAAAAATGTTAGAGATTTCTTTAAGAGTTTCTGGGGTAAATGTGAAGTGCTACTCTCTTTTTTCCTTTCTTAGTCTCTCTTGGCCTCTCTAGACCATTAGCTTTTAAGGTTTTTGTAGAGATAATCCGACTCATAAGCAATTTGGAGTTTGCAGTTGGAGAGTTTGATCGGTGTAAATTCTGGATTAGAGAAAATCCTCACAGCAATCATACTATTATTTTCCCCATTGTAGAGATGAGGAAACTGAGGCACCAAGATTAATTTACCCTCCCAAGAACATAATTAATGAATGGGGCAAGTGGGAGAGGGAGAGAGAGAAAGGAAGAGAACCAACCATGCATTGTTGAATCATTACAGAAGAACCCCATTAGACTGTTGCTTAATATATTACAGCCTTGAGTAAATTTAAAGGACTATCTTTTAATGGGAATTAATAAGTTGAATTAATAGTTAGAATTTTAAATATATGGCTGAATACTTTGGTGGTTTTAAGTATTTCTCAATTGCCTTATCATATTGATTGAACAGTTCTAATCAAAGAAGATTACACAGAGATATTCCATGTATTCTGAGCTTTCAAGGCTGTGGTTCTCATTGAAGAACAAACAGAGATATCTAAAATATAAACAAAGAGAAAGGCTTCTTACTTTAATTGTAGACAAATAATTACCCTTAATATTTAGTCAACATTAAATAGATTTGGTTTTGGAAAGTAAGTAGAAGAGTAATTCTGCAACCTTTTTTTTAAAGGAAACATTCTCATTAATGCAGCTAAGGTGTTCTTTTTTGCTCCATTTAACAGATACAGCTGTATTCTCACATGGTGTATGTGAAGAAGTCAGCTATAAAAAAATGTTGTAAGCACCTTTTTTAAAAGAAAGGTAGCACAAGAGCTCTTCTTCCACCCCATGATCTCACTTACCTGCATAGGGATAATTGCAACTACATAGTTGCTCAAAGAATTAAATACCGAACATTCAGGGAATAGTCAGAGAAAAGCAATAATAAAACCCGTTTCCCCTCCAGGATCCAAAAAGGGGAAGTCATGATTTTTTAAAAATATATTTTATACTTCTCTTCCTGGTCAGCCACTTAGCCCAATAATAAATATTTCTACTCTATTCATCCTTTGTCTAGGCTCCCCTCCAGGTACCTGAAGGGACAAGAACCATGTTCCAAATAATATGGATTTTCCTCCTCTAATAGGGCTAGACTATAGTAAGGATACACCCATTATCATTTGTCTAAGTGTACTCATACGTATACATTTAATTTCCATGGCGAAACTATAAAGATCCCCATAAACAGAAACCAGAAAATGTGTGTGTGTGTGTGTGTGTGTGTGTGTGTGTGTGTGTGTGCATGTGTGTGATTGTTAAAACAGTATTTGTTGAATGAGAAAACAGAGAAACATTTACAGAAAAACCCTTTGGATTCAGAAGTCAGAAAATGTTACAATTCAGAGATACGTGAAACTGCTGGGGATCACATTCATTATGCTTTTGTCAACCAACTAAAAAAGACATCATATAATCCCTTTTACTTCCTTTCCTTGAGGCTGAGGCTTCATTAGAAGTTAGTGTTGGGTCAAGAACTTTTGAAATAAAATTCCACCTTTCCCACCAATTAATCTTCTAGAAATATAACCTAGATAGATAGACTATCTAGGGTGAGGCTCCTAGATAAACTATCTTAAGTCAGGCTCCAGAAGCAGCCTCTGAAATAAGAATTTACGTATAAGTGACTTTTTATGAAAGTGCCCCAGGAGATAGGGTGTCTGGGTGGCTCAGTCGATTGAGTGTCCAACTTTGGCTCGGGTCATGATCTCGCTATTTGTGAGTTCAAGCCCCACGTTGGGCTCTGTGCTGACAGCTCAGAGCCTAGAGCCTGCTTCAGATTCTGTGTCTCCCTCTCTCTTTGCCCCTCCCCCACCCCACACTCTGTGTCTTTCTCTCTGAAAAATAAATAAACATTAAAAAAGAAAAGAAAAGGAAAAAAAAAGTGCCCCAGGAGAAACTAGGATGTAAATGCAGGAAGAAGAATAGGAAAGAAAAAGAATCCAAGCAAGAGTACAAACACAGACAAAGTCCCACTATGGTCATATCAGCCTGATGACACAGGGAAACTTTGTAGTACAAATTATACCTCAAAGTTTGTTCTCACCAGAGGCAGTGAGCTAGGCTGTCATAGCACTATACCTGCATTAGCTAAGGGCACTTCCAGCTCTTGGCTCCACATGGGCAAAGCAGCTTCAGGAGCTCAAGGGCTGTTCAGAGAAGAGTCCCAGGTAGGAGGAGTGTAAGCAAAGCCCACTGAAGCTAGGAAAGGGGCACACATGACATGACAAAGAGATCAGAGGTTGATCTGAGTGAGAGTGCCTATAATATAGATCAAGGCAATAACCAGAAATACACATACTTACTTATAAATTTGATGATTATAGTGACGTGAAAATCCAAATAAAAGATGAATGGCTTTATTCACAGCAGACATTTAAAACTTGTCATTAATTTATTTCACAAGTATTTTCTTGATTTTAACTTATTTCAGGCACTAGAAATACATCAGACAAAACAGAAAAGACCATCTACCCACATGGGGCTGACATTCTAGAGGGGAAGTAAGAAAAAAACAAACAAACAAAAAAACAATGTATAAAGGAAATGTAGCATGGAGAAGACAGTAAGTTACATGGAACAAAACAGAACCAGGCATGGTTAGGCCTGAGTTCCATGGACAAGAATTCCAAGGGAGGGAAATATATGTTTAAAACTTAAAATGTAACTGAAAATGATCAATTGAGCCAAGATTTGGAAGAGATGAATTAGTATTGCCACATGCTTATCTGAGGAAAGATATTTTAGTCAGAGGAAATTGTTAGTGCAAAGGACATATGCAGAGGGAACATGCCTGCTGTGCTTGAAGAATAGTGAGAAGGTTAGCCTGTCAGATTAAGAGACAGGAGTACTATAAGTCATCAGGCCAGAGAGTTAATAGAGAGCCACATCATCTACAGCTTTATAGGTCATAAAAAGAACTTTGGCTTGAGGAAGATGAGAAGGTATTGGACGATTCTGGACAGAAGTGTGACCTGATCTGAATAGTTTTTAAAGGATCACTCTGGCTATGCATTGAGAATATAGAGGGGCAAGGATAAAAGCAGGGAGATAATTAGACACTACATTAATAATTCAGACAAGTCATAACAATAAAGTAGAACAAGAGTATTGCACTAGAGATGGGTGAGAAGTACTGGATTAGGTTACAAATGTAGACAACAGAATTCCAAGGTGTGTTGGATAAAAGGTGTGACAACAAAAGGAGTGCCAAAGAGGACTTAAACTTTTGGCCTCAGAAATTGGAAAAACGTAATGGCAATTAAGATGCTTTTCGTTTCTACCTGAAGAAAGAGTCAAAAGTATAAAATGTATCCAAAGTTAGAAAAATAAGAAAATAAGTAATATTAGAGCAGAAATAAATAAAACAGAAAACAGAAAAATAGGAGAGACAATGAACAGAACCAAGTCTTCATTCTTTAGGAAGAGCATTTAATTGGCAAACCCATACTGACCAGGAAAAAAAAAAAGAAAGAAAAAACATGAATTCCCATTATCAGGACTGAGAAAAGGAAATAACTATTGATTCTAATAAAATATGAGCATATTAAATATTATTAAATTAAATACTGAAAATAAAAATAGAATATAAATTAAATGTAGTAAAATTTAATATAAATATTAAACTATTAAACATTATGAAGATAAGGAAACTCTATGCACAGTTTTATGACAATTAGTCCAAGTCCAATAATTTAGATGAAATGAACAAATTCCTTTCAAGACACACTCCCAAAGCTCATTAAAAAAAAAATAGAGAAGGTGAACAGCCCAAGATCTGCCAATGATCTAAACTGAATTTATGGTTTAAGCTTTCCCTCAAGATAATTCCAAGATGATATGCCTTCATGGATGGCTTCTAACAAACATTTAAGGAAAAAAATAATACTGACACTACACAAACTCTTCCAGAACTGAAGAGGAGGGAACACTTCCCAATTTATTTTATGAGACAGACTACCTTATTACCAAAACCAAGCAAAATGAAGATCAATAGCCCTCATGGGCATAGATGCAAAACTCAAAACAAAACCACAGTGAATCAAATCTAACGAAACACACGCACAGTGATATACACTCTATGAGGTGGAAAAGCAAGCAAACTACCTACAGGGCACGTAGACCTTGTGTACACTAAACTATTCCTTCTCACTCAATAACGCCAGTATGATGAGCTTCTACTGCAGGCTCAGTTCTATGAAGGACCCAGCGATGAATGGACCATGGTCACCAAAGCATTCATCCACTCTGCTATTCTAAGACACTGCAAAAACCTTGCTAGGGACTGAATTGTGTGCCAGCAAAATGCAGGTGTTGAATCTCTCACCTACAATGACTATCTGGAAATAAGTAATTAAAATTAAATGAGGTCACGAGGGTGGCACCCTGATCCTGTGTACACTCACAGGAAAGGCCATGGGACTACTCTGTGAGAAAGCAGCCTTCTGCAAACCAGAGAGAAAGTTTTCAACAGAAACATAACCTTGGCAGACCCTGATCTTGGTCATCGTAGTCTCCGGTACTGTTAGAAAATACATTTCTATTCCAGTCTATGGCATTTTGTTTTGGCAGCCAGAGCAGACTAATATAACTCTAAAAGTAAGTCTTCCTGCTAAGAGACTCTTCCCTGTAGGACTAGAGTGGACACACATGGTGATGGAATACACAGAAGTCTGTGATAAAAACCCAACTCCTCCTAAGTGATAGGGCCTTCTTAAATGTTCAAAAGCAAGGCCCTCTGTGAACCTAATCACACCAACTTGCATCTGGGCTTATTCTTGTTTTTCACCTCCCTGTGAGCATTATGGTTTTGACTCTTCATGAAACTGGATTTTCAGGCAACAAACAACGTTATATGAAAAGATTAATTGAAGAATATAGTCTTTAAAAATAAATTCCTAAGTCTGATCAAATTGATTATCAACCTAGTTGATGCCTACAGCCCACATTCAAGGTAAAATTGCTAATGGGTCTAACTTTATATTAATGATCATTAATTTCAAATTGATGCAACAATCCTAGAAGGCTCCTACTCTGAAACAATTGTTTCACATCTGTGTCAAACTCCCAAGAAAGATCTCTTGCTTCTTAAATCACTGAAAAAAAAAAATACAAGTGATCAGATCACCATCAAATCTATCAACTTCCTTGTATTGATAACCATTCTTTCTGACTTCCCTCCAATTACAACAGTTTTCATGTCCTTCATTAAAGGCCAACATTTTTTCATTTCTCTTGGATTTCACCCCCACCTGCCTTCACAAGAACTTATTCAATTATCACCCTCAGTCTATTTTACTTATTTATCTTTAGTGGTTTATTCCTTTTAGTATACAAAAGTAGTTTTATATTTCTCATATTAAAAGGAAAGTTATTAATCCTATATTTTCCTTTACCTGTGTCCTATGTTCTTGTTCTCCTTCCCAACAAAATGTCACAACAAAATGCCTCCGATATACTTAACAGTATACCTAAATACTCAATAGTATGCATTTCCCCACTAGTTCTCTGACACTGTTCTTACCAAGGCCAACATCAATCTCCATCTTGCCAAATATATCTTCTTACCTATTATCACAGCACCAAAGGAAACTTAACTCTTCTTGTCTTCTAATACCACAATCCCTTGGTTCTCTTCCTTACAGAAGTGTCACCTGCTAGGTTTCCCTCTGTATGTCTATTTTAAATAATGGCATAATCAAGGGCATGGCCCCAGAACCATTACACTTCCCTCATTTTGCTTCTCTGTGCTTTAGGTCTTGTGAGAGATTTTTGAAGAGAGATTCAGAAATGAAATGAATATGAACAACTTTTCATGTAGGTCTCATCTAGATCTAATTATTTTATTCATAACATTTCATAACACAGATTTCATTACACATAGCATTTCATTTATTCTTAAATACTTGTGCAGCATGAAATATGTATGGTTGCACACTGTAATTATAAAATCACACAAGAGGTCTTGAAAAACTCAGTTTTGTATACAGATACTAGGAATGTACATGTTAAGTACTGGCAGACAAATAAGTATTATTTTTAAAAAAGACAAATTCCTACCCTTTGAAAATTGTGGAATGGTTTCCTCCATATTAGATGAGGAATCTACATCCTGACACAGTAAAGATGTATTAGCATCTTATAATGAACAAAGGAAATCTTTAACCTGAAAAAAACCTGAGAAAATGTTGATAAAAATATGCACCCTGAACATTCTTTTTCCTCTCTTCTGATTTCAAGCAGAGAATATTAAATGTCTGCTTATCACTGAGGGCTGAGTCTTCTTTTTTCTTGTCTAGCTGACATTTAGTTCTGTTCTGCAATAAGTGTGTGTGTGTGTGTGTGTGTGTGTGTGTGTGTGTGTGTGTGTGTGAGAGATAGAGAGAGAGAGAGACAGACAGACAGACAGACAGACAGACAGACAGACAAAGAAACGGGGGGAAGGGTGAGAGCTAGATTTGGGCATATTGCCCATAAGGGAAATAACATCATCATTGAGAATGAGTTAGGCAACATTCCCTCTTGTTTTCCTTTCTCCTGATGCTCCCATAGTTCTTCTTGACTCTGATCTTCTTGACTTCGTTTGACAGTATGCAAGCTCTATCTCCCTCAAGCAGGTACAAGAGTTCACTCATACCCTTACCCCCACCCCATACATATTGTTCTGCCTAAGACAAGCCAATGGATGGGAAATAAGAACCACATGGATGAGCTGATGAGATTGGAAAAAGCAATAAAATGCCACCAAGCAAAATGGGTCAGGGCTCCTTTTGGAGACCACAGAGCTATTCCCTATGGAACAGGGATTGCAAAACTCCATCAGTTCCCTGGATAATCTCTCTGTTACTCAGAGGAACACTGAAAGTACTTTATTTTAGAGTGCCTCAGGCAGCACATCTGCTTTCTTACTCTTTCTAGGCTTCTAAAACTTATAAATACTCATGTGCATAGTTTCCCATTTACTACCCTGTCCTGCAAATAAAACACATGTTGGGGCACCTGGGTGGTTCAGCTAATTGAGTGTCCAATTCTTGATTTCAGCCCAGCTCATGATCTCACAGTTCATGGGATGTAGCCCCAATTCAGGCTCCATGCTGGCAGTGCAGAGACCAGTTGGGATTCTTTCTCTCTTCTCTCTGACCCTCCTCTCTCCTCTCCCTCTCAAAATAAATAAATAAACATAAAAACAACAACACATCTTTGCTGGTCAGGCTTTAATGGCTCCTATTTCTTCTTTGACTCATTAGAACAAAGGACTTTTATAGCCAAATCTAGTATTTCAGAGTTCTGGCTTTATTAAACATCTTCTTCTCAAGTGCCTTGGTTTGATGAGAAGCAACTCAACAAGCTTATAATCCAAATGTGGTTTTCATAAAGTCAAAGAGATATAAGGTCGAGCAGTGCTCTAAGCTATCCATTTAGAACAATAGCCCTGGCAAGTGTGGCTTTGTACATGTTCAACAAGTGCTGAAAACCAGAAGAGATCGGGCCCTACACTTAGGTGTCCACAGGAGCAATTACATGGATCAGATAAGTGCCTATGCATATGTGGAATGAGGATGACCAGGGCATGCTACAGGGTGCGGGCCCAGCTCATGGGGTCAATATCTATTCATCCCCAATCCACTGTTGTTGAGTGGGAATGCAGGCCCAGGCTGTCTTCTACTCAAACTTTTAATAGGAAGCAGAAATATGCATTTTTCTGTGAAACTTCCTGACAAAACAATTGCCTTTGTGTTTCATTTGCCATAAGCCAGTTGAGTACAAAAATTTTTCTGGTTCCTCTTATTACCATGATGAATACCTCTTTAGTGATTAAGCAAAAATAATTTAGTTAGAATAACAAAATATGTAAGTATAACACAAAGGGAATGCAACCATGACCTAGAACTATCTGCATTATCTAATAATTATTTTAAGAAAAAATGGAACTCATTTCTGGCCTGGGAATGGCTTCCTCTATACAAGAGGAGTCATGACACAATTTTCTGGATGGAGGCAATGAAAACATCATCCCTCCATCTTCTTGTCCAAACCCTGTAGAGTAAGGATTGGCATCCCTTTTTTGTAAAGAAGTTTTCCAGGCCACGTGGTCTCTGTTACAACGTCTCAACTCTGCCAAAACAGATAAAAACTTAGCCACTGACAATATATAAATGGACAGGCATGACTGTGTTCCAATGAATTTTTATTACAATAACAGACTATGGGGGCTCCTGGGTGGCTCAGTCGGTTAAGCGTCTGACTTTGGCCCAGGTCATGATCTCATGATCTCATGAGTTCTTGAGTTCGAGCCCCGTGTCAGGCTCTGTACTGACAGCTTGGAGCTTGGAGCCCGCTTTGGATTCTGTGTCTCCCTCTCTCTCTGCCCCTCCCCAGCTCATGCTTGCACTCTGTCTCTGTCAAAAATAAATAAACTTAAAAAAATTAAAAAAAAACAATAACAGACTATGGCCCAGCTTTTAGCCCAAAGGCTATAGTCTGCCAACCTCTACACCAAAAGAAGGCTGGAGTATCTTGGCTGTAGTTTCCAGCTAAGCAGTTTTAAAGAGGGGTTAGGTCTAGGAGCAAGAGAGTTGAATCACTTGAAGCAAAAGGTGAATACAATCTTCATTCAGTATAAATCTATCTTTGGGTTCAAGGAAAAGGAATAACACAGAGGAAAAGAGCAAATATATCAGGCACTAAGTAAATGCAGGAATGAACGAACTAACGAGGAATAGAGGAATAGATGAGACAGGAAGAAATACCTAGGTTCATTTTCAGTAATAACAACAGGGATGGGACACAGAGTCTTTTTTACAAGGTCTGAGATAGAAGAAGATACTATGTTTCCATTCCCTACTATTATTTGGCTACAGAAAGGAGTACTTCTTATGGTTCCTTCATTAAAAGCAGGACAAAGGAGAATATTAGACCATGTAGTAAGCCTACAGTGATTCAAAGAAATGGATGAAGAAATTTACCACCTGTCAAATTTCTCCTCTTCGTTAATCTCACTTAGAGGTGCCTATAATGCAACTCATCATTACACAAGAGTTAGTGTGAAAATCTGACTCCACTCACCAGGCTATGCAAGGTTGACTCCACCTCTAGGCTCATGTACCAGTTCTCTTTGCTAAAAATACCTCTGCTCAGATGAAGCAAGATGGCTCTACCTCTATGTACCACACTGAGGTATGTGCTCAACTGATCCAATGAACCAACCAGCTAGAGTAGAATTCATTTTATTGCTAGTTTTGTATTACTAGTGTTTCTAAGAAGATTTTTATACTTATTTCACCCAAGATACTTTCAGGCATTTAGGCAAAATGCTTTTAGCTAAATGTGCATGATACAGGAAATTTTTTTTTCCCCATAAAATATCCAAGGGACTGCATCTTCTGGTTTCAAGGCATTTATTTCTATTTTACTTCTCTTTCCTTAGTAGATACTCTTTTGAAAAATGGAATCTTTTTTTTTTAATTTTTTTTTCAACGTTTATTTATTTTTGGGACAGAGAGAGACAGAGCATGAATGGGGGAGGGGCAGAGAGAGAGGGAGACACAGAATCAGAAACAGGCTCCAGGTCTGAGCCATCAGCCCAGAGCCTGACGTGGGGCTCGAACTCCCGGACCGCGAGATCATGACCTGGCTGAAGTCGGACGCTTAACCGACTGCGCCACCCAGGCGCCCCTGAAAAATGGAATCTTGATTCACAGCACTGAACATGGGCTTCAGTACGTGAATTGTCAATTTTAATTCAGGCAAGAGCTTCTGGAAGAAGAACCTGGAGGTCAGACAATGTCAGACAGTGTGGACCCCTAAATGAATGAAAAGGAGTAAGGGTACTTAAAAACAAGCTTTGACACATGACCACAGGGCATTGTTTGAACAAAGCAGTTGCAGAGGGCATATGTGCTGTCTATTAAAGGAGCAAGTACACAAGTTGCAGTTGTCATTTGATGACTGGATGGTCTGGCCCAGGTGAGTTATAATTGAGTATGTATTATTAAAAAGCATTAATGGACTTTTACCTGGTACTTAACCTGTCTGCACAAATGCTGTTTATCAACCTTTGCATTTCTTAGTGATCATCTCCTGACATTTAAACCATTTATAAAAGGCATTCTCTACTCTGATCACAGTTTAATGCAGTGGGAAAAAAAAAGACAAGAGGAATAACTTGAAACAGAAATGTAACAATATTTCACAGCCCTCAGGTCTCTGATTAGACTGTTATTCTGCACGTAATCTCTTCTAAACTAAATTGATTCTTTCTCAATATAAAAATAGTACTGAGCCCTTGAATTCTGAACTAGGCAAGTTCTGTGAGCTCTTTGAATTGTGAGCCAGAAAATAACAAATCTTATTTAATTAACAAAAGAATGAGATAGGGATGAAAAACATGATGTTAAGACACAGTAAGAATTGATTGGAGTTGCGTTTTTAGCTGTAAATTTGGTGAATAGACTTGGCTTGTGAGACAGACAACATTAATTACTCTGTTCCCATAGCAGATTGTTTTTTTTTTTTTAAATTAAACTGTAAAGAAGTGGGAAAGCATCTGTGGGTGCATTCCTTTGAACCAATAAAATAATTTTATTGAACTCCATTCATAGGCGTACTTAGAATTTAAATCCAGAAGATCTTATAGGCCTATATTCATTAAATATTATGTACCATTTTATAAGGGTATACTCATAAAAGGGGGATATGGAACACAATTAAAAGAAATAAATTCAGCATGGCTTTGGCACTCTATAAAATCTTCTTGTCTCCCTGTGTCTTTGACTGACTCCTTGTACCCAGGCACAACTAATATCCTAGTGAAGGGAGAACTCAAAAGCAGTTTGTTCTCATAGTCAAAATGGGGAATTCTAATTTTTATATCAGCTTCTTTTGCCACTAATGTTTTTAGCAGTCCCATGACACAGGTGGAGACAGGTGGAAACTAGAATAGGTGAGAAAACTAACCAGTTAGCCCAAGTAATTTGAGATCACACTTCTTGTCAAAGGATCAGGTTAGGAATGCTGGTGCTGTAGGAACAGGGGATTTAACCTGGATTCTACAGATGGATCTGAGCTCACCAAGGACAAAGTGGATCTTGGAGGACATTAGGACCTTTTCATTACATGGTCTTTTCCTCAGAGAACAGTCCAAACATGTAACATGTGCTAATATATTATACCTCCTGACACAAGATTCAGTGGCAGCCTATTTCCTTCCTTTTCTGTCACTAAATCAAGGCAAACCAAAGACAAAACACTAGGGCACAGATCTGGTTGGGAGGTCAACACCTCCTGGATAGAAAAGAACTCTCACTAAACAACAAAGTCTGGAGAAACATAGATTAGCTTTTGACTGATTATCTTGTGGACACTTCATTAATTAAACATGTACTAACAGTAGTAACAAAACATTGTAACAGCAAATTACTTTCTACCTCACAGAAAAATACCTTGGATTGGCCAACCAAGTTCATCTAGTGTCTAGAAAGGAGGACCTATTTCAGTTAGTGTTTCTTCCAGAAGTTATTCTATCCATGCTATTTGAAGCTTTAAATCAACAGTACTAGAATTACCAAAAACAAAAACATCATTTTATATAGGTTTCAAGACAATTTTGGAAATTCCTATTAATTAATGTATTGGCATATTTACTCACCCCTACTAGGGTACCCTCACACCCTCACCTCTCTGAACTTCTGTGCTGTTTCCTGTTGGACTCCCATGAATCTTTTCCCCCTGAAACCATCAACAGGAATTACCACCATTAATGAATTGTCTCTTTCATTTTCCTTGACCTCACTCTGCTCATGTGAGCACTGCAAAAAGAATTTTATTTATTTATTTATTTATTTTTCAACGTTTTTATTTATTTTTGGGACAGAGAGAGACAGAGCATGAACGGGGGAGGGGCAGAGAGAGAGGGAGACACAGAATCGGAAACAGGCTCCAGGCTCCGAGCCATCAGCCCAGAGCCTGACGCGGGGCTCGAACTCACGGACCGCGAGATCGTGACCTGGCTGAAGTCGGACGCTTAACCGACTGCGCCACCCAGGCGCCCCGCAAAAAGAATTTTAAAATGTAGTTTTTATTTCTGGTTCTGACACTAACTATATACCTTGAAGCTGTTATGAGGATAAAACAAAATAATGAATATTAAGATTGTGCCTCTAGCTTATGCAGAATCTTATTCCCTATGTAAAGTCATGTGATTCTTACCTATCTTTTAAATCCTGTTCAAACTTCTGGGGAAATCTCTTTAGTGGGGGAAAAAAAGTCCTGGTTCAGGATCCCAAGGGTCAGTATTAAGTCAAACTTGCTGATAATCTTGCCCTTATTTTTTAATTTTAAGAACTGTAATTCAGCCTTGTTCCTTTGACCAAAGCTCAATCTTGTACACTAAAATTGGTTACTGAATCTATAATGCTATTCCTACACCAAGATAGCATCCCACCCTGATTACATCCCCATTACTGGATGTCCTCCCCAGCTGCATCCTATCCCACTATCCATTCTTCTATGGCTAAAACATAGCCCTTTTATCAGGCCATTTGCTCTCAGATATCTTTATCAGTATCTTTACCTGTTACCAACTTCCTACATTCGGTGTTTGATCAAGTCTTTACATTACGACCAGATACCTTTCCTTCCCATCCTGATGCCCACTTTGTTCGAAAGCATTCTGTACATTCTCAAATGCTCACAAAACGTAAGGTGTTTAATTTTTAGCCACTACTCCATTTTTAGATGATATTCTTCTCAGTGTGCATAATAGCACACTATATTGATTCTTCCCTTGCATGACTTATCATTGCTTCTCTGTTGCTATTGCAGCCTTTTGTTCTTCCTTCCACACAATAGATAGAGACCTCCAGTCAAGGTTCTCTCTTCAGTCATCTGCTATTTCCTTTCAACATACTCTCCCCCTCAGGGATGTCACCTACTGCTATGGTTAGTATCTATCATCACTAAACAACCGACACCCATATCAACATTAACCAGGAGCTCTACTCCTGTCTACCAGATCCTTAGTTTAATAACTCCCAAACTAAAATAATATCTATTCTCACAAACCAGTGCTTCCTCCAGATAGTTCCATTTGTATTGATTGTACTACCATTTTTTCCAGACACCAAGACTCAAAATTTAACATTTCTTTAACACTTTAAATTTGCCAACCACTTCAAATTATCAGTAATACCTATCAGCTTCCTGTCACATCTCATATATTATTTCCTTCTCTTTATTCCCTCAACAAATACTCTAATATAGGTCGATTTTAAATCATGATTCTATATTTACCTTAATCTTCTATTTTCCTACCTCTAATCATCCTATATACATCCATCTTGCTAAAATACTCTGGCTAAAGCTTTAATATCTGTTCATTAATTGTAACAGTGTTTAACAAAGAATGAAACACACAACATTGGTTTTAAGAGGAGACAATAATTTTAGTATTTTTGTGAGGATAAAAAGTTTAATTATTACTTCAATCAATGATTATATGCATAATGTTGCTTAAGGTAAATGGAAAATCTTCAAATGAGTCAATTTAAAGGAAACATAAGTAAAGTATAGTATAGTTTGTAAAAAAATGACAAAAAATGAAGTAATTTTGACCTATTGATTGAAATCTGTAGGACTTGGTCTTCTCTGGTGTTTTTCCTTAACTTTTGAAACTTTTTTCCTCAATACAAAACCATACAAATTTTCTCTTCCCAACAAGTGAATCAATTTAGCATTAGATGAATATGATATATGCCATTCTATCATGTGTATGAGGTTGCCACAGGGCAGTAGGACACTAAGCAGAAGGAGAAGTAGTTCCAAGTATTCTACGATAGATTAAGAAAAAGGAGCCCAGGTCAAAAATGGAGGGGACTGAATAGGCATCAAGCTGGTGAGACAAACCAGGGATGTACACCAGAAATAAAAAGTGAGGTTGATCATCAAGATCAAATTTTAGTTGTGAAGTGTGGCACCAGGTATAGTTCAGGCCCAAAGTAATTATTCAAAACCTAAATCTGTCAATGTTTGGAATGCGGCACAAGCAGACCCAGTTTCTCTAAGACTCCAAATTCTATTGGATTTTTCCATATTTGTGACAGCCTTATTATTCTCTCAGCCCTTAGTTCCCAATGTCCTAGTATTTAACTTTCTAAATCCTATAGACTTTGATGCCCTATTTTTTCTATGACTCCTAGTTTTTGTAAGGCTTTTGATAAGCCCAACTAGAGCTGATGTTTTCTTTCTTTAAAATTTTACAACATTTATTATCAGTTCTAACTATATGACCTACTCATATATTAGCATGTGCTACCTTCACAGTGATTTATATACGTGCTTTATCTCTGCCACTTTGGAAGCTCTTTAAGAATAACAACTTGTATACACAAATCCAACAGTATGTCATACAATTTTTGTATATGGTAAATCTTTGGAATAAAGGTTTCCTTTGTTCCAGGTCTGTAAGGGAGTAGTTTTGCTTATACAGTGTTTAATATTTATTAACTGTGTTTAATATGTAAACAGAAGCCAAGAACACTTCCTAACAATATTTTGAAGGTCATATTGATAATGGCTAACTACAAAATCATTTTGAGGGCAGGTTCTTGTGCTGATACTATTCAATGAATGCTACTGATGGAGAAGAGGGAACAACAACATAAAATTCATTTTCTTCTTCTAAGAATGGAATGTATATATACACTTTTCATGAAGAAATGATTGTGAGACATTACTATGTACCCAAGGAGGTTTCTCACACAACTATTTCAAACCAAGTGTTTTAATAAAGTTCTCCCATCTAAAATATAAGATCTATGTTGTTTTGTGTCTCCAGAGCAAGGAGATAGGAAGGTGTGTGTGCATGTGCATGTGTGTGTGTGTATTTAAAGAATGTGTGTGTGTACACACGTGTGTTTGTGTGTGTGTGTGTATATATACATATATATATATACATGTAAAACGTTTAGTAGAAATATTCTCAAATTTTAATGATATCATATTGTTTTAGGTTCTTAATGTTGGGAAGTTTGATCCTGGAATCTAACATTATCCTGCAGAAATCTTAGAAAACTCACTTTACTATTAGGAGTTTCAAAATGTTATAGCCTTCTATTTGACCTGCCATGACTCATCACTCTTGATCCACATGATTAAACTCAAAAATGGAAATATAATACTTCAAGTTTCCCTCATAAATTCTCTTTCAAAAAAAATAGAATTAGAGAGTAAATCTTAAAAGGCACCCTTCACAAGGAAAAAATAATTGATAGATTTGTATGATGAGGGATGTTAATTAGACTTATTCTGGTGATCTTTTAACAGTATACACAAATACCAAATTATTATGTTGTTTCTGAAATTTGCCAATTATATTTCATGATAAAATGTAATGCAATTTACAATCTCTACCCTAAAAAAGAGAGAATAAAGGTTTCTTTTGCAATAAACCTTCATTTTTACCAACATCAATGTTCATAAAGTTTGGGACAATTTCAAAAAGAAAAATACCCAATATTTTGCTGCTGCTACATCTATTACACTGACAGTTTCTTACTTACCCATATTAACTCAATCTTTAATGCAATCTGTTAAAAAATAAGCACATACAAATTCATCTGCTATGGCTAACCAACTATTCTAGATGCCATAAGGAAAATAAAAGTGTAAAAATTATTTCTTTCCAATCCTGAATGAATTACCTTACTACATAATTATAGATATGATACACAAATAATAAAATTAAATTAAGTTTAGTGATATAACTAATGTTTCAGTAAAATGTGGTATTCAAATATATGCTAAAATGGCAAATGGATAATACAGAGGAAGTATCATGTGTGAGAGATTCAGAATTAAAATATCAATATGGGTTGTACAAGTCAATTTTAGTATCTTAATGAATGATAGATTTTTATCCATTTATAAAATATATTTCTTAAATATGCATTTAAAATGATTTGTGAAAACTAAATTAAAATCTTAAGTCTTGATAGATTCAATTTTTCTTATTAATATAAAAATAACTTTACTAGTTTCTTTAAAATAAAAACAAATTAATAATTCACAAGCAGATCATCCCTGCAGATTTTAACTTAGTGATACTTTTCTCATCCATCTTACCCACTCCATATTTTAACTAACATTTCAAATAAAATATTTATTATCTCCTATCTAGACTAACTTTCTACCTGTTCTTCCTGCTTGTAATATATTTTCTTTCCAAACATCTTAACATCAGATTCAAATTTTCACAGTATACTTCTGATCATGTTCTTATGCTATACAAAAACAAACAAAACAAACAAACAAACCCAACTCATTCCAAAATTATAAATAACTCAAGGAGGAAATTTCAGACTACACAAAATAAAACTATCCAACCATCTCTCACGCTCTCTCTCTCAAAAAACAAAACAAAGTAAAACAAAGAAACAAAAACCCAAAAAACAAAAAACAAACAAAGAAACAAACAAAACACTTCTTTGACTTTTTTTATTCTCATAGAATAAAACGCAAATTCCAAGTTTGGTCATCTCATTACATCCCACTTTCCCAAACTTACTTTGCATTAATACTACCCTCTCCTCCTTTTATATGTCCCAGACTTTCACTTTTTAAGTCATTCCCTCTGTCTGAAAATCTTACTTGCTCTTTACCTCCACGCAATCACTTCAAAATGTCCAAGTCTTTATCTCGTTCCTAAGATGGATTTTAAATGCTTTTCTTACATGAATCCCTCACAGATTTAATCCAGTTTAGATCACAGTCTTCTGAAAACTGGCTCTAGACTTTAGAAAGTGATACAATTCTATGGAGAAGCTGCAATTCTAGGGAGCCAAGGAAGACAGAGATTATCTTCCCCCATTCTATAATCTATAACAGAGTTACCACACATATAGGCATCATCTGTGTATACCGTATGATGTGGTATGTTATGCCTCAGACTTTTCTCTTGTGAATTTTATATAACACAGCATCATTGCATATCCCTGTTCTTCTTCATTTCTGTAATATTTTCTCTGAACTTTGACAGTCTCTTCATGAAAATTAAATATTTTCTACCTTCCTAAGTTGATAGCCTATGGAAATAAGAGTCAATACCATCCACTCTTGACAAGCCATATACATATGATGGACATTGAAAGGAGATTTGAATATTTTATGCCATAAAATATAAACATACATCATATGTTTATATACTTTATATGTTTATATATATATATGTGTGTGTGTGTGTGTGTATATGTGTGTGTGTATATATATTTAGGTTTGCCTCAAAAACCATTATGAAAAATAAGCATAAATCACTGTATATTCACAACATTTTCAAATAAATTATGATAATGTAAAGTAATGAAGGATAGAACAATTGTAATCATACCTTTTGAAAGAAACAGATTATGAGGTGATTCATCATTGTGTGAAATCTGGAGTGAGGGATCTCAAAAATCAAGGACTTAACTTCCATCATTATCACTGTTTCAAGAAGCTTTAGGTATCCCTGGCCCACCAGCCCAGACTCTCTCCTTCTGTGACAGAACATTCAAAGTGATCTAAAACAAAAGCTGTCAAACTTTCAGTTCTACTTAGAAGTAGAAATACATGAACATTTCCCTCACAAGTGAAGATAGTTTTACGAATTGCTTTGCTTAACTTTTAAAAATCTCCATATTCATTTTGTGCTTTTATGCCCCCAAGTATGTCTTCACAAAACCTCTTATTGAATGAACAAGTCTGATGATACTGAACTTGGGACACTGGGGAAATCTCTTTATAATCATTTCTTATTTATTTTCGTGAAATTGCCCATCCTGTAGCTCATTGATAATTCCTCTCCCCTAATTCCTGTCTTTTCAAGTACAGTCATTCTTTACAAGTCACACAGCTAAAGTAGTCTTGGCCCAACTCTGCAACATGTCATCATGGAGATCACTTACTGGCAGTTCTACTTTGGACAAGTCACTTAAATTCAATTTCTTCATTTCTAAAATAGACAATAAGGTAAATGGTGCAAGCTAAAGATAAGTTTGTTAAGGACTTAGTCATAGGTCCGGTATGTGTATATGGGAGGGGTGAAATTAGTCATTCTTTCCACATTTGTCTGGCAGCTAAAGAAAATGCTTGCCTGGCCAATCTTCTCCATTCTTCACATTTTCCAGGGTTCCTAGGAGGGACTATTCTTGGGCTTTTGTAATGGAAAGTCAAGTACACAGAAGGCCTACAGGCAGCACACTGGTACAGGAGGAGCGATAAGGATTGGCATAAGCTTGAGGATTTAGGTGTAGGTGTAGCTATTATACGTAGAGACATTGAATAGTAGGGAACATAAAGTTTAAGAAATTTTATTGTGAAGTATCTTCTTCAAGGTGCTTAAAAAAACACCAGAGATAAATCATTTCAAAAATTGTTTTTAACACAGAGGCCAGACTGAAAGAGCTGCCAATAACCAAAGCTAGAATAATTTGAGAAACTGAATAGATAATAATACTAAATTATAATCTAGAAAAGAAAATAAATAGCCCTGAGTAGTATAATAGGTAATTGAACAAATAAATAGTGTATCTCATCTTTAGTATTATTGCTGTCTTACAGAAGAATTCCAACTAATAAATGCAGAAGGAATAAAGAAAACAGCAAACCACCATTATTACTACAGAGCAGTTCTAATAAAATAATTCACAAATGAACGCTAAATTTAGTGGGAAAAGTTTAAAGAGAAATGGAATATTTGCAGATATTCAATATTTTGAAGGAAAAAAATTATTACCTTTATCACGGAGAAACTCAGAAGACACTATCTTAACCAAAGGGGCCAATATTAACATTACTAGTAATAAGACAAATCAATATCATGTACCTCTTAATATGATGTACTGAGAAGAAAGGTATATCACGTAATATTTTTGCTAAAAGTGCAAACCTTCAACCAAGTCGCTAGAAAATATCAGAAAAAAAACAAATTGAGACATGTTCCACAAAATAATTGCATAGTACTCTTTGAAAGTGTCAATGTCACAAAAGATAAGGAAAGACTATGGAATTATCATAGGTTGAAAGAGACTAAGACAGCATAATGAACTGCACTGCGCCATTCTGGTTTGACTCTTGAAAGAGAAAAAAGACCTTAGTGGGGAAACTGGTGAAAACTGAATAATCAAGTATATAGTTTAGTTAATAGTACTGTACCAAGTTAACTTATTTTTTATAATTATATCATGCTATGTAAGATATTAACATTGGAGGAAACTGAGTGAATTGTATGTAAGAACTAGCTGTACTATTTTTGTAACTTTCCTGCAAGTCTACATATTTCAAAGTAAAGGCTTAAAAATTATTTTGGCTGAATAAACTATTTTTTGTTCGGTACACTTCTCTAGGAGAGAAATATACGAGCATCATTAATTACCCTGTTAATTCACAGATGCATATTTACCATGAAGCTAATGTAGCTTAAGCTTTGGGTCAATCCCCTCACTTGCTTGGGCTCCTAAACTAAATTTGTATTTAAAATTATGTATTCTTGCTCTAAAAGAAGCTCCCTTTCCACATTTTATAAGCTTTGAATTTCTCAAAATAGTGATCTGTCTCTGCCCAACAGTAAATGAAATTCTGAGATTGGTTCCAGTCTATTAGGGAAGGAGAAGAAGCTGGAATCTGAGCTAAAATAACCAATCCAAATATCGGATCGGATGTCATGTGCAATGAAAAACTATTCAATTTTCAATGTCTAAATAGGCATGGCAAACTATAGCTTATTCAGACTAGAGCTGATACTCATGAGGTCCTATTTTACAAAGGAATCAAGGCAGTTATCAGCTTCATAACACTGAATGTGAGATGGGTAGCAATATGTTTGGGTATTTCTCTAGTATCTGGAGGAAAAAGCCTAGTCAGCAGGAAAAAGGGGAGAGAAAAGATACTGGCAAAATTTACACAAGATTCCAATTAGGGGTCTATGGTAGAGCTCCAGTCTCACTGAGGATACCATGTGCTAAGCAGTAGAGAGAAAGGACATCCCAGTGTAGAGACAACAAAGTCATGTTTGGTGACTGTGTGAGTGTTCTGTACCTTCTTAGGTTCTCAGAAGGCAGATTAGAGTAATGGAGCAAGTTCTAGATTACCCTTTGACAAAGAAGCTTCTGATATTCCTCTTTTTCTGGCCAGCACAGGCATAAAAAATAGGAGAATGAGTCTTGTGGTAGACACACCATAATTAAGACTGTATAAACCCTGAATGACAGGGGCACTTCTGCCCAGAGCAAATGTCCAATTCTTTTGATTTCATTATTGATTACCAAAATACTCACTCTCATTAGATCTGGACCTTGCTAATTCAAGGGTTTTGTTTTCGTTTGGATTGGACTTTTTTATATATAGTAACAAAATGATAAAAAGGCTAATAATACAAACATATGCATGTACCATTTATGGAGAATGTTATATAGGCCAGACATTCTTTAAGCTCTTATTATTAGCAATCTTACTTATTTAAAACGGTTCTATTTTTCTTTTCTAAGCCCTGACAACATTTGAAGCCTGGAATCAGGGAAGTGGAGAAAGTAATTTGTGAAGAAATTGGGGAAGGAAATAGGGTAGAATTGTGAAATCTCAGGAGGAAACAATAAAGCCATAACTAGGAGAAAAGAAGAGATGATTTATAACATATTACGAACTTTGGGGTATTTTTCTTTAGATTTTGTGATTTATATTACCACTCTAGATGTAAACTTCTTAAACAGTAAAACCTAGACATTAAGCATGCATTCAACTATTTAACACATAAATATTGCTGATTGACCTATAAACTTGCCAACTGCTTACCCTGAGGTGGGAGAATTTTTGATAAAATAATGAAATTGATAAAAGAGTTCAAATTCCACTTCTTAAACTCTACTTATTCACAAGAATTATTTCTTGCATATCAAATATATCTGCCAGAAAACCGAATTCTTCTCTTATGGATTCCCTAATTTAAAATAAAGGTTAGGACCATAAAGTTATCTCTGGCACTTGTGGAGAAGTGTGTGGCTAGAATCATCTAGCACTTAAAGAGTTCACTTTAAGCTCCTGAATGTATTTTTTTTTCTCTCTACTCTGTCTCCCTTTAGACTGAGATTTTACATGTCAAATCTCAGTCCAGAGAGACTTTTTTCCTGTGGTGAAATTATAGATCCTGACAGGAGTTGGTTACTATAAAACTGTTGACAGATACTTATCTCTAACATGGTTAGCGGGTACCATTAAGTGTACCAAATCACTTAAAACAGAAAACGAAAACTCATACTATGTGCAATCTCTTCACTAAGCTCTAGCAGCAGTCAAATGTGTTTTCTTTACTATATGGAGCTCACAATCAAAGAAGCCCACAGATAGGTAATGGGAAATGTTCTATATGCTCACCATTGAAGCAAGGGCTGCCTGAGGTTTTATTGAATAATTCAGTATTTGGGGCTCAGCACCTAGGGGTGATAAATATTATCCAATAGAAACACCTAGCAGAAAGTCCTGAGAACTCATATCCCACAGATTTTCTCTAATGCTTTAGCCATGCATGATCCACAGTGGACATAAGAGTGTTTAAAAAGACTGCCCAGCCTACTGGGATTTTGCCTGTAGGTGATATTCTCTTAGTCTTGTTAGTTTTTTCTCTTTATTCTTAAGGACAGGAACCATGCATCCTCTGTAGCCACTTCCCACATGTAGCATTAAAATAGCACCAATCGGGGCGCCTGGGTGGCTCAGTCGTTAAGCCTCCGACTTCAGCTCAGGTCACGATCTCGCGGTCCGTGAGTTCGAGCCCCGCATCGGGCTCTGGGCTGATGGCTCAGAGCCTGGAGCCTGCTTCCGATTCTGTGTCTCCCTCTCTCTCTGCCCCTCCCCCGTTCATGCTCTGTCTCTCTCTGTCTCAAAAATAAATAAACATTTTAAAAAAAAAAGTAGATTTCGGCAAGATGGCGGCTTAGGAGGACGCTGGGCTCACCGCACGTCCTGCTGATCACTTAGATTCCACCTACACCTGTCTAAATAACCCAGAAAACCGCCAGAGGATTAGCAGAATGGAGTCGCCGGAGCCAAACGCAGACGAGAGGCCCACGGAAGAGGGTAGGAAGGGCGGTGAGGCGGTGCGCGCTCCACGGACTGGCGGGAGGGAGCCCGGGTGGAGGGGCGGCTTGCCGGCCAAGCAGAGTCCCCGAGTCTGGCTTGCAAAAGCGGAGGGGCCTGACGGACTGTTCCCACAACAAGCGCGACTTAGCGCGTCTGGGAGGTCATAAGTTAACAGCTCTGCTCGGAAAGCGGGAAGGCTGGAGGACAAAGGGAGGGAGAGCTGCTGAGCCCCCTGACAACAGAGCTCAGTTTGGTGGGGAACAAAGGCACTCACCAGCGCCATCTCCCCCGCCCATCCCCCAGCCAAAATCCCAAAGAGAATCCGTTCCTGCAAGGGAACTTGCTTGCTCCGTGCAAACACCCAACTCTGTGCTTCTGCGGAGCCAAACCTCCGGCAGCGGATCTGACTCCCTCCCGCTGCCACAGGGCCCCTCCTGAAGTGGATCACCTAAGGAGAAGCGATCTAAGCCTGTCCCTCCTGCCCCCGTGCACCTTGCCTACCCACCCTAGCTAATACGCCAGATCCCCAGCATCACAAGCCTGGCAGGGTACAAGTAGCCCAGACGAGCCACACCACCCCACAGTGAATCCCGCCCCTAGGAGAGGGGAAGAGAAGGCACACACCAGTCTGACTGTGGCCCCAGCGGTGGGCTGTGGGCAGACATCGGGTCTGACTGCGGCCCCGCCCACCAACTCCAGTTATACACCACAGCACAGGGGAAGTGCCCTGCAGGTCCTCACCATGCCAGGGACTATCCAAAATGACCAAGCGGAAGAATTCCCCTCAGAAGAATCTCCAGGAAATAACAACAGCTAATGAGCTGATCAAAAAGGATTTAAATAATATAACAGAAAGTGAATTTAGAATAATAGTCATAAAATTAATCGCTGGGCTTGAAAACAGTATACAGGACAGCAGAGAATCTCTTGCTACAGAGATCAAGGGACTAAGGAACAGTCACGAGGAGCTGAAAAACGCTTTAAACGAAATGCATAACAAAATGGAAACCACCACAGCTCGGCTTGAAGAGGCAGAGGAGAGAATAGGTGAACTAGAAGATAAAGTTATGGAAAAAGAGGAAGCTGAGAAAAAGAGAGATAAAAAAATCCAGGAGTATGAGGGGAAAATTAGAGAACTAAGTGATACACTAAAAAGAAATAATATACGCATAATTGGTATCCCAGAGGAGGAAGAGAGAGGGAAAGGTGCTGAAGGGGTACTTGAAGAAATCATAGCTGAGAACTTCCCTGAACTGGGGAAGGAAAAAGGCATTGAAATCCAAGAGGCACAGAGAACTCCCTTCAGATGTAAGTTGAATCGATCTTCTGCACGACATATCATAGTGAAACTGGTAAAATACAAGGATAAAGAGAAAATTCTGAAAGCAGCAAGGGGTAAACGTGCCCTCACATATAAAGGGAGACCTATAAGACTAGCGACTGATCTCTCTTTTGAAACTTGGCAGGCCAGAAAGAATTGGCACGAGATTTTCAGAGTGCTAGACAGAAAAAATATGCAGCCAAGAATCCTTTATCCAGCAAGTCTGTCATTTAGAATAGAAGGAGAGATAAAGGTCTTCCCAAACAAACAAAAACTGAAGGAATTTGTCACCACTAAACCAGCACTACAAGAGATCCTAAGGGGGACCCTGTGAGACAAAGTCCCAGAGACATCACTACAAGCATAAAACATACAGACATCACAATGACTCTAAACCCGTATCTTTCTATAATAACACTGAATGTAAATGGATTAAATGCGCCAACCAAAAGACATAGGGTATCAGAATGGATAAAAAAACAAGACCCATCTATTTGCTGTCTACAAGAGACTCATTTTAGATCTGAGGACACCTTTAGATTGAGAGTGAGGGGATGGAGAACTACTTATCATGCGACTGGAAGCCAAAAGAAAGCTGGAGTAGCCATACTTATATCAGACAAACTAGACTTTAAATTAAATGCTGTAACAAGAGATGAAGAAGGACATTATATAATAGTTACAGGGTCTATCCATCAGGAAGAGCTAACAATTATAAATGTCTATGCGCCGAATACCGGAGCCCCCAAATATATAAAACAATTACCCATAAACATAAGCAACCTTATTGATAAGAATGTGGTCATTGCAGGGGACTTTAACACCCCCCTTACAGAAATGGATAGATCATCTAGACACACGGTCAATAAAGAAACAAGGGCCCTGAATGAGACATTGGATCAGATGGACTTGACAGATATATTTAGAACTCTGCATCCCAAAGCAACAGAATATACTTTCTTCTCAAGTGCACATGGAACATTCTCCAAGATAGATCATATACTGGGTCACAAAACAGCCCTTCATAAGTTTACAAGAATTGAAATTATACCATGCTTACTTTCAGACCACAATGCTATGAAGCTTGAAATCAACCACAGAAAAAAGTCTGGAAAACCTCCAAAGCATGGAGGTTAAAGAATACCCTACTAACGAATGAGTGGATCAACCAGGCAATTAGAGAAGAAATTAAAAAATATATGGAAACAAACGAAAATGAAAATACAACAATCCAAACGCTTTGGGACGCAGCAAAGGCAGTCCTGAGAGGAAAATACATTGCAATCCAGGCATATCTCAAGAAACAAGAAAAATCCCAAATACAAAATCTAACAGCACACCTAAAGGAACTAGAAGCAGAACAGCAAAGGCAGCCTAAGCCCAGCAGAAGAAAAGAAATAATAAAGATCAGAGCAGAAATAAACAATATAGAATCTAAAAAAACTGTAGAGCAGATCAACGAAACCAAGAGTTGGTTTTTTGAAAAAATAAACAAAATTGACAAACCTCTAGCCAGGCTTCTCAAAAAGAAAAGGGAGATGGCCCAAATAGATAAAATCATGAATGAAAATGGAATTATTACAACCAATCCCTCAGAGATACAAACAATTACCAGGGAATACTATGAAAAATTATATGCCAACAAACTGGACAACCTGGAAGAAATGGACAAATTCCTGAACACCCACACTCTTCCAAAACTCAATCAGGAGGAAATAGAAAGCTTGAACAGACCCATAACCAGCGAAGAAATTGAATCGGTTATCAAAAATCTCCCAACAAATAAGAGTCCAGGACCAGACGGCTTCCCAGGGGAGTTCTACCAGACATTTAAAGCAGAGATAATACCTATCCTTCTCAACCTATTCCAAGAAATAGAAAGGGAAGGAAAACTTCCAGACTCATTCTATGAAGCCAGTATTACTTTGATTCCTAAACCAGACAGAGACCCAGTCAAAAAAGAGAACTACAGGCCAATATCCCTGATGAATACGGATGCAAAAATTCTCAATAAGATACTAGCAAATCGAATTCAACGGCATATAAAAAGAATTATTCACCATGATCAAGTGGGATTCATTCCTGGGATGCAGGGCTGGTTCAACATTCGCAAATCAATCAACGTGATACATCACATTAACAAAAAAAAAGAGAAGAACCATATGATCCTGTCAATCGATGCAGAAAAGACCTTTGACAAAATCCAGCACCCTTTCTTAATAAAAACCCTTGAGAAAGTCGGGATAGAAGGAACATACTTAAAGATCATAAAAGCCATTTATGAAAAGCCCACAGCTAACATCATCCTCAACGGGGAAAAACTGAGAGCTTTTTCCCTGAGATCAGGAACACGACGAGGAAGCCCACTCTCACCGCTGCTGTTTAACATAGTGCTGGAATTTCTAGCATCAGCAATCAGACAACAAAAGGAAATCAAAGGCATCCAAATTGGCAAAGATGAAGTCAAGCTTTCGCTTTTTGCAGATGACATGATATTATACATGGAAAATCCGATAGACTCCACCAAAAGTCTGCTAGAACTGATACATGAATTCACCAAAGTTGCAGGATACAAAATCAATGTATAGAAATCAGTTGCATTCTTATACACTAACAATGAAGCAACAGAAAGACAAATAAAGAAACTGATCCCATTCACAATTGCACCAAGAAGCATAAAATACCTAGGAATAAATCTAACCAAAGATGTAAAGGATCTGTATGCTGAAAACTATAGAAAGCTTATGAAGGTAATTGAAGAAGATTTAAAGAAATGGAAAGACATTCCCTGCTCATGGATTGGAAAAATAAATATTGTCAAAATGTCAATACTACCCAAAGCTATCTACACATTCAATGCAATCCCAATCAAAATTGCAGCAGCATTCTTCTCGAAACTAGGACAAGCAATCCTAAAATTCATATGGAACCACAAAAGGCCCCGAATAGCCAAAGGAATTTTGAAGAAGAAGACCAAAGCAGGGGCATCACAATCCCAGACTTTAGCCTCTACTACAAAGCTGTCATCATCAAGACAGCATGGTATTGGCACCAAAACAGACACATAGACCAATGGAATAGAATAGAAACCCCAGAACTAGACCCACAAACGTATGGCCAACTCATCTTTGACAAAGCAGGAAAGAACATCCAATGGAAAAAAGACAGCCTCTTTAACAAATGGTGCTGGGAGAACTGGACAGCAACATGCAGAAGGTTGAAACTAGACCACTTTCTCACACCATTCACAAAAATAAACTCAAAATGGATAAAGGACCTCAATGTGAGACAGGAAACCATCAAAACCTTAGAGGAGAAAGCAGGAAAAGACCTCTCTGACCTCAGCCGTAGCAATCTCTTACTCGACACATCCCCAAAGGCAAGGGAATTAAAAGCAAAAGTGAATTACTGGGACCTTATGAAGATAAAAAGCTTCTGCACAGCAAAGGAAACAACCAACAAAACTAAAAGGCAACCAACGGAATGGGAAAAGATATTCGCAAATGACATATCGGACAAAGGGCTAGTATCCAAAATCTATAAAGAGCTCACCAAACTCCACACCCAAAAAACAAATAACCCAGTGAAGAAATGGGCAGAAAACATGAATAGACACTTCTCTAAAGAAGACATCCGGATGGCCAACAGGCACATGAAAAGATGTTCAGCGTCGCTCCTTATCAGGGAAATACAAATCAAAACCACACTCAGGTATCACCTCATGCCAGTCAGAGTGGCCAAAATGAACAAATCAGGAGACTATAGATGCTGGAGAGGATGTGGAGAAACGGGAACCCTCTTGCACTGTTGGTGGGAATGCAAACTGGTGCAGCCGCTCTGGAAAGCAGTGTGGAGGTTCCTCAGAAAATTAAAAATAGACCTACCCTATGACCCAGCAATAGCACTGCTAGGAATTTATCCAAGGGATACAGGAGTACTGATGCGTAGGGCCACTTGTACCCCAATGTTCATAGCAGCACTCTCAACAATAGCCAAATTATGGAAAGAGCCTAAATGTCCATCAACTGATGAATGGATAAAGAAATTGTGGTTTATATACACAATGGAATATTACGTGGCAATGAGAAAAAATGAAATATGGCCTTTTGTAGCAACGTGGATGGAACTGGAGAGTGTGATGCTAAGTGAAATAAGCCATACAGAGAAAGACAGATACCATATGGTTTCACTCTTATGTGGATCCTGAGAAACTTAACAGGAACCCATGGGGGAGGGGAAGGAAAAAAAAAAAAAGAGGTTAGAATGGGAGAGAGCCAAAGCATAAGAGACTGTTAAAAACTGAGAACAAACTGAGGGTTGATGGGGGGTGGGAGGGAGGAGAGGGTGGGTGATGGGTATTGAGGAGGGCACCTTTTGGGATGAGCACTGGGTGTTGTATGGAAACCAATTTGTCAATAAATTTCATAAAAAAATAAAATAAAATAAAATAAAAAAATAAAGAAAAAAATAAAAAATAAAGAAAATAATAAAAAAAAGTAAAATAGCACCAATACATGATGCTGAAATTTTACAAATGATCATATGAAAAATAACTGTTCTGTTATTGCTGTAAAGAAAATACAGGAAATGATTTTGCTGCGTTATGCTATGTTATTTACTGTAACTTGATTCAACCTCATACACAGGTCAAATATTGTTGCAGCAAAGTGGAATTACCTCATATAACATTAAATCAACTTTATAATCCTTGGTTAATAGCCTACTTACCTTGAATAGTATTTAATTCTGTGAAATTCCTGAATAACCAAAAAATTTGAATAATCCCTTAAGTGTGTGCAGGAATCAATGGCATTAGAAAAACAAACAAAGAATAATAATGCTCTGTTTCTCTCTCATTTTTAGAAGCTATCTACTTGAAGCAAATAAGGTAATTATAGTATACATACATTCTCTTTAAAACATATTTTTAACTTGGATATCCAAAGTTGATTTCACAAGACCTTCCTAAGCACGAACATCTTGCCCAGATATCATATGGATATTCAGTAAATTCTCTTAAAGTGGTTGTGAGTTTCTTCTCACATTCAACAAAAGAGTACCATGTTGGCAGTAGAGATAAAAGGATTAGTTAATTTGGATTAGTCCAGTTGTCCTTCTGATCTGGGGCCTGTACTTTATGATAAATGAAAAATCACTATAACTGTTAATTGTACAAGACCAATCTTAAAGACAGACGAGGTGATAAGCTTTCTATGCATTGTTAGGAATGCTTTGCTGACTAAAAATATCAATTTATTTTTTCTCACAGTTTTTCAAGTCTGTGCTGTTATTTTTTTTTTCAATCAGGTAACTAGTAAAGATTAAAATCTTCTGTATCCAAGTGGAAGTATTATTATTTCTAAGAAGGATAATTAAGCCCTTATCAGATAGCATTTCCAGGGATAAACCAACTGAAATCTTTTCTGCAGCAAAGCAAGCGATAAGTAATACCTATGAATAATAAGGATTTGTTTGTCAGATGTGTGTCAATGTATGATTAGTTAAAGAGAGAGGCACCTGGATATTAGGTACTGAAGAGACGTATATTACCCTATAAGTCTCTTATCAGTTGGGACACAACCTATGCTCTAAGCAGGAATCCCCACTGGTTTCTCTGTATATGGGCACATTGAAATGTCTTCAGCCTTTCAGATGAAACTCATAACACTGCCACATGTGAGCAGTCTGAGAAAAATGAACTCACAAATTGCAGAGCATTATTGAGACATGGAAAGAACATGTACTTTAACAGCGGGAAGAGTACAACATCAACCTGTGTGTGAATCATGGTTCTGTCCTAGCCTGGCTGTTTACCCTTGAGCCAGTTATTTGACTTCTCAGAATCTCAGTTCTTTCTTCTCTGAATGAGAATAGCAAGTTTATCCTGGGTGATTACTGCCAGGATGAAATGAGACAAAGTTACAAAAGTACCTGAGCATCTACTAGGAATTCAGGTAGACCCAGTCACTGATATGATTAAGTACCTCCAATCACATAGGTTCCGTTTATCCTCTTTCATGCTACACCTAACTTTTTCATTTTCCTATCTTTGACTTGATTTTACTTCATAAATCTTTCCACCACCACCCCAACAGATGTGCTGTTTAATCAAACTAAACCTGTCTAATTCCACCTTCCGTTATAAATCATACCTAACCTGTCTAAAATCCTTTAATACATAATGGCTTCCCATAAGCTTTTCAAATGAGTAAATCCAAGACACTAATTGAAAATGAACTTGTACAGCAGAGCAAATCTCTGAAACTTCTCAGAAGGGGAAGTTGCAAGTCTCCTTGAAAGTGAAAGCTCTTCGTTTACAATGAGAAAGAAAGAAAGAAAGAAAGAAAGAAAGAGAGAGAGAGAGAGAGAGAGAAAGAAAGAAAGAAAGAAAGAAAGAAAGAAAGAAAGAAAGAAAGAAAGAAAGAAAGAAAGAAAGAAAGAAAGAAAGAAAAAGAAAGAAGAAAAAACAATTGAGAACAGAGAGGTGTGCAGAGCCACATTTCTCAAAGTCTGGTCTGTAGATGATACACTGAGGTCTTGGGGCAGAGTTCAGATGCCTGTGAAAGGAGCCAGGTGATCATATTAATTAATATGATGGGACAGCCCCATGCACACACTAATGTACTGTATCATGACAAAGTAACAAGTACTGCCAGAAAGTCCATCTTCTCTTCCAAGCTTTCTCGGGTCAAAAGTTACTTTTAAATAATGGCAAAGTAGTTACACAAATTGACGCAGAAGAGATTCCCCTGTTGGGATTAAAAATGGCTTCTGAATTCCTTCCCTTTCCCGCAAGGTAAAAGCATAGTCTGAAAGAAGTTGGATAACAGTGATACAGATTTGTTTCATGAATAGCCTATGAGTGTTAGAAATGCCATTAAATATTCCTTAGGCAGGCAACATAGCATGAATCAGCAGACATGTGTAGCCAGAAAGACAATGATATGAACAATCCTTTCAGAATGTTTTCTATTACATTCTCTCTACCATTAAAACCATTTAATGTAAAAGCTAAAGAATGCCTTCCTTAATCTCAAAAGGCAAAACTAAGCTGGAAAATTCCAAATTAAAATAAGAGAAAATGTAATTTGATCAATGCTTTTTAAGGCTGTAAGAGAAAATTCTCCATCATCATTCTCGACCAGACTTACTAGTGTAAATTCCAAATGTACCACCTTAAGTATTGGCAGAATATGAAAAGGAATGTGACTTTAAACTTGGGATTCTAATGAGATTTTGTTAAAAGTTCACACTCTTTTTAGCCTGGGTACAAACCTTGTCAGTAAATGAATTAATTTTTGGCTATTTTCTAATCTCATTATACCTTTTGTCAGCAGAATGATTTATCAGAATTACAATGCCTAATGCTGTATATCCTGTGAAATATGGTCATCTAGACCAAGACAGTATCATCATTTGACTCTTTCAATATATGATATTTTCATTAGCAGCAGGATATTCATTCCTTCCCTTCTGCTCAGCAGGGCTATAAATAGAGAGGCCAGCCAACCAAATCACACAATATTGAAAAGGTCAAAGAAGTACAGTATATTACTATAATTTACAGAATACTTCTCATGAAGTATTAAAACTCTTGACACTTTATTTAGGTGCTGAGAAAATAATGAAAACATAAAGCAGTGTGCAATGGTCACATTATCATGGCTCTGATTGTAGAGCCAGTACTGAATGAAGCTTTTGTTTGCAGTTAAACAGAAACTGAACACACATGAAGGTCTATTCAGATGGTCAGTAACAAAATTAAAGGTGTACTTTCTTTTATTAAATCAGTATCATATCTTAAAGAAAAGGAAATGAAAAAAAAAATAAGGAAAAGAAGCACACTGGTCAGGACACAGCCACAGTCTATTTGCCTGGTTCCAGAAGGAATTAAAATTTCTGATCTAGTTGGCTGAGTTGGAAGAGCCATCTAAAAACATTTGTTTTGAATCAGGAATAGATGGTTGCACTTTACTAGGTCACATCTATAGTATGGCAAGAACAAGAGGAGAGAAACTATGTAGATCTAAGTCTCATGTTAGGATTTTGGTCTTAATTCCTGCTTGAATTGTGAAATTATTTATATGACTGAGTTAAAGAGCAAGGAAGAAAACTGTTCATCTGTATGTAAGAGAATGGTATTTGTGGGAAATGGCCATGTAACTCCATAACTAAATGATAAAACCTAAATCTTACTCGTCAGTAAAAAGAGCTTAAAGAGGGCCATATTTAAAACATTTCACTACCATTTTCCCCAAGAGTTTTAATCCAAATCCTAGAAATTCTATTGTACTTATTCAAGGACATTTATTGCCAGATATTCTGTAAGATACTGTGGAAAGAAGACTTAATTCTTATGTCTATCCCTTCCTCTTCTCTCCCACCACCATTGTCTCAGTGCGGGTCACTATATTCCATTACTCAGCCAGAGGTAATCTTTTCCTTAAATACACTACTATACCTCTAATGCATTCTTCATACTCTTACCAAAGGGAACTTGTCTAAAATCAAAATCTGTTATTATTTCTTTGGAGCTTTAAACTTTGCCTTGTTTTCCCATCTTTTCTAGCATTCAGGTTTCCACCTGCAATTCAGGACCCTTCAATATTTGAGTACCACCAATCTCCTGCCAGAGTCTGCCTCAGAATTACAATGGCACCATCAATTGGTTTAGAATCCCCTGAAACCACTCAGAGATCATGTAGAGAATCTCCACAGGAAGCCTGACCACCTCAGCTCCAACTACCATATCCCCTTCTTAAAGAGAGATGTTGAGAAATTGTAGCCCTTCTTCAACTGATACCACTGGGCCTTCTTTATTTAAAGCAGAAGAAAAGTACAAAATAGTATCAAACATGACTACATCTGTCTCAAGGTGGAATGAATACTTTGTGTATTCTCTTAGATCTCTTCTTAGATTTGCTATTATCGGCTGCTCTCTCCAATACACTTACCAACTAAAAAGGAGACAGCAAAAGAGGGAAAGGAAGCTTAAGAGAATAAAAAGAAAAAAGAAAGAAGGGAGGAAGGTAAGGAAAAAGCAAGGAACTTAGATGAACTAATTGAATAGAGTTTTTGCCATGGGATTAAGCTATTGGCTTGATTCTGATATGAGTCTATAAATTGTGCCCCTAAAAATTTTTGATCAAAGGCCAAAAGATACCTTCCATTTTCTAAATGAGTCATTTTTCCTACTGAAAAATTATGTTTTCTGCTACTAACAAACAAACAAGTAAAATCTGTCATCTGCCATCAAATGTGAATGAGGAATATCAGTTATGCTGATAGGAAAATGTGGACAATTGAAATCACACACCTTCTAGGCAGAACACATAAGGCAGACTAGGAAAAACTACACATTGATGTGTTTTGTACTTTGTATGGAAACCATGGCACTTGAAATCATTTAATTTGTTCATATTTCTTGATATCCTGAAATTATCAGGTCATTGTGATGAAAAGATCAAAACAGTTACAGTATAGAGAAGGGAGCCAATATAAAGTTAGACAAATACCATGACCACCCTGTTTAAAATGTCAGCCCAAGCTGCTCACAGTTTATGCATATTTATTCTCCTTTATTTTCTAGGTATCACATACACGTACCTGGAATTATACAGTCGTTTATTTATTTATTTATTTATTTATTTATTTATTTATTTATTTATTTATTTTTAATTTTTTTTTCAATTTTTTTTATTTATTTTTGGGACAGAGAGAGACAGAGCATGAACGGGGGAGGGGCAGAGAGAGAGGGAGACACAGAATCGGAAACAGGCTCCAGGCTCCGAGCCATCAGCCCAGAGCCCGACACGGGGCTCGAACTCACAGACCACGAGATCGTGACCTGGCTGAAGTCGGACACTCAACCGACTGCGCCACCCAGGCGCCCCTATACAGTCGTTTATTATTAAAAAACATTTTGTCTAGGAGCGCCTGGGTGGCTCAGTCAGTTAGATGACCGACTTTGGCTCCGGTCATGATCTCGCAGTTTATGAGTTCGAGCCCTGCATCAGGTTCTGTGCTGACAGCTCAGAGCCTGAAGCCTGCTTCAGATTCTGGGGCCTCCCTGCCCCCACCCTTCCCCCACTCGCGCTCTGTCTCTCAAGAATGAATAAACCTAAAAAAATTATTTTGTCTGTTGGAAAAGAGCTGATTTAGACATATATTAAAGATGTGATACTATGCATTCTTCTAATATTACTAAGCATTTATGATAATGGAACATGAATATAGCATATTTTAAAAGATAACAATAAAGGAACTAGTATTATCTTCCTTTGAATATTAATAAAAATGAACCATTTTTCCAAATTGTCTATCTTCCCCCAAAAGAATGTCAGCACCAGTACCACATTGTTAACCACTGACCCTCTCTCTTTGACCAGAATCTTTCACAGGATAGGTATTTACATAATATTTGTTAAACCTAAGCAAGATCCTACAACTCACTGTAATGTTTGCTGTCTCCATGCTATTCCACATGTTAGTTCCTCTTTCTTGAAAACATTTCCTAATCTTTATTCATAGATGGAATTCTAATATATCAAACCCTAACTCAGAAGTTACTTCTTCTGTCATCATGTTCACTGTTCGTCATTCTCTCCTCTATGCTCTCTTTGTACATATGTAGGATGTACTGTGCTCATAAAGTTACATTACACTGTTTTCTTGTTTCTAAGCAATTCAAACCCTGAAGCTGGGCTAACCCTCCCAAATCATAACATTTCTGTTGTCAAAGGTGACCATTCTTCCTTGATTACCTAAAACAGAGTCTATTTATGCCTGTTTTCCCCCAATGACCTCTTTATAGCACTCTCTTTTACTCCAAAACATGTTTCTAGTTGGAGAACAAATTATGTCATCATTCAACTTTTTAACCATTGCCAATTGATGAAATTCTAAGCTCATTTACAAAGACCCTTTGATCTTGCTTGATCAAAACTTCATTTATCTGATCTCCACCTCATTCACCTGGGTCCTCACAGGGTCCCACCTCTACTCTGGCTCTTGTCTTTCCAGACATTGGACTCCCTATTTTATAAACTTTTTGACTTAGCTCACCCATCTTTCTTGGTTGGAATTCTTTGATATAATCATGGTTCCACAGAGCTTTTTTTGGATTCTGGCTCCTTGTCAGAGTCCAGACAGCTAGGTCAGTCTTGACATCATCTTGAAGAGGAGGATAACACATCCCTATCTCTTACCAGATACGATGGTATTATTTATTTCTCTCCCAAATACTGAATATACTTCATAGTACATAGTAGGCTTTAAAAATACTTATTGAATTTAACTACAGAATAACTGTCATGGGTTGAATTGTGTCCTCTCAAAATTCACATGTTAAAGTCATAATCCCCAGTATATGACAATGTAACACTTTGGACGGTAAGATCTTTACAGAGGTAATCAAATTAAATTGAGATTATTAAGGTGAGTCCTAACCCAACAGGACTGGTGTCCTTATTAAAAAGGGGGAAATATAGACCCAGAAATACACATACAGGGAACATGGACATCTACAAGCTAAAGAGAGTGATCTGGGGGCGCCTGGGTGGCGCAGTCGGTTAAGCGTCCGACTTCAGCCAGGTCACGATCTCGCGGTCCGTGAGTTCGAGCCCCGCGTCAGGCTCTGGGCTGATGGCTCAGAGCCTGGAGCCTGTTTCCGATTCTGTGTCTCCCTCTCTCTCTGCCCCTCCCCTGTTCATGCTCTGTCTCTCTCTGTCCCCAAAATAAATAAATGTTGAAAAAAAATTAAAAAAAAAAAAAAAAAAAAAAAAAGAGAGTGATCTGAAATATAGTCTTCACTCACAATCTTCAGAAGGACTGAATCCTGAGGATACCTGGGTGTTGGACCTCTAACATTCAGAATTGTGAAACAATGTATTTCTTTTGTTTAGGCCATGCAATCTGTGGTGCTATGTTACAGCAGCCTTGGCAAACTAATATAGACTTAATTGTATTTTCACACATGTAAAATAGAGATAGCAACACTGACTACCTCACAGACTCTGTGTGAGAATCAAATGAGAGAGTTTATGTAAAATGCTAAGCACAAAGCCCAGCACATTCAGTAAATGTTATTTGTGTTACCATCTTCTGAGGTTTCTTTCAATGAGTAACGTGTTCTTTGCTCATCTGTTATAGCTCTTATTTATTAAACTTTTAACTAAGACAAAACACCATGTATTTTCCTGATTAGAATATTCTTTTCCCTCTTACATTTAAAAATATTTTAGTCATGTATTTAATTTCTAAACTCTATTTTATTGTACATAAACTTAATTCTATAGCCCTATTTAAATGTGGAATACACTACAGGAGACTTCAGGTAAGAGGCATGTTTAATAATTCAAGTACATCAGTTACTAAATGATACGCTCTTAGTTACTTTATATCCCAGTTAGGAAAAAATCTCTCAAAATAAGTGCCTTTGAAGAGTGGACCCCATTCATGACTCAAAATCATGTAGTTTGATGAAGGAGAGCTGGTTCAGATGTACATTAGAAATGCGAATCCATGAGTTTCTCTAATATTGCTAGGGGTTATGATAATATAACTAAAATATATTTTAAGGCAGTGTGATAAACTAACTGATAATCTCTTGCTTCGGGTATGATAAGGATGACCCATTTTTCTAAACTTGATACAGAGAAGTTTAATTAGAATATAAAACCATGTGGCTGTTTTAAAGAGAATTATATTACCTTTCTGGAAATCTAAAATCCAGAAGAAAAAATATATTCCTAGCATCAAAGTTTTATCTTAAAAACAGACCATCAGAATGGCATTTAATACATCTAAAGGGTATTATAGTGGCCTAAAAGTTTTGACATTTATCTTTAATATGGCAACAGTTTTTTGAAAGTTTTGCTTTTGAACTAATATATAGTACTCATATTTTGTGATCACAGACTTATTCTTGCCAAGACAAGTTTTACTAAGAACCATGGTCACTGAATTTTGGAAAAAAAGTTCTAGACGTGAAACACAATCATGTGTTGAAGCCGTTATTTGACTTAGAGTGAAAGGCATGAACTTTTACCCCCACTATTCCTTGCTTGTTACAAGAAAGTAGCAGAAGCACTTTGTGTCTCAGGCTTCCCCACTTGTATCTACATAGACTAGAATATACCCAGCTTTTATCAGGAGTGTTATAAGTATTACATGAGACAATGTGTGTAAAATGCATAAAATATTTTTATTGTAAATACAGTTTATCAAAGAAAAAAATAAGTTCTGCTCTGCATGTATGCCATACCAATCCATTTTCTCTGATTGCTGCTTTGTTACAAGAATGGAAAAAAGAAAATCAGGGAAAAGTTTTTTTTTTTTTTTAATTGTGTGAGGTTATAATAAAAAACCATCATTTTATAAAGCCTAACTGGCAATTGTTGGGGTAGTTTAGTGGAGGGACCTTTTGTTTTCTTGGAAGATGAACTCTTTTGCTACTAATGGAGCCATTATGTGTACTGAGCAGTTTATTTATATGATATTTTATACTAAAATAGACAACTAGGGTTTATATTGATCTCTTTAAATAAAACATATTAAAATCCCATTGAGATCATTCTCACTGATGCACTAATGTTTTAAACATTGTGAACCTGTCGTCTGTGTTTAGACCCTTGTGATTTTGAACGAATAAGAATATTGCAAGAGTCTGTGCTTACTCTTAAAATGGCTGAGGGACAGAAAAAACTTAATTTGTACAATAGATAAGAAATGAAACTTGACCATTATGTCTCACTTTTCTCATTCATTAAAGAGTAGCAGTATTTACTGTCTCACTGGGGTATGACACAAACTTACTTAATAATGATTATAACATACTGTGAAAATTTAGAGTTCTCCATATGTTTCTTATGGTTATATCTCTGGATCCCAAATGGTAAAGTCCATCTTAAAGACTTACCGACACTAGAGTCCATTTATAATCTATATTAAGATACCTTATTACTATAGTTGGGACCATAATAACTACTTTAAGAAGTTCTTGGAAAAACTGGAAAACTTTTGTGAATGTTTATTACTTAAATATTTTTATAGACTTTCAGGGACAATTTTTCAGACAAAATCAATGACCATTCATGTGTGGACAATTAGGGATACAGGTAAATTCCACTTCAATATATTTTGGGAGTTTAATCCCCCCCCCCCATTTCTTCAATACAGCATGAAGATCAGAGTATCAATAAAGCTGTGATGAGGTTATACATTTACTTAATCTTTAAGCAAAAAAAAAATCCCTCCCTTCTATTACTTTTATTATTAAATCCATTCTAAATCTACTCAATGTTAGAATTACCATGCAAAGACCACCAAGGAAACATTTTGGTCGTATTAAGCTGAATTTAGTAAATTTGCTGAACAGAAGAGAACACTATCTTCACAGGGTTTCTGTAGGGTCTCAAAAAGGAAGAGATGTTAAGGCTACTTAAATCATCAGGCTGCTTTTAGGTTGTAATTATTAAGCATAGTATTGGGAAGAGATTGGTCAAGATTGGTAACCTATTCAAGTTTGTGAAACAGTTAACTTCTCTTTAAAACCTGCAAATTTTGAAACCTAAAACACTAACATGGAGAGTTAGTGTTGCTCTAGACTTCTTGTAATAGAATGGTCCTGAAAATCAGTTTTAAAAGTAACTTGAGCTTATCTCTCTTTTTTTTCTCCCCTTGTGTACATCTGTTTTGTTTCTTTCTTTATTATTATTTAAATCCAAGTTAGTGAACGTGGAGTGAAATAGTGGTTTCAGTAGTAGCATTTAGGGATTCATTACTTACATATAATACCCAGTGCTCATCCAGAAAAGTGCCCATCACCCATTTAACCCATCCTCCTACCCAATACCCTTCCAGCAACCCTCAGTTTGTCCTCTGTATTTGAGTCTCTTATGGTCTGCCTCCCTCTCTGTTGCTCTTATTTTTCCTTCCCTTGCTCTATGTTGATGTCTTTTGTTTTTTAAATTCCACACATGAGTGAAATCATATGGTATTTGTCTTTCCCTGAGTGACTTATTTGGCTAAGCATAATACAGCTTAGCTCCATCCATGTAGTTGTAAATGCTTAGATCCTTTGTGTTGCACAGTTGGCTTGGTACAGTTTATTTATTTTTTTTGCAAATCATAATACATTTTGCAAGATGTAGTTTTGATTGTATTTCTTAGTCCCAGTCCTACTTCTGGTTATGCTTTAGCTTAGGATGGAGGACAGTCCATTATTTTAAGAGAACAAGATCATTCCAGATCTTCACTGAATCTCCATGTTTCATGATTGTATGTCAAATATTAATATGATAGTCTTTATTTCAAGAATTGCTGGACCTTCTTGTTCTTACTGCTGAATGATCACATTTTTAAAATATGTAGTTTAATGGTAGCCAAAGAGCAGAATTTAAGATTCTAGACATTGAGGAGATATCACACTTGGTAAACTAAACATTTGGAAACTAAAACAGAGATATATGCTAATATCTGCCTTGGATAACCAGTGACTTTGTAATTTTAATTTGGATTTGTATTATTCAACACTGCCAGTACCTGAAGAATCAAATATCTGGTAATTATCAAGCATAAAGTTTTGGGGAGAACCATGACTGAATGATACGAGTATCTTTTAAAAGTACAATTAGAGAATAAAACCATAGAAAGGATCATGGGACCATCAGTGATCTTGTTCTTGAGGGGGATGGGGCAGGGGTCTCTTTTTTATGGTACATCTTATGCAGTCATGGCTTGTGGCCTGGCAGCCTATTGGTTTGGAACATCTTCTTGTGGAGATTCCCTATAGATTATCTCCAACGAATACAGTTTTTGTGGGTTTGGTTTTGTTATTGTACAATAAACAATATTGGGTTAGCTGAGAAATATCTGCCCAATGATCAATCTTTTGGAACTTTTGTTAACTGTTAAGAGTACTTTTAAGTTCCTCTTTAAGAAGATTCAAATTTAGTCTTTCTCTGATATTGCTTCTAAAAATACCCATTCTCTTGGTAAGATGATATGGAGGCTGATTACATAGTTTTGAGGAAATGTGGTCAACACCTATTAATGATAAAACTGAGTGCTTGTCAATTCCTTATATTAAGCAGCATGATTATGAGGGGAAAAGGTTGAATTCTCTATTAAAGTACAACACACAATAATCAATAATTTGTAAATATGTCATCAGTGATTAACCTGGGGGAAAGAATCTATTATGAACAGTAATTTATTCTATATACTGAACTATGAATATCATCAATTGACAGGATTATTTAAATCTAGAGACAAAGTATTTTTGTTGATGTAGTCAAGAGTTAAAATATTTTTTCAACTTATTTGTCAGTTTTCTTCCCTTTATCCTGGGGTTGTCTATTGTATTTTGTTATGGCAACCCAAGCAGACTAAAATACCTGTTAAGGTGAAAACCCAGATCATGGGTTTATTTCTTTCCTCTTTTATCCTCTAAGCATTTAAATCTCTCAATTTCCCCCAAGTTGCTTGTTTAGAAGCATGCCCACAAATTTGGATCTATTGGTTATCTTGTTATTGAGTTTTAAATATTTTTAAATTTCCCTTGAGGCTTCTTTCGCTTGTTTAGAAGTCTATTAATTTTTCAGTATTTGTTTATTTTATAGTGATTGTAATTGATGTCTACTTAATTATATCCTGGTCAGAGAACATGTTAAGATTTCAATTTTTTAAGCTTTATTTTTATTTATTTTGATAGAGATATAGAGAACAAGTGGGGAATAGGCAGAATACCAAGGGAGGGAGACAGAATATCAAGCAGGGTCCATGTTCTCAACACAGAGCCCAATGTGGGGCTTGAACTCACAAACCCTGATATCATGACCTGAGCTGAAGTCAAGAGTCAGACTCTTAACTGACTGAGCCACCCAAGTGCCCCAACGTTTCAATCTTTTGAAACACATTGACACTTGCTTATGATCAAGCATATGATCTGTCTAGGAAAATATTCCATGGACACTACAAAAATGTTATACTCCTGGGATGCCTGGGTGGCTCAGTCTGTTAAGTGTCCAGTTCTTGATTTCAGCTCAGGTCATGATCTCATGGTCATGAGATCAAGCTCTATGTTGGTCCCTAAACTGGGTGTGGAAGCCTACTTGAGATTCTCTCTCTCCCTCTCCCCTTCCACCACTTGCACTCTCTCTTTAAAAAAAAAAAATTATACTCCTATTCTTGTTGAAGTTGCCTGCAAATGTCATTTACAACAGGTTAGTTGACAATCTAACTTGTATCTTCCATCTTCTTATTCTTGGTTAAATGTTTTAGTCATTACTGAGAGAATGGTATTAAAATATCACTGTCTATTACTCTTTAGTTTTGTCTGTTTTCACTTCATGTATTTTGAAGCTCACTTAGTAGCATGCACATTTAAGAGTATTATGTCTTCCTTATTGTACCTTTTATCATACAATGCCCTTTATTTTTAAATTTTTTTTTCAACGTTTATTTATTTTTGGGACAGAGAGAGACAGAGCATGAATGGGGGAGGGGCAGAGAGAGAGGGAGACACAGAATAGGAAACAGGCTCCAGGCTCTGAGCCATCAGCCCAGAGCCTGACGCGGGGCTCGAACTCCGGGACCGCGAGATCGTGACCTGGCTGAAGTCGGATGCCCAACCGACTGCGCCACCCAGGCGCCCCACACAATGCCCATTTTTATCTTTAGAAATACTCTGTCTTGGGATGCCTGGGTGGCTCTAGTAAGCATCAACTCCTGATTTCGGTTCAGGTCATGATCTCATGGTTATGACATAGATCCCCTTATTAGGCTTTGCACTGGATGTAGAGCCCATTTGAGATTCTCTCTCTCTCTTTCCCTCTCTCTCTCTCTCTCTCTCTCTCTCTGCCCCTCCCCCACTTATGCACATGTGCACACACTCTCAGAAAGAAAGAAAGAAAGAAAGAAAGAAAGGAAGGAAGGAAGGAAGAAAGAAAGAAAGAAAGGAAAAAGAAATACTCAGTCTTAAGACATACTTCATTTGAGGGGCATCTGGGTGGCTCAGTCAGTTAAGCATCTGACTTCAGCTCAGGTCATGATCTCACAGTTCATGGGTTTGAGCCCCGCAGTGGGCTCTGTGCTGACAGTTCAGAGCCTGGAGCCTGCTTCGGATTCTGTGTCTCCCTCTCTGTCCCTCTCCACTCGTGCACTCTCTCTCTCTCTTTCTCTATCTCAAATAAACATTAAAAAAAGATATACTTCATCTGATATTGTGTATTAACATTGATGTATATCAATATGGCTATTCTATGCAAATTATTTTGGTGTTTGTCTGACATATTTTTTCCATTCTTTCCTTTGAAACATTCTCCATCTTTATATGTAATATATGTCTTATAGATGACATGTTATCAAACCCTAATTTTTTATCCACCCTTAAATTCTTTGTTGTATAGTTGGAATATTTGCTGTATTTTTGTTTAATGCAATTTTTTATTTAGTTGGGTTTACATATACTATTTTGCTAATTGTTTTTAGTTTGTCCTTTCCAGATTTTGTTGTTCCCTATTGACTCTGGTTCCTTAGTCATTGTTCCTTAATATGTTCTCCAAGAGGGAATGCTAGCAGGTGAAGTTGAACATGGAATATTAAAGAGTAATAGTGAAGCAAGCATTATATATGCCCTCCTAATGAGGCTAAATTTTATTGTGAAGATACTAAAGAGTCATTAAAAATTACTTTGACTTTTAAGATTTGCTTTTAATAAGATCATATCCACATGGAGAGTATCTAAATGAAACTTGGCCTAGAAGGAGGAAGGTTTACAGGGAATCTATAGAAATAGTCTGTTAAAACATGGAAAGAGCTGAAATTAAGGAATTCAAAACAAAGATAAAAAATAATGTATTTGAGAAGAATTCAGAGGGAAAATTGTCAGAATCTGGTGATTGATAGGCATGGAGGTTTTGATGGTGAGCGTTTCTAAGGCACTCTTTAGTTTCTGTCATGAGAAACATGGTTGTTGGTGGTAGCATTCATTATATAAGGTACACTGGAAGACAGGTAAACCTGAAGATGCCATTAGTTTTTGGACTTGACGTGTTTTCAGATATTTGTGGGATGTCTAGCTGTCTAGTAAGATGCAAGACAGACAAGTCTGGATATTCAACAAAAGTTTTGGCCTAGAAAATGAATCTGGAAACTGATTATAGGTAGTACTTGAATAGGGAGAAGAATGAAATTTCCTCAGGTGTGTATAACCACGGATGTATATGTGTATATATAATTACATATGTAGACACATATGTGCATACACAGGACTATATATGAGGATATTTTAAAGTGTTCTGTACAACATAAAATCTAAGGTCTCTTTCAATACCAAACAAAACAAATTACACACTAACGATATGATTCTGGATAAATCAAAATTGATAAGAAGACCCCTTCCCAGTTCAACCATTAACTTTTATCTGTGAACTTATTCCATATAATGTTCTGTTTTGGATTGCAACTATTTTAACAGGGTTGTGGCTTTTTGGCTCCCATTCTGATTACATCTCTGTGAAGACTTTTAGTCCTTTTGCTCATGAGACATTAATAACCAGCTTCACTGACTAAACAAACTACAATCTAGTTAGAAGGACAACTGTGCAGAGTCTAACAGCAGTGCCTTAACTTTTAATGGAGCAGATCCTAATTACATCCAATTTAAAGCGATTGTAAAAAAAATTTTTGATACTGAAACTTGGTCATATCAAATGATTCATAAATTAGGACTTTTAAAACATTTATCATGGATTTTTATTATAGCAATACTTGAGGTGTATTTTTTAGCTTTTAGGACTGCCTAAATGAAACTGTTTATGCTAACTTTTGCTGGTAATACACTAGGTTAGAAGGGGAATAAGCAATTAGCAATTCCAACATGGAACAATTAAGAAATGTTGATTTAGATAAAAACTGTTACCTAGGATATATGCGCTGCACACAATGACCTTTTCTTGTCTAGTGATTTCACATGTTCTCACAGATGTTAGATGAGCTGGTTTACACTACAGGGCACAAATAACTGCACACTGCTGTATTGCCTTCTCACTGTACACTCAGTGCTCAGTCACTTAAACATCACGACCACACTGGTTTCAAGATGATGGACATATTCTAAAAGTGAGATGTTGATTATATTTATGACTCTAGAAAAAGTATTATCATTCAAAAATAGCGCTGCCTTTGTTAAAGCCTACAATGTTATTAAAATATTTCCCATTATCATCTTCCTACAGGGCAGAAATAAATAGACAAGGAAAATAAGTTCTCTTAGGAATTCTTTTTTCTCATTTCCATGGAAAATTCATACTCTTCATATGAAATATATTGGTTTTCTGTTGAGGCTGTACTTTTTTTTATCCCAATTCACTGATATCCATTCTGGTAACTTCATGCTTAACTGCATATCCTAGGGCTATGATAACTTACACACCCTCTCCCTACACAGGATGGTGCAAGTCAAATCATGCTTGTTGACAGAAAATGACACAATGATGTGCTACTACCAAACCAATTCCCTGTTTACGGTATGTGCCTGGACTGTTGTACGCACAAAAATACTTACATGGATAAGGTACAACACTCTATAGAATCACCCATGAGGATAGGCAATGTAGTCACTAGGCAGAAAATAGACTATATGCTTTTATAGGGCAAGATTGTGTCCCTTTATTCTGCCCCCCCCATACTCATTCCTGACCACTTGATGTATTGCTCTACATTTAACAGTTGTTTAAAATATTGTGAAGAACTTCTTCAAAGAAAAACAAAACACCAATTGATATTTTCAGGAATAAAACATGTTGAATTTATATTCGTCCTCAATTTTTCTCTTAAAGTGATTTGCTATTTGTTTTGTGAATGCCTAAGATGTTTGTCCCTTATATATGTGTGTATCTTATTCCAAATATGAACATTAAGATTTTTAAATTTGCAACATTTTAAAGTTCTATTTAATATTTTCTTTGATTCTCAAAACCACCCTATTTTTATTGTTACATGAGTTGTTTAAAAAATTTTTAACATTTATTTATTTTAGAGAGACAGAGCAAGACAGAGCACAAGTGGGAGAGGGTCAGAGAGAGGCAGGAACACAGAATCCAAAGCAGGCTCCAGACTCTGAGCTGTCAGCACAGAGCCCGACGCGGGGCTGGAACTCACAGGCCGCGAGATCACAACCTGAGCTGAAGTTGGGCGCTCAACCAACTGAGCCACCCAGGCACCCCTAACATGAATTATTTAGAACCAAAATGTGTGTCTCATTTATCTTTGTAACAGTGCCTAGGAGATTATCTGAAATTTTAGGTTGATAGTCTGTTGAATGAAAAAGCAAATGAATCAGTAAATCAATCCATCAATCAATCAATCTCACTACAGCATCACTAAATATGTCATCACAACAGGCTTACTCTTGAACTCAACTCTGATTACTAATGAGAGGTAGGACAAAGGAATGTTGCTGATGAGGGAAAGCAAATAAATGAAACAGATTAATTCTGTTACTTTGGCAATTGAAACATCCACACATTCCTAGAGGTGCAGAGAGAGAGGCTGAATAAAGATACAGAGTAAGGATCAAAGTGGAGGAACACGAACAGGCCCAAGGGAAAAGTTGAGTGTTGGTAGATTTAAGGCATTTTGTCTCCAAGAAATTGCAGTTAGGACAAGTGGAAATCATTAATGGAGGGTGGGCAGCAAAAGGAGAAGAAATAACATATTTTTTGTTGTTTTTTTAAAAATTTTATTGTTGTATAACAAACTGTAACTAACGTAGCCTGTCCTGTAGGTCAGAGATCTGGTAACAAGATAGCTGGGTTTTCTGCTCAGGGTCTACAAGGGCTGAAATCAAGGTGGTAGCCAGACTGGGTCTCACCTGGAGCTCAGCGTCCTTTTCCTAGCTCAAGTGGTTGTTATAAGAATTCAATTCCTTGCATTTTTAAGATTGAGACCCCATTTTCTTGTTGACTATTGGTTGGGGGTCACTCCTGTCTTCTAACGTCAGCCCAGAGTTTCCTGACATATGGCCCTCTCCCCCTATGTCCCCTTCACGGATAGCTAGACATCCCCTGGTGGTACTTTTCTTGTTTCTCTTAAGAGTTTACCTGACTGGGTCAGGCACACCGGACTCATCTTCCTTTTGATTACAACTTAATTACACTTATAAAATCCCTGTTGCCGCATTACCTAACCACAGCATGGAGTGGTCACACCCCATTATGGCCATAGGCCTACCCTCCCCACTGAAGAGAAGACTGTGTGGGCAAGTACACAAGCTAGTCAGAATCTTGGGGGCCATGCTAGAATTCTACCTACCACAGACAGTGAATAATTAGTAATAATCAGCACACGAGAAAGGGAGAAAATGAAGACCCCAGAGAAGGAATGAAAAGGAGGAGTGCTCAAAGGCTTCCCAATTTCAGAGTAAGAGCTGTTGATTCCCAAATGTTCTATAAGAGAAATGTCAGACTTGGAGGTGGGGAAGGTGAAGAGAAGCCATCTCTGAGGGGAAGACAGAACAAAAAGAAACTTAATAATAATTATCCAGACGGTGATGATGCCTTGTCAAGAAAAGAATTAAAGGAAAGATGTCAGAGTGTTTACCCAGTGATCACATTAGGAGAGCTATGATTATAAAATTACTGGGGATAACTCTGCAAGACATGTTAGCAGCAATTCAATTCCCAAGGATTAAACAGAAGTTTTAAAGGTGGGCTAATGGAGTATGTTTTGAAAGAAATATAGTTTAGAATAAAAAAAATTCTCAGAATTGCTGGTTTGATTATACAGAATTATAGCGATAAAAACCTATATGAATGCTATTCAGAAATGAAATGATGGCTAGAAAAGACAAAAATGAATGACTGAAAAGGTACCAGAAATGTCAGAAATTTCAACTAAACAAGAAAGTGGTAAAAATGAAAAAAATATATAAGTAAAAGTATTTAGAGTAGGTCCAAGGTGTCATATAATGCAAGGCATTATTCATGATGTGGACAGGTATGCCCTCCTGGCCACATAGGAGACATCTGTCAGGACTCTTTTCCCCAAGTAGAGAGGTGCTGGCTGATATCTAGGGCTGCCAGAGATAAGCAACAGGGTATTTTTTATTTAACTACTTTAAATATGGAGAGGAAAACAACACACACAGGTGCAAAAACAATATTTCAAGCCAATTATATGACATGGAAGGGCATATTTAGTCCAAATAGTCATATCTATAAAGACAAAAAAGAAATAAAAGGTATGTGGAATTAAAAAAGAAAAAATCACATATTTCAGAGAACCTAATTTGACTTAAGAGTTTACTCCCCATATTACTTAAATTAGAGTCAATGGCACTGAAGCTGACATGGGGAAAAATAACAGGGCTCAGGCTGAGGAAGGAGCTGAAAATTCCAGATCTACGTGCATCATGGGATGATATGTATTTCATTCCCCAGGACAGTTGTTGTTCTAGGAAACTAATATGAAGGAAAAGAAAACATACAGAAGTTCCAGAAATGGGGATATAGAGAGGAAAGAAGAGAGAGGCACTGGAAAGAAAAGGGCTAAAGGAACATCAGAGAGCAATATGCATTCAAATAAGGTCAATAGGTGTTGTAAAAGGCAGGAATGCAGAATAGAAGCAATTAATAGAAATAAAGAAAAGGACTAAAGAAAGAAACATATCTCCCAGAGGTAGCATACCAGCTGATCCCAGGCTCTTACCAAGGTATGTCTTTGGCCTTGATGTTCCGTGGTTAGCCTCCACTTCTGCCTCTCATCTGCCACCCACAGTATCTTCCTGTAATCCTTAGCTCTGAAACCTCTTGTCCAAATCTGCCTTTCTTGAGCAACGCTAAAAATAAACTTGAAGGACTCTACTTTACAGGAACTATTTTTGAATTGGCTATTATTTGTTGCTGTTGAAGGGGGACCTAGTGAACTAATTCCCTTAATGATTCTACCTGATAAAGCTTAATGAGATTTCCCCTCAGGAAATTGTACCTTTTGTTACAAGAGAAGGATTACCTGAAAGTGGGGTTTTCAGGCAACAGGTGGCCGATTTAGAAGCCTTCCCATGTCTATTAAAATTAAACTACATACATAAATGCTCGGTCACCCTGCAAATATAACTAGCCCTGCGTGAAAGTCATGAAGCTATGAGAGAAGAAAGTCTGGTTCTTATGATAGTGCCTCACTTATTTGTACCTTACGCATTATCGGTTGTGATCACAGAACAAAGTCCAGGCTAAGAAAGTACTGCTAACAATACAATTACAGTTTGCATCTTAATTGGGGACATACTGTAATAAGAATTTACTGAAGAATCAAACAGTACACTTGACATTAGGGACAAAATATTAAGTCATTTTTCCTGCTGCCATAGAGCTCACAATTTAGCAATACAGCAAGGAAGGCAGTCCTATACACAACTACCACGTTTTATTAATTCTAAAATATGCCTTTTATTTCCACTCTATCAATTCTGAAATTGAGAAGCTTCATGCATTTGAAAGCACCATAGTTTCATGTGAACCATTTCTATTTCTTAGTGGTGTGTAAAGTAATGGGGAACACTGCAATCAATGGCATCTTAGATTTAAGAAGTGTAATTCTAATTAAAAAGATACAAATGTTACATGGATCTTATTAGAGAACAAAGAAAGAAATGGGATAAAATCATGTCAAACTTCATAGACGAGTTGATTCAGTGGGAGTATTGAGGACAGTTCAAAAGATTTTCACCAGGGAGGAGGGATAGGAAAACCTTGCAGTCCCAGGGAATAGGAATAACATGTTACATTTTTATCTTAACACAATGGCATAACACAGTAGTGCTGGTTTATCAGAATCCTTGGAAGCAAGGTGTACAATGAACCTGGAAAGGTAAGTTGTGGTTGGATAGGAAAAGCCTTAAATGACTTTAAGTGTAGGTTTTTAAGCACTAGTAGGATATCATTTGTCTGGTTTGTTTAGGTTTGTTATGCTTTCTTCATGTCTCAATGATAGTAAGCTTAGATTAATTTTCCTGACTACCTGGAAGTTTTAACTAGCTTAAAAGGGGATTGTAGAAGCATTAGCAGTACTCAAGGTTAAGTTGTCTTGTAAGGCAGGTATTGATTCAATTCTTAGATGGGTGACTTCTAACCCTCAAATAACAAGAGATACACAAAGATGGAAAAGAACAGTAATTTTTTACAAAGTGATTCAATGAACAAGGGTTTTAAAAGCCTTCCTTTCTTTCCTGTTCGAGAATTATCCATCCCTTAATGACTTTTGTTGGTGTAGGGTTTTAAATCTTTCTTTAGGGACTTAAGTGTGTATGTCTCCATCCCATTTCCCACCCGTAAGAGGGGATGACAGTCGTTGCTAGTATTAACATTTCTACATGATAGGAACAAGTTCGATAATGATTACTTTGTTAGCTTTTCTTTTTTGGTTGTTCATTGAGAAACTGTTGAACATGAAATCAATAACTCAGGACTCGCTTGGCTCTTCAGATCACTCCTCTGGCACCACTGTATAGCAAGATTATTTCTTTGTCCAAGAATAGTATGAAGTGCTTGGTTTGTATGAGACAACCAGGTGCCAGACAGCTGATTATCAGTACAGCATAGTGAATCTAGACCCGATTCTCAGATCCAGTTTGGGCTTCAGAGAGCAGGGACACACTACTGGCTATGGATTAGTGAGGGCAACTAGTGGGCAGAAAGAGAGGTACTCCTATCCATGGCCAATGGCTTTGAGGTATGGTAACATGTATCCATTCCATACCCCATCTGTCCTCCCATCAGTTGCCATTAAGATATTCATGCTAGTTATTAGGCTATTATTACTCTTCAGTTCCAAATCCACACTCCAACACCATTTTCAGATGACAGGCTGGGACTCTGCAAACACATTTTTGCTTTGAGATCTGGCTCTCTGTTAGGCTAACCCAGTAGGGAGCAAGAGAGAAAACCAGCAAGGCTGGAGGAGTGAGAAAGGACTTACTCCTTCCTTTTACTCCCTCCCTGCTTGTTGTTCTTGTCAGTTACTCCAGCAATACTTGATCTCAGAAGCAACATTTCTTCCATAAGAGCAGGTAAATGCCAAGAGTTCTGGGTCTCAGTCCCAATGGGACCTTCCTCTAAAAAATTTGTTTTATATTACTCCAAGTTCTTCCCTTTATTCTCTAGTGGTGGTAGCTATTTCATGATAACTTAGAGGTTTTTGTGTTACCTACTTAATATTTTTATACCTTGTTAGAAAATTTAATATAAAAACTATCTTAAATTCTTTTAAAATTATTAGTGTGTTTTCTATCACCTGACCAGACCCTGACTGATAATATTCCATTGATCTGAAGCTAGTGCTTAGATCACAGTGCTCCTGTTTCTTTGTTTACCATTAAGTCTAGAACTTTTTCTTTTATCAGAAACATGGCTGAATAGGTCGGAGAGATACATCCATAGATGTTCTCTTCAAAATACTTATGAGGACTCTAAACCAACCAATGTAGATATTGGCCCTAGTATTTTCCTTCTGGGAAATTTCACATTCATTCTGGTTGCCTTGTATCAGAGAGAATGCCTTGTTTGGCATTCTTACATTATATTACTTCTTGATACTCTCTTGTGCTATATAGTTCTGAATAAGACTGCATTAATGTCCTAATATCTCAGTTGAAGTGAAATTTATGATATTTCAGTTTTGGCTAATTCAATTGGATATACTTGTCAACGGTTAACAGGCAATATAAAATGTTAGATATCAAAATTATAGCTCAACTTAATAGTACACATTAATATATAGCTTTCAGCAAAAATATTACATAGGAAGAACTGTTCTTTTAAAATCAGAATAGACTCCTGATTTGTTCATTTTGGCCATTCTGACTGGCGTGAGGTGATATCTGAGTGTGGTTTTGATTTGTATTTCCATGATGAGGAGTGACGTTGAGCATCTTTTCATGTGCCTGTTGGCCATCTGGATGTCTTCTTTAGAGAAGTGTCTATTCATGTTTTCTGCCCATTTCTTCACTGGGTTATTTGTTTTTTGGGTGTGGAGTTTGGTGAGCTCTTTATAGATTTTGGATATTAGCCCTTTGTCCGATATGTCATTTGCAAATATCTTTTCCCATTCCGTTGGTTGCCTTTTAGTTTTGTTGGTTGTTTCCTTTGCTGTGCAGAAGTTTTTTTATCTTCATAAGGTCCCAGTAGTTCATTTTTGCTTTTAATTCCCTAGACTATAGATGCTGGTGAGGATGTGGAGAAACGGGAACCCTCTATGCACTTGTACCCCAATGTTTATAGCAGCACTCTCAACAATAGCCAAATTATGGAAAGAGCCTAAATGTCCATCAACTGATGAATGGATAAAGAAATTGTGGTTTATATACACAATGGAGTACTACATGGCAATGAGAAAGAACGAAATATGGCCCTTTGTAGCAACGTGGATGGAACTGGAGAGTGTGATGCTAAGTGAAATAAGCCATACAGAGAAAGACAGATACCATATGGTTTCACCCTTATGTGGATCCTGAGAAACTTAACAGAAACCCATGGGGGAGGGGAAGGGAAAAAAAAAGAGGTTAGAGTGGGAGAGAGCCAAATCATAAGAGACTGTTAAAAACTGAGAACAAACTGAGGGTTGATGGGGGGTGGGAGGGAGGGGAGGGTGGGTGATGGGTATTGAGGAAGGCACTTTTTGGGATGAGCACTGGGTGTTGTATGGAAACCAATTTGACAATAAACTTCATATATTGAAAAAAAATTAAAAAATTAAAAAAATAAAATCAGAATAGAGTAACGGAGACATGTTATAAAATTTCCTCATTCATTTGAGTATTATTACTGCCACCTATTTGTACTAAGAGTTTGTTATATTCTAGGTGTATTCCTAAATCCTAGGAATGCTTTAAAGAATGAGTAAGATATGTGCCAAGTAGGTGAGTGAGACAGGTAAAAAGTAATTGCCCTGAATGTGACAAATATTTAAGTAAACTCAAAAAAGAGATTGTTCACCTTTCTCAACATGTGGGGAAGAAAGAAGGAAGGCTAAGAAAAAGATAAACTCAATAAATTGGGTCACAAAAGGTCTGCAACAAGGGACAAGGAATGGACATTCTAACAGTGGGAACAATGTGTTCAGAGGTATAGAGGCACAAAAACTATGAGAAACCTTAGTTACCCATTATTAGAGCAGAAAGTGTATAGATTTCAAGTCTAGTGTAGAGATGGCAAGAGTTAGGGACAGAGAAACACGGCTTTACAACACCCCAGAGAGCTTTCAGTAATCTTGCTTACTAATCTGTGCTTTATTATTTAGATGGTAAGGAACCATTAAGAATTTGAAAAGATTTCCATGAAGAGATCTACATCTTGGACAGGCATTCTACTTGCACTCTAGTAGATGTCTCGAGGTGAAGTACTCCAGAGATAATGAATATAATTAGGACACCATCTTAATAATCCTTCAGGAAATCAACAGCCATCCACTAATATCTTAATCTTTCTTCCTTTCCTCACTTCATCTGTATTCTTTTATATTTTGTTTTAAATAGGCTGGAGAATTTTGGACTGTCAATTGCTGATGTTGTGATTCATAGGTCTTTGCAGGCTTGATACCTAACATGAAGCTTGACAGAGTAGATCCCAATAAATGTTGATTAATGAATCAATCTGAATTAAGGCAGAAACAGGGGAGGTAAATAAAGAAGGATGGATAAGGGAACTTTTAACAATTACCAAAACAACTGTTTGGTGGTCGAGTGTGAGGAAAAGGAGGGGGTTAGAATAAAGTTGCTGGGCAAGTGGGGTATTAGACGAATGGAAGTGCCATGCAGAGATTAGAAAGAAAAGGGGAAGAAGGAATTGGTGAGGTTCAGAGGTAAATATTCTCATATTAAATGCTCAAGCTTCTGTCTGCCCCATAGCCATACACAAAGGTTTACACCAACAATGAGGAGTTTACGCGAAGATAAACCATGGTTAGTTCCTGCTTCACCTCAGAGAGGTATAATGCAGTAAGACCCTTCCTGAGGTGTGTACCTAAGCCAAACTTGCTTCCTCAAATTTTGGTGCCTAATATTTTGTTTACCAAACTGTCACTGAATTCTTGATAAATAATATCCTGAGATGTTATTTATCTTGTTTATCTTTTCTTTTGATATTTGGGTTATCAGTCATCTGTGCTAAAATCTCAACCAGCTCTGGAGCTTTATAAAATTTCCCTTCTAATTTCCTCATAAACATACTTGCTGCCACTTACTATATTTAAGAGTTGAGAGCAATTCTTAACTAGCCTTTCACATCTCAGCTGCAGAGTGTTTTCTGCACTTTGAAATTTTATGCTGCAGGAGAGAGCAAGTACCAATTACTTTAAAATAAAGAAAAGACAGAACAACCTTCAACAGATGCATTAGATTTCAAGATTTTCAACTCCACAAATGTGGAGTTCATGCATTTAGCTTATAAAAATGAAACCATTAACTTAGAAGCACAATTAAAATAACTAGGTTCCTATCTCACTTAGAATTACCAATTAGAACAAAATTCATATAAATACATCTCTATTAAATAAACTTAAATGTAATTAATTCAAGCCTATTGGAGTAGAGATGCCTAATGTCTAAACTGAAGAAACTAGTTATTTGTTTTCTTTAAGGTCCTTCCAGTTCTAACTCCGTGGGTTTTTTTCTGCTTTTTAATATCTTCAGTACTGTCAGTCACTGACTCAAACTTCAACTATAAAACATAGCCATGACTAACTCCTAAGGAGGGCTGTTTTTGCCATGAGAAGCAGGATATCATGTTTACTCTGGCTAATACACATGATGGGTATATTGACTTGTGTTCCATTTTACCCAAAATATAGTTCCCCACTTAAAGTTGGAGGGTTTTCTTCTTTGACTGACCAACCAGATCAGAGAATATTAATTTCTCTAATTATTACTTCTTCTCATGATTAATTTTCTCTAACCTTCTAATCATTTTTTAAATGGCCATCCATCATTTACTTGTAGTGATCCAACTTTTCATATCTTTCCTGACTGCCTTCAGTCATAAGACTCAATAGTCGTAAAATGGCCCATTTTCAAACAACAAATTTAAGTCATTCTAATCTATACAACATTCCTTTTGAAATTATATTTTAATAGTGTATAAAATACAAAAGTCACCTCACATTATTCAATACCTTTTACTCTATAGCATTATATACTTTGCACGATGATCTCCCTCTTTGCCCTTAATTTTCCCACCCAACTGAGGACATGAGAGAAGGGGTCCCTGCCAGAAAAATCAACTCAAGAAGTAATTTCAAAGTCATGCACTCAAAAATACATCTAGCTACTACAGGATTAAGGAAAGCATGACGGACGATAATGTTAGAATATAAACACGTATTATACAAGACTGTCCTGTACCATGCTGGGGTCCCACTCTTAGACCTGGCTAGAGGTGTTGACTCAGGCACCACACTTCACATGGTCCACATATTATAAACATATGACCACAAAAATGTATTAAAGACACATGAAGGCATCTATCACTTGGAGTTGAGTGCTCAAGTCTGGCAGAACCTAATCCCATTTTTTTTCTTTTTAATTGATTTATTAAAAAATTTTTTTAATTTTTTACAAATATAATTTATTGTCAAGTTAGCTAACAGTGCATAAAGTGTGCTCCTGGATTTGGGAGTAGATTCTTGTGTTTCATCACTTACATACAAAACCCGGTGCATATCTCAGCAAGTATCCTCCTCAATGCCCATCATCCATTTCCCCCTCTTTTCCTCCCCCCCTGCTCCATCAACCCTCAGTTTGCTCTCTGTATTTAAGAGTCTCTTATGGTTTGCCTCCCTCTCTGCCAAACATTAATTCTTATAAATAACACCATTCAGGAAAAAAAAAAAGGCAACTGCATTCAAATGCCATAAAGGTTTATGGGTTGTGCCATTGCCCATGCAGGAATGTACAAGTGCTTAGGTTAAGAAACAAAAAAAATCAAATTAATAAACCTGTTTGAATACATCCTCTGAGACTGCACAAATATAAGAAATTACTTAACAAAATATTATTTCCTTTTAAATTTTTTTAAATGTTTATTTGTATTTGAGAGTGTGTGTGTGTGTGTGTGTGCGCGCGCACAAGGAGGAGAGAGGCAGAGAGATGGAGACAGAATCTGAAGCAGGCTCCAGGCTCCAAGCTGTCAGCACAGAGCCCAACAGAGGACTCAAACTCACAAGCCATGAGATCATGACCTGAGCCGAATTTGGACACCTAACTGACTGAGCAACCCATGTGCCCCCAAATTATTATTTCTCAGCAGTGCCAAGTGTTTGTTTTCTTGCTTCTTTTTCTGATATTTTAACTGGTGGCTCTGAATACTCGAAGTGGTATTCCTAATAGTTACAGGGGGAAGAGCCATAAACCATTTTTTATATTAAATAAATATTAGTCTTAAATTTATAGATATGGAGGGTAGAAATAACAAGTTTAAGACTGATACTGATATTTTCCACTGTTTTTAGATGGAGTTTGAACACTAGAATTGTAAATCTTGTTATTTGTATTTAAAAAGTAAGTTTACTACTTCAACAGTTAAATATCCTATCCTTATTGATAGAGTTTAATTAAAATTATATTCATCAACTATAATGTAATATTTTTATTTTAATAGAAAATGTGCGTATCATAGAGGAAAACCTTAAAACATGAAAAACAGGGGCGCCTGGGTGGCGCAGTCGGTTAAGCGTCCGACTTCGGCCAGGTCACGATCTCGCGGTCCGTGAGTTCGAGCCCCGCGTCGGGCTCTGGGCTGATGGCTCAGAGCCTGGAGCCTGTTTCCGATTCTGTGTCTCCCTCTCTCTCTGCCCCTCCCCCGTTCATGCTCTGTCTCTCTCTGTCCCAAAAATAAATAAAACATTGAAAAAAAATTTAAAAAAAACATGAAAAACAATTTCACTTTTTTAATCTTTCACTTTATTGTTGTAAGCATAATTTATACACATTGAATATATGCTATTTTTTATCCTTTATATTACTAGTGTTACCTGAACACAAACTATGTGAAAATCTTGATTATAAAATCAGTCATTTTGCTGAAATCAAGCCAAGATAAATAAATTTGCTTTTAAAAAGGTGTGCTAATTTAGGAGTTATTTATTTTTTTAAATATTTTTTTAACATTCATTTATTTTTCAGACAGAGAGAGACAGAGTGTGAGTGGGGAAGAGGCAGAGTGAGAGGAAGACAGAATTTGAAGCAGGCTCCAGGTTCTGAGCTGTCAGCACAGAGCCTGATGCAGAGCTCCAACTCACAAACCGTGAGATCATGACCTGAGTCAAAGTGGGAGGCCCAACCGACTGAGCCACCCAGGCGTCCCTTTGAGTCAGTCATTTTAAATTCTTTATTCATCCAAATATTACCACCTCAAAACAAAACATGCAGACATGTCCAAAAATAATTGAGTTAACCCACTTTTAATATTTTAATGTCAAATTTCTGACATTAAAATAAGCCCAACTTCATACCTTTTTAAAACTCTTGTCATTATAAAGTTTTTTGTTAATAGTATAAAACCTGTTTTACTTAACAGATAGTTCTTAAACGTTTAAATATTTGAACTTACATTTTGCTGGTCTCCAATGATACTGCTGTCTGGACTCAGGGTGTTTGGGATGGGTTCACCTGCTGTGACATTGTTTGATGGAGATCTATAGCACTTCTTTTCCAGTTTATGACCTGCGGACAAAGGGTGGGATAATTTCTTAGAGCCAAACAGGGAAACTCTGTTTGGATGTCAAAAATACAGAATGTTAGAACTGGAGGGGACTTCAGTGATCATCTAACACAAACTCTTCACTTCATTGGTGAGATCACTGAGAGAGAAGAAAGTCACTTGACTTTCTTGAGCCTAAAATTGGTTCTTGGAAAAGAGGCAAAACTTGACCTCCAAAGCAACTTAGGTATCAAATATTTCATGAAGACATGGTTAGTTTTCTTTACAGGTTGTTTGGTTCTCTGAATACTACTAATTTAACCATGGATATGTGGTCAACTAGCTGTGAAAGAGAAAGAGAGAAGAGAGGGGGGAAAAGCCACTAAAATAGTATCTTTCCTTTTTGGAAATATGACATGGTCTTCTTGCTGCAGAGACAGAATAAAAACAAAAAACTTCCCAAAACCCTAAGTGACAGTGAGTCCATGTTCAGGGATACAACACTAACATAACAGCAGCTCAGATGCTTGGCCTTCATTTCTATCTGCATGTTACAGATTTTTTTCTAATACAACATAGAATAAAAAGTATGACTTCAGAAGCAAATTGAGATCTTGCAGTCCCAAGAAAATCATGTTACTTATGCATCAACCAATCTAAAAGTGTCCTTCAGGGGCGCCTGGGTGGCGCAGTCGGTTAAACGTCCGACTTCAGCCAGGTCACGATCTCGCGGTCCGTGAGTTCGAGCCCCGCGTCAGGCTCTGGGCTGATGGCTCAGAGCCTGGAGCCTGTTTCCGATTCTGTGTCTCCCTCTCTCTCTGCCCCTCCCCCGTTCATGCTCTGTCTCTCTCTGTCCCAAAAATAAATAAACGTTGAAAAAAAAATTATAAAAGTGTCCTTCAGAAAATTAGAAATAACATACTCTCATATTTTCTTAATATTTACTTGCACATTAGGCATTTATGGAATTACATTGCAATAATATGCCTTCCATCTCCTGCACTTCTGTCAGCTTGACATGAATTCCTTTCCTTAAGTGTTCAAAGACTGAATGTAAATAAATGGAGAAAAGTAGCCAAGACCTGAATGTCAACCTTTAATGCCGATAGTCCCAGCTTCTACTTACTATGATGTGTCATGTCTCAAAAAGACATCTGTCATAAAATCTCCATCCCTCCTTCTTTATTTACCAATGCTGCAAATTCCTTCATAATGAACAAAATCAAGCCAAGACTGCAAACACAGTAATATCATCATGTTAAGTGTCTGCTTTAAAAATAACTATGATCAGGGGTGCCTGGGTGGCTCAGTCAGTTAACTGTCCGACTTCAGCTCAGGTCATAACTCACGACTCGTGAGTTAGAGCCCTGTGTCGGGCTCTGTGCTGACAGCTCAGAGCCTGGAACCTGCTTTGGATTCTGTGTCTCACTCTCTCTCTGCCCCTCCCCTGTCATGTGCGTGTGCTCGCTCGCTCTGTCTCAAAGCTAAATAAACATAAAAAAATAAATAACTGTGAACCCTTATTTCCCATAAGGCAAGGTCTTGATTCCTTAGAATATGTATCTAGGTTATTAAATTGCTGTCCAACCCTAACTTTCTGGCCTGTGTTCCAACCATTTTACCCACAAATTCTAACTCTATGCCAAATGCCTAGTCACTGCTATCTCTAAATGAAGCCTCATCCCCTCATGCCTTTGCCCATCGTGTTTCATTATCCCCCAAAACCAACCCTAATATATCAGGCAAAATCCTCTAAGCTTCAGATCACTATTGTCTGACTTTTGTTTATTTGTTTTTCCTGTAGTTTTCCCTGACTCTTCAGGCTACAAATTCCTTCTTCATCTGTAATTTCCCAGTGCTTTGTACAATTCTCTCTTGCAGCATTTATGTTGAACTTTAAGTGTTTATGAATCTCCCTTCCCTGCTAGACTGTGAGTTCCTGAGGCATAGAGGACAGTACTTTATTCACTTTTATGTGCCCAGCAACTAGTAGGGCACCTGACACATATAGACCCAATAAATGTTCGTGAAATTGAATCGACTCTTCCAGGGGGCCTATTGGCTTAAAATTACACCAAAGTAGACATTACTAATATAAATCTTTCCTGAGGGCAGAAGGTTTTTGTTTTGTTTTTAGGGGAGAGTGCAGAGAATGCTTGAGGGCACTGAAGGTGAGAAAAATATACAAGACATTTTATGACACTTCCTTTCAATAGATGTTTCCAGTTTTAGAGCCTAATTATACAATGCAGAAGAAAACATCTTTCTTTATTTCAATGTTGATGTAGCACTTGGCCAGCAGAGGGAGAAAATACAATATGAAATGCAAGCAGTGGTGTTTAGCCCTCTCCATTACAAATAATGTGATTTCATGTTTTTAAAAATAATTATGTCAGAATATGTATGATTTTGATCCAAGAATATGCAGTTATTCAAATAATCTCTACTCTCAAAATTTAAAGCCTCACCCTTATTTGTCTTTAGGTTAGAAGAACTCAGCAGTGCATTTTATTTGAGAGCCAGTAAGCTCTCATCTGAAATTAATGGAAAATTATGCCTTTCAGAGAGAGCTGCAATTTCCAGATGCTCATCCCTTCTCTCATTGCACACCAATGAAATCAACTGGAATGTTTAGGGACTAGATATTCTGTTCATGGGTTTGAGGGCAGTTAGCCAAAATGTGGTGAAGTAAGATGGATCCCCTTTTCCCCTACAGCAGCAGGGACTGCGGTGGGGAGGTATGAGTAGGGTGTGATTGTCCATGGTGTGTCAGAAACATAACATGTTTGCACCAATCAATACCAGATGTGTCTAATGAAAGTATAATATATAAAATGCATATTAACAAAACAGGTAAAATGAGGATGACTACTCACATAAAAATCTCATCTTTTCTGTACATTATAATTCACCACTCTCATTAGTGCATGTAAAATAAAATGAGATCTTTAAGCAATGAGATACATAAAAGTTTTTACAACCACTGCAAACATCTACTGCTTAGATAATACAGTTTGTGACAAAAGGAAAGCTGAATGAATAATAGCAGCAGTTAAAGATAGTTTGTGGTAAATGTAGTGCACCACCCTCCTTTCTGACATAGCAGAGAGACTACAGCACTATATTCTCCAAAGTCTGACATTATTATTGTATGTTTATATATATATATTTCATATATATTACTTGCATTATATATACATATATCTATACACACATACTTACACACATTTTGGCATTTTATATACATATACACACATATGTATATACACACACATATATGTATTTTGGTTTGGCTTCTTCTCATACTTTTCCTATTCTTAAATGAATAGTGATTACCATCAGCACTATCTATCCAATTATTCAAACCCCAAAGATGGACTTCATTCATAACACCTTATTTACCTTTACTCCTACATCCAAACATTCAGGAAATCCTATTGATTATACCACCCCCATTTTTTTTCAAACTGTTATAGTCCTCAAATACCAAACCCTCTAACTTAACTTAAACATCCATTATTTTCCTCCATTAGTTCACTACCTCCTATTACCCGCAGCTGCTTTCCTAAAATAATACTCCACACTGCATTTAGAGGCTTTATTTTTTTTTAATTTTGACATTATAGATTCATAGGTAATTATAAGGAATAACTCAAAGAGATCCTGTGTACCATTTACTCAATTTCTGCCAGAGGTAACATCTCCCAATGCTAACTCCCCCAGTACAATGTCACAAAAAATAATGACATTGATACAGTACCACAATGTTCCCTCATTTCACCCTCTTCTAACCACATCTACCTCCCTTCTCCCTATTGCACCCCTAATCTGCTCTCCATTTGTAAAATTTTTGTTGCTTCAACACAATTGTATAAGTAGAATTTCATGCTATATAATCTTCTGGGATTATTTCTTAACATAATTCTCTGGGGATTCATCCAATTTGTTGGGTGTAAAAATAGTATCTTCATTTGTTGGCAAGTCGCATTCCATGATATGGATGTGCCACAATTTGTTTCACCATTCGCTACTGAAAGGCATCTTGGTTGTTTCCGGTTATTGGCTATTTTGAGTCAAACTGTCATAAAAATTTACATACAAGTTTTTGTATAAACCTAACTTTTTATTTCTCTAAAACAAATGCCTAAGGAGTGTAAATGCTGTGTCATATGATGTTTTTTTGGAAACTAAACAAAAACCTAACAACACTCTTCTTAAGAAAAGCAAGGCCATTTTATAATCCCACCATCAATATAGAGTGATATAGTTTCTCTGCATCCTTATCAGCACATAATGTTATTTTTTTTTATTTCAGTGATTTTGATATATAGTGATATCTCATTGTGGTTTTAATTTGCATTTCCCTAATGGCTAATAATGTTGAGTATCTCTTCATATGCTTTTTTGCCATCTGCATTTCCTTTTCAGTGAAATGTCTTATTTGTTTTGCCCTTTGATCTTTCACTGTTGAGTTTTAAGATTTCATTGTATATTCTAGATACTAGTCCTTTCCTGGATGTGAGGTTTGCAAGTACATTTTCCTATTCTGTTTCTCCTTCCTTCATTCTTCCAACAGAGTCTTTCACAAGACAACACTTTTAAATTTCAATGAAATCTAATTTATCCATATTTCATTTTATGGAATGTGTCTATGATGTGAACTCCAAGAACTTTCTGCCTAATCCTAGTGCAGAGATTTTCTCCTGAGTTTTCCTGATAATTGCATAGTTTAACGTTTTACATTTGGATCCATGATACATTTTGAGTTAATTTTTGTGTACAGTGTGAGACTCAGGTCAGGATTTGTTTTATTATTAGTATTAGTATTATTGACATCTAACAGCTCCAGCCCCATTTCATGAAAATATTACCCTTCATCCAGTGAATTTCATGTACATTTTTATCAAAAACCAATTATGTATATTTCTATGGATGTATTTCTAGATTATCTAGTCCATTGCATTGATCTATTCATCTAATCCTTAACCAATACTACACAGTCAATTACTATAGCTATATAATAAGTTTGGAATTTTCTTAAAAACAATGGCCATTGATATAAGGATAATATGGAGGGAGCTGAAGGAATGTGTAACAAGTCTGAATTTATGAAAGCATAGTAGACCTGACAATACAACTTGAGGACATGGAGATTGAAGGATGTGGATGGTAAGTCCCGATAGACTGGCAGACTTCAGGATCCAACCACCAGGAAAGACAGTTTAGGGCATGGACATCCTATGGTCAGAGTCCATAGGGCGGTAATCATTTAGAATCCAAGCTTTTACACCTAACCCACTCATTTTAAGTAAATAAAGCCCCTCTACTAAGGTACTGCATAACATACAAAAAGCTGCTTTGAGCACAGGACCTTGGTCTCCAATGTAAGTCCAATTACCTTTCACTGGCTCTTACTCTTGACTAGCCTGAATCTCCAGGCTGTTTTTAGCTTCTAGTGTATACCTCCAGCCATTGCCTACCTATTCTCCATCCATCTTCTTCCCTACATCTTTATCTCATCACCCTCTGGACCAGAATCTCACAAAGTAACAGCTATTGTTATCATCCACTACCTTCCCCAACATACACACTCCCACACCTTTGCTCCATGTTCAAAAATTTTATGTAAGAGACCCTTCTGCTCCCAAGTACAGACTGACTCACTTCCTGCCTGATTTCTTGCTCAGAGGAAGGGGACAAATTAAACTACACTCAAAGATCAAAATTTCAATCTGGATTCAAGAATAAACATGATACTCCATGTAAGATAATGTTAGATGTCTAGTTACCAAGAGAGATAAAGGAAATAGCTCAGTTTGAACTGAAAATTCAAGGTGGTTGAGCAAGGTTTGCAATGACCCCCAAAGGTTTAGTCCCATGTACATGGGATTAAGACAAAAATGAGAGGATTAATCTTTCAATTACACATACCCCATGTTTACATGTTTTGCTATATCCATTGCCACTAGCTACATTATTTACTTACTCCTGAAAATACCTCACTTAAATTTATTTATAAATTTTATAGCACTCCCATCAATGAAATTCTGTTAGTTTCTCATAGGAACCTACCCATATACACATTCATTGCTGTATGACTTAAAATTATCTTCCAGAACAGCAAGAGTTGCCAGATTGAAATTAGTATGTATATCACACAGAGATGTGCCTCTACTTTATGACCAGCTAACTGATTGACAGACTAAATACTGGGAATTATATCTATACTCTGTATCATCTGTACTACTGTGTTTCCTTGCCATGCAAAATACTTTTTGCAGTTTGAAATAACTCATTCTGTAGTCTAGCAACTCATTCTGTACTCTAACATATAGAGAAAAGACATTGCTACATTTTCTGGGTTCAGTCTTTGTATTTCTTGGATAGATCCCTCATAAAGTGGCTACAGTAGTCACGCAATACAGTATTAACATCTTTTTATGGGCTGCACTGAAGACTGCGATTTCCACATAATGCTGATTTCACTTAATCTAGAATATTATGAATTATACTTCTTAATCCAGTGTTTGTCTTGCTCTTATATTTTAATATAAGTGGTAGGATGGAAGGTGACAGGAAAGGGAAGAAGCAAAACATCGAGACAATATTGTAGGGGGATAGTGGAATATGGTTAGTTTAATTTTTACTGCGGCTGAAACAATGTGAAACTGGCTGTAATAATGAATAGGAGAGTGAATAGACCATTATAAGGACTAAAAGAAGGCTAGAGGGTACACGTGCAGAGAGAGAAAGATAGTGATATAAATGGAGACTGGAGATATGGACAGGTCTGAGACCTTGCAAGGTGTTGTACATTATGTTAGAGATTTTGGTCGCTGCTCTCAGGACAAGGGAATTAGATCAGCTTTTAATCAGACAATTTAATTATAGTACTTCTTAGAGATAATCTAGTCATTTTCAAATCAGACGCCAGTGACCAATTATTCTACCTGTTAATATTTCTTTTATCACACATTAAAAAAAAAACTTCAAAATATTATCTCCTACATCGGTAATTGTGTCTGTATTGTCTATGTTTATTTTGGAGCTCTTGAATGTATGTTCAAATTGAAGCTGAGATAAAATTTTAAATAAACATGAGTGACTTGTATTTTAGACCAGCTCGTGCCCATGGACACATGTTTCTCTCTTTGAGATCAACAATAGACTGTACTTGAAGAACCAGTCAGTCAGAAGATTCCTTATGGCGCTCTTTTGTTCTAGTATTCTTAAGTTTTATTCCTAACTTGTGGGCTAGAGAAAGAGTTTTGGAAGAGGCCAGTGAGAGTTCAACTTTTGACTGAAATGCTCTGGATAAAGCTAATGTTTGGCAAAGAAGCATTTTTCTCCCACCACTCTACTTAAGTTACAGTATTTCCTACTCTCAGTGCTTGATACATCTGTGAATCCTTCGATCCCATGTCGTTCATTCCAGTACATCATGAAATTTTGAGATGTTAGCCAATCTATAATGTTTTAGGTACAGTGGCACATGGTCCGTGTCAAAATCTTTTCAGAAGCCTGATGTAGATTCAGTATTTTGAAATCCTACAAGTACTGCTCACCCTTCACCTAAGCCAGGCAGATTTTTGATAAATAAGTACCAGACATTTTGGGAGGATAATCATCAGGTAATAGAAATACACCAAAAGTTGCTGCACCAACTCCTCAGAAAGAAAAGCTAAAGTTTGACTCCATATAGGTCAGAATCTCCAAGGGAATGTCCTCAAAAATTCTGCATTGTCTACTTTTCTGTTTCCAGTGACAGTAATACTTTTTATAACTTGCTATTTCATCCCAGCTTATATTTGAGTGGAACTAGAATCAGCATAAAGAGATAACACAGGTGAAAAGGCAGCACATCTTTCTTCTTTCGTTTTGTATAGCACGGAGCTACTCTTTAGCCCTTTCTCCAATCTGAGAAAAATGTAGCTCTCAGACATTTCAAAGGTTAGGAATTAAATGTACAAGAGATAAATATATTCTGTAGCTCCTGTGACTGGATATTAGCCTGTGGGTGATATCCTAAGTCTACGGTTTGATGACAGATGCTTAGAAGTATGAAATCAAGCCTGCCTACAATATCTGCTCACACTTTCCATTAAAGAGAGGGTTACCTCCCAGATTCTCTTGGATCAATGTGTATCCCTCACCACCATAGTATCTGAATAACATAAATGAGTCCTGAAAAATGGCAGTAAGATTCAAAGGGAGTGGGGTCAGGTTTATGCAGAGAAAATGTACCTCAAAGCACACTATTAACACCTAAAGCATTAAAAATTCCTGTTAGATATGATAGTGTATAATATGCACATTCCATCATCAGAACTCCATATTCATGCATTCATATGTCTCCTCTCAAAATACACCTAAGTGTCATCTCACTTGATTCTTACTATTTTTTAAGGTCCCCACATTTTGAAAAGCCTGAATCATAAAAAAAGAGTCTGATGAGAAGAATACGTACCCCTTATTTAACTTCACAGGGGACTGAAAGCCTGTAATTGATTTTCAAATCTGGTTGAGGACATAGCCCTAAGTGTCTCAGGATAATGCCTCCTGGGAAATCTGTGGCTACTATTATAGCTCAAGAGCTAAACCTTTAAGGCCCACAATAGAACACCTCATCTATGGAGCAGATAGATTAAACTTGTGAGATAGCAGAACACCATTACATTCCAGAATTCTGTGGAACAACTGTCCACTGTATACTCTCCTGGTCCTGCTAGGGCCTAAATAGAATGGCTCAAATAACTGGATATGTCTGGGATAGCCCTCCTGAGATACTTTGCTTTGGCCTTTGGGTGGGTTCTTAGATTATCTTCCACACTGTAGCTGCTGGACTCGTAGGTCCACAACTGCCTCTTCATTTGCTTGTCTGGTGTCTGGGATGAGATGACTACAATAGCTGGATCTAGCCAGGGCTATTTTTTCTGACCCTTGTGGCCTCCCCATATGGCTAGCCTGCGCTTCTTCACAGAATGTCTATCTCAGAGTAGCTTCCTCCAGGGTAGCTGGCTTTCCCCAGAGTGATTGGGGTGAGTCTGGGCAGAAGGTGCTGGGATTTATACAAAGTCTTGGAAGTAAAAAACAAAACAAAACAAAAAGAAAAACAAAAAAACAACCAAAAAAATAAAACAAGCAGAAAAACCCAAAGCCTGAGAAGTACAAAAACATTGGGATGGCTGGGTGGCTCATTTGGTTAAGCATCTGACTTTGGTTCAGGTCATCATCTCACAGTTTGTGGGTTCAAGCCCCATGTGGGCCTCTGTGCTGACAGCTCAGAGTCTACAGCCTGTTTTGAATTTTGTGTCTCCCTCTCTCTCTTGCCTCTCCCTCGTTCATGCTCTGTCTCTCTCTCAAAAATAAACATTAAAATAAATTTTTAAAAAAAGAAGTACAAAAACATTACTTTCACTATATCATATTGGTCAAGTCAACCAGTTCAAAGAAGAGGGGGACTAGACTCCATCTGACAAGTGTGGATTTGCAAAGAATTTGTAGCATTTTAAATGCATCTCTTAAACAAACAAAATGACATTCAGAATGAGAATAGATATATTTAATTCTGTTCCTCTCTTATGTATATTATTCAAGCCACTTGAATGTTCTTTGTTTCTGCTTTCCCATCTGCAAAGTGCTATGATTCCTGCACTTACTACATTCCAGAAATAATGACTCAACACAAAGAATAAAAAATATGGCAATGCATTAAGCTATTCAAAGAAAAATATTTTACATAAAAAAGAATAGCATCAGAATTAATATCATTACCTTGGAGGGTAGACAGAACTAAATTTAACATAGCTCTGCCACTTATTGTTATAAGGTCATAGGCAAATTACTGAGTATCACTGAGGCTTAGTTTCCTTACTTCTAAAATCAGGAAGGTCAACAGAGCCAACCTCATGGTAGATAATATTTAACATGCTTAAAGACAACTCCCACTACACAACACATGCTAAATATTAGCAGATAGTTATTATAAGTTCTATCAAGTGTGAACTCATGAAGGTGAACTTTTGGTATACTGATAATGAGAGGACCACAATCTTAGATATACTGGTGAAGACCAGACTGTATTCAGTAGCCTGGAGGCATTACTTTTGGAAAGGCAATGTGCTATAAAGCATTTTTTCCCCTCTTTATTTTTCCAATCATTGCACAATATACTACTTGTTATTGAGAGCCACCAGTAGGGAGATTCAATGTAATTAAAAGATTGATCTTCTGGAAACAATGCTTAATAACAAGCATGAAAAAGTGAGAGTAATTCTGCATTTTCAAACACTGTCCTCAAGTTAATTTAACCTGAGCTGTTTGTGAACCACCTAGAAAGTCTGGGATCAATATGTCCAGGCTGAAATCAATGTACCAGAGAGAAGAGGAGACAAACTCCAATTGGCTAGTTCATTCAAATCAGTGGAGCCTTATAGAAGAAGTACTTAGTGGAACATTCATTTTGTATGTGCCAGATGCTAACAGTTCAGATGTGCAGGGCAAATTTTTGTATTTTGCTTGTTCCTTAAAGGAAAAATCAAAAATACATCTACATATATGTATATATGTGTGCTTGCAGATATACATGAAAAAAACATTTATATATTAAAAAGTAAGACAGTGAAAGTAGTTCTCATCAAGTTCTTCCTTCTTATACTTCAAAATCTACCCTTGAAACAAATAAACACCAAATAGACTGAATAATCACTTACCACATCTGTTTTCAAACTTTCCTCACCTAAGCACCTTTGGAATGTCACATTTTCATTACTCCTCTTTTCATCTTTTTATTTTACTCTCTCTACCTATGCTTCTTGACCAGCTTTTGTACACATTTAATTTTCCTCCAACACGGTTTCTCTTTAGTTCTATCAGTCTCCAGTAGTTGACAATTTTCTTCACATTATTGCAGTTTGACATTCATTGAGAACCCAGCACGAGAAAGTCTGGCATGAAATGTTACTCATTTTATTTTCTTTAGTGTCTTTATCCCCACATTACAGCTGCTTTGGTATTTGTTTCATTTTCTCTCCTCTTCCTCAATGAAAATGTGCCCCAAAGACACAGTAAGATTGACTTTTAGACTACTGATTGTTACCTTGAGTACAAACATCAATCAGTAAGAAGGAAGAAATACATAGAGGTCAAAAATATTTCTAAGGGGGTCATATAATTTTGTTTGCAGGAAATGTGAAAGTTTTTACTTTTGTAAGTCATCCAAGCCCAAAACAACTTGTATAGAAATCAAGCAAAAAATACCTGACACACAGCTTTCAGTAATTTTTGCTAGGTCATCCAAACTGTGTGAAAATAAATAGTGTTGTATGTAATTTTTCAGTTTTAAAATCACAGCACAAGTTGTATTTCCTGAGCATTTCTATTTTATTTTGATTGTGGGGGTGGATGTGTATTCAGACAGATTTTAGCTATGTGTAAGCACTTATTTTTCACGTGGGACGTATCATGCACATTAGAACATATCTTGTCTACCAAATAATTTACACAAAAATTTATATATGTCATCCTAACTTTCAAACAGCAGCTAAGAAATGTATGAGGAATCTAAGAGCTAAGCTTAGAGACTGGCATCAGAGAGCAACCTCAGTGAATGATCTTCCAGAAGCTCACCAGGTGTGAGCACATACACAAAGAATGTCATGAGAAAAAAAAGCTGAATTCCACATTTCTTATTTATGTATTAGAAACTGTAACAAGTTTTCCTACTATTACATTTTTCATTAAGAACAAAATATAGGTGAGGCACCAGGGTGGCTTAGTTGGTTAAGCATCTGACTTCAGCTCAGGTCATGATCTTGTGGTTCGTGTTTTCAAGTCCCGTGTTGGGCTCTGTGCTGACAGCTCAGGGCCTGGAGCCTGCTTCAGATTCTGTGTCTTCCTCTCTCTCTGCCCATACCCCATTTGCGCTCTCTCTCTCTCTCTCTCTCTATCTCTCTCTCTCTCTCTCTCTCTCTCAACAATAAACATTTAAAAAAAATTTTTAAAGCAAAATATAGAAGAGAAAACCATCCAGGTACACAACAAACTCTCTTTAGAAGAATGAAATGGGCTGTTATGGGGTTAAAGAAGTTCACACCAATAATTTAACCTCTAAGATTATTAAAATTAATATTTATTAAATACAGACTTCTTTGAACCCAGAAGGCCATAAGAGCAACATGGCGTACACACTATAAGCTTCCCAAAATAATTATCAGCCAACAAAAGAATTTTAACATGGGCTAAAAGGTTCTAAGTTGGCATTTCCAAGTATCTTTTACTTTGTCCCTCTGGAATACCCTAAAAAGTTCATCAGCTTATTTTTTACAAAAACTGCTAAGATCCAAATCAAATGAGTAATTTTGACCTTCTTGAACAAAGTATGAGCAACTGATTCAGAGCACTGAATCTTCACCACTACACCACCAGTGAGCATCAACTATGTTGCACACCTGAACTAATATTAGTAATATTGTGTGTCAACTGTACTCAAAAAATTAAAAAAACAACAAAAAAAGCTAAGTATAAAGGTTCTCATTTTTTAAGGTAACATTCTCCAGAGTATTAATTTGTAATTCTATGGTACAGAATGCTGCATAGACTAGACGTATAAATATGCCAACTTAAAAGGAATTGAGTATATGAAAACATACTTTTTAATTTCACAAGCTGATTTCCATTAAGATGGCTTTAAATAGTATATCCTTCTAAAATTTAAAATTGCATTATCTCTACAAAACTTAATTCACAAATAATTTTAAAATGTACTTAAAAAGTTTATCTATTGTTAAGTCAATCTATTTCCTCAGTGCTACTTTACTTCTGTAGAACCCATTGCAGCTTAATGTATTTGAAACTGATTATTTCATTTGATGTATTTGATACTTATAAAAACCCTTTAAAGTTGTCAGGGAAGTATTATTTGCTGCCCATTTCAGAGTGAGGGAATTGGGGCTCAGAGAGTAGATTTGGCCAGCCAGCCAGCTGCCAAAAGGCAGAGCCAATGCCACAGCTTAGGACTTCTACTTTTAGACACATACTTCTCTTTTTCACAACAGTATGAAATTTAAAAATTTCACAAGTCCCTCTTAGTAATAACTTTTTTTTCCACAAATTAATATACAAAAGTTTCAAATCCTTTGGTTTCTTTTCTTCTTAGGATTTTGTTTGATTCCAGACTAGACCTATTATTAAGTATTTGATTCCATTCCTTAATTTGGCTTAGAACTATCTGCACTAGAGGAGATGGAGAAATCTCATTGTTTTTTTTTTTAATTTTTTAATGTTTATTTATTTTTGAGAGAGAGTGATCACAGGGGAGGGGTAGGGAGAGAGAGTCACAGAGGATCCAAAGTGGGCTCTGTGCTGACAGCAGAGAGTGTGATGTGAGGCTCAAATTCATGAACTGTGAGATAATGGCCTGAGCCAAAGTCCGAGTCTCAACCCACTGAGCTACTCACGTGCCCCCCCTCGTCATTTTCAATAATATGCAGCTTATTTTATTTCTGAATCATCAGTGCATGGTTTCTTTTATTTAATCTCAAAACGTTACTGATTTCAAAATTTCCAGTATGTAAAGTGCCACCAAGTCTAGTAAAATATCCAATTTTTAAAAAATGAATTCATGAAACTAATCTTCAGTGAAATCAGGGTTTCATATTCATGTAATTTTTTTTCTTTATACTGTTCCAACTCACCTTGATTATATTAACTTCCTAGGTGTTCATGTTTTCCTTCATACCAGAATAACTATGCACTTTGATATATATGTGTTGTCTGTGGTTTTTGAATACTCAGAGGTACACTTAATATACTTAAAATACCTCTCAGGAATATAAGATGCTAAAAATATCTTTCTAGTATTTCTGCTTTTATACAAAATGACTCTATATTCTCACATATGGAATCTGAATTTCTGTCTCAATTTTGCTAGGTGATGAATGTGATGGAGATGAGAAACATCATCTTATCCCTTCTACTCAAAAGAAAGTATGACACAACTTGAGCAACACAACACAGTTTTAGAGGCAGGTTAAAGAATTTCACTCACCTTCTAAGTCACTAGCAAAAGTGTAACCTTATATTGTGCTGGTTTTTATAATAAACATGATTTTTCCATAATGTCTTCCACATTATCTAATGAAATGAACATGTCCCTAATTATGAAAAACATCAGTTTTAAACCATGACATTATTGGGTATCACAGTGACTCTGACTTATGACTTTAGCGCTTTCTTCTTTGGGGAGTAAGACTTCCAGGCTGTCTGAGAATTAGTTTCTGTACTCTCCATAATAATTAGCACACCCAATTCTTGTATTAATCACCTGGCTTTCAACTGTGACACAGACTGACAGAATGGAGACTTTGAATTATTAGCTTGGAGGTTAAAGATTAAATCTTCCTTGGGGCACCTGGGTGGCTCAGTCGGTTGGGCGTCCGACTTCGGCTCAGGTCATGATCTCACAGCCCGTGAGTGCGAGCCTGGAGTCAGGCTCTGTGCTGTCAGTTCGGAGCCTGGAGCCTGCTCCGTTTCTGTGTCTCCCTCTCTCTCTGCCCCTCCCCCACTCACACTCTGTGTCTATCAAAAAATGAATAGACGTTAAAAAAAATTTTTAAAGATTAAATCTTCCTTCCATCACCTGTAAATGGAAGTCAAATTTATCTACAAGTTCTTATTAGATATATCTTTAACTTCCCTTGCTTTCTCAGGTTTCCCCAGAACCATATCCCTTTTCCTACTCTGCCCATGATATTCCAACTGTATCATTATTTTAAGGTGCCATAAAACCATCAAGACTAAGTTAAGAACATTGAAGTGTTTATTTCCTCAAGTAAGGATGGCCCAAGTGAGGTGTTCATAGTATTTTCCTGCTCCTCTGTTATCCTTTATATGTCCTATTTCCACTTGGGTTAGAGACATATTAGACTTTTCCACCTTGCTACCATCCTAAAATACTAAGTCAAGTGACAGAACTTAGTTTGACTCTGGGGAATTAAATTTTATATTTCTGCCCCTGGATTCTTTGTCCACTTTGTCCATTTGAATGACTGAAGTTCATTTCATTCAAGACAAGGTAGGTGAATCCTATCTGTACCCTTTCAAATAGCACCATTTGTGATCTTCTGACAAGTGTTGGGAGAAACATTACCTAGGAGTTTCCCATCCCTTTTTGGGAAGAGAGTGTTTTGTCTTACCAGCATTAGTAGAGTAATTTATAGTTTTAAAGAGATTACAAATACACTATGCCATTTGATCCTCATAAAAACCCTCTGAAATAGGCTGGACACTTTAAAGACAAAGAAATCGGCTCAAAGAGATTTTCTAACAAAGCTTGTTAGTTAGTGGCAAAATTAGATCTCCTGATGCTTGGCCTGTGCTCTTTCTGACACACTGAAGGCTTAGCTGAACAAGTTGAAAGGAAAATCCTCTAAGGCCTACAATACATCATTTTAAAAAGTTTATTGCTTTCTTATTGTTTAAGTTTTTTTAAAGAACTGTTCACTTTAGATAAATTGGAAAACCTTGAAATTATAAATTAGATGAATCTCAGCAATAATGTGACTGCCTGAAGGAAAACTTGTTTCATGAATATGTTCATATATATTTATATAGTTGACATCATATGAAGATTATAGTTCAATTTCTTGTTTACAGTAGCAGTTTCTAATTATATTAGGAACACATTTTCAAGCCTTGAAATATTTTTCAGCAATTTTAAAAGATAATGCATAATATTTCAACATCTGGATACACAACCATAACCTTTTCACTATTTATAATTGTCAGACAATCATACTTTTCCTAATCTTTCACATCACTAATAATAATAAAAAACCTTGGAATTACATTTACTTTTTAAATTAGAATTACCAGTCACAGAAAATAAATGTTTTTAAAAATCATTGCTACAAACTCATGTCTCCTAAAGCCTTGTATCAGTTTAGTTCTCTGTTAGTGTAGGTGAATACACAGTGTTAAAATGTACAGTCTAATTTAGTTTTTGCCAATTTTATCCACTTGTTAACTACTTTTGTTTTACATTCCTTTGATTATTGGTGCTTTTTTAAAAATGTTTTAGCAGAGATGGGGTTTGCATTTTTCTTTATCCTGTATATTTTAAGTATACTTTTCCTCCTTAAACTTACTATTTTTGCAGATCATTCTTTGTCCACGTATTGTGTCCCAAATTCAGGGAATTTTTCAGCTCAAGGCTAGAGGAAAAAACTGCCAAGAGAAGTCACCCGGTCGTGGTTAGCCATATGGTTCTCCAGTGTTCTCTTCTTGGTGGACAGTTGTTTTTCAGGTTTCCCGCAAGAAGAATTGACACTGTTGGTTTCCCAGGTTTGGGAGGGAAGAACAATTCATTGTGACAGAGTCTTATAGAATAAAATATTGACTTTAATTCCATCTCTTCTTCCTCTTAATTGCAGGAAATCTCATTTTTTCTGGTTAAGTCACTAGGGAAAAATATACTTAATTGCCTAAAGAGTATTTTACTTATTTTACTTATTATATAGTTTTCTAAAACTCACTTCTTTACTGAAATTACTTCTGGTTCCATCCATGTAAATGTATGTATATGTAGTTCATTAATTTTTTACTATATAATATTGCGCTGTATAAAAATACAGTTTATTTATGGATTTTTTGGCGCAGAAATATTTGAGCTATTTTCAGTTCTTTGTCATAGCCTCTAATACTATGAACACTTTTTCACCAAGAATCAATTCACTTATTTCTCTCAATTTAGTTTGCTGTATGCTGTTCCCTGCAAAGATGGGGCAACCACATAATGTCCTTGAGGACCCAGTTGTAGAACTGTCAAAGTATTGCTGTCAGGCTCCACAGTCCATCAGAGGCCCAAGAACAACCTCCTAACCTGGGCCAGGTATTTCAGTTTCAAATAGTCACCCAGCTCCTCCTTAGGGATCTAACATGATGGCCCTTCTTCCTGGTGTGGGAATAATTAACAGCATTGCTTTAAGAATAATTTTGCCCTGAGCCTACTTTGTCTGCATGGCCTGAGGGAATTGAACTTGTAGTGGCCACAGGGTACAATTGCCAGGAACTTGGCTTCCATGTCCTTTTCTGAGAGTGTGGCCAGTATTCACTCAGCTGTTCCTCAGAAGGTCTCCCTGGGTTGCCACTCTTCCTGTAGGAGTATCCAAACATCCTGATCTCCAAGCTTCTCTTTGACCAGCAGAACAAGGTTCCTGTCTATTTTTTGGTGCAGTGAGATTTGGTCATTCTTTTTATCAGCTTCTGGAATGTGAGCTCCAGGTTTGAAGGGTAAAACTTTCTGCTCCCATATATCTTCCAAATCCTACACCAGCAGTATATTCTGTTCCTCTTCATCATGGAAGTCAGCTTTCTTCTTTGCTGGTCACTAGGCTTCATCCAAAGTACAAGGCTCATGGTCTGAATACAAACTCTTTCCATCTTGATCTTTTGTAATAGAGACCGTCATCTCTTTCTGTGGCTTAGAGGCCAACTGGAGGCCACCGGCAGCTGGTGTAGGCACAACATGTGCAACAGGTGCTACAGAGACCCACTGCTCCAAGATGAGGCCACAACAGTAAGGCCAAGAGAATCCAGGCTCCTGGCCCAGAGCCCCTCAAACTGCCACCAGTCATTCCCCACCCCTTAACAGAGTCTGCCTTATGGGCACTGCCATTTTTCTGCCCTCCCCTGCTATGAACATTCTTGAACATGTTTCCTTCTGCACACTGGCAAAAATTTCCCTAAGGTAAATACATAGAATTATTGGGATACAGCATGGCACTCTTGAGAAGAGGCATCAAACCAGTTTAAATTAATTATATTCTTATTCATAAAACTAGGTACTCACAACTTTCTTCATTGCTATATTTAAGGCAAGAGGACAAGAAACTTAGTTCAAAAACAAAAAAGAAAAAGAACCACAAACAAACAAATAGTATCTAGGTTCAAACTAGCTCTCATTTCCTGTGGATTTTGTCCCCAAATTTTCTTTCATGTCATCAGAGCCTGGGTGTAATGTATGTTCTGGACCATAACATTAAAACATACCCCAGGATGCCCTCTTAGCAAAGCAGTAGAATAACCTAGGAAAAACACACTTTGCAGTGACCAGGCCAAGGATTTCCTGAAGCAGAAAGAGTAGCATGCTTTCATCATTGATGATAAATACCTATTGAGCATTTCCATGGTATCGGAACTTGGACTCAGTAAACAGTAAGGTGAACAAAAATGGGGAAGGTGAAGTCTGGAAATTCACCAGGTCCCTGAGGTTAGTCAAGTGCCAAGTGTCAGAACATTGAATTAAGGAGAAGAAGAGAGGGGTGCTCAGGGATATGTGACCAAATGAGGGTTTGAGGTCAGTTGAGTTCCCCAATCACACAAGCAGAATGGTGATACCATTAGTCAATAGACTAACTTGACAAAGATCTAGAGAAACTCGCTACTCAGGCAAGGTAGACAACTCAAGGGGAGTTCATTTGGAGGGCAACTTAAAGAGCACAACAGGGTCATGTAGTACATATTATGGAAACTTAGAAATAGGTCTCATGAGTATGATGAGATGGAGAAAATTTTATACATAAAAGTGCCTCTTATGGAAAATGCTGTATTTTCTTGAAAGGCCAGCAGCAAAAACTGTTTTTAGGACAAAAATCTCAGACACTAAAGGCGTCAATAATGGCCAAGATTTTACAGAAAGGAACAAATGAAATTCTACCAGAGGGAAAAAAAAAGAATAAAAGTAAGTTGAGAGGAGAAAGTAGGTAAGGAAGAAAGGGAAACAGTATACAAGAGTAAATTAAAAAGCCTTTCCACAACTGCTTCTATAAATCCTCAGCAAAAATGTTCTCATGAAATATAGATATGGACAATTTTTTAATCAAATCTAGTAAAGGATGAATTTCAAATTTGGGTGGATGCAGGCTGGAACTAAGACAGGATGAAAAGATGTGAAGGCTGGAAATGGATGTAACCTAGAGAAAACGAGTAGGGATATTTAAACTACCTTGAGGGGTGCCTGGTTGGCTTCATCGGTTGAGCACTCAACTCTTGATTTTGGCTGAGGTCATGATCTCACAGTTGGTGAGATCAAGCCCTGCTTTGGGCTCTGTGGCTGACAGCACTGAGCCTACTTGGGATTCCCTATCTCACTCGCGCTCTCCCTCTCTCTCTGCCCCTCCCTCACTTGCTCTCATGCATGCTCTTTCTCTCTCTCTCTCAAAATAAATAAACTTTAAGATAAATAAAATAAAACAAATTATGTTGAGAATAACTTTGGTCTGTTGTCAACTGTGGAACTGGTATGCAAATTAACTCACTTAGGATTAAAGAGGTAGAAAACTCTTAGCTAACTCCTGCTTTGTACAGGGCAACTCCAAAAGCCCCAGCACTACGTAGAAAACTAAAGTGCTGAGATTAACACAGGATCTTTGTCAAGACTGATTTTAGACTGCTCTGATGACCAGTCTAAATCTCAATTTTCTCCTGTACTCCATGCTTGGATTCAAAATTTTCTCCAGGGCCAAGAAGTTGATTTGAGCTCCTAAGGGTAGAATGCACTGGGTCAATATGTTACAGTGAAGACACTTCAGGCAAGGGGTCAAATCTATAGCACACATGCCTCACAATGGACAAGTGGAATCAGTAACCAAATACTGGCAGTCAAATACTGCCTAAAAGGACTTCTGGCACTGAATACTGAAGGTGTTTACATATACAGAATATGGATTGTTCTGAAAGCAGCCTCATGAGGTTTTGAAATAGTTTTCCTTTTAGTTAAGTTTGGGCTAAGATAAATCTTTTACATATGAACCAGATGAAGGCATTAAAGAGATATCATGGTGGAGTATACGATGAAAAAAAAATGAAAAACAAAAACAAAAAACTGTGGAAAGACAGACACATAGAGGGAGGTACTGGGGAGAAACCAGGTGGCAAGAGAAGAGCCAAGTAGATTGCAACATCCAGCACATGCAACCAGATGATTAGTTTTCTCATAGACTTAGTTTTGCTACCCTTCTATATCCAACATATTTTTTATTAAGTGCTACAAGTGACCTTTAATATGACTTTGTTAAAAAGTAGGGGGAAACAAAAGGTAAGACCCCTCTCAAAATCATATTCTATTGATCAAAAAATTATTTTTAATCGCCATAGATATTTCCCTTCTCTTGTAAGAAAAACAAAGGTAAGGTCATTTTTCTTGTCCTTTGTGTAGTATTTGTCTACCAACCAGCAGTTTTGTTCCCCTTCTCCTTCCTCCCTTTGCATCTTGACCACCTGGTTGTCTTGCCCTGCCCTACATGCCAGTCTAACGCTGGGGTGTGTGATTTCCCCACTCAGACTTGAAATGAATATTCCTGAAGGTTCCAGCCTTGGATGTATGTTTTCCCACACTACTCTTTCTACTGAGAACAGCAGAGTATCAAGGTTAAGAACAAAGAGTTTGGAGCCAGTCTGTATGGGTTCAGATCCTGAGTCTACCACGTATATACAAGTGTAACCTCTGACAACTACTGACTCCCTCTGGGTCACACTTTGTAAAAGTGTGACAATAACAGTGCCTTCCTCTCCAGGTTGTTATGGACATAAATGATTTAAAGTATGGCAAATGCTTAGGACATTACCTGGCACACAGCACTATGAAATCTTTGGCATTATTATGATGATGCTTAGAAAAAGCACATCCACTCCTGTATCTTCAAATTTATGCCATCCTGAGAATAACCTTTGATTCGTTATTCCTCCAATTCTTCAGCTGTAACCTCACCCCTGCACTACTAAATTCCTTTTGGATATTGTCACTGGATTGTTCTACTAGGACAGCCATATAACATGCTCCAAATGGAAGTCTTTATATTTTTTCTTGGACAATTTCTCTTACTCTGTTCTGTGTTTTCTACATGGTATCACAATCTTTCTACTCACCCAATTTCAGAACATACTGGTCAACTTAAATTGCTTATTCTTCAATTTCCATATCTCCTCTGTATGAGTTCCAGCTATCCTTTCAGATATGGCCCTCGTATGTGTCTACCTCCCCCCTCCCCACCTCCCACCCATTTCTTCTTCACTGCTTGAATTCAGACATTCCTAACTGTTTATTTGAATTACTGCCATGGTCTGTGAGCTGGTCTCCCTTCCTCTACTCTCTTGTTCCTTAAACATACCTTCTATGTGAGCAGCAAATCATCATGTTAAAACCCTATCTACCCTAATTACTCCCTTGCTCAAATTACATTAAATTTACAACTATTTAATAGTACTTTAAAGCTCATTAGGTAGATCTTCAAGATGTTTTATGACCTGCCCACTAGGTATGTCTTCACATTTGTCTTCCATGACAATCAAAGCTTTCTCTGCTCATCATCATCCACAGCTCAGAGCTTCCCAATCACACCTAGTTTTCCCACCATGTTTTTGCTGACTAGAATGTATTTCTTCCTTATCTCTATCAAAATTTTGCTCAACCTTCAAGACCTAATCCAAATCCCCTTCTGCATGAAGCTTCTCTACTTCTCCAGCTTCATTAGATTCAGCATTTCTTCCCTCTCCAACACGATATTGCCATACTATATACCTGAGAGCACTTACTATGTTTTTGACAGAGGACTAGCTAAATTAGTAATAATATCTACATTGCTTATAGTATCCCTATAACGTAGGTAAGTATGATGGTCTCATTTGCATTCACATAATTTGAACATGACAGGTTAAACAAGTTACCCAAACACAATCCTAGTAACAGGCAAAAAGAAAGAGCCATATCAATATATGTATCTTTTCAATCAGTGCTCATCTCATTATCATTTATTTAATTGTTCTTTGAAGGATCATCTACTAGAAGCCTGTTAGGGTGCTTACTAAAATGTAAACTCCTAGTCTGTTAGGGAAGGGATAAGGAATTGGCATCTTTAATAATTTCCCCAGGTGATTCTCATGCACTGGCAATTTTCAAAACAGTGTCATAGTTCATAGAACCCCTTTTATTACCTCAATTATTGTATGTATTAAATTCAGTGGTGAACTAGTTTCTTGTGGAAAAGAATCATGTCTTTTTTTTCTCTCTATATCAGCCACAGTTCATAGCACAGTACCTTATACATAATATATACGCAATAAATTTTAGTTGAATTATTGCCAATTTCTGTGTTTTATCATAGCAAAAATTATTATGAGCCTATTAACAGCCAGAAATATATTTTTTAGATGTCAAGCTGCGAAAAATAATATTGAAGCTTTGATTTAACATACACACACAAACACATTCACAAATATAGTAATTGTAGAACATCTCGAAGAATCCAAAAACAACGAAGAAAAATATCACCCAAGGACAATGTCTTGTTTCATATTTACATATTTCTTTAAGGGTTCCTTCTATGTACATTTCACATCTTTTAGGAAAATTATAAAATCTATTTCTTTATGAAAGTAAAAACACCGAGTTTTTATCAAATTTTTTATGTAAGATCTGATGCCACTATTTAAGTTTAACTATCTGTATAGTGACCTTTTCTTTGCAAAATAATTTCCGGATTCTAGTGGGGCTTCTAAAGTAATAGAAGCACTCTCTCCTCCTTTCAAGAAGAATTATAGAAGTTCAGAAGAGAAACAAACTCATCTATTTGACTTCCAGTGGGGTTTCACTACTTTGTTGACTTTTTTTAAATTTGGTTATGACAGGAAGTTCTACACCACATTGATTAAAAGGGTTTCTCTCACATAAAAAAAAGTGCAATGTACTTTCCAAATTAACAGGTAAACAAAGTTCCATGAAGGTATTCAGTAGAGGGGAAAAAAATTGCAACTCTGTGCCCTGAGGCTTATAAATTCTTGAGGCACACTGTTTCCAACTGACATAGACAATGTTGATTCCAAAGGGGTAAGTAATATAGTTTACCTCTGAAACTTTAACATAGAATGAAATTTGCTTTTCCCCAATTTTCTTCACATATGTAAGAGAAATTCCACCCACTAAAGGTTTTAAAAAAAGGCACATTATACTAGGAGTCAAAATGGGGAGTCTTTAAGCAAAAGATAGTGATTCAATAACTCATTATCTCTTCCCTTGCTAAAAGTCCATTATAAGGACAGTAAAATAATTAAAGAATAAAAACAAAAAAAAACACAAATAACAGAAGATGATAACAAAATCTTTTTGGAAGTGGCAGAACAGAAAGACAAATGGTAATTGACTTAGTAAATGCAAATAGCCAAGACCCAGGACGGCAATAAGAAAAATTAAGAGGCAGCACAAATTGTGCTAAAGGTCCCAAAATGTTCAGATAAAGTTCACTTCAAGTACTTCTCAAAGTAGTCCTTGAAACAAGTGGCTTGATCAGTCTTAGACCCCAAAATCTCTTCCAAGTGTCCACATAGCAGATGAACAACATAATCCTAACCTCAGCTTAAGACCAGAGAAATATGTTCTCAAAAAGATAATACAAACTGGACTCATGCCTCACACCACACACCAAAATTAACTCAACATAGATAACAATCCCAAAATAAGAGCTAAAACCATAAAACTCTTAGAAGACATAGGGATAAACACTCATGACCCTGCATCTGGCAATGGGTTGATGCCAAAAGTATAAGCAAAAAAAGACAGACATAAATTGGACTTCACTGAAATTAAAAACATGTACAAAGGACCTTATCGAAAAGGGAAATCACAACCTACAGATTAGGTAAAAATATTTACCAATAAAATATGTGATAAGGGTTTAGTATCAAGTATATACAATGCCCTCTTTCATGTTTATTTATTGTTTTGAGAGAGAAAGAGAAAAAGTAGGGGAGGGGCAGAGAGAGGGAGACATAGAATTTGAAGGAGGCTTCAGGCTTTGACCTATCAACACAGCGCCTGATGCAGGGCTTTAACCCACAAACTGTGAGATCATGACCTGAGAGGAGTCAGAAGCTAACTGACTCAGCCACCCAGGTGGCCCTACAATGCACACTTTAAATTCAGCAATGAAAATGCAAACCATCTAATTATAAAATGGACAGGGAACTTAAATAAGCATTTCTCCAAAGATACAAATAGCCAATAAGAAAATAAAAAATACTGATTATTAGTCATTTAAGAAATACAAATTAAAACCACCACAACAGATACCATCTTCACCTTCAACACCTACTAGACTACTAGCAAGGCTCTAACAGAAGGAGAAGTAGAAGAAAGAGAAGAAGAAGGAGACAAAGAAGGAGACAAAGGAGGAGAAGGAGAAGGAGAAGAAGGAGAAGAGAAAGGAGGAGGAGGATTAGAAGGGAAAGAAGAAGGATGGGGGGAAGGAGGATGGGAAGGAGAAGAAGGATGAAGGGAGAGGGGGAGAGTGAGGAGAAGGAGAAGGAGAAGAAGGATGGGGAGGGGGAAGAGAAAAAATAAAAGGAAAAAGTGGGAGAAGAGGAAAAAGTAGAAGAGGAAGAATGAGAAGAAGAGAAAGAAGAAATATGGAGAAGGAGGAGGAAATGAAAAAAGAAGAGGAGGAGGAGGAAGAAGAGGAAGAAAAAAGAAAGCAAGAAAAAGAAGAGGAAAGAAGAAGGGGAGGGGGAAGAAACTAAGTGTCGGAAAGGATGTTGAAAATTGGAAACTTCGAACTTTGCTAGAGGGAACATAAAATGTTTCAGCCACCATGGAAAACGTTTGCTCACAAAGTTAAATATAGAGTTGCCATATGACCATCCATTCTACTGCTCAATATATATTCTTAAATATATTTTTAGGTATACACTCAAACTAATTGAAAACAAATACATGTACGATGAATTTTCAGTGCAGTACTATTGACAACAGGTAAAAGGTGAAATCAACCCAAATGCTTACCAGTACATACATGGGTCAGCAAATAATTACACACACACACACACATACACACACACGGACATTATTCAGCCACAAAAAAAGGATTAAGTGCTGATAATAGTACAACATGGATGAACCTTGAAAACATTATATTAAGTGAAATAAACCAGACACAAAAGGTTACCTATTGCATGTTTCCATTTCTAGAAAATATATAGAATAAATACATAGAGACAGAAAACAGATTGTTGGTTGTCACAGGCTGGAGAGAAGGAAAAACAGGGAGTAACTGCTTCATGGGTATAGAATTTCTTTTTTGCAGTGATGCAAATGTTTTGCACCTATATAGAGGTGGCTACTATACAATATTGTAGATGAATTAAATGCCAAAGGATCGTCAACTCTAAAATGGTTAATTTTATGTTATGAGAATTTAACATCAATAATTTTTAAAGAACGGGTCGCCTGTGTGGCTCAGTCAGTTCAGCATCTGACTTTGGCTCAGGTCATGATTTCATGGTTCATGAGTTCGAGCCCCATCTCTACTCTGTGCTGATAGCTCAGAGCCTGGAACTTGCTTTGGATCCTGTCTCCTTTTCTCTCTGTCCCTCCCCCACTCAGGCTCAGCCTCTCACTCTCATAAATAAAAAACATTTAAAAAAAGAATTATTTTTAAAGAATAATAGAGAATTCTTGGGCAGGAGGATACCAGGCAAAACTGTGATTTGCTGTACCACTATGAAAATAGGCAAATTAAGTTAAATTTACGTGTTACATGAAATCCTTATTTCTCTTTCCAAATTTGGTTCCTCTAGAATTCTGAAAACAGTATTTTTAAAACTTCAAGGAAGAACATAAAAAAACATTTTTGTAAGAAATCTAACTAGCCCTAAAGAAAAAGACCTAAATGTATGCAAAACTCGTAAGCGAAATTGTGCAGCCAGATCATCTGCCAGCAATGTTCTTAGTTGACAGCATTCACAGGTAGGCAACTTGTAATAAATGTTTTAGGGCCTGACTCTTAAATATAAGTCCATAGCAATGGATAGTTTTTCACATGTAAATTAGGAATCAAAACATAGAAAAAGGGAAAAAAGCAACCTGAAGAAATGTGGACCACGGAGAGAATGCAAGACAAGCTATCTCATAAAAGAGAAGATATCACAACAATTAAATAAGAATAGGGTGATTAAAAAAAGAAACAGCAGTGAAACTGATACAGCTTTGGAAACAAACGAAACATAGGATATATAAAATTCTCAACAGAAATGTAGGACAATAAATTTGAGTAAAATTCTAAGCAAACAGGTTACATTAAAAAAGAAATGGAAATGATAAGTCATCCGAGAAAAATTCAAAACTGAAACAAGTGAGAAAGAGGAGGGGAAATAATCAAATACCTAACTAACCATATTTATATTTTAGAATTGAATTCTTCTCCTTTTATTTTCTTGTGCCCTTTCTAATCCGGTTTTATTTCCCACCATCCTGCTAAAGCATCTCTTGTTAAAGTCACCCATCATCTCCAAGTTCGAATATTCAACATCCAATTCTCAGTCTTCATCTCCCTGTACTCTGCATCATTTGATATAGTGGCTTACTCCTTCCTCCTAAAATTCTTTCATCATTGGATGTCCTGAAATTACTCTCTAGGTTCTCCCAACAACTTACTTAGGGCCTCCACTTTGGTCTGTTTTGCTAATGCTGTACTCTACTCCATGGACCTCTTCTTTACAGACACTCCCTTGGTTGTTTCATTCAATCCCAAGGCTCTAACTAGCATTCTCAGGCTGATGATTTTCAAACGTAGGGCCTTACTCCAGAACCCTTCCATGAATGACATCCTCCTAAACCTAAGTAGCTATTCAACCTCCCCACTTGGATACCAAAGAAAATTTTCAAACTTTCAAGTTCTCAAACTGAATTTATTACGTTCAAGCCTTCAAACTTGTTCATTCTCTACGCTTCCCTAACTCAGTAAACAGTAGAAGCGTGCTTCCGGTTATTCCAGCCAAAAGTTTTGCTACTATTGTCCATTTTCTTTCATATTTAAGATCCAATACATTGGCACTTGACATGAGATCTCCCTTTAGAGTATGTCCAGAATCTAAACTTTTATCTTCTACTCCACCTCTACCCACTGTGGTTCAAGCTACATTATTTCACACCTGAATTATCACAGCAGCGCTTTGTCTTGCCTCTTTCTTACCATCTTGCCCTACGTTATATCCTCTACAAAGAAATCTAGGGAATATTTTAAAATATAAGCCAGAACGCACAATTGCTATGTTAAAATATCTCCAGTTGATTCCCATCTCACTCAGAATAAAATCCCATGGTCTTATAAGGATTTATAAGATCCCACACAATCTCAATTTCTACTGCTCTATACCTTGTCAAATCTACTGTATCACACCAGCTTTTTAGAAGTCCCTCAAATATGTCCAGTATATTCATCTTTTGGTATCTTTACTCTTGCTTTCTTACTTCAGATATTTTCTTAAATACTATTGTATCAGGAAGACCTTCACTGACCACCCTATTTCCTTTTTGAAAATGATTTATTGTCCTATTTCAATGATTTATAAGAACAAAAATTTGAACAATGTTTTAATTTACCAGAAAAATCCCTGAATCCTACCACCCATAAAAAATTATTAAACAATCAGCTTTGGGGGAGGGGGTCAGTGTCCTTGCAAACAAAGATATATGTATTTAGGATGATTAGAATGCTATTTCTGATGAAAACTAAGTTTTATCTTACTTAAACAATGGGAAAAAGAAATGAAACTGAATCAAATGTTCAACATGAGATCAATGTTTACCATGATAGGTAGTATTTTTCAAAGCACCATAAAAGATTTAAAAGAGATTACGAAGATGATTGCAAAGATGACGTCTTTTAGACAATATATCGAATGGGAATAGGTATTTACAAATGATCTAATAAGGGGTTAATATCCAGAATATATTTTTAAAAATCTTCTACAACTCCATACCAAAAAATCCCATATAATCCAATTAAAAATGGGCCAAACACATGAATACACATTTTTGCTAAGACTAACACAGCGGGCAGACACATGAAAAGATGCTCAATCATGGATTATCAGGGAAATGCAAACCAAAACCACAATGAGATAATGCCTGATAACCACCAAAAAAAAAAAAAAAAAAAAAAAAAAGGAAAAAAAGAAAAAAGAAGATGTAACAAGTGTTGGTGAGGATGTGAAGAAAAGGGAACTCTTGTGCATTGTTGGTGGAAATGTAAAATGATGCAGCCACTGTGGAAAACAGTATAGAAGTTACTCAAAATATTAAAATAAAAAATATCCAATGATCCAGTAATTCCACTACTGGGTATACATACAAATAACCACTAATTTGAAAAATATATGCACCCTATGTTTATTGCAGCATTATTTACAATAGCCAGATATATAGAAGCAACCCAGTGTCCATCCACAGATGAATGGATAAATAAGATGTGGTATATATACACAATGGAATATTACTCAGTCATAAAAATGAAAATTTCCCATTTGTAACAATATGGAAGGATCTAGAGAGCATAATGCTAAATGAAGTAAGTCAAAGGCCAAAACAAATACTCTATGATTTCACTCTCATGTAGAATTTAAGAAACAAATGAATAATGAGAAAAGGGACAAACAAAAACAGACTCTAAAATACAGAGAACTGGTGATTGCCAGAAGGAGATGAATGGGGATACAGATGAAATGGGTGAAGGAGATTAAGAACACATTTATCATAATGAACCCTGAATAACATATACAATAGTTGTATTGTACACCTGAAACTAACTTAACATTGTATTTTTTCCCCAAATTTAACATTTTTTATTTATTTTTGAGAGGCAGAGAGAGAGAGAAAGCATGAGCAGGGGAGGGGCAGAGAGAGGGAGACACAGAATATGAAGCAGGCTCTAGGCTCTGAGCTGTCAGCACAGAGACTGATGCAGGGTCTGAACTCACAAACCATGAGATCATGACCTGAGTTGAAGTCAGATGCTTAACCAATTGAGCCACCCAGGAGCCCCAATCATTGTATGTTAACTATACTTCTATAAAAAAAGATGAAGTTTTTTTTTTTTTTTTTAATTTAGAGGTCTCGATGTAGCTTTTACTCTAATGATGTAATCACTTTTATTTTAGTACTTTTATCTCATCCCCAAGTTTTAGAAATTATATTCTTGATTTTATATTATCAGTGTTTAACATTCACATTCCATTCTATAATCATAGTTCTCATGGCTCTTTAGTTTCAACTCAGTGTTTAAAGAGTTTCAATGGTGACTATAAGTTAACCAGTTTACCATTCCAGATTTTTAAATTTCTATCCATATTTTAATGGGTTGGATTTCCTTTTTTTCCCCTTTTTTTCCTTTTTTCAATAAGGAAGCATGAATGGTACATTTCCTTGGTTCTTTTATGTTTGAGGATGTTTCTCTGCTGATATTGTATTTTAGCTCTGTCTTTGCAGAGTTTACTTTATTGGTTCACACTTTATTTTTCATAACCTAAATAGATGCTTCTCTGTTATATTCTGCCACTGAATGCTAGGGTGGATTCATCTGAATTCAGATGAATTCAGAGTAAATTGTTTTTTTTTCTTTTAATGCCTCCATCCACCTAGATGAATGAAAAGTTCACTCAGAATAACAAGGATGAACAGTAATGGTAATTATTTTATATCTCTTTTCCTATATTAGGTTACATCATTTCAGTATTAAATACTAAACTTATTTTATCTTAGAGAAATTTTATATCCTATTTTTCAAGCCCAGTATTGTTCTATCCATTGGATTTCTACTCCAGGAACACAAGCTATGGTCAGGTTAGATTTTTACTGGTCATCTTTTGTTGTTACATTCTCTCCAATTTGTTTATTTATTGGTTATTTCCTCAACATTCTGATTATCTGAAGTCTTTTGGACATGCTATTATCTGCTATTTCAGATCTATGCATTCCATTGTTTGTTTTCACCTTATTGGTTTGACTTGTCATTTGTCTTTCTTACCTCTGCAATTTCCTTTGTAATGTCCTTCGGAAATGAATATCTCATTTTGGAAAATTAGTGTTTTTTCTAACTTGTTTAACATCACGGAGCACTTGTGAAGTAATACCCTGCATGTCTTGGGTGTGTGTTATTTCATATTCTGTTCTTTCCTTGATACCTTGTATTTACTCTTTTTATGTTTTCTTCATACAGAATCTACCATCTACCTCCCAACGTTGATTTCTTCTCCCTAAGTAATAAAAGTCTAATTTTAGGCACATGGATGTTTGGATTAAAGGTAATTTTTACAGCCCTCATTGAAATTAGCTGTGGTTATGAGGTTATGCTCTGGCCACCTTGACATAATTAGAAATGTATTTAACTATGTGAAGTTAACTTGTAGGAGGTGGAATATGCCTTTAAAAAAATTCCTTCCCCTTCCTGTCTAATATGTGGATACAAGGCTGAAAACTGTGTCCTCATTTTAGAATTGTAACCACGTGTTGAAGCCTGGATCTCCGGCCACGTTAGCAGCTCTAAAAAATCTGAACACTTAAGTACAGACTTTCAGCATGACAAATTATTAAAAATATTGCTTAGCATAATACTCTAGCTCCATCCATGTCATTGCAAGAGAGTATTATACTAAGTGAAATGTCATTCAGAGAAAGACAAATACTCTGTGCTTTCATTCGTAAGTGGAATTTGAGAAATAAAATGAAAGATCATAGAGGAAAAAGAAAGGCAAACCAAGAAACAGACTCTTAACTATAGAGAACTGTTGGTTATCAGAGGGGAGGGGTGGGGGGATGGATAAAATAGATGATGGGGATTAAGGACTGCACTTGTTGTGATGAGCATCAGGTGTTTTAAGTGTTGAATCCCTAAATTGTACACCTGAAACTAATACTACACTGTATGTTAACTAACTACAATTTAACTAAAAACTTAAAAATCTTATTTAGTTAGAGTTGCCTGGGTGGCTCAGTCATTTAAGTGACCAACTCTTGATTTCAACTCAGATCATGATCTCACAGTTCATAGGATAAGGCCCTGCATCAGGTTCTGTGTTGACGGCAGGAAGCCTACTTGGGATTCTCCCTCTCCCTCCCTCCCTCCTTCCCTCCCTCTCTCTCTCCCTCCCTCTCTCTCTCCCTCCCTCTCTCTCTCTCTCTCTCTCTCTCTCTCTCTGTGTGTGTGTCTGTGTGTGTCTCTGTCTCTCTCTGTTGTGCACACAGGTGCATGCATACACTCTCTTATTCTCTCAAGATAATTAAGTAAACTTAAAAAAAAAAAAAAACTTAAGCCACTTTTCCTTGGCTTTTGTTTTGATTGTAATTGAAACTAATCCTGTTTGTAACTAACAAAGAGGGAGGATCACAAACCTAAGAGACTCGTAAATACAGAGAACTGAAGGTTGATGGGGTGGGGGGAAGAGGGGAAAATGGGTGATGGGCACTGAGGAGGGCACTTGTCAGGATGAGCACTGGGTATTGTATGTAAGCGATGAATCATGGGAATCTATCCCCAAAACCAAGGGCACACTGTATATTGCTGTATGTTGGCCAATTTGACAATTTTTTATATATATATACATATATATATGTATATATATGTGTGTATATATATGTATATATATGTATATATACACACACACATATACATATATGTATGTATATATATGTATATATACACACACATATACATATATGTATGTATATATATATGTATATATATATATATATATATATATATATATATATAAACTAATCCTATCTGTTCATCTTTCTCCCTTCCTCTCTCTACCTCTCCTTATTTTCTCCTTCATTTCTGGTCACATCTCCACATAATTTCATGCCATTTTTCTTCATATCGCTCATGCTTCACAGCTCTATTTGGGGTTATGTTGGCTGTCATGTACTGTTATTCCCTTCAGAGACCTCTGGTTTCCCCTCCGAGCTATAGTCCATTAGCAGGGTTTGGTGTTCTGTCTGTCCATTCAGCTGTACCACATGATTGGACCATATGTGTGGAAGTGAGGATATCTGACTCAATGTGCCATCTTGGGGACAGGAAAACAGGCTTCAGTATTCAAGAGCTACTCTATCACTTGCTAACAGTGTGACATTGTATAAATTATTCAATTTTGCTATACCTTAGTTGTTTCACCATTTGTAAAGAGGATAAAATACCTGTATCATGTGTTATGAAAACCAAGACAGACAGTAAAACAAAAAGCTTAGCAGTTCAATGGGTACAGAGTGCTGTGTACTTAAGTGTAATTGCCATTTTTATTATCATACATGAACTGTAATGGTTTCTCTTTTTTGTTACATGTACAGGGAGTACACTCCACGCAGTCAAGGTGCATCATGTACCAAGATAGGTATGAACTTTGAGGCTTTCTATCAGTGTAGTGCAGTTATCAATCTCCATCAGCTCAGTGCCCTCCATGGAGCCTAGTGCCTAGTCTCACTGCATTCCATTTGCATATTCTTTTTTTAACCTCATAGTTACTGAAATCTTTCTATTCTGCTTTGGTTCAGAATCCACTTGGGGGGTGACCTTGAAAAGTGGAAGCTAATCTGTACATAGCAGCCCTCAGTTTTGATAGGAACAGGAGTTTTTTTTTAATTACGTCACAAATTAAGGGTAAATATTATTTTTGAGGTTCATGACTTCCCTCCGCTTTAATAACATTCTACAAACTCTACATCACAGAGCTGTAATTCTGACTTGTTTTTATGTCTTCTATCACAGGTCGCAAAGAATGTCTACAAACTCTCCCTGAATCTCCAGGTTATTAATCTTATTTAGACACTAAGCACATGGGAGTCACAGAGGTTAAGAGCACTGGGATAGCAGGAGGAAATGAGTCCAGACATCCTTATTCCAGCCTAGTGTCCTATTCACTGCTCAATCTTTCAGAAGCCCTCTGTGAGGCATGTTGTATTTGTTTGACTGCTTTGTAGCTGAAAACAGTGGTACAAACATAGCCTGAAACATAGGTACAAAATAATGACAAAAATCCCCAAAACAAAATGAAATATTTAACCATTTGTCCTGCTTCACATCTCGCCTATATAACTGAACCAGCCGATATTCCTTTTCAACAAGAAAGCCCTTCTCCTTCCCTTAGAAAAGTAACTACAGAATGACTCATGATCCAAGAACAATTGGCACAGATTTGAAGGCACATTTGCAGTGAAGTATTTTTAAATTGTAGATGAATTCTCTCCGCACTGTTTTTCTGTTTTCCTGACCCAGAAAGCATAAACTCTGCTCTGTTATATATTAAGCTGTCAGCTTTGACCCCATTTTAGATTTGGTGGTGGGTTGTTTTATTGTCATTACCCCTCCATTCATTTTTGAAGTAGAAAATCTCTTTATAAATTCCATATTTGTGAAAATTCATCAAGTAATATACACCTCAAAAATGAGTATGTAAAACCCTGCAGGTTGTCTTGTGCCTACAGAGATAAATACTGGGAAGATTAGGATAAGGTGGCCTCAACTGCAACATTTTTGCTTGCTGGTAATTCCATTCCATCACACACAAAGAGGTGACAGATGACAAGTGAAATTGGTAGCAGCAACAGAAAGCTTCCCATACCTCCACCAAGTGAGGGGCTGGGAAGAAGCAGAAATGGCAATTTCTGGACTTGCAAAATTCTGAGAAGATGATCTGCCTGTGTCATGTTATTCTTGGAAAACAAACAATGGGTATAGACCCATTGTGCAGGTTTTGTTACTCAAAGAACCCTTCTCCATGATTTTCTCCTTTTGAAAAAATAAAGTATTTTTCTTAATGTTTATTTATTTTTGAGACAGAGACAGACAGAGCATGAACAGGGGAGGGGTAGAGAGAGAGGGAGAAACAGAATCTGAAACAGGCTCTAGGCTCTGAGGGGTCAGCACAGAGCCCGATGTGGGGCTCAAACTCACAGACCCTGAGATCATGACCTGAGCCGAAGTCGGACACTTAACCGACTGAGCCACCCAGGCGCCCCGAAAAAATAAAGAATCTTATAGCCTTAAAGGAAAAGTAGCAATATGAATGGCCACATAAAGTTTCCACCTCCGAAACTTTATCATTGAAATAAGCACTAAGAAAAATTAGACAAAGCAAAATGACATTACAGAGAAGAGCAGATTGAGTATGGTTATGGCTATCACACTTGAGAAATTTAGTTCTACCAAACTGAAAACGTATGAGTTTGTGTGGTTTAGCTGCAGTGGCCATAAAGTAGAATACATTCCAGATTCTTTTCTTCAAAATCCTAGGCAAGCTTTGGAAACAAGATGTTTTTAATTTTGAAAATTGTGAATGTGACTAAGGTTGATTAAATAGGCCAATTACATAATACATATATTGTTCTGCTTACCTTCCAAATCTTTATTACAGTAGGTTAATAAAAAGGCTTTCCTTGTTGTCAAATTTCCTGAGATAGGATTTTACTGATCATCAAAATTCTACAACACTCAGAGCCATATGACACTCAGAATAAATATAAAGATAAAAATGAGAACTAAATAGCAATTATTGATGACTTAAATAAGTTCAGCTTGTATGTTCTATTTAAGTAAATAGCAATTATTGATATAATACCACATCCAGTCAGTCATTTTTTTCTTGGCTTTGGCCACATAGGAAATTATATAAACCATGGAAACAGAAGTCTCAAGTTTGTACTTAAAATAATTAATCTGCAGCTCATATCCATATTAAAATCAGTGTGATATTATCTACCCACTTCCTCTGAGCCAGTTTTCTCCTTCATCTTTTTCAGTCTTGCTTCCTCCCAAATATGATACTCAAACCACAATTTCTAAAGTCTGTAAAGATCTTTCCTAATTTTTCTGAAACCTATTTCTGCTATGTCACATACATTTTTCCAGTGGTTTCCACTCTACTTGTGCATAAATGTTGCCACTTCAAAAAGTGATCTCCCCTAAATCCAAAAGATATACATGCACATGCATACACCATGTACATTTTCATTATGTGTTCTGAATCATAAATGTAACATTGGGGATATTTCTAGCTACAAGAGGCTTAAATAGTGATATAATTAATTAATTCAAAAGATCAAGTTGAGGGATAGGGCAGGGTTCAAGATTAGTTGGCTGAGAAATTCATTATTATCAGGTGTCCAGGTTCTAGTTATTACTCCCATCTGCTAATCACAGTAGCAATTTCAATGTAAAACAGCTCCTCTAATGGTCTTAGAGAAACTTAGATGAAGAGGAAGATATACATTTTTTCTTCTTTACATTAGTAAAGGTACAGGCTCCCCCAAAGCTATCCTTTAATGGTTAAAATGACTCTTCACTAAACTTGTGCCCACATCCTCCACATCCCATTGGCCAGAAATGAATCACACAACCATTTCTGAATCATTCCTAGTAAGGGGATGGAATTTTGTGTGTTTTTTTAGGTACAGTTCTTTATGTATAATTGAGTAACTTACTTTCTCAAGGTGTCTTTTTAATATTTATGTTCTATTCTATTTCTGAAAATTATCTTAAATACAGTTTTCTGCAAGTAATCCAATAAGGAATAAAATGGATGATATAGAGATGGTTGTTTTAGAAGTAAATAGATGGAAAAAATGAATAAACAATAATTTTAAATTTGCAAAAGTTAAGGAATGTGCTTATAGAAGTTGGTGATACATCATATTTTTATTGTGGAATGAGTAATGGATATGATAAAAATCAATGTTAATGAGGAACAGAGATTTGATAATCAGCAAATTTAATAATAATGGAACTAAGGGGACTCTCTTGATACTTCAAAGAATTAATTAAAGACAAATAAAGGACATTTTTCCTTAGAGTCTTGATAGAAGATCAAATGAGTAAGAATTTACCAAGTACTCAAGACACCGTGGCAATATGCTAGGAATCTTGATTATTACCAGTCATAGAAGACAAGCCCTTACCAAGAAGAATTTTATATAAGGAAGCTCAGAAAATGATGTAGAACATTAAAAAGCAATTGCAAATAAACAATAGTTGAAGACAGCCATAGTATATATCTTATAATTAAAAACATTATAATTTGCCAACTGAATTACCCTGATAATTTCTGTTAGGGGTCAGAGTGAGAGTATCATTAAATGAACGTAAGAAACTCAATAATTAACAAGTTACTCATGAATTCAAACATAAATTTATCTTTGTTGGTAATGCTATCAAATACTCAAGAAATAATACAGGTTTTATATAAATCAAAATACAATAAAACAGAATGCTACTTGATAAAACCAGCATATGCTTGACATAAAAGCAACCAAGATTTTAAGAAAATTACAGACGAAACATTTCTCTGGAATGCAGACACAAATCTCTGAAAACATTCACAAATCAAACCCAATAATACTCTATTTTGTAAAAAGATAACACATAAGGACCAAGTAGAGTATATTTCAGATATGAAGGCTGCTGTAATACTTGAAATTTCATCAATGTAATTTACCACAGTAACAGAGTAAAAGAGAAAAATCACAAGATACAGAAAAAAACATTTGAAGAAATTTATGCATCGGTTCGATTAAAAAATTTTTCTCAGTAAATTAGGATTAGAATGAAACATCTTCAGACTGAAAAGCAAGATATCTATGAAAGCCCCACAAATAACATCTTAGTTTATGGTAGAATATTCAATGTTTTTTCTCCTTATATCAGGAACAAGGCAAAGATGTGTCCCTGTAATTCCTAACCAACACTGTACAGGACATTTCAACAAGAGCCTTAAGGCAAGAAGAAAAAGCAAAAGGCTTACAGGCAATTAAAAAGCAAACTGCCTTTATTTAGAAGCAACATAGTGATTATGTATAAATCCTAAGGTATCTGTTCTAAAACTAGAATAGGGGAAAAATGAAATAATACCATACATATTGTACCAAAAACCATAAGGTACTTAGAAATAAATGGCACATATAAAATACAAGATTATTATAATGAAACAAAATGTCACTTAGGGTACATTTTAAAGACCTAAGGAGAGAAGTATACAATATTAATTTGAATACTTATGATTATCAAGATTCAATTCTCCTGCATGTGTTTTATAAGTTTAATGCAGTCCCATAAAAATCCCAGATATCTCCTTATAGAAATTGATAGGCCAAATCTGAACTGTATGAGGAAATTAGACTTGGCATAGCCTAAATATCTTGGAAAAGATAAAGTCAGAGGACTTATATACCTGGTTTCAACATATCCTATAAAGCTACATTAAGACTGTGTGGTAGTGGCTTAATAGTAGATGGAACAATGGAGTAAAATAGGAAATCCAGAAATAAATCAACACATAGGTGGTCCACTGATTGTCAGTAAAGATATCAATGCATCTCAATGGAGAAAGAAGTTGAACAAACAGTATTAATGTAGAGTACCATCTGCAGAGAACGAAAGTTGGACCCTTGGGGTGGGGGGTTGGGGGTGGGGAAAATGGGCAATGGACATTGAAGAGGGCCATTGCGGGGATGAGCACTGAGTGTTGTATGTAAGTGATCAATAACAGGAATCTTCTCCAAAAGCCAAGACTACACTGTATGTTAGCTAACTTGAGAATAAACGATAATAAAAGATAGTATTAAGAATCTGGAAGACGAAAATTAACCTCAACCCCAAAGTGAAACTACATACAATAATTTAAGATGATTCATAGACCTACACATAAAAGCTAAAAAAAATAAAGCATCTAGAAGGAGCTTCTTATTAGAATAACTTCTTATTCGGCAATATGCAAAATGTACTGGGCACAAAAGCACTAATTAAAAAAATAAAAATAATAAGGGAAGGGTGAATCTTTTCAAAATAAGAACTTTATCAAAAGCTGCCATTAATAAAACAAAGTCAAATCACAGACTGGGAAAAATATTTTCAGAACATGTATTTTGCAAAATACTTACATTCAAAACATTTAATGAACACATATGAATCAGTAACACAAAGGAGAACAAGTGAATTTTAAAAAGACCGTGAGACTTGAATAAATTTCAAAAAGCAAAGATGGACCCATAAGCATTTGAAAAATGCCCATCATCATCAGGCACAAGGGAAATGCAAATAGGGACTTAAATAAGATACTGTCTCATAGTCACCAAAATAGCTCAAATTTAAAAGATTGATAATGTTGGCATGATATGAAGCACCTGGGCACTCTCATATTTCTGGTGAGAGTATACAATGAAAACTATTTTAGAGAACTATTTGACAGTTTTTTTTATAAAGTTAAACATACAGATTTATTAGAACCCAGCAATTCCATTCTAAGTATTTCCTCAAGATAAGCAAACACATGTTCATAAAAAGTCCATACAAAAATGTTCTTAGGAACTCTCTATGCATACATTCCCCCGCTCCCACACACGCACACAAAGCCCAAAGTCCATCAGCAAAAGGATGGATGAACAAATCACAGTATACTCAAATAATGGAAAATTCTATACAATAAAAAAATAATTACTAAAACATGTAATGATATGGGTGAATCTCAAAAACATTATGTTGAGCATTAGAATCTAGACTCAAAAAGTAGGGGCTGTATACTGCACCTGTATGAAACTATAGAAGAGGAAAAACTAGTCTATAGTTACAGAAACCAGAGATATTTGCTTCCATCCAGTAGAATGAAGGGGAAGAAGGACAAGAAAACATGATAGAAATAGTATCATGATGTAGCTATTCGTTACCTGGGTGTATACACTTGGGAAAACTCATTTAACTCAATACTTAAAATACATACATAGTAGGTGAGTTTTACCTTAAAAAATCTATGTTGTTGATGGAAAATCCATGCATCTCAAAATAAAGTCATAGAAGGCAACTATTGTGACTCCTACAGAACATGGCTCCTTGTCAGTAACAAAACCATATTAGTCTAGGGGTAACAGCCAGGTTAGGCAAAAAGTTCCAAAAAGGAGGTAAACATATATGGTTACAAATATAGGTAACACTGGCTGATCATTACCTAGGCAAGTCCTTTCTTTACCTTTTCTAGATCTCCGTTTTCTCATCCATAAAATTAATGCATTCTTTGTCCTTTTTCCCCAAAACTCATTTGTCTATGAACACAACATATAGGAATACTGAATGCAGAACTTTCCCAGGGGTATGGGGCTTCATTACACAATCCATTTGGGCCTACCTGTCTCCACTGCAGTGGCTCCTAAGACACCGCTGTGTAAACATGTGATTCTGAGCAAGATGGTTCAAAGTCTTGGATGCACAAAATTTGCCTCAAAGTAATTAACCTGTGACTTATTATTATTATATTATTATTATTTTTTAAGTAGGCTTCACCTCCAGCATGGAATTAAAGTGGGTCTTGAATTCTCAACACTGGATCAAGACCTGAGCTGGGATCAAGAGTCAGATGCTTATGTGTTTGAGCCACCCAGGTGCCCCAATCTGCAATATATTTTTCATGTGTTTTACATACTGATGTATTATTCCTATATTTAATAGACCTGGGTTATTTTTGTGATTTCATGACATGAAAATGAAACTACCTGTGAGATAAAAAAGAAAATGGACAATCTTGGGTACAAAGCATCATCAATTAAGCTATTGGACCAGGGTTCTGGGGGGTGGGGTAAGGGCATAAGGAGTACACAATTTTTTTAAATGAATTTTCCATATTCTTGTTTCTCAATTGGCCTTTCTTTGAAAACAATGTGCCAAGGATGCAAACCTTTCAGAAGGCTCTAAGGATCCTCAACAACATCTTGAATGGTGATTTTTATTAAGCACCAAACAAAGCTATGACACAGAATACACTATATAAACAAAGCCAGCCAAATGCTATTCTCTGGAGTTAGGAGCACATCAAATGAAACATGAAATGTAGACAGGGCATTATGGAAATAGGTTTACTGTCAAATAGGCAATTAAAAACTAAAGTATAGTGAGCCAAAGACACATTTATTTCCTAAAGCTGGAATGAATAACGAGAGGATTCTGCCTTTCTTTTCTCTTTCTTACAAAGAAAACAGGAATAGAACGTATTTCACATACAGTGGAGTACATCTTTTCAGACATTGACACATCTTTACTGCTCAATCTGTTACTGAAAAAAATCAAACCTTCTTTTGCAGTTTGTGGACAGTCAGTTCAATGGCACATGTTAACAGCCTCTACCTGAGTTAATTTACCATTTAGAACTACGTGAGTGTGAAAGTAATCCTTGCAGTAAACAACATGTACTCCACGGTAAATACCGCATTATCCCTAAGCGGAATGATGGAGTCAACTCAAATAAAAGCCCTGGCAGTAATTCTGACCTTTTACAATTAAAAACTAATTATTGGTTGAAAATAAACAGTGTGGTAATTTCATTCATTATGGGAATCAAACAAAGCCCTACAAATCCTTATATGTTTGAGAACCTGTTGTATCTTTTGGCTAATGGACATTATTTTTTTTTTCCAACTATATTTCTTGACCATTTCAGAAGGACAATTACAGCATAGGGCCAGAAAGATTGGTATGAAGAAATCCAATTGACTAAAATGTGCACTATAGGAGACTATTATTTGCCCACAAGCTCTAAGATCTTGGTGACACAATTAGTAAAGAAAAATAAGTTTTCTATTGCTAAGGCTTTTGCTGCAAATTAACCTTCAATTTATTTTAGTAAATGGAAACTAAAGATACCAGTAATGTGGTTGGCTAGAAAATACTCTAACCACAGCTAATATTTAGTAATGCATCAGTATTTATTGAGAGCTGTTAGAATTAAACAAGAGGGTCTATGTACAATATGTTTAACAATCACATGCATCCATTATTCATCTTGGATATTTAGGTTCATTTTTATGAATTTAATTCATAATTTCATTTTATGAAAATAATTCATAAGAAAAGTAGCTTTGAGGCAAGGTAAAGGCTCTTTCTTCCACCAAATAAATCAAACGCTACAGTAAGATATCAAAGGTTATAAGAACATTTACTTATCACATGGTAATTCCACTACTTAACCCAATAAATAATCACATATATTGTTTACAAAACAACTTGCAGAACCCAGAGCAGTGAGAGAGATGAAGTAATCAAGAAAGCAAAAAAAATCAGTAAACAAAATCACTGTCAATTTACTATACAAAGAACTATTGTGTATAATTGGTAGAGTGAGGTCACAAATTCAACTCCAACCAGAGATCAAAGCAAAGAGAGAAATCAATTACAAGATTCAATGTCTTTAAAATAAAAGACCAAAGAATAAAACAAAGCCCATTTGCCCCCCACTAGAATTAAGGTTCGAGAAAAATTTCTCCTATGGAGCCTCATCAAGTGATTCTCTTACATTAAGAACAGAATGCTTTCCACTAGTGTGTTGACAACAAACACTGCAGAAACAGAGTTATGTTCTAAGGTGTAGCTCAGTGAAACAATTCTAGCGGGAAACAAAGTACTGAGGTCTCTCATGGTCTTGTTGGAACCAAGTGACCTGTAAGGTCAGCTACCTATTAGCTCATTTTGACATTGAATCTTAATATTGATTGCTCTCTTGGCTGTTTGTTAAAATCAGAGTTGAATTTGTGACCCAACATTAACACTTGTACACAATACTTCTTTCAGAACTCAATTTGTGTTACTACTATTACTATATTTCTGCGATTTTATGTTTTATGTTGCAATTTTTTCACTACTGTAATAATAGCATAATGAACCTACACCTACTTCACACTTTTTCTTTTGCAATGGATCCTCTATTCAAATAACAACAAATCCCATAATGAAATTGATGAGCAAGGAGCAGCTCTGTGTAAAGCAGGAATAGAAGCCCAAAACTCTGCTGCACCTGCCTCAGTACCCTCTCTCATTCTTTATCTGGCATCTAAGACAGAGACTAAGATTTCTGAGACCAGTTTTTAAAACCACTAACTTGATCCCTTTATAGTCCATTGAGTCTTCCATAGGTTCTAAATTTGCTCCTGGTTCTAACAAGACCATGAGAAACCTCAATACTTTGTTTCCCGCTAGAATTGTTTCACTGAGCTACACCTTAGAACATGAATCTCTATCTGCAGTGTTTGTTGTCAACATGCTAGTGAAGAACATTTTGTTCTTAATGTAGGAGAATCACTTCATGAGGCTCCATAGGAAAAGTTTTTCTCAAACCTTAATTCTAGTTGGGGGGCAAATGGGCTTTGTTTTATTCTTTGGTCTTTTAAAGACATTGAATCTTGTAATTGATTTCTCTCTTTGCTTTGATCTCTGGTTGGAGTTGAATTTGTGACCCAACTCTACCAATTATACACTATAGGAAAGAAAAATTTTGAAGCAAAGGCAACTTTAATGTGGTTAATATTAAAATTAATAATTAATAGGAAAAGTATTAGGATTGTAAATTTTCTGATTTTAATAATTTGGAGTTGGACTAGATAAATAGCAACAAACATTATATACTAAAATACAGTATGCTAGGAAACCTTTCAAATTGTCTTATATACATAAACTCATTTAACCCTTGTAACAACCCTTGTGAAGTAGATACTATTTCTAGAGAAGGGGAACCTGACTCACAGAATACGAAGTAACTTGCTCAAATCACAGGGCAAGCAAATGGTGTTCCAGAATTCAAACTGAAGCTATCTTCAGTTAGTGCTCTTAAACAAAACACAAACTGCCTCTTAACAGCAAATTGCTAACCTCCTCTCAGCCCTACCACCCTCCATAATACTATGTTAGGCAACAATAATGTTATCACCCTCCATCTGCATTCTATCCTACAGTTTCTGAAGTATCATATGCATTCTCTATTCTTTCGTACATTTTTATAAGCAAGGACACTATCCTCCTGTGATTCTAATATTGCAATTCCACTGCATCTGTTCAACAGGTACCTCTACTTCCACAGAATTGATTTCTTGGTTCCTCGTCTTAATACACGTATTCTAGTCCAAAGGTTTTTATTTTTTTTTATCTGATTTCTTAAACAATCTTGGGGAGTTGTTAGATTTCAAGCTACCCATCTATTCTAACATTCTAGCTCGTTGGAGCATTTAGAGCTTTTAAAGCTAATGAGTGGCAAACAACAGACTAGAACTTCTATTTTTCTAAGACACGCCATGTAAATGTAAAAGTGGTTGGTGACAATATGCACCAGACAGATACTCTAACATTAAATCTAATGTGAATAATAAAGCTCCAAAATCTTCAACTATGATTGCAACTAACATTTTGTCACTGAGAAAAATTACTCATATATAGTTCCCAACATGAGGCCAGAAACCTACTTCTGGGCAAATCTGTGATGTGCTACTGGACAATGGAATTCACATCTGAGAGGAACAGAAGCACCAAAGGACTTTGTGTTCCATCAGTGTTTGGTTTTCCTATATATAGAAAACAAATTACTCTATACCTACTTTTTTTTTTTTTTTAAGTTCAGCGTTGTTAGTCTATTTTATAGTGGAGACACCAGGGAATTCAACAGCAAGAATGTGATAGATCACAGTGACAGATTAAAACTGCAATGCTCTCTTTATTAGCAAAAAATCTAAACCCAACTAATATAATTATTTGCTATAATCCTAACTAAAAATTGCTTTCCTGTGAAAGTTAGTTAAAATTTGTAAGACAAATTTTAGATCACAGGAATATACAGTATACAGAAAAAAATAATTCATGTGACTTTGCTGTTGTAAAAAGCGTCAATTATTGTCTTGGTATTCAAATCAGGAATTAATTTTGTGGTTGTTGATTTATTATCATGAAAAGGGAACTTTAATTATATAGTATATCATAATAATTGTTTAGGTTAAATGTAGCCTTCACCTCTTTTGGAATTAAAATTAGTAAAATCATACCAACTCCTAGGATGAACAAGTATTAGCAAAACAACTGGCAAGTCACCTGTTTTTCCTTCACTTTTAACTGAGCAAATGTGTATTCTAGAAAATTAAAATACAGATACTTGAAGATATAAAATTGACTATGATCTTACTACCAAAAATTAATGAATACAAGTATAAACACAATGTTTGTAAAACCCTTACTGGTTACTATTGTTATTCTCAAGACTTTTAAATATATATACTGATTGATTTATTTAGTCCTCATAGCAAAACTTTGAAGCATTGAATCATATTGCACAGCCTCCATTTCACAGAAAAGAAACTGAGTCACAGGAAGGTTAAAGTGACTTGCTCCTAATGACAGAGCTACTAACTGGCAGGCAGACTTCAAGTTCGCACATTTTGGTTTTAGATTAGTGCTTGTCACCCACTATTCTCTATTGCTGGAAACTAGTTTTTACACCATATAGATCATCAATGTTAAGGAAGCAAGTGAGTTAATGGATGTAGACTCACATGGTCAATCCTGTAGAAGCACTGTGAGTGACTAATTTCAGATTTATAATCTGAAAATATCTTCTTTGTATTTTAACATGTTAATATCATAACACTGTCTACCAAGTTCATCAGCTAGGAGAAAAAAATTGAAAAATGAATTTCATTGTAAATGTGAGAGGTATGCCCTGAAAATCTGAGTTCAATGCAAGATGAAATGATACCATTATGGTTAGATTAGATACCAAGTTGTCTTACTTCCATCACTTCGATACTCCACCAAAGTCTTTTAAAATATTCTTAGTGTCAATATTGATTGAAATTAAAATTCAACAAAACAGGATTTTTATGTCATTTATTATACATACTGTCATATATGTGTTAACAAAATCAGTGGAGATCTAGGTACAAACTTAGCCAGTTAATTTTTGAAGGTGATACATGGAAATTTTATCAGAATGATAGGTAGTTTTTTGCTCCACATCTTTATTATTGCCATTTTAGTAAAGCTACCAATGAATTTTTTTTTTTATTTCAAATGTGTCACTTCATGGTAAGAATTGAACTGATGTTAAGTAGGGAGGCACGATGTTTGAGTCAATTCCAAATCGAGGAAGTGCAACTTCGATCTATCTTGACTTCTACATTGAAAACTGTTTGGATGGGGGCACCTGGGTGGCGCAGTCGGTTAAGCGTCCGACTTCAGCCAGGTCACGATCTCGCGGTCCGTGAGTTCGAGCCCCGCGTCGGGCTCTGGGCTGATGGCTCAGAGCCTGGAGCCTGTTTCTGATTCTGTGTCTCCCTCTCTCTCTGCCCCTCCCCCGTTCATGCTCTGTCTCTCTCTGTCCCAAAAATAAATAAACGTTGAAAAAAAAATTTAAAAAAAAAACTGTTTGGATGTTGAATAAAACGTATTATATAGTCATTTTATGAGCAATACATACACAGAATTATTTCACTGAGACATAAAGAAAACTATTTCTCAAAGCTTCATACAACAACATAGTCGGTATACACTCTCTATTTTCGGTTACAGATGATTACCCTAAGCACTCCAAGTACATATAAGGCTTAGTGTTTGCATATCAGGAGACAGAAAAATGGAGGTTCATAGTCCTATTTCTATTGTATTCAGCAAGAGGTCCTCTTGAATATTACCTAGTTGTGGTAGAAGTAGGCTCACTATGTATGTAATTCAACCCTGCTTCCTCCTGGGTCCATGGAATACGTGTCACAGGCTCCCTGGCACTCATTGTAGGTGAATGAATTCCCATCAGTGAATACAAGTGAACATGTTAACATCTATTTCAAGCCTTGGCCCATTAAAAAATCTCCCATGTGGGGCGCTTGGGTGGCTTAGTCAGTTGAGTGTCCCTCCCACTCTTGATATCAGCTCAGGTCATGGTCTCAAGGTTTGTGGGATCAATCCCCACATCAGACTCCCCATTGAGCATGGAGCCTGCTTGAGATTCTCTCCCTCTCTCTCTCTCTGCTCCTCCCTCCCTCCCTCCTCTCAGAATCAACTTAAAAAAATCTCTCATGCATAATCTTCTATGCTTTCTACCCATTATAGCTGCTTAGAATGGAGAAGACATACTGCCAGTGACACTCTGCAAGTGGATTCCACCAGACCACAAAACCCAATCATTAATTATTTCAGAATATTCTGAGCCAGTTGTTATACTGCTGGCAGCTTGAAATTTACCATAGTAAGAGTATTTATACCAGAGACATCCGCAAATGCTGCACATTAGGATTCATTTCCCCCCACCTCCTTATTTGGAAAGATGATCTATCAGCATACTAATGTCACTAGAATGGTTTTGTAATCCACATATGGAAGATGACAGAGGAAAAGTCTAGAGAGAACTGTGTCTCTGATTCACTACTGGAGAAAAAGCGACCTGTTGAGCAACACCTCTATTAGACTGCCATGTGAACAATAGGGTGCTCAAGTTTACTGAGGACAGTTTTTGTGCCCACTTTCCCATTGAATTTATTGTGCCCCTCAGCTGCAGAAGAGTCTTAATTTAAATGACAGCCACAATAGCAAGTTAAAAACAGAACATATCTTGAATTAAGCCACTGAAAATTTGAGTGTCAAATTATCTGTCACCATCTGTTAGTAATAACTTAATATGCTAGTTCACCCTCCTTTATTTTACAATAAAGTAATATTTGATCTTCATAATAATTTTATGAAGAAAAGCAGTGATCTAATGTGCGCACATTCACTTACGTGTAAAGACACAGAAAGTAAACTCGCCAAAATCATAGTGGCTGAGGATTACAAATTCTCTTGACTTGGAATTCAAGGCTACTGACAACAATAATCTCTAAATTCACAATAATCTTTTGAATATCGCGTGTGACTTAAGTACCATGGTAATTTTTCATTAAGGAAAATATTTCAGTTTGTATTTTCTCAGCATGTACCCACTGGAAAGAGGATGAGATGGTCCAGCTATATCCTGGATGACCATGTGAAATTTATTTAGCACAGTTGTTTGTATCCTGGGGGCATTTTCTTTCAATCAAAACTACAGCTGTTGCTTCAGAATGTTAACACATTAAAGCCATTTGTCTTCACATCAAAGCCAACATCCTGAGGTTATTTTGCCTCTAGCAAGCATGGCTATAGAGAGGTCTAGGACTAAAATAAACAGTGCTTTTTCCAAAATCAATAGGAATTGTGTCTAGATTGACTTTAGGCACACAAACTCATTCCTGCATATGAACACAAAATCCACACCCATGCCCCTTTATACAAGTCCTTAGATGTGAAATGCTGGGTGAACATGGATTACATAACAAGGCTTCTATTGTCCATCTTCTTTCTGGAGTATTTCCACTTATTGGTTATGTGCAGACTTCTATGCCTTAATGTCATTACCATACCTTAGTGTCATTCAGTCAAAATCCTCAAAAATTAGTTTCCATTCTACATTTAAAAATTATGATCAACATTTAAATTGAATGTGTACTTTTCATGTATTGTATAATTTAGTTCCTGCAGAAATCATATGAAGCTGGTGTGATTAATATCACCATTAATGAAGAAATTGAGGTTCAGAGAGATTAAGCAAAATATCTACAATCTGTTTTGTAAGGCTACTGGTTATTGTGTTTAACAAAAAATTTTGGCAGATTATAATGCATCTTCAATTTAGGAAAGAATAAATACACCCTAACTTCTAAACTTTTCTGAAAATACAAAGAGGAACAAAACTTCCATTTTTTGAAGTTAGGGTGTATCTGTTTTTTTTCTTTTTTGATAAATGTGAAAATTCTAAAATATTATAATCCAAATCTAATAATGTCTGATATATATGGGCATATTCAGTAAGGATCATTTCAGGAGTATAAGAAATGTTTTAATTTCGGGGACATCTGGGTGGCTCAGTTGGTTAAGCATGGGACTCTTGAATTCAGCTCATCATCTCATGGTTTGTAATATCCAGCCCAATGTCAGACTGTGACTGACAGTATGCAGCTTGCTTGGGATTCTCTCTCTCTTCCTCTGTCTCTGCCCCTCCCCCCACTCATGTGCTCATGCTTTCTCATGCTCACTCTCTCAAAATAAATGAGCTTAAAAGAAAAATGTTTAATTTCAGAGTATTCAATGATGTAATTCACTGGTTAAGCACATTAATGAAAGAGAATAATTTGTGATTATGCCTGTAGTTAAAAATGAATTTAATAAGATAAAATACTTTTTGCTTAGTTCATCCACATTAAGGCAGCTCCACAAGCTAAAGGGGGTACTATTTATAAGGTGGGAAAGTCAACACAGAGTCCTCAACAAATCTGAGCACCCTATGGTTCTTACTGACTTAACAATCTAATATAGATTTGTTAAAAACCTACTATATTTATAAAAAAAATTTCTATGCATTATATAAACAAGTAAAAACCTAGCATACAGCGTATAAATTTTAGCAAATTAGATTAAGGGACTTATCTAGCATCATGAAGGAGGTTTACTCAAAACATCTAGCATATAAACGAATATCTCATATGCAGAAAATTTTCAGGTCAGACAACAAAAAATCAGAATATGTGGAGAAATCCTAATTCTTACACATCGGCAGTAACATCACTTTGCAAACAGTTTATCAAACTCTAATGAACTTTAAAATATGTGTACACTAGGATTCAGCAATTCTAGTTCTAAATGTTAGAGAATTCTTCATATGGGCTCAAGGATACAAAGGATATATGTATGATTTTGAATAAAGAAACAGATCCTTAGTTGAGAGACGTGTATTTTGGTATATTCTTATAATGTAGTAGTGTTATTATATGTGCTGCCAAAGTGAGCACATAATGTAGTAGTATTTACTGAATGAATTTGGTTATATTCATCAGCAAGAATAAACCTCCAGGGGTGCCTCCTGCATGGCTCAGTTGGTTAAGCATCTGACTCTTGATTTTGACTCAGGTCATGATCCCAGGGTTGTGGGATCATGCCCTGCATCAGGCTCCATGCTCAGCATGTAGCCTGCTCAAGATGCTCTCTCCCCTCTCTTTGTCCATCCCCACCTCATGCTCACTCTCTCTCAAAATAAATAAACTTTCAGTGAAAAGATTAAGTTCCATTCCTCAAAAAAAAAAATGAGCTACTGAATATTCACATTATAATGGGAAAACTATTATGTAAAACAGAGTATCTGGCACAATAATGTGGACACAAAAACATAGTCAAAACATAAACCTCGACCAGAAAGATATAAGCAACTTTAAAATAGTAACTGCTACTGGAGAGGAAGGTTAAATAGGACCTAACTTTATACTTAATGTTTATGTCATCAAAAAAAAAATCTGCAGTGAATATGACAAATTATCAATACTTGCTAATTCCTGATAGATTTATGTAAAAATTCTCTATGTGATAGGTGATCCTAAGAAGCAGGTAAGTCTGGGGAGCCTGGGTGGCACAGTCGGTTAAGCGTCCAACTTCAGCCAGGTCACGATCTTGCGGTCCGTGAGTTCGAGCCCCGCGTCAGGCTCTGGGATGATGGCTCAGAGCCTGGAGCCTGCTTCCGATTCTGTGTCTCCCTCTCTCTCTGCCCCTCCCCCATTCATGCTCTCTCTCTGTCCCAGAAATAAATAAACGTTGAAAAAAAAATTTTTTTTTAATAAAAAAAAAAAAAGAAGCAGGTAAGTCCCTTGTTTTTCAGGTATGGTGACAAAACTTGAGAAAGTATACAAAGATCAGAGAGACAAAGGATAGCATAGCTAGAAAAAGAAACCCAGGTTTGCAGACTCCAAATTAGTGTTCTTTCCATAAAATTACATGGACTTTAATCAGACAGATTTTATGTGGCATTTTGATTCAACATTTTTACCTCTACTCAGATTTTTCCTTCTGATTAAGTTCCCAGTTTATCTTTTTCTTATTTCAGTCTGCCCTATAGTAACTTAACATGTCTGTCTTAACATAACTGTCAAATTTATGGACATCAGAGCCATGTCTTGGTCATCTTTTATCTCCATTCATCATAGTGTCTTATGCACAAAAGACATTCCAGGTGTGCTTGAAGAATTGTGTTGGGTTTACTCTTTCAGCAAGTTGAGGAAATGTTTTAAGTATGTTATAGGTCATATTCTGTGTTATGCACAGGGCTAACTGTCATACAAAAAATGGATGAAGTTTGTAACAAAACATAAGCTCTAAAGAGTTTAGACGATTTTCAACTGGCATTCATCTTAAAGTTTCTGTGACCATTTCTAACCCTTTTTGATAGGAATAATTTCAAACATATAAGAACAGTACATAGTGCTGGGCTTTCTTGTCAGAGTATGGGCAAAAATCTAAAGAGAAGCTAAGTATCGGCATGACTCCCCTCTCAAATAATCAATTTGTTTTTGCTTATTTTGCAGCATGAAAGAGCAGAGAGCAGTAGAGAAACACTAATCATTATGAAAATGAAATCCTTCATGTCTTTTTTTCTATCAGCTCCTTTAAAGGTATTTATAAAGTGGGGCACCCGGGTGGCTTGGTCAGTTAAGCATCCGATTTTGACTCAAGTCATCATCTCATGGTGTGTGGGTTCGAGCTCCACATCAGGCTCTGCACTTACAGTGTGGGACCTACTTGGGATTCTCTCTCTGTATCCCTCTCTGTGCCCCTCCTCACTTGCTCTCTCTCAAAATAAATAAACTTTAAACAAATATTTATAAAGTATATAAAAATAAGATACAACGCTGAAACACTTATTTTTTAAAAAAATATTTCACATGGGAATTTTGTTTCTGAGTAAGGAATAAGCACATATTATTTTCTCTATCCTACTAAATTCAATAATGAAAACTAGACAGAATGCAGGCAGCAACTATTTAAGGAATATGAATGTAAATAATAGTTGGTAAGTTGGGTAGAAGACCAAAATTTGATGTACCTTATCAAATAATTGGTACATATCCTCCCACCCTTTACTAGCCATGATATCTACTCCAGGAGGTATCTAGTTCTGGCCCAAAAAGAGGCAAATGAAAAAAGAAAAACAAAACAAAACAAAGAGGAAAATGGTCTCCTAATGGTCAAAGAACATACATGAAAGACCTCCATTTTTTTCTTTTCTTTTCCTCCCTTCTCTTGCACCCCAACCGCAAATAAATCCCCTAGCAATGATGGCACCAAAAGTGTTAGAACCGGGAATCTACAGGCTGCTGAAATTCTAATAAGCATCACCTTCCTCTATAATTAGAAACATTGTGGTCGCAAGAATATGAGACAAAACTTCATTACTTTTCTCCTGTATATATCTGTCTAATTTATAGTCCCAGATGCAGTCACAACCATGGTAAATGTGTGGTAGACCAGGGAAATAAAATTCCAGCTTTCTGGATAAAACACAGAAAAGAAGAGGCTCAAAGAACCAAAAGTGCTCAGGAGATAAAAGGTCATGAAAGTGACTCCATAGCCATTTGTGAATTTTAAGCCTTACCTCTAAGTTCTATATGCATGGATCTGATCTTGAAAGTATTTTATTGTTTTGAAACTGAACTATGGAATAGATTACCACCCAGGTCACAGACTGGCCCATCAATAGTCCACCCACGGAACAGATATAACCAACTTTGTAAAAACTTGAAAAGTGGAACCGATCTTCAAAAGCAACCCACAGAAGAATAGTCAAAACTTGTGGCCTGACCCTAACCGTGTCAAGGGCCTGCTAAAGAATACAAATAAATGCAAAATTAATTTAACATCTCCTGTAGTATTTAAACAAGACCTAGAGTCTCATAACCAAATACTCAAATTAGTCAAGAGACAATCTAGTATTACTTGGCAAACAAAGATACAATGGATAATGCTAAGAAGACACAGATGTTGGAATTATCTGAAAAAGACTTTAAAGCAGCTATTGTAAGTATGCTTCAATATTTCACAGTGAATGCTCTCAAAACAAATAGAAATCTAAAATATCAACAAAAGAGATATTAAGAAGAACCAAAAAGAAATTTAAAAGCTGAAAAAAGTACTATTTTTTTCATGGCCAAACTCAATATTAAAATATAAGTGATAAACGAAAGCATCAGTGAACTTGAAGATAGGTCAATACAAATTATTCATTCAAAATGAGAGAACAGAGATTGAAAAGAATGAGCTTGTGAGACCTTTACAAAAAGCCTACTATTCAGGTAATTGCAGTATAAAAAAGAAAGGAAAAATTGCAGTGCAAAAAAATTTTTTAAGAAATAACTGAAAACTTCGGGGCACCTGGGTGGCGCAGTTGGTTAAGCGTCCGACTTCAGCCAGGTCACGATCTCGCGGTCCGTGAGTTCGAGCCCCGCGTCGGGCTCTGGGCTGATGGCTCAGAGCCTGGAGCCTGTTTCTGATTCTGTGTCTCCCTCTCTCTCTGCCCCTCCCCCGTTCATGCTCTGTCTCTCTCTGTCCCCCCAAAAATAATAAATAAACGTTGAAAAAAAAATTAAAAAAAAAAAAAAGAAAGAACTGAAAACTTCAAAATCTAGTAAAAGGCACAAACAAACTCATCAATTTAAGTTGGGCGAGCTCCAGACAGGAACAACTCAAAGTAATCTATGCCCAAACACAAAAAACTATTGATAATTACAGACAAAGAAAAAATCTTGAGGACAAATCAAAGAAAAATGCCATGTTACCTGGATGGAAGCAATGATTAAAATGGTTTTGATTTTCTTATAGTAACTATGGAGCCAAAAATAAATGGAATATTTTTGAAGTGTTGAAGGACAAGATCAACCAAGAATTGCATATTCAGCAAAAATATTTCTAAAGAGGAAAGTGAAATAAAGACATTCTGAGAGGAAAGAAACCTAAACTCAGTAAACTCAATCTAAAAGAATGGCTAAGGTAATTGTTCAAACAGAAGTAAAAAGGTAAAATAAAGAAATTTCAAAAATCAGGAATGAAGGAGGAACACAGAAACAATTAGTATTTGGTAAATGTCATATAATATTATTCTTAAGTTTTGTTTAATGGTTAAAAGAAATCAATATAAAATTGTTTTACTGGAATTTAGAATATATAAATGATACTTATAAGAGAAAAATGATAGAATTACCCAATGGTATTTTTTCATATTACACATGAATTAACAAAATATTGATCGAACGAATAGACTATGACATTTTAATAAGTAAACTTGAATTGCTAGAAAAACCACCAAAATATACAAGGTAAGTAAAAAAAAAATATCTACTAAAATTAAGTATGAAATCTATCCAAATAACTAAAAGGGAAGCAGAGAAAGGAGAAACAAGGAATTGAAAACAGATTAACAAACACAAAATCTTAAAAAGACAAATCCAAAAATGTTGTTAATAACTGTATTAGATACAATTTTAAAGTATTTTTAAAATTTTTAATGTTTCTTCTTGAGAGAGAGAAAAGAAAGAGAAAGTGTGAGTCGGGAAGGGGCAGAGAGGGAGGGGGAGACACAGAACTCAAAGCAGGCTCTGGGCTCTTCCTGTCAGCACAGAGCCCAACGTGGTGACTGAACTCAAGAACCGTGAGATCATGACCTGAGCTGAAGTCGGAGGCTTAACCAACTGAGCCACCCTGCCACCCCACTATATTACATACAATTTTAAAACATCATTTAAGTATAGAGATTGTCATATAGAGCAATGATTTTAAAATGAACACAACATATACTGCGTGCAAGAAATTTACTTTACTACAATGATATAGGTAGGTTCTAAGTTAAAAAAAAAATCAAAAGAAAGCTCCAATAACTATATGAAAGTTTCCCAGCATACAAAATTACCAGGAATAAAAATGGACATTATATAATGGTTAAGAATCATTCCCAAAGAGACAAAACTATTTTAAATGAACATTAGGTAACAGCTGCAAAATTCATGCAACAAAAACAGAGAACAAGGAAGAGGAATGATAAATCCCCTAAAATAGTAATTCAGTGAAAATTCAACAATTGTTGTTGAATAGTTCAATACTTCTCTCCCAGTAATCAATAGAAATAAAAAAAAATTAGGAAAAATACAGAATAACTAAAAAATACTATACAAAAGGGATATAATTGATATTTATAGACCATTCTAAATAAAGGCTAAATACACTATCAAGTGAGTATTGAAAATTCAACAAGATATATCATAATCTTGGTCAAAAAATGTTACTAAATATGTAGTAATTTAAATCATTACAAAACAGTTTCTCTGACCATAATGGAATTAGACTGGTAATAAAAACACAAAGACAGAAGGGAAATACACACAAAAAAAGATAATTAAAAACATGTCTAAATAATCTATGGATCAAAGAAAAAACCTTAAGAGAAGTGATAACATATTTTTTTTACTTAATAAAAAATGAAAATGCAACTTAGCAAATTTGTAGGCTTCAGCTAAAGCAATACTAAGACCATATATTAAATGTTTATATTTTAAAAGTCTCAAATCAATAATCTAAGATTCCATAGTTTTAAGTCATTTTTATTTATCTTGCAACTTTGTTTTCTTTTTTCTTTTTTTTTTCTTTTTAGAAAGAGAACAATAGTGTGCAAGTGGAGAAGAGACGGAGAAGAGAGAGGAAAACGAGAGAGAGAGAGGGAGGGAGGGGAAGATAGAGATAAAGAGACAGAGAGAATCTTAAATAGACTCCATGTTCAGCATGGACATCAAGGTGGGACTAGATCCCACAACCCTGGGATCATGACTTGAGTCAGAATCAAGAGTCAAATGCTCAACTGACTGAGCCACTCAGGTGCCTCTAAGATTCCATGTTTAAAAGAAGAGCAAAATATATATAAAACAAGCAAAAGAACATAGAAAGCAAAAATCAATGAAGAAAATCAATGAACTCCAAAAAAACTGGTTATGTGAAAAGATCAATAAAATTGATAAATCTATAGCAATATTTCACAGAGAAAAAAGACAACACAAATTACCAGCATCAAAAATGAAGGATAGGGTATCACTACCAATCCTGTTCACATTATATGATTAATAGGGGAATACTACCAAGAACTCGATGCACATAAATTCAACAAGTTAGAACAATTAGTCAATGGTCACAAATTAAAAAACCCACACAACATGAGATAGATAATATAAATAGTCCTATAATTATTAAAGAGGTTAATGTGTAGTGAAAAATCTTCTGGAAAAGAAATATACAGGTTCTGGATATTAAGATCCAAATGCTTAGCATTTGAAGAATTAGCACCCAACTTACACAACCTTTGTCATAAAACAGAAAAAGGAAAACCCTAACAGACCTTTCTTACTCTGATTCTACAACTAGACAAAAACAGTACAAAAAAACCCCATATTATCTGACAATATAAAAATGCTCAACTAATTCTTCAAACAAAACTCTTCAAAAAATGTCAACAAAGAGTATCCAGAAGTAACCATGACCAATTGGGGTTTTTCCTGGAAACATGAAGCTGGTTCAATATTCACAAATCAATCCATGTTATCTACCACATTAACTGTCCAATTTATACTTGATACATAAATATCCATTCATGTGCGAGCACACACAAGAGGGGGAAGGGGCAGAGAAAGAGAGAGGGAGACACAGAATCTGAAGCAGGCTCCAGGCTCGGAGCTGTCAGCACACAGCCTGACATGGGGCTCAAACCCATGAACCATGAGATCATGACTTGAGCTGCAGTTGAACACTTAACCAACTGAGCCACCCAGCTGCCCCTAAATATTTTCCTCTTAATATCAAAATCAAAGCATAGATGTTTATACAAATTTATTCAATATTGTATAAAAGTTCTCAACAGTGTGATTAGTTAAGAAAAAGAAATGAAAAACATGTAGATTGAAAAGGAAGAAATAAAGCCATCCCTATTTACATATGTCATGATTTTCAACACAAATCTCAATAATCTAAAAAATTATTTCCAGGATAGGTAGGTTTAGTATAGTTACACTGTGCAAGAAAAGCAAAAATTGTATATACTAGCAGTGAATACTTGTGAGCTAAAATTACAAAAACAAGATCATTTATAATATCTCCAACATTTAAATTGCAGTTTTTCTCATTTAGATATTCTAACATTTGATTAGTTTTATGCCTTACTTAAGTACTGCATTTTGGGGCCAATAACCTGAATAGTATTGTGTTTTTTTTATTTCAAATTCTAATTGTTAATTGCTGGCATATAGGAAAGAAATTTATTTTTGTGTATTAACTCTGCACCCTGCAACCTTATTATAACTGGCTATTAATTCCAGGAAATCTTTGTCGATTCTTTCAGATTTTCTACAGGGATGATTATGTAAGCCCGTGAACAAGGATAGTTTAATTTGTCCTTCGCTTTATGAATACCTTAGATTTCCTTTTTTGTCTTATTGCCGTACCTAGGGTTTCCTGTATGATGTTAAAGTACTGAAAGGAGACTTTTTTGCCTTTTGTTCCCGATGACAGTGAGAACACTCCCAGTTTCTCACTCTTAAGAATGATTTTATCTGTAGTTTTTGGTAGATATTCTTTGTCAAGTTGGGCAAGTTCTTCTGTAGTCCTGGTTTATGGAGTTTTTCTCATGAATTGCTGGATTTTGTTCAGTACTTTTTATATGTGTATTAGATATGATCATGAATTTTTCTTCAGCTTGTTTATGTGTGAGATTACATCAGCTGATTTTTGAATGTTGAACCAGTCTGGTCTATCTGGGATAAATCTCACTTGGTTATGGTGTATAATTCATTTTATATGTTACTGAATTGATTTGCTAATTGCATCTACCTTCATGAGAGTTCTTTGTCTAGTTTTCTTTCCTTAAAATGTCTTTTTAGTGATTTTATGCTCATAATTTTATTAATGATGCATACATATTTAATGGATGGCATTACCATTTTGACTGACCTATTTTGGCTACCTTGTGGGAAAAGTATTTTCTATTTTCTTTTACATAATGTCTCCTCATAAGGAGGTTAAAATGTCATCTTGGACCCCAAGCTTACACAATAAATATAATTAATCCAATTCTACCTAAAATTTTATCTTTAAAAACACCTTTAAAAGATCACTTTCCTTCAACATCTACAACACCTGTCTAAGTTACTTGCTAGGACTAAAGGCACAGAAGACTGACAAGAAACATGAAATGAAAGTATCTATGGGACTTGCCATCAGTACTTTATTGATGGGCAATTCTCCTACACGGTGCATCAAAAATAAATTTTAACGTGTAAAGAAACAAAAATGCTCTCATTTATTTCTGCAATTTCTTATCCCTTATGTTTCATGTCCACTTTAATAAATTTACAGTCTATGTGAATTATTGTAACATGTGAGTCTGGTTTTGGAATTAGGGTAGTATTTGCTTCATGGAATGAATTAGGAATTATTCCTCCTGTTTCTGTCTTCTGAAATAATTGCTTCCACATTTTTGATAGAATTCAACAATGAAGCCATCTGGGCCTGGTAATTTTTATTTTGGAAGCATATATATTCAACTTCTTTCATTGATATAGGCCTACACTGATATCTATTTCTTCTTGTATGAGCTTTGGAAAATTGTGTTCTTGAAGAAATGATCTATTTTATCTAGATTATCAAATTCATGAGTATACAGTTTTTTATAGTTTTCCACTATTATCTAATGTCCATTGAATCTATGCTTATATTTCTTTCATTTTTGATGTTAGGCTAATTAAGAAAGAGTATAGAAAACATTATCTAGAGGCTTATCAATTTTGTTTATTCTTCCTAAGAACCAGCTTTGGTTTTGTTGATTTCCTCCACTGATTTCCTGATTTCAATTTCATAAATTTCTACTCTCATTTGTATTTTTTATTTTGTTCTTCCTTGGAGTATATTTGCTCTTCTTTTCCTAGTTTTCTGTAGTGGAAACCTTGATCAGTGATTTTTAGATCGTTTTTCTTTTTTAATATATGCATTCAATGCCATACGTTTCCCATTATGCACTGCTTTCACTGAATCTCATATATTTGGATATGTTGTATTTTTCCTTTTCCTTTAGTTAAAAATATTTTTAAATTTCTCAGATTCCTTCTTTGTCCCACATGATATTTAAACATGTGTTTTTTAATGGTCAATTGGATTTTACAAAAAGCACAAAAGAAATTCAATGAAGAAACCTTTTAACAAATGGTGTTAGAAAAATGGACATCCATATGCAAAAAAAAAAACCCAAAAAACACACACATACACAAATTGAACCATGACCTAAATTTCATACTTTATGGAAAAATTAACTCAGAATGTGTCAGATCTACATGTAAATCATTTAATTATTAAACTTACAGAAAAAAGAAAAATCTTTGTGACCTGAGTTTGTCAAGGAATTCTTGAAGATTACACCAAAAAAACACAATACATAGTGGTAGATGGAGGGATAATAAATCAGGCCTCATAAAAATTTAAATCTTTTCCTTTATAACAATTTCTCAGAAGAGAATGAAAGTCAAGCTACAGACTGGGAGGTACTATTTAAATATCACATTTCAGACTAAGGACTCGTTCCTATATGTAAATAACTCTCAAAACTCAACCATAAAAAATAACTCATTTAAGTAATAGTCAAAATATGTGAACAGATATATTACCAATGAGGATATACTTATTACAGAAAAGAAAACTATGCTCAACATAATTAGCCATTAGAGAACTAAAAGAGACCACTACCCACCTAAAGGAACATCTACAATTAAAAACAGTGACAATGCCAGGGGCTAGCAAGGATGCAGAGCAAATGTGGAACTCTCAGGCATTGCTAGTACAAATGCAAAATGGTACATCCACTCTGGAGAACAATATTACAGTCTCTTATAAAGCTAAAGGTACATTTACCATACGATGCATCAACCCTATTCTAGATATGTATCTTAGAATAATGAATGCATATGTTCACAACACTAGCACAAATGTTTATGAGCTGCTCTATTTCTTTTTTTAAGAGGAAATCTTTTTTTATTTTTTATTAATATTAAATTTATTCTCAAATTGGTTTCCGTAAAACACCCAGGGCTCATCACAACAGGTGCCCTCCTCAATACCCATCAACCACCCTCCCCTTCCTCCCACCCCCATCAACCCTCAGTTTGTTCTCAGTTTTTAAGAGTCTCTTATGTTTTGGCTCCCTCCCTCTCTAACCTTTTTTTTTCCCTTCCCCTCCCCCATGGTCTTCTGTTATGTTTTCACTTTTAGGTGGATCCTGAAGAAACCTATGGTGTATGATTTATTTCACTTAGCATAACACTCTCCAGTTCCATCCATGTTGCTACAAAAGGCCATATTTCATTCTTTCTCATTGCCACGTAGTATTCCATTGTGTATATAAACCACAATTTCTTTATCCATTCATCAGTTGATGGACATTTAGGCTTTTTCGATAATTTGGCTATTGTTGAAAGTGCTGTTATCAAGATTGGGGTACAAGTGCCCCTATGCATCAGCACTCCTGTATCCCTTGGGTGAATTCCTAGCAGTGCTACTGCTGGGTCATAGGGTAGATCTATTTATAATTTGGGGGGGGGGGAACCTCCACACTGTTTTCCAGAGTGGCTGCACTAGTTTGCATTCCCACCAACATTGCAAGAGGGTTCCCGTTTCTCCACATCCTCTCCAGCATCTATAGTCTCCTGATTTGTTCATTTTAGCCACTCTGACCGGCATGAGATGGTATTTCAGTGTGGTTTTGATTTGTATTTTCCTGATGAGGAGTGATGTTAGTTTTGTTGATTGTTTCCTATGCAATGCAGAAGCTTTTATCTTGATGAGGTCCCAGTAGTTCATTTTTACTTTTAATTCCCTTGCCTTTGGGGATGTGTCAAGTAAGAAATTGCTGCGGCTGAGGTCAGAGAGGTCTTTTCCGGCTTTCTCTTCTAGGGTTTTGATGGTTTCTTGTCTCACATTCAGGTCCTTGATCCATTTTGAGCTTATTTTTGTGAATGGTGTAAGAAAGTGATCTAGTTTCATCCTTCTGCATGTTGCTGTCCAGTTCTCCCAGCACCATTTGTTAAAGAGACTGTCTTTTTTCTATTGGATATTCTTTCCTGCTTTGTCAAAGATGAGTTGGCCATACTTCTCTGGGTCTAATTCTGGGGTTTTTATTCATTCCATTGGTCTATGTGTCTGTTTTGTGCCAATACCATGCTGTCTTGATGATGACAGCTTTGTAGTAGAGGCTAAAGTCTGGGATTGTGATGCCTCCCGGTTTGGTCATCTTCTTTAAAATTACTTTGGCTATTCGGGGTCTTTTGTGGTTCCATACAAATTTTAGGATTGCTTGTTCTAGCTTCGAGAAGAATGCTGGTGCAATTTTGATTGGGATTGCATTGAATGTGTAGATAGCTTTGGGTAGTATTGACATTTTAACAGTATTTATTCTTCCAACCCATGAGCATGAGATGTTTTTCCATTTCTTTATGTCTTCTTCAATATCCTTCATAAGCTTTCTATAGTTTACAGCATGCAGAACTTTTACATCTTTGGTTAGGTTTATTCCTAGGTATTTTATGCTTCTTGGTGCAGTTGTGAATGGGATCAGTTTCTTTGTCTTTCTGTTGCTTCATTATTAGTGTATAAGAATGCAACTGATTTCTGTACATTGATTTCATATCCTGCAACTTTGCTGAATTCATGTATCAGTTCTAGCAGACTTTTGGTGGAGTCTATCGGGTTTTCCATGTATAATATCCTGTAATCTGCAAAAAGTGAAAGCTTAACTTCATCTTTGCTAATTTTGATGCCTTTGATTTCCTTTTGTTGTCTGATTGCTGATGCTAGCACTTCCAACACTGTTAAACAACAGCAGTGAGAGTGGACATCCCTGTCATGTTCCTGATCTCAGGGGGAAAGCTGTCAGTTTTTCCGAATTGAGGATGATATTAGCTGTGGGCCTTTTCATAAATGGATTTTATGATGTTTAAGTATGTTCCTTCTATCCCGACTTTCTTGAGGGTTTTTATTAAGAAAGATGCTGAATTTTGTCATATGCTTTTTCTGCATCGATTGACAGGATCATATGGTTCTTATCTTTTCTTTTATTAATGTGATGTATCACATTGATTTGCGAATGTTGAACCAGGCCTGCAGCCCAGGAATGAATCCCACTTGATCATGGTGAATAATTCTTTTTATATGCCATGTTGAATTCGATTTGCTAGTATCTTATTGAGAATTTTTGCATCTATATTCATCAGGGATATTGGCCTGTAGTTCTCTTTTTTTTTACTGGGTCTCTGTCTTGTTTAGGAATCAAAGTAATACTGGATTCATAGAATGAGTCTGGAAGTTTTCCTTCCCTTTCTATTTTTTGGAACAGCTTGAGAAGGATAGGTATTATCTCTGCTTTAAAAGTCTGGTAGAATTCCCCTGGGAAGCCATCTGGTCCTGGACTCTTATTTGTTGGCAGATTTTTGATAACTGATTCAATTTCTTCCCTGGTTATGGGTCTGTTCAAGCTTTCTCTTTCCTCCTGATTGAGTTTTGCAAGTGTGTGGGTGTTGAGGAATTTGTCCATTTCTTCCAGGTTGTCCAGCTTGTTGGCATATAGTTTTTCATAGTATTCCCTGATAATTGCTTGTATCTCTGAGGGATTGGTTGTAATAATTCCATTTTCATTCATGATTTTATCTATTTGGGTCATCTCCCTTTTCTTTTTGAGAAGCCTGGCTAGAAGTTTATCAATTTTATGTTTTCAGAAAAACAACTCTTGGTTTCATTGATCTGCTCTATAGTTTTTTTAGATTCTATGTTGTTTATTTCTGCTCTGATCTTTATTATTTCTCTTTTTCTGCTGGGTTTGGGATGTCTTTGCTGTTCTGCTTCTATTTCCTTTAGGTGTGCTGTTAGATTTTTTATCTGAGATTTTTCTTGTTTCTGGACATAGGCCCGGATTACAATGTATTTTCCTCTCAGCACTGCCTTCGCTGCCTCCCAAAGCATTTGGATTGTTGTATTTTCATTTTCATTTGTTTCCATGTATTTTTTAATTTCTTCTCTAATTGCCAGGTTGACCCATTCATTCTTTAGTAGGGTGTTCTTTAACCTCCATGCTTTTGGAGGTTTTCCAGACTTTTTCCTGTGGTTGATTTCAAGCCTCATCGCATTGTGGTCTGAAAGTATGCATGGTATGATCTCAATTCTTTTATACTTATGGAGGGCTGTTTTGTGACCCAGTATGTGATATATCTTGAAGAATGTTCCATGTGCACCCAAGAAGAAAGTATATTCTGTTGTTTTGGGATGCAGTGTTCTAAATCTGTCAAGTCCATCTGGTCCAATTTATCATTCAGGGTCCTTGTTTTTGTTTTGATCCTGTGTCTAGATGATCTATCCATTTCTGTAAGTGGGGTGTTAAAGTCCCCTGCAATTACCACAGTCTAATCAGTAAGGTGCTTATGTTTGTGATTGTTTTATATATTTGGGGGCTCCGGTATTCGGCGCATAGATCTTTATAATTGTTAGCTCTTCCTGATGGATAGACCCTGTAATTATTATATAATGCCCTTCTTCCCCTCTTGTTACAGCCTTTAATTTAAAGTCTAGTTTGTCTAAGTATGGCTACTCCACTTTCCTTTGACTTCCAGTAGCCTGATAGATAGTTCTCCATCCCCTCACTTTCAATCTGAAGGTGTCCTCAGGTCTAAAATGAGTCTCTTGTAGAGAGCAAATAGATGGGTCTTGTTTTTTTACCCTTTCTGATACCCTGTGGTTTTTTGTTGGAGCATTTAGTCCATTGACATTAAGTATTATTATTGAAAGATATGCGTTTAGAGTCATTTTGATGTCTATAGGTTTCATGCTTGTAGTGATGTCTCTGGTACTTTGTGGTCCTTGCAGCATTTCACTCACAGAGTCCCCCTTAGGATCTCTTGTAGGTCTGGTTTAGTGGTGATGAATTCCTTCAGTTTTTGTTTGGGAAGACCTTTATCTCTCCTTCTATTCTGAATGACAGACTTGCTGGATAAAGAATTCTCAGCTGCATATTTTTTCTGTTCATCACATCGAAGATTTCCTGCCGTTCCTTTCTGGCCTGCCAAGTTTCAGTAGATAGGTCTGCCACTAGTCTTATGGGTCTCCCTTTATATGTTAGAGTGTGTTTATCTGTAGCTACTTTCAGAATTTTCTCTTTATCCTTGTATTGTGCCAGTTTCACTGTGATATGTCATGCAGAAGATCAATTCAAGCTATATCTGAAGGGAGTTCTCTGTGCCTCTTGGATTTCAATGCCTTTTTACTTCCCCAGATCAGGGAAGTTCTCAGCTATGATTTGTTCAGGTACACCTTCATCCCCTTTCTCTCTCTCTTCCTCTTCTGGAATTCCTATTATACAGATATTGTTCCGTTTGATTGCATCACTTAGTTCTCTAATTCTCCACTCATACTCCTGGATTTTTTTATCTCTCTTTTTCTCAGCTTCTTTTCCCATAATTTTATCTTCTAATTCACCTATTCTCTCCTCTGCCTTTTCAATCCAAGCTGTAGTCGCCTCCATTTTATTTTGCACCTCATTTATAGCATTTTTTAGCTCCTCATGACTATTTCTTAGTCCCTTGATCTCTGTAGCAATAGTTCTCTGCTGTCCTCTATAATTTTTTCAAGCCCAGCGATTAATTTTATGACTATTATTCTAAATTCTTTTTCTGTGATATTGTTTAAATTGTTTTTGATCAATTCGTTAGCTGTAGCTACTTCCTGGAGTTTCTTTTGAGGAGAATTCTTCCATTTCATCATTTTGGATAGTCCCTGGGGTGGAGTGGAACTGCAGTTCACTTCCCCTGTGCTGTCTGGAGTAACTGTTTTGCTGGGCAGGTCCTCAGTCAGACCTAATGTCTGTCCCCAGCCCACTGCTGGGGCCACAGTCAGAATGGTGTGTACCTTATCTTCCCCTTTCCCAGGGGCAGGACTCACTGTGGAGTGGTGTGGCCCCTGTCTGGGCTACTTGCACACTGCCAGGCTTGTGGTGCTTTGATGGGAACTGGCATATTAGCTGGGGTGGATCCACAAGGTGCACAGGGGTGGGAGGGGCAGGCTTAGCTCACTTTGCCCTCAGTGGTCCCCTGTGGGAGGGGCCTTACAGCCCTGGGAGGGAGGCAGGCCGACCCATTGGAAGGATGGATCCACAGAAGCACAGCATTGGGTGATGGGAACTGGTTCCCTTCGGGATTTTGGCTGGGGCATGGGAGAGGGAGATGGCGCTGGCCAGTGCCTTTGCTCCCCACTGAGCTGAGCTCTGTCTTCCAGGGCTCAACACCTCTCCCTCCTGGTGACCTCTCACCCTTCCACTCTCTGACCAAAGCTGTTGACTTATAATATTCCATATGTTAAGTCCTGCTGGCTGTCAGAACTCATGCAGTCCAGCCCCTCCGCTTTTGCAAGTCAGACTCGGGGATTCCACCCTGCTGGGCAGGCTGCCCCTCCACCGCCCTGGCTCTCTCCCACCAGCTATGTGAGCTGCTCTATATCTTAACACCCCAAGCTAGAAACCACCCAAATGTCCTTCAATGGGTGAATGAATAAACAAGCCATGGTACATCCACACCATATAATATTAGCCAACGGTTTAAAGGAATGGACTATGGATATATATAAAGGTTTGGCTGCATCTCAAAGTCATTACACTGAGTGAAAGAAGATAGTCTCAAGAAGATAAAACTATAGTGATACAGGGGTGCCTGGGTGGTTCAGTCGGTTTAGCATCTGACTTCAGCTCAGGTCATGATCTCCCATTTCATGGATTCAAGCCCAGCATTGGGCTCTGTGCTGACAGCTTGGAGCCTAAAGTTGGCTTCAGATTCTCATTCTCTCTCTCTCTCTCTCTCTCAATCTCTCTCTCTACTCCTCCCCTGCTTATGCTGTCTCTTTTTCTCTCAAAAATAAATTTTAAAAAACATTAACAAGTTAAAAAGACAAAAATAGACTATAGTGATATAGTTTGTCAGACATAAGGGAGGGATATGGCTACAAATGGATAGGATCAGGGAGATTCTTCCCTAATTGAACTGATTTATCTCTTGACTGGGGTGTCACTACACAATTCTATACATATGTTAAAATTCATAGAACTGTATCCCAACAAAACCCAATTTAACTGTATTCTATTTTTTTAATCGAATTTTATAATTCTCATGGTAAGTGTTCATCCTGCACAAGTTGTTGGGTACACTTACTGGGTAGTCATTTTCTTTCAGCTAGTTGTGAAAGGGGCTTTTCCCAAGAGCCTCACATAAATAATCTAAGTTAATAGTATTTAACAGTATATACTTTTCATTAAAATTGTACTCCTAACCCCTAAGGAATGTTCTTGACTTCCAGAAAAAAAAAAAAAGAAAGAAAGAAAATCAAGGAAAAGTGTATTACCTACCCATAGCTAAGTCTATTGACCCATCAATCTATTGATCTATTTTGTTAGTTTTCAGATTCTTTCTTAAGTGATTTATCTGTGGGAAATTTTGTGATTCCAGTAGCAGGGGAAAGGAAGAAAATAAACAATCATGTGGTGCTGAGAATAACAAACTATGCTACAAATCTAACTCAAATCAGCATATTTTAACTCCAAAAAACTAGTAGCATAGGTTCATTTCAAGACAGGTTAAGAGTCCACTTTCCCAAACTGGCTGCTAAAATTATGGCCATAAATTGGCATTTGGAAGATGGTATAACTACTTTACACAGAAAATTCACATACAATTTTATCATTCAGGCTTTGAAAGCAAAATGCAACGCTAAATTATAGGACTCATGAACACAATCCTTTGTTTAAAATTTGAACTTCTGTGCACCTATTACAATAATGATGCAAATAAAACAGATTAAAACACACAAAAATGGCAAAGAGGATATAACATCTTTGCTTTAGTCTTTGTTAAACATTACTTACCATAAAAATCACACAAACTGTTCCTGGATCATAGTTTACATTGGATATGCACACTGGAAATTTTATATAGTCTCCACAAATGATATTACTTATTATACATTGTTTCCTCATGATTTTAATTATGAACAGCAAGATGGCATACTTTTAAAGACTCAATTTCTTGAAACCCTTTCAGATACATTATAAAAGTTGTTCTTAATACCTCCAGTATAAAAATTTAGTAACTGCTATGATCTATAGTAAGTTAAAGGAAAATAAAATGATTCCAGTTCTCCTGGATCACTCCACACATTTGATTGTTTTTTCTCCAAATAATATTACATATTCTTATTGGTAGATGTTAGGACTTCAAGTCCTTCCCATTGCTCAAATTCACCCTCCTTGCTGGGTGCCTGAAATATCATTGACAAGAATTCTCTTCTTTTAACGTAAATCTTTGACTGGATTTGCTGTAAGTACCTGCTATGTTAAAACATTTTATGTTGTTATCTTAGGGACAAAGAATTCTGAGACCAGTACCAATGAGAAAAATGTATTTTATATATCATTTATTATCTAGGGGAGCCTAATTTGCATGAGCCTAATCAATGCATTTGCTTCCATAGAAAAGTTATATGCAAATCTAAGTATATATAAACAATACTTCTGGTAAGTGTGAAAAATGAGCAAAAGGGAGTTAGTTGTATGTTTTAATAGCACAATTTGTCAGTTTCTGAAAGCCTCGTGTACCTATCTCCACAATAGGGTGGTAACTACTGTGTATATTAGTTACTCTTACAAATGGAAAAATTTTAAGGAACAGCTGTTTGAATATTATCGATCAGTTTGGAGCAATCAAAAGGAGAAGCTATGCGAGGGTGATGGGGACAGATACTGCTGACCTCCCATTTTTGCCAGGGATTGTTTCCTCTCTGTTACCAACGCTGATGTTACTCCAGTTTACTACAATATCATGAGCCATTGTCCTGTTTACATCCTGTCTCTGTTCCAGCCCAATATCAAGAACTATTTAGCTTTTTCTGACTGACCTCATTACTCCTAAAATTGCTTAAGGAGAAAGTGTCTCAGACACTGAAACACAGGCAGTTGTTCTGGCAAAGCTTTCTCTCAAAGCACTTACACATTTAGTGTCATATCCGGTAGGAGAGCTAATATCCACCTTTCCTCACTCATAGCTGGCATAAAAGAAGTAAAGGCCATGGAACATGTAAGGCAGAGCTTAACTCTGCAGAAAAAGGGACTTGGGCAGTGGGGTTATCTTGTATGAAAGGTCCAAAATAAAACCGTTTGATTCAGAACACTCTTCTAGAGGAGTAGCAGTATAGAAAGGTTTCTACTAAATTGGATTTCAGTATTTGTTCATGTCTGTACAGGCAGTGAGTAGCTAATTTCATTTTCAACATCATCTTTATTCTTCAGTTTCATACTTGTGCATATATATGTAAATGCATATATAATGCTAATCTTCTCCTCTTTACCATTCTTGCCACTAAAAATGAAACTAGTGATACAGGCAACTGTGCATTTATTTCCTCTAATCCCTTTGCATTAGAGGCAAAGCAGAAATTTAAGATTTATTAGAGCCTTCACACTAAAACACTATCTCCTCATTACCATTTCTCCCTCCCCCACACATGTACTGACACTACTGGCCATATAACTGTGCCATTTTTGGACTTTGGAGTGTGAAAATTTTGTTATTTATATTGACCTTATGCCACAAAGACAATCACTGATGAATGATCTCACGATGTATCATTTAGCATACACCTGAAAACACATCCTCCTTTCAGTACGTCGTGTCCTAATCAATCAAAACTCAGTAAGCCCTACTTCTAACACTAACAGAGTAGGCTGTGGTTTTCCAAAGTGCTACAGATATTTTTCCTTTCACTTTTTATTTAAAATTAGACAGGATAGAATGTTGGGAATTGTTCCTTTCAAACATTGGGCTAAGAGTAATTGTTTAAGATTTCATTTACAATTTTCTATTTTTATTTGTAAGAAGAAATTTAGTATTTGTTGAGCATCTTTTATGCCAAACATTGTGTTAGCCTTAAAAACATGGTCTCTAGATTAAAGTTACCCAGCTTAGAATGTTGACTCATCCACATAATATATGTTTATATATCTCAATGGTCTCCTATGGTCATCAAATCACCTGAAGTTCTTAATAAAACACTGGCTAAAGGAAATAGTAGCAGTACTAATTTATATCGGACAATAAGTTAAAATGCATATTGTAGCAACTAAGAAGGACTAAAATTAGCAGAACTATGTATAGCTAAGGAGCCAATGAGTGGTAGAACTCTTTTAAAAATCTGCAATTAAAAAATAAAGTGCCCAGAAGTGGTGGCATAAATACAAATCAAATAGTCACTGATAGATTTAAATACTTAAATCAGTAATTTTATTAAATGAAAAATAATTTAAGAGTTGAATCAATATACATTGATCAGACTACATTAAAAAAAAATTTTTTAAGTCCTCTTAGTTTGGATTAGTCCAGAAATAGACACTGTACCAAGGAATCAAGTGCAAGTAGTTTATTAGAAGGTACTGGAGCATGGGTAGGAGAGGAAGATGTGATATAGGGAAGGCAAAGCAGTATATAAAGTCTAAGCTGTTAAGCAAGCTGCCAGAGGGCATGATTGCTGCTCACAACAGTGAGGAAAGCCTAGAAAGTATTGCAAAATGCACATCCCTGCCAAAGTTCAAGTGAGGTGAGGTACTCATCCTTCCACACTTGTCTGTCACAGGTTAAGGGGTACCTTTGGGCAACCTGGGGTTTGTAATTCTGAGGTACTTCTAGACACTTTTGCCTATGGGCAAAGTGGGTGTGACAGCCTGAGGGCAGCTGTCAGAATTGGCTTAAGTGTTGGATGTTGGAAGATACGGTGGCATGCACAGAAATGGTAAAGTGGTCCAAAGGAACATGTAGGGAGCATGTATAGTATCTGCTATACAAACTACAAGAGATTGATCTTAACTCTTAGGATACAAAATGGCTAAAGGCACAAGATTGGAAGAAACATTTCTCAGTAGCAAAAAGGAAGCTGGTGTAGCTATATTGCCATATTAGTATCAGGTAAATAGAATTTAAGGCAAAGAGACTATTTCATAATGATACAAGTTTCTGTCTACTGAAGGATAATAACAATTCTAAATTTATAGTCTTCCAGTCACGTAGCTTCACAATATACTAAGTAAATTAGACAGAATGGAAAAACATATATACCGACCATAGATTTTAACAAACCTCTTTTAGTAACTGGTGGAATACAGAATATTTGAACAATCCAGTTAATAAATTTAGTGTAACCGACCCATGTAACATGACACCAAATAATTATACAGTGCACAACCATTTCAAGTAGACCCAGTATAGTTGTTAAAAAAATTTTTTTTTACAGGGTTGGACTTAAATAAAGTTTCAGCAAATCTCAAAGGATTTAAATCTCAGAGTATGTTCCCTGAATGCAGAATTAATGTAGAAACTAATAAAAATAGTGAGAACACAACCTTAAATGTTTAAAATACAAAACACTTTTAAAAATTGTTAGGTCAAAAAAGAAATCACAATGAAAATTAGAACATATTTTGACTAAATGGTAAAAAAATATGGCACATGGAAACCTGTAAGACACAGGTAAACTAATTTATGGATGGAGGTTATAGCTTTAAAAGCATACATTAGGGGCGCCTGGGTGGCGCAGTCGGTTAAGCGTCCGACTTCAGCCAGGTCACGATCTCGCAGTCCGTGAGTTCGAGCCCCGCGTCGGGCTCTGAGCTGATGGCTCAGAGCCTGGAGCCTGTTTCCGATTCTGTGTCTCCCTCTCTCTCTGCCCCTCCCCCGTTCATGCTCTGTCTCTCTCTGTCCCAAAAATAAATAAACGTTGAAAAAAAGCATACATTAAAAAGGAAGAAGCGCTAAAAATCAATGATCAAAGAAGTTATTACAAGAACATAGAAAAAGGATAGCTAGTGAAACCTAAAGAAAATAGAAGGAAATAAAGGTTACAAATAAAATAAGGGAAATATAAAAAGCAATCAAGATGACCAGCAAAGGCCTTTCCAAAGGCTAACTCGAAGTTGGTAATCATGAATATGAAATTAAGTCACAGTGGGTGTTTTTTTTCATTAAATTAAAATTCAGGTTCTCAAATGTAGGCAATATGTGAATAAAGAATTACCTTTACCTGGCATCGCTGCCTTTCTGGAAAAATACAAAACAAAACAACAAACTAAGAAGTGACAAGAGTGACAAGAGTGACAAGAAGGGAGATGGTGTGTGAAAAGGAGCTATAATACAGAGGTAATAAAACTAACAAAAAGTCAAAAGAAATTGGGAGAAGGTGATAAATGAAGGATGTAATATCCATGAATTGGAGACAACAGTATATAAGTGGAGGAGCTTGAAACTGAGCCATGAATGGGACGGAATAGTAGGTTTTTTTGTTTGTTTGTTTTAACCGATGTCATTCTTTGTGCCAAGACTCTGAGAAAACAGTCACAACAAAAGGGGTTGATGGGTCAGAGTGGAGGTATAAGATTTGTTTGTAAGCACAGCATGCTTAGAATTATGAATAGTTATAAAAATTCATTAGGAAATCATCCCTTCCATAATCACTGTAACTCCAGCCATGAATTGTACAAGTTAAAGATCTCAAAAGATACCCTTTATATTTACTCACCTGAAAAATTACTTGAACTCTTTAGATGCCCTAAATATTTCATAGGCATACCTATGGCTACTTTCAAATGTATATGAGTGGTCCCTGGAGTGGAAGGCTATAAAGAAACGAAAAAGAAGAGGAGCATCTGGGTGGCTCAGTTGGTTAAACGTCTGGCTCTTGATTTTGACTCAGGTCAGGATCCTAGGGTTGTGGGATTAAGCCCCACATTGGATTCTGTGCTGGCAGTGAAGAGCCTGCTTGGGATTCTCTCTCACACTCTCTCTCTGTTCCTCCTCTGCTTGTACACTCTTTCTCTCACAATAAATAAATTGACTTTTTTTTTTTAAAGTAACCCCGGGGCTCCTGGACAGTTCAGTCAGTTAAGGGTTCACCTTTCACTCAGGTCTTGATATTACGGTTCATGATTTTGAGCCCTGCATCAGCCTCTGTGCTGACAGCTCAGAAGCTGGAGCCTACTTCAGATTCTGTGTCTCCCTCTCTCTGCCCCACCTTTGCTTGCACTCCATCTCTCAAAAATGAATAGAAGTTAAAAAAAATTTTTTTTAAGTAACCCAGAATAAACAGAGATGGAAGAGTCCATGATCTTCTTTTAGTTAAGTTGGTCAGAAATGGCCTCAATAAAGGGTCAACTTCAGAATAGAGACCATAATAAAATGAGGTAGCTAGTCATGTAGATGAGGGAGCGCTCAGAGGGTCAGAAAATTCCCAGAAAATGCAAAGGTCTGAGACAGGAACATGGTTTATTGTGTGAGGCATAGAAAGGAAAGCAGTATGGCTGGTGCAATGAGCTCAGAGGGAAGTATTAGGAATAATAGAGAAGAAATTGGAGTCTAGATAAATGAATCATACATGGCCTCCAAGTTCAGGATTTGCATAGTATTCTGAGTGACCTTGGAAGGTTTTGGAGAATTTTGAGCTGAGCAGTCAGTTGACTGAATTGCCTTTCTCAGGTACTGCTCTGGCCTCTACAGGGAGATTAGTTTCTGGGGTACAAAAGTTCAAGGAGAGACCAGCTAGAAAGTTACTGTAAAGGTTCAACTGAGACAGTATCTCAAGATTACGAGAGGTATGAGGAGTAATTAGATCCTAGTTATATTTCAAACAGGGAACAGACACATTTTGTCACTAAACTGGATTGAAACTGAAAAAGGGGGAAAGAAATTTTAATAAAAAGGTAAAGAGTTACAGATGATTCTTACTTTTTGATCTTGAGCTATTGAGTGAATGGAACTCCCTTTTACTCAAATGGAGACAACCTGGAGAAAATCAAGCAAAAGACAACACTTCAATCTTTTGTAGGATGAATTTGAAACATCACTTATAAATTCAAGTATAGAGATTGAAGGAGTCTTATTTGTGGACAAGATCAGGGCTGAAGACAGTATTTAAAATTGGACTTGATCAACACAATGAAAATAAGAGAAAAATTTGAACCTTGGGGATAAGTGATACTCCTGGAGAAGGAAAAGAAAAGATTATTGTCCTGGAGGCTAAATGAAGGAAGTATTCAGGAATAAGTAATCAAGCATACCTATTGCTATTTTGAGATCAAATAAAGTGAAAACTAAGAATGAGTCAATACGGACTTCCAGGGAATATGGTCAAGTGAGGGGATCCCAGGCTTACCTCATCTTACCATTACACCTAGTTAACACCCACATCAGTGTATGTAATCCAAAAAAGAAACTGTAGAGTGACAGAACAGACTCTCCACAGATAAATGTAGAGAAGAGGCCAAAATCAAGAGGGTAGAAAGGGAGAAGACAAAGTCAGGAGCCAAAGTGACTTGCAATATTGTCTGGGGGAGGGAGGAATGCCACAGGCATGGAGAGGGGAGAGGAGCAGACTTCAAACCAGACACCACAAGCATGGGAGACCTGCACTGGGAAGACAAATCTCCATAACATTTGACACTGAAACCCACATGTGCCTAAATTTTTGAGTTCTTATAATCACTAGGCCCTAACACCTGCAACTTTAAAAATCAGTGGCCTCAGCTCTGGGAGAGGCAGAAGGGAGAGGAAACTGAGTTCTTGCCCTTAAAGAGAGAGCACAAAAAACAGCCCCACTAAATATAGTATAGAAACAGCAGTTCAACAGCACACCTGGGGCATATGGTAAGGGGATTTATTTACTAATCTCAGCACATGCTGGAGGGACAGAGATCTTTGGGAGACTTGTCCCAAGAACAGAAGAGCTGGTGAGCACCATATCCCTCCCCAACCTGCCAATCTACTTATGTAGACATCTACAGAACCCAGTGCAGGGCCAACACTCTCCACATAGCTTGCTAATAGCACACCATCCCCACAGACAATTCCGCAGACCTGACCCCTCTAGCCTGCTTCTGCAGAAGTTTTCCAGGATGGCTGTAGGTCCAGTCTCATAGCAGTCAGCACGAACTTTGCTGGGACTATGTACCCCACCCCAGCATTATCCTGCAGAACTGCCCCCTCTAATTAGCCCTTGGCCAGAGTCTATCTGAAATGGTGCCACAAGACTGACAGTGTACAAGCAACCCCTACAGGGACCAGCACACTCCCAAGTGATTCCTGCCCCAGGAAGAGGTGAAGAAAACCACACATACAGCAGTCACACTGCAACCCAACAGTGGACTGGAGGCAGGCATCATGTCTGATTGTAACCTCACCCACCAACTAAGCCCCTTGGGGGACAAAAAATACCAAGTGTCTTGCTATTTGGTATTACCACATCTCTGGTAAATGCCTGGTCTAACTGAAGTCCAAGACAGTCCCAGACTGGCCCACTGACAACATTGGGACCAAACCATACCCACAGCAAGCAAAGACAAACATCACAGATGACTGGACTAAAAGCAAATACAGGCCTTTCTTCATAAGGCCATTAGTTTGAAGAGCAGGAGACATGGGTGACTTTCCTAACACATAAAAACAGACACAAAGTAAAAAAGTGAGAGAGAGGAATATGTCCCAATTAAAGAACACGACAAAAATCACAGCAAGAGAGCTAAACAAAATGGAGATAAGTAATATGCCTAATAAATATTTTAAAGAAATGTCATAAGGACACTCACTGAACTTGAGATAAGAATGGAGGATCTCAGTGAGAACCTCAACAAAAATATAGAACACATAAAAAAAAAGAACCAGAGATGAAGAATTCCATAACTGAAATTAAAAATATACTAGGATGGGTTAGATCGAATAGAGGAAACTGAAGAACAGATCAACAAGCTGGACGACAGAGAAATACAAAGCAATCTAGCTGAACAGGTGACAGACAAATATTGCATGATGAGAATAGACGTCAAAAATTCAGTAACATCATCGAGCATAGTAACATTCACATCATAGGGGTCTCAGAAGGAGAAAAGTGAGAAAAGGGGGCAGAAAATTTATTTGAAGAAACTAATAGCTGAAAACATCCCAAATCTAGGGAAGGAAACAGAAATCAATCCAGGAGGCACGGAGAGCCCCCAACAAAATCAACCAAAGGAGGTCCACACCAAGGCACATAGTAATTAAATAACAAAAAGTGATGATAAAGAAAAAAAAAACTTTAAGGAGCAAGAGAAAACGAAACAGTTACATACAAGGGAAACTCAGGGAGTTACATAGTATTCAAAGTGTTGAAAGGAAGAACCTGCTGGTAAGAACATTCTATTCAGCAAGGCTATCATTCAGAACAGAAAGTTAAAGTTCAACCAGCCCTACAGGAAAGATTAGAGAGGATGCTTTGAGTGGAAAGGAAATACCTGAGGATGGAGTAAGACAAGTAGGAAGCCAAAAGCAATAAATTAAGTGTATCTATAAAAATCAGTCCAGGGACTCACAAAATAAAAGTATGTAAATTATGACACCATATACCTAAAACATGGGGGGCAGAGGGAGAGGAGTAAAGATGGGTTCAAACTTAATTGACCATCAACCTAATATAGACTGCTCCATACATAAGATGCTATATATAAGCCTAATGGTTAACACAAATCAGAAACCAGCAATAGACAAACAAAAAGTTATGTGAAAGGAATCCAAATGCATCACTAAAGAAAGCCACTAAAAGAGAGAGCAAAAAAGGAACAGAGGAGAGCTACAATAACAACCATAAAACAAAATGGCAGTAAGTACGTACCTATCAATAATTACTTTGAAAGTAAATGGACTAAATGCTCCAGAAGACCTAAGGTGCCAGAGCGGATAAGAAGCCATACTTATCCATATGTTGCCTTTAAGAGACTCATTTCAGACAAAGATATGTGCAGATTAAAAGTGAGGAGATGAAGAAACATTTATCATGAGAATGTATATGAAAAGAATAGTACTACTCTTATGGAATAAATAAACTTTAAAATAATTGATAGTAATACAATAATAGTAGAGGACTTTAACACCCCACTTATATTGATGGATAGAGCACTCAAACAGAAAATCAACAAGTCAACCATGGCTTTGAAGGACACATTGGACTAGATGGATCTAACAGCTATACTCAGAACATTCAATCCTAAAACAGAATATACTTTTTTTTCAAGTTCACATGGAATATTTTCCAGAATCGATCAGATATTAGACCACATAACAATTATCAACAAATTCAAAAAGGTCAAAGTCATACCATATGCCTTTTCTAAACACAATGCTATGAAAGTAGAAGTCTACCGCAGGAGAAAAACCTGGAAAAAGCATAAACAGGTTAAATGACATGCTACTCAACAATGAATGGGTCAACCAAGAAATCAAAGAGCAAGTTGAAAAACAAAACACAAAGACAAATGAAAATGAAAACACAATGGTCCAAGATCTTTGGGATGCAGCAAATGCATGGAAGTTCATAGCAGTACAGGCCTATTTCAAGAAAAATCTCAAATAAACAACTGAACCTTATACCTAAAGGATGTAGAAAAAGAACAAACCAAACCCAATACCACCAAAAGGAAGGAAATAATGAAGATTAGAGCAGAAATAAATGAAATAGCAACTAAAATAAAAATAAAATAGATCAATGAAACCAAGAGCTGATTCTTTGAATAGATCAGAATTGATAAACCTTTGGCCAGACATATCCAGAAAGGTGGGGGTGGGGACTTAAACAAAATCAGAAATGAAAGAAAAATAACTGACAACACAGAAATACAAAGGATTCTAAGAGAATATTATGAAAAATTTGATGCCAACAAATTGGATAACCTGCAATTGGATTCCTAGAAATATACACCAAACAAATACCAAAACTGAATCAGGCAGAAATAGAAAATTTGAACACATCAACTACCAGCAATGAAATTGAATCAGTAATTCAAAAACTGCCAACAAACAAAAATCCAGGACTAGGCAGGTTCATAGGCAAATTCTACAAACCCTTAAGTAAGAGTTAATACTTATTCTTCTCAAACTAGTCCAAAAAATAAAAGAAGGACATCTTCCAAATTCATTCCATAAGGTCAGCTTTACAATGACACCAAAACCAGATAACACTACAAAAAAAGTGAACCACAAGTCAACATCTCTGAAGAACACAGATGCAAAAAATCCTTCACAAAATATTAGCAAACTGAATCTAACAAGACATGAAAAATCATCACTCACCACAGTCAAGTGGGATACAAGGGTGGCTCAATATTCACAAATCAAACAAGATTATACATCACAACAATAAGAGAAAGGATAAGAAACATGATTTTTTCAATAGGTGCACAACAATCATCTGACAAAGTACAACATTCATTCATGATTTAAAAAACCCTCAATGAAGTAGGTTTAGAGGGAACAGACCTCAACATAATTACATAATAAATGCCATATATGAAAAACACACATGAATATGTTTATTCATTTCTGTGAGACAGAGAGAGACAGAGTATATGCAGGGGCAGGGCAGAAGGAGAGAGGGAGACACAGAATCTGAAGCAGGCTTCAGGCCCCAAGCTGTCAGCACAGAACGTGATGCAGGGCTGGAACTCACGAACCAAGAAATCATGACCTGAGCTGAAGTTGGATGCTCAACTGACTGAGCCACCCAGGTGCCCTGGCTCTCACTACTTTTATTCAACATAGTACTGGACATCCTAGCCATAGCAATCAGATACCACCACCACCAACAACAACAACAAAAGTGAAATAAAGTGAAAGGAATCCAAATCAGTAAGGAAGAAATAAAACTTGAACCATTTTCAGATGACATGACACTATATATAAAAAGTCCCAAAAATGCACTTATGATGAGCACTGAAGAATCTACAGAGTTGTTGAATCACTGCAATGTACACCTGAAATAAATAACACTGTATCTTATCTACACTGGAATTAAAAAATAAAATGAAAAAAATAAGTCAATAGAATTGGCAATATGAAGTTTATTGGTCATAATATCAGGAAACAATTTAGCAAATTCTTTGAAACACATCCTGATTAGAGTAGGTTCAAGAGAAATAAAATAGAGATGGGTAAAGTTGAGGACGTTTTCTCTGAAGTGCAACAGAAAAATGGGATAGTATCTGCATAAAGACATTGGGCCAAAATATTTTTTTTAATGAGAGACAATTAAACATGTTTATATACTGATGAGAATGATCAAATATGATGGGAAAGATCAATTCCTCAGGGGGAAAAGGAACATTACAGAAGGAATGTTCTTTAGTGTGTCAGAGAAAGTGACATTCACTTTAGAAATCGAGAGATGGACCTTAAATATGAACAAGGAGAGTCAGCCATTCTAATTGGAATAAGTCAAGTTTTACAGGTTCAGATGGAAGTAGATAGTTCTAATGCTAGACCCATGTAAGCATTCCCTTCTTACTGTGTGTCTTTCACTAGTTAAGTATGAAGCAAGGAAATCAGCTCAAAATGGAGAGGGGGATGTTAAGAATTTGATGAGCAAGAACATAAACAGTTGTCTTAGAAAGAGGACCAATTAATTTGGGAAGTAGATTTCCCAATAACCCTGATAATCCACTTAAGGTTGTAGTCATGAATTCAAAGTAAGTTCAAATTGGCTATTTGTTTTTCTCCAGCCATATTATCAGTACTAAGTAGGTGGGAAGTTTAGTCATCAGGCTGAGATCTTGTCAAGTTGGTAGGACTGAAAACAGAGAGGGGAAGACAAGCTGAGAGTGATGACTGAGAAGGCTATTGAAACAAGACAGGCAAGAAAAAATGTGAGGACATCAGCCAGACAAAGAGCTAATGTGTTAGTGTCAATGGATTGGTGGTCCCAGTGGAACAACAAAATGAAGAGAAGAGATGTAAAAGAGGTGTCCTGACCATGTAATGCTTGAAACTGAGATTGTAAAAAGAACATAGTTCTTGTTAGTGATGATATCTTTGGTCTGATCATAGAAATTGGCAGCTAATATGGGATAGAAGACAAAATAATTGGAGGTGAGAAGACTATAAGAAAAGTAAGAAGGAAAATGATCTGAAAGGAACAGTGAAGTGCAAAGAGAGTATCTACTCAGCCTCTGTGACCACTGGCACATGGGATAAGAGAGAAAATGTCACCACCCTTTGAGAACATGACAAGGGCAAGCAAGGTCTTCAAACAAGAGCCCAATTTTAAGAAGGTGGATTGAAGCTCCATACAAAAAATTGAGGGTATCAAGGGTTTTTATTCACAATAGATCCTGAATTGTGAATAATTTTTAGTGTCAAACTTGGATGTGTGGTCATGTCAGAGCCAGGGCTATACAAAGCTATATCGAGTTCTAAATCCAGATAATGAGGAAGGATCTTGAATCTTATGTTTTTGAAGTTCCAGGATGGTAGAAAGGACTGAAGGGCATGATGGCCTTAGTCTGGATTTTCTCTTGGAGGGAGGAGGATAATCGATTTAGTTATATACTATTTAATGGGTAGGAGATTTTAGGCATTTTGATGTGTTAAAACCAGGACTAGATAGAGTTGCCCAGGACAGAGCAGTGGTCTTGCCAGGAATGAAGCAGCATAGGGAGGGATGGTTTCAAAGAGTTCTCTCCTTTAATGCACCTTTGATAGAACTATTTTCCTGTGACCAATATGATCTCAGCTCATTAAATTTTAAAATTAATATACATCCTAAATATAAGGGTTCTAAATGAAATGACCATAGAGGACATTGTATGCTTTCCAAATTCCCAAGAAAAAAAACAGTACATAGTTTCTAGTTCCAGTTTGACCAAAGAAGTAATAGAGAAAACAAGGGAAAATAGATTCACTCACCATAAGTCTCTAAGATGGTGATGATTTCTAAGGACACTCCCTCAAGTAATTTGGCCTCAAAATTAAACTGAAAATCACTTGACATTTCTGAAGCATGTGACAAGTTTTTAATTCATATTCTCTCTACCTTTGCCTTTTTTAACTTACTTTTTCCTTTTTGATGAGGACAATGATTGATATTTTCTGACTTTGAAACTTTATATTAAAGCCTTACTCTAGCATTTTTCTGGCTTTTGTTTCAAAGGCTAGATATTTAAATTAAGCATTCTCATCAATTAAAAGTTCCTGATACCAGGTGGGAAGGGGATGAATATATATATATATATATATATATATATATATATATATATATATATATGTATATATATATATATATATATATATATATATATATATATATTTTAACCAAAAATCATCATGAGCTAAAGAACTCAGAACCAGGAAATGAATTAAAGATTCTGAACAACTGACTTTCAGTTCATTCTGGAGAACCACTCATGTGCTTAAAGCACCTCCAATCATTTTTATCCTGATGTTCTCCAGAGACAGGATGCTTACCATGGAGCAGTGTAACTACAAGCTTTCACTGAGGATATACCATTAAGCACATAGATTTTTATTAGTTATTTTTATAGTAAAAAAATAATCCTTCTCAAAGTTCAGGAAATTTTGTTATTCCTTTTGTTTGGGGAGTAAAATATATTTGTCTTTTTAATGGTTTTGGTCTCTTGCTGTCCCTTAAAAAGAGTGGTGCAGATAGGTTTCCCTCCTCACCACTTCTGTGAATATAGAAGTAAAGTGCTTAGCATAAAATTTACAACATAGAAAAATGTATTACATATGTTTTTAAGTACATACATTATTTTTAAAATTTATTTCACATTTACTGGATTATCCTAGGAATGAAAACAGAATCCTTTATTTTTGATGAATTGCATATATGAAATGTCTCCCACTCTTCTCTATACCTTAACCTGCTATTTATTGCATAGCATCATCTTATTTGTCTCCATTCATTACAGGCTATTACTTTCAGTCTATTTAAGGCACCTGGTTAGCTTATTAGACTTTCTATTTCTTTACATTATTTTCTCTTCTCCAATTCCCAATTCTGTTTCTATCTCAACATGAGCTTTTTACCCTTCAGTTTATCTGTAAATTCAATATGCTCATTTGCACACATGTGTATAAATAAGATAGGGCATTGATTCCTGTTTGGTTTACATTTTATACTTATTTACAATGTACCTCATCCTGTTTCTTTCTTTCTTGCATGCAACATTATCTTTTGTGGACCTATCCATGTTGCTATAAGTAGATCCGGTTTATTTTTTTCTTATTTGTATATAGTACTCCATCTTAGGTATCCACCATTCTACCTATCCTTTTCCCTGGAATAAGTTCTAGGTGGGCTTCAACCTTGGTGATAAATGTTGTGTGTTTCCCGTGCACCTATGTAAGAGTTTCTCTGAAACACAAATACCCGGGAGTAGAATTGCAGGGTTCTAGGAAATATACATACTTAGTTTCACTGAGTACTGCCAAGAGTTCTCCCAAATGACTATACCAATTATATTCACATCAGCTCTGACAGCATCTTAATATTAGATCTATTTGTAACAGCATTGCAATTGTGCATTACTTTCATTATTTCAATGGACAGACATTAATTTTGATATCAAAGCTTTGGAAAAAATTTTTTGTATGAATTTTGGCCTGAATAAAAATAATTCTTGGTTTTTATTTTCCTCATTCACCATCTGTAGACCAGACTTCTCTTTTTTGGTAGACTCAATCTGTAATAGTTACGTTCAAACTCCTGTTAATTTCTGCTTAAGTTTATAAAATGCACTTTCCTTTTAGTTAAATGTTCTTTTAAGGTAGAGTTACTATTTCGATTATGGTTATCAGCATGCAAAAAAAAAAAAGTATATGCTGTACTGAATTCCTCAGCATTGGGTAAGATTTAGGGAAATACAGCTATGTGTCTAAATTGCTTGATGACTTGAATCATGGTAGAAGACTGCTTTAAAGGAATTAAGAATCCATCTTTGCAACTTATAAATAAATATATTCAAATCATACAAAGGATCCCAATTTTTTCTTTTTCAGAAATTAATAGTAACATAGGTAAAAATCTGAGATTTCTAGTTTGTTAAGGTATCATTTATCTCCAAATGCTTTTATTTTCTGGAAAATGGCTTTTAGTCTTTTAAGACTATGTGTATCAAAATTGCCCAAATATCTGGTAAGTGTACTTATATTTAAAGTTCGGTTGAAATATAGGTACATGACAATATCAAAAACTGTCCCTTTAATTTTAAGTAATCATTTGGGGGTTAAGATTTTATAATCCCTATTTCAAGTACTGAAGTGAGAGCTGGAGAAAATGAGCCAAACCAAAAAAAGAATAAAAAAGACAATTTGGAGACTTAAATACTGCTCAACTATTCTTTTTGGGGCTCACTTTTTACTCCAAAATTATCACCACTTCCTAAGTAATAAAAGTCGTAAGAATGATTACAAATTGAGTCGTTTCAATTCATTCATGATATGGCTCTTGACATTAGCACAATTTAAGAATGGAGATAAAAGGATTACTAAAATTGAGTTAATATCAAAATTATTAGAAATTTTCGGCATCTACAAACCTTCATGCTATCATTTTCCCTGGACTGGAGGTGAGGGGTGGGCATGTTTTAGTATAGAAGAAAGTAACAGGAGAATTCACAGTGTCTGCAGAGAATAGGTAATCCAAAAATATTGGTTCAATCATTAGAAGGCCTCCACATCTCATTTAAGTATTTGGAGGACAGGGGAGGGCCTGTTTGTTATAATGGGACATGGTTAGGGCCAGCATTTGAGTGTTAATTTAAGGACAAGAGATGAGTTTGGGGGCTTGTTAATTCTTTTAAGGCAGCACTTTCATGGTACAAAGTTCCACCTATCATGAGAGGGATAAAAGGTATTTGTGGTTTCCTGGAATCTAGACAACAACAAAACAGAACTTTCCAAAAGAGAAAAAAAGGTTCATACCTTGAGAAAATGTAATATTTCCCATTATACCCACCTCTTGGTGTCAGAGATGCAAAGGCAAGAAATTAATGTAATAATATCCCTCAAACACATGGCAAAAATTAACAGAAATGTGCATGGGGGGCCATTCTCAAGCTCCAAGCCAACTGAGATTTGTTCAAGAAAGAGCCTGGATGAAAACAGCTTGGAACTGAGAATTACAAAGAATAAACAGAAGCAGCTGACTGCTTCTAAAAAGTTATACAGTAAGTGTAATTTAAATGATTTTCCTAAAAGATGGGTCTCAAGGAGGCAAATCTGAAAATTAAAGGTAGTCTATAGAAATATATAAAAGAGTAATTGAAGTTTAAAACTAATTGGAGGAAATTAGTAGATTAATAACAGATGAAGAGCGAGTTTATGAACCAGAGCTACATTAAAAAAAAAATAACAAGCAGAATAAAGCACAGAAGATGAAGAAATTTTAGAATATTTAAAAGAAAGGTTAAATAATGGATGTTGAGGTAGAAGAGATAGAATAAGAAAACCAAGTCTGAGAGATTTTCCAGAAATGATAACAGAGAATGAGGCAAAGACAATACATTAAGAATTAAATGAAATAACCCCAACAACATGCCTATAATTATAAGTGCTCAAAAACACCTAATTCCCTGTCTCCCGTCCCCACCTTTACTAATTGAAAACCAACTGAATTAAAATTAAAGATCTTTATGCCTGTTCCCCCTGACTGGTTTTATAGTTCATGCCCAGGATTTTATATAGGTTATTTGTTCTTTTTCATAAGAATGCTACCCAATTGCTTTATTACTTCCATTTATCTGAAGAGGAGACAAAAATTCAGAGAGGTTAAAACTTCTGTGAAATCACACAGCTGGGATTCAAATCCAATATATTTAACCATAAAGAATTTTTTTAACCTCTCTTCTGCAATTTTCTAACATTAATTACCTTATTAAATGACAAGAAGATCACCTCATAAAGTAATGCTCCAGGCTCTGAGCTGTCAGCACAGAGCCCCAGGTGGGGCTGCAACCTACGAACCCTGAGATCATGACCTGAGCCAAAGTCAGACGCTTAACCTACTGAGCCACCTAGGCGCCCTGAGTTTATAAAATATTTTAAAGTTATTGTACAATTATTAATTGGAAAAATTAATTTTCCAGGTATAATAAGAAGCAACTCATCCTGAAGCAATTTTTCCCTTTTCTTTATGTCTGAGTTCTAATGCTCAATAAACAGAGTTCCTAATGGATTTGCTGGCAGCCCCTTAAAGCCATTCAACAAATGCTACAATAGACTATTTGTGTTTTGGTTTGCTTTACTCACTTATGAATATTTCTGTTGTGTTTGCTCAGTACGGCAATATCTGCTTTCCAACTCAACTCAAAAGAAAAGGCTTTCAGTCAATATTATATATGCTTAGCCTTCTAGCTCTGCAGTGTCTCCTTTCCATTCATCTATTTCTTCACATGTGCACAATGACCATGTGTAAAACATTGTATTTATTCCTGAAGATATTACAGTGAATATAAAAAAAAACAGTTTTGAGTTAATGGAGCTTACTAATGAATGAAATGATAGGAAAAAAAATGAAACAAAGTAATTAGAAGTTTTGATTAAGAGCTATAAAAAAATAAAATGCCAACTTTATTTAGGGTTGACCTATTTTTTGTTAAGATCATTAAAGGATGCCTTTCTAAGTACTGATCCTAAAGCCACAAAACCCATTTTCTTCTAATCCTTTCCATATCAGCAGACCTTACTGTGGGAGCCCTGATGATGTCTTAATAACCCATTGTAAAGATGGAGACACTTCATCCCATAGCCACAAAATGCCTCTAGGCAGCATTAAGTATGGCTAGCTCAGAATCAAGGATTTCAGGAGTAGGCAGCACAAGTAGGTTTAATTTTCTCGCTTTTCCCTTGTGCTGTTTATTGTCCTCAACATTACCTTATTGTTCTCCCTCATTTTGTTCTACTCCTTCACTCACTTTTACTCTGATTTCAGTCTTGGGACCCACCTCATTGCTATGTGTATATATGGTAAATGCTCCTTCTGGTCTCTAGATCTTGCTCAAGATTTCCTTCCTACCTCCAAGGCTCATCTCCATTTCACCCAGTCCTATTTCCTTCAAAGGCAAATTTACCCAACAAAAAAATATGGCAAAACAGAACTCAGAATTCATTCATTCATCCACCCATGCATTTCTGTATTCACCATTCCTGTTAGCATCAAGCAATGTGCTTGATTCTAAGAAAGTAACTGAATCAAGTGAAAAGAACGTACCACGAAAATAATTTGTAATAGTTAATAAAAAACACTCAAATAGGTGCTCAGTGAACTCAAAATAAGAACAATTTTTTTTTTAGGTCTCAAGCAACTTAGAGGAAAAAGTTAGAATTATTTACAATCACTTGTAAAAACATTACACATATTCCTAAGAAGTGGTAATTTGTTTAATAAAATTGTAGTAAAATATATACAAAGATAAAATGCCGTAATGAGTACATTTCTATGTACTCCAACATTTAGGTTTTACCTAAAATTAAATCAAATTAATTTTATCAAGGTAATGCCCATTCATGGTTTATAAAATATTCTCAGTATTACAACCAGCCTTGCTTTAAAAAATGAAATATGTTACATAAGAATGGTATAGAAAAAATTAGATCACATATACATGCTACATGTTTTATTTATGAATATTTTCTTTCAATAAAGTGCACATGTGTGTAGCTGGTTGCAATGTAAAATTATTTTTTGTGTGTGGGTCACTGTCCATAAAGTTTAAAGCCACCATATTAATGGCTACTTATGAAGTCATTCTAATTGAGGTCAAATCAACTTTATTTACACAGCAATAACTCATGAGTCAGTCCTTGAACCCTTTTGCATATTAGCTTCTCAATCTATACAAGCTATTACAGACCCTATTCTATGCCACATTTGGGAGCTCCTATGAACACAAAATTACTCCACTCAGATTAAAAGAAGATTGTCAGTTCACTCACAGTTTCACTCTAGAAGTGGTTTGTTATTGCTAGTGTGTTAAAAAGGAACATTGTACAAAATGACTGTCATCAACTAAAAACTTTGTGTTCACCAGTCGTATTAATTAGCTGTAAGTAAATTTTAGTTTTTTCCTAAGGGCAGAATGTCTTCTTTCTGCTATATTCATAGTGCCAACCCCAGTGCTTGATTTTTAATAAACACATCATGGTTGTTAAATAAAAGACTCATTCTACCAGCCCTTCTTGATTATAAAGTTTTTTTACAGTACTATAAATATTCTAACTGAAATATTTTCTTTATAATCTCTATTATGTCATTTAGCTTAGATTTCACTTCAAAATTAATGTCAGAGAATCTAAACTAGTGAGGTTTCAGTGACATCCTGCACACATATGCAGAGACAAGTTGCAATGTGGCTGAATACAGAATTCCTAGATAATATAAAAGATCCAATAGGTAAATAATGTTTGCTGATTTTTGATTTTACAGGTAAGTTAAACATCAAGGACACCTATGCATTCCATTCTAATTTTATATTTACATCATTCCCACCAGGGAGATGTCTTTACTATCACTATGCAAAAAACAAAGGCAATTGGCTTGAAATTTTTAACTGGCTTAATAATCAAAGTTACATACAACTGTACCTAATTAATCTGACAAAATATTGCTCTAAAATTAAAAACAAACCCAATATATCATCAAGATGCTCAACAACGTTTACAAATAAGCTCCCTGACCATGATCCTTTCAAGCCAGATGATCACCTTTCTCTAACATCAGAAAATGATAAGTTTGAGCGGCAAAATGTCTTCTATGCTTTCCAGTGGTCAAGAAACCATCTCCTCTGCTATCTGAAATTATTATCTGAAATTAAAATAAATGGATATAAAAAACCCTAATTGGAGGTGAGTATGACTGACCCAGTTTATGTAGAAGCTGCTGACCATGCAGGTTTAGAACAGACTGAAGTAGACACAATACTGAATAGTTAATCATGAGGAATATTTGATGTTAAGGATAAAGGCAGAGTTTTTTTCCCCTTGGGGGGAAAAACATGCAAAAATGGCCATTTTCTGACTTAGAATATTTCATTTAGGCAAAAATTTGTCACAGAGTAATCCTTTTTATTTTATGGACTATTAAGAAAGAAGTAATTTTTAATAGTGCAATTTAGCAGATGTTAACTGGATTTACAGTGATCATTTTCCAATATATAAAAATACCTAATCACTAAATTGTACACCTGAAATTAACATGGTGTTAGGTCTATTATACCTCAATAATTAAATTCTAATTTTTCAAAGTAGCCTTAAAGTGATAGGAATTTGACAAGGGGCTATTCAAAGGATTAAGAACATTAAAGTCTTGAGAGATGGAAGGGATAAGTGGTAAGACCACAGTTTCCTCATACAACTGCATCTCACTAACCTAAACTTCTGTACTGGGTCCATTGTAAAGTAGATGATGCCAATAATGAATGGAGAAGTTTCACAATGAAAGTACCTGGTTCCAAATCTTGTCTTATTCAGAGTAAACATGTTCATGTTGGTCTCTGCTTCCTATTCTATCCTCTGCAATCCAAAATAAAAAGTGGGGGGTGGGAGGTACTGAAAATTACTAGTAGTAAAGGCCAGGTTCAAGAACACCATTAGAGGGGCACCTGGGTGGCTCAGTCAATTAAGTGTCTTAATTTCAGCTCAGGTCATCATAGTTCATGAGATTGAGCCCCACACGGGGCTATGCACTGACAGCACAGAGCCTGCTTGGGATTCTCTGTATCCCTCTCTCTGCGCCTCCCCTGCTCACGCATGTGCACAGTCTCTCACAACAAATAAACAAACAAACAAAAAGACAAATAATGTTAGACAAAACATTGTCACCTACATTTGAAGTGGGGGTCTCTGTCTTACTTAGGGGAGTTTTCTGGCTTACTCTTGTGGTTAAGAAGGAAGGACCTATAAGCTACTTTGGCCATGTAAGTATCTAGGGTTGTCTGCCTTAAATGACCTCCTTTCTACATTTTAAGGAGTAACAAGTTTCTTTGGCATGATTTTCTTACACCTGCCTCTGGGGCATGAAATGAAGTCCAGCATCCCTAACCCAAGAAAAGCAGTTTGGGATATAAGCATAATGGTAAGAAAGAACAAAGGCTTTCACTGGTCTTGCCCTGGCTGTGTGCAATGGGTTCAGGGGCATACATAGGAAACTGTCGGCACACAGAACGTGCTCACTCAGAATATGGGTTCATGGCCAGTTATCATCTCCATTCCAGCAGAGACACGGCCATTCTCTCTGTATCCTTCTTGAAATAATTCTAGCAGCTTTAATAATCTCTTTTTACTTGAGACTAAAGTTTATGCCCAAGAGGAAAATAATTACTAGTACAATATTATCATGTGAGGACTAGTAATTACATGTAAACTGCCTAGAAGAATAGCCTATATTCTTTAAAATGCTGGTCTGTAAATGAAGTCAGTTATTCTGAAATCAACGTTCTTTTGTTATTTTTAAATTCCATAGTAAAGACCAAAGGACAGAAGTACATTTGGGGAATAGATTATTCTAAAACTTTGCTCCAAATAGTTTCATTGTTATTTTAATGTTTGTACATAGTCTTTGTGAACTTTGCACGAACCTACAGCCTCCATGAATGAGAAGAGCCATGGAGAGTATATTAAATAGTTTGTGAGATGACATAATTACTCCCCTTTTATGGTTTAGGGATTTAGAATCAGATGACTGAGGCAACTTGCTTAATGACACACAGGCACATAGGTAGTGAATGACAGAGCTGAAGGTGGGTGGGTCCACACTGTGAAGAGTTAATATATTGGAAATGTTTCTATTTCCACAGTATAGTACCATGGAATTTTTCTGAATCCTCTTGGAGTTCTTCATGGCCATTTCTTCCAAGAGTTTCAAATGCAATGCAAGCCTATGACATGTGCCATTTCAGACAGGCAAAGTGCAGGGAGTAATAGGTTAACAGGTTTTTGACTAGTGTACAAGGCTAGGCTATTTGTTTTCCAATTGCAATGATGGGAGGGGCAGGGAAGCAAAATATGAGAATGGAGGACAAGAGGTGGCTATTCTGTAGACAGATATTGAATTACTACCTTCACACTAGGTTTTAATACATTTCCCTCCACTTTCAATGATACCTATTCACCCTGAATTTTGAAATACTTGAGGATTCTGCAAGGTAGGTAAATTCACCTATTCTGGACTATGACTTTAAAGCATTTTCTGGTGACAGACTCATTTTTTATTTACCTTCCAAAGATATATTAAAGTCTCTTTTTCCTTTATGATAATGTCCCTATTAGGCCTATTCTCATGTAGTTATTCATATAATCTCATTTTTTATCAGGGTCTCATGAGAGAGGGGAGATAAACACTTGGGCTCCAGCCACAAATTTGGAATAGAAGCTTTTTCCTATATTCATTTTTAAAGCAGGTAACGAAATATTGATTTTAAGAGACAATATGACAGCAATGAAGTGTGGCAGAACATGCTAACCCCAAATATACCCCTTTGGCACAGGGAGTATTATGTACTAAAGGAAATTAACAACACAGGTACAAGAAGGGCTCTCTGATCATCCCCTTCTTGTTCATGAAAACAAGAGATAAAACCTTCATATAAATGTCCTTTTTAAATGAGGAAGAGAGGAACCAACACTCTTATAATCAATGACATGAAGTTGAAATTGAGAAAACTATGTACAAATAGACCTTGTTCAAGTCAGTCTTATCTTTCTTTAGCCTTCCCATATATTTTAGTTACTTTTCCACAAATGCCTCTCTGTTCAACCTATAGAAGTATTTAGGTTCTGCCATTTCTTTGGGTCTTCTTGGAGTCTTATAAGGACTCCCATGCCTATAAAACTCACAGTAAATAAATACTTATTTCTCCTATTAACTCCTGTTAATTTGTCTTTTTTGTCAATTTCTCAGCCGAGCCAAAAACTCTAAAGAAGTAGAGGTAAAATTATTCCTCCTCTGCAGCATCCATCTGTTTTGTAGCTTATCAGTACTACATAGCATGTGGTTTGGGAAACACTGCATGCCTGCCCAGAGCTGTGGTTTTCTGTAGAGATCTCACCTTGTCACCATGTGAACCTTTCAATAGCAGGTAAGAGATGTTACTTTACTCTGTACCATATGGCCTTCAAAAATGTACACCTTGAAAAGTTTAAGGGTTTTGGTTAAATGGATGAAACTCACAGGTAGAGTAACAAAAACAGGTTTGGTAAATTGTAGAGAAACTTCACATTTCCCTATTATAGTTCTGCAAATAGCCATCATTTATTTCCTCCACTCAGTACTTGAGGCAGTGACTTTTCCCATGGTGACAAACAGGAAGATTACAGACTTTAAGATAGTATGTAACTAGTTACTTTTAAGTTGTGTGTCTGCAATAATTAACATCTTGATTATGTGGTTTTGAGATTTCTAAATACTCAAATACACATATTCTTGAATTTACCCTCAAAATACTCCCAGAAAGTAGGGCAAGTATTTTTTTTTAACTCCAACTCATAAATGAAAAGGTTGGTGCCTCTGCCAAGATTTAAAGTTAGTGGTAAATCTGAAATTAAAATAAAGTCTTCTGACTCCTGTGATGTAGGTTTTTACACTAATCTATACTTTTGTATAGTCTTTAGCTTGAATGGAAGATGGCTTTGGACAGTGTGTGTGTGTGTGTGTGTGTGTGTGTGTGTGTGTGTATACACACATTCATAAAATGGCAAGAGAGTCACTGATAAATCAGAAGGTTAGAGGAGAAATTCCAGGCTCAGTGGGTCCCTTCAAAACCATTAAAAGGAAGTCATAAGAACTACAGGAGATACCACTTCCCAGTTTCAAGGGTGCATGTAAAGAAAAAATTTCTTTCTTCTACCTAAACTCAGCACATAGCGTAAGCTAGCTTCTCTGCCCAACCTGCATTTCACCCTCCTTTGTTTTCTTACCATGGGGACTTTAGGAAAAGCTAGCACATCAACCACATGGTGAAGGCCTACTTCTTTTCTTCTGCCTGCCCCACCTATCTAGGATAAATTAACAGTAACAAAAACCTCTAGATGTCTTGGGCTCTTCAGGGGGAAATCATACAGGGATATCATGTAAGCACCGGTCAGGATGGACAATCATAATGTAACTGTCCCTGAGTTTTTTTTTCTAATTATCAGAGATTAGAGATTTTTTTATGTTTATTTATTTTTGAGAGAGAGAGAGAGAGAGAGAGAGAGAGAGAGAGAGAGACACATAGAGAAGGAGACACAGAATCCAAAGAGGGCTCCAGGCTCTAGCACGGAGCCTGATGCAGGGCTCAAACTCACAAGATGTGAGATCATGACCTGAGCTGAAGTCGGTCACTCAACCGACTGAGCCACCCAGATGCCCTTCACAGATTAGAGATTTTTGACTTGGCCTAAAGAAAGTGATGAGAGAAGAAAGTATATTAATGGTTCATGTATCTGAAAGAAGATACTTTTAGAGAAAAATCACCTTGCCTTTGCCATTTACTGGTAGGATAGGAGAGGACAAGACAAAGAGTAATGGATCAACTACTAATTGAGAAAAAAACAATTATTGTGCCTTTAAGTAATTTTCTGTACTTTAGTAGACAAGATAACTGAGTATGACAGAAAAAGAAACTAAAGGTTCTAGGGTGCATTATTTTAGGATGCAAAGGAAAAATAATTGTGTTATTTCAAGAACTGTGACAGGGAAGTGAGAAGGTGGTTAAGAAAAAACATATCTTTTAACTTTCAAACACATATGGAGCCATGATGATTTATTCGATATAGGTACATTCTTTATATTCAGTAGAAAACATACATACATACATACATACATACATAAAATTAGAAAATTAAAAAACCTCTCTCCTGGTCATTAACTGAAAATGCTATTTAGAGAACAAGTTTCCTGGGAACCAGTGAATTCATTTATATCACATTTTAAGATTAACTTTTAAAAGTTTAACAACAAAAGGACTTAGAAATGCAATCATGATTCATACAGTCATTTTTAGAGGAACTTTTGCTTTGAACACTGTGTGCCTAACAGAGTGCCAGATCTAAGAGAGGACTAGAGGAGAAGAGGACACACAAATATATGTTCACACCTAAGATGTCAAAAGCTGCATTATTGAACACCTTGCTATTGTCTTTAGAAGAGAAACCAAGCACCTACAGTCTTGGTTAAGCCTCAGCAGACATAACCAAAGCAAATTTGAACATATGGAACATACACTTCCTAACTAGCACAGCTTCCCTACATTCTCTCTATCTTATCCCTCTTTCAAGCTCAGGTTTTACCACCTTTGTAAAGATACCCCTTATTACTAAGTCTTACCTGCTCTCTGCCCTCCATTCCCCCATCTGGATGGATACTATTTGTTTAGAACATTCACTTGGCAGTTAAACATATCCCTATATTGTGATGTTACTTTTCTTGAAAATGTTTTAAGTCTTTAAATCTAAATTTCTTATTTTGATTCTGTCCCTCCTTTTCCAGGGAGACCATCAGCCCTTTACAATCAAAACTAATTTCTGATTATATGTATAAGTTACTATTATCTGTATTCTGTCTTAATTTTATTCCTATAAATGTGGAATTTTATTCAGTAAACACATTTTTATTTGAAAAAATAGACTATGAGAGAGTATATCAACAATGTAATAAATTATTCAGTAACAGCTCAGAAAAGAGAGAAATCAATATGCACAAAAGTTGTTTGGGAAATCTTCAGGGAAAACTTAGTAGTAGAACTGGGCCCTGAAAGATGGAAAAACGTGGAGAGAAAAAACGCACATTAAATGAGGCATCTTAAGTAACCTAACCCCCATGCAATCCAAATGCAGCATGTACTTGAGGCAGTGCTGCCTAAAGAAATCAACTGTCTGCCTCCCAAGGTCACCTCATGAATAATTGTTAGATTGTTCAATATGATATGAGATTTAGGGATCCAATAATTTGCTAGTGAAATCATGAATACTATCATGAGCTCTGAGCCTAAGATACACTGGGCTATAAAACTGAACTCAGAATCACCAGTATGCTACAGTGCCTTTCATCTGTAGTCCAGAGTTGTCCTATAGTGAAGATTTGCTTCCTTATTTACAATTTGTGTTTTTTGAGTGATATTTAATGATGGAATATTATTATAAAATTTATCAGGATCCTGATAAGAAATGAATGGCACCATTAGCTGGAATTTGACAATCTTGCTACATTTCTTTTTCTCCAAATTTTGCTCTAGAATATGCTTTCCTTCATTGGTCCAAAGCATGATATTCACAATCAAAAAGACTACTATGGTGAAATAATACTAGGAAATTCCCCAAACTGCCTAGGCTCAAGGCCTAATATGAGTAAGGCAATGTGACTAGCCTTTCAAAAGTTTTTAACATTCTTAGAACACTCTAACCTGAGAGGACTGAACTCTATTGCTACAAGAGGTCCTAGAAATGTATTTTCTTTAGTTAAGTATTACCTGAAGTTATTTAAGACACTTTTCAATGCAAGTATAGTCTATGGTTTCCAGCCCAGCATGTTCATTGCTTAGAAGTTGCCCTTCCAGCCTAATAACAAATAAAAAGCTAGGAAAACTTAAAAATTAACTCTTCTTCATAGGTCTATCAGAGAAGTGAGGTCACAGAGCAAACCACTGACACAAAAACAGAAGGTACAGACTGGTAACTATAGAGAATTACCATTTACTGGGGAAGAAACCAAGGAACAGATACCTTTGGGAACCAGTACTGGAGTAGGGAAATCTCAACTGTAATTAAGGAATTTCTACAAGCTTACTATGGACAAGTCTCTAGGCTATGTGTTCCAGGTCCCTTGGATATTAACACACACTCTGACCAGAATGGAGAAGCCTTCTTTTGATCTTTCCTAAAGGTGTTTAGATAATAGTAGAGATAACACAGTTTCTCCTCCGGCACTGTGGTGCGTGATGGCACCGAAAGGTCTGTTAAATGTTAAACCCTTTGACCCCACCGCTATGACCATCCCCCTCACTCTGCAGCAACTACTCAACTTGATGGACAAGTTTGCAATGATGTAGCACCCAGATCAGCAGCAGCCCAATTCCCACCCCCATCAATATGTTATCCTGTATAAACCTCTGTCTTAACGCTATGGAGTTGCCTGCTTCCTTTTCTGGTATCAAAGTGCCTTCTCAGTTTTGGGGATACTTTACTGTCCCTCTACCTTCTAACAGGAAGAATGTTAGAATTACAAAATCAGGATTTTTTTAATGATTAATATGGTAAGTATTTCAGTGGAGCAAGTATACAACATGTAAGAACAGATGAACAACATAGCAGAGATGGATATTGTAAGAAATAATCAAAAAGAAAGGATAACAATAAAAAACACTAAAACAGAAATGAAGAATCCCTTTGATGGATTCATTAGCAGACTTAACATGGCTGAGACAAAAATCACTGAGCTTGAAAATTTAATAGAAACTTCCAAAACTGGAAAAGCCAAAAGCAAAACATCTAGAAATTTTACAAGTACAGAATTTCCACAACTATGGAACAACTATAAAAGGTGTGACATCTGCACAATGGCAATTATCACTTGGGCAGTTATCCCTCCAAAGCAGCTCAGGCTGAGACACACCTTGCAAGTGGACCTGACAGGCAACAGTGGCACTCCAAAATAACTCCTGCCCTAAGGAAAGGGGAAGATAAACACATACACCAATTCAATGGCAACCCCAGAAGATGGACTGGGGCAGGCATCTTCTAGTTTGACCACAGGACCTGCCTACCAATGAAAACCTTTCAAGGGATAACCCAGGCAGAGTGCCCTGCAGATGGGTCTAACTACAGCTGCAGCCAACAGGCTGAAGGGAGGCATCTGGTCTGACTTACACCATACAGTTACAAGCCCACTGGGCTCCAGACTGACTCCTTAAGAGCACAGAGATCTGACCCTGCTCAGTGAGCTCACAAAGTGGGCCATGACTGAACTAAAGGCAAATATACCTCAGCCACCACAGCAGGACACACATAAATTACATAGGAAACCCCTGAAGCACCTAGTGCTAGTGAAAAGGGGATATTGTGCTACAGGGCACCACAGGACCCCCTCTTTATATCATTACTACTTTTAAGGTAAGGAGACCTAGCTGACTTTGCTAATATAGGGAGACACAGAGTTATACAAAAATGAAGACACAGAGAAATGTGTTCCAAATAAAAGGACAAAAATCAAAGGAGAAGAGCTGAATGAAATGATTATAAGCAATATGTCTGATAAACTCAAAGTAACAAACTCACAGGACTTGAGAAAAGAATGGAAGATCTCACTGACTTTTAACAAAGATAAACACTTAAAAAACACATTCAGATGAAAAACAAACTCAATAACTTAAATTAAAAACACACTAGAGAGAATCAATAGCAGATAAGTAGAGACAGAAGAATGAATTATCAAGCTGAAAGACAGTAATAGAAAGCAAATTGAGAAGCAAAATAAATAAATGAGTTAGTTAATTAATAATAAATGAGAACAGGGTAAGAGAACGCAGCTGTATCATCAAGCATAGTAACACTTTCATTATACGAATCCTAGAAGAACAAGAAGGAGAAGAAAACACATTTGAAGAAATAATCACTGCAAACTGCCCTAATCTGGGGAAGGAAAGAGGTATCTACATTTAGAAATCACAGAGAGCCACCAACAAAATAAACCCAAGGATGCCCACCAAGACACAAAATAATTTAAGTGGCAAAAAGTAGTGATAGAGAATTTTAAAAAGCAGGAAAAGAAAGCAGTTACAAACAAGGCAAACCCCTCATCAACCGATTTTTCAGTAGATATTTTTCAGACCACAAGTAAGTGGCAGGATATATTCAAAGTGCTGAAAGGATAAAACCTCCAACCAAGAATATTCTACCCAGCAAGGTCCTAATTCAGAAAAGAAGTTCAAGATTTTGTCAGACAGATCAAAGTTAAACAAGTTCATCACCATTAAACCAGCTTCATCAAAAACAAAACAAAAACAAACAAACAAGTTAAAAGAAATTCCTGAATGTAAAGAAAAGGCTATAATCAGGAGTAAGAAAATTAGCAAAGAAAAACATTTCAAAGGTACATGCAAAAATAGAAGTAGTAGATTAATCACTTATAAAACCGTAACAGAAATTAAATCATAAAAGCTGTGAAATAAATTTTATCTATAAAAATCAGTCATGGGATTCACAAAATAAAATAGAAAATCATGTACGTAAAATGTGGTAGGGGGACTGTTGTGCTTTTAGCATGGATTCAAACTCAAGTGACCATCAACTTAATATAGACTACTATATGCATAAGGTGTTATATGTGAACCTCTAGGTCTAAACCACACATCAAAAATCTGTAATAAATACACTAAGAATAGAGAGAAAGGAATCCAAGTCTATCACTAAAGAATGTCATCAAACCGGGGTGCCTGGGTGGCTCAGTCAGTTCAGTATCTGACTCCTGGTTTCGTCTCAGGTCATGATCTCACTGTTCATGGGTTCAAGCCCCACATTAGATTGTTTGTTGCCAGCACACAGTCTACTTGGAATTCTCTCTTTTTATGTCCCTCTCTGGCTCCTGCTCTCTCTCAAAATAAAATAAATTAAAAAAAATATTTGTAATAAAATTTTTTAAAAAAGCATCAAACCACATGGGAAGAGAACAAGTTAAAGGAACAGAACTATGAAAAAACCTGCCATACAATTAACAAAATGGCTATCAGTACAGACTTATCAATAATTACTTTTAATGTGAATGGACTAAATGCTCAAAATATGTAGTTGGAATATGGATTCCAATATAAAGTTGGAAAATGGATAAAAAATCAAGACCTATCTATATGTTACCTACAAAAGCCTCACTTCAAACCTAAATACACATACATTTCAAAGTGAAGAGAAGGAAATACACTTATGCAAATGGAAGGGAAAGAAAGCTGGAGTAGCAATATTTTTATCAGAAAAAAAGACTTTATAAAACAAAGACTATAATACGAGACAAAGGAGGACACTACATAATAAATATATAAACGATATAAAACAAGATATAATTGTAAATATTTCACACCCAACATAAAAGCACACACATAAATCAACTATTAATACACATGAAGGAAGAAAATGATGGTAACTCACTAACAGTAGGAACTTTAACATACCATTTACATCAATAGATAGAACATCCACACAGAAAATCAATAAGAAAACCATAGCTTTGAATGATATATTGAACCAGATGGACCACACAGATATATATATATATAGCATTCCATTCAAACCCAGCAGAATTCACATTCTTTTCAAGTACACATGGAACATTCTCTAGAATAGATCACACTGTAGGCCACAAAACATCTAAATTCAAAAAGATTAAAATCATATCATGCATCTTCTGATCCATAAAGGTACGAAACTAGAAATCCCAAGAAAAACATGGCAAGAACAAATACACGGAGTCTACATCACATGTGACTAAACACTGAATGGGTCAACCAAAACACTGAAGAGGAAATGAAAACCTACATGGAGACAAATGAAAATGAAAACACAATGATCCCAAAATCTTGAGGATGCAACACAAACTGTCTTAAGAAGAAAGATTATAGCAATACAGACCCACCTCAATAAACAAGAAAAAGTTCAAACAACTAAATTTACACCTGAAGGTGTTAGAAAATGATCAAACAAAGCCCAAGTCCAGTAGAAGGGGGGAAATATTAGAGATTAGAGAAGAAATAAATCAAACACTAAAACAAATGAGAATAGATAGATGAAACCAAGAACTTGTTCCTTGAAAAGAACAAAATTTTTTAAATATAATTTATTGTCAAATTGACTAACATACAGTGTGTAAAGTGTGCTCTTGGTTTTTAGGGTAGATTCCCATGGTTTATCGCTTACATGCGACACCCAGTGCATCCTAACAAGTGACCTCCTCAATGTCCATCATCCTTTTTTCCCCTTCTCCCCACCCCCCCATGCACCCTCAGCTTGTTCTCTGCATTTAAGAGTCTCTTAAAGTTTGCCTCCCTCCCTCTTTGTTAGTTACAAACAGTAAACCAATGCAATAGAATGGAGAACCCAGAACAGGACTCATAAATGTATGGCGAACTAATCTTTGACAAAGCAGGAAAGAGTATCCAATGGAAAGAAGACAGTCTTTTTAGCAAATTGTGCTGGGAGAACTGGACAGCAACATGCAGAAGAATGAAAGTAGACCACTTTCTTACACCATACACAAAAAATAAACTCAAAAAAGGATCAAGGACCTGAATGTGAGACAGGAAATCATCAAAAAACCCTAGAGGAGAAAGCAAGCAACAACCTCTTTGACCTCAGCTGCAGCAATTTCTTACTCAACACATCTCCAAAGTCAAGGGAATTAAAAGCAAAAAATGAACTATCGGGACCTCATGAAGATAAAAAGCTTCTGCACTGCCAAGGAAACAATCAACAAAACTAAAAGGCAACCAATGGAATGGGAAAAGATATTTGTAAATGACTTATCAGATAAAGGGTTAGTATCCAAAATCTATGAAGAACTTACCAAACTCAACACCCAAAAACAAATAATCCAGTGAAGAAATGGTAAGGAGACATGAATAGACACTTTTCCAAAGAAGACATCCAGATAAAAAGAACAAAATTAATAAACCTTTAGCCAAATCCAAAAAAGAGAGAAAACAAACCCAAAGAAAATCACAAATGGAGAGAAACAGAAACCAATATTACAGAAATGAAAAAGATTATAATAGAGTATCATGAAAAACTATATACAAACAAGTTGGACAACCTAAAAGAAACTGATAAATTCATAGAGACCTATAACCTACCCAAAGTGAATCAGGAAAAATAGAACATTTGAATAGATCAATTATTGATTCAACTTCATTGCTAATAATCAAAAAACTTTCAACAAACCAAAGTCTAGGATTAGATAGCTTCACAAATGCATTCTATTCAACATTTAAAGAGTTAATATACCTATTCTTCTCAAACTATCCAAAAAAAAAAAAAATAGTAGAGGAAGGAAAACTTCCAAATCATGGTCTGAGGCCAGCAATACTCTGATACCAAAACAAGATATAAAAGAGAACTAGAGGCCAGTATTTCGGATGAACAAAGATGCAAAAATCTTCAACAAAATATTTGCAAACCCAATCCAACAATACATTTTTTATAATTCACCTCATGAAGAGGGATTTATTCCTAGGACGCAAGGGTGGTTCATTATTTGTTAATCAATCAACATGATACAATACATCAAGAACAGAAAGGATAAAAATCATACAATCATTTCAATAGATGCAGAAAAAGCATTTGACAAAGTACAATATCCATTCATGATAACAACAACAACCGAAAAAACCTCAACAAAGTAGGTTTAGAGGGAACATTCCTCAACATAATAAAGGCCATCTACAAAAAACCCACAGCTAACTTTGTACTCAATTGTGAAAAACTGCAAGCTTTCCCCGCTAAGATCAGAAATAAGACAAGGATGTCTGCTTTCATCATTTTTATTCAGTATAGCACTGCAAGTCCTAGCCATAGCAATCAACCAAGAAAAAGGAATAAAATCATCCAAACTGGGAAGGAGAAGTAAAACTTTCATTATTTGTGGATGACAGGATACCACATATACAAAGCCCTAAAGACGCCACAAAAAATCTACTAGAACTGATAAATGAATGTCTCTCTCTGCCCCTAACTCACTCACATTCTGGCTCTCTCTCAAAAATAAATAAACATTTAAAAAAAATTTTAAATAGATTAAGAGGATAAATAGTACATCTCAGTGAACATTTAGAAACATATAGAATTGTTCAATTATATCGTACACCTTAAACTAATATAATACTGTATGTTAATTATACTCAAATGAACTTTTAATCATAACGCATAAAAATAAAATGAAAAATAAAACGAAAATAAAACCACAAAATGCCTAAAAAGTGTGGAAAAACAAAAATACAAATCAAGAATAAAGGAAACTAACAAAACTGTAATAAGGGGGATTATAATTCAACTATATTAGCGATCAGTTTAAATTAATAATTGATATGTATCAAATAAATGAGAGACTGTCAAAATGGATCAAAAACCAAGATCCAATTATTTATTGTCTGTAAGACATCCATTTTAAATATAAGGACACATTTAGATTAAAAGTAAACAATAGAGAAAGATATGTAATTCTAAAATCAGTCTAAAGAAAGCCTAAGTGGCTTTATTAATTTCAGATAGAGCCAACCAAGATCCAAGAATGTCATCAAGAACAAATAGAGACATTACATAATAAAGGCATCAATTCTCCAAGAAAACATGATAAACCTTAATCTTATATCCTATCAAAATATGTGAGACAAAAACTGATAGAACAAGGAGAAATAGATGAATCTATTAGAGCCCTCAACACACTTCTATCAAATATAGACAGATCCATAAGGCAGAAAATCACTAAGAATAGAGTAGAAGTCAACAGCACCATCAGTCAACTGGATATAATTGTTACCTATGGAATACTTCATTCAACAGCAACATAATACACATTCTTCTCAAGCTCACAGAGAACATTCATCACGATAGACCATGTTGCAGGTCATAAAACACAACAAATATAAAAGAGGAAATGTCTTCAATGAGTGTTGTCAAATCACAATAGAATTAAATTAAAAATCCACAACAGAGAGATATGTGGAAAATTCCCAATTATATGGACATTAAACAACACAATACTAAACACATGGATTAAAGAAAACACCTGAAGGAAAATGTATAAATATTTTCAAAACAAAAATAAAAATACAACTTATAAAATTTGTGGTATGCACTAAAAGCAATGTTTAGAAAGAAATTTACACCACTGAATTCATTTACTAGAAATGAAACCTCTTTTAGAAAATCATCTAGGCTTTTATCTCAGAAAACCAAACAAAGATCAAATAAAATCCAGCATAAGCAGAAAAAATAAAAAAAGCAAAAATCAATTTGTAATCTAATCAATAAAGAATATCAGTGAATACCAAAGGATAGTTCTTTGAAAATAACAATAAATTGATAAGCCTCTAGCCAGAGTAAGAAGAGAGAGAAAAGCTAACCTTCGAAATCAAAAAGGGGGTATCACTACTAATACTGTGAACATTGAAAGTATAATAAATAATGATATTGAGTCTGCCTACAAAACCTGGTAACCTAGACGGTATGGATCAATTCCTTGAAGAGAAAATCTGTTACTACTTCCACAAAAGTAAGTTCCAAATCTGAATGGCCTTTATCTTATAAAGAAATAAAATCAGTAATCAGTAACTTTCCTATATAGGCAACACCAGGTCCAGATAATTTCGCTTGAACACTTGAATTCGACCCAACTTTTAAGAAAAAAATTGTACCAATTCTCTTTCAGAAGATAGCAGAAGGAATCCTTCCTAACTCGTTCTACAAGGCCAGCATTACCCTAATTTCAAAGGCAGTCAAAGACATTCCAATCAAAGAAAAACAGACCAGTATCTATAATGAATATATATAGAAAAAAAGTCAGAAGAATGTTACCAAAGAGAATTCAACAATGTATAAAAACAATTCTACACCACTACCACATGGGATTTATTCCAGGTATTTAAGATTGCTTGAATAAACAACAACAACAACAACAACAACAACAACAACAACAACAACAACAACGTAATCTATCCCATTAACAGCCTCAGGTAGAAAAATCATATATTATAAATATATACAGAAAAAGCATTTAACAAAATCCAACACCTACTCATGGTAAAAACTCTCAACAAACTAGGAAGAGAGGGTAACCCCCTCAACTTGATGAGGTTAATTTACAACAAAAACAAAACAAAAACCTACAGCTAGTATCATACTAAGTGGTGAGAAACCAGACATTACCACAGTGATCAGGAACCAGGCAAGGATGTTCCCTCTCACTCTCCCTTTCCAATATTGTACTGAAAGTGGTAGCTAATGTAATAAGACAACGAAGTGAAATAAAAGATACATATTTTGAGAAGGAATAAAACTGTCAGTATTTACAGATTAGATGATTGTCAAAGTAAACAATATGAAAGAATCAAATATCTGCAACTAATAATTATAGCAAGGTTTCATTATACATGGTTAATACACAGATGTCAGTTATTTTCCTACCTATCAGCAAAAAACAAGCAGAATTGAATTTGAAATTAAAAACATTACCACTTACATTATTGCTCCCAAAATAAAATATTTAGGTGAAAATTTATGTATGAAATATGTATGATGTGAAAGGTATCACATGTTCATGGATATCCAGGTTCATGGATATGTAGACTCACAATACATTGCCAGTATATTTGTTTCAATTTGATTCCAGGTTCAATGTAATCCCAATGAAAACCATAGCAAATTATTCTGTGGATATTGACAAAGTGATTCTCGAGTTTATATGCAGAGGCAAAAAAAAAACCCAAGGAGAGTCAATTTATTACTAATGAGAAGAACAAAAGTGGAGGAGTAAGGCCATCTTACTTTAAGAATTACTATCAAGAAACAAGGGCCCTGAATGATACATTGTGTCAGATGGACTTGACAGATATATATAGAACTCTGCATTCCAAAGCAACAGAATATACTTTCTTCTTGAGTCCACATGGAACATTCTCCAAGACATATCACATACTGGGTCACAAAACAGCCCTTCATAAGTATAAAAGAATTGAGATCATACCATGCATACTTTCAGACCACAATGCTATGAAACTTAAAATCAACCACAGGAAAAAGCCTGGAAAACCTCCAAAAGCATGGAGGTTAAAGAAGACCCTACTAAAGAATGAATGGGTCAACCTGGCAATTAGAGAAGAAATTTAAAAATATATGGAAACAAATGGAAATGAAAATGAAAGTACAACAATCCAAATGCTTTGGGATGCAGCGAAGGCAGTCCTGAGAGGAAAATACATTGCAACCCAGGCCTATCTCAAGAAACAAGAAAAATCCCAGGTACAAAATCTAACAGCACACCTAAAAGAAATAGAAGCAGAACAGCAAAGACGCCCCAAACCTAGCAGAAGAAGAAATAAAGATCAGAGCAGAAATAAACAATATAGAATCTAAAAAAACAAACAAAAAAAAAAAACTGTAGAGCAGATCAATGAAACCAAGAGTTGGTTTTTTGAAACATAAACAAAATTGATAAACCTCTAGCCAGGCTTCTCAAAAAGAAAAGGGAGAGGACCCAAATAGATAAAATCATAAATGAAAATCAAATTATTACAACCAATCTCTCAGAAATATAAACAATTATCAGGGAATACTATGAAAAATTATATTCCAATAAACTGGACAACCTGGAAGAAATGAGCAAATTCCTAAGCACCCATGCACTTCCACAACTCAAACAGGAAAAAATAGAAAACCTGAACAGACCCATAACCAGCAAAGAAACTGAATAAGTTATCAAAAATCTCCCAATAAATAAGAGCCCAGACCAGATGGCTTCCCAGGGGAATTCTACCAGACATTTAAAGAAGAGGTAATACCTATCCTTCTCAAGCTGTTCCAAAAAATATAAAGGGAAAGAAAACTTCCAGACTCATTCCATGAAGCCAGTATTACTTTGATTCCTAAACCAGACAGAGACCCAGCAAAAAAAAGAGAACTACAGGCCCATATCCCTGATGAATATGGATGCAAAAATTCTCCGGGTGCCTGGGTGGCTCAGTCGGTTGAGTGACCAACTTCGGCTCAGGTCATGATCTCACGGTTTGTGAGTTCAAGCCCCGCGTCGGGCTCTGTGCGGACAGTTTGGAGCCTGGAGCCTGCTTCCGATTCTGGGTCTCCATCTCTCTCTGCCCCTCCCCCTCTCATGCTCTGTCTCTCTCTGTCTCAGAAATAAATAAACATTAAAAAGAATTTTTAAAAAAAATTCTCAATATGATACTAGGAAATTGAATTCAACAGCATATAAAAAGAATTATTCACCATGATCAAGTGGGATTCATTCCTGGGCTGCAGGCCTGGTTCAACATTCGCAAATCAATCAATGTGATACATCACATTAATAAAAGAAAAGATAAGAACCATATGATCCTGTCAATCGATGCAGAAAAAGCATATGACAAAATTCAGCATCTTTCTTAATAAAACCCTCAAGAAAGTCGGGATAGAAGGAACATACTTAAACATCATAAAATCCATTTATGAAAGGCCCACAGCTAATATCATCCTCAATTCAGAAAAACTGACAGCTTTCCCCCTGAGATCAGGAACATGAGAGGGATGTCCACTCTCACTGCTGTTGTTTAACAGTGTTGGAAGTACTAGCGTCAGCAATCAGACAACAAAAGAAAATCAAAGGCATCAAAATTAGCAAAGATGAAGTTAAGCTTTCACTTTTTGCAGATGACAGGATATTATACATGGAAAACCCGGTAGACTCCACCAAAAGTCTGCTAGAACTGAAACACAAATTCAGCAAAGTCTCAGGATACAAAACCAATGTACAGAAATCAGTTGCATTCTTATACACTAATAATGAAGCAACAGAAAGACAAACTGATCCCATTCACAATTGCACCAAGAAGCATAAAATACCTAGGAATAAACCTAACCAAAGATGTAAAAGATCTGTATGCTGAAAACTATAGAAAGCTTATGAAGGAAATTGAAGAAGATATAAAGAAATGGAAAAACATTCTGTGCTCATGGATTGGAAGAATAAATATTATCAAAATGTCAATACTACCCAAAGCTATCTACACATTCAATGCAATCCCAATCAAAATTGCACCAGCATTCTTCTCGAAGCTAGAACAAGCAATCCTAAAATTTGTATGGAACCACAAAAGAACCTGAATAGCCAAAGTAATTTTGAAGAAGAAGACCAAAGCGGGAGGCATCACAATCCCAGACTTTAGCCTCTACTACAAAGCTGTAATCATCAAGACAGCATGGTATTGGCATAAAACAGACACATAGACCAATGGAATGAATAAAAACCCCAGAACTAGACCCACAAACGTATGGCCAACTCATCTTTGACAAAGCAGGAAAGAACATCCAATGGAAAAAAGACAGTCTCTTTAACAAATGGTGCTGGGAGAACTGGACAGCAACATGCAGAAGGATAAAACTGGACCACTTTCTTACACCATTCACAAAAAATAAGCTCAAAATGGATCAAGGACCTGAATGTGAGACAGGAAACCATCAAAACCCTAGAAGAGAAAGTAGGAAAAGACCTCTCTAACCTCAGCCACAGCAATTTCTTACTTGATACATCCCCAAAGGCAAGGGAATTAAAAGCAAAAATGAACTACTTGGACCTCATCAAGATAAAAAGCTTCTGCACTGCCAAGGGAACAACCAACAAAACTAAAAGGCAACCAACAGAATGGGAAAGGATATTTGCAAATGACATATCGGACAAAGGGCTAGTATCCAAAATCTATAAAGAGCTCACCAAACTCCACACCTGAAAAACAAATAATCCAGTGAAGAAATGGGCAGAAAATATGAATGGACACTTCTCTAAAGAAGACATTCAGATGGCCAACAGGGACATGAAAAGATCCTCAACGTTGCTCATCAGGGAAATTCAAATCAAAACCACACTCAGATATCACCTCAAGCAAGTCAGAGTGGCCAAAATGAACAAATCAGGAGACTACAGATGCTGGAGAGGATGTGGAGAAACGGGAACCCTCTTGCACTGTTGGTGGGAATGCAAACTAGTGCAGCCACTCTGGAAAACAGTGTGGAGGTTCTTCAAAAAATTAAAAATAGATCTACCCTATGACCCAGCAACAGCACTGCTAGGAATTCATCCAAGGGATACAGGAGTGCTGATGCATAGGGGCACTTGTACCCCAATCTTTACAACAGCACTCTCAACAATAGCCAAATTGTGGAAAGAGCCTAAATGTCCATCGACTGATGAGTGGATAAAGAAATTGTGGTTTATATACACAATGGAATACTACGTGGCAATGAGAAAGAATGAAATATGGCCTTTTGTAGCAATGTGGATGCAACTGGAGAGTGTTATGCTAAGTGAAATAAGTCATACAGAGAAAGACAGATACCATATGTTTTCACTCTTATGTGGATCCTGAGAAGCTTAACAGAAAACCATGGGGGAGGGGAAGGGAAAAAAAAAGGTTAGAGAGGGAGGGAGCCAAAACATAAGAGACTCTTAAAAACTGAGAACAAACTGAGGGTTGATGGGGGTGGGAGGGAGGGGAGGGTGGGTGATGGGTATTGAGGAGGGCACCTGTTGGAAGGAACACTGGGTGTTGTATGGAAACCAATTTGACAATAAATTTCATATTAAAAAAAAACAATTACTATACAACTGTAGTGACCAAAACAGTATGGCACTGGCCAAACAATAAATAGATGAATGGAACAGAATAAAGAGATCAGAAATAGACCCACATAGTCAACTAATCTTTGATAAAGAAGAAAAAGCAACACAGTGAAACAAAGATAGTCTTTTAACAAATAGTGTTCAGAGCAGTGGACATTTATATGCAAAAAGAAAAAAAAACAAACCTCAACATAGATCTTAACACATGTCACTAAAAATCAACTCAACGTAAGTCAGGGACCTAAATGTAAAATGTCAAAATATAAAACTCCTAGAAGATAAAGGAGAGAATCTAGATGACTTTGGGTAAGACAATAACAGTTTAACATTTTCGATATACACCAAAATCATTATTCATAAAAGGAATAACTAAGTGATAAACTAGACTTCAAACTAAAAGTGTATACTCTGTTGAAGACAATGTGAAGAGTTTCAGAGAAGGCAAGGAGTGGAATAAAATGTTTGCAAAAGACAATTATCAAGTAACTGTAAACCAAAGTTTTAAAGAACATGTTAGGGGTGCCTGAGTGGCTTGGTCCGTTGTGTCCAGCTCAATTTTGGCTGAGGTCATGATCTTACAGTGAGTTCAAGACCCTGTACTGAAAGAGATTGCTTGGAGTTCTCTTCTTCTCCCTCTCCCTCTCTCTCTCTCTCTTTCTCTGTCTGCCCCTCCCCTGCTCACGTTCTCTCTCCCTCTCAAAATAAATAAACTTAAAAAAAAACCAAATAATCATTTAAATTCAACAGACCTTAACAACCACCTCAACCACAGGTAATATACAGCTGGTAAATAAGTGTAAGAAAAGATGCTTCACATCAAATATCAGAAAAGTGCAAATTTAAACAACAGGTTATCAGTACACATCTATTAGAAAGGTCAAAATCCACAGCACCAACACCAAATGCTGGTGAGAATGTGGACTAACAGGAACTCTCATTCATTATTGGTAAGAATGCAAAATGATGCAGTCATTTTGGAAAACAAATTGGCTGTCCTTTTATGAAAGTAAACACTGTTACCATAAGGTCCAGCAATTATGCTCCTTGGTATTTACCCAAAACAGCTAAAAACTTGTGTCCACACCAATGATCATAGCAGCTTTATTCATAATTGCCAAAACTTGAAAGCCACCAAAATGTCCTCAAGTCAATTAATGGATAAACTAACTGTGGCACATCCTAAGTATTATTCACCACTAAAAAGTAATGAGTTATCAAACCACAAAAAAAAAAAAAACATGAAGGAACCTTAAATTCTTATTACTAAGTGAAAGAAGCCAATCTGAAAAGATTACCTCTTCTATGGTTCTATGCAACATTCTAGAAAAGGTAAAATTATGGAGACAACAAAAAGATGAGTAGGTGCCAGGAGTTAGGAGGTAGGGATGAATGAATAGACAGAGCTCAGAGGATTTTTACAGCAGTAATAATAAAACCATAATGGTAGATATGTGTCCAATAAATTTGTCTAGGTCAGAAAGATGGCCAAATAAGATGCCCCTTATTTATATTCCCTGCATAACCACAGTAATTGGCCATTCATTCATGGAGAAAAATGCTTTTATGAGAGTTTGGGGATTCAGGTAAGAGATCGTAAAACCCTGGTGCAGTCCAAGATGAAGAAGAGCCATTTTGAGAAAGCAGGTGCTTTCTGTTGCCACCCACAATGTTCCCCTTGTATAGCTTACACATCGTACAGCTTACACTTATGCAATCATATGCCCATTTTATCTTAACAAACCTAAAAAAGTAAGTTTGTCCAAAACCACAGGGTGTACAACATCCAGAGTGAACTGTCAACTATGATTGTAAACTATGTAATTGTGATGATAATGGTGGGTCAATGTATGTTCATCAATTCTAACAAACCTTTAACTCTGGTACCAATGTTGATACTGGGGGAGGCTGTATGTGTGTAGAGACAGGAGGTATATGGGAAATATCTATACCTTCTCAGCTTTCTTGAATTGGAATCTCTTGGGATACTTAAAACAATTTAGATAATGAGTTCTAAGACCTCCTGGATCTGATCCTTGAGTGATAAGCCCAATAATTTGCATTTTAATCAGTTTTTCTTGTAATTCCCAAGGACACTAATGTTCTCTTAGATGTCAGCATGTCTTTTGCCTTTATGTCTGTACTGAAATGAAAACTTCTCAAAGCTATCTTCTTGGAGTACCTTCCGTGAAGTTATAGTCTCCTTATCCCCACATCCTGCATTTCCTATCTACCTTCTCTTTTTTTAATCTCTGGAAGTGACCACTATTTTAAACACTCTATTACACATTTATTGGCTTATTTGCCCCCTCCCAATCTACTTCTCAACAACTAGAACGTAAACTCAATGAGCACAAGTTTGGTGGGTTTTTTTGTTTTGTTTTGTTTTGTTTTGTTCTGTTGTAATACATCTTATTTACTGCTGAATGCCCTATACCTAGTTAAGCCTTTGAATATTATAGTGCTCAATAAATACTCCTTAAATATATGATTGACTCCACCAAGGATTTTAAATTCATATGATTAAAAAATACTCTTTCATCTCTTTTTCCTTCAAAAAACAATCTCTCTACTTCTCCCCTAATCCCAAAATGTGTAATTTTGGTCTATATGTGAAAGTTTCTTGGAAATGTTTTGTTCTTCTTACCATAATCCAGCAGCTTCTGCACTCTCTATCATTATCATCTTTGTGTATTTCTTTGATGTCAAACTTTGGGGTCAAAGATTACATAAGATGGAAAGTAAAGGAGGAAAAAAAAACAAGTGTCAGCCTTAATGGTAGCAATAAATAATGTTTTGTTAAAAGCTGCCTAAGAATAGATGGCACAGTCTGCGTAGGTGTATGTAAATGATATGCAAATAAGGATCTAATTTTAATGCAAATGTATGTGTGGTCCTCCAAACTATTTCATGCACCTGGACAGAACCCCTAGGAAAATTCTAGTGGAGAGAAATGTACTCTCAGGATCATTTTAATGACTGGGTGCATTGGAGAGCAGAGGGTATCACACCTGGCATGCATTTAAGGTCTGTTGGTTAGGTGCTAAAACAAGGTCTTATATATGGAATATTGCTTTGAAGCATTGCTGAAATACCCATTAGAATTGCATACACCTTAACTTACCCATTCTGGAAGTGAGAATGACAATGCTTTGCCCCAGGCTATCGAGAAGTGTTGTCAGTTAAACTGTTTAAAGCAGTCATATGTAAAAATTTTGGGACCAGAGGTATCCATAAATATAAATTATCTCTACTCAGTGCTATGATCACATTTCATTAGAAACACAATCCAGCCTGTCTAGGTAATTTGCATGCTACTAGTAACAGTTCTGTGAAATGGAGAAAAATTGTTGGACAAAATTTATTGTGGAGTTAAGTTTGCCACTGTATTAAGATCTTAAACATAGGGATCCTGAGATCAAGCCCCACTTTGGGCTCTGTGCTGGCAGTGCAGAGCCTGCTTAGGATTCTCTCTATCCCTCTCTGTCCCTTCCCCACTCATGCTCTCTCTCAAAATAAACAAACATGAAAAAGAAAAAGAGACCTTAAACATAAACAAAGTTGATTGTAGAAACAAGGTCCAAGAAAATGTCTCAGTTCAAAGATCATCACCAGGAGGCAAAAAGATCAAACACCATTTTGTCTTATGACAGCCCTGCATGATTTGTCCATTTCAGAGAGAAACAGTTAATCATGAAAAATAATACCACCTTATATTTCTATAGATTCTTATTATTATTATCATCAAGGCTCTTCTAATTCTATTATCTCCCTTGATTTTAGTAACAAGTAGGATGCGTTCCATTACAAAAACTTTTAAGATTTTTAAGAAGTAAATCAGATACTTTTTTCTGGCACTATGAGTAACTGGGTGCTATAAGGACCTTCCTGCAGCAAGAGACTAGGCATTGTATAGCATACATATTTTGTGTTATCAGTGGTCTAACAAGAGTAACTCTTAACACCCCATCTTAAAAGAAGAAAAGTTTGAGTCATTGTTATACATATTATCATTTGACAGTAATTATAAAAGCAAACATTTCCTAATATGGGAATGTCATATGGCAACCAAGTTAAACAAGAAAATAAGCTCATATTTACAGACTAACAAACACATGAGAAAGCCAGTATGAATTAAAAAAATAATAATAAGAGGGGAAAAAACAAACAAACAAACAGTGCTTTGACCTCCAAGGACTATATACTGGCAATATCAAATAGGGAACCTAGACCAAGTATGTACGAACACTTAAAGGAGCAAGGCAACATAACCATGAGCATGCAGAAGAACATAACAAAACAAGTATACTGAAAATTTTAAAATGAAGCTTCTACAAAGAAATATAATGGCAGAAATTTAAAAATGGCTCAATTTGTTAAACAGTAGATTAGACATTGCTAAAGATAAAATTAAGGAGCACTAATATATAAAGAAACAACCCAGATTATAGCATGAAGACAGAAATAATATGAAAAAGAACTTAAGAAATGTATAGGACTACATCTATTAACTCCTATGCTTCGAGGCCTAGCAGGAGATACTAGAGATTATAGGAAAAAGTCAAGTCTCTATCACAGTTGTTTTGTAATATTTACTTTCCCTTTATTAGTAAAGGGACTCCCCCCTACCCCATTTTATTTTGGCATATGGTTTCAAAGAATATGAATACATTTCTCAATTTTTTTTTCTAGGCATGGTCATCTAAGACTGTTCTTTGGCCAATGGAAGTTAAGCAGAAATGTTTCCTTTTCATAGACTCTTCCTTAAGAAATACTGTGTATGCTCTGTGTCTTCTTCATATGCTAGAAACACAGATGACATAATCATATCATCAGGTAGAACATGACCTAAGAAAATCCTTTGACTCAACACCCTACTATACCATAAAAACTCTGCAGTGCCAACCCAGACTTTAATTTTTTTTTTAAATGTTTTTATTTTTGAGAGAGAGAAAGAGAGCCAGCAAGCACTCAAGTAGGGAGAGGTGCAGAGAGCGAGGGAGACACAGAATCTGAAGCAGGCTGCAGGCTCTGAGACATCAGCACAGAGCTGGACACAGGGCATATAGTGACCTGAGCCAAAGTCGGACACTTAACCAACTGAGCCACCCAAGCGCCACAGACTTTTATACGAAAGAGAAATACATTTCTAACCTATTTCAAACACTCCCTCCCCCACCCCCCCCCCCCCAACCTGACACACTAACCAAATTCTATGTAAACTACATAGAAATGACCTGCTAAATGCCTGGAGCCCAAACTGCTTGATCTTAGTGGTTCCATGCTTTATTCTTTTTTTTTCATTTTCTCAAATTTATGTGTTCTTAATCCTGAGAATCTCATTCCATTTGTGCCTTTACTTCTCCCCTTCAGTTTGAAATGTGGCTCAGTTTGACCAGCCCTTGGATTTCAATTCTTTGTCCATCTACAGCATTAATTTTTTTTTTCCTCTTCAGCTCAGCGATTCCACAAATATGTTTTTCAATTATCCTCTGACCTCACTCAGTCTTGGGTCTTCTGAACCCCTAAGACATCTTCTCAGTCAAAAATGAACCTAACAGGCATATGCAAGACAAAAGGTTTGTGTTCTCCAGGTTGGCCCTTAGTTTTCCCTGCAATATAGAAGGCATTGCAAAACATTATTCACTTCACCTTTCTAGCTAGGAAGGATGAAGGTGTGCATAAAGAAAACTTATTTCCACAGATAGAGAATATTTTGAAAGCACACAAATGAGTAATATCTAAATGGCCAATCTCCTATCAAACATATTTTCACTCTGACTCACATTCCACCCAAACACTTTTGACTGGTGGGATGGTTTTTCTGTTGTCCTGCTGAACTGACCTTCTCCAGCCCCATTCCCTAAGATGCTCCTAAATTTTCCCATATAAATGTCTATTATTTTCAATATCATCAAGGGACAATAAAAAAAAAAAAAAGTATGCCCTTACCTCAGTCCCAGAACAGAATGTCCATTATCATTAATGATGATCATAACCTGAGAAAGGAGTCAATTGACCTCTTAGCATATGCCCTCAAGCTACATAATCAGGCTTCCCTGAGGGGTTGGTATGCATTTGATAGGACAGGATTAATTCAGCATAAAAATGTTCTCTGGCCTATTTGAACTTTAAGTAGAATACAAAATGACCTACTTTGACAATATATTTAACTTCCTCACAGTTACTATTTCTTCCAACTCTTTGTTCATTGCCTTGCCCAGGGGTTTAGGTGAAAGGATGCTTAAACTCTTACACCTATACCTAATCATAACACTTCTTTCCCCCCAAATGCCACCACATTTCTACACAATAGCCCCTTAGCAGGAAGTTATGCAAAAAATTACTATTAGCAACAGATGAAAAGTGAATTTGAATTGGAGACTTGGGGAAGCAAGTGTTCAAAAACCCCCATTGGCAAAGATTTCTCATCTGATAGTATGCCCGAGGAAGAAGCTATACAGGGAAAATAAAATTTATGAAATGGAAGACCAATGCTTCGAAAATAATCAAGTTAAACTTTCATAAATGCAGAGTCACTCTACTAGGTAATCTGAAACATGAAAATTTCACCAATTATGTATACTTCTTATGCTTTCAAATAAGCTCTAATTTAAACAACCTATGAAAAGGTGAATTAAAAACATTAACTCTATTCCTATTGTTATGGTTCAATTTTGGTCACTCATCTTCATGTGTTTAAATAGCTCTTCCACCTGGAATATGTTCTGATCCTATGAAAATCCAAAATTGTTCGTTGTTTACCAGGTCTTTGTTTTCTATTCTCAACAAAATGGTAAACTTTTGAAGGAGAAGCTATCTACAGTTCTCTCGTACCACTCACTGGCTGAAGAGCAATGCTGGACTAACATCAAGGCACTTAAATTGTGAAATAGTTAAATCCTATTTAATATTATGTGGCATAGTGGCATTATTTAAATACTAGGGGTTAGTTCCTTGAACTATATTATTAATAAACCTATTACAAACATAAGCCTTATTTACAGGCCATTGAAATATTCAGGCTTATTGGAGGGAAACTGTTACAAATAATTATTTAGCATTAGCGACAGAATTAACAATGATTTAAAGATTACATTTTGTAAAAAAACTAAGTTTTTATTTGAAAGCTTTTAAATAGTTTTATTCAGAATTTTTGATGTTACCACTCCTTAAAAACTTGATTAACAAAATGCCAAGAAAAATTACAGAACCAGCTAATGACAATCAAAGGTACATAAAAACTTTAAAAAGCATAATTTACACAATGACAGAGTAAATTAGCTCTTTCTAGTGGCAAGGGTAGGAGGCCTAGTCCTTAAATAAAAACATCTATTATGATATAAGCAAATTGGGTTTTATTCACTTACTTCATCAAGAAAGAATATAAGAAATCAATCACTAATTAGCATTTCATCACATCAAGTGAAGGCACAAATTTGTACTGCTTAAAGATGGAACAGAAATTCATAGGTTAGCATAGAATAATGAGAGTAAGTCTTTGAATTGGTTCACTTCTTAACACAGGATTTATGCAACTAGGTGAAGTTCTCAGTAAAGATGAAGTATTATGCAGGTCAGGATACTCTGTGGTTTTAACTGCATAAATGATAATGTGGGGTGAAGGGGGTCCCATTCTCAATTGCACTAGCTTTTGGACATCTTCTGGTGAGGCCAAAAGGTTGGCGACACAGTCTCATTCCAGATCTACAGTACTGTCATCATCTCTGACATCATCATGGTTAAAAAGCTTAGAGTCAGTATATCTGGGTGGCTCAGTCAGTTAAGCGTCTGACTTCAGATCAAGTCATGATCTCGCAGTTCATGAGTTTGAGCCCTGCATCAGGCTCTGTGCTAACAGCTCAAAGCCTGGAGCCTGCTTTGGATTCTGTGTCTCCCTAGCTCTCTGACCCTCCCCCACTCACACTCTGTGTCTCTATATATCAAACATAAACATTAAAAAATAAAATGAAAAAAATGAAAAAGTTTAGAGTCAAATCAAAGTCTGATCATTTGCTTCTTCTCATGTGTTGTCAGATTATCTGATAGGACAGTGGCTGCAAAAAAACATTTAAGATTAGACATGTATAGGGGTACCTGGGTGGCTCAGTGGGTTAAGCGTCCCACTTAGGCTCAGGTCATGATCTCATGGTCTGTGAGTTCAAGCCCTGCATCAGGCTCTGTGCTGACAGCTCAGAGCCTGGAGCCTGCCTTGGATTCTGTGTCTCCCTCTCTCTCTGACCCTTCCCTGTCATACTCCATCTCTCTCGGTCTCAAAAATAAATAAACATTAAAAAAAATTAAAAAAAAAGATTAGACATGTATACAAAGTAGAAAAGTGAGGATTGGATTTTGTAGAAAGCTTCAAAGCCATCTGCACAAACTGCTAATGTCAGGACAGAAAGTGTCCAGAAATACCAGGATCTACCATGTCGAGTCAAACAGCCAATTCCTTCAATTTAGAGGAGTGTTCTATCTAATAGTATTGATCAAAATGCAGCAGAAATTATTGTTAATGGCAGAGATCACCTTGACTGGTTAACACAAAGTCTGAAGCTACTAGATTTTATCAATTGAGTCACATAGTTTAGACTTGTCTTTTGAGGCTCGACAGCTATCAAAGTATCATTTAAAACTTAAGCAAAAGAGGTGCCTGGGTGGCTCAGTCAGTTAAGCATCTGACTCTTAATTTCTGCTCAAGTTGTGATCTCATGGTTGTGGGACCGAACCCCCTGTCAGTCTCTGTGCTGGGCATGGAGCCTGCTTAGGATTTTCTCTCCCTCTACCTTTTCCCCTCCCTGCTCACCCATGCTTGCTCTCTTGTGTGCTCAAAAAAAATTTTTTAATAAAAAAATAAAAGATAATGATCAGTTTCTCATCATTCTTTCTAATGGTATAATCCCCATTGTTGAAAGCATCACCTAGATAATGTACATAAAAAGTCTATCAGCGTTTCCTTGGAGTAATTCTCCTGACTAGTCTATGGTGCCCTCCTTCTATAGGTTCCTGAGCACATGCTCAAGGAGACATTGTCCCCAAAGGGTCCAGAGATCTTACATTTCCAAAGTCTCTGATAAGTACACTGCAGACACAGTTAAATTGCAAAAGTTAAATTGCAAAGAGGGAGGAAAGGTTTGATTTCCAGGTAACAATAGTACCCTACTGAGGTGTAAGTGTCGTTTTCCATAACAAGAATATTCCAGTTAGCTCTTCGTTGAGAAAGGCTAATTCCCTGTGTGTACGTTAATAATCCTATTATACAGATTGAAAACCTATAAAGAAAGTTACCTAGAAACAATAGCCCTGATAATTTTTCCTACCCCTGTTGTGCCTCCAACCCAGTGGATAGCGTTATAGTGAAATCTTAAGACCCAGCTACTTTTTTTTTTTTCTGTACTGCCTGTTCCTTGATCCGTGCTGCCATTATTTCTGTTGTAATTCATTCAAAAACTTTATGAGCCTCCTATGATTTCACTGGAGTTCACTCTATTCAACAAAAGTCACACTCATAAATCTCTTCAAGTTAGGAGTTGTATTGGTTTGGGAGTTTTGTTTTTTATTGAAAGAACCTGGGAGGCCCATACTACAACTCTCTATAGGGCCTTTTACATGACTGAATAGTACTCCAGGGCATCTCCTTTAATCCGACCGAGCCCTTAACAAAAAATTTTAGAATCACACCCTAGATTTTATCTCTACATCATGTTTTCCCAAAGTCCCTGGAATTCAATTTTTGCTCAGAATACATTTTGTATTTTTAGTATCACTTGCACCTGAAAAAAGTTGAGAATTTCCAAAAACATCAAGGCCTGACTCCCTTTAACATTCTTTCCCTCAATTGTCTCTCTCCTCTCCAATTTTATTATAAGCAGCAAAACAAATCCAGGTAGCAACTTCAACGCTTTGTTTGGAAGTCTCCTAAGCTAGATTACTCCGTTCATAAGACATGTCTTTCACCTCCCATGCTACTACAGAGAACAGAGATATCAAGCTCCCCACTTCTATATAACAAGAACTCCCCCCCCTTCCTGTAGTTTCCAATAGCATGTTCCACACTTTTTTCTGATGCCTCACTGTTGACACTTTCAAACTCCATATTTCTACTAAAAGTGTATTTAAAGCACTTTAAGCCTTCACTATCACTCTCCGCAAAACTCACTACCGGATTCCAAAAACACTCCCACATTTTAGGTTCTATATGGCTACACTCTACTTTCAGGTGCAAAATCTGTATTATTCACCTATTGATATGTAACAAATTACCCCACCCTGATCCCACAAATCAACAGGTCAAAAGAACAAACATTATCTTACAGTTTCTGGGCGTCAGAAATCCAGTTATCACTTACCTTAGTGCCTCTAATTCAGGTTCTCTCACGAGGTTGCAGCAGAGGTGACTACTGACACCACAGTCATCACAAAGCTCAAGCAGGAAGCAGACCACTACTAAGCTCACTCAGGGCAATGTTTGTGGGATTTAACTCCTCACCGGTTGTTAGCCGGGCACACCAGATTCTTGACACCTGGGCCTCTCGTAGTGCAGCTAAAACATGGCAGCTGGCTTTCCTCAGAACTGAGTGAGACGCCTCTCTCTCTCTCTCTCAATAAGTTATTTTATTGTAACCAAATTTTGGAAGCAACATCCTATTACTTTGCCATATTCTGTTAATTAGAATCAAGCCACCATGCCCTGCCCCACTTTCAATGAAACAAGACTCCACAAATTCCAGGAGGTGAAAATGATTGTGGTCAATTCAGAGCCTGCCTACCACAAAGACACATCTGTGTAAAATAACAAAGATGCAACCGTGAATAAGTAAACTCAGTGTTCTAGAAATTTTTGTATTCAGCAAAATTAGAGTTCGTACTGAACATGTGACTCACTCTCCACTAAGGGTCAGGAACCCTGAGCTGAACAGGTGCAAATAATCTTGAAAGATATGTGCTTAAGCAGATCAACATGAGGGGTCTCAGGTGAATCTTGTTGAATCCTCAAAGTGTGGAGAGTTCCCTCCTTAAATAATGAGGCCTGTTATGATATAACCTAAATGAGTTTTATTGCCTTCCCTCAGCAAGGAAAAATACCAAAAAGATAATTCTGAAATGGGATCTCAATAGAAGTAAATGCATGGTTTTTGCTCCCTATAGGGTAAACTCAGAGGTCATTAGAAGGAAGATAGGAGGAGGGGATATCAGAAATGGTGTGAAATCTTTGGATTGATTGATGTGAGGCAAGTTTTTGAGTAAGTAAGTGTAGTACAAATCATAAAACGCTCCAAAGTTTCAAATGTATAGCTATGGGGCTGGTTGTTCCAGTTTTCAACAACTACTGCTTAATTTGAAACAATTAATAACATCATTGCCTAATGGAATATATCAGGTATTTATTCCAAATGTCTGGAGATAAAAAGAAAAGTGTGACTAGAGAGCTCAATGCCAAATGGATCAACTCAAATGTTTTAATGGCCTATAGTAGATTTTTTTTTTTTTTAATTTAGACTATGGGAGCATCTAGGAAGCTCAGTCAGTTAAGTGTCCGACTCTTGATATCAGCTCAGGTAATGATCTCATGGTTCCTGAGTTCAAACCCCACATCTGGCTCTGCACTGAGCCTGCTTGGGATTCTCTCTCTCTCTGTCTCTCTCTGCTCCTCCCCCATGCTCTCTCTCTCAAAATAAATGAATACATTAAAACTTAAGAATGTTTTTAATGTTTATTTAATTTGGAGAGACAGTGCACAAGCAGGGGAGGGGGAGAGACAGAGGGAGACACAGAATCAGAAGCAGACTCCAGGCTCTGAGCTGTCAACACAGAGGCCAAAGTGGGCCTGGAACCCATGAACCGTGAGATCATGACCTGAGCTGAAGATGGACACTTAACCAACTGAGCCACCCAGGCACCCCGATAAATAAAAAGTTAAAAAAAAAATTAAACCGTGAGCTAGAAGCTTGTGTTTATTTTTATTTTTCTTCTTCCAATTTTTAATTTAAATTCTGGTTAATTAACATACAGTGTAATATTAGTTTCAGGAGTAGAATTTGGTGATTTGTCATTTACATATAACATCCGGTGCTCACTATAACAAGTGACAAATTCATCACCCATTTAGCCCATCCCCTACCTCACTCCCTCCAGCAACCCTCAGTTTGTTCTCTATCTTTAAGAGTCTCTTATGGTTTGCTTCCTTCTTTACCTCCCTTTTTCCACCTTCCCATATGTTCATCTGTTTCACTTACTAAATTCCACATATGAGTGAAACCATATTGTATTTGTCTTTCTCTGACTTATTTCATTCAGCATAATATACTCTAGTTCCATCCATGTCATTGCAATGGCAAGATTTTATTATTTTTGATGACTGATGACTGAGTAATACTCCATTATACACACACAGAGACACACACAGACACATATACACACACACCTTTATCCATTCATCAGTCAATGGACACTTAGGCTCACTCCATAGTTTGGTTATTGTTGATAATGCTGCTATGAACATCAGGGTGCAGGTACCCCTTTAATTTTTTTTTAACTTTTGGATAAATATCTAGTAGTGCAATTGCTTCATTGTAGGGTAGTTCTATTTTTAACTTTTTGAGGAACCTCCATATTGTTTTCCACAGTGACTTCACCAGTTTACATTCCCACCAACAGTGTAAGAGGGTTCCTCTTTGAATCCTCGCCAATATCTGGTGTTTCCTACGTTAATGATTTTAGCCATTCTAACAGGTATGAGGAGGTATCTCATCATGGTTTTGATTTGTATTTCTCTGATAATGAATGATGTTGAGCATCTTTTTATGTGTCTATTAGCCATCTGGATATTCTTTGGAAAAATGTTTATTCATGTCTTCCACCCATTTCTTAGCAGGATTATTTGTTTCTTTGGGTGTTGAGTTGGTAAGTTCTTTATAGATTTTGGATACTAACCCTTTATCAGATATGTCATTTGCAATCTTCTCCCATTATGTAGGTGGCCTTTTAGTTTTGTTGATTGTTTCCTTCACTATGCAGAAGCTTTTTATCTTGATGAAGTCCCAATAGTTCATGTTTGCTTTTGTTTCCCTTGCCTCTGGTGATGCATCTAGTAAGAAGTTGTTGCAGCTGAGGTCAAAGTGGTTGCTGCATGTTTTTTCCTATGGTATTTTGATAGTTAAGGTCTTTAATCCATTTTGAATTTATTTTTGTGTACGGTATAAGAAAGTGGTCCAGGTTCATTCTTCTGCATGTTGCTGTCCAGTTTTCCCAGCACCGTTTGTTGAAGAGACTGTTTTTCCATTGGATATTCTTTCCTGCTTTGCTGAAGATTAATTGACCATAGAGTGGGTCCATTTCTGGATTTTCTATTGTTTCAGTGATCTATGTGTCTGTGTTTATGCCAGTACCATACTGTCTTTGATGGTTACAACTTTGTAATAACAGCTTAAAGACCAGAATTGTGATGCCTCTAGCTTTGCTTTTCTTTTTCAGGATTGCTTTGCCTATTCAGGGTCTTTTGTGGTTCCATGCAAATTTTAGGATTGTTTGTTCTAGCTTGTATCTAAACAGCTCTATCACTCCCTGAATGCATGACATTGATCAAGTGGATTTACCTCCGTATACCTCAGTTTTATATGTTCAAATTGGGATTAAAGAACACCTATGCTACATGGTGGTTTTGAGAATCAAATGAGTTAATATGTATAAATCACTTAGGTAGTGCCTGGTATATAGTTAATAATTAAATAAACAGCAGCTTTCTTGATTCCGATAATAATGATGATATCCTATTCATGTAAAAAAGTACTATCTGTCTGTGTCCAGTTCAAACATACCAACACGTAATCTAAATCAAACTAACAACACAATATATGCTAACAGAAAATAGCATTTACATACTTCTTATCCAGAGGATGTTGTACAGGGAATTTCACTCTAGCATTGGACATTTTTGGTACAGGGCAAATTCATCGTTGGGTTACCTGGGTACTGGCCCATAGTGCTCCTAGATGCAGTTTCCCTGACTTCAGGGTTGAAATCTATAACAAACCATACCAATAACTGTGTCTGCCTCTTTAAAGTTTCACCTTTGTTTTAGCTTTGGAGCTTAGGGGCTTTAGTGTATTTTAGAAAGTTTTTACTTAACAACAGATGACTTCTATTAATTTGTGGAGAAAATTAGATATTATGACAGCTAATACTGAAACATTATAAGCTATACCTCCAGAAACCTGATAGAAAATCTCACTTCTTTGCCTGTCCTCTTCAATTTTTCTTTCTGTAATGCTGTTTCTAGTGCGATATCACAGTCAGTAAATTTTTCACTTCAGGTCTTGGAGAGAAGCCAGGTGGTTTTAAAGTCACTTGTTCAGGCAAAAGAAGAATGGTGCATTTCGAGTGGAAGTATCCTGGAGGGCATTGTTGCAATTAGGTAGATGAATGACCGCGGGTTTTAATTAGAACACTAGGTACACACTCCATATCATTATTCTAAAAAAACTGCGCTTACAGAATGAGGTAGTGTAATGCTACTGAGTCAATATCCTGCAGATCTGTAAGCACAATTTCTAGGTAGGAGCCATTTAATTCCATTTATTTATACCTTTGCCATTTTTTAATAGACAGAATCACTCTTGATTAACCCTATAGGACAGTTCTATAATCAAATTAATTTTAAAGTCAGAAGAGGGTAAAGAATGAGCATTATGAAGATGGATCTTAATGTCTTTTTTTATGTCCTACATCTGGTAATAATGCGATCACCCTGTACTTCTTAACACAGAACCCATGCTCCTAAAAGAAAAGAAAACTATAGCAGCTTTCTGCAGACTGCTTTGCATTACATGCTTATAAAATCAAGATGAACATATTATACCTTCTCTACATTCAAAGATTGCAAACCAAACTTTGGTACAATTAAGTTCATAAATATATACTTAAAGTTGAGATGTAATAAGAAATAACTCTAAAAATAAAATCTCTTCATAATAAAACTACTTCTGTGTCTTTGCTTCCTTATTGAATCATTCATTCAATAAGTTTTTCTTGATAATCAATACCATAACTTTACTGAACGCCTAGAAGGCAATATGAAAGATTCTGGAAATATAAAGGAGAATATAATATGATCTTAGTATTTGGTATGATCTAAATGTTTGTGTCCTCTCCAAAATTCATATGTTGAAATCTAACCCCCAAGGTGATGGTATTAAAAGGTACAAACATTGAAGGTGATTAGATCCTGAAAAGGGGCTCTCACGACTGTGATTAGTGCCCTTATAAAAGAGACCCAAGAAAGCTCCCTATGTCTTCCACCAAGTGAAGTAACAGTGAAAAGATGGCCATCTACGAAGACAGTCTCACTAGACACCAAATCCGCTGGTGCCATGATCTTTGATTTTTCAGCCTGCACAACTGTGAGAAATAAATTTTTGTTGTTTATAAGCTACCCAGTTTATACCATTTTGTTATAGCAGACTGAACAGATTAAGTATTCAATAGGTTCTTTATAGGAAAAGAAAATATAGACATAAAAAATTAATAACAATGGAGCAAAGCAAATTTTACCCATCAAATTGGGGTTCTTGATAAGCAATGAAGCAATGTTCCTTTCTTTGTTCTGTCCTTATACATGGTTTACTCAACACACTGCTGCTCTGACTTCCTGACACACAACTGTTGGAAACCTGGGGAAGAACTATTAGAGATCTTTTTGAAAAGGTATTTTTTTACCCTACTCTTGCAAACCAGAATCTTTTCAAAGCCCACCAAAAAATTATCTGGGATCTTCTGCCTAGTTTGGCCCCATACAACTTTACAACAATGGTGGAAATCTAAAGCCCAGATAAATAAGCCTAGAATCATCAGGCTTTACTCAACCTCTTACCCATCATCTATTTTTTTCTCTCCCTTCAGACTTGTGTCCTCCTTCCTCCCAAACCTAACCTTTGATTGACTATATGTCCTACTTCAATACCTCCACTGGACCCACACCACCCATTTCATCTTCCAAAACCTCAACCCCTTCCATCTCTTTGTCCTAACAGATATTCTGAAATTTGGTTATACTCTGAAGACATTGTTTCCCTTGAAAGTGTCTGAAACAGAGATATCTGTTTATTAATAAAAATAGGGTAATTTATTGAAAACTTTGTCTAGGAATCTTGCTAAGCAACTAGCAAATTTTGCATCTTTTCATTTTATTAAACTCACAATAATTTCTTACTTCTAAATTTTAGCTAAAACAAATGAGACATAAAGTCAATTAGCACCAAAGCATAAAGCCAGAAAGTGGCAGAACTTGGATTCAAATAAAAATTTTCTGCCTCCAAAACCTTACTGTCTTTAAAAACAATGGTTTGAGGGCAACTGGGTGGCTCAGTTTGTTAAGTATCTGACTCATGAATTTGGCTCAGGTCATGACTGCAGGGTCACGGAATTGAGACCCAGGTGGGGCTCTGCACTAAGCTTGGAGCCTACTTGGGATGTTCTCTCTCTTTCTCTCTCTCTCTCTCTCTCTCTCTCTCTGCTCCTCACCCCCACTGTGTGTGCAATTCCTCTCTCTAAAATAAAAAATAAATAAAATTTAAAAGACACAATGTTTTCATTTTGACATAATTCTAGATTTATAGAAAAGTTGCACAAATAATATAGTGAGTTCCCAGGTATCCTTCACAAAAATTTCCAAATGTTAACATTTTTTTACATTTGTTTTGTCCTTTTTTTTTTCCTCTCTCCCTCTCTCCTGAAATATTTGAGGGTAAGTTTTAGACATGATGCTCTTTTAGTAATATATATACACGAGTATTTATTTTCTTAGTATAAAGGACATTCTCTTTCAGATACAATAATATCTTTCATAATAAAAGAAAATCCAGGACTATGTGTTGCATTCAATATCATGTTCATTTACTTTCCCTAATCTAGAACAGTTTCCGAGTCTTTGTATTTCATGATAGTAACATTTTGAAGATTCCAGGGCATTTTTTGTTTGTTTCATTTTTTGATTGTACTTCAATTTGGGTTGGTTTCGTGTAAAACTTACTTTCAATGACCACATCTTCTATACTTTCATTTCTCATCATACACAGTACAGCTGTTGTCCCAAGGATGAAAGCTGACACATCAGTAGAATAATTATTTATGTTTTGCATTGTTTTTATTTTTTTGATGTTGTTGTTTATTTATTTTGGAGAGAGAGAGAGACAGAGAAAGAGAGAATACACATACACGTGTACAAGAATAAGGGCAAGGCAGAGGTAGAGGGGAACAGAGGAGCCAAAGCAGGCTCTGTGCTGACAACACTGTGCCAGATGTAGGCTTGAATCCATGAACCATAAGACCTTGACCTGAGCAGAAGACTGACACTCGACCAACTTAGCCACCCAGGCACCCCTGCACTGTTTTTCTTAGAGCAGTTTCAAAAATTTCTTAGCTTCAGTTCCCACAAAGCTAGATCTGCCCCTGCCACAAATATTTCATCTCAGTATATTCAACCAGAATATACTAACTCTCCTCAACAACCAAATCTAATAGCCAGTGGTACCAACACCCACCAAAAATCAGAAATTCAGTGCCACTCTATGTGTGTTTGTCCACTCTCACATACAATTGTCACTCAATCTTATCCATACAACTTATAAATTTTCCAGAATAAGTCTGCTATTCTACATTTTCCCCATCACCACTGCACTCTCTAGTCTCTCCTCTCCTTCTTTCTGGACTACAGCAAGTCTACCTTGTCTCCTAACCTCCAAGATGAGGAAAACAAAGGCAAGAGAAATGTAGCCTAAATTAAATCTCCTTACAGCTTGCAGCCTACTTACTGATAGACGCCTAAAACATTCAGAGTGTAACCTTCCTCATGCAACTCATATCTGCCTTACATCCTAAAAGTTTTTGTCTTATTAAAACCAAAAGTAATCTTATATTAACAGCAGCTAGTACCTAAGGTCCTAAAAGTCTTGCTTTCAAATTCCTTAGAGACTAACGTTATTCCTAACCCCCACTAACTTAAAAATATATAATCAGTCACTCCTCACAATACCAGTGCAGGTCCTTCTGCCAATGGGTCCTGTCACCATGCTTTAATAAAATCACCTTTTTGCACCAAAGATGTCTCAAGAATTCTTTCTTAACTGTTTGCTTGGGGACTCCATCACCTCCATCATCCATATCCCTTCCACTGTTCTAATACTACAAACTGAATCAAATAACTCTATTATTTAAAAGGAGCTGGTAGTAAGAAACATACCTACTAGGATAAATCTAAACTTCCTGGAGTTTCATATAAAGCCTCTGTGATCTAGTTCCTGACTACCTTTCCATCCTCATCTCTTATTGCTTCAATAATTTTTACCATTACCATGCTCCATGCCTACTCTTCTGGCTCATATCCTAATTATTCCAGATAATCCATTATTCCAAAACAACCCTCAAGTTTTCCAGATAATTTTATAACTCTAAGTCTTTGTAAGTGCTGTTTGTTTCCTTGGCCTAGAAAAAATATACCTTACCATCCCTATCTGATGGATTTCTATTCATCCTTAATGGGGTGCCTGAGTGGCTCAGTCGGTTGAGCATCCGACTCCGGCTCAGGTCATAATCACTCAGCTCGTGAGTTCGAGCCCCACGTCGGGCTCTGTGCTGACAGCTCAGAGCCCGGAGCCTGCTTCTGCTTCTGTGTCTCCCTCTCTCTCTGCCCCTAACCCACTCACATTCTTTCTCTGTCTCTCTCAAAAATAAATAAACATTAAAAAAATCACTATCATCTCTTTGTGGGATTGTTTATTCTAAACTTCATTTTCCCACAATTTTCTGTATTTTTACCTTGGTTTTTAGACATTCTTATGCTCTTGACACTTAAATATTTACCTTGGTAAATACTGCCTTTGTCCTCCCCCAACTCTCCTACCCCCAGTAGACTGCAGACTCTTTGAAAGCAGGGACTGTGCTTTGATAATTGACTATCCCTGTTGCCTGGACAGTAGCAAATGTTTGATGAACTAATATAAATCCAGCCCCAAGGGTCTTTTATCTTTCCTAAATTTAATGGAATCTGCTTTTGCTGAAAGGAAGGATTTCAAAGGTGTGTCAGTCCAGGTCCACATCAAGAAACAAAATTGTACTCTGATGGTTTAAGAGAAAAGTTTTATCAAAGGGACTATTTTTTTTTAATGTTTATTTATTTTTGAGACAGAGAGAAACAGAGCATGAACAAGGGAGGGTCAGAGAGAGAAGGAGACACAGAATCCAAAGCAGGCTCCAGGCTCTGAGCTGTCAGCACAGAGCCCAACGCGGGCTCGAACTCACGGACCATGAGATCATGACCTGAGCCTAAGTGGGACGCTTTAACCAACTGAGCCACCTAGGCGCCCCTCAAAGGGACTATTTTGAGGCATGTGTAGAGAGTTCAGAGGACCAACCAGGGGTGTTGCATCACTGATCGCCAGCAACAGAGGGAGAAAGGAGTGTTACCAGAGTACAGTGAGATCTCAAGACATAGAGGAGAGACTTAAAGCAGAGCAATACATAAGGAGGGACTCAGCCACTGCCAGAACCTCAGCATTAAAGCAGAGGGTGGAAGGGGAGGAATGCTTTGTCTCCTCTGTTCTCCTGGGCTCCCAGCTCCTGCTGGAACCCCCCACTGGCTGAACCCATTGGAAAGCCAGTTGTCAAGGGAGTCCACATGATGTCTTGGGGTCAGCTTTCTGGGCTAAGAATAGATCTAATTTGGATAATGAAGAATAATTACCATGGCAACCAAGAGAAACTGTGCAGGGACACGGGTTAATATTTGTTGTGCCCTGTATTTTCCAGATATTCATCCAAACACTTTATATCTATCACCTTTAATCCTTTCTACCCTACATTTTGAGCATATTATTGCCTCCTTCCTCCTTAAAAAAGGGAAACTAAAATTCAGAGAAATTAAAATAAAGTACCGTATCTCATCCATAGCTGATAATATATTATCAGGCTCACCATTGGTTCCCTGTCAAAAATCAAGTTACATTTTTTTTAATATGGGCTATATTTGCTCCTTTCTCAAAAACCCTCCCCTCTAGACCAGAAACTTCTAAGGTGGGTCTCAAGTAGAGAAGGAGGTAGATAATCCATAACTACTCTGCCTTATAATTTCCTTACAATGAATTTTAACCTTATTCTTAAGTCCATTGTGGTTTTTGCTTTGCAAATAGACATAAAAAGAATGGAGTTGCTATGAAGGTAAAGTATTCATGGTCCACTCTTATTATGACTACTTCATTTTACTTCCAAACCACCATACCAGAACAAAGGATCTCCAATCTTGTCAATATTTTGAAAAATAACTTTCCCATTTTGGTTAAGCACTTCTTTTCACTAGATAATTCTTTATCATTGGAGTTATAAGCCATTTTGTCTTCAGCTCCTGAAGTCTACAAATTTAATTTTAATAGAGTATTCATTTCAGTAAAATCCTCCCCCAAGTAATATGAAAACCCAGAGAGTTTGTTTATAAAGGGATTTCACATGTACATACGTAACACTATTTACATCATTACTGGAGATTTTTTACTTAATAATTTAAAAGGAAGCCAACTATACTGCATTTCAGAGAAGCTAAATGATAGTAAACTAAGACCCAGGAGAAATTTTTGAAGGAACTGGCATTATGTATCATATAAAACAAAAGAAAAACTGGATAGAATCTAAATAAAGACCTCTAAAAGTGTGAAATACAGACAGAGAGAAGATGATAAACACAGATCATCTTATCCATCTGTGTGTGAAGTCCAGTGCTGGGCTCCCAGGAAAATACAGAAGTGTACAAGTATAGCCCCTGCTCAGGATGGGACAACATCCTTTCAGACAAATACCCACAAAGCAAGGTTCAGTGTTGTATTACAATAGGTGCTTTGTGCAAAGGAGGACATTGATTCTACAATGATGGTGGTGCCCCATTATCTCTATAATAATTCAATTTGTTTCAATCTACTCCTGGTCCCTGCGATCTAGCATACACAGCAGCCAGAATGATCCTCTCAGAATCTACATCAGATCGTGTCACTTCTCAGCTCAAAACCCTGCAATGTCCTCTGGTGCACTTCCATGGTGTCCAAGGCCTTTGGTGGTTGGGCGTCTGGTCACCTCTCCTCTATGACGTCTTCCACTCTCTCCTCACTCACTGCACTCCAGCCTTGCTTGTCTCCATCTTTTTTCTCCCGTCCACCATGTACGCTCAGCATTTGCAGTTTCTGTGCTCTCTTCCTTAAATATCCCTCCACCAGATAGTTAAATATAGAGGATGGGTGTCTCAGCTCAAGCAGTGAAAGCAGATTCACCTTTCCTCTACCCTTTTGTACTATGCCGGCCCTCAAAGTATTGCATGGTGCCCACTCACACTGATGAGGGTAATCTTCCTTACTGGTCCATGGATTCAAATGCTATTCTCTTCCAGAGACACCCCCACAGACACACCCAGAAATAATGTTTACCATCTATCTGAGCTTCCCTTAGCCTAGACGCTAAAACTAACCATCACAGATGGTTTGCTCATTCACTCAACTTTTCCCTCCCAAATACGAACTCAAGGAAATTTTTCCTGACCTTCTTATCTGGAAAAAGAGTATCTGACACTTTCTATACCTTTATCTGCTTATTTTTCTCTCTAGCACTCACATTAGCTGTTTTTATAGTCTATATTCTTGTGAGTATTAAGTTATTGTATGTCTCCCCCTCCTCACATCCCTAAATGTAAGATCCTGAGAGAAGGAACTTTGTCTCAGCCATGGCTGCATCTCCAGCACCAACAACCGTGTCTGGTAATAGTTGGAGCTCAAAAGTATTTGTGAAGTGAACGAATTCCTGATTTTGGTTGTAGGAGAATGAACATCATTTGTAGTTTAGAATAGTTTTCAGTTTTCAAAAGGGCAGAATTATTTGAACCTGGCCTTGAAGAGATTTTTCAATAGGATAAAATAAAAGGGGAAAAGAAAACTAAGTATTAGATAGTATTGGAGGCAGGAAAGTATAACTTTTAAGAATAATGAGAAATTGAAATTGAGGAGAGTGGAAGAAGTCTACAGAAGAGCAGTGGAGATAATGTTAGAACAGTAAGGTGTCATGGTACCACAAAGAACTTGAAATACCACATTTGGACATTGTATATTTAGCATGGGAAGTGATTGAATAGTATAGCATATCTGAGGAAATTTAATTTTGCCTACAGCGTGCATTAAAAAAAAATGGAGGAAAGGGGATGAGGTGGAGATGCATAGTTTAGACAAGAAAGAGTAAACTTGGGGGTTAAAAGGGGAGGGACTTGGAGTAAGAATAAAATGAGATCAGAAAACAAAGGAGGATTATAAGGTGTGGGGGTAAGAAAGATATGTTTTAATTGAAAGACTGGATTCAATATTTTTTTTTTCGACGTTTATTTATTTTTGGGACAGAGAGAGACAGAGCATGAACGGGGGAGGGGCAGAGAGAGAGGGAGACACAGAATCGGAAACAGGCTCCAGGCTCTGAGCCATCAGCCCAGAGCCTGACGCGGGGCTCGAACTCACGGACCGCGAGATCGTGACCTGGCTGAAGTCGGACGCTTAACCGACTGCGCCACCCAGGCGCCCCTGGATTCAATATTTTGATGGGATATCCAAATGAAAATAAACAGTGACTACTTTTCTGAAGTGGTAATTGGGATTATCAAGGGGAAAAAATGTGTAAGAAAAAATAAGAGAAACAAGCTCAAGGATTGAACATTCTAAAATGCTCACATTTCTGGGGCATATTGCAGGAAGGAAGGTGGTACATGAGACCACTAACAAACCACCAAAGAGGAGGTGAATGGAAAATATTCCTGGACTTAGACCCTGGGAAAGGAGATTTTGAGCATAGAATAATCAACAGAGTCAAGTGATGTTGAAGAGTCAGTGGGATGAGACTAAGGACTAGTCCTGGAATTTGGCTAGTAGGTTTTAGGTGATAAACTTTCATAGAGTAGTTTGTGCAATGGGTGAGGTAACCATGCAAAGACCACAGGATTGAGTAGTAGGACTGTGATGAGTGAAGATTATTATTGCCAGCAGTGCGGAAAGGAGAAAAATGTACGAGATGGGATCTTCTATCAAGGGAATTGCCCAGTAAGGAAAAGAAAGGCACTTATGTAATAAGAGATCACAGTGTCAAATAGTAGGTAGACATCCAGTAAATATTTGTTAAGTAACTTGAATGTGTTTGTCATTTACTAGGGAAAGGCTGAAAAAAAATAGGGAAAGGTTGGAGGTATGATGGGATATTTTGTTTTCAAAATTCTAGTAGGGTTTGGGTAATAGCATTTTAAAAATTTTGAAAGCAAAAGCTAATGAAGGGAAAGATGAAAATATGACAATATTGTACTTAGAATAAAATCCAAATTCTTTAATGGCTCTTTAAGCCCTTCCAAATTGTCTTAGGTATGTCTCTCCATCCACTTCTCCATTCCACTCTCTCCTTCCTCCAGCCACAGGGGCTTTCTTTTAGCTCTGCAAACCCAGGAGCTCACTCCCCTACATTTGCATTTTCCCTAGCTTTTCCCTCTACTTGCAATGTTCACTCCCAGGACTTCCCAATGGTCAGCAATTTCTCACAACTCAGGTCTCAGCACAGATGTGACATTCTTAAAGAGGATTTCTTTGAGATGGAGCCTCTACTCAAGTCACTTTTTATCATATCTCCCTGTTAAAATTAATAGTGCACATACCCCTCATGGAAATCATCTTTCTCAGTGTTTGTTGATCGTTTGTCTCCTCTGTTCTTCAAGAGAACAAGTGCCTCATCTGACTCATACTGATTATTCTCCTAGAATAGGCTCTAGCACATTAAAAGAGAAACAATAAATATTTGAAAATGAATTAATACATTTTGAAATGGAAAGGAGGAAAGTTAAGAAAACACGCACTAGGTGACCTTAGTCATCTCTATAAATTGAGTTGTAAAGAGTTTTCTCAAATGAGTCTACTTTTTCCCTCTCCTGCTGCCACCCTGATCAAGCCTCTAGCAGTTCTGACCCTTGCCTGGTTAGTTGGTTCTGACAATCTCCCTGCCTTGGTTCTTGTCCCACCCAATACAGTTTCCCTACTGAAGCCAAAGTGATCTTTCTAAAGAACATATCCTATGGTTTCCCTACCTCACCTAAAGTATTTCCTAGGCTCTCCATCACTCTTAGCATAAAAGTCAAACTCCTTACCCAGCTTTTATGGCCGTATTGATGTGATTCCTGCTTACTTTTGTAGCTTCATTTTTCATCACTGCCTCCATGCCCTACCTCATTACCCTCATTGCATTCCTTGGTCATACAGTGTTCTATATTCCCTCTCTTCTCAATGATATCCTCTTCCGGGAAACTTGCTTTCCATTTGTTCATTTGAATAAATTCTGCATATCCTTTGGGTCTCAGCTTGAATGGTGATTTCTCTGGGCAATGTTACACAGCCTAGTCCTACCCCAGCTATGAGTCCCTCCTGTATATTCCCAAACACTCCCATATCTATTAGAGTTCTTAGCTATAAGGAAAATAACAGATTAGATGGTTTAAGTAAAAAGGATTTTACTAAGGATTATTAATTAGCAGTCAAAAAATCATCAGAGCAGAGGACTAGAGAATCAGGCTTGAGGGTGATGCCAACACTGAAGTTCTCCTGAAGACACAATGTCTTTGTTCCCACTGGTCATAGCAAAATGATCAGCCCTGGACACCTACAACTGCCACTATGTAGTCTTTTGTAACAAGTAACTGAATGATACTCTGTCTTTCCCACACTTGCCAGATTGAATTCTATTCAGTTTTCTGTTCCTTTTTTCATTTGTTTGTTTTCCAAATCAGTCTTCTGAATTGACAGGTCAGTAGAACTAATTGGTGGACCCTTGTCACAGGCATAAACTCTCGACTGCTGGGAGGCCAGAAAGTGCATTATAGCTTTTAGCTTAAGAAAACAAAACTTGTGAGTCACCTAGTGGCTTAGTTGGTTAAGCTCCCGTCTCTTGGCTCAGGTCCTGATCTCATGGTTTGTGAGTTTGAGCTCTGTGTTGGGCTCTGTGCTGACAGTGTGGAGACTGCTTGGGATTCTCTCTCTCTCCCTCCCTCTCTGCTTCTCCCCTGCTTTCTCTCTCAAAATAAAAGAAAAAAAAAAAAAAAAAAAGAAAGCAAAACTTATAAGCTGCAATGCACTCTGATAAAAGCCTACCACATACCTGTCCTCTCTGGATCATTGTGCTAATCATAGTATATCTTAGTTGCTTGGCTTTTTGTTTGTCTCACTCACTAACTCCATGAAGTCTGGGGCACACTAATCTCATTCACTGCTGTTACCTAACAGCTAGAGGAGCCTGACATAGAGTAAATACTAAAACTGTTATTGAATGAATGAATGAATGAATGGGTTGTAATTGGGGCTTGGATATGGTTTGGAACAGCTGTTGGAATTATAATGCAGTAATTACAATTGGGAATCAATTAGGGAAGGCTAAGGGAATTCCTGAGTTGCATTTGGGTCCTGCCAAGTTTAGGGAGAATACATTTGTGGTGGAACTGATTGTCACTGTTTATAGAGTTTCTTAAGGCTAAGAAGCCAGAAAAGGAGAGCTTAGGGATCTAAACCAGTTTGCGGTTGGAAGAAGACAAAGGGGAGTTTGGGCTCCAACCAACCAAAGTGCACATGAAATGACTGACCCTAGAATTTAGGTTGCTTAAGGAGCAAACTAAACCAGAATATGGAAAGATGCAATGACTAAAGATGATGATAAAGGCAAAGATGCAGTTTTGTACAAGATGGGAAGAAGATATGTTTACTCTACCTTCCTCCCAAATTATTACAGCTGAATCTGCTGCTTCCCCCAGCCTAGTTCTGTCCACTTTTACGTGCTAATCTTTTATTTTTCTAAAAAGTTTATTTATTTATTTTGAGAGAGAGAAAGAGGGAAAGAGAGAATCTCAAACAGGTTCCATGCTGGCAGCATAGAACCTGATGCAGAGCTCAGTCTCACAAATTGTAAGATCATAACCTGAGCTGAAATCAAGAGTCCGAAGCTTAAGGAACTGAGCTACCCAGGTGCCCCTTAAGGAAAATAGTTATAGATCACTATCCCCAGGGTCCCTTCTTCTCCCCATCCAGATGCGCTGGTCATTAAATTGTTCACTCAGACCCACTAGAGACAGCCTGGCCCCTTGTGTTTTTCTCTTTGGTAATCAGAAGCCAATGTCTGCAGAATTACCTACATTTGTCTGTTTGCCTTCCATGCCTTTTCTTCTCTTTCTCTCCACCTTTGTCTGCAAATACTTATCTTTCACTGCCACACCCATCTATTCAGTCTTTAGAAATGGTTATCTGCTTAAGTCCTATCTCTTATTTCTAAACAGATTGCCTCTGAAATGTTCAAATATCCTCAGAATGCTGCCCATGTATTGTGGGAGCCTGCTATGTTGCTGTGTATGTGCCTGTCTTCATCCTGAGGACCGGAACCTTGGTCCAGTTATCAGCCTGGCAAAGGACTCCTGTATAGACCTCACACATGACAAATGCCCATTATTCAGTCTCTTTAATCTTGGCCACTGTCTGGGTGGCCTAGCCCTGGACTATGTTATGAACTGAATGTGTGTGTCCTTCCCCTACTTCAAAAAAATATAATAATAATATTTTGAAGCCCTAAGCTCCCAGTGGATAAGTATTTGAAGGTGAGGCTTTTGGGAGGTAATTAGGCTTAAAAGAGGTCCTAAGGATAAAGTCCCCATGATGCGATTAGTGCCCTTAGAAAAAGAAGAAATTGGAGCTCTTTCGGCCTGTTGAGGAAAATGCCATCTGCAAGACAGGAAAAGGGCTAACACCAGAATTTGATCATCCTGGCACATTTGATCATCCTGGGCATCCCGTATGGGACTTCCTGCTGCCAGAACTACCAGAAATACATATCTGTTGTTCAAGCCACCCCACCTATGATATTTTGTTATAACAGCCTGAGATGACTGAGGGAGACTGTCTCAACACAACTTATGCTGATTTTGTCTGGGCTATGACTAAGCTGCCTCTGCCCCTTGGACTCTATGCCTTGCTTACTTTGTTGCTCTTCTAGTGAGGGCAGTTTCTTATGGCAAGGTCATCTCCACCATCATATAATCCTAAAACCAAATGAGATCATGCCTATTTGCCAGGCCATGACCAAACACAAGGAGAGCGGTATACTAAATGGAAGGATGGTCTGGGTCAAGCTGCAGCCACAAATGACTCTGAAATCTCAACGACTTAAAGCTAGATCACAAACTTTTTCTGTAAGGGTTAGAGGTAACTAGTTTAGATCTCATGGGCCACAGTGTCTGTGGCAACTACTCAACTCTACATTGTAGTATAAATGGCACCAGAGTCAATACATAGGCAAATGAGCCTGCCTAGGTTCCAGTGAAACTTCACTTACAAAAATGAACAAATCTGGCCTTCGTTTGCTGAGCACAGATTTAAAACAACAAGTATTTATATTATGTTCACATTTCATCTTCATTATAAGTTAGATGAATGATCTGTTTCACATTGTCACTATGGATACTCTGGGACCCAAGCTGACAAGAGCCAGCAACTGCATCTCTACTTTTAATGGCAGCGAAGACAAAAGTTAATTTACAAGGTTCTCACTTGTGCTTAAAGCTTCTGTCCAAAGTGGCATGCATGGCTTTCTCCTGGATTTCATCAGCTCATGCATATTACATGCTAATTCCCAAGTTTAACAGGGCAGGGAAGTATGAATTAGTGAATGGTAATGCATTGTGTAACAAGGATTCATGGTTAGAGAAGGGAATTTCAAACTTAAAATTGTCGATGATGTAGTTCTAGATAATGAAGAAATTCGAAATGATACACTTTAAGACAGCTGAAGAGAAATGGCATAGCAATGAAGAGAACTGGGGTTGAGAAATTATGAAATCTGTATGTTTCAAAGTTCATTACTATGCATATTGAAATAAAGACTAACTGTCCTCTACATCTGTAAAATGGCAGCACAGGGGCGCCTGGGTGGCGCAGTCGGTTAAGCGTCCGACTTCGGCCAGGTCACGATCTCGCGGTCCGTGAGTTCGAGCCCCGCGTCAGGCTCTGGGCTGATGGCTCAGAGCCTGGAGCCTGTTTCCGATTCTGTGTCTCCCTCTCTCTCTGCCCCTCCCCCGTTCATGCTCTGTCTCTCTCTGTCCCGAAAATAAATAAACGTTGAAAAAAAAATTAAAAATAAAATAAAATAAAATGGCAGCACAGTTTATTAGCTTAGATAATGTGCCAGATCCGTGTAGCTCTTCAATTCCCTTAATATACTGGCCCAGTACTTGGAGACAGGAAAGAGGTCATACTGTGTTAAAGAATATAAACACCATAATATGTTCTTAATATACACCAAAATATATCAGAAGTCTGAAACGGTTGATTTTTTACTTTATAATTTTTATCTATCCATCTATAGATACATATTCACATTATGAAAATATCTTGAAATGATCACCTATGCAATAAGTCAATTAAATATCATCATAATGATGGGCGCCTGGGTGGCTCAGTCGGTTGAATGTCCAACTTCTGCTCAGGTCATGATCTCACAGTTTGTGGGGTTGAGCCCCACGTTGGGCTCTGTGCTGACAGCATGGAGCCTGGAGCCTGCTTTGAGTTCTGTGTCTCCCTCTCTCTCTGACCTACCCCCCACTCAAGTTCTGTCTGTCTGTCTCTCTCTCAAAAAACAAAAACATTTAAAAACGATTTTTTAAAATAAGAAACCAATGGTACAAATCCGATGTCAAAGTGCTTCAGCATTTTGTTGGCGCATTGGCAAAAACTAGTTTAACTTGTAAGTTTCTTTCTTGTTTGTCATAGTAGAACAAGACAGGGTAGATGAAAGAAAGTAGTAAGCATGGATTACTGCATTTGTTGTGACAATTTTTTCTCCACGATGCGCTGGAGAAATAAAGTTATCATAATCAAAGTTTCTGAGCCAATAGCTTTTAACCTCCTCCTCTGCATTCACAAAACCACATTAAAATCAAGGTAGGGAGAGCTAAAGTATATAGAAATAGCTTGGATCCACTCCACTTTTTTATTATTTTTAGGCAAAACATTTATAATTATTGTTTGCTTTTGTTTGGTCAATTATCAGTAGTAGGGTACTTGGAACAAACCTCAGAGTGACAGAGGCATGCTAACGTATCACAGGCTGACTCACAATGGCCCAGGTGGAATGTTATCAGGGCACTCTACCTGGAAAACAGCCTGATATTATGAACTACTGTACTTGGTGGCTGACTCATGACTTCACTGGTAGAGTTATACTCAGTGTGTGTTTGTTTGATCAGTTAAGAGCAATCCTAGGGAATTTGTCTTGGTCTCTGCCTCAAAAACATAATGTTGTGATAGCCTGTGGATCTAAGAATGAAAAAAGGGGTGAGAACAGGACAGCTCCTTCATGCATGGGAGCTTGGTTTTTACATTGTTTTGAATATTTTGTCATTTTGCTTTTATTTGTTTGTGAGGAAATATGTGTGGGGTGAGGGGATAGGACATGGCACGATTTGAAAAAAAAAAAAAAACAAAACCAGAGAAACCAAAAGAAGTGTCACACAAAAATAGGATCTTAAATTTTCTGGGCTTTATGCTTATTTCACATTGGAATGGAGAAAACAGAGCAACTCATTCAAAGTTTATCATTTTTGTTTACCATTAGACTACATTTTCCATTTTGAATTTGAAGTATATTACCTCAAATCTAATTGCAAATACTAATTTGTTCCATGATTTAAAATAAATGTTGTTACTGTACTTGTAGAATGCTTCTGCATGTACATTACTACCTTTACATCTTATTGATTGCATTGCTGGTTTCTATGGGAACAGTGGCGGAGAAGTTAATTAAGATCTGGAGGTTAGAATTGAAGAAAAATAGAATTTTCAATACAGCTCATTTATCATTACATTTAAATTTGTTTTCTTAATAAAATATCTATTGGGGTAGAATGGTGATGGCTGAATCACTTTAATAAAAACAAATGATACATGTTAAAAGTTTAACATCACTAATTTGTACTCAATTCATCCCATTAAGAAGTATTTTGGATTTGGTAATCAAATTAACAAAAGTCATTAATAAAGGTTTCTGTGTCTCAATACTGTTCCTCTAAGATATTTAGTCTTAAGCAATGAATTTTATGCATTATTCTTATTAGTTATTCAGAATAATTCTGTGTTGTTTAAGCTATTGTCTTTTTTTCCCAAAGCCATCCCTTTATACTTTGCTTCATGATACTTTGGCTTCAATTATGCAAACTGCCATTTCTCAGCAGAAATGCCAGAAGCTGCCAGGAGCTTCCTAGGTCCTGCCAGTAGTGGGCAACAAGAAGAGACTATTAGGCAGGAGGGTGAATTTTCTGTTCCTGTCAATTCATCAATGATACTTCACTCAGGAGAGGTTGTCAATTCCAGCCTCCAACATCCAAAACCTGTAACCAACTTCCTATGTAAATTCCTGCCTCTGAAATGTATGGTGTATTTCTGTTTTCCTAGTTGATACAAAGTCCATGATTGGTTTTATATGTAAAAAAATAGAATGGTAACTTAAAAGAGAATAAGTTCTATTATTTCCAGTATAAAAGTTTTGAGAAATAAAGAAATGTAGAAGGAAGAAAGATGATTACTCTGTCCCATAACCCACATAGAATTTATACTAACATTTTGCATCTTTTCTGTACACTAGTTTTTTGCAATAGGTGCATACTTTTCTCATAAACATACCTATCATATTCTATCTCTGCTTTTGTCTCCTGTGTTTTAGTTTACTCTAAATCAAAACTATGTGTCTGTTATTACAAACTCTTCATAAACATCATCTGTATAGCTGTGTAACGTTCCATAGCCTATTTTACTATTATTCAATATTTAGACATTTGGACTGTTCTCAAATGGTTTACAATAATAAATAATTCTTTCATAAACACCTTTGTGCTTTGAGGGTTTTTTTTTTCATATTCAGGTTTACTTCTTTAGGATTTAAACCTTTCTTTGTATATTCTTGTGCCAGCCTCTTAATGCAGGACTACGACCCTCTTCAAAGTCTGCACACCCACAAGTATTCTGGAATTTCTCAGAGGCTGTCTTAAAATAGAGCCACAAAGCACTCTTTCATGCTTCTTTGAGTGTGTGTGTTTCTATAGGTGTATTTTTCTCACTCATTTTCCTTATACCAATATTACAGCTGAGAGTATATGTAAAAATATTTGAAATTTTTTAATGTTAATTTATTTTTTAGAGACAGAGACAGCATGAGCGGGAGAGGGCAGAGAGAGAGAGGGAGCCCCAGAATCTGAAGCAGGCTCCAGACTCTGAGCTGTCAGCCCGGAGCCTGTCACAAGGCTCGAACCTACGAAACATGAGATCATGACCTGAGCTGAAGGATGTTCAACCGACTGAGCCACCCAGGCGCCCAAGGTAAAAAATATGTTAAACTGCATTAAGGGAATAATCATGACATCCTGTCTTGGTAACAGAAAATTCATATTTCATATACACTGAGCATCTAATTTTTACTGTATTTTTCTGTAAGTGATACTAATACCCCCATTAGACAAAATATTACTCTCTAGTGCAATAGGAGAAAGAAATAATAATCAGGATATCTTTTAAGTGAGTCATTAATTACAAGTCTCTTTGGGTTATGAACTGAAACAGTGATATTTAAACGGTAAACATGAACCAATTAGACCTTCAGTATAAACCAGAATATCAATGATTGTTTTAGTTTTAGTTTACTCACATGTATAATGGTGTAATACTTGTGAGAATACTCACTCAGAAGGTGCTACGAAACTCCAATTGTATTTCTATGTCTACATCCATATTTACATCTGTATCCAAGTACACTAAATATTATGAAACAACAGAATGTGTAAGGTAGTAAATATTAGTTTCTCTAAACAAGATAAAAATCAAAAACCATAACCTTGTGTTTAAGAAAAACAGGGTATTGATTCAATGTGTTCCAAGAAGGTCTGGAGTAATAAACTTTGGACTTCTATAAACATCTCACATGCTATGCTAGTCTCAACGTAAGGGCCAAAGGTTTTTTTTTTGTACCCATTTTTTCTGCTTCTTCCCTCAATTTCTTGGCACGACGCCTTCAAAATGTACCCTTCTGACTTTAGCAGATATTAGCCAATTATAATGTGATAAATTAACCCTTCATCTGTGGAGAGTCTTGCTTATATTTATGGATTTTCTGGAGACCACACCATACTCATTTATGCAACTGTAACAATAGAAGTAGTAAAAAATAAGAAGACATAATTTTTTTTAAGTAAGAGAATTCTCCTTTAGAAGGACCTTCCCAAGTCATGTCTGCAGGCTGATACTTTTCAGAATTCAATTCAATACCATTCCATTAAAAAATATATATATTATAATTTATATATATAAATTATATATAATATATTATATTATATATAATTTATTTATATTAATATAATTTATTAATTTATTTATAATTATAAGTTATACATTATAAATAAATTAATAAATTAATAAATTTGTTTATAAATAAATAAATTATAAATAAATTTATAATTTATTAATTTATTTATATATTAATATATATGTTATATAATATATTACATGTAATATAATATATATTATATTATATATATTTATTAATACGTATAATATAATATAATATATTATATACATTATATTATATATAAATATTTATTTATATATAATATATTTATAATATATAAATATAATATATATTATATATAATATACTATATAAATAAATATAATATATATTATATAAACACTTGCAAGGTGGTAGGTTCTGTGTTTGGAGCTTTGTGTGATCTAATTTGCACTTCAAAAAAACCATGTCAGGTATTTATTATTAACCTTGTTTTATAAAACAGAAAGCTAAGGATCAGAAAAATCATGTAGTATTGTCACATTTGTGCAAAGTGACAGAATCTGCATTTGAATGTAAGTTGGCCTGGCACAATAGGTCATTTTCTTTCATGGAAACAGTCATCTTTTTAATAGCAGTCAATAAAAACTCATGCCTAGGCATTAGGCTTTAATGCAGGAATTCTTATAGAGGATATTTTAGCAATTTGCCTAATATATAATTACAATTTACTTCGACACTTCGATTACAAGCATCCAGTAATATTGGTTTACAAACTGCACCCCATACATGGAGGGCAGGAAGAGAAAGGAATCAGGCCACTCTAAACTGCTAAGTGGGCATTTTAATAAGCAAGGACACTTACATACAAGGCTTGTCTTGGGCAGCCACAGAATGAATAGCAGATCTCCATACCTGCCTACCAGAATCTTAAAAGTTTGTATATAGACCTTGCTTAACTGGATTCAGTCACATATTCAGTACAGACAGTCTCAACAACACCTTACTTACTACGTTCTTGAAAATGGCTCCTGCTACAGAAATGGTGGGCAGAACATACAACCCAAGGACCAGGGAGGAGGTAAGGAGCCTCTGATTACCACCGCCTGCTTGCAGGTCAACCAGAGGTCACATCCTGTCTAAGACCTACTCCAGCAATTAACTATGGTGGGGTTTTTTTTTTTTTTTCATTTGTAAATTTCTTGGCACTTGAAACTCTAAAGAAAAAATAATCTTGCTCTGAGTCTCCTAAATCCAGAATCCTCCCATTCTTACTCTCCTGACCTTTATAGCCCTTATCAAGTCAATGGATACTGAAGGATTATACCTGGAAAAAAGATTTTGATACATTGTATGTGTAGAAATATATAAAACTATATATAGGGCACCTGGCTGGCTCAGCCGGTAGAGCACATAATTCTTGATCTTGGGGTTGTGAGTTCCAGCCTCATGTTTCGGGGTAGAGTTTACTTTAAAAAAAAAACTGTATATACGGCACTTGGGTGGCTCAGTCAGTTGAGCTTCTGACTTCAGCTCAGGTCATGATCTCACAGTTCGTGAGTTTGAGCCCCACATCCTGCTCTGTGCTGACAGCTCAGAGCCTGGAGCCTGCTTCAGATTCTATGTCTCCCGCTCTCTCTGCCCCTCCCCCACTCACACTCTGTCTCTCTCTCCTTCAAAAATAAATAAACATTAAAATTAAAAAACTGTGTATACAATAGCCATATATTTTATAGAATGCTCTCTCTATATTTAACTCTAAATGTTTGCTACTTGTGTTGAATGAAAAATTATAATGATATATAAATGTATATATGTTTATCTAATATATATTGAATTATATTTATATATAATATATACTTTACCATTCAACACAAGTGTACAAATATTTAGTCAATCCTTTCCAGTGATACTATTTTGACTCCACCATTTGTCCTTAGGTATGAGTCAAAAGCAAATTTAAATCTGTCAAATATTACCTTATTATTGTAAAAATAGGGTACTCAAGCTTCAGTGAAAACTTTTCTTTGTGTGTGTATATACATATGTGTATGTTTCCTATAGGTCTTGGTCACTGAAGGACAACTTCACTGAAATTATGTTAAAAAAAAAAAAAGAAAGGAATGTTGGTTAGTCTTGTTTAACTCCTCTGTTACTAAATACAACATCTGTCTTTTCATCATGAAAGTGCCTTGAATGTTGAGATAATAGTGCAGGTGGCTGTTGACTTGAATCTATAAATTAAGAAACCAGAGTATTGGGGCACATCTCATGCATCCACACTGACTTAAGTGATAATACATGTTCAATCAAGGCTCTTGAAAGAGCTCTTCTGGGAAGTCAGGCTGTTAGGTAGACTTGCATATACACGCTTTTCGAAAAGTCAGAATTGCAATGGATTCGACTTTTTTTTTCCTAAATAATGAATTTTGTGCAACCAATTTTGGGGTTAATTTAGTCAATCATGCAGATGATATTTGTCTACAAATAATGTGACTATATTTGCCATTAAGCTGACTGTGACTAAGTATGTGAACATGGTACTGGCAGGTCTGGCGATGTTTCAGGTGACTAATAGGGCACTGGGATGAATTATTATAAATATTCGCACATAGAGCTGACACTGTCTAACCAGCTGTTAAAGCTGTATATGAAGTAATTTTATACATGAAAGTACCAGACTGAATTAAAGAATTACTGTTCTTAGAACAACAGCCCATCATCCCAGATTAAAACTGTAAAATGATGCAGAATGAACAGAGGTTTATTCCACAGCTTCTAAAATAGGAATTTTAAAAATTAAAATACTGTATTAACTATATTTTCTTACATTCTCTGGCTTTACACCAGCAAAGAAATCTGTACGGTTTCCTTGCCTAAAAATGAATTATGTATTGGGCCAAATTTTAATACATGAGGTCGTTAGAATAATTACATGGATTGGAATTCTCACGTGACTCTAAATGTTTATGCTTTTAACCTAAGAATGACATCTTCAAAGGTATATTTGATTATATTATAGTATATGTATGATTACCAAACTGCCTTTTACTACCTTTAAAAAAATCCTATCGGGGCGCCTAGGTGGCGCAGTCGGTTAAGCGTCCGACTTCAGCCAGGTCACGATCTCGCGGTCCGTGAGTTCGAGCCCCGTGTCGGGCTCTGGGCTGATGGCTCGGAGCCTGGAGCCTGGAGCCTGTTTCCGATTCTGTGTCTCCCTCTCTCTCTGCCCCTCCCCCGTTCATGCTCTGTCTCTCTCTGTCCCAAAAATAAATAAATGTTGAAAAAAAAATTAAAAAAAAAAATCCTATCAAAAATAACTTGCTGTGAGCCTATGTTAGCTTTCAATTGTCTTAGATGTTGAGATGTCTGCCTCCTAATATAAAAGTTATAAATTCAGTCTCCCCAAAAGTTCTTTGTATTTCTTCTGTCAGGGACAAGGCATTGGGGTAGGTGTGTAAAGAAATTAGAATAAGTAGGCTTGAAAAGCAAACAAAAATCATTTCATATAGATGATAGAGGAGGGTGGAGAATGTAAGAAAACTGTACATTTTTTAGCAGATTTCTTCTTTGAATATGACTACATATATGTTCATTTCAGGAACATACATTGAGAGAGCACACTAAAGTTTTGGCTATTCTCATGGTTAAAGCCTTTCTTTAACTACTTTATAGTGACTTTTCTGTTACAGACTTTTGTACCCTCAGTTAATTGGGTTTTTTCCCTGCAGTGAATGTAAACTTTCAGAACTGAAGAGCAGAGATTCTCCCACATGTGACCCCAATCTTGACCTTCTTACGTGCTGTAGGGATTTTCTTTTTGAGCGACTGAGGCCTGATATTGATGTAACAATGGCTCTGCTGACCCTGCCAGACCTCTGCAAGGATATCAGCCTTTTACATTTATTCTGGTCTAGGAGATGATTCGCTGTATTGGGTAGAGGACATCAGTATTTCTTTAAATAGAATTCCCTATCTGTCTTCCTTCTCCACCCTCTCTTCACTGGTATAAGGGACTGCCAAAATTGTCCCTGCTCTATTTTAAGTCACCGTTGTTTGACCCTTTGCTTTACTGCAAGTATTTGCTCAGTCATGAGCTATATGGATTGTACTATTTGCTGTTTGCCTATTTAAAACTGTCTGGTGGTGTAGTCTGTTTATATAAACTCTGAAATCGTAATAATTTCCCTGATAATGTTTGGATTGTCTCAGTGCATTATAACCACAAATATTCCAGCAAACACCAACATATTATTTGTGAATAAATGAATGGAAATCCAGTTTGACTTGCCTAGAGACTCTTAATAACAGAATAATTCAATATGTTTGCAGGGATGGAGATACTTTCCATACAAACTTTTCTGGGGGCAGAAGGTCTGTGTACATTTAGTTGAATATAGTCCTAGAGGACAAATGCTTTGAGTGTTTGAATTGGCTATAAAGAATAAGAATCTTCAGCAGCTCATTGCAACTGATTGAAAATCGACTTAACCTGGACCACTCTAGGTTTCAGCAATACATATTCAACAGACTAGGACAGAAGTCTGCCTGTTACAGTGACTCTCTGAGAAGTTTCAGAAGGTCCATCATACCCATAGCACATTTGTAGTCATTTCTCATGCATAGATTACTGTGTTTTGAACCAAATGACAACATCACCTTAGCCACAACTAGTTAGACTAGGAAAGGGTAACGGGTACATAAGTGGCAATTGGTAGCCTGGCCAGCATGCTAGGATGTGTCATGAAGGGATAGTTTTGCTCAACAGGGTTGCTCTCCAAGGAACAAAAGCAAACTTGTCAATTAGATGTCTTTTTAAGGAAATTTGGGACTGAAGAGATATACATAATCCTTAAATGATAGCTATGAGGATTAGAAACAGAGGGAGGAAGCAGAAAGAAGAGCAAAGCAGGGATGAGTTGAATCACAAAATGGTCAAAGGTGGAAGGTAGTGCTACAGTGATTGAGCTACCCCATTGCGACTACTATGTATCCTGAACTAAGGCTTTGCTGCATTTAAGGGTGTTCCCCTTTTTTTCTGGTGGAGGGGATGCAGGGGTGTAGGGACAGAGTCTGAGGAAAGTTTCCAATTCTTCAAGAAAAAAGAACCTCATTTTCACAAATTAACACACCTGATAAAGTAGGTCTCTCAAGAAAGAGTATTTTAACCCTAAGATTTCTGTAGTTATTGTGCAAAGTAGTATTTTTTTTATCCTACAATATGATTTCACAGTGAATTTCATAGCAGCAGGACTCACATTTATAAAATCCTTTAGTAGTGAGGATATCTTATCACACATACACACACAATCACAAACTGGGAGAGGGTAAACTATTTGGTACCAGAGACTACAGTGAGATAAATATTCCCCTAGGATAGGACCACTTCCCCATAGAACAGCCAACAGATATGCTGTATCAAGAAGGAAAAAGCTGACTCCGTCCATAGGTGTTCTATGCAGGATTTTAGTAGACCTCAAGGTGATGAAGAACATCTACACTGGATGTGAGGAAGATGATAAATTCAAAGATGCCTTAAAGGCACATTTCAGAAACCTATCAGTCATTTAGGTATAGGCTCTCCCCTAAATGAGAAATCAGATAATAAAATTTCTAATACTTTTTGTATTTGTTTTGGGGTAAAATACCCATAACATAAAATGTGCTGTCTTAGCCATTTTTAAGTTTGCAGTTCAGTGATGTTAATAACATGCACATTATTGTACAACCAACACCCTCATCCATCTCTACATTTCATCTTGTAAGATGGAAACTCTGTACCTATTAAACAATAATTCCCTATTCCCCCTTTTCCCCAATGCCTGGCAACCAGCATTCTACTTTCTGTCACTATGATTTTAATGATGCTAAAATATGCCATATAAGTAGAATCATACAAGAGACAATTTTAAGGAAAAGATCATACATATTGAGAGAAAGGACAGTTTGAAATGGCAATGGAATATTTATGGGGGTTCAACATTAAGCTGCTAGAAATTTCTTATTATCAATAAAGCATATCAGAGCTGGGAGAAACCTTGCAGACCACCTAATCCATATCATTCATTTAAAGTTTATCTAACAAAAGGGACATGCCATTGTCTTACATCTTGCTGACTACAGAACCAGGGTGAGAGCCTAGCCTGCTAAAACTCAGACCAAGGTTTGCTGTTCCTTATTCTGCCAAACCAGCCTGCACAGATTCCTAACTTAAAGATGCCAAAAATCCCAATTTCTGGACTGGTGAGTTGAATATTTTGTTCTGAGATGGCATAGTATTTTAAAAATTGAAGATTGTAGCATCATGAATGTTATATTACCAAAAGCTTAAATGCAAGAGTACCTACATATCACAACAGAGACGATTTTTAAATATAGGGAAAACATATTTCCCAGACATTAGGCAATTGTTACTGTTTTTATTTAAATGTCAAAGTAGTCTACTTTTATAGGTATCCCATTACTTTTTTCTTTTCTTTATTCTTTCTCTCTTTCTTTCTTTCTTGTCACATCTTCCTTGTAGGGCACTGAATTTGTATCACTTGGAGATGAGGTGTTCTTTCACAATTTCTTTTAATGAGGCTATTAATAAATATCTTAAGATTTTTATTATCACTTTGCCCACAAAGTTTCATCATTTTCTGCATTAAACAGAGAGACAATTTGGTCACTAAGATTTTGCTAATTGGAGGTGTTGAAAATATTCAACCAATGGGTCAATCTGATTATGGTTAATACCAGCTTAAAACCTAGATTTTATTTTTGAAACCAAGTTGTCTTTTCATCTTAGGCTGTTCTCTACCCAGGTCATTTCACTGTCAGCTATCAATGTTTCTAAAATTGGAATATTCTTAAATCTTCCAGGAGCAGAAGCATCAGTTCAAATATCCATGAATCCACACTTAAACTTTTACATAACTTTTCTTTTTTATCTCTAGAGATTAAAACACAGGTTCAATGTGTATCAATTCATTCACAAAATATTTACTAAGCGCATAATATGAGCTAGGAGTTTTGTGTGTGTGTATGTGTATGTGTGTGTATAGAGTACATCAGTTAATAAAACAAAACAAAACAAAACAAAACAAAACACTCTTGAATTCTACTCTAAAAGAGACCATGAAACCACTGACACTCGATCATGAAACTTGTTTGAAACATGTGATATAATCTCTCCCATTTCTCTTCAATTTTAAATTGTCCATAAAATAAGATAAAGTTTACAGGATTTATTTATATCTTGAGTACAGGCTCTGAGACAAAGAAAAGTGTCAAGCAGAATACCAAGGTCTTGTCTTTTATTTTCTTTAATGTTTATTTATTTTTGAGAGAGAGAGAAACAGAGCATGAGGAGGGAAGCAGCAGAGAGACAGGGAGACAGAGAATCTGAATCAGGCTCCAGGCTTCAAGCTGTCAGCACAGAGCCCTATGTGGGTCTCAAACCCAGGAACCTTGAGATCATGACCTGAGCCAAAGTCAGGTGATTAATTGACTGAGCCACCCAGGCATCTCTACCAAAGTCTTAAGCACCAAGAAGAATAAAGTTAACATTTGCTGAAGTTGATAAGACTCAGAGAGTAGCTGGTTTAGGAAGAAAATTCATGAAAAAGCTTCAGAAATACACAAAACTTCAGCTCTGAATATTTCTTTAACTTTCTATAGTCTAGATTAGAAAACATAAAACCTCAAGCTCCCCTTTACATCTCCTTAAAGATGATATTATGCAATATTTTGCAAGTCACTGCTCCTTATTCTCTGTCCATTCTCAGCTATTTAATCAAATTGAGCAAGTCTTACCAGCACCCAAATGCAACTTTCTTAGCCTTACCACTAGGTCATATCTCAGAGAAGGGCAGAAAGGGAAAATGCTCACTTAATTTTTTTCTTTCTTCCACAATATTACCCAATCTCCCTTCCACTAATATCTTCATACATTTCAAATCACTTAGATGAGAGGGTTATTTTTTTTCTATTCCCAATATGTTTATTATGGTGACCTTGATATCATTCCTATGTAAGCACTTTGCCTTACCCTTGATTTTCTAGAAAATAGCACTCAGAACAGGGCTCATATACTAATGATTTATTGGGAGGTAAAATTACAGGAAAGTATAAGGGGGGAAAGTACATGACACAGCCAAAAAGACAAGAGGACACATGTTGCATTAAAGATTTGGCACCAGTTTTATAAGAAAATTCGTGATAGTAACAAAAAGAGACCATATGGAACTACTCCTTCTCAGGAGAATCTGTCCAAGGATCGAAAGGGGAAGCATTTTAAACTGACAGATCTTTCCTGTGCTTGGTTCTCATTGGTCAAAAGTTAGCCCACAAGACTTTAATTTCTCTGCACTTCTGGGAATTCTTTTTGGGCCCTCTCAGTCACTGCTAGCAAATAAGTCTCAGGAGGCCCAGTGAGTCTGGAATGGCACTGGAGATGCTACGTGTCTGCCCTACAGCTTTAACTTTACAAAGAAATCAAGTCAAATGGTAGTATCTGAAGGTTAGACAACATCATCCATGACCAGGAAATTGAAGGCTGTAAGAGTATTCTGAGTAGGACCATCCCATCTGAGAAGGGCTAGGAGCTAGATAACTGTCATTGTATCAGGAGAGGAGTGTAGGCTGGATCAGGCAGAATACATTTCTTGTCCTACTAAGATATTCTGACATTTTCTCTTATATAAGCATAATATGTCTTTAGTTTGGTTCTGAGAGGGATGGTACAAGGCCAACTCTTCAAAGAGTGAACAGTTGCAATATCCTAAAAAGACTTAAGGAGGATAAGCAAAACAAACTATATCCTTTGACGTTGTAGTGTTGTAGCGGGCTCCGGAATAATAACTGATACTTAGCATTTCTCTCTTCTACTGTCAATGTGAGATTTTACTTTTCTGTTTTTGTTTTTGTTTTTCTCACCTATGGGCCTTTGGATGTGCCCACCTTCTTGCTGTTGAGATTTTTCTTGATCCAGACTTTGACTAGTCTTGGTTACTTGTCTGGTGGGGTGACCCAGCCCTTTATCACCAAGAAGTATAAGCTCTTACCTACCTTACCATTTGAGGGGTTGAGGTGGCTGCAGTTGTCCATTCACAGTTATCAGTGGGCACTGAAAACCAAGAGACACCCAAGTAAATCCTTGGTTCCAGATAAATTCCTCTTTGTCTTAACTGAAGCTTAGTATGGCAATTATTTATCAACTCTGAGAATTGTAGCTCTTTTCCCAGTGGTCTGCTCGTGGAGGCCAGATGGCAAAAGCAGCTTCCAATTAAGTGGAAAACTTTTCTGTTATCCACTTGCAGAAGTGTTGGAAATCAGGGTATCTAACTTGGCAGAGAATGACTTTGCAAAAATAGAAAATAAATTCTGTAAAAGGTCTCCTGAGAGTGAGGCTGTGAAGTTCCAATCACACTTCCTCCCTTTGGTTCTTGGACTTCTAGCTATTAGGAACACAACACCATGTATCAGCCATTGGTTCAGCGAGTATACTGCATCCTATAGGTTAGCTCCTCAGCCCATAAGATGTTGTCCTTGAGCTGACAAATTAAGTGAACCTTTAAAATGCCACTCCATTTACAGCTACTTCTTGGTAATGGAAAGCTAGTGAACCTCATATTTGTAACTCCATTCTTACACCTCTTTGCATCAAAATAGTTTCATTTGTCTGAGACAATATTGTGTGGGGCACCATGTTTATAGCTCAACATTCTGTAAGTCTTTGAGTGACTGTATCGATTTTGGTTAGAAATTTCTACCCCTTCCAAGGTCCAAGGGAATGAACCTATCACCAGGAGGTTGACCTGTATTAATGAAGAGGGCTTGTATTATATTTTGAGGGTTTAGAGGTGGACCCATAAAATGATAAGTTGGACATTTTAGTGATGATAGCTATTGGAGAGTTGAAACCCATATTGTTGAGTCTGTGTGTGACCTGTAATCATAGCTCTTTGTTCATGTACCTACAATACAAGCACCACTGTGGTTGAGGATCAGTTGGCTGACAATCACAGATAGTTCATACCGACCCCAATTAATGAGAACCTTATCTGCAGTGGATGCTTTTTTGTGGACAAAAGCACAAGTACAAAGATTCACACACTTCACCCTCTACCCATAGGTGCATCAATTTACCACTGCTTCAGACCTTCTTTTACTCTCTATTCATTTCAGGTCCTCATCTAACCTGTTAAGCCATTCATTCCACTTCCCTGTAGTCAATGTATATCTATACATCACCTTTCCTTCTATACTAAGTGGACAATCAAGTGTGGTTATTGTAGATCTGTCTACTTGAATTATTTCCCTTCTCTTCTTCAGGGCCACTTTAAATATAAACATGGTCTGATACTTACCTTCTTCCCCAGTTGTATATAAGAAACCTAAGGGAGATCATCCTACAAGTCCATAGATATGAGTTGAGGCAGAAGTATCAGTACAATAGAGATAGGTGATATGTAACTTACTTGTTCATGTAATTTGCTGTGTCTTCAGGATTAACCTCAACCAGTCCTAAATATATCATCTCCATCCTAGAATAGACAGCTGCTTGCCTGATTTTAGAGATTTAATAACTCCAGTTAATGATGAGTTCAAGTTTCACAGTTGTTTAGTGTCCCATGATCTGGTCTTCACTCTCCACTAGGGCACATTAACATACAGAGAGCCAATATTCCAATAGACAGTTTTCTGCTACAAAGGTCTTGCTTTAGTGCCTTAATGGTCTGTATTACCTCTTTCTTAGCTATAGGAGATATGAGATGCAACAAGTCGCCATCGACTTTACAGGGAACACCCCATCATTGGACACCTAAAAACTTGCTTAAAGTTTCCCAAATCATTGTAAGATGTGTCTGTTACCTTCTGGAACATGTGTCATTAGGCTTCTAGGGTAGTTGCCATTTTCTTCTCCTCTGATGCTTCATAACCATGATTTTGTCAATGTAGACCTGTATGATGTTCTCTGGCATATCAGTGTAATAAAAATGTCTGCATTCTATGTTATGACAGAACAGGAGGTTCAACTTAATTCTGTGGAAAGACAGTGAAAGGGCATTGCTGCCTTTACCACTTAAGAACACATACTTGATACCACATGCCAGAAGTTGTAACTGAGCTGTTCTGGTAAAGACACCACATCTTGAAGCAACTGCATTTGGATCTACCACCTAAATAAGTTTATAATGGTTTATCAAGATCCACCACGACCAACGAGGTTTTGGTAGAAATCAAACAGGTGAATTAAATGCAGCTGTAATTGGAACCACCACCCTGTCTTTTGCAAGTATTTGATACTGACGCTAATCTCTACAATTCCTCTCCAAATACAACATTTTTTCTAATTCTCTGTGTCAGCTGGAATGAAAGGACAGGTTCAGAAACTTCCACTTCCCCTTCCAATCATAATGGCACTCACCCCCAGGCCAAAGAATCAATGTGGAGTATTTTCCAGCTGCTCTATTCACAATTAAATATTTGAGACTTCGGAAAATTATCTCATAATGAACCCAAACACTATAAAAATATTTGGCCAAAATTCCACTTATTATTTAGCCTCCATAAGTTTCTACTCTTAGATCATAATGGCATTTTTAGTTCCCTGGTGTCAGTATCATGTCAGAGAGCTCTCAGAAAAGCATAGTTACCCTAGAAATTGTCTGCAAGTCTTTTTGGAGAAAGATTGTAGGAATATTTACTGTATATACTTACAGTGTCTTTGAGGATCCTCCTCAAGAGCACTTGGCGTCCCCTTCAATCATTGAGTTATCTCATTAATCTGAGAGACCTGGAACCAGGGTAAGGAGCTTTGATTTTCATCCTGACAGTGGATGTCAGCTGTTCTGCTAACCAGATTTCTTTCATTTTATTATTATACAAATTAAGCACAGACCAACTAGTTGATAGCTATTGTTCTGTATTTCTATGGATCAAGGCATCCTTTTTTGCTAATCTAATTTTGCTGTCCATTTCAGCAGCTGCATTTACTTTGTCTCTGATAGTTGCAGGCTGTCAATGGGCCATGCCATTTCAAATGCTGTTTGATATCTGGAATCCAAGTTCCATGGCAGCATCTTCCTGCAGAGAGAGCTACTAAAGTGTTTCTCAGAATGCATTCTTTATTGCCATAGTGAAGTCAGCATCGTTTGGGTCCTTCCTGGGAACATAGGCAGGTAGCAGTTTTGGTTACATTTACTATGTAAATCCATTCTAACATTGCCAAATCCCTGTGACCTGTAATCCCTCCCTCAATGATATGCCAAATATTCTAAAATACCCACCTCATTTATCCCAGGTCATTATTACATCCAATCATCAAGGATCCCTCAGAGCAAACTATTGTACTAGTTTCAAGTATATCTGCCAGAATGTTGAACCATTAGTGTGAGTGAGTGCCCCACTGAGTTTTCCTCTATTGAACATTAGATTCCATCTCCCTGGATAACACCTTCGAAATACACTCCCATACATGTTTCCTCAGTTCATGACCACACATATGTGTCAGATCCTGCAGACTGTTTGGTGGGTATGTTCATTATTCCCAAAACAGTGCTTCTTACTGTCCTGGAGACAAGAAGGTATAATGGGGGTAATTCTTAAAGAAGACAAACAACACCTTTCCTCAGGTGAAGATGTTGTGTGGTATTCAAATATGAGGAAAGAGTCCTCCTTTAGCAGGGAAGCTGTGTGTTTCTACCAGCCAAAATGTTTCAGCAGAATCTGGAGTTTCATGATTCTCAGGTTTATAAACTGATGATCCCAGCTCAATTTACAGTTCCATATTTTTTCCAAATCAGAAGCTATATGTTCAACTTCATTTTGCAGCTTTGCCACCATTATGATCAAACTCTAAGATTCATTTTTAGTTTAAAATTCTGTGTGTCAAGGAATAAGAATCCTTTTTAGATTGGCTTTTTGACCTCTGGCTTCCAAAATCTGCTTTAGTTTGGCCTCTAGTGCTGTTAAAATCAGCCATCTATGCACCATCTTGTAATTACCATTACTCCCACATTGATCAGGTGCATTAAACACTTGATCTCTCAATGTTCTGTCTTCCATCAGCACCTCAAAACAATTAATAGGTAAAATCATTAATAATTATAGACATCAGAGGTTATTACCACCTCACTTTTCATCAGCAGTGGGGACCCTATTACCTTCAGTCAGGTGTGCAATCCAACTGTAAATTCCTACACTGATGGTCCATCTTCCAGATAGAATGCCTAGAAAACAGAGTCTAAATTAAGCTCTCCTATGAATGTGTTACTGGGGGAGGACAATCCCAGGAAACTGAGAGTATTCTCCGAAGAGTAAGGGCTACAAGGAATGAAGCAAGGAAGAAAGGAAAGCAAACACAAGGTAGTGTGTTACCAAGTTGCTAACAGTTTTACAAGGAAAGGAAGCTAGCTAGTCAGTCCCTCAATTTATCTCTCAGCTGCCTCGTAAATACTGTCTTTCTTTGGTCAATCGTAGTTATAGGTCATTGCCTCTCTTGAACTTCCATACTGCCATTTGCCTTATTTGGCTTCTCCAGGCAGTTGCTGAGAAAGCCAGAGCATTTGGGGGCTTGACTGATTGGACCAGAGCACTGCTTTGGCCCCCACTACAGAGAGCACCTTGAGCTTTTGTCACTAGAAGATAACTATAGGTTTAGAAGCTGTGATAAGATCAGAGGGGGGTGACCAGGATTTGTGAGCATGGGAATAGCTTGTATGGTCACTGGGTCACTCAGGCTGGGAAGCAGAAGAAGTAGCCAAGGTCAGAGGAATTGACAGGACCAAGTGAATCTGGGGAACTACATACACCGAGTTTAGTGAAGAGTCATCAATTTGTAAATCTCTACTCGAGAATGCTAGTCAGTGCCTTAGGGACTTGAATATTGGGCTCTTCACAGAAGCGTAATGACTTGAAAGAAGTTAAATAAAAAGTAGAAGATCCAGCACTTAGGATATCATACAGAAAGTCTAATTCACCAAAGACCAGAAGTAACAAACCTAACAGGGAAAAATATTAAATGAATAAAAAGTGTGACAGAAATCTGCCCTCAGTGCAATTTGGGGCATTACTAAACATTCTTTGACACATGCACCATGTATTTAAAAAGCAAAAAAGCAAAGTAAGATGAAAGGAGAGTTTTCTGGTTGCAAACTGGGAACATGAGAAGTTTATTGAAAAATTTCAAGGTTATTCTTGTTTCTGAAAAGGGTCCTTCTTTGTCTTCTGAGGTTCTGCGCCTTCATAAGAAAGTAATTGCTTTTGTTGAATCACTCATTCTCTGGGAACAAGTATCCATCTTTCTCCTAAAAAACATCTTTTCTTTTACTACGATTTTACCACTGATAGCCAAAACTTAATATTCAGACTCCTCCTTGAAATAAATTTGACAAGGAATATCAGGATTTTTTAATCCAAAAATAAAAGTAACAACTGAGCTAGTCTATCAATCATCTTGTTCAGTATGGAGTAAAAATATCGTGTATTAAACCCAATGTTGATTCAGTAGACATTTCAATGACTATTCAAACAATTCTGGAGTATGTTGTGAGTAGAGCAAGGGAGGTAAACAAGGGTAGATTTGGGAATAAAATAAGAGAAGAAGAAGAAGAAGAAGAAGAAGAAGAAGAAAAAGAGGCAGATTATGTGTCAGCTCCCGTAAATAAAATTAGATAGACATACATACATACATACATACCATTGTTTTAGTCATTTTAATCAAAGAAGTCCAATTAGCTTTTTCCTTTTCTAAATATACACCTAGTTTTATTAAAGCATCTTCACGATGCAAAATAGAATAGCATAAATGAGCTTAAAATGCAAAGGAGCAATAGGGGCACTTGTACCCCAATGTTTATAGCAGCACTCTCAACAATAGCCAAATTATGGAAAGAGCCTAAATGTCCATCAACTGAATAGCTAAAGAAATTGTGGTTTATATACACAATGGAGTACTACATGGCAATGAGAAAGAATGAAATATGGCCCTTTGTAGCAACGTGGATGGAACTGGAGAGTGTTATGCTAAGTGAAATAAGCCATACAGAGAAAGACAGATACCATATGTTTTCACTCTTATGTGGATCCTGAGAAACTTAACAGAAACCCATGGGGGAGGGAAAGGAAAAAAAAATAAAAGGAGGTTAGAGTGGGAGAGAGAGCCAAAGCATAAGAGACTCTTAAAAACTGAGAACAAACTGAGGGTTGATGGGGGGTGGGAGGGAGAGGAGGGGAGGTGATGGGTATTGAGGAGGGCACCTTTTGGGATGAGCACTGGGTGTTGTATGGAAACCAATTTGAAAATAAACTTCATATATTGAAAAAAAACTGAGAACAAACTGAGGGTTGATGGGGGGGTGGGTGATGGGTATTAAAGAGGGCATCTTTTGGGATGAGCACTGGGTGTTGTACGGAAACCAATCTGACAATAAGTTTCATGTATTTAAAAAAATGCAAACGAGAAGACCTCTGTCCACAGTTCCCAGCTCCAATCCCACACCTAAAGTCAACTATTTGATTTCTTCTGATGAGTGTTCTTCCATCTCTACTATACTTGTAGGACACATCATCAATTCATTAATTTTGACAGTATCTATTGAGTTGTTGCTATGATAGACAGATGTTGCATTAAAACCACCTCCACCTGTATACCTGCTTCCTAAGTTTGAAAGTTATCTTAGTAACTTTAGTTTGTGTCTTGATTATTTATGTGACTCATTTTTCCTGACAGACATTTCATAAGATTGCTACAGTCTCTCCACCTCAACTGTCCACCCCTCCTACATATCCTAACTTCTGTTACCTATACCTTTATTTTTATGTTGTCAAGATATCTTTGTAGGGCACCTTGCCATAATTCTTTTACAGAATGTAGGACCAAAAACAACAAAAAAGTGTACCAGAAGTTTGATTTTGTTTTTGTTTTCTGGTCACTAAGCTATCTCTTAAGGCCTGGAATCTTTAGAATCTAGGATTTATTAACATAACACAGTCTGAATGCAGTTGCCAGGGCTTAAAAGGATAGCATAGGGATGGCTTCTAGCAATATGCCTTAGAAATGCCAATTCGTTTTTGGCTGCAGAAGACCCCTGTTGTAAACATAACCCATCTTTGTTTGACTATCACTCATAACTAATTAGTATGACTAACTAACTAGTAAGCATCTGGCCATCTTCAATTACTTTAGGCTGCTAATTCCACCCAACTAAATATCCTTTCTTCAAGACAGCTTGAGGCAATAAGTCAAGTATTTGGCCTATTCTTGTTGCAATGACTGGCATTGCTGATGGGATTCTTCCAGGGTTGTGAAAAGGACCCAGCTTTTTGATTCCTTATGGCTATTTGGAAAAAGCCCACTCCATATTTGCCTATAGCTGTACATTATTCTGCCTGGAGGGGTAAGAAACTATAAATCTTAATATCCCTCTATGGTATTATCCTTTTTTCTTCCCTGCTAACATTTGCAAGGAAAAGAAAGATGGCATTAAATAAAACTTACTTTTATTCTTACCATATTTGGCAGGTGTGAGTATGATAAGATGTGTATAAAAATTCATATTCTAACCTCTGCCTTTGGTACTATAAAATTAATCTTTATTTAGACATCTGGTAGTAATATTTACATTCTATTCTGCAGTATCAATGAAATCATCTGAGGGTTATCTAAATGATTATAAAAGTTAAAAGACCAAAAACAGTATTTACATTATTATGACTATGTAAATATTGTTTATTGTGAAACCAAGTAGAGGTCTATGATTATCACTCTCTCCATGAACTCAATGTTACCACCTCATTGCCACTCAAACAAAAATATTAAATGGGATCTCCTTTATTATATTTCATAACTCACTTAAAATCATGTTATTACTGAATTTGCTTTATATTGTGACAATTACTTTCTTTTCTTTTACATTTTGTTTGGTATTTCTTGAAATAACATGGCCCTTCTTTATTTCTTTGAGACAAAATACAGCCATCTGTAATATCCTACAGCCTACTGTCTAGTCTTCTTTTTAAAGATATACTTCTTAGCAACCACTGATGTCCTTTTCTAGTGTGTACCATTGATATCTCCTGTTATTCAGATCCTGGATTACTCTTACCATTTCTTATATGCCTTGTCTTCCTACTTTTTTATTTTTCATTCTCATTTTGCTGAGTTTATCTTTAAGACACAGCCTCAAAAACGTTCCTTAGAAGTAAAAATAAAAAGTACTTCTACAACTGGAAGTCATTTTATTGTTCCCCCTACACGTTACTACTCCAGAATATGTAAAGGTCATGCATACTCTATATTCTAGCATTGATTTCTGTGAGAAAGTTTGATGCCATTCTGATTTTCTTCCCCTTGGTTGGCAACCTACTATTTCACGTGCTTTGTTTTCTTCTTTGGAAGCTTCAAGGATCATCTCTTTTTCCCAGATCTTTATAAAATGCCCTCATTGTTTCTTGGGAAATTCAGAGAGATTTCTTTCATATTTCAACCTTTTTAGAATTCAGTAAGTCCTTTCACTTAAATACATCACTTTTTCAAATGTTTATTGTTTTATTTGAGAGAGAGAGAGAGAGGGAGCCAGAGAGAGAGAGAGAGAGAGAGAGAGAGAGAGAGTATGCTCCTGCACACAAGCGGGGGGGGGGGGGAAGAGAGAGAGAGAGAGAGAGAGAGAGAGAGAGAGAGAGAGAATCTTAAGCAGACTCCACACTGTCAGCACAGAGCCCAACATGGGTCTCGAACTCATGAATTGTGAGATCATGACCTGAGCCAAAACCAAGAGTTGGAGGCTTAACCAACTGAGCTAGTCAGGAGCCCTGTTACATGAGTTTTTAATTCTGGGAGATTTTCTTTTGCTTATTTGATAATTTTCTCTTTCTAGTTGCTATGATTTTCTTTTGTGTAACTCTGATTTAAAAGATGTTGCATGTCCTGAATTGACTCTTTATGACCCTTACTTTTATTCTTTTATTCCCCAAGTCTATGTTCTGCAGGGATATTTCTAAAATGTTAGCCTTTGGCACCTGGGTGGCTATCAGTTAACCATCTGACTCTTGGTTTCAGCTCAGGTCATGATCTCACAGTTTGTCAGTTCCAGCCCCACTTCAGGCTCTGCACCTATGGTGTGGAGCCTGCTTGGGATTCTCTCTCCCTCTCTCTCTGTCCCTCCCCCAACCTCTGTACACACTTTCTCTCTCTCTCTCTCTCTCTCTCTCTCTCAAAATAAACAAATATTAAAAAATAATAAATAAAGTGTTAGCCTCTGTGTCATTAGTTCTTAGTACTTTTCGTGAATTGAATTTTAGTAATCATAATTTTGAACTCTGTTGTTTTTAGATTATAATTTTTTATACTAACTATTGTCTTCTTACAGAGGTCATATCTTCTTAAATATCTCTGGAAATAAAATTAAAGAGGATTATGTTTGTATTTTGTTTTTAAAATTTACTTTCTTTATCTGATATATTTGTTTTCTTTGATTTAATTTTTTAGTTTCTTTAATCTCTTCGTTCATTCTGCAGGCTATCCTCAAACATTTTATGTTCTTTGGTTATCTGTTTATATTTAAGAATGACTACCTAGGAAGGCTGACTTAGAGTTCTGTGTACTTCACTATGAGCCAGATTTTACATGCTATAGTTCACTCCCAGTGCTAAAATGAAAAGTCTTTATTATTGAAAACTAAAATTAAAATGAACATTCCACATAGATGGAGTAGAAGTTCCCATATAGTTCCTTCAGTTCTTTCAAAGATGAACTGTCCATTTTCCCCCCAGGAATAAATACATGCCTGACTGCTCTGCTTTCTAAGGAGAGAGACAGTTCTAATGTTAAGGTTGAAGGGAAAGACTGGGTAAATTCTCTCCACGTCTCTCCATACTAACCTTCAACTGTTGCCTTTTTTTTTCATTCCCACCTTTCACTCTGGGTTCCTGTCATATGTGCTACCTCTGACCCCGGGCTTTCAGGGGTCCCGACTAGATGGGAGATTAACTCTTATTGGCCCTCTCCATATATAAACTAGGTTGATTCAACATTCCACAAGTTTTTAATTCAATTTCCATATTTGAAATATTTGCTAAAATCTCTCTTCTACTTAATTGTTTTGTCATCATTATTACTACCTTTGTTGTTTTGAGATGATACTTCCCTCGTAGATTTACGATTGTTTTGGTTCTCAAGAGGAAGAAAGACCAACATGTATTCCACCAGCCATGTTAAACCTCAACTCTATCTATTCTAATAAAGCAATATAATCAAATTAGTTGTGAAAATTTTATTAGCGACTAGCTAAATTGATCTGTCAATGAGTCAATAACCGTTTAATAAAGAGTGAATAAACAAAAAGCAAATTATGAAAAAGGATAGGGAAAATGCGGATTTTTTTCCTATTCATACATAAAGAATATTCTAGTCAATATCTAGTCAACATAACCTCTCTGAATCTCCCTACAGAAAAAAATTATCCCCTTACAGAAGAAATTGTTTCAGGTGGTGTTTCTTCTTGCCCACTGTGGGTTCAATACCTAGCACTTTCCATCTAATCATAAATTATATCAGTTTTTTATATCCAGTGTAGCTAAGAATTAATTTTATTACCTTGATTTGTTATTAAAACTCTGAGACTCTTTGTTAATGTCAAAATATGACCCTTTACACTTGAGTGAATGTCACTAATTTTAGGGGAAATTGATGTAAAGCTTTACAGGATAGTAAAAAGATATTATGCTATCCTGTGGGTTGGCTTGCATGTACAATTTCAATCACACTGGTGTCTGAGAGGCCAATCATATATAATTTAGCAGAGATTGTAGTGTTGGAGCCTTTTGCAGACACCATTTCTCTTACTTTTGAGAGTGCTTGTCTACTTGATAAAGAGAATAAAAAGGAAAAGAAAAGAAAAAGACATCACCTGCCTTGTTTCTTAAATTCAAATGAGCTAATGATGCATTTGATATTTTCCCATGATCATGATGCAAGTCAGTCAAATGTCTGAAAAGAAAATGTGTCTCGAAGTAGATTCTACTGTGTTAGAGCCCTGGACACCAGCTATCTTTCCCAACCAGCCAACCAATGCAATCATAAGAAAATCTCCTTAGGACTGCCAATTTAGTTCTAGCTTATGTTTGGTGGCACTACAATATGTTTAAAGACAAGCATATTCCTGAAATTGGTCTATAGGTAGCCATAAGGTTGGAAAATACACTTTATATTTCTTTCTTTTTCTTTTCTCTGTCTTTCTTTTTGTTTTTGTTTTGTTTTCTCTCTTTTTAACGACAGGACAGTCATCATGGAACAAAACCAAATGTGGCTTGTATTTAATGTAATGCTTGAATATATGATGGAGGTTTTTGATCATGATCAAACTTAATAACCCCTTCCTGACTTATCCTTCCTGACTTATCTGCCTTCTGCTTTCCATCCATGTCATCTTGGCTAAGTGGTCTGTGGCTCTCTTCCTACACTATTCCCTCAGAGAAGAATAGAAAAAGAGGAGGAAAAAAGAAGAGTAGTAAATGAAATTGGTTATGAGTTCTTTGAGGCCAAAGAATTGAGTTTATTATTTGAGGTCCTCAAAAAAAGAGAAATTATACGGTATTTCAGATCTCTTTTTTTTCTCCCTCTCTGCATTACACTAAACCACACAAGACAATTTTAGTAATTAATAAATAGTCACCCTCAAAACCTCTATGAAAATGAGAGAAAAAAAGAACTATTTTAAAATTCAATATTTTAAAAAATACAAGCTTAGGAGATAAGAAAATGTGGATAATAAGAATTTAATGTGAAGAATAAGAATTTAGGGAATTATCCTCAATTACCAGAAGTCTACACCACTTTATTTTTACCATCATTAGTTTGAAATGACTTTACTCCCACTCAGATCATAAGTGCTATAGAGCTATCTTTATAGGTGTATACTTGTGCTTATAAAATTTATAAAATACACTGTAATGTATTATTAATCAGTATATGTATAAAATTCATATACAGTGTATACATGTGTATATATATATATATATAATGTTTTTCTCTATAACTAATAGGATATTAGAAAATGTGTTAAATTGTATTTGTCATACTAAATAAGAACTATCTACCATGACAAGGGGCCCAGAAGAGAAAAGATGAGTGACAAGGCCCTTTAGAGTGTCAGAGAAATAAAACTCTCATATTAGATGTAGAGTTTGTCAGCTGAGTCCTATAGTCTAGTACCTGGGATTGCAATTTCTATTATAGTTATCCGTGGAATCATTTTTATGGTTCATTTTCATCTCTGAATTCTGAACGGGGTATCCTTGCCAACTCATCTATCTAGGAGCTCGTTAAAATTCTTGACTTAAAGTTCACTGACGGGAGTGAGTGAGAGAAAACTCATTTTTCACCAATCATCAAACACAAGAAGCCAAATAAATGCCATGGGAAAAGATCATTTACTCTTACCCTTCTCCTTCGCATGTATTTCCTATTACATATATATCTAGAGAGTAGAGAAGAAACAATAAAACACATTTCCAGGAGTCACTGTTTTCCACCTCTGTCCTCAGTTGATCTCTAAAGTATAGGGAAAATTTTTCAGGTATGGAAAAGTATCTAGGAAACCTTAATTAGGGCTCTAAAATTCAGATCCACACTGGAGAGAAGAAACACACTTGCAGAATCCTCAAATCAAGATTTTTTAAAAAAAATTTCAAAATCTCCTGAGTCTGACACAACACATTTCCCATTAAAGGTCGGAAGTAAGGACTAGCACAGTTTTCATAGACGCTATGATTGCTTGCTGTTTTTTACAAGTAAAGGCAGCACTCAGATCTTGGTGTCATTTCAGTGGCAAGTAACTTCACAAATTCCTATAGAATCATAAGATATTTTTATTTTAGACTTATGAGGTCTGCTTTTGCATGTATTAACATTCCATGCTTTAATATATGATATTTTTTTCTATTATTTCTATTATTCTTCCAAAAATAACTCTTCTTCCTGACCATTTTGCTTTATTTCTATAGCTCTTCTACTCATCCCTTTCCTTTAACCTTCTGGATAATCCTTGTGTTTAGGTCAGTGATTCTGACCTCCTGCTTGTAACTAAAACACATTAGAGTAGTTCAGTGTTTTTGTTACCTGTGAACTGAATCATTTTTCACATTTATGCCAAGTTGCTGCCTACATCTTAGTTCTATGAAGGCTGGGATCCACTGGAAAACTACTTCTAGACAGACTGTCTTCCAAGATCCTAATTAGAAAATTTGAATCCACCTTTCTTTATAAGTCTTGGTCATGATGTATATCTCTTTTCAAACATGTCAGCAATACAATTTCTCCGATCTTTCTTCTGTTTGAAGTGAGACTAATCACCAGACTCTGAAGATAAGCAGGAGAAACAAGTAACAATTCAGTCCAACTGTAAGCAAGAAACCGGAACAATGCAATAACAATGAACAGGTTCTGGATGCACAATAGCCACTCTCTTCTCTTCCTTACCAGTGGGACTCTGATTTTATAATATGGCAATCCATCTCTTGAAAAAAAAAGTTTTTTTTTAGGTTTAAAATCCCTTTCCTGATCTTTCATATAGCTAGGAATTCCCATTTGACCCACTTCTGTCTAATTAGATGCAAACAGAAGTCTTCTGGATTGGGTTTCCAGTAAAGGTTTTTACAACAGAGAGACTTGGTCCTCTCTTTGCCAGTTTGCCCTTCTCTTTGTTCAGAGAGGAACAAAGAGGCAATGCCTAGAGATTCAGCAGCCATTTTGTGATCATGAAGATAAAATCCTCAAACTAAGGACACCGGAGGAGGAAAATATAAGAAGCAGATACACCAGCTCTGGAATGCTTATCTCTGGATTTGTTTTAGTTTTTATTCATTTCAGCCACTATAAATAGTCTTCTGTTACTAACAACATTTTCCTTACTGGTTTGAGAAGTAGCATAAGTATCAGCACTTCAACTCTCTGCCTGAGTTCACAGTTTGCTGTTGTATAAGGCACCCAAGATTTCTCTGAGGCATGTAACTCCCTGAGTTGAAGCAACATTCCTGAACCTGTCAAAGCAATCTCTCTTTCCCTCCAAGGCAGTCAGTCTAACTAGTGTCGCTTAGTATTAAAACACATTTTCATCCTGACTTACAGTGTTGACAAGCTCACCTTTGAGCTTTTTATGCCTCTCTGCAGAGCTCTAGAGTGTGGTAATCATATATCTGAGTAGCCTTCTGGATGAGGCAAAGGAGCTTCTGAAAGAATGTCAAAACTTCTCACAAGAAGAGTTTTTATGTTTAAAAAACAAATAATGTTTGCATTAAATATAATTCCTTCTTTTCAATTAACAGCAAATTATGCTGGCCATTTCTCTAAGAACTGATGTTGCTCCGTAGCTTGTCAGGTTTCTTCTTTAAATGATAATAACTGTTTACTTATTTTTCTTCACTGGGAAGAGGATTCCTCTTACCAAAATCCCCCTCTGGAAAAAGTAGTTAAAATTCATTCACACATTATCTCTCTGAGCACATTAATTTACTAAACTTCTTCCAGGCTGTCCTTCCCAATGTTTGTGTTTAGTGACACAACATAACCAAGAATTGCTATCAACTTGTTGGTCTGATGCAGAAGTAAATCATCTGCTCATTCAAATTCCTGTGAAAATGTCAACAATATCCCCATGGAGCTATAGTAGTCCTTTCACTTTTTGAAAAGGTGGATCCAGTTTCCATTTCATTAAGAGTAATGTGCTTCATTCTTATACAATATTGTCATAAATAGGAAAGGAACCTTAGTGGTCACCAGGAAAGTCTCTTCACCCCTTTTTAAAAATTAATTAATTGATTAATTAATTATTTTTTAAACTTATATCCAAGTTAGTTAGCATGTAATGCAACAATGATTTCAAGAGTAGATTCCTTAATGCCCCTTACCCAATTAGCCCATCCCTCCTCCCACAACCCTTCCAGCAACCCTCTGTTTGTTCTCTATATTTAAGAGTCTCATGTTTTGTCCCTTTCCCTGTTTTATATTATTTTTGCTTCCCTTGCCTTATGTTCACCTGTTACTCTCTCCACCCTATTAAGCAGGAACCCCTTTAAGAAGTTGGATGAGCCCCTGAATTTGCTTAAAACAATGGTTTCATCAGACACTGAAGTTGGGGGTAATTTAGACCTTGTTTGTGTCATACATTTTTGTATGTGTGTGTTGTACTTTTTTAAAAGCTAAAGTTTACCAATTATTGAATGGCATATATGATATGAGGTAGAGCTTGACTGAAGTTTACCTTGAATTCCTTAGCCTTCCTTCACAGTGAGGGTGAGCTCAAATAAAATTAAGTGGTCATATGAAAATAAGACATTTTCAAGGACTCCAATGCATTATGGAAGTAGCTATTTAAAATTAACATGCTATTTACAAAACTTGTCTTATCCAGTCATCAAAACAGGTGCTCTGAGAACCTGGTAAGGGAAGGTTTTCTTCATATCATCTACATCATCAAAATTAATGCATGCTACTGTAAATCACTTTCTGATTAATGCTATTTTTAAAGAATAGTATTCTACCTACCCCTGTCCTTTCACTTAACCCAGTTAATAAGATTCTACTAGTTTTATTATTACTTATAGTTGGAGATCATTAAATGAAACATTAGGTAGAAGCATTTTGATGGGAGTTTTGTTTTATTTATTAACTTTCAAATTATCCCTTTGGAAGTGACTATCTGTTCTTACCTTGAATGGATCCTCATATATGTCCCTGCTTGCTTCTGGCTCCTCACATCCTTTTGCTGTGACACTTCTACTCTAATCCCCTTGCTCCATTATCTGCTTAGAACTGTGTTTCCAATACTCCTTCAAGCTGCCAAAAATGTATCCCACATCTCAGGTGCTACAAAATTTATTTCAACTCCTCAGGTGAGAAAGCTTGGCCCTTCTCTGTTTGACCCCAGTCTACTTTTATGCTTAGATTTTCTACCTGAGATGTTTTTGCATTCTGTTTCCATGTCTTTATTTAGTTTCCTCTTTCTTCTCAGCTCTCAAAAGTCTTATTTTTTCCAGGTGAGGACATCCAAGTCACCCTCCAAGTCTTTCCCCTGGGCCCTCCTTCCCTGCGAGATGTTCTGCTCCCTTTTGTTCAGAATAATAGCGCTCATGTTTGAACATTTAAAACACTCTCCTTGGGGATACATGAGTGCTGATGCATAGGGGTACTTGCACCCCAATCTTTATAGCAGCACTTTCAACAATAGCCAAATTATGGAAAGAGTCTAAATGTCCATCAACTGATGAATGGATAAAGATGTGGTTATATATACAATGGAATACTACTTGGCAATGAGAAAGAATGAAATCTGGCCATTTGTAGCAATGTGGATGGGACTGGAGAGTGTTATGCTAAGTGAAATAAGTCAAGCAGAGAAAGATAGATACCATATGTTCTCACTCTTATGTGGATCCTGAGAAACTCAACAGAAGACCAGGGGGGAGGGGAAAGGGGGAAAAAAAGTTACAGAGAGGGAAGGAGGCAAACCATAAGAGACTCTTAAATACTGAGAACAAACTCAGGGTTGATGGTGAGTGGGGGGAAGAGGAAAGTGGGTGATGGGCATTGAGGAGGGCACTTGCTGGGATGAGCACTGGGTATTGTATGAAAACCAATTTGACAATAAATTTCATATAAAAAATAAAACAATAAAACACTATCCTTGGGAGATTTAGGGATAGGAGTAGAGATTTTTATGGGACAGATTCAAATCCTATCTTTGTCATTTGATGTGACCTTGGAAGGTTAGTTCCCTCTTCTCTAAGTGCTTGGTAGGACCTGGAGGCACTTGGCTCACAGGTGCTCAGGGTCTGCTGGTGGACTGAGACTCTGTGTACAGGGATGTACAGGGCCAGGAGCCATCAGCAAAAGATGCCACATCAAAGCTGGCAAAAAAAAATGTTTTCATAAGTTTCTGATGAAGCAAAATCTTCAGGTTCTCACCTCTACAAAATGAAAGGCATATAGCCAAGGCAAGAAACTGTTATTTTTCAACCAAATGCTCCAAGCTATAGTTGAGTAGTTTAAAATAGCTGAAGAAGTGGGGGAGTATATTTAGAACTCATTTCATTTTATTATCTCTTTTTGTCAATCAAAAGTATGTTTACCAAAAGCTATTTAATATGCAGGTTTTATGTAATAAGATTCATACTACATTGCCGGATATATAACATAGGCAAATAACAATACTCTAAAAAGGGCTATAAAACATAATACTGATAAATCAGAGCATTTAGAATTATAATTTCATTGTGCATGTAATAAGCATCACTTTGGGTCTACAGGTCAAAATAAATAGTAATATCCTATGGTAGATAAATTAGGAAGAAATCAGAAACTCTTTGGACAAGAAAATGTTGCTATGGAAACCTTAATGTTCACAAGCCTGTTTTGAAGGCTCTGCTGCCTTGCCAGACTTTTTACATTTAACTTTCTTTCAAGCTTTTTATTTAAGAAAAATAAAAAAGTCTTTTTACTGTTGAGACCTAAAATGTGACAATGACAATCTATCCTCTAGCCTTCTAGACCCCATGTAAATAACTTGTCCTATGCACTGCTCCCTAGCATGAAAACAACTTAATTGTGGTTGAAAAGAAAAGAAAAGAAGAAAAACCAGTGTGTTCAGGCTTGATTTGAATTTCCTTCCGCAGTGGGGCTGTGGGAAGGAGCTGGAGCAGGAACTTGCTTCACTGAAGCAATTTTTGTGCCAGGTCACACAGCTGACAAAGATGGCTTTTTTAAGCACAAGTTTAAAGCCATCTAAAAATGTTTCACTGGCACACAGCCATCTGAACCCCAAAGTCAATGTTGTCTGAGACAGGGGAAATGGCGTATTCGTGGAATTCACAAATAAATCAGAAGTGTCAGAACTAAGCTTAGAAACTTATGGCTCCCAACTTTGTAAATTTTATTTATTTTATTCCCCAGGCAACTTAAATGTAACACAGCCACCTACGTGTCTGGTAAGCAGAGACTTAATGAGGCTTAATCGACTTCTGCACTGAGAGCCTTATCTGCATTCTTCAGTGTGCTTTTGCTCATCTTACTCTCTGCCCACACACTCAGTGACAATTTTCTGCTAGGAATGATTCCCCCTAACTTTGAGTCACCATGGTTAAGCTTCAAGATAGACATTTAGGCCAGACCCTGAAGAAGGAGTCACTCTTTGAACAAGGTTCCTTGCTGAACAACCCACCAGATTGTAGAGAGACCCAGTCCTGCTTATATCCAGTGCTGGCATAGTTTCCAGAATTATTCTAAAAGTCCCAGGCTCTTTGCTTACCCTCCCCAAGGGCTGAGAACTAGAACCCTGAACAGAGATAAATGGACACAAATAAATGGCAGGAGTTTCCAGTGCAATAATTTCTCTTTAGGATGAATGGTTTCCCACTTACAACAATTTGCATATACTGTGTGCTTTCTACTCGTTATGACCTTGATATTATCTAGGAACATTACATGAGGGAGCAGACAGCTCCCATGTCATTTTTAAGAATGGATCCTAAGTTTAAATGTAACAAAGAGCAACAGCTTGATGTCTCTCTATACCATCAAGAGGAAACAACATGAAAATAAGAACATAAAAGCCTACAGCTTTTTATTGGATTCATAGCCATAACTGACTCTAAAGTCTTACTCCAAATCTTCTAAAATATGCTTCTTAAAATCTCCCCTGAGAAAATCTCTGACTTCTTTACACTAATGAACAGCTCATCTAGTTCCATAAAACAAGATAGGAGTTATACAATAAATTATATTGAATACAACTGTAGTGATTATCATATTGCCTAGTCTTAAGGATTCTCATTTACTTTAAAGAACTGTACCTGAATATTTTGCCACAGGTACTGGTGAAATTCATTCCTAAGAAGTTCAGCATCATTTCTCTGGCCTACAATGGTATCTTAATTTGCATTTCTATTAGAAGTTAGATGTATTATTTAGATCTGCAATGTTTTTCTCTAAAAATTGAACTGGCTGGAAATGTAAATTCACATTTATTGTTTAGAAGGAAGAGGCAGTTCAGAGGACTATTCTAGTAGAACTGTCTCAAGAAAATACTGAATTAACACATTCAGTTGTCTGAGGAATTTTAGGTCTTACCAGTTCATATGCTTTTAGCCTGGTTTACATCTACCGCAAGTAAAGAGGGGTGTATAATGTTGGATGTAGCACTGCAAGTTAGGGATAAATGATGGAAACCATTTACATAGAGAGACACTTGTAGCCCACATTTTATATCAAATAAAAATTATCTCTATTACTAAATTTGTACCATTAATGTTTTTGGGTTTTGTTGTTGTTTGCTGGTTTATCTTGCTTCCTCTTTCTAGACCACCTCAAGATACGTTCTTGGTTTCTGGTTCTGTTTTCTGAGTTTGTACTTCCCTGTTATATAAATTCTAGGTGTTAATTAACATGTTACACCTGTCTGCCATTTAATTCCAGTAAAAAATATTTCATCTGGATTTGTTTCTTCCACATAAATTTACCACTGTCACTCCTAATTCATTTAAGATCACTTAACCACCTGGTTTCTTAAAGGAGTATTCTGAAAATACTGACAAAATAGGGGCAAAATCACATTTAAACAGAATTTCACTTACAAGTTGATAGAAGTGGATATTTATTTTAATATATATACTATAGTAAAAGCAGTATTGCTAGTATGTGGGTCTATTTTTGATCCTGTGTCAATTCTGTCACCTAACCCCCTATAATAAGTCCACTGAAACAGAACAGACATAACACAATATATATGATGAATCTACTAAGAAAAACAGTAAAAGCAACAAGCAGCACAGCTCTGGACCCTGATTAAGGATGCAAATGTGGGAATCCCATGTATTTCCCATTTCTGGACTGCGTGCTTTACAAACATTATTTTCAGTCTCATCACTCTTTAGTTACCATGTTGTTTAATAAGAATGCCATTTCCAAATCCTTGTGTTCTAAAGAAAAAAGTCTTTTAGATTGGATTGTCTACTATAAATACACTATATACACTATTATAGGAAAGAGAGGCAATATGCGTGATAAAGCTTCACAGCAAGCACTGATGGTGAAGAAAAAATTATCTGCTTAACATTTAGCTGTTAATTTACAATATTTAATTTTATCAATTTCTTTAAAAACACATTAATGTTCTATGGAGTGTTATGGAGTAATTCAGGGTCTGGGAATACAAAAAAAAATAATTTACTTTCTTGGCCTTGTTTAAGGTACTCATTAGTTTTCATAACAATCCAATGGAGTCTTGGTAATTATTGAAACTATTCTACAAATGAAAAATCTGAAAATAAAAATAGAGCTAAGTGCGATGAGGGGAGGAGTCAAGACTGGATCATGGGTCTGTTGACGCTATTGAAATGAAGAGTCAGGGATCCAACTTTTCCAAGTAATGAACCAAATATTAAAAATTCTCTACTAATTCTCCTAATCTAAGAAGGATCAGTCTTATTTATGACATATATGTAATGAGATAATGAATGTAAGATATTTTGAAAGTTGCAATATACTGAAAATTACTGATTGTTCTAAGACAGTGCGTCCTAAAATATGTTGCCACATTTTATATCATTTAGCATTGTAGTTTTGTGATAAAAACCTAAAATAAACATAAGGATTTAATGTTTCCAAGTATATATTTTCTCTAAAAAAAAAAGGTAGAGCTTTACAAATGTGTGAATTCTAATAGGGTAGGCTTTAAGGAAAACATGTAAGCCTAAAGATAGATGGAATTTGGGCTAATATGGCAATATTTAACAGTAGGTTTTTCTTTAATTTTTTTTAATGTTAATTTACTTTCTGATAGAGACAGAGCATGAGGAGGGGAGGCGCAGAGAGAGAGGGAGACACAGAAACTGAAGCAGGCTGTCAGCACAGAGCCTGATGCAGGGCTTGAACTCACGAACCACGAGATCATGACCGGAGCTAAAGTCAGACACTCAACCGACTAAGCCACCCAGGTGCCACAACAGTAGAGTTTTTTTTAACTAGAAGACACTTATGTGAATTATGTTTCAATTGGAAACTAATATCTTGGACTTGGTTTTATTAATCCTTTATAAGGGAAATCTTGAAATTCTACTTGACAGGCTACCTAATGAACTCCTGTAACATGGTAAGTGCTCTAAAACATTATAGATAGACAAGGTGGTACGACCCTGGTGCTACAGTGTTATATGATCTTTTATCTCAACAAACTGGGGAAATAAGAAAAGGAATAGATTTGACACATACTCTTCCCCCTATACAGTTTCACTTAACCTACATCATATCAACTTCTTTTCTCCTAGAAAATCCCAGGGTGTGCTGAATTTATTGAATCACAAGTAGTGAAATCTAATGAAAGCATCCTTAAATATATAGCCACATATTAGTCCCTGGGGAAATAAGCAGGGTCATGCAAAATTACTTTTCTTCCCTTTCTGAAGCTTCTGGTCTTGCTAAAGTGTCTAATTTCTTGCTGTTTTTAATGCCATATTTGAGTGCATTTGTTTTCAATGTTCCACATTTCCCATGGTTCCAATTGACTTGTCACTACTTAAACTTCCTTTCAATGGGCTGTTTAATGTTTCTGCTGATTTGGAGCAAATATTATTTTGGTTTCTTTTATTCTGGAAGAGGGAAACTTTGATCCCATAAGTAATTCCCTGACTTACTTAATTTGATCTGGGAATTATTGTACTGTGTGATGGTAGTTGGATTACGGGGTCTGGGCTTTTTATTTGAGACTATAAATTTGTGTCTAAGCAACTTGCTGGTGAGCTAAGATAGTTAGCTTCTTAGATAGTGTTCCTTCTTAAATGGATGTCATCAAGTGAGTCATTAGGCTTCCGTCAGTAACTTTTTGCCACATAGATATAAGAAAACTCCTGAAGGGGTCATCATCCTCATAGTGGTAAAGATAATGTGATAATTCTGAGGAACAGGCAGGTAATGGCTCTTTTATCAAAGGGGAAGACAGCTTCTAACAAACAGGGGAAGAGGATACAGTAGGACAGTTTCAGAGAACAGAAAGTAAGTTTGGGAATATGGTCATATGAGAAGCCACCTGAAGCATACTGAGAAAAACCAAGTGTCATTTGTTATTTTATTTCTATCACACTAACAGATATACATAGCTAAAAATTTAAATGGAACTAACTAGCTTTCAAGGAAACAAAAGCAAAAAAAAAAAAAAAAGTTTGTGATTCCTTGTTCCAAGCTTCTAAATTCTCCAAAGGAAGCAAGTTTTTCAAATCATTTTGATGGGTTTTCTAGTTTTCTCCATGCTTATAAATATCAATGCTCTTATTCTTTCATTTATCAACTACAGACACTATCTATTGACTTCTGATAGATGTTGATAACTCTCTTGAATAACCTCTTCTTTCCTTGCCCCCATTATCTTTAAAGAAATGACAACCTTTGGTTGAGTGATAGAACGTGCATTATCTAAACTATGCATATGCTGTTCACCAAGTAATTTACCATAATTATGTTTTGTTTCTCATAATGTTTTTCCCTTTTAAAGATTAGAAGTATATTAAACTTTATTTGTAATCTCCAAAAATGGGGGGGAAATCAAATATCCCTCTTGTGGTGAATGGATGCTTATACTGTGATAGATTCATAAAGTGGAAAAATACTTAGCAAAGAAAAGAAACCAAAGAGAAGAAAAAAATTAATTACTTATGTATTTTACAACATAAATGAGTCACAATGCATTGAGCTAAGTCAGACTTGGAAAGCTACATACTGTACTGGGGAAAAGGTCTAACTATGAAGACAAGAAAGCTAGTGATTGCTAGGAGTTGGAAGTGGCAGACAGATTAACTATGATGACAAAAAGCTAACTTTGGGGGATGATACAACTATTCTAGATCTTGTGGTAGTTACCCAACTGTATGCATTTTCAACACACACAGATCCATATACAAAGATTGACTTTTACTGTATATAAATTGTGGCTTAAAACAAAATGAAAAAATGCTTTAAAAATAACATATTCATTTGTTGCATAATTTTCCATGTGTTTAACATTTTTTCTTAATACCCTAATACATCTGTCAAACAGCAAGAAATATTTTTGCCAAACACTCAATACATCCGATAATCTATCCACGACTTTCTCCTACAGAGAAAGACAGATAAAAAAAAAATAAAAAATAAAAAAAAAAATAAAACCATGAAAATGAGTGATACTGTCCAGTAAGCATAAGCATAATCTGAGAAAAGGTTAAACGGCAGGCTTGACTACTTAAAGTTTATAAGCTCATTGAGTTATATGGACAATCTACTAGGAAAAGTAGAGATGACAGTCCTTTTACCAACCACTTCTAAAATTTCCTGAGGTAAAAAATGTATACTTGATATAATATATCACCAGCATTGAATTCCTTCTCTTGATGCTTACCCAGAATAATGAGAAAAGCACTTGTGGTTTGTTGAATATAGTTTAAAAAAATTATTTTAAAAGGTGCACAGGAGAATTTCCAACCAGACTGAGCAGGTTACAACCAATCAAAGGGGCAAAAACAAATCAGAGAAATCTGTATGTAGCAGGCATGACTGCAGAGTCAGGTTGCTAGTATTTTCTCCTAAACAACTGCTTCACCTCACTACTTTGGGAATTTTTATTTGACTCTCTAAAGGATTATCCTGCATGAAAATCAATCTGAAGATTTCACAGCAGCTGCAGACAACTCTTTCAGAGTGTAGTAATGCCAACACACACGTATTCTTATGGAGTCTTCTGCAATATGTATTTGAATACGCCTTGTCGAAACTGCGGAAGGAAACTTGTTAGCTATGCTGCTGTGCTGTTACCTCAAAATCAAAATTAGTAGTTCATATAATTAAAGCAAGAAGAAAAAAAGAGTATGGTGGAGGTAAATATACGACTCTTGCTTAAGGTATATTTAGCTTGAATTTGGTATTAGCCTGTTATATATAACGTGGCTTTCTGTTATTCTAGTGCTTATCTTCTGGATTTTTATTAAGTTTGAATGTCTATATTTAAAAAAAAGATTTCAGATGAACTATTTCATAGTTCAGATTTTACTACCATTTTTTTCAAGACCAACTTCTAGCTCCTTCTTTAATTCAATAGTCTCCTCAATGAAAACAAGAATATATCATATATCGCCTGAACAAAGCCTTAAATATGGTAAATATTAACGAAATAATGGTTTGTAAAGCATCCAATAAGCTCATTACAGATGTATAGCTTCCCCATTTCTGACTTATTCTTTGGCAAAATTCTAGCACAGTGTGTTGATGAGGTTTTGTAGAAATGGGCACTCTCACATATGGCTAGTGGGAATAATAAATGGTACCATGCATATGGATGGGAAATGGCAGATTAGTGTTATAAGAAAAGGAGGCAGCAATTGGCAGGTTGAATTGTAGTGGAAGGGCATTGCCAGCCTGAAGACCAGACACAGGCTATTGTAAGAACTGAGGTAAATGCAAGGAAGTAGAAATTTTGTGTTTTTTTTAAGCAAAGATACTTCAAGAAAAGATAAATATGAGTTCAATTTTGGAATAAGATAATATACGTCAAGGCATAACAAAACAAGTCATTTGAAGTTTCACATGTCTGGGTCTGAATGAGTTCTGTCCTGTGCTAATTACCTTATTGACAGAAAGTTAATTAACTGCTTTAAACCTTGGTTTGCTGCTCTATAAAGTGGGGATATTATGAACTATTTCAAAATAGTTTTTTAAGAGTGTTAGGTTAGAGTATAAATATGGGCACCTCTCCTTTCTTTTTGATGATTGTTTTCTAAACAAGGCAATGGAGGAGAGAGGCAAAGGGGGAAGGAGAAAAACTTAACCCTAGGGACTCCACTGGAGAAACAGGATTCCATTTACTGAAACATAATGTGCACTTCCAGGAGTTAAATATGTAATATTTTTAGTGTATCTGTCAGACTCTGGCCTTTTCAAACCAAATCAAAGCATCCTTTTAGTATTCTTGGAAATAAAATTATTCTTGCATTTAGGCAGCTACCGTGGACCATTTCAGCACAGCAACACGCACAGAGTCACAGCAAGCCTTTCCCTGAGAGTAGAACATGGCAGAATGGCTCTTTATTTTTATGCCTAATGGTGTTAAGTAGTCTTTGTAAGAGTCACTACTATTACTGGTGGCACTACTGGAAGGCAGGGTACTTTCAAATGATTTTACTTGGACAGATTCCTAGCGATGCACCCCAAAAGGTGCCACCAAGAAATCCATACCTAATAAGCCCTTACCATATAAAAAAGAACAAAGGCAGCTGAAAATCACTATTCTGAGCTGCTTACCTCATCTCAGAGCACAGAGTTTTTAAAACAAGGCACATGCTTCCAACCGCAGGACAGCAAGGGATTTTGTTTCAGGTCAGTGCTTGCTTTCCTCTCCACCTTATTAGGAAGAAAAAAGAAACAAAATATGGAGGTTACCTTTTGTTAACCACCCAGTGATTGGAACATCTTGCTGAGGGAAAAGGGCTTGTACCTCTACGACAATTATTCATTTGCCAAGGCTTCTGTAATTCTACGGACTACTTCAGTTTCCTGAAATGTTTCTATTTCTGAAGGCCTTCTTCTAGAATGTATATTGTTATCCCCCTCCCTGACTCTTACATATTCACAGGGCATCTCTCTAGACATGTGTTCTTTGGTTAAACTGTTTGAAATGGTCTATCTCTCCCTTTCTTTGTTTTATTAATGTATGGTTGACACAAAATGTTACATCAGTTACAGGGGTACAATATATTGATTGTGCAACTCTATACATTGTGCTATGCTCCCCACAAGCGTACCTACCATCTGTAACCACACACTGTTACAACACTATTGGTTATATTTCTTTTGCTGTACCTTTCATCCCATGACTTATTTATTCCATAACTGGGAGCCTGTACCTCTCACTCCCCTTCACCATTTTGCCCATCCCCCTGGCCCCCAACGGCCACCATTTTGTTTTCTATATTTATGGTTCTGTTTCTATTTTGTTACTGTTGCTCTTGTTTATTGATTTTTTTTAAAGATTCCATATAAAAGTGAAATCATATGGTATTTGTCTTTCTCTGACTGACTTATTTCCCTTAGCATAATACAGCCTAGGTCTATGCATGTTGTTGCAAATGGCAAGATTTCATTCTGTTTTATGGCTGAATAATATTGCATTTGTATATATACCATATGTCCTTTATCTATTCATCAGAAGGTAATTAGGTTGCTTTCATAATTTGGCTATTATAAATAATGCTGCAATAAACATAGCGGTGCATAGGTCTTTTCAAATCTGTGGTTTGTTTTCTTTTTTTTTTATTATTATTTTTTATTATTTTTTAATTAATTTATTTTTTTTTCTGAAATTTATTGACAAATTGGTTTCCATACAACACCCAGTGCTCATCCCAAAAGGTGCCCTCCTCAATACCCATCACCCACCCTCTCCTCCCTCCCACCCCCCATCAACCCTCAGTTTATTCTCAGTTTTTAACAGTCTCTTATGCTTTGGCTCTCTCCCATTCTAACCTCTTTTTTTTTTTTTTCCTTCCCCTCCCCCATGGGTTCCTGTTAAGTTTCTCAGGATCCACATAAGAGTGAAACCATATGGTATCTGTCTTTCTCTGTATGGCTTATTTCACTTAGCATCACACTCTCCAGTTCCATCCACGTTGCTACAAAAGGCCATATTTCATTTTTTCTCATTGCCACGTAATATTCCATTGTGTATATAAACCACAATTTCTTTATCCATTCATCAGTTGATGGACATTTAGGCTCTTTCCATAATTTGGCTATTGTTGAGAGTGCTGCTATGAACATTGGGGTACAAGTGGCCCTATGCATCAGTGCTCCTGTATCCCTTGGGTAAATTCCTAGCAGTGCTATTGCTGGGTCATAGGGTAGGTCTATTTTTAATTTTCTGAGGAACCTCCACACTGCTTTCCAGAGCTGCTGCACCAATTTGCATTCCCACCAACAGTGCAAGAGTGTTCCCGTTTCTCCACATGTGGTTTGTTTTCTTTGGGTAAATATCTAGTAATGGAATTACTGGATCATATGGTACTTCAATTTTTAATTTTTGAAGAAACTCCATACTGTTTTCCACAGTAGTTGCACCAGTTTACACTCCCACCAACAGTGCATGAAGGTTCCTTTTTCTCCACATCCTGGCCAAAACTTGTTTCTTGAGCTTTTGATTTTAGCCATTCTCATTGGTGTGAGGTAATATCTCATTATGGGTTTGATTTGCATTTTCCTGATGATTAGCGAATTTGAACATCTTTTATATTCTAGTTGTTCTTTTAAACTGAAGGGTTTTTTTTTTCTGTGCCTCAGGGCATCTGGGTCTGGTGTGGGCTAGAATGCCAGATCTTCCTGAGACAACAGGCTGACTATGGTGTCTGGAGCCCTGCCCCATCTGTGCTACTAACTGTGGAGCGAAAACACAAATCATGATCTTCACAAGTACCTCCGACTCCAGTGAGAGTTCTAGCAGGCCCCCACTGTTTGGTAGGGTACTAGGACTGACTCCTCTATACTCTAGTTGCTCTTTTAAACTGTAGATTTTTTTTCTACGCCCCAGGTGGCCCCTCAGTACCACCCCTCCCCACTGCAGTTCTCAGAGTGGGGTTGGGGGGTGCACTTCCTACCCTTACCTTGTCTCTATCTTTTCTGCCCATTTTCTCTGTGGTCCATCTATCTTATGTTGTGCAGAAGCTGTTCAGTCAGCTCTCTAGTCCAGAGTCTCCCTGCGTCGCCATCTTGGACCCTCCCTGTCTCCTCTCTCAAAGCCTTACTGTCTCATTAATGTACATTATCATGCTGTGTGCCTGTGGTCTGTGTTCTGGTCCTCTAATGAGTTCTACAGTCCAAATCCACTTCTCTCAAACACGGTGAAGGGATACCTGCATCAGAATCATCAGAGTGCTTATTAAAATGCAAACTTACAGACTACACCTTAACTATTTTCATTATAGCCCAATTTGCAAAAGATGAAACCATGCATCCAATGCTTGGAGAGAGTCCTCTTTACATTAGGTTAGAGTCCTTCTGAGCAAACTTAACAACCTGTCTAAGTGGACCTCAGGAGGGCTGGAAGGAATTACCAAGGGTAGTTAGGAATGCTCTCTCAGTAACAGCTGGCATAAAATGTGTACGTACATGTAAGCTCATGTATTATTTAGGCCAATCTGATCACAAGAAACATCCTTAACACTAATCCAGAATGATACTTTGACTTGTGTTGAAAATCTCATGAGTACCAAAAGAATGATGTGAGTACCAAAGCCAATTTCCCATTGCTTTTTAACACTGATTGTGTTAATATGGTAAAGGGCACCCAGTGTTTCACAAGAAGCAAATAAATAAGATTCTAATTATAACTTTTCTTGATAGACTGATTATACAGAGATTTTGTTGGCCATTCATGTGTAACAGTCAAGAATGAGTATATCTTCATGGCCTGGCTTGCTCTTAATTCCTATTAAAGACTGCCATTGGAGATTCTCTAGCAAATTAGAAGTTAAGCACTACAGTTTTTCCATCTATTTGCTCAACCAGCTGTCCTGGAGAAAACATCAGAAAGGGAGGTGGATTGCATGGTGAGGTAATGGTTGCAATTTTAGGTTTATGACAAATATGCCAGAACTGTGCTTCCCAATATAGTAAACACTAGCTACAGATAGCTATTTAAATATAAATTAATTAAACTTAAAAGGGGGAAAAATTCAGTCCTCAGTAGCTGTAGACACATTTCTCTTTCTTTCTTTCTTTCTTTCTTTTTTTTTTTTTTTTTTGAGAGAGAGAGAGAGTACAAGCTGAGGAGGGGCAGGGCGGGGGTGGGGGGAAGAATCTCAAGCAGGCTCCACACTGTCAGCATGCCTGCAAGAAGTTCATTTAGATAGCATCTTTAGGAAAATAACTTCAAAGTATAACAGGGAAAGGATTTATTTGTTTAATGAATTAACAATAGCTGTGTAAGAAAGAGTTCTTCTTAAGCTAGTGCATTAAGAGTTAGCTATCTTAGGGTGCCTGGGTGGCTCAGTTGGCTAAGCATCTGACTTTGGTCCAGGTCATGATTTCCCAGTCCATGAGTTTGAGCCCTGCATTGGGCTCTGTGCTGTCATAGCAGCTTAGAGCCTGCAACCTGCTTCAGATTCTGTGTCTCCCTATTTCTCTGCCCCCCTCCTACTCATACTTTCTCTCTCTCAAAAAATAAATAAACACTAATCACTAATATACATATACATATACATATATGTATATATGTATATATATATAAAGAGTTAGTTATCCTGGGGCACTTGGGTGGCTCAGTTGGTTAAGTGTCTGACCATGACCTCCTAGTTCTTGAGTTTGAGCTCTGCATCAAGCCCCACACTGAGCCTTGCATAGGGCTCTACACTGGTGGTGCAGAGCCTGACTCTGCACCCTCCCTCCCTCTCTCTCCCTTCCTCCCTTTCTCTCTGCCCCTTCCCCATTTGTGATCTCTCTCTCTCTAAAAATAAATAAACTAAAAAACAAAACAAAACAAACAAACAAACAAAAACATTAGCTATCCTTAAGTGGGAGAAGAGCAGGAGAGGGAAGTACTTAATTCTTTTTTTTTTAAATTTTTTAACATTTATTCAGTTTTGAGAGACAGAGAGAGACAGAGCTCGAGCAGGGGAAGGGCATAGAGAGAAAGGGAGACACAGAATCTGAAGCAGGCTCCAGGCTCTGAGCTGTCAGTACAGAGCCCGATGCAGGGCCTCTAACTCACAAACCGTGACATCATGACCCAAGCCAAAGTCGGCCACTTAGACTGAGCCACCCAGGTGCCACAGGAAGTAATTAATTCTAATAAAAAGGGGGTGCCTGCGTGGCTCAGTCAGTTAAACGTCTGACTTCAGCTCAGGTCATGATCTCACGTTTTCTGAGTTTAAGCCCTGCAGCAGGCTTATCGCTATAAGCAAAGAGCCGATTTCGGTTCCTCTGTCCTTCTCTCTCTCTGCACCCCCCACCCACTCTCATGTGCTCTCTCTTTCTCTCAAAAATAAATAAACATTTAATAAATTTTTAAAAAACTTGTTCTGGATCTGATATATATACAGAGCCTCAAGAAGAATCACATGCATCCTTCCAAAACCTTTTTTATGTGCAGACATCAGAGCACACACCTAAGGACAGAAACTGAATATACTAGTTTCTTATCATTTCTATCTTTGAAGGTCACTTTCTCCTTGAATCCTGTCCTTAAAACCTTAACCCAATGTGATATATATTCTTTTACCTCTAGGTGTTAATTTATTCATTTATTAGTAAGCATTTATTTAAAACCTACTAAGTGTCATTGCCTCATGAAAGACTATCCCTTAGTTCAAAAAGCCTATAGACTATCATAGGAAATAGAGAAGTTAATAGCCAATATGAAAACCCGATTGTATTCTATGATAGATGACTCAAAAGATATTATAAGAGCATAGAATCCGTGGAAGATGGAGAAATTCTCATGCAGACATTATGTTTGAACTGAGTTTTGAAGGGGGAAAGTATTCCAGACAGAGAGACTTCTAGGCACAAATATGTGGAGGCATGGTCAAGGGTGCTGAGGCAGGAGGAGACGGTGATGAAGCTGCACTGATGGTCATCTGGCAGAACATAAAGGGCTTGTGAGTTTAGCTAAGGAGTGTGGATTCAAGGTTGTGAGAAGACAGAAAAGACTATAAAAGTTACATTACAAAATATGTCATACATACTGCAGCACATCTCAATATAAGGTGAGAATATAAGCACATGTCAATATAAGTTAAGAAATCTATTCCTGAAAATTAATTGTTCTGGGTAAAAAGTGTATCAGGAGCCTATTTCCCATTATTTTATACATGCCAGTTTATGTCATTGCATATTAACTTCAAACCCTGACTCAACATCTTAAAACACATATGTATTATTATATACATATATATAAGCAGCCTATATGTGCATATGAACTTATAGGTTATCAAACTGAAAGCTTTTCCTCTAAGATCAGGAACAAGACAAGATGCCTACTCTTGCCACTTTTATTCATCATAGTTCTGGAGGTCCTAGCTAGAGCAATTAGGCAATGAAAAGAAATAAAGGGCATCCAAATCAAAAAAGGAAGAAGTAAAACTTCCTCTGTTTGCAGATGACATGGTGTTATAGCTAGAAAGTCCCAAAGACTCCACCCAAAAGCTGTTAGAACAAATTTTGAAAATTAGGTAAATTTACAGAATCAAGACATAAAAGTAGTTGTGTTCCTATACAATAATAACAAACTATCAGAAAGGGAAATTAAGAAAACAAACCTTTTTATAATAGCATTAAGAAGAAAAAACTAAGAATAAATTAAACCTAAGATATGAAAGACCTGAACAATGAAAACTGTAAGACACTGATGAAAGAAATTGAAAACAGGAAGAAATGGAAATATATACCACACTCATGGATTGGAAGAATTAATATTATTATGAAGTCCATACTACCAAAGAAACCTACAGATTTAATGCAATCCCTATCAAAATTCCATGACATTATTCATAGAACTAGAACAAACAATTCTAAAATTTGTACAAAACCACAAAAGACCCTGAATAGCCAAAGCAATATTGAGGAAGAATAAAGCTGGAAGCAACACACTTCCTAATTTCAAGCTATATTGCAAAGCTATAGTGATCAAAATAGTATGGTATTGGAATAAAAATAGACACATAGATCAATAGAACAGAATAGAGATCTGAGAAACAAACCAACACATATATGGTCAATTAATTTACAACAAAGGAGCCAAGAATATACAATGGGGGAAAGGATGGTCTCTTTAATACATGATGTTGGGGAAACTGAACACCACATGCAAAAGAAAAAAAACTCTACCTTTACCTTATACCACACACAAAAATCAACTCCAAGTGGATGAAAGACTTGAATGTTTTATATTATTTTAAATTTGGGAAAATGAAGTCTTTGCATGTCAGAGTTTAACTGTTTGCTTTTCCTCTGATTTTCATTTCTTGTAGATGGTTTCCTTCTATTTTCTCATTGAGAGAAGGTCATGTCGTCATGTGGGATTTTCTGATCTGATGTCTCACTTTGCTTAGGCCCTAGATTGGGTCCCCTGTTGCCTGTTCAGCTCTTTAACCTGACACTCTGAAGATCTAGGTCACCAGGAATTAGAAAATGGCCCGAGGGCCTGCCTCTGTGTTCTCTTACATATCTGGAGTTATGTTTTCTCATTGATTTGGTTTTGGAGAACTTTTTATTCCTGTCTTTTATTATGCATTTAAAAGATTTTTAAGCACTTCAACCAACATTTTATTTTGTTTTTGTTATTAACCAGGTGGGTTTTTAGGGTTTTTAATATGACATGCTGCTGGAAACAAATGATTTGTAAGCAGTGATTAGACATAATGAGATATTCATTTTAAAAAATCACTAGGGAAAGATAGAATAAAGTTTGGCAGTGTCACTTCATAGAAAACTTTTATACAAATCAACCAAGAAAATAATGAGACACTAGGAGGAGCCAAGATGGAGTAACATCATGGAAGTTTTTTGCATCTCTTTTCCCTGAAATTCAGCCAGATCAACACTAAACCATCTTGCACACCTAGAAAACTGACTGGAGGATTAACACAACAATCTGCACAAACTGAACCACAGAACTCAGCAGGTACATAGTGCAGAGAGGTGAACTGAGGAAGAGAGAAGCCAGGGAGGGCAGGGATCTGCTTTTGCTTGTGGAGCTGATGGAGATGGGGGGCAGGGAGACTATGGGAAAGCATCCCCTCTGCCCAAAAGCAGCTGGAGATAAAAGAAAGAGTATGCAAGGGACGGAACAAAAAAGGGAGAAAGGAGGAAGGAGAGGCTTTAAATTCCATTAAGACTCTATAAACAGGGGGAGTGCAGAGTCTGAAACTCTAGAGCTTGATACCTGGCAGGGCTTTTGTGGGAAGGATGAATCCCCAGGAGCAGAGTGTGAGGTCTGAGGAGTCCTTGGGCCAAACAGGGAGAAGTGGTTCCCCTGCTGGGAGGACATTTGGTAGAGGTTGTGTGGCCATCCCACAGGCAAAGGTCCCAGCAGACCCTAGAGAACAGCCACATTCGCTAGTGCTGGAACAAGGACATTAAGGGGGAAGCCTGGTGCCAGATGTGTGTTGTGATTTACACAATCCCTGAAATGCTGCTGCTACATGATTGCATGAACTTTTTGGGGAGCAGGCTGGCACCCAGCTGCAGTCCCTGGGCAGCAGCAGCACGGTATCCTGAACATTCTTGGGGGTGGGCCAGCACCCAGCCATTTCTCAGTGAACCACCCCCCCCCACCAGAAGGTCTGAGTGGTTCAAAGCTTCAGTCACTCAGAAGTGAGGGGCTGGGAAACACAGCCACATTTGAGATAAAACTCAGGGGGGAGGGGCTGCCTGGCAGCTTGGTCACATACAGTGTAAAAGCCAGGAGTGGACAGAAGCTGGAGACAAAGGAGGGGTGCACAATTACCAGTTGGGAGAACACAGAGTTCTGATACTAGAGACTGGGTAGCTGGGTGACACCATTTTCAACCTTCCCACACTTGTGCATATATGCCTATACACACCACAACAATCCACCCCAGCTTAGCTTAGTAAACTAAGCAGCGTCATCTAGTGGAGAACAGAGCTGTTACACAAAGCCCCTCCCAACTAGGTCAACTGTGCCCTTGAGGAGGAACACAAGTTTCTCCGCCTACTTAGTTTATGGACTATAAAGTGCTTCATAGTTTGACTTCTAGGGGAAACTGATGTAATTTCAATCATATTTCAGTCTGTTCACTGGTCCATCTATTCAACTATTTTTTCTTTTTCTTTTCTTTGTCTTATTTTTGAATACAGAAAGACAAAAAATTTATTTTTATTTTCCATTTTTATTAAAAATATTTTTCTTTAATTTTTTTCAACTATATTTTTTACTTTTCTGTAAATTTTTCAAATTCTATTTTACTGCCATCATTTCATTTTATTCTTTCATTGTATTCATTTTTTCAAATTTTCAAACGTTTTCCTTTTCCTTTTTCTTATTTTTCTTTTCTTATTTTTCCCTCTTTTCTCTAATTTATCAAGCTCTTTTCAACAACCAGACCAAAACACACCCAGGATCTAGCATCCTCTATTTGATTTTTTGTATTGTTTTTAATTTTCAAATTTTAATTGTTTTTACCTTATTAATTCCTTTTCTTCCTTCAAAATGACAAAACAAAGGAATTCACCCCAAAAGAAAGAACAGGAAGAAATGACAGCCAGCCAGGGACTTAACCAACATAGATACAAGCAAGATGTCTGAACCAGAATTTAGAATCACAATAATAAGAATACTAGTGGGGGGTGAAAATAGAATCCCTTTCTGTGGAGATAAAAGAAGTAAATCTAGTCAGGATGAGATACAAAATGCTATAACTGAGCTGCAATCTTGGATGGGTGCCACGGCGGCAACAATGAATGAAGCAGAGCAGTGAATCAGCGATATAGAGGACAAACTTATGGAGAAGAATGAAGCAGAAAAAAAGAGGGAAACTAAGGCAAAAGAGCACAATTTAAGAATTAGAGAAATCAGTGACTCATTAAAAAAAAAAACAGAATCAAAAGGATCAGAATCATAGGGGTCCCTGAAGATGAAGAGAGAAAAAAAGGTGTAGAAGGGTTATGTGAGCAAATCATAGCAGAAAGCTTTCCTAACCTAGGGAAAGGCACAGGCATCAAAATCCAGGAAGCACAGAGGACTCCCATTAGATTCAACAAAAACCAACCATCAACAAGGCATATCATAGTCAAATTCACAAAATACTCAAGCAAAGAAAGAATCATGAAAGCAGCAAGGGAAAAAAAAGTCCTTAACCTACAAGGGAAAACAGATCAGGTTTTCAGCAGACCCATCTACAGAAACTTGCCAGGCCAGAAAGGAGTGGCAGGATATATTCAATGTGCTGAATAAAAAAAAAATATGAGCCAAGAATCCTTTGTCCAGCCAGGCTGTCATTCAAAATAGAAGGAGAGATAAAAAGTTGCCCAGACAAACAAAAATTAAAGGAGTTCTTGACCACTAAACCAGCCCTGCAAGAAATTTTAAGGAGGACTCTCTGAGGGGAGAAAAGACAAAAGAAAAAAGACCAAAAGCAACAAAGACTAGAAAGGGCCAGAGAACACCAACAGAAACTCCAACTCTACCGGCAAGATAATGGCAATAAATTCATATTTTTCAGTACTTACTCTAAACATCAATGGACTAAATGTTCCAATCAAAATATATAACATAACAGAATGGATAAGAAAACAAGATCTATCTATATGGTGTTTACAAGAGACCCACTTTAGACCTAAAAACACCTTCAGATTGAAAGAAAGGGGATGGAGAACCATCTATCATGCTAATGGTCAACAAAAGAAAGCTGGAGCAGCCATACTTATATCAGAAAATCTAGGCTTCAAAATATAGCAAGAGATGAAGAAGGGCATTATAATGAAGGGGTCTATCCACCAAGAGGATCTAAGAACTGTAAACATTTATGTTCTAAATGTGGAAGCACCCAAATATATATATCAATGAATCACAAACATAAAGAAACTTATTCATAATAATACCATAATAGTAGGGGACTTCAACACCTCACTTATAGCAATGGACAGATCATCTAAACAGAAATCAACAAGGAAACAATGGCTTTGAATAACACACTGGACTGGATGGACTTAACAGATATATTTAGAACATTTCATCCTAAAGCAGTGGAATACACATTCTTCTCCAGTGCACATGGAACATTCTCCAGAATAGATCACATACTGGGACACAAATCAGCCCTCAACAAGTACAAAAAGATCAAGATCATACCGTGCATATTTTCAGACCACAACAGTATGAAACTCAAAATCAGACACAGGAAAAAATGTGGAAAGATAACAGATACTTGGAGACTGAAGACCATCCTACTAAAGAACGAATGGGCTAACCAAGAAGTTAGAGAGGAAATTAAAAAGTACATGGAATCCAATGAAAATGATAACACCACAACCCAAAACATCTGGAATCTAGCAAAGGCAGTCATAAAAGGGAAGTATATAGCAATCCAGGCCTTCCTAAAGAAGGAAGAAAGGTCTCAGATACACAACCTAACCTTACACCTTAAAGAGCTGGGAAAAGAACAGCAAATAAAACTGCAAACGAGCAGAAGACAGGAAATAATAAGATTAGAGCAGAAATCAATGTTATCAAATCCAAAAAAAAAAACAGTAGAGCAGATCAATGAAACCAGAAGCTGGTTCTTTGAAAGAATTAACAAAATTGATAAACCACTAGCCAGTTTGATCAAAAAAAAAAAAAAAAAAAAAAAAAAAAAAAAAAAAGAAAGAAAAAAAAAAGAAAGGAACAAAATAAAAAAAAAAAAAATCAAGAAGAGGAGAGATCACAACCAATGCAAGCAGAAATACAGACAACGATAAGACAATATTATGAGTAAGTATACACCAATAAAATGGGCAATCTGGAAGAAATGGAAAATTCTTAGAAATGTACAAACTACAAAAACTGAAACAGGAAGAAATAGAAAATTTGAACACATTCATAACCAGTAAAGAAATCAAATTAGGAATCAAAAATCTCTCAAAAAACGAGTCCAGGGCTAGATGGCTTTCCAAGGGAAATCTATAAAACATTTAAAGAAGAGTTAATGCCTATTCTCTTGAAGCTGTCCCCCCAAAAAAAAATAGAAATGGAAAGAAAACTTCCCAACTCTTTCTATGAAGGCAACATTACCTTGATTTAAAAACCAACGACCCCATTAGAAAGGAGGACTGCAGACCAATTTCCCTAATGAACATGGATGCGAAAATCCTCAACAAGATACTAGCCAACCAAATCCAACAATACGTTAAAACATTATTCACCATGACCAGGTGGGATTTATACCTGGGAGGCAGGGCTGGTTCAATATCTTCAAAACAATCAATGTGATGTATCACATCAATCAAAGAAAGGACAAGAACCACATGATCCTCTAAATAGATGCAGAGAAAGCATTTGACAAAATACAGAATCCTTTCTTGATAAAAACCCTCAAGAAAGTCAGGATAGAAAGATCATACCTCAAGAGCATAAAAGCCATATATGAAAAACCCACCGCTAATGTTATCATCAATGGGGAAAAACTGAGAGCTTTCCCCCTAAGGTCAGGAACAAGACAGGGATGTCCACTCTCACTACTGTTATTCAACATAGTATTGTAAGTCTTAGCCTCAGCAATCAGACAACACAAACAAATAAAAGGCATCCAAATCAGCCAGGAGGAAGTCAAAATTTCACTCTCTGCAGATGACATGATACTTTATATGGAAAACCCAAAAGATTCCACCAAAAAACTACTAGAACTGATCCATGAATTCAGGGAAGTCACAGGATATAAAATGAGTGTACAGAATCAGTTGCATTCCTATACACAAATAAGGAAGCAACAGAAAGAGAAATCAAGGAATTGATCCCAGTTACAATTGCACCAAAAACCATAAAATACCTAGGAATAAAACTAACCAAGGAGCTGAAAAATCTATACAGTGAAAACTACAGAAAGCCTATGAAAGAAACTGAAGAAGACACAAAAAAATTGAAAAACACCCCATGCTTCTTGATAGTAAGAACAAATATTATTAAAAATGTCTATGCTACCCAAAGCAATCTAGACATTCAATGCAATACCTATCAAAATAACACCAACATTCTTCCCAGAGTTAGAACAAACAAATCCTAAAATTTGTAGGGAACCAGAAAAGACCCCAAATAGCCAAAGAAATCTTGAAAAAGAAAACCAAAGCAGAAGGCATCACAATCCCAGACTTCAAGTTATACTACAAAGCTGTAATCATCAAGACAGTATGGTACTGGCAGAAAAACAGACACTCAGATCAATGGAGTAGAATAGAGGACCCAGAAATGGACCCACAAACATATGGCCAACTAATCTTTGACAAAGCAGGAAAGAATATACAAAAGAATATGGATGCAAATGGTGCTGGGAAAACTGGACAATGACATGCAGAAAAAATGAACCTGGACCCTTTCTTACACCATACAAAAAAAATTAACTCAAAATGGATAAAAGACCTAAACATAAGACAGGAAGCCATCAAAATCCTCGAGGAGAAAGCAGGCAAAAACCTGTCTGACCTTGGCTGCAGCAATTTCATAACACGTCTCCAGAGGCAAAGGAAACAAAAGCAAAAATTAGCTATTGGGACCTCATCAAAATAAAAACCTGCACAGTGAAGGAACCAATCAACAAAACTAAAAGGCAACGGACAGAATGGGAGAAGATATTTGCAAATGACATATCAGATAAAGGGTTAGTATCCAAAATCTATAAAGAACTTATCAAACTCAACACCCCCCAAAAAACCCAAATAATCCAGTGAAGAAATGGGCAAAAGACATGAATAGACACTTCTCCAAAGAAGACATCCAAATGGCCAACCAACACATGAAAAAATTCTCAACATCACTCATCATCAGGGAAATACAAATCAAAACCACAATGAGATACCACCTCAGACCTGTCAGAATTGCTAACATTAACAACTCAGGCAACAACAAATGGCAAGGATGCAGAGAAAGAAGATCTCTTTTGCACTGCTGGTGGAAATGCAAACTTTTTTCAGCCACTGTGGAAGACAGTATGGAGTTTCCTCAAAAAATTAAAAATAGAACTACCCTATGACCCAGCAATTGCACTACTAGGTATTTATCCAAGGGATACAGTTATGCTGTTTCAAAGGGGCACGTGTACCCCAATGTTTATAGCAGCACTATTGACAATAGCCAAAGTATGAAAAGATCCCAAATGTCCACCGACAGATGAATGGATAAAGAAAATGTGGTATATATATACAATAGAGTATTACTCAGCAATCAAAAAGAATGAAATCTTGCATTTGCAACTATGTGGATGGAACTGGAGGGTATTATGCTAAGCAAAATTAATCAGATAAAGACAAATATCATATGACTTCACTCATATGAGGAATTTAAGAACAATACAGATGAACATAAGGGAAGGGAAGCAAAAATAATATAAAAACAGGGAGGGGGACAAAACATAAAAGACTCTTAATATAGAGAACAAACAGAGGGTAGCTGGAGGGGTTGGGGGAGAGGGGATGAGCCCAATGGGTATGGGGCATTAAGGAATCTACTCCGGAAATCATTGTTGCACTGTATACTAACTTGGATGTGAATTAAAAAATAAATAAATTATAAAAAAAAAAGAAGAAGAAAGTAATGAGACACTAAATGGAAACAATAACACAGGGGGCACAATGGAAATGTTGGGTACTAGAGATACTGAGGTGGAATAAACAGATCTTTTCAACCTTGTGACTAATAAAGTATCAGCTATCTTGAATGACTAATTTTCCAGTTTTCTATCTTGTACACTGCAGCTGTTGATCATGACTTTCATTAAGACAGACCATTTGGAGAAGGTGCAGGAAAACTCTTCCTCCTGTATACCACATACATACTAAATATGTACGGACCAGTTAGAATTAGAATAGACACACATGTATTCTACTACTTTTTTATTACTACCTTAATCAATGGAGAATGAGAGAGAGAAGAGAGAGAGAGATGTTAAAGAAGAAATGTTCATTCATATTTCTATACACTACCCCAGGAGAGATGGAATACTATTCTGAAATACTGGAGGAAGAATGAAAGACACAGCTAAGAGCAAGTAAAAAGTCTACAAACTGAAATATTTGTTCACAGATGTGCTTATCAAAAAAAGTGTTCATAATTTGGTGTCTCCGTTTACTTTTTTGTCTATCTCCTTCTCCCTGTTACATACACCATTCAGCCCCCAAATTAATGAATGATGAGGAAATCTTGCAAATCAGTGAGTGCTAACAATAGCAGATTCAATATTTCCCTGATGATGATGAAGTAATCATTACCTGAAAGACCAATCATCTCCTAACTGAATAAAAGCAAGAACAAATTAAAGAAGAATTCTAGGTTGATTCCCAGTTTTATGCTGCTGTAATTTGGTTCAGTTTTTTTCCCCCATGAAACCTTTATAATTAAGAAGCAATTTCCAGTCCACTTTTTCTCTACTAAGATCTATTGGATAATTTAAAAATCAGTTTACTATTGTTTTAGGAAGTAAAAATTCCAGACGCTTTTTGTGCTGATTAACATCTAAGAAATCTATAAAGTTTAATTAGGAAAAAAATGAACAATAAAGTTTTATTCACCTTGCTAAATTTTAGTGGTTAATGCACTGCTTTATTTTCCATAGCTTTATTTCTGTGAAGTCCTAAAAAGGCTTCAAAATTTTAATCAAAGAAACATATTTTTACTTTGCATATGTTGAGTGGAAGCAACTAAAACAAAAGCTTTAGATTTGTTGTTTTTATTCCCTTTTTAATATTTAGGATTAACTTAAGCAGTTGTCCTCAATATTCAGTTTCAATATTTTATTATATATATCCAGCCTAATATTTTTATTTACTTTTTCCTGTGTTTAGGTGTCATTTCCTGAACAAGGGTGGAAGATCTTTGTGGACAGAATCTTATATAATAGAAGATGCGTACCAGTTCCTGGCAGCAGAGAGCTCCTGAAATCCTTGTAATTTCCTGGATGGTTAATGTCTTTTGTTCTAATGAAGTTAACCTGGGGTGTGGGGAGGGTGCAGGGGGCGGGGGTAGGGAGGTAGAAACTCCTTGATGAGCATAGGTCACATGAAAAACCATGCCATATTTAGAAGCTTGGAATTTTAACTACCCCCACCCCCCAACCGGCCTTTCTCTTGCAAAGGGAGAAAGGTTGAAAATGCAGTTAATGATTGGTCATATCTGCATGAAAAAGCCTCCATAAAAATTCCAGTAGTATGGGGTTTGGAGAGCTTCCAGGTCAATGAACCCATCCATGTTCTGGAAGAGTGACACCACCACCATCACTCCTCCCCCGTCCCCTCCACAGGGACAGGAACTCTGGTACTCAGGACCCTCCCAGACCTTATCCTTCATATCTCTTTTTCTGGCTGTTTATCTATATCCTTTACCATACACTTTAATAAACTGGTAAACATAAGCAATTGTGTCTCAGTTCGGTGAGCTCCTCTAACATAATTGAATCCAAAGGGAAAGAAGTCATGGGAATCTCCAACTTGTAGCCAAGTTAGACAGAAGTTGTTGGTAACCTGAGGACATACTACCTGTGATGGGCATCCAAAGTTGGAGGACAATATCAGGGGACTGAGCCCTTCACCTGCAGGATCTGATGCTGTCTTCAGGTAGGTAGAGTTAAGAACAATGTTAAAATGTAGGACACCAGCTGGTGTCTCACAGGATTGTGAGTGTGGGGAAAACTCATACACATTTGGTGATCAGAAGTGTCAGAAGTGAAGTGTATTCTGTATGAGTAGTAGAGATGTGCAGGAGGAAGACTACTGTTTTTTTTTTCCAACATAGAATCTATTTCATTTAAATTTCCTTCAGTAGCTTTTAGGGTAGTAGGATGTATAAGCAGAATGATTTGAAAATGAGGAATTAATAGGTGGAAACTGATTAAAATTCCTCCTCCATTAATCACTATGTAAGGGGCTGGCAACACAGAAATATTGATGAAACAGCTTTAGCATAAATTTGACCATCATTCTATATATTGAAATATATACCCCTGTCCTGTTTTATGTCATGTTATCTTTTAAATCATTGATAGTTCTGATTAGTTAAAAAGACAAGTGCCCTTCCCCCCATTTGATGAATAAAGAAGCTGATACTTAAAGAGATGAAGTCATGCACTTGCTTAAAAACTAGCACAGAATTTGAGACAAGAACATGATTCCTAGATTCTAATGATATTTCCAGTTGTTTCTGTTACAACATAGATTTCTGAACACGTTTAGGAACAGGCTGAAATAGAGAACTGTGTTATATCTGCTGGATGATTGGGAACGGGTTTGGCTCTTAAATATGAACATTTTATTTCCATTTATTTATAAAATTCAAAAAAGCTTTGCAATTTCTGAGGCCTCCAAAGCACTTTGCACACTCTAGTGAGATCACAGAGACCAGGAGTATTTTACTGAATGGTAAGGAAAAGAGATAAGAACCCAAAACTAATGATTTTATCTGGCTATATCCAATAAAATAGAATGAGTTCCTTTATGTCTATCTCTGTATAAAAGTCATGCTCAGTACATACATCAGCCTTATAAAGATTTCCTTTCATAAAAATATATTTATTTTCTTTCTTTATATATTTATATGAAATGAATATTAAAATTCCCACTTTTCAACTAATTGACAGAATTGACTAAGGTTTCAGAACTCTTAGTCATTCATTTAGCATTATTACATTTACCTTTACTTAATAATCCTGGTTGCCATTCAGTTTAAGTCAAATAACAGTCTCTGCCTATTGTGACTGAGATATTAATAAGCCATAGTTTTCACAAGCATTATGCCCAGCAATGCTCACAGTCATTGAGAAAATAGCTTCTTATAAAGCCTGGATCATGATTCTTAGTTTTCTTTTTGGACCTCCTGTATTATTTCTTTTTTTCAGGTCAGTCTCAGGGTCTCTGAGAAAACATATTCTGAGGAATCCTCTTTTTAAATTACACAACCACACAGGCATATAAATACCAATCAATTAGCTATTCATGTTAACAGTAGTCATATTTCAAATTACCTCAAGATTAAATGTAATATGATATCTTCTTAAGTAACCATGTCTAAGTATTTTATATATTTAAAAGATGGGCAATATTAGACTTCACTGAGAACACCATAGCAACAATTAAAACAGGGTGCCCTGGTCAGAGAGAATTGCATGGCAAAACAGTTCACTCACACTAGCAATTTCAAAACATGTTACAAAAGAAGATATGTGATACAACATTGCAAGTTTCATAGACTAAGTGCTTAATGATGGCAAGATCATTGTGAGAGTGTCCACTAGTTACTGTGTGTGACATTATAGATTACTTAAATGTTTTTAAAATAGAATGATAAAACTGATTTTCATACCTTATTATTTCTATTCTTATGCATTAATTTTAATGAAATAATTCCATAGAAAAGAAATATGTGTGTCTGAAATGATTGATTGTAGTGCAATCTGAATGGTGAGAAAATTAGGAAAAATCAAGGGTTGATAAAATTATTAAGAAATTCATTGTGTAAGGATAAGAACCACATGATACTCTCAAGAGATGCAGAAAAAGCATTTGACAAACAAAATACAGCATCATTTCTTGATAAAAACCCTCAAGAAACTAGGGATAGAAAGAACATACCTCCAGATCATAAAGGCCATATATGAAAACCCATAGCTAATATCATCCTCAATGGTGAAAAGCTCAGAGATTTCCCTATAAGGTCAGGAACATGACACTCTCACTACTGTTGTTCAGCATAATGCTGGATGTCCTAGCCTTAGCAATGAGACAACAAAAAGAAGTAAAAGGCATCCAAATTGGCAAAGAAGAAGTCAAGCTTTCACTCTTCACAGATGACGTGACACTCTATGTGGAAAACCTGAAAGACTCTAGCAAAAAAACTGCTAGCAATGATACATGAATTCAGCCAACTCACAGCATATAAAATCAATATACTGAAATCAGTTGCATTTGTATACACCAATAAGGAAGCAACAGAAAGAGAAATCAAGGGATCGATCCCATTTACAATTACACCAAAACCCATAAAATACCTAGGAATAAAACTAACCAAAGAAGTAAAATCTCTGTACATTGAAAACTATAGAAAGCTTATGAAAGAAACTGAAGAAGACACAAAGAAATGGAAAAACATTCCATGCTCAGGGATTATAAGAACAAATATTGTTTAAATGTCTATACCACCCAAAGCACTCTACATATTCAATGCAATACATATCAAAATAACACCAGCATTCTTCACAGAGCTAGAACAAACAATCCGAAAATTTGTATGGAACCAGAAAAGACCCCAAATAGCCAAAGCAGTCTCAAAAAAGAAAACCAAAGCTGGAGGCATCACAATCCTGGACTTCAAGCTATATTACAAAGCTGTAATCATGAAGACAGTATACCACTAACACATACATAGACACATAGATCCATGGAACAGAAGAGAGAACCCAGAAATAGAGCCACAAGTATATGGCCAACTAATATGTGACAAAGCAGGAAATAATGTCCAAAGGAAAAAAGTCTCTTCAGAAAATGGTGTTGGGAAAACTGGACAGTAACATGCAGAAGAATGAACCCGGACTACTTTCTTACACCATACACAAAAATTAGCTCAAAATGTATAAAAGACCTAAATATAATACAGGAACCCATCAAAATTCTAGAGGAATAAACAGGCAACAACCTCTTTCACCTCGGCCATAGCAACTTCTTATGGAGGCAAGGGAAAAAAAAGCAAAAATGAACAAAACGAAAAGGCAACCAACAGATGGGAGAAGATATTTGCAAATTACATACCACATAAAGGGTTAGTATCTGAAATCTATAAAGGCCTTATCAAACTCAACACCCAAAAAACAATCCAGTGAAGAAATGGGCAAAAGACATGAACAGACACTTTTCCAAAGATGTCCAGATGGCTAACAGACACATGAAAAGATGCTCAATATCACTCATCATCAGGGAAATACAATTCAAAACGACAATGAGATACCTCCTCACACACGTCAGAAAGTCTAAAATTAAAAACTCAGGAAACAACAGATGTTGGTGAGGATGCAGAGAAAGGGGAACATTTTTTGCACTGTTGGTAGGAATGCAAACTGGCGAAGCCACTCTGGAGAACAGTATGAAGGTTCCTCAAAAAATTAAATATAGAGATACCCTATGACTAGTAATTGCACTATTCGGTATTTATCCAAAGGATACAAAAATGCTGTTTTGAAGGGGCACAGGCACCCCCATGTTTATAGAAGCACTATCAATAATAACCAAATTATGGAAAGAGCCCAAATGTCCATCAACTAACTAAAGAAAGAAAGGGTAACTAAAGAAAGGGTAAAAAAGATGTGGCATATGTTTACAATGGAATATTACCTGGTGATCAAAAAGAATGAAATCTTGCCATTTGCAACAATGTGGATGGAACTAGAATGTATTATGCTAAGTGAAATAATTCAGTCAAAGAAAGACAAATATCATACGATTTCACTCATGTGTAATTTAAGAAACAAAACAGATAAACATAGGGGAAGGGAAGGAAAAGTAAGATTAAAAAAAAGAAGGAAGCAAACCATAAGAGACTCTTAAATACAGAAAACAAACTGAGGGTTGCTGGAGGGGAGTTGGTGGTGGTGGTAGGGGGGTTGTGCTAACTAGGTGATGGGCATTAAGGAAGGCACTTGCTGGGATGAGCACTGGGTGTTGTATGTAAGTAATGAATCACTAAGTCCTATTCCTGAAACCATTATCACACTGTATATTAACTAACTTGGATTTAATTTAAAAAAAATGCACTGTGTAGCAATACAAATGATGTCCAGTCAGCAATAACAGTCATAAAGTATATAAGAATGTGAACACATTTACACTTCATAGTGCCACCATGAAAGTGACCTGGAGGCTGGAATGTATGTGTGTCCACTCTTTTAGTGAAGGATTGAACCTTGTGGTCTACATTACCAAGAATTACTATTCATCGAATCTTCCAGCCACAGTTATGACATTTCAATTCCATGTTGGTTTCCTCCTTCCTGCTGTGCACTAGGTCACACCTTAGTGAACACTCTAGTCTCTTTGTTCTTTGTTTCCATGTATGCAGCTTGTAAAAATAATAAACACACCACAGAAGCATTTGTATAGGTATATGGTATTCTCTTTGCTTGAAGCTGAAGCACTGATACTCCTCACAGTGGCCAACCTATGTATGAACTAGGAATGTTGTTGCCAAATGTAGAGAAAGGCAAGTCCTGGATGTTAATATTACCCTGATATCCTAAAGAGTGCATGAGCCCTGACTGCTGACATCAGCCTTCTGAAGAGACTCTGTATCTGCTGCTGCTTGGTTAGTTCAGAACATTGCTGTGCCTACACTGTATGACTATCTCAGCAGCGCGGCTGATAGCTTGGCTCCCTGCCCAACTCCGCAGCCAGCAGAAGGGCAGGGTGAGAATGATCATCTGAGTGTGAGGTCAGAGCTGTGATTACTTAAGAATCACTAAGCACCTGAAGAGGCAAGTTGTTTGGAGGCTTCCGTTTTCCCCTACTCTTCAAAATCTCTCAATCTGATCACAACTAGCACAGGACGACAGTGTTCTGTGTTGATTTAAGGTGTTACCCCCAGGAGTGTAGTATTGTCATCCGGAGATTTCCCTCAATCACTAAAAGGAGAAATATCGAACCAAGGACAAATTCTCAGCACTCAACAAGTCAATCAGGAAACCCCATGGAGAAAAGGATTTTTTCCTTTGGCTAAAAGTAGATAATGCCCTGCATTTCTCTCTGTAAAAGAAAAGGAAAGAACAGATTAAAAGGAAAAGGTTTCTGAAGGGTAACACAATCTTCAGCCTGGAAGAGGAAAATGGGAGGGGAGGAAATATAACCCACAGCTACACCCTGCAGTGCATCAGCAGGAAACGCAGCTCAAAGCCTGCCTGCATTCTTCCTAGCACAGCTGGGCTCATTTTCTTGACCTCATTGTAATCTTTGACCCATTCCTTTTTGTGAGTCAAAAGAATCTGGCAGGAACCAACTGTCCTCTGAGAGGTGTCTTGCTTTCTAGAATGAAATTTTCATGAGGAGAGGAAACATATCTGTTGCGCTCATCCTGTGCCCAGTGCCTAAAAAGAGGGTGGCACATAATAATTTCTTAATAAATATTCATTACATGAATGAAGGAGTGTGTTATTGGCTATATCCACCTGCAATTCTGTTTTAATTTTTTTTTTTTTTGCCTTAATGATGTGTCTGTCAGTCAAAGCTTAAAGCAGGTAGTGCAAAAGAAATGGAAGTCCTATCCCGTCCTCAGCTGCTTAGGGTATAGTGAGGTGAGGGACTGAGATAAAATGGGCAAAAGAGAAATTGGTAAATGGAGAGAGGAAAGAAATCTTAAGAGGATAAAAAGGCAACAAGAATACATTTCTATCTGAGTCAGACTGTGTAAATAAACCCTTAATGGATAAACCACTGGATGCACTCCCTTTTCTTAAACATTATAGTCAGGAAAAAAACAAATGGCTGGACTAATGGAGGAGGGGGTGTGGGAGAAAATGTTGATTCATGGAAGCACTGTCTGAGGTTTCCTTTACTTCATTCCTGCACTCCCCACTACAGGTGAGGTTCTGACACGCTCACCTGGATGTGGATAACCTAAGCCTCATTCCTTATGTTTTTACTGCTGGTTTTGGTTCATCAGGTTCTAATGGAACACATTTCCACCTTACCAGGCTTACGCCAAAGTCAGTTCTAGTGAGATTCATGAAATAAGTTGGACACGGCTTCCCACTACTGACCCCGAATATAAGATATAAATTTTCTCTCTTTGCAGCCCTTTTTTAAGATAGAAGATTTTCCCTTTTATTTGATTCTTGCCCCATCCTTATGCCAGATTTAATGTAATTATTGCATCAACATTTTGTATCCCCGCCAAGAAGTCCTAAGGCCAGTGGCAACATTTTTAATAAATCAAAAGGATCAAATCAAATAAATAAATGATTTAAGTGGCAAAGGGCAAGAAAGTTCCACATGAAACTCAGAAAGGTTCTTGGCTCAGCTCAAATTGGAAACTGCACAATCAGCAGATTTCCAGAGGTTTTCAGGTTATGAGACAAAGTTTTTTTTTTACATTGCCCTAATTATGGCTAGAGTTAGAAAAACATAAAACAGAATAAAGAAAAAGCAAAATATAGTGATTGGAAAGTTGGCAATAGCTATCCCTCTCAAAAGTCTCATTTCTCATGACAAAATACCAGAAAAGTAGCTCTTTGTGGTGAGCTTGTAAGACCAGGCAATCTAGGAGGATTTGTCTCCATTTTTTTTTCTTTTTACCATAGTCATTCTTCTGCCTCAGGGGGGAAAAGTATTTGTTTGATTTTCACGGGCAAAGGTGGTCTGATGGCTTTTTATGTCTTCTAAATGCTCTGGTATGTCCTTGAACCATTTCTGAAGTATCCTCAATATTTCACCCCCTGTTTCCCACACATATATGGTGTTTAGGGGCTACAAATGCCCATTCCAACATTTTTACTCTGTGAATTTATTAACTATATAGTGTGCATTAGCTCTTACAAGCATAAAGCAACTTCAGCAACACAGCTCCCTTTATTGCTTCTCAAGTATTGCCTAGGTTTTTTTTAAAAAAAGTTTTACCATCTGTTCTGGCTTAAGCCAAAGCTGAATTAAGACGGTAAACTTTTAATATTGCTCCCATTACTGTTGCAGTTATTATTGTATTTTAGGAATGGGGAGGAGGTGAGAAGTCAAAATAAATCTGTATAAAGTCTCTAAGAGAACAGAAGATGAGAATTCACCTTTGGCAGCCAGTAGTATTATTTTTGAACCTGGCCATAAAGGCTACTTCTTTCCTCTTTCATGAGTCCCATCAAAAAGAGGTTGAAATAGAGTCATGAATACATCAGTAAATCAGTCATATATTTATCAAATTTCTTCTAGTTTTGATATTTACCTGGGTTCAGGTGCTTAAATAAAAGAGAGGCGTAAAACTTAATTGTTGACTTCAGGGAAATCCCATTGTAGTCAGGGTGGTGAGATGAATGATTACAGAATATGTAGGAAAAAACTGTCCAAGTTAGGAGGAAGGAAATCCAGACACATTAACTGTAACTGGGGTCATGGAACTGGAAAAGTAAAAATTCAATGCCCTCAACCGATTACTGCTTGTAATTGACACTATTAGACGTATGCATCATGCTTCTACTAATATTATTTTAAGCAACTTTTGTTGGTATACATAACATGCAACTGAGTTTCTCTGAATTTTATCAGGATAAACCAAAGTGGAATTCTATTTTTATGGCCTAAGGGAATGTAGACAGATTATTCCATGGAAACAAGAGATTCAAATAGTTATCTTCAAGTGATTTTTCTGAACTCTTGGTGTCCATTAGAAATACCTGGAGAACTTATAAATTAATAAATGTATATATCAATTAATTAGTAAATTAACTGATTAGAAAATTAACATCTCTTGGCCCCATCCAGACCCCCAGGGTAAGGCCGGGGCATTAGCATTGTTAAAGTTCACCAGGTGATTTTAATGAACTGGGGCTGAGAATCCTTGTGTTAAGTAATTAGATCCACATTTCATTATTTGAATTTTCCCTTTCTGGAAATTTTAATTAGTTTCTCCTCTTATAGGTTTGCTGAAACAAAATCAACAACTCCCAGCATCTGTCAATCATCAAGGAGAGATTTTTTTTTTTTACTTTTAACAGCCAACACAATAAATCAATAAATTATTCCTCGTCTTCCACTTTCTTCTCTTTTCTGAGATGACACTGTGTTTTCCTGTCATTTCTCATACCTAGACAGCTGTTACTACTTTGCAAGATGCTACCTATAACATTTGAGGTCCATAGAGCTTAAGAAAGAAGTTGGGTTCTTGTGAGCATCACTACATCAACCATAACGTCTACCATCTCATTGAGTTTCCAATTATGTGAAGCGTTTCCTTGGAAAGAGTTTAAGTTGCATTTTCTTTCATCTGCAGACAAAATTATCCAGTCCTTATTTAATATCCCAGCCTCATTTTGCAAACTGTTCCTCCCACCCTGGCAGCCTTGCCCTCTATGATCCAGCTTCACTAATTTTGATTTGGTCTCACATGTGTTCCAGGCATATTTTTTTAAAGATTATTTGTTTTTTTTGGGAGAGAGATAGAGAGCAAGCAAGCATGTTGGGGAGAGAGGGAGAGAGAGAGAGAGTCCCAAGCAGACTCTGCACTGTCAGCGCAAAGCACCACTCAGGGCTTGAACTCACAAATCGTTAAGATCATGACCTGAGCCAAAACTAAGAGTCAGACACTTAACCGACTGAGCCACCCAGATGCCCCTAGCCTTCTTTTAACACATATTTAACTTCCTACCCTCTTCCCATCCTTTGCCTGGTTAACTCCATCTTCATGAGTTAACCAATCTTAGTTAACAAAGTCAGTGTTAATCTTCATTTATCACGTGCTCATATTTCTTTTATAAAATAATTATAATGTATGATTCATGCACGTGTTTCTTTGATTGCTGTTTGTTTACCCAGTGACATGTAAACTCTATGTGGAATTTAAATTATATATTGAATACCTAGCCCAGGGCATAAGACATCACAGATGTTTTCCAAATATTTGAATAAATGAACAAAAAAAGTTATTACCTTCTATAAATGGGGATATGGAATAATTTATAAATAACTATATTAAGAATAATTACTATATATACAAAATTGCTCAAAATGCAATATAAGCAATGTGAACAGTGCATTGCACAAATACACAGGAAAAGAAAATGATTCCAACTCCTCTATCTATAAAGTTTTATGGAAGGAATTGATATTTGAACTTACATATAATTGAGAAAATCTATAAACACTGAACTATAGACCAAGGCAGAATGAAGGAAATAATTAATAGACACACAGGCAATATATCTGTGAATGCAGGAGTAATTGATTCTAACTGGGTTGAGAAGAGAAAATTTTCCACATATTATGAAGTGGGCCTTGATAGAAGAGACTGAGTTCTGTTGGTAAGGAACTGCGTGCTTTTTAGGTACAAAATAAGCCAAGTTACAGACACATGTAAACACATGAGAAATTGCCTCAGGCTGATAGGAGTAAAGGTAGCAAGCACAAATGAAGAGCATGGACTCTTTTTTTTAAGGTGGAATGGAGCCATTTGACTTCTTAGAAAAGGAGACTGGTGTAAGTAACAGTGTGTTTTGTAAAGATTGGATCACAGAGATGATAAATGTGGATCAGAGAACCTTATGATTCTTACAAAAATCCAGTAAAAAATAATGATGTTCTGGGGGTGCCTGGGTGGCTCAATTGGTTAAGCATCCAACTTTTGCTCAGGTCATGATCTCACAGTTCCTGAGTTCGAGCCCTGCATTGGACTCTGTGCTGATGGCTCAGAGCCTGGAGCCTGTTTCAGATTCTGTGTCTCCCCCGCTCGCTGTCCCTCCCCCACTCACACACTCTCTCTCTCTCTCAAAAATAAAATTTTTCGGGGCGCCTGGGTGGCGCAGTCGGTTAAGCCTCCGACTTCAGCCAGGTCACGATCTCGCGGTCCGGGAGTTCGAGCCCCGCGTCGGGCTCTGGGCTGATGGCTCAGAGCCTGGAGCCTGTTTCCGATTCTGTGTCTCCCTCTCTCTCTGCCCCTCCCCCGTTCATGCTCTGTCTCTCTCTGTCCCAAAAATAAATAAACGTTGAAAAAAAAATTTTTTTTTTTTTTTAAATTTTTTTTTTTTTCAATGTTTATTTATTTTGGGACAGAGAGACAGAGCATGAACGGGGGAGGGGCAGAGAGAGAGGGAGACACAGAATTGGAAACAGGCTCCAGGCTCTGAGCCATCAGCCCAGAGCCCGACGCGGGGCTCGAACTCACGGACCGCGAGATCGTGACCTGGCTGAAGTCGGACGCTTAACCGACTGCGCCACCCAGGCGCCCCGAAAAAAAATTTTTTTAAAAATGATGTTCTGAACTAACCAGGGATATTGCATACGTAAAGAATTAGGCTTAGCTTATTCAAGAGTGTAGACAAGGAAAAGAGAGACTAAAAAAATTCCACAATATACCAGGCATTATTTAAAATATGTTTGTGTTATTTTCATTCTAATTGCATGGAAGGTTGATAATACTATGAAAAAATAGTTTTAACTGAGAAATAATGAAATCAGTTTGGAGTATATTGTGTTTGAGATACTTAAGGAATCGATTTCTAGCAGCCAGTGGGGTTTGTATGTGGCTTTGAAAAGTGGTAAAATATTAAGAGGTAAGGATCAATAAGAAAGACAGGAATGATTAGCTTGCCACAGAGCTGCAAATGGGCTTTCTACCATGCCAGTCTGCAAAAGTGGGCAAGATATACAAGCATTCTTTTTTCATTGTTGTTGTTATTTATTTATTTACTTTGAGAGGGAGGGAGAAAGAGACAGAGAATCCCAAGCTGGCTCTGTGCTATCAGTGCAGAACCCAATGCAGGGCTTAAACTCACAAACCATAAGATCATGGCCTGAGCAGAAATCAAGTCCGATGTTTAACCACCTTCAGACACCCCAGTGCCCAACACAAGCATTCTTGAAAAGACTTTATGAAAGCAATTGAGTACCATTTGGGTATTTGTGTTGGCAATAGGACAAGTATATATAAGGGGAGGTTAATATAATGATGCAATAGGATAGAAAGGCAGGCCAAGATATTACAAGTGAGGCAATTATTATTAATTGCAGTGAGAAATGGAAAAGAACAATTAGGATGAATAGTCATTAGAGGGATTGCAGAATTCTGCATTTTAAAAATGCAGTTCTCTTTGGAGAAAAAAAAAAAACATTGCTGATATGTATATATCATTCCTCAGTGGCTGAGACTCAGCTTAATGGAGAGGTCTTTGGGACTGGAGTATAGCTATTGAAAGGATCACTAACAGAAATACTGAAGTTCACACAGATGGTGGCAGAACCCAAAGGGATGTTCAAGGCCAGGTGTTCAGGGTGGAAAGCAAAGAAGTAACTTAGTAAATGAAGGCATTGAGGAAGCAGGTGGTGTGAGTTCAAGATTATTGAGGAAAGTGAGGAAAGTGCTGCTCTTTGTCTACGTGAAGGGAGCAGAAGGTGAGATTTGTATTTTTTATAACAGATCATTTATTTTTATCAACAAAAAATAAATTCCTTGCTTTCCCCCTGATTTTTGAATTGTTACTCAACTACATCATAGAAATGATATGTAAATGTTAGTAGAAACACCAGTGCAAATACAATTGTTTTCATTGTCACTCAAAGAAATCTATTGACTACCCACTACATGCCAGACATTGCCTTTTTGTCATTAAACTTCGAAACAATAATTTTATCTGATAAACAGCAAGGTCAGCTGAAAGATTTACATCAGAGATCTGGAAAGAAATCAAGTTTGGGGAAATAATGATGGCATCACTAATGGGTACACACTGTTTTCTGTTTGTAGAGTCTATATTTCTTGGCTATGGAGACAGGATTTGGCAATTGGAGTCAGGGGACTCAGATTTTAGTTCTAGCTTGGCTGCTAACAGACAGTGTAAATTCATGCATGCCATTTCTTAACTTGAAGCCCCAATCTCCTCATCTACAAATGAAGGAGTTGAAATGTTTTTGCAGCTCTTCTAAACTATGATACTAAATATAGTTCCCCTGGTTTCAGGAGAGACATGACCTAATATAGGAAATACTGATTTATTGTTAGAAGTCAGTTTACATTTGCTTTCTTAACCTTTCTTGTTCTCATTGTTATCATTGACAAAATGGAGATACGAATCCCAATTATACCTACCTCGTAGGAAGATTGTAAAGATAAACTAGAATAATAAATTGGAATGTGCTAGTTCTAAGGAGTATCATTATCACCAATACATTACTCAAATGCAGAAATACATTTAGATTCTTTTGCTTGTCATTCTCTCCTTACCTTCTCTTTTATTAGCTAAAACCCAGCTGCATGTTACTAACTTATTATTGACTATTTGGGCTTCTGCTTTTGTTAGCAAACCTTATAAGGAAGAAAAACTGCTACTTGCCAGTTATGCCAAGAAATGATTTGTAACATGATAAAGCTAGGGAGATCTTGTTGAACTATCATGGATTTCTGTTAACCACAATGTCCTTCATGTCCTCCTAAACACAAAATAAAAAATAATCAAGAGCTGGCTAGTTAACTTTTTGTGTGTGAGTGATACTTCCTAAGCCATTTGTGATCTCTGAAACCTTGTTTCTGTTATATTCAATAATACCTACATATCATCTTTCTTGTCTACACAGAAGCTTGTTGTGAAAATGAAATGAAATAGTATTTGTGGCAGTACTTTGTAGACCATACAGCACCCCACAATGCTTATAGCTATTAACCATTAAACCACGTAGGACATTTTAACTACAGGTGTCAGTTTTCACATAAAAAAAGTTACATTTGAAGTCTTATCCACAAGTGTATATTAAGTATTACAATTTAAAATCATAAGCTACTGGGAGTAGAGCATCCCTCCATGTGAAATTTTATCCAATAGAGATATTTTGAGTTATGCCTGGGTGGCTCAGTTGGTTAAGCATCCAACTTGGGCTCAGATCTTGATCTCACAGTTCGTGAGTTCAAGACCCATGTCAGGCTCTGCACTGATAGCCCAGAGCCTGGAGTCTCCTTCAGATTCTGTGTCTCCCAGTATTTCCGCCCCTCCCCTGTTTTCTGTCTCTCAAAAATGAATAAATGTTAAAAAATTAAAATGAAAAATATATTGAGCATTAATGTTGAAGTATGATAATATTTTGATGATGATGATGAAAGAGAAGAAAAAGTGATGTTGTAGAGAAGAATAGATAAGGTTTTACCAATATGGGGAATAAAACTGATGCAGAGCCAAGATGTCAAAATACCAGCTACTTATATTACCTATGAGAAGTTTCATTTTATCAAAAGTAGATCATTTGGACAAGTCTTGAAAGGTAACCAAATCAATTGGTACTCTGGACTTAATACTCCCCAACACCAGATAATCGGGTCCTGGTGTTGATGACGGAAAAAACAGAAAATTTTGTGAAATTTATCATAGAGAAGGAAGGAAATATTGGGGACAGGTCAGACATGTGCTGCTGGCTTTGAGAGAAAAGACTTCTTAAAATACAGAGAAAATGTGTGTGTTTTCTAGTAGCCAGATTTTCTGGAAGTAGGCCTAAAGGTAAATGGGAAGGTTAAAAAATAGAATAGAAACTCTAAAAACTCCAAAAATTATTTATTAAGAAATAATACCTAAAAAGTATTTTATATATTTGATCTTAAATATATATAAAAATACCTAAGTAGGAAGCTATCAAAGATAACTGTAGTTAGGTTCAGAGCTCTATGATAGCTCACATTGTAACACCACACTTGGGAGTCATGGCTGCCCTATTCCTTCATTCTATAGGCTGATGACATGTGGACAAATCAAGAAGAGGTAAGAGAATACAGCTTCTTCTTAAGTAATGGATATGTCTTTGTAACATGATTCAAGGTCAATAAAAAGACAAGAATCCTTTAGCATAATTTAGTCTAAAATTAAGTGAACAGGTAAGGTATCTTGTGAGGGTTGTTGACAGAACAATATAGTGCAATGTCTGATTTTGTTTTGTTTTGTTTTGTTTTCATTTTCACATAGGGACCAATAGAGAAAAATAGAAACAACAGGAGAAAATAAATTTTTATCCAAAATACAAGATCACTTGGATGTCTGTATTCCTTTTTTTCATATTCAGAACTTGAAACATTCCCCTATGGAAGCTCATTATTAGAATGCCTTAAAACCCACACTAGATTATGGTGAAGACTTCCATGTCATGAGCGGAGCAAAAACAATGAAGTCAAAGGACTGGATCAAACTGGAAAAAGGAAGGATATAAAGAAATGAGAGGGCATCTCTGTGGAATACTGTCCAACATCCAAGGGAAACCCACACAGGCACAGGGCAAGTGTCTGTAGGTGAGATCCTGCAGTGTATACAGCGCATGTAGGCAAGCTAGCAATACCAAAGGCACAACCTCTTCCATCCCATCTCCTGACTATATAAAATTCAGATTTTTTTTCGCTGGGGACATGGAGTAAGATAATGTTTAAACCTTTTAGAAATTCACTTTCTGTTTTTTTTTTTTCCCCACAGATAGAGAAGGGATACATCTACCCCCATGCCAGAGGTAGGCATCTGAGACAACTTCAGAGGCATTGGTGAGAGATACACAGTGTCCTGATATGTTAGGAACATATGGACAAAAATATAAGATGAATCTTATTTCTGGGAATATATATTCCCCATCCACAGAGGGGAGCTACACATGCCCAGTGGTCCTTGATTATGTTCAGGGAGACTAGTATCTGGGTTTTGGCTCTAAATTGCTATATGTGATACAAGAGACACTGAGATAAATTATCCTGCTAGAACTGAGAAAAGAATAGAAACTGTTAGGCTATTGCAGTTATGATAGGAAACGATTGCAAGATGGCCAGAAACGAGCCATTGTGGTCCTGCGAACACCATCAAAGAAACACAGGGAAGTACAGAGGCTGGTCCGAGAGTAGAATCACATCATTTTGGAGAATGAGCAGCTCAGTACAGAACCGATTTAGCTAGACAGAGAACTGAATGCATTCAATTTCAGTTAAAGTATTAAATCAGAAATGCATAAGAAACTTTACTGATGTGCACATGACCCTTCCGTATACCATAGCATTCACCACTCTGGGGCACAGTGACCAAATGGCTTCCAGCTGCAAGCACATGCAATTCTTTGCTTGAGGACTCTCTCCAGACCACAGCACATCAGGTGGCAACATCCCATAGAGCACTTGCGAGTTATGGCCTCTACCCTTTTGCCTCCTAGGAGTCCTTCGAAAAAAGACTGACAGGAATTTATAGATAAATATCCCTATTTCTTTAGCCTTCAGGCAAAACAATCTGAAGCATATTCAACACTGTCTCCTAGAATTTCCAAGTAGTACTGAGCCTCTATTGCCCATAGCACTAAAATACAATCTTAATGGGCTTCTTTCTCTTCTTTTCTCTTCCCCTGTTCCAATTCCAGTGCTCCCTGGAATCACCTCTCTAAAGCATGCTGATATTCAGAAAGCTTATTGGATAATGGAAGGGAAAGTCTATTATAGTGACCTTCTGCAAATGATAGAAAACACCAGAGCACCGATTCTGGGATAGACCAAGCAGGCCAGAAATCACACACTTACACCTAAGTCTCTTGAAATCAGATTCCAAGGAATAGGGTACTAGTGAGGACTGATGCACGATGTAGGTGAAAAGTGAATGATTTACAAATCTCTTTTTCAAAAGTTTATCTGTCTTGTCAAGGCCAAATACAATCCAGAGAACTTTAATGAGATTATGAAATTATACTGGTAATTTTGCCATTTTCAGAAAATAAGAAGTGAGGGTAGAAGAGGAAGCAAGATTTGCCCTGATTTTGAAAGTAATACTCAGAGAATGTTTCCAATTCTATAGTGGTGAACTTAAAATCAAAATTAGAATTGTTTTTAAAAATAGATGCCTTGGGGCGCCTGGGTGGCGCAGTTGGTTAAGCGTCCGACTTCAGCCAGGTCACGATCTCGCGGTCTGTGAGTTTGAGCCCCGCGTCAGGCTCTGGGCTGATGGCTCAGAGCCTGGAGCCTGTTTCCGATTCTGTGTCTCCCTCTCTCTCTGCCCCTCCCTCGTTCATGCTCTGTCTCTCTCTGTCCCAAAAATAAATAAACGTTGAAAAAAAAATTAAAAAAAAATAGATGCCTTGTGGCCATTTTTTCTTAAAAAGTAGTAATAATTAATAAACAGATATAAAAATTAAACTAATTCCCTAATACGTCAGATTCACTGACACATTAGGAGAAAACTATCTGTATCTTGATTGCAAAGCAACTTAGTTTCTCATGATCTTCTCCTAAACAAGACAAATACATTGAGTGAATCTCCAGTTAAAGATGATTGGCAAGTTGGTATGTATTATCCTAGCCAGGTGATATGTTTTACGAGGATCAACCTTGGAAATATTAACATTTTGTATAGGATAACTGTGTTTGGGGGAAGGCTTTCCCGTGCATTGTTGTTTATCTACATCCCTGGTCTGCACCCAGTAGACACCAGTAGCTTTCCCCATCCCAGCCATGACAACCAAAACTATGTCCAGACATTACCAAATGTCCCCCTGGGCTCAAATCTATCCCTACGCCCCAGTAAAGAAGCATTGTTCAGTGGGAAATCTTTTAAGGCATGCATGCATAGTATCTTTCTAGTAAACATATTTTCACTAAATGTATATAGAATTTGCCAATCATTGGCAAATCCCTCAATTTGCCAATGTGAGAGAACATTGTGAGAGGACCAAGATACATATTTAATTCAACTGGCCAGAATTCAGACTCAATACAATGAATTTCTTGCGGATAAAGTCCTATGTTTAAATTCAAATAATACATAGGTGTAAGTTAAAGGATACCCATCTTAGAAAGAAATTTGGTGATTTTTAGTTGATCATAAATTCAATATAATCCAAAAAAGTATTTAAAAAATAATGAAAACTTAAGTATTAGAGAGAATAAAGTTCAAATCAAGGAAGGTGATAACTCTATTGTAATTTGTAATTTGGTCTTACAAGTACTGTGGTCACTTCTGTGTCACATTTTGAGAAGACCAGGGGTTTAAGAGAAGGGTACTAAGATGATGGCAATTTCAGCATCCAGATAATTTGAGTAATGACCAAGTGAAACCAGAATGTTAAGAATGAAGAAGAGAAAACCCATGCAAAGGTGGAGGGAGAGTAACAATATTGGAAAGGCTGTCATGTGGAAGATGGAGTGAGTTCTATTTTGCACAAAGAGAAATAGAACCACCAAGGGGGAGCTATAGGAACCTAGAAATTGTAAATCACAACTGCCCTACAATAGACTACCTTGCAAAAGAAGCAACCACTCCTTTACTCCTGGCTGGATAAGGCTTTGTTGGGGACACTGTAAAATACCATCTATATTAGAACAATTAACTTGAACCTTTAAAATATTCTCAATTTTGAACATATAATTTTACATGAATCCTAGTCTCTTAGCAGCTGCTCAAAATATTTCTAAACTACACTGTAAGTTTATTTTATTTTTTATCTTCTAGTAAAGTATTGAAGCTAACTATGCAAAGAATTTAAATGCATTATATTTTAAAATTTTAACTACCAGTTGTCTCATTATCTCACTTTTACATCTGAATAAACTTGATATGATTGATAGAGGGATGGCCAAAGGACCCACAGTTAATGACTTTCAAAACAGGCTTCAGGCCCCAAACACTTTGCTCTAAATGCTGTGCTTGTGACAGATCATTATTACTTTAAGTGTAAAAGTACATTGCTCTAAACATTAACTATCAGACCAGAAGTATTCAACCAGACTTTCTTCGTTTCTTCCTTTCTTTTTTTCTTTTCTTTTCTTTTTTCTTTTCTTTTATTTCTCTTTCTCTTTCTTCTTTCTCTTTCTTTTCTTTGATTTATTGCTATTTTTACTAAAGGATCAATACTGTGGTTCCATATTCTATGTTTTTTCAGGGAGTTATTTTGCACTTTCAAGCAGAGTTGATCAGTGGCACTTGAGAACCATCACCATATCTTGCACAGAGATGGGATTCAGGTAGGAAACATAGGATGCTACCACTTGAATAACCATATTCCTCACCGAGAATTGTCTTGTCTGGAGGAAGAGCACTCAATGACAAGAATATTTATACAAGCACAAGATCCACTTATCATAGTTGGTCTAGAATCAGCCTTCTTGATAAAAGAGGAATTATGAAGAAGTGGTCAACGCATCTTCTTTGTATAACCCTCGTGAAGAACTATTTCCTTCTGGCCATCCAATGAATTTAATTTTGAGGTCAATGAGCTGTTTTTTGTAGTCCATCTACCACTCTCCAGTACTGATGGCTTCCATAGGATGAACGCTTTTGGTGGATAGAGCCTTCCTGCATAGTAGATGTATACAATCTATCTTCAGAATATTTAATCAAGTATTCCAATCTTTGGAGAAGTTGTTCTTCAAATGAATATCATGTTGTTGAAAATACTGGATATATGAGATGAATGGATTTACATATACTAGTACTCAACAAATATTTGAAGATTGAACTTGGAAAAACGAAGCAAAATTTATATAAAAGTCAGACAGCTAAACAAGTTGTAGAAAAGGATAATGCTTACGTACCTTGTAAAAGTATATGACATTTCTTTGATGCTTTCTTAATACTCACTGAACCATTTATCTTCAGTGTTATTTTTATAAAAAAAGTTTTTCTATTTCCAATGTGTGTTTGGTTCTTAACATTTTAGGGAATTTTGAAATCCTTTGAAGATTTGATGAACCTAATTAGATTCTCTCCCCAGAAGAATACTTCTCTAAATCTATCTGTCAAATTTTACTAATAAATATTGCTAGAGGTTACTAACTCCTGGGGCCTAATCACTGGACTCTGGAGATCTGTGTCTCACAGGTCAAGAATCCTTGAGCTGTTTACTACTGATAAATTTTATACAGCTGTCATCTTTAAAATTTCATAAATTAAAAAAATATATATATAATGTTTATTTTTGAGAGAGAAAGTGTAAGAGGGGAAGGGGCAGAGAGAGAGGGAGACATAGAATCTGAAGCAGGCTCCAGGCTCTTGAGCTGTCAGCACAGAGCCCAATGTGGGGCTGGAACTCATGAATCATGAGTTCATGACCTGAGCCAAAAGCAAGAGTCAGACGCTTAACTGACCGAGCCACCTAGGTGCCCCTAAAATTTCATAAATTTTTAAGGTAAGCTACATTACACAGCCTTTAATTTAGACATTAAGAAGAGGTAGTTTGTTTCCCCAGTATATTTAAAAGTTATGAGTAAATAAGAAAGAAATAACATATGTCTAGAACAACGTAGGTATAAAATGGATTAAGTACTCATGTTCAAACCTTGTACTGTAAGAATGGGGATAAAGACTGCGTTTGTTTCTATCACATTATTATCAAAGGCCAGAGTTTTAAATCCATTTCCAACTCTTGGACTAAAACTCACAAAGAGTAACTGATAGGTCATCTCATTTCTACAGTCACTTTGCTTTTGCAAAAAAAAAAATGTGGGAAATGAAAAAGTATATTCCTTTACACACTTGTTTTTTGCATTTTTATTTTTCAAATAGCACAACCTGAGCAAACATTTTTAACATGTTTTCTTGAATTTATTATTATGGAAAATAATAGTATACAAGTAGCCACCTTTTCTTTGCACTTAGTTGTGCAAGGCACATTAGTTCTTATTATCCTTACTACCCTATGGGGTTGGTATCATTACCCTTAATTTACTAATGAGAAAAGTGAGTCAGAGAAGTTAGATAACTTGTAGCTAGTAAATGATAGTATTAGAAATTAATCACAGATTTATTTAAATTACACTGCTTTTTATAGAGAAAAATCTTATGTATGAAATCAGCATCTTCCTGTTGTTTTTAACTGCTTCTAGGAGTTTGCAGTTTCCTGTAGAGCAAGATGGACAAATACAAACAAAGGTACATTTAGTGGCTGTATTGTTAAGTGTATGAGGGTAGACATGCTTAATGAATATCAAAACCCAGAAAAATAGAGGCAGTACTCTTCTCCTGGTTGTCTAAAGGACAGGTTTTCCTTTCAAATTCAGTCTTCCTTACTGGGCCACTTGGTCCCCAAATGGTGCCGCATGTACTTTTTTGAAATCAATAAATCCACAGTTGTATTAAGAAATATTTTATTAACAAAACAGTAAATTCCACTTGCTTAGCATTTCCAATAATGGAGAAATTGGCCTTGCAACAGAAAAAACAAAACAAAACCCTTAGATACCCAATCACACAAAGCACTAGAAGGGTAGGGTCATGTGGCCTTTCTTTGATGTTTTGGGGATTGACCACCTCACACATTATTGTAGTATTTGTTTTTTTTGTTTTAAAAAGGCAACACATTACATGGATAAAAAAGAAGCATACTCAATCAGAAAAGTTACAGTCTAGAGATGTAATCAAATTTATGCCAGGTAGTGTGAAATCCTGTTAACTGCCAACTATTCATGGAACCCTGATACATTTGGTATGAAGATACTTGGGATCTTATTCATGTCTTTTTTTTCTCTCTAGCTCATGTTCCTCTCTTTTCTTTCTCCATTCAAAAAGAAAGAAAGAAGAAAAAAAATTGCTAGATTTTGTGTAGGCCAATAACATTAAAAATATTTTTACTGACAATATTAGATCATTGCATGAAATTTTAAAATTTATGCTGGAAAGAAATATTGAAATCAACCCCAACAACATCCTTCATAGATATACTTCTTATAAATACCATTATTTATTTTCTATCATATTTTAGAATCTTTCCAGATGGAAACTAGTTTGAGTTCAATAGAGCAAATGGAAAAGCAACCATTTCTTTGTAAAACCTCAAGATGTAAATTAGTGGTTTCATATTTACCTTCTTATTTCACTGGCTTTCCCTGAGTAAGACTGAATTAGAGAAAAAAAAAAAAGACATGAATTCTTAAAGCGAGCAAATTAAAAAAAAAGAAGAAGAAGAAAATCTGAAACACAAGTTATGGATACTAAATTTTAGTTTTAAACCTCCACTTTCTGGGTCATGAAAAGCCTTTTAGACTTTTCACACACCACAATTACTTGGCAACCATAGATAGTGGTGATTTGCTATGAATTATACATATTTCTAAGGTGCTGTATGTCTGAAATCCAGGCCACTTCTTGGCTTTTTTCATCAACTGAAGTATCGCAAAAGATGTTTTGCATTTTTTGCCTTTGCTGATTAAAGCTCATGGTAAAGGTATTCTCTTTTATGAAATCTAAAATCATTCTTTTAGGAGATGTTAAAGTAATGCGACCAATTTTTACTGAGGCATCACCTTCCAATCTAATAATGCATTTCCTTTGCATTACCTGCTCATATTAATAATTTATTGCTATGAACATCATTGAAACAATATGCAAAAACAAGTGTGTCATCTATACTTTTCTATCGCTTAATGTGTGTTAAACTAAAACTATATTTAATTATATATGTAAAACCAGAAAAGTTAAAATATGGTCAATAATCAACAGAGAATGATATTTTTAGATGGATACTAACACAATTGTTGAAAATACTTTCTTAGTTGAGAAAATGTTTACTTTCCAAAGTATTTATCATGCACATCAGGTTCAGAGTGTGTGTGTGTGTGTGTGTGCGTGTGTATGCGTGTGTGTGTGTGTGTGTGTGTGTGTGTATATATATATATATATATATATACACGATTTTATTGGAAACAAAGTTTTCAATTGCAGCAGCCAGGGTTAAGCTGTAGATTAACCAATTTTGCTTCTGTAACCTCCCAACATAATGTTTCATATTCATGCAGCAATATACCAGTGATATTCTATTTGGTAAGAAAAGGTTCCATTTCATTAGGGACTAAAATCTTCCCAGGGTTTCTTGGGAGCATGATCTCAATGAAGCAAATCACCCCATTTGTCACTAATACCTTGGCACAACTATCTTCCTTCCTTCCTGCTTTTCAATTTGTCAGTAAATATTTGCTGTTATATATATGTTCAGGTTTTCCATCATATCTGATGGATTCCTCTGGATGTGTGTGTCTGTGTGTGTGTGTGTGACTGTAAATGGTGAAAATATATGAAAAATGTGAGTATTTGGGGGAGAAAAGAAGATTATAAGATACATATGTATATATTTTACCTTCTAATTCACACCTTTCATACAAATACTAAAACTTAATTGCAACAGAATGAAGGCTGTACATGTTAGAAAAAAAAAGTAGCTGAGTCTTTTTATATACATTCATACATATCTTCCTTAGAATAAACACTACATTGTAATTTTTTTTAAAAAAGTAAGTAATTGTGGCAATTTATAATGGTGGCAAAAAAACAAAAAACAAAAACCAAAACCCTGAAATAATTGTTGCTCCGATGTCATAAAACTCCCTATACTTAGCAACACTTATAACATTGAATTTACCAAAAATGGCTGAAGAGCAGAGATATATTTTGCATTTTCTATACAACAGGCTATAAAACGTCACTTATCACAGTCCAGAAAGCACACAGAGATGGATTTTATATAAACATATGTAATAACATATTAAGCGTGCATGAAAATTTCCCAATGATTGCATCTATGCCCTCTTGGGTTTTTTTGTTTGTTTTGAAATTTTAGTGTGAAAATGTGCCTTATATTTCACATTGTTGAAAATAAGGCCTCCATACTTTTTTATTCTCTCACAACCAGAAAGGGGCTTTTTGAATGTGTTCCTACACAAGTCTTCAAAAAAGCCAGCACTTTGTTTCAAATGCAAGTTCCAACCACTGTTCCAGCTGCGCCAGGGGGTAAACCCAAAGGTTTGCAGTTTGGGTCATTCCAAATGACACCGTCTTCTCTGGCAATCGGGCTAACTGACTTCTCAGGAAAGCGCTAGCACTTTGGCTAAATCCAGGATCATAGGTAGCTTCTTTTTTTTTTTTTTTTTTTTTTTTTTTGGTGTGTGTGTGTGTGTATGTGTGTGTGTGTTGTGTGTTGCGTTGTTTTTGTGTTGTGCCTTGATGTTGTAATACTCCTTTGCTTTATGAATGCGTGCGGTCATCACTGTCTTTTAGAAATGTTCCAGCAACATAAAGACAGGCAGAGTAAATGAAAACACTGTGGATGTTAGGGAATTTATTGGCCCCTGTTTGTTTTTGTTTTTGTTTTGTTTTTCTTTCTTTTTTGGAGAAACAAGAGCATGAGATACTTGTTTTTATTTTTTTAAAAACAGTCTTTCCTTCCTGATTGCATTCCCTGTCTTCTTTTGTATGTGCTTCGTAAAAAGGAAAGTAAATAAGTTTATATTATGTCTCAGATAAAATGAAGACTATTTCTATACAAGGGTCTTTTTTAAGATCTTGGGATCAGACGTAATACTCTTTATCCTTGTTTTTCTTATTTTTGTTGGCGCTTTTCGCACTGCTGGGTTGTTTCTCCTTTACAACAGCCCCGTTGGACTGTGCTGAGTTACTGATGTAGTTTCGACTCTCGTCCACATGATACGAGCCTTCATCCCGGTTTCTGTACTTGTACATGGCATAGAGGAGAATGAGAATGCACAGGGCGGCGGCAGCTACGATCCCCACCACCATGCCTGTGGTGCTGCTGGACTCCCGAATCACTTCCGCTGAGCCTGGGTACGGCTCTCGCCCGCCAGCTCGGGTTGGGTTAGCTGTAGGAAAGAAGGGGAGAACAACGTAGTGTGATTACTGAGTTCACCGAATGCCCAAGAGCTATATTAACATGTACCATCTATTTGCATGCCTAAACGAGTAACACCTACGGCTTTAGGAAAGGTATTCTGCTGCTGCTAAATGTAGCAATCCCTAGGCCTCATGGTCACTAGAGACTAGGGACTAGGAATCAAAGCACTTGGGGAGAGATCTGTTGCCATCTTTTCTTTATCAAAGATCAATTTTATTAACATGATATTGTAAGTGCAGCCCCAAATAAGCTTCTGTAGCTCTTAAGGGCCACGTTGATGTGTTAGGTGAAAAATTATAAACCCAACATGGTAAATACAATCATAATGACACTACTTTATACTATCAGAGGGTATTAATTTAACAACCAAATTGAGGTTCATATGGAACACTTGGGCTAGCTCTGGAATCTGAATTATTATAGCTAAATTTAGTATTATTTTAGAAGTCATAGTGCCTCATACAGTAATGAATACAGTACTGAACAAAAAGATAATCTAGGCATTTTGTTTTTTTTTTTTAATTTTTTTTTCAACTTTTATTTATTTTTGGGACAGAGAGAGACAGAGCATGAGCAGGGGAGGAGCAGAGAGAGAGGGAGACACAGAATCGGAAATAGGCTCCAGGCTCTGAGCCATCAGCCCAGATGCGGGGCTCGAACTCACAGACCGTGAGATCGTGACCTGGCTGAAGTCGGACGCTTAACCGACTGCGCCACCCAGGCGCCCCTATCTAGGCATTTTGAATAGACTAATTGCTTGCTCGTAAAACCGTGATGTTAGTCACAGTTTACAAACTAAAATAAAAATAAATCCTTTTGTGTTGGAGGTTTTATTCACATAAGTATATATGTATCATCCATTCATTAGCAGTGGTTGAGTGATGACCAAAACTAAATTTGGGAGGGGGAAGTAGGAAAATATTTTTTTCTCAGTTTTATAGGCTATCTAGGTTGGGTATGAGTCAAATTTCAGTACTTAATAGATAATGAATAAAAGACTGGCTTGCACATTTTTCTTCTACTGGCAAAAATCTCATTCAGTGTTTCCAAAGGATAAATAAAGCTCTTCCATGAGTATAAGAAATGGATCACAGGGTGCATTAATATCTTCTCCAAGGCATAGTTAGGCACCGAAATTGGGGATAAATGGAGAGAAAAAGTCCTGGGATTTAATTTGTAAATGGGGGTGGGGCACCTATTTTTCTCTACACAATAAACTTCTTCTTTGAAAGAATTTTTAGAAGATAAGCAACTGTACAGAGATAAAAATCTGTCTTATCTCTGACCCTAGGTCATTTTCCTCTATGGTTTATGTTTTCTTTCTCTGAATCTGTGTCCTCTCTTTTGTCTTACAGAAAAAAAGATTACTTTTCAGACGTAGTGGATTAAAAATGCTATAATTTTCAAAATATTATTTTTTCTAAATTAGGCAGCATGAATTAAAATAATCTCAAGGTTGTATATATATCAGATATATAGGTGTGTGTGTGTGTGTGTGTGTATGTGTGTGTATGGTTTGTGTGTTTATAGAAATTGAACAGTTCAAGAACACTAAAGTTGTGCTTTTATTATACTACTATTAAACATCATTTAGTAGCTATTTTTTAATATTTTTACAAAATTTCCTATTTAATACTGGGAGTAATTTTCAGCCATAGCTCTGTACTGCTTCGTAATTCCATTTCCGAACATCACCAAGGTTTCTTCTGCCTAAATGTGGGTTTCTTGCTGTCACTTTCCTTTCCTTCCCCAAACAAAGCCTTACAAATATAGTCACTTACAAAGTAACAGCTCTTGGTCTCAAAGCAGCAATATGCTGTGTTCTGGAGCTGTAAAATGTATCAGGTGAAACCTTTCTATGCTGAATATGTCACTGTTTGTTTTACAAAAGCCCATGTAATGTTGCTGAATAAAAAGCCTTGGAGTTGCTCCTGTGGCCAAGGTGGAACCAGACAAAGACTATAATCCACAGCATTTGATTACAGGAAATTAATTTCCTCTCAAGAAGAATAGAATGTACTGCAGGAACTCTGTCACTACCTCACAAACCAGAGGCAGCACTTTCTCTTTCAAATACAGTCATCTTTGCCAAAGTCTGCCAATTAACTCAGCTGCTAACTTTCGCTAAATGACAACTTTTTACTTGCTCATTTGTGGATGACTGTTTTAACATGGTGTCTCAAGAGCTAAAGAAAGGATTTTATTTAAATGTTACCTAAATCTTTTCCCCCAACCTGATGGTGTGTTTTTATTTTAAACACATTTTCGTAATTATCTCACTTTGTCTGTCAGAAAAGAATAGGGAGAATGGAGACAAAATCCTAACCATATAGTTCATGCTAGGAAGACTTGAGAGTTTTAAAGAAATGCAGGGTTTAAATGTTCTATACTAAGAATGTATATGTTCATTTTTTTCTAGTTAGGATTTGGTATCCTAAATGGACTACCTTATCCAAGAATTGTAATCTTATTTTTATCTGCTCAAATATTTCTTTATTATTTTATTTTATTTACCAATTTACTTTTTTTTTTTTTTTTGAGAGAGAGAGAGAGAGAGTGAGGGAGGGAGGGGCAGAGGAAGGTGAAGAGAGGAATCCCAAGCAGACTCCGTGCGCAGCAGAGTCTGACTTGGGGCTTGATCTCACAACCTGAAGATAATGACTTGAGCCAAAATCAAGAGTCTGATTCTTAACTGACTGAGCCACCCAGGCACCCCACTGCTCAAATATTTCTAATCTATGTTCACAACAACTGTGTAGGCAGCACAGCAGCCACAAATTGATATCAACAATTGATGTTACAAGAATGAGATGTAAAGACCAAAGCAAAGCCTCAAACGCTTCAAGTCTGCCATACAGGCATTCGATAAACACCTCCTATTTAAGGAAAATACTTGCCTTTTTTTTGCAACTCCAGCCAAAACGTTGCCTAAGTCACATGCAGGCCTAAAAATATCTCTGTAACCCATATGTAAATAAAGATTCTAAATATCGTTTTTTAAAAATAACCTACCCAAAATGCTAAAACCCAATGATAAAACATTTTATCCTTTTTTTCCCTGATTCACATTAAAAAATTAATAGCCACCACTGATATTATTATAGGCCTGTTTGGAATATGCAGTTGCTTCCCTGTCTCACTGATTATTTAGTAATTTTTTTTCTGTTTTTGCTTCAACTCTGAAGGATAAGTGACATTTTTCTTAACTTTTGTGCTAATATCAGAACTATTTATACACTAAAGACATCTCTCCCAGATGTACAATAAAAGGCTGAGAAATTTAAATACATTTATGAATTATAAATGTGGCTTCACTTATTGTTATTAATGGTTTATTTTGATGATCACTGGAAAACCTCTGAGGAAATTTCATATTAATTTAAAGGTAGAGAAGAGTAGAAATGGCTCAAAAGGCTAAATGCCTTCCTATATAATTTGACTACAATTTTATATCAAAGAGAAACTCAGTCCTCTCTTAACCCTTTATGACAATGAGAAAAAGGGAATTTAATCAGCCAAATCCATAACCAATTCTTTTATTTCCTGCATTTGAGAATTTTGTATTCCCTTTATATTCCATAATACATTAAATCAAGACATTTTAAGTAAATAAAACAATCTATATGTGTTTTCTCAGCAGTGCTAAAAAAAGCAAACAAATGAACTAAAATGTACTTTTACGCTATCTCCCTTTCTCTATCCCACCATGTGATGAGAATATTTTAAAAGCAGAGAAGAACACATTGAAAACACTTATAAAAAAGAGAGTAGGGGAGGGAGCTAAAGGCATGGAATATGTACAAATTAGCAGTAATTTGTACTGCTTACAGGTAAACTGTAACTGACTTAGAAGTAAAACGAAGCTAACTGGACCAGAAGCATAAGGGGCCAAGGTCCATGGAAAACGTTAGCAGGACTGGGGATGGGTATTAAATAGGCCAAAGCATGTGAGTATCCTTTGGTGTGACTGGAAACACAAGTTAAGCTTTCAACTGCGGTGGTGGCACACATACTTTGATTTGAGGCTAGGTTGCAAGCCAAAAAAAAAAAAAAAAAAAAAAAAAAAAAGAGTAGATGAAATATCCTAAGTGTTTATGCCCACTTATATCCTATTTCAGTGATTCAAAAAGTAGAGAAGCATTGTGAATCACACACAATTTATGCAAACACTGAAACAATAGATTATTTTACTCCCATGTAATTCATGCCCATCATCACCTACCCTCAGAATCAACTGGAATGGAGTGTAAATTACAAGGTCTACTACCTGTGGGGAAAGCACATATGCACACCTGAATGGCAATATGAAGGCTTTTGATTTCTGCTGGCATTTTTGCCTAAATGATGCAGAAGCCATTTACTGCATAGGCAAGGACAAAAAGCTTTCTAAAGGGTTATAACCTCTTTTACAGAAGCTACTTGTCAACTAAATGGCTATGAAAATATTCGTGAGGCTCATGGACAGGTAAACAGGGTTATCATAATGGACAGATGAGGGGTGCCTGGGTGGCTCAGTTGGTTAAGCACCTGACTTCAGCTTGGGTCATGATCTCATGGTTTGTGGGTTCGAGCCCCATGTCAGGCTCTGTGCTGCCAGCTCCGAGCCTGGAACCTGCTTCGGATTCTGTGTCTCCCTGTCTCTCTTCCCCTTCCCCACTCACGCTCTGTCTCTCTCAAAAATAAATAAAAAACATAAAGGGCAGATGAAAACTGGTTCTTTAATTCTCTCTTTCTCTATCTCTTTCAAATATTTGGCAAGATCTGAGGGTCTCTACATAGTCTTCTTTGGCCCTAATTAATAAGGAATCCTGTATGTTAGCTCTGTGAATTTTCTTGTTTTTCATTGATTGATACCATGATTATTTATGTAGGCATAGTCTTTCATGTATTAGGACAGTTATTAACGTATTTCCACATCACACCCTAACCCAATTTATCATATCAGATAAAAATTCATTATGGAAAATGCACAGCAAATGTAAAAGACACACTCCAGTGTCTTGTCATATAAAAACATTAATAAATGCATTTGTTGCTTTCATAAAAAATTAAAAAGTAAACTATTTAAAATTCTAACTTATCCTTAAGTTTGCTGAGATAGTTATTTTAAACTATGAGGACAGGAAAAGAAATTGTCCTGATGTATGTTCTTTCTTTATTTTTGACAGTCTTTGGCAGTGCATCTGTGAGAGAGCATCATTTCCCCCAAATAAGAACTCATTTAGATCCAGTTAAAAAACACCATGGAACAAACATGTTTAAGTGATATATTAAGCTACAGCAGAGAACAGAACGGAGAAGACTGTGGCAGGTCTCATTTCTTACCAGCTCCTCTGGCGTCTCTGCCACGGACTCCACGTTCCTCTCTGTTCTTCCTTCTACGTCTTCCCCCCTCTCTACCTCTTCTGTGCATCTGTCTCCCAGTTCAGCACTTGTCCTTGAAGGTGGCCCTCAGACAGCACAGTGGGCCAGCAAGGTGTTCAATGAGTAACAAAACTTATTGCCAAGTTCCTAATTTCAAACCACAATACAAAATAGTCCTTACTGGCCCCCCAAAAAAGTCTAAATATGATTGTCTCATCAGAACATAGTCTTTGTGTTTCATATTGAAATGCTTTATTTTATAATATAGCCTTCTAAATTTGTTTATAGAATACAATTATATGCCATATATATGTATATATATATATTTATTTATAAATGCTATTTTATTACCAATTTTAAAAACTTTTGTTATGCAGATGAGGATGTGTGAGGAGCACATTAAGTCATTAAGCTTTGCACTGGGGCCTATATTTATCAGTTTGCCACTGTTTGTATCTAGTCATAGCCTTAGTTTATGCAAATGGGGAGTATAAAGCCCACGTTTATTTAGCAGGATAATTCACAACTAAAGTTCTAAAATAACTATGCATTTTGGAAGGTAAATTTTTGAACATTAGTCAATTTTTCCAAAGAGGTTTCACTTTGCAATGGAAAGTGTTTGGCATCCTTTGGTTATTCTTTCTGAGACTAGAAAAATAGCAATCAGGTATTGTTATTAAGAAATAAAACTGCACTTGATGTATGTTTTTACGATCCTGCACGAGAAATGATGCTCACAGTCCTAATTCCTGTCACATAAAATGACAGTTTGGTGGGTGGTGGGACCTTATATTTCCATTGATGAGTACACTAAGGCAATAACCATGCCATCAGATGCTCTTTTTATCACTCAAATTGTCATTTTTATGAAACTATTTTGTATACTTGGATGAGCTGTTCTTTCACTGTAATCTTATTATATTTATGTTGTTTCCAAACTTAGCTTTGTAGGGTGAGATTGCAGTTTCTAGGCAATTCTTATTGCTGGTTTTATTTCTTCAATATAGACTGTTAGTGTATAGGTACGTCATCAACCATGACCCTGTCACATCAAGGATGAAGTAACAGTTTCATTATATGCTGAAGACAATGAAAAATCAGCTTTTGAGTTTTAAGAAAAAAAAATATAAGATATTGCCAATTTTAAGAAATAGTAAAGAATAAAATACACCAATGGTTAAAAAAAAAAACCAGAATATGAGCTATACATTTCAGATCAGTAGGGGTATATAACGGATTATAAAACTCTGCGATGTTCAACATTTATCATTCTGCTACTTGGAATTGTTAGATAACCTGCCTTACAATAATCCTTTTAAAAAACTACTGGCAAGATGCATTTATTAAATTTTTTTCTCACTGAGAGTCTTTGACCAGTCTTTCTGGTTTTATCATAAATTAAACTAAAAGTAATCAATTTTAAATTTCTTTCTCCTCCCCACCTAGGAAAAAGAGCTGCCTAAAATGATCTCATTAGAACAGAGCACTGTACTGTGTTTTAATAGATGTGGAAGTTATTATAATTCTAGGCCAGTCTTCAAAATGGTTTCAGATTTATGGGGGAAGATTTGACTTTTCCAGTACCCAGTTTCATTAATACTGTGAAAAGAAAATTGAAATTGTAGGCTCCTGGGGTGTTTGTGAATTGAGATTAGCACAGTTTTGTTCTCCATCCCTAGAAAAATAAAGTTTATTATTTTTTCCATTTCTGTGCTTCAATACAACATGGGTCAGAAGAAACAATTACAATGCAGTCAGTCACAAGAATACATGTTTAAATGACACAGCTGCAAGAAAGCAGGTAGGCAATGATTTGCATGGCGTGCACTAATTTCAATTCATACTATGGTTGTCTGAGAAGTGATGAATGCTGGATGTTTCAAATCCCTCTCATTTTCCCTTCCCATCAACTCCACCCATGCCTTGCACATTCAGAAGTTTGCTCAGGCAGGTCAGACAAAACGCTTGAGAGAGGACATGTGTGACACATCATAGCCCTTCTAATGAAATGGAGATTCAGAAAGGACTTGGAAATCAATAAGCCTATGCCACCTGTGTGGCTGCAGGTCTAACATTTTCCCCTGCTACTTTCAAAGGCACAAAGGCACATGTTTAAGGGGAAGTACAGAGGCTACCACTGGGGGACTGAGGGACTGTTATCTTCACCAGGAATCTAGGTACTATGTGGGAAGGGACACTGGCCACAGAAAAACTCATCATGTGCCTGGAGGACAGAAAGCACCAAATAGAACAAGCTACTACCTCAAATGGCACCACATGGAATTAAAAAGGCGATGGACAATCAAACCCTGTGTGACTTCAGTCAAGTGAAAACTAATTGAAGAACACATACATTCTCCCTCATCTCTGGGGCAAGCCATAGGATCATGGCATTTACTGAAACCTGTTCTTCAATCACCTTATACTCTGTAAACTATGTGTCTATAGCTCAGTCATCTGCAGGCTTCATACACTTTTACATGGTCATTGTGCCCATAAGGCTTTATTAGAACGCTTGAAAGTGTCAAGTATCAATGTGACTACCATTCTCCTGGCCCTTTATGATCTGCCACAGCTACCGACTCAAACTTCTCTTCCATTTCTCTCAAAGGAATTTGCAGTCATAATTTTATTATGGCAATAAATAAAATTGGCCAGTTCCCACAGGCCAATAAAGTTCTACCTACATGGCTGGCTCATAGGATCTTTTTCATCATGCCTAGCTGAATACTACTTATTCCTCAAAATTAGCTTGATGCACCATCTTTTGTGAAGTTTTCTAAGAATATTCACTCTTTCTGTCAACTAATATATAGTGAAGTATAGTTATGTTCCAAGGACTTTACTAGGCCCTGGGAGTATAGATAGATAACCAAACACACTTGACATCTGCCCTCATGGGCCTTGATATAAAATGAAGGAAAGAGACATGCAACAAAAAATCATGAAGTTAAAGTTGACACAACAGTTGGAGCCAGCATGTATGATGAAAGAAAATGGTAGCTACCACGCAGGAGTAGAACAGGGGTTTCTGATTTAGACTGGGGAGTTTGAAAGACCTTTCTGAGTTTGTGACATTTTGGGTGAGACAGGGAAAAGGACTGGAGAGTAGTCAAGTGAAAAGTGGCCAGCAGAGTCTTCTAATCAGAAGGAATGAGGAGTAATGACTTAGAGGAAAGAAAAAGTTTACTTTTCAGAAACTAAACAAAAGCCTGAGTGGATGTTGCATAGTAGATGTTGTGGGAGAGTGAAAAGAAATTAGAAGATGGATATAAAACTTAACACACAGATCATAGGCCATGCAAAGGAGTCATACATGATAAAATCAGCATATCTGGCTTCATAAATAATAATGCTTTTATGGGAAAAAAAGGTGTCACTAACAGTGAAAACGCAAATGAAAAGGAGAAAAGAAATATTTGTAGTACATATGACAGACCAAGAGTCAATACCTCTAAAATACAAAGAGCACGTATCAAGTAATATGGAAAAAGTAAAACAAACAATCCATTGGAAGAATGGACAAAAATGTGCACAGGCAAGTAAAGAAAAGAAGATCTGAATGGGTGATTAAATGTAGGACAAGATGCTCAACTTAGAATGGAAGTCAAAATAAAATAAGGAGGGTTTTTTTTCCCAACAAACTTACAGGAATAAAGAAGAAAGAAATGGTGACATGGTAAGCATATTTATTTGGGAAATGGGCAATTTTGCTGGTGAGAATATGAAGTTTTCAGTCATTTTTAAGAAGTAATCTAATAACATCTATTAACATTTTAAAAAAGATTAAATTGCAGCTGGAGGATGGGTACATGTGAGTTCATTATACAATTCCCTCTAACATTATATGCTTGAAATTTACAATAGTAAAAGATAAAAAAAACCCAAATATTTAAATCATGCAACCCCAGTTTGGGGAATACAGTCTACATAATTAAATACACCAGCACATAAATATATAAATATAGGATGTTTGTTATAATGTTATGAGAGGAAAAGAAACAAAGGGAAAAAACTTAAGAGATTAATGACAAGGTTATGGTTGAATAAATTATGGAACACCCATAGTCTAGAACTTTAATAAAGTTGAAAATACGAGTTAGAGTTAAATATGTTGACCTGAAAGATGTACATAACATGTCAATAAAGGAGAAAAGCAAGTTTAATTCATATAGTGTGCATCCATTTCTATAAAGCAAGAGAGAAAAACAACTCTTTTTATGTATTTAATAGGAACATGGTGAAAGTATATGAAAGATTCACGCCAAGTTGTTATTATCGGTTCATGTATGGAGGTGGGGGGGAAAAGGGGAAAATAAAATCAAGTAGAATTAAAATCACATAATTAAAATTCTTTAACAAGTATTTACTGAGTAACAACAATTTACCAGGTACCATGTAAGATGTTGAGGATATCAAGGTACCCAAGAGTATTAGAAACTCAATGGAAAATGTGATAAAATAAGACAATTTTAAATTTAAAAATGCAATAAAAGAAGAAGACACAAAAATGGTACTAAGAGAGAGAGAAATGAGGCTTTAGACAGGGACATCAGGGAAAGTTTCTTGGAGTGGAAGGTATTTGAAATGAGACTCAAAGGAAAAGAAGGATCTAGGTTTCTAGATTGAACTCTGGAAAGCCACTAAGGATTAAGAAGGAAAACGTTGAGACAGAATGGCCTGAAGCTGCAGGAACAGAATCAAGAAGACTGCATGGGAGGATTTGCAGGAAATCTAACTTAATCCCCGTCTTCCCTTAACCGTATTTTACATCATCCATTTTAGTATGGGGCCCACACTATTGTGAAAGTTTACTTAAGTTTTTCATTTCTGTTGGGTGCATTTTTTGCTTCCAGTCTATATTGCTAGTCCTTTTATAGTTACCTGTAACTCTATTTGTTTTTTCTACCACTTCCCTCACCTTCTAACATCAAATGAAGATTGTGCACACAAGCTACAAAATGTATGTTTTCTGACTGATTAGAAGATGAGATTTTTGTAAGTTCATAAATTTTCAGGAGTAGACTGGGGTGAATTTAACCATTAAGAAAATGTGAGAGACCTCTGATTTCAAAGTTTTAAGTAAAGGTAATAAACAGGGAGGCAAGACACTGGTAGTGACATTGCATTTCATCATAAATATGGTTTCCTCAACACTTCCCTAACTCCCAGCTTCTATAATATCTTCAGTAAAAGAGGGACTTATGATATTTATTTAATTAAACCAGAAATCACTTCCCCTGTGCTTATGCAGATTAGGATCAATTTATATCAATGCAAGTTATCATATCTGCATTTATTTTCCTATGCCTTCAAGTAATAAGCCACTTAATTCCAATGACTAAATCACTAAGTTATTTAAAGTCAACCAAGTTAGCAGTCTCCATTTTGATTCATTTGGGTGCTTTATTTACATCAACATCATCTGACACCCATAGCACTACAAATAGTTGAGAGCTAATTTGGAGCTCTTTTCTCAAAATAAGCAGAATAGTTGCAGAAGTTTCTACAGTACTTTTCAAGACTGTTACTATTGCAAAGTAAGTTGAAAAGAGGCCCATCAGCCAGGTCAAACTTTCCATATTTGTGAAGCAAAAAAAAAAAAAAAGCCATACAGAAAATAATTGAGAAAATGAGTTTCAAACTAGGGAGCCTGGAGAGTTTGTGTTTTTCATCAAAATGTATTACATTTCATAAATGCAAGAAGAGCTATATTTTGAAATGTAGATTGTTCTCTCCATTACTGATTTTTACTCCACTATACTCTTCAGTAGCAAAATAGTTTCTTTTCTGGTTGCTCAATGACTAAAACACCCAGAAATTGCTTTTCATTTTTTTTAAGTTTATTTATTTATTTTGAAAGAGGAGAGAGTGCCAGGAGAGGAAGGGTAGAGAGAGGGAGAAAGAGAATCTCAAGCAGTCTCCATGCTGTCAGTGCAGAGCCCGATGTGGGGCTGGGTCCCATGAACCGTGAGATCATGACCTGAGCCCAAACCAAGAGTTGAACACTTACCCTCCTGAGCCACCCAGGTGCCCCCAGAAATCACTTTCCTTAAGATGCATCTCACTGTTTTACATACATAAAGTTGAACAACCAATTTTTACCAAAACCCAGAGGATTCATTCCAAAGAATTCTCAGGCCTGGAACTAGGAATTTGGTGGGAACCTGGTTTATAGGAAGACAAAGATGGCACCATGATTATAACTAGAGTAGTGAGGAATGTGCATGTGTGTACACACATACGTGGCTGTGTTATTGTTACAATTTTACAAATTATTAAGAGACCTTTCGTAATTTGTTATCCACTGCTAACATTGTTTTTATCAGAAACATAATGGTTATATGTTATTTACCTCCCAGGGTCACCATGAGAATCAGATTTGGTAGAACAATAAACGTGAAAGTGCTCAGAGAAGGATAAGGTTCTGTATAAAAACAATGACAGTCTGATTATTTTCCGTGTCTTCCACACAAAAGGTATGGAATCAGCAGCTTTCCCAACAATGACACAGTTCTGCAGTATGTACTGCATGCCATGGCTCAATCAGTTGTGATGGTGACCACCTCGTACATTATCTTCTCAGGGGTCACTGCATTCAGGGACTTCCCTAACATGAATGGAGGCCCTGTAAATTCAAGTGACTAAAAGATCCCTTAATTTGCAAGGCATGTTGATTCAGGCTATTAATTGTCATGCTGAATGTAGAGCTTGTTTCTGTTTATCTGAGAAACATTCCATCTTTACAGATCAGTGCTTGCTGGCTCCCATGGTTGGAGTGAATTAAATTTCTCCCTCTTTCAAAATTTTATTATACTTTATATTTTTAGGTATCATTAAGTCGATCACCTGAGACCACTCTTCAGTAATCACTGACAGCAAGGCCTATTATCTTAGAAATAATAGCTCTTCTGATGAGGTTTTAGGTTTCTTTCTAAAACTGTTAGGCCAATTCTTTGTTCCTCCTTCCTTCTTCCCTGCTCTGGAATTCTGTGGTGTACTCTGAATGAAATACAGCGTATGGTCTCTACTGCGGATCTGTATGCTGGGTGCTAGGTGCACTCCTCCTCAACCAGGGTTCCTGCACACCATCTGTGTCAGTCCAGGGCATTTTGGGAAATGGGGCAATATGTAGTTTTCTTCACTTAAAACTGTGTCTGCTCACTTTGGGTGATCATCTTGATACTGCTGTCAGAAAGCTATTGCCGTCTTTTGTTGGAAAACATCTCATTCTTTCTGGTGAAAGTACAAGAGCTAAGGTGAAGAATTAGCCAGGTTTTCCACTGAGTCCACCAGAAGAAAGCATGTCAAGCCATCCACCATGGGGGCGAGTCTGTGGCGCTTATAGCTGGTTAAGTCACGTAGCCCAGTCTTCCTGAATGTCTTAGGAGGAAGAGCAGGCAGATTAAAAGAACAGGCAGGAAGGTTAATCATTCCTTCTTTCAAGAGCTCTGCATTGTTTTCCTCCAAAAATAAAAATTACAGTTGATATGTGCCCTTTTCCCATCCTCACAACCTAAATTTATCCAACAGAAGCACTGCTCTTGTCTTGTTAGTTTCAGAGTGGCTACTGAGAAAAGTTTTATGTAAATAGAATTCAGAAACACTTTTAAAAACATTCTAGGTACTAAAGTATCAATTACTAACATTTCTCCTTCTTGCCACAGGTAATAGGTGTATCTCCATTTATAGTATGGTACACTCCTCAGTCAATTTGCCAGTACTACTAATAAAAGCTAATTTACATTATCAAAAGTTCTTTGTGTTGGATCGAATGCTAAGTGCTCTACATGCATTGTCTCTTTTATCAGCACAACGATACTGCAGGTATTTAACCTTATTCATGCCATTTTGCAGATGCAAAAAGTCAAGTCCACAGAGGTTCAGTGCTTTGCTTCTGATTATACAGCGAGTGGCTAAACTCAGACACTCCAAAGTTTACTCAAGGAAATGTAAGATTTTAGTGTGCTTATAGATGTGACAACGTTGGTACTTCTCTTTCTACTAATTTTCTTCATTTATTTGATGGCCTCTGTCTGTATTGACATCTTTAATACATCCATTTTTTAACCTGGAAAATTAATAAAATGTTCTTGTCTCTCCTATTTTATTACCAAAGCCAGGATTCTTATAATCCTGAGATCGGGTAAGGAGTTAATAATGATGATGGTGATTTAATCAACAAAGTCAGATGACAAGAGGGGAGACCTACAGACTGCAGCCTAAGGTAGCATTTGCTGCTCCTTGGAGCCCATGAACCAACAGAGAAAGCATATTATGAATGTTCATGGAGACAGCATTTCCTGTAGGGTACTATTCAGAATATGCTGAGTTACCTCTGACATTATTTGAGGGAAGGTAGTTAATAAAATATCAAGAAAACTCCACAGGAAACCAATTTCATTACTAAACAGGTATTTGATATACATCACAAGAATCCTCCCAGATTTCATGTTTCCATAAGAGATGGATTTACGCTATATATTTCTAAATGTTTGCCACATTTCTTCCTTCAGGGTTGGTGACTATTTTTAAAATGACAACACATCTCATTGTCTCTTTCCAAAGCTCAAGGGGACATGTCACACTTTAGAAAGGCTCTCAGACATTTTAGCATTTTCTAATAAGGACTTGTGATGTGAAAGTTTATTAATGTTTTAAGGTTGGATACATGCAGATTGCCTAAAAATCTATTGTGTACTCATTATCGAATAGATTTTTGTTACTTAATACAGGAAGCTCTGTATTAGCAGCCATGCACTTTTTGTAGACTTTCAAATAAATGCTTTAATATAACACAGTAAACTCACTCATCTGTTAACTAAGAATTATAAGCAGCCAATCATGTGTTAGTTAAGGCTTTGGACTAGAGCCCACTCTCTGTAACATCGAAAGGGACTGTGGCTCATTTTTGACTCACATCAAATCTGTATGTCTTATGAGGACGTTGCTACAAGATGGAATGATGTATCCACTGGCATCAAACCAATGCTAGTAGAAACAGGTACTCCACTCACCAATATACCATAATAAGGTATATTATTTGTTATACATTTAAAATGTAGACAGGCATTTTGCTAATCACTGGGTATGCATCATCCTGTTTCAATCTTGTAACAACTCTATTCTGCCCATTTTGCAGACTAGGAAATTGAACCTCAAAGAGACTAAGTAACTTCCCCAAGATCAGGAAGGGCTGCAACTTAAACTGGTTCTGACTCCAAAGTTACAGCCAGAACTAATATTAACTCCCTGTTGTGTATCACAGTTCTTACAAAATGCTCTTAAGGGCTTTTCTAATGTGTGGCAATAATCTATTCTATTTTGCTGTTTTTTAAAAAAAATTCCAAAATCACAGATAGGTCCAAATAGTTTACACTGAATGTAAATTGTAGTGTTCTAAAAACCAAGAAATAAAAACCACCTTTTGTTTATTATTTTGTGTCCTACTGATTTCCTGCAAAATTAGTTTGCTGAATAACACTGATTTCCTGGAAAGATGGAATCCTCTGACCAAGACCTTAATACTCCCCACAGCTTGATCAAACTTTAGATGGGCTTCTTCCTGCCTCTAGGCCCTTGGCCTCCCTTTCTTTTGAGCATTTACTTTAGAAAACTTGTAATTTCAAATTTCTTCTCTGACTTTTTGATATATAAATATTTTTAAAAGCCTCTTGCTAGTGTCACAACCCAGGATTCTTTTTCTCAAGAACCTGAGAGCTGTCCCTTTGAAATATAATCTTCAACAATGATAGCTCCCAATCTCCCAGTTTCTGTGGGAGGGTAGTAGCCTACCTTGGAAAGGGAGAGGGCCTTGCTCCAAGTTGTAACTAAACCTCCAACCAGGAAGATATTTCAAGGAGGTTTACTTTTTCTTTGGGTGAAGCCAATCAGCAAGCCACAGGTAGTCTATGATCCCTCCACAGATCTCTCCAGTCTTCTTTTTTTCAGTTGAGTTGAGTTTGAAGTGAGCTCAGTTTGAGTTCTGGCCTCCATGTATTACAATAATCTTGAATCTTCCTTGACTATTTAACTTTGTCTAATATATTTTTTGTTTTGACATTACTGCTCTCAGAAATAGGGGAAAAGTGCAAATGATGTCTAATGACTTTCCTGTATTTTAACCATGCAGCATTCATTTTTATTCTAGTTTTCTGAAGAATTAAATTTACATGGGGAAAAAATGGTTACTACACTAGAATGTCACACGCCAAAAGCCTCGTAGTCCATCAGTGCCCCAAATCCAGGTGCCTGCTCTGCTCCTGTATGATTTGCAGGGCCCTAATTCTGTGTGATTGGTGCTGACTGTGGCCTGGTGCTCAGGAGATACTCTAGATGTTTCCAAAAATGAAGTCCTAATTATTGCTGTTTTTCTGGCGACAGCTCAAAATTTACATTTTAACAGCAATGTATTGGCTATTATGGCTAATTAAACTTGCTTTTGAATAATTACATAATATATATACAAAATTTAAATGTAGCACAAAATTATCTTCTAATCAGGCTCTAAAAATATGATCTAATAAGCGATATATTCCTTTAAATGATTGTGATTACTTATTTAATGAAAAGATGCACCTTGTTCAGTATACATATCTTTTTTCCTAATGTGGTTAATGAGATCACTTCAATAGAAATCCTTTGATCTTTTCTCAAAATAGCACACTGGAAAACCACTCAAAATTGCATGCTAATTGTAGTAAATTTAACCTAATGAATAGTAATACATGTAAAGGACCTTTTGCTATTAAATTTAAATTTATGCCAGCCATAGAATTATTTAAATGAACATTAAAAAAAATTAATCCTATATTTGTGAGGTACCTGAATTTTAGAACAATCTTCTGCATCCCAAGAAGTTAAAAGCCTACCTTTTCTAAATTAGACAGCTTAGTAGCTCTCTCATGTTACAAAAAGTAACTTAATCTCTCTGAATCTCCCTCACTATGAAAATACTGCAGAGTTTTGTCTAATAATGAAATATAATAATGTTTATGAAATACTAAGAACAATGAAGAATAGAGAATGAATCTCCAAATGAAAACAAGTTATTACTGTTATCTATCAATACTCATATAACCTGAACCCCAATCAGTGTGATCCAACTGATGAGCAATCAACGGGTATCCTTTGAGGGGCTATAGTGATCATCTTATCCCCATTAGTTTAGCTAATGCTTAAGAGATTGCCACAAAAATGATGATCTTCTTCTTTCATAACTACCCAGATTTTTTTTATTATTCAGTAAGCTTTTCTTTTTCTCATTTGACAAAAGTTTTATTTGAAAGTGGCCCATTACCCTATTAGCTCCTTCCCACCCACACACACATACATAACGAGCATAGACAAATCATTCTTAGCATTATAAATCTAAGAGGAAATTGTCCTTCCTAAGTAAGACTCCCAGGAAACAGGAAGCTGGTCCTGTTTCCTCTGTAACAAAAGACCATTTATTTATTCATTAAGAAGTTCCCACACCAAAGAGCATCATTCTCTTCATTTATAGTCTTAAATTATCAGGATAAAAATCATCTCTTCCAGGGGCGCCCAGAAGGGTGCTCAGTCAGTTGAGTGTCTGACTCGATCTCACAGTTCCTGGGTTTGAACCCTCTTGTCAAGTGCTCGCTGACAGCACAGAACCTTCTTGGGATTCTGTCTCTCCCTCTCTGCCCCACCCTGCTCTCTATTTCTCTCAAAAATAAATAAACTTAAAAAAATCACCTCTTCTGATTCCTTCAGGAGTTTTGAGAAAGGGTTCTGTTTAGAAGAGGGGCTCAAAACTAAGATGTATGGACACGTTTAAGGGCCATTTTGGAATGTAAGTAGTTTGCAGGGTTGCCATTTTGTCAGCCTACTAAGTGAATCACAAATATAAGACTTCAAAGAAATCTATTTCACAGAGCCTTATGTTCATGTGAAAAAAGAGAAGTCTTGCAAAATATGTATATTTACATAATACAAACAGTAATAACAGCAAACACTCATAGCATGTATTATGAACAAGACACTGCTCTACAACATGCTTTCCACATATTAATTTATTTAATCTAACAACACTATCTGTAGTTTGAGGGAAAGGCACAGAGGTTGCCAGTCTTTTTGAGAAGAAGTATGAAGAAACACTCATCCACTTGTCATGTGTCCAGGCAGCTGAAACCAGGCATTTTAGGGCAATGGTGGCCTGTGACCTAGTTATCACTGGCTGCTTTAGATTTCCACCTGTCATTCTAAAAGTTGAGCTTCAATTAGACCTAAATTGTATAGCTATGCTCTCATTTTCTAAAGTACTAAGTTTATACCAATGTGAAGTTGTCACCCAATGCTAACCATGCAGGACGGTGTGGCTGGAATCAAGCATCACTGAGTTCCATGTGTTCTCACCCAGGGGGTTGCTCCCAATCCAGTTTCAACATGTACAGTTCCCACCAGGAGGCCTGAGTGGTTTCATCAGTTGCCCACCAATTTTCAGCCAGGAAAAGTAACAGCATTATGTAATAGGGAAAAAATAGCTTGAATATTCTTTTTTTATATAACTAAATTGGGAAAATGAAAAGCCACCATTATGCTCTATTTCATGCCAGGCATTGCAGCCGGTGCCTTAAATATATTTGTTTTAATCCTTGCAACAACATGAAAAATAGGCAATATTTTAATGTGAAAGATGAAGAATCCAGCAATCATAAAGAATAACTGACAAAACATCTGGGGAAGAATGAAAGATATCCTTTTGTAGAATGGGACTAAAGGTATGAACTTTCTGTTTTTGTTCCCAGAGCTGAACAGAACAGTGGATGGCAAAGTAGGACTCAATACTACTTGATCAATGTTGAAATTGATAATCCACCAAGTATACAACTTCCCTCTTCATTAAGCATTATGAGTAGAACCACATAGTAAGTCAAATTTATCAAACGCTTGGTAAAAGGTATAATTTACTTGTGTTGAGGAAGATGCCAGATTTTTCCTGTGTTACTAATAGCCTTAGGAAGGCACGTACATGAGCATAACCCATTTTCACAGAAGAAAGCATTTTTTAAAGAGAGGGTAGGTTAGGGTGATTAGGGAAACTTCATACGTAAATATTAAGGGAGTAGGAAAGACACTCATGTGAAATACAGAGAAGATTTGGGCAAAACATTTTTAAAAGTAATTATGCATCTTTTTACAAAAATATCTTCTTTCACCTGTTTCAGGATAGAAAAAGTGCATAGCAGTTATATCCATTTCTGAATATTTAACTCGGTATATTACTTTCCTTAAAAATCAGTTTCCCAAAATATGACCTAGTGATGCCTAAAATGATTTCTATCAAGTTATGTCTAACAGTATCTAAAGTCTAATAATAGCAACTACAATTTTCGTCCATGTTATTTTATGTTGGTATTGATGATGAAAAGCAAGCAAGAAAAACAAATTTAAGAAAAGCATGACATCAGTACATTGAGAAACAAAGATGTGCAGGAGGAGCATCCTATAATGAAACAATATTCAGATTAGAAAATGATTTAAAAAAAAAAAACCACCGCTAGACAAAAAAAAAAAAAAAACAGTTGGAAAAAAAATCGTATACTCTGAGGACTTCATAAGAAGCTGTCACACAGAGCCAAGTCTGCCAAAAGAGCAACACTGCATGAATTATTAAAGATGGGTGTGAAAAAAATCATAGGGGATGGGACAGAAAAAGCCAATGATAGAAAAGATCTCTCACTTACAAAATGTAATATAGGAAGAGAAACCATTCATGAAATACACTATCAAGGAGAGGTAAGATCATAAGAAAAGCCTACAAAGAAAGATGACATTGGAGCAACAGAATTTGAAGTTTAAGCCTTAAGAGAATTGATGAATTGAAAACTTGGGAGTGCAGAAAGAAATAAGGAGGGAGAGGATGGGAAGTTCCAGCAGGCTTGGTGCGAGAGTACCGAAGGAGCTGTCATCACATACAGTCAGCAGCTGCTGTGCCTTGTATATTGGACAACACACTCTGATGCAGCGGAACAAAATTAAAATTCGCACAACAAATCCATGCAGGCAGACAAACACGGTTCCTGCTTCATGGAGCTTACTTTCTTGTGGGGGATGCAAGCTGAACATTAATGAACAAGTAACAGATAAGCAAACAAGATTCCGATAGTGGGAAGTGTGGTGAAGAAAATGGGACAGAAAGATTATTATCTACAGTATGGCTGCTGACAAACTGTTTCTCACTTTCCATCATGCTATAGTATTTAACAAAACAGGCACAAATCAGATGAATAAAAAAGAGAGAGGACGACAAAAGGGTAATCTCTTTTTCTCCTCTCTTCTCCTCCCCACCACCTACTGTCCTGTTGTTAGGACCAGTGTCCCCAGAGAAAGGCGGAGGCAGTAAACTAATCTATAAAGAATGGTTAGTAAGACCTATAAGCAATGGCTAGAAGAACTGGGTCACTTAGCTGTGCTCAAGAGGAAAAAAAGCAACAATTTTAAGTGCAATTAGAGTTCTCTTACTGAATTTCCTAGGTACACAGGGTAAGGATGCTATATATACATAGAGGATGATAGCCTATACTCAGTCAGCAAAAGAAAGATTCAGACCAGAGGAACACCAAGTACAGTAAGTACTGTAATTAGGAAGAATCTATACTGTTTTAAGCACTATGTTAACATAGTGAAAAATAATGCAAAAATCAATTTCTCTCAAGAAAATGCTAATTAGGAAAGCAAAATCAAATATAAATATAAACATACACACACACACACACACAAATGTACAACCTAACACCAGACTTTGTTTTATGAACAATCCATGCTGGAGGATCTTAGCGAAAACCAGATATAAAACAGAATGTCATAATCGGGCATGTGAAAGTAAGAGAAATACAGAAAGAAGAAATTTAGGGAGGGAGGAGGCAAACAAATGGGGCTGATGTAATGGACAAGAAAGAAACAACTATTTTTTTTTAACTTTTAATTTTCATGAACACAGAAAGAGTGAGAATACCAGTGAAAAGGGGCAGGAATTTGGCAAAGGGACCTAGGATCATATCATAAAGTGACCATATCTGTCCAGACAACCAAAAGGGAATTGTTGTAGAGACCAGTAAACCAGAGGAATGGAATGGATGATCCTCAGAGTTCTAATCACATTCTGGAGGCTGAAATTTTTGATTGGTGGGATACAGGCCAGAGGAAAGAGGATACGAACACATGTCTGTATCTCCTGACCTTCTCCAGCTGAAAGGTGAGAAGCTCCTTGCTGGCCCCCAGTAGTGGCTCCATGTGCTTAGAGTGTGTGGCTACAGGTCAGTGGGTTGTGATAGTCAAAAGGGACACAAGATATGCATCCTTAACCATTTTTTAAATCCAAATACCAAAATGAATAGATTTAATTTAAAGCGATATTCCTCAGAAGAATATAAATTAGTTATTTTATGGTGACATGAAGTTTTCTGGGATTCCATGTGACAGCTACAGAGGTCACGAGTTAACTGAGTGGTTAGTCTCTATTTACCTTACTCGCTTTGTTCAGCTAAACAAGAAAATTATTGAATATGAAGAAACACTGCTTTACAGAGGAAACTAATGGAAATGACCCTGATATTTGGTATTATGAATACCTGAAAGCAAACCCAGCCTATGAATGATTCATTTTCAGAGTTCATAGCCACCCCTTAAAGGTACAGAGCTGCTTTGGAAACAGTATTTATGTGTTAGTCAGTCACACCATATCACAAAGAAGGAGGAGAAATTATGCATCAAATAGAGTTAAAACGCCTCAACTTAAATTTAGGGAGACATGGCAAGACTCAAATATTTCTCTATTCAAAATACCAAGGATTCTACCTGCTGTTTGTTTTACTACTGCCATAATACTCTTACTTCTGAAATTCAGAAATTTATCACTTAAGATAATTTGCTGGCAGAATGAGTGGTGGGGACTTTTTGTCAGTAGAAAGGTCAAATAATTCTCCACAATGCAGGGCAATTTTTAAGCTTTACAATTTTACTACAGGTGACCCAAGGGAAAGCCCATTATACTGTTATACACAAAAACTACATTGTGAGTTAATGGAATGTGAACAGTAAGATATCAGCCTTGTGTGCTGTCCCTCACTGCTTCTTCTGAAATACATAATCTTGGTGGGTTTTGTTTTTAAAATTTGTTTTTCAATAAATGTGGGGAAATTTATCCACGTAAAAAGCAAAACCCCTTATCTCACAATAAGGCATTGTTCAATGGGGTGGACTTCTAGATATAAATGCAAGCCTCTTCTAAGGACCAAAGCATGCAACAAAGATTTAGAGTAAAGCAAAAAAAGTAAGAAAAAAAGTCGACTAACCTAACCCACCTGAGCTCGGCTCACAGGGGTCAATGTCCTCATCGTCGCTGGGACATTCTGCTGAGGCCACAAGGATGTCATCTGTGGTCTATAAAAGAATCACATCAAGTAGATTAATTTAAAGGGATCTAACAGATGCTCTTATCTTTGTCTCATTGACACATGAAACACATTTGTGTTTTCCTGATAGGTAGAGAAACCCAATTCATTATTTCTCTTTATGACAACCCAGAGCCCACATTTTTCAATCTATTTTAGATCTCTCATGAAAGAATTCACATATTTGTAAAAAGTTGATTACAGCTTATTTTACATAAGGGCACAGAAGTGGTCATAGCCAACTTATAGATACCCATCCATTCAACTGCACAGAATAGCTGCACACAGTAGCATACAGAGGTTTAAAACAGCCTGCCAGAAGCAGATGACTGGAAATTTATTACAACCCTGGAGTGCTACAAAGTATGCATCAGTAGGCTTTATGCAGTACTTGTGCTTAGCTTCCTAAAAGCAGAAGAGCTATAACCTTTTATATTCACGACTAGGTAGAATTTGATGAATCTTTGAGATATAGCTTGTCATTATTAGGAAACACAGATTAAGTAGAGAATATATTTCACTGATGTGCTAAAGGGAAGCAAATATCCATTTAAGGAATTGGGGGTGGGGAGATTTCACACTTGATTCTTATTTTTGCAATATTCAGGCAGCAGATGTCATTTCACCATTGTCCTTTTCATTATTGAGGTTTAATGATAAATGAGAAGCGTATAGCAGGATGATATTTTATGGCAAGAGGATGGAGGTGACAGTTTTCTCTGTGACATTCTAGTTGCTTCATTGCACTTACAGCAAAAAAAGATAACCATCACTGTAATAAAAAGCAGAGTATGTAAATCCTAGCAGTTCGTCACATCATCAACACATTTACAAGCACCAAAGGTTGTTCTTTACTGCCACTTACAAGCAGCAGTAAACTCAGAATAGATATTGCATGGAAACTGGGAAGGTTTGCATCAGATTTGGCTAATGCTAAAGTACAGAACTCAACATATATATGACAGAAAATATCTCATTACATTGGCTAAGGATTAAGGGGATTATAATTGTGTAGACAATACTCAGAACACCAACCCTGATGAAATCCTGATTTAAAAATGGAATTACAATAATATATAGAGATCCTATATTAAAGAAAAAAAAAGAAATGTGGCATGACTTACTTTAATTAAGGGAGCACTTAATATAGTCAGAGATTAAAGTATAAATAAATCAATCTCAGGAAAATTGCGCCACCTTGAAAATGATGAAGATAAAGATGATACACTTTTGTGACAAGAACTCAGCCTAAAGTTTTTCCAAGTGCAGGGACATTCTGCTGCACATTCAAATAAAGAATTTGTTCAGATGCTAAGGCTTCATGAGGTAACTTTAAATAAATACGAGCATTTAAGTACCATTTTGAGATGGTTTCATGTTATTTTGTTCTTAATTCCCCTGAGAGACAGTTGGGAGACTGGATTCATTTATTTTGCTGCTACTATTTTAAAAGAGGGAGCTCAAAATATCAGTTTTCCTGAAACTGAAACTGTTCATGTCAGTTGTAACTACCAGCAATTGGTGTGATGGTCACGCAGGTATCTTTCATTAAAGTGAGCTTCAAAAGGCAGAATCCAGCCTCCTCTTGGCATGAGCACATTTTGCAGGATAACATCCAAACTGACTTGATAATAGCAAGTTATTGGATTATGAGGTCTTGCAGGTCAATTGTTCCAGTTCACCCCAGAGCAGATTATCTGCCTTTTTTTTTTAAAGCCAACCTCAAGTGGAAAGCTACTTTTTTTCTCAACCACAGTAGAAATTCTTTCAAGCTACTTTCAAGGTTACAAAAGAATTTCTCATTTCCTTGAGGAACTTTAACTGTATTCATGAAATCAGTATAGGGTTGTTGTTCTGTTCTTGACAGGGGAAGAGGAGGATGAGAAGGATGAGAATAGATTATTTTTTAAAAAATATATATAATTTATTGTCATATGGGTTTACATACAACACCCAGGGCTCATCCCAACAAATGCCCTCCTCAATGCCCATCACCCATTTTCCCCTCTCCCCTAACCCCATCAGCCCTCAGTTTGTTCTCTGTATTTAAGAGTCTCTTATGGTTTGCCTCCCTCCCTCTCTGTTTGTAACTCTTTTTTCCCCTCCCTTCCCCCATGGCCTTCTGTTACCTTCTCAAGGTAGCCAAATTATGGAAAGAGCCTAAACATCCATCAACTGATGAATGGATAAAGAAGATGTGGTTTGTACATACTATGGAATACTACTTGGCAATGAGAATAGATTCTTTAACCCAGTACTTCACACCCCAGCAGTGGTATTGCCCCCTTTCTCCTCCTTCACCTGGGGCAGGAGGAGAGACATTTTCAGTTGTCACAACTGGGCAGGGGGGTTGATGGAGGCAGTGTGCTACTACTGGGGTCTGATGAGCAGAGACCTGGGAAGCTGCTAAAGATCCTAAAATGCGCATGACAGCCCTTCCACAACAAAGGATTTTATGAGCCACAAGGTCAGTGGTGCAGAGGTGGAGAAACCTTGCTTTAGAAGTGTAACACTTGTTCTGCGCCTTAATTTTTTGCCTGTGAAAAAAATGGAGAGCCTAAGAGTACCTATTGTTGTAAGGATTAGTCACAAAAAAAAGACCACACTGCAAATGCTTATAAAGCTGTGATACTATCAACAATTACATTATTGTTATTATTTCAATAAATATAGCACTGATTTCATCTTTTCTAGCACTATATTTTTAAATAATATAATTTTAGACGTTAAGCCGGAAGTTGTATGTGTGAATTATTTTCAACTTTTCAGATCTCATGTTAAGTAGTTATATCAAAATACAGTAGCTATATTGGTACTTGGTTGAACTAAGCTTCCATCTCTCACAGCTAGTTTTACATTCTGAATCAGAAATCAAACATCAAATATAAATAACGAAGGCTGCTTCTCAAAATAAATTCATGGACTAAAAATGTGTGACTCAGTGGACAGTGTTTCATGCAGACTAAATTATTTAGGCCACCCAACTTAAATTTTCTTTAAAAAGTTGACCTATTTTCTACATTCTTCTGGAACAATTCCACAGTAAACAGAAAGTGTGAGAATGTTCTCAGTGCTATCTTGCACAAAACATAGTACCTAAAATAACAAAAAATGTCATGAAATAAATAGTACCGGATAGCCCTTCTTGAGTAGAAAAAAAAATTATGGTACAAATACGACCCTATTGTAAAACTGTATTTTAATTTTTAATGTACTTTTCCTGTTATAATGAATATACATCCTTGTTTTTCATGTTTTTTCTCTCAGAAATGAAAAATCAGCAATAGTCGTTTGAATAAAAGATCTCAAATCAATAGATGACTTGGCAGAAATCATCACTCTATGAAAAATCAGGAAGTGGCTTCAGTGTAGGGAAAAAAATCAAATTTCATTTTGGAGGCTGAATTAACTGAACAATCTTCTAGCCAAAGCTGTGTAATTTAAATTTAATTCACTGTGTTTGTAGCTGTCTTTCTATGACATGCTGTTGAGAGAGTGGTAGAAAGAAACTCAAATATGTCACATTAATCAATTCTATTCTTCAGTATACTTTCCCTGATGTTTATAACCTTTTCCAGAAAAGAGACAACCTGCTGAAAGAGACAGAATAGTAATCAAGCAAAAGCAGTAGCTTTACATAAATGTCCATTTAGACAAGTGTCCCTAACTGTGCATTTAACCACTCACAGGTCAAAGTGCCATGTTGGTCTTCCCTAATTCAGAGTGGCCTGTACATTCATGCAGCAAGCATCTGTACTTGTTCAAAATGTCTGCTAAAAATATCTAGGTCTCCTTACCTTTAGGGGAAAAAATGAATAGAATTCAAGAAATAAAGGCACTGAAACTTAATTCATCATGCTCCATGTAAAACACCAACATGTTATAGAGACAAAAATGTAATCAGGATGGGTGGGAGAAAGGATGTGTATAGTAAGAAGTTATCCCAATTTATTTAACTTCTTTAACAGCCAGGGTTATTCCAGAGACACCATTTGGTGGGTTAGAAAGTAGAGAAACTCGTGTATTTTTGTTCTTTTTTTCCTTACTTAAAGGCATCTTCCTCCCAACCTTTAATGGTGGGATTTGCTGCATATTCACTTGCTATCACTTTTTTAAAAAGTTTACTATTTAGAGTGCAAGTAAGGAAGAGGCAGAGAGAGAGAGGGAGAGAGAGAATTTCAAGCAGGCTCCGTGCTGTGAGCAGAGCCTATCAAATGACGTGGGGCTCGATCTTATCAAACGTGAGATCACGACCTGAGTCAAAATTAAGAGCTAGATGGATGCTTAGCCAACTGATCCATCCAGGCATCCTGCTATCACTTTTTAAAATACAGAACAAATGCATATCTGTGTGTTAAAAAGATATGATGAGAGGATAAACTTAGTGTGTAATGTTATATCTCTACTAAGAACAGCGTCTCTAGACTTTATTCCTCATGATAAACAGCTTTACTGAAGACGGATGCATTCTGATAAAAACACCTACAAGAAAAATCTATCAGGACAAAAGAACAAATTCCACTATGCAAAACTATGCCCACTATTAATTTGAGGTCCACAAAGAAATTCATGATTTACTCTAAAATTGTGATTGAAACTTTATTTCTAAACAACAAGAGTTTATAGGGCTATACATCCAAATATAACACTGAAAAATATCTCAATAAATGGTGTTCACTTGTATAGCATTATTTACCCAAATCGTTCACTGCTGTGATCAACATTTAAACTGAATTGAGACAGGAGATAGGGTTGAGTATGGACCTAGCTGATATGAGACATGTTTTGCTAATTGGTAGACACTTGATCTTACTGTTACTTTTGTCTATGTGAAGCTGTTCTGGAGGAGAGAGAGCACTCATGTCTGGATTTCAGGACTGAATCTGGCAGTTTCTCCAGAAAAGACTTATTGCCAGCCACATTTTCATGAAAAAAGAAAAAAAAAGTCAGAAGTCATGATTAGTGTTATAGACTGCCCAAGCCAAGTTCAATACATTGCACTAATAATTTATAAGACAAGAAGTTTCTAGGGGATGGGGGAAGTGACAATATTTGCCAAGAGAAAAACTGCAGAAAAATAACCCAGTTATTTGTACACATATACACCCAGTATATATGTACACATATATACAATTTCTGAACTGTGAGTCAATTTGACCAAATCAAACCAATAAAGATACATCAAACTGGCAATTTCAGGTAATCAACAATCCTATTGGGGACCTAGGTGGCTCAGTTGGTTAAGCGTCCCACTTTGGCTCAGGTCATAACCTCATGGTTCGTGGGTTTGAGCCCCGTGCTGATAGCTCAGAGCCTGGAACTTGTTTCAGATTCTGTGTTTCCTTTCCTCTCTACCCCTCCCATGCTTGCGCTCTCTCGCTCTCTCTCTCAAAAATAAACAAATGTTAAAAAAAAAATTAAAAACAAAATCAACAATCCTGTTAAAGGTGCAAAATGAGTTTGGAGTCTCTGCATAGATTTTATGGTAGTTTCCATGATCTCAGTCAAGCTTTTGGTTCTTATTTGTCAATTATTTCTCTGAGTAGTAGATGCCACATAAAGATGTCATTCCATGGCTAACTAATTTAATAAAAATAAAAGCAATGAAGTGAGATCTAACATGGAAAGTATGAATTTTAGCTCCAGCACATGAATAACAAAAAAGAGTGAGGCTCAATTAGTTATCAACGAAAAGAAAACACTTCATGTATACCTCATGTATACATAGCGTTTTCTGATGGGCACAAAATATGGTCACTACTTAGCAGGGTATAAATTGTAGTTCCCACCTGTAAATAACTTATTGCGCTTACTCTGTTCTGTAAAGCACAGGAACAAATCACTCACTGATACAAATAACAATCAATTCAATTCAAATGGCTTAGCTTTTTTGAAATGTAGCAGTGCTCCCATAACTATTACTTCATTAAATATTCACTAATAACATGCTTATGCAGAATGTAGGTGGAGGTGCTATTATTCTGAGCACTACAGTTAAGTGCATGCTCAAAAAAAAATACCCATTTGTACACTCATTTACCCAATTTGAATGTTTGAACACTAGCATTCATGAATATTTAGGGCAAACCTTAATATTTCTGAAAAGAGCCAGCTTTCACATTTCTTTAATGTTTTTTTTCCCCAATTGATGCCTTAGGTTATTACAAAAAGTGACCATAAATCATCTGTCTGCTTGGGGGAAAAGGCAGACTTGAAAGCCATTCAATTTCTTCAAAATTTTCTTGACTATTTAAAATGTATGCAATGGTTCCAGAACAGTAAAAGTGGGTTGGATAGAAAAACCCCACCATGGTAAAGAGATCACAATATCTTACTCATTTTAACATGCATTTTATATGGATTTGATAGTGGTCATCTGAACAGGCAAAACTCGGAAGATTGGAATGTGGAAATAATGCCACAAAAAAGTGAATTTAAAGGAAATATGCAAGAAAGAAAAGAATGAGGATTTCCGCTTAGTCAAAAAAGGACATCATATTTTAGCAAAGTTATGCAAAGTAGTAAACCTGCAAAGGAGAAACCTGGTGTCATAAAACTTGAAATTAAGTTTATGTTTTCAAAAAGATAGTATATCTCTTGTACTATTTCTTTAAGCTACTAATGACCTTTATTGCTCATATTGCATTTACATTTTTAGCCAAAGTAATGTAGGAGAGCTGGCCAAAAGAAAAAGTTAAAGTGCAGTTTAAATTTTCAGATAGGTATTGTAATAACCTATTCTCCTGGATTTGCATTAATTAGAATTTGGGGGTATAAGACCTCCAAAGGCGGCTGGTAGTGCAGTGGAAATGCTAAAAAAGAAGTCAGAATATGTATGTGACCAACTGTGTTCCCTCTATATTTGATTTGCTTTTGGACATGAGTCCAAAATTCTGCACTGAGTTTGGCCGTTTCCAAATTAAATGGATACTGACAGATGTTTACAGTGCAAATCTAGGTTTCTAGGTAAGTCTATATGGATCTCTACTCCAACCATTGTGACTGAATGAACTAATTCGTCACACATGTTGAACTGAAAATACTTACTGCTAATGATGCCCAAACAGATTTTTTATAATTGTAAAATGCCAATGATGGATAGTGTTAACTAACATGTTTCCAAACTTCAAGCTTTCATTGTTGGCGTCTAACATGTTAGGGGATAGAATGAACCATGTTTTAGTCAAGCAGTCACACAGCTTCTTGTGATGGGCCAGACCTTAGTTATCCTTAGTCTAAACTTGTCACTTTATATATCAAGAAACAGAAGCTACAAAATTAATAGTTTTTGTTTGACCACAATGATAGTGCTAATTAATGGCAAAACTATGAGACTATACTGACCACAATAGGTTGTGATTTTGTCTTATCCTACCCCAGATGACTTTCAACTATCCATTCACCACCCATCCATCCATCCAAAACCATTTTGTTCTCTAAAGGATGTGATATAGTCTATAAAGATACACAATGAAATACATTTAAGATAAATTAAAAGGTGGCAAAGGAAATTATTGGATTTGAGATAAGTAACCACTAAAATTGTCATGAAGAAAACACACACACATATAAGGAAACTAGTTTCTGTGTTCTCAACAGTACTTAAGAAAATGTATGCTATACATGTAAGTATATACTATACATGTAAACATATATGTACTATATATTTATATACAATCATTTTTATATGTGAATGATAATAACTTCTCTATTTCACAGGGATGTTGTAGGGATCAAATTTGACATGCGTGAAAGCACTCTGGAAATATCCAAGTTCCCACAATGTGGTATTTCTATGCTATTATTACAACTAATAAGGAATTATTTTTTCTCTTCATATTACACTATAAAGAATAGTTCTGGGAGAGTTCAAAAAGGGCAGCCGACTCTCCACTTAACTGAATAACTTTCATTTTCATGTCCCGAAATCCTCTGAGTGTACCCTCAGTTAAATGGGATCTGTTTCTCTCATCCAACTAGCCCCTCTTATAAATGCTGTTATGCTTGGGCTGATTCCCTTTATACCAGAATAGGATTCATTTCAGCATTGTTTATTTAGGGTGTATGTGTCAATTTCACTGGTAATGTACAAGGTAGGTAGTACCAATCCATACCTGGCACTGTCATTCCCTCCTCTCCAGGCCTCATGTCCTGGAGAGTCACCATACAGATGCAAGGACACTGGAGTCCTCTCAAGTTCTCCTCCTTACTCACTTTCCTGGGACCTAGGTGACAACTTCATTTCCTTTATCTCTGCATCCACAGTTTATTTCTAATGCATGCCCTATTATAACCACAGCATCTAAATGAACAGGTGAGTGGGAAATACAGATCACTTAGCAAACACTATTAACCAAAGGAGGGAGGGAGGGAGGGAAAGAAAGACAGAGAGAGAGAGAGAGAGAGAGAGAGAGAGAGAGAGAGAGAGAGAGAGAGAGAAGGAGAAGGAAGGGAAAAGAAGCTGAGAGGAAGAGATGTACTTTAGGTTTGACCCCTGCCACATAATGCTCCCTATTATAATGATTGTATCTATAGTTACAACATGACACTGCTTATGGTTGTGTCTTCTCTATGGATTACCAATGTACTAATTAGCTTAGGGGCACCTGAGTGGCTCAGTCAATTAAGTGTCTGACTCTTGATTTCGGCTCAGGTCATGATTTCATGTTTCATGGGATAGAAACTGGCATTGGGCTCTGGCTGACAGCACAGAGCCTGCTTGGGATTTTCTCTCTTCCTCTCTCCCTTCCTCTCCCCAACTTGAGTGTGTGCTAATTCTCTCTTTTAAAATAGTAATAATAATAATAAACAATACACTAGTTAAGACCGAAATATTTTCTCAGTACATCAAAACAGTGGAGGTATTTGCCTTTCAAAATTACGTTGAAATCTACAAGTTTGGGAACTGTTTAGATGTATGCTTTATCTTATCTCATGTACTTCTGTGGGATAGAGTTTTTTTTCCATGCTTAACATCCCCAAGATATCTATCACAAGAGTTCAGTAGAGTTGATTTAAAATGTCATCACCACTGATTGCGGTGAATTATGTCACAATGTATACATATATCAAGCCATTGTCATGTACTTAAATGTATACAATTTTTATGTGTCAATTATACTTCAGTAAAGGTGGGAAAAGTCATCACACTCTAAACCTTTTATGAAAATAAGTATGATTGTGGAAATAAAGTTCAGAGTGCATGATTCATCTTGATTTTAAAAACAGAAGAAATGTTACTCATGACACTTGAATTGGTAGAATCATGTCAAATAACCTTACTCCTGATGGTCATCTTCTCTAAGCTCACTACACTGAGGTCTATGTTTGTCACAATTTCTCATTTATAACAGTTAATTAAGTCTGTAAATAAGAGTGAACAAGTATAGATTATTTTCCAGGAGTATGACTCCTAAGAGTGGGAGATGAGAATTGTGGCAAAAAATCACACTTTTTCAAAGATTTTATCTGCCTCTAACATCTCTAGAAGTGACAATGAAACTTTATAACTGGTTTCCACATTATACCTCATGGCTGGAAATTTATGGTAGAGAAGTAGCAAGAAGTGACATTGCCTTTAACTGAAAAGAGAGAAAGACTGAAAGTTAGAAAGAAGGAAGAGCTAAAAATATCTTGCAATAAGTTGGTCTGCCTGTTTTTATGAAGCAGTCCTGTCCTTTGAGAAAGCAATAAGATATAGCTTGCTTTATAGAAAAAAAACTGAGAAAAAATAGTTGACTATAATTCTGGGTCCCCCCCTTCACTGCCCCTAATTCTGCCTATCTCCTCAGAACTCTACTACAATAGTCTTGCATTGTAAATACTTTTGTTTATTGTAAAGAAACTATACCTCTATGTTTTTCTTTAGTACCTAACTACAAGATGAAAGTTTTATTTTCCTCCTGAAATAAATTGGTTGAATATAAGGGCTGGTTGAGACCAGCCATCAAATTTAGACCAAGAAATATGTATTGGACAGAATTCATTCATAAAATTGAGATCTTTTGACTGATTTCTTCCATGAATTTGCTCTTTCATTAGTTAATTCATCCACTTATAATCATTTATTGAATATCTTTGATTAATAAGAGTTATGCAGTGGAAGAATATAACAGAGAGCCAGACATTTCTATTTTGAGTTGCGTGGAGAACTTCAGGAATGTGGCAAATGGAGGCTGTCTATGAGCAGAAAGCTGCTCTCCACTGAGCCCTGTCCACAGAACATGGAAGGAGGTGGACACGTGTGAGTTATACAGATAGGGCAGAAGTCCCAGCTCTGCCACTTATTAGCTGTGAGACTTTGGACAAGTTCCCTAACTTCTCTAGGTTTCTTCCTAAATACAAATGAAGTGATTTACCCCTATTACACAGGACTATACAGAGCACTAAATTCTCTAGGGCTAGAAAGGCCCTGTCTAGCACAGTAGCTGGCACTTAGAAGGTATTTTGACAATATTTATTATATAGACATAGCTGGCTCTGTATACATTCTCACTTTCCTCTCCCTACAACATGGGGGAAGGGTTGTTCCTCCACTGGACTACTGAGATCTTTTTTTTTTTTTTCACTACTGGCTTATTATAAACAGATGTAACTCAGAAACAGCCAAATGGAAGAGATGCAAAGGGCAAGATAGGCAGGGGGTGGGGGGATATGGAGCTTCCATGCCCTCTCCAGGTGGGTCACCTTTCCAGCACCTTCATGACTTTATCAGCTCTGAAGCTCTCCTAATTCTGTCATGTAGGGGTTTTTATGAAGGCTTCATCATGCAGGCATGATGAATTATAATCCTGAACTCCTCTCCCCTCCTGGGAAGGTTAGGGATGGGGGTGGGGGTTGAAAGTTCTAGGCTTCTAACTATGGCTTGGTCTTTCTGGCTACTAGTCCCATTCTAAAACTATCTACAAACCTACTAAGCATGTACTTATTAGAACAAAAGATGCTCCTTGCTCTCAGGAAAGTCCAAGGGACTTAGGAGCTATGTCAGGAAGTGGGGACAAAGACCAAACATATATTTCTTATTATCCCACAGAGTCAGTAACTTCACTTTGTTCTGGACTACCTTTCAATGATATGCATATAAAGAATAGCCTTGGAAGACAGAGATCTCCTGAGATCTTTAGACACAGATATTCTCTTCACAAAGGAGGTGTAATTTCCAACTTAAATCCACACCTCCATGTTTAAACATTTTATAAACAGAGCAAATTACATATTTGATATGAGAGCACTTTTTATTTATTTTTATTTTTTTATTATTTTTTTTAATATATGAAATTTATTGCCAAATTGGTTTCCATACAACACCCAGTGCTCATCCCAAAAGATGCCTTCTTCAATGCCCATCACCTACCCTTCCCTTCCTCCCACCCCCCTCATCAACCCTCAGTTTGTTCTCAGTTTTTAAGAGTCTCTTATGCTTTGGCCGAGAGCACTTTTTAAAACACCCCAAAAAACATCACATTTGAATACATTGAAAAGCCAGGAAGCTCTTCTTTTCTCCCTAGCTGTTTGATGTAACCTAGAATTCATCAAATTGTCTTTGTTTCAGAGCTTGGAGACTCACTGAGATATCTGTTCCAGTTCCCTTACAGTAAAGAGAGGGAGACTAATGCGGCCTGGTCAGGTGTGTGGGATCTAATCACTACCTGGCTCAGCGTTGGATTCCAAATGTGAGCCTGCCTCCTGGCCTTCTATTCAATTGGCATCCCCCTCCCTCCACTGCTCCCAGTTCCATGTTTGGGTAAGAAGAAGATAAAAACAGCAGCAGGAATCACTTGCTGCTTTTCCCAAGTTTCTCAAACATGATTTGCCTTTTGCCATTCTGCCCTAAGTTTTACTGAAAATTTTATACAAGGCCTTTGATAAGTACCAGGGAATGAAGTTTGCCTACATCACCCGACGTCAGATCAGACCAGAGAGCACTCAGCAGCCCCTGCCAAGCCCAAGGACTGACTGAAGAATGTGCACGCAGATGCTACAGGAGAATTCTGCTAATTGTCTTCTGTTGGGGACTAGGCACTTCCTTAGAGATCTTGTCTTTGTGTGCACATTTCATTTAGGTGAAATCTGACTGAACTCTTCCCACAGGTATTCGAGTGTTTTATTTGGCTAAGCGATTGTTTAATGACTTCCTCTTCAGCTACTATTCACTTATTATTATTATTATTATTATTATTATTATTATTATTATCATTTTGGCCATTAAAAGCACTGTGATAAGTAAAATTCACATGTAACACACTTCGATGACTAAGTGATTAACCATGTCCTCTCCTGGACGGCTCTTCTCTCTCCAGCCCTGCATTTACAGTCTGTTCCACTCAGTTCTGACACATTTCCTCCACTTGCTATTACCTCTCCTGCTTAGATGTGCACTTTTCCTTCACCTGCAACCTATGCCCCATTTGCTTAATTCTGAATTCTGGGATATCTGCTGATTTAGGACAGTAAATACGTTTTCTAGTCACACAAAAAAATGCCAGTTGTCATCATGAGAACTTTTGAAATAGCAGAAGCGTCACCTTTTAAACGGGAGGTTCAGAAGATAAGCTTTTCTTGATGGTTTGGTATCACTGTTAGAAACATCAGAACCTGCAACACAGCGGTGATCTCAGATGCTGAAGTGTAGGCAGATGCCCTGTGCCCTAGGTCCTCATGCTTCTCTTTTAGTTTTTAATCAATGCCTGCTCTTACTAGTTTTCTCTTTTGTCTATCCATGTCAGCCTTTATTCACACCCTTTTCCCTTTCCAAAATCACTCCTTTGATCGATCTGCTTTGAGCTGGAAATCCAGATAATTAAGGTTCTCTAACTATTTTGAAAAATAATAAACTGGCTCTAGGAAAAAAAGGGTCAGAGAAGTTCTCAAACAGGAAAGCCCAGCTGCTTAAAGCATTCAGCCAAGGCTTGTGGCTTAACATACAGAGACCTGTTAGTTTCCTCAAAATACATAGCTCCTTATGAAGGTATGTGTTTATTTCTAAGTTGCCCACTCAGTAACATTTTTTACCACGATAATTCTCAACAAGGCTTTTCTTATTTCATTAAGTCCAAGGAACCTTATTGGAACTAGACTCCAAATACCTCAATCTATTTTCCGAGTGTTCCACTGAGGTTGCTGGGAGAGAGATGAGCAAGAGAATAAGGAAAGTGGCTGCCTTACTGTCTGTGACCAAGCCACCTAAAGATTGGGGACTGTGTCTGCTTGTTCTTATGGGTAGAACGGGTTCTGCCGTGCAAGGGTTTAGCTGTATTCATGATTAACTCTGTATTCTGAGTAGAGAGATTCTGTCTGTGGTACGTCCTTTCCTGGTCTCCTAGAACCAGCTCTTCACTTAACAAATTGGGGAGTGCTGGGACTGATTATGGGAGCTTGTAACACTGCATCCAGTGATTTGGTGCATAAACATTAGAGTCAGAGTTTAAATCTGGAGTTATTAGAACTTGAATGATTTGTAAAATGGGAAGGGTGCAGTACCAATCTCAGCAGTGTACTTTTAAGAATTAAGAAAATCATGATCAATGAAGTGCTTAACACTGTTCTTGCATAATAAACACTAAGTAAATCTTAGCTATTCTTGCCTTCATTATTATTACATAGGACATGTACATATGTTACCTAGCATGCCAGGAGGCAGCAGGTTTTTCACTAAAGTGGGAAAAACCATAATATCCTAATAACTACAATAGGTAGACTATCCACATTTACCCTCGCCTAGAATATTGTGAAGTAGGAGGAGAAAAAAAGCTAAATATTGCATGAAGAATGCAAATGTACTTTTCCCCTGAATGTTCTATTTTGCTTTTCAACTTTTAAACTCCACTTTATTTCAAAACATACTTCCAACCATTCCAAAGCATTTTGAAGTTGGAAAGCCTTCTTTTTTGTTTCACAATAAGCTAACTGCAGGTGCAGACTCGAGGGAGACAGACCTTGGAAATTTTAAGTATGTTGCCATGGCAATGGTTTGCAAGAATGTGTATGAGTTTCATCTTAGCTCTCAAGCATTCAACGAGTTCTTATGTGGAGGTTCAAATTGCTAGGCACACAATGTTTGCCATTCATTGTGTCTTGAAAGGCTTGGAAATAACTGTCTCTGTTGCTTATAGCAACTAGAAACTACAAGATAGTATTTCTCTATCTATCTATCCATCCATCCACGCATCCATCCATTTATCTACTCATCTATGCAAATATAGAGATCCAAGTCATTCATTATCTGCTCCTAGCTGGTCATTCTCACTAGTTTGGCTGCTCTAAGGGAAGCTGTATACACAAATACAACAATAAACATTTTCACCATTGTTGTAAACACAGGGTTCACTCTCAATATGAATTAACTCTAAAAATTTTCTACTGTATTTTTACCTCAATTTTCTCATCTAAAATGAACATATCCTTAAAGAAGCATGATAATTATTTAGGAATGCTCTGTTAAAGCAAACTTTCAGTCTAATGAATTGTGGAGTATCTTTTTAGAAGAGTCCTACCCTGTAATGCAGGAAAGAAGGTGAAGTCTGTAATTCTAGTCAGTATTTCAAACACCCCCTACCAAAAGCAATACCACCACCACCACCAATGAGAAGACATACAAAAAAAGTAATTTTATCTCATTTGAACCATCACTACTTCAATTGGTCTTAAATGGTTCACTTGATGCTTCTAAATTCTGAATCCTCCACAATGGTTTCATGATACATTAGCAATAAAACCAGTGACTCTTGACAAAAGCATTCTTCCCCATAAATGGAACTCACAGAATACTAAAAAAGGAAAATTTTAAAACTATCTATTTGGTTTAAGAGATAATTCGTAACAAATTGTCTTCAAATTATTAGGGTCCTTCCATCCAAAATTGTACTCTGCAAATTAAGTCAATATTTTTTGAAAGTTCATTCACCAGCCAACAAACAAACAAACTGAGATTGCATGTTCTTTAGTGTTCCTAGCAAAAGCTTTGTTGCAAATGACCCATCATGATACAAAGTGCCCTGCATAGAATGAGGCCACAAGCGACTCCACTATTTTCTGTATTTGGTTACCAACAAAACCTTCACAAAAGTGTTATAGCTACCAAAGCCTGGTAGTTATTTAAAATCCACTTTGCTGCTTTAACATTGACGCATCTTCCAGAAAACACACACACACACACACACACACACACACACACACACACACACTCATTCTCTCCATCCCTCCCCCCACACCACTCCTTGATTTAACAGCTTGTTGATGTACTTTAAACTGCAGTCCTGCTCTCCACCCTCCCCCATTGTAAAAAGCCTACAGGAATGCTGAGATTAAACAATGAGAACGTAATAATTAGCTATGCAAACTGTCAAGTGGATCTAAAAAGAAAAACAACCCAGAAAACACAACAATCAGCAGTTTCAAGCTCTAACAAGAATATACATTGAGTTCCCATTTATTTCAAACAAAAATAGATTAGGTCTTTTGAAAAATGTTCACTGCAATTTCCATGGAAATAGGGCAAATCAGCTAATGGGTTTTTTGCATCTCTAATTTCTATGATGCTGATATAGTAGAAAAGTCTTTGATCCTCCAATCTTTCCAAATAATTTCTGTTCTGCTCTTCTATAACCAGATTCATTCCCAAAGTAAGTAGCATTGAAACTTGTTCCAAAGAGGATACCCCTGTTTCCAACTCCAATACCTCACCTCAATAGTTGTATAAGAGGTAACTAAATTAATGTAAGCATTAAAAGCAAAATGGAAAGGAAAACAAATTCCTACATTATCTGGTGTGTTTGTGTGTGAATGGGAGGGAGGAGACATTCCATTCTTTTGATGGAGAGTACTGATTATATAATTTGTAGCTAAATCTCTGGGATTCTTTACAGATGACAACTGACTACCTTCTCCCTCTCAGCCAGCATGCTGAATCCCTATGAAGCAACGTGGATTACATGTATCACATACATGCTTTGTGTGAAATATCAATAATGCTCACGCTGATGGTTAATGTTTCCTTAACCTGTTATGCATCCATTAATAGGATTAGAATATCTGATTTTTTTTTAAGTCCAGAATTGTGATGAAATTGTACAATTGAACTACCTTAAATCTTTTGTTTGCTTCAATTCTCTTATCTTTAAAATTGTAGTGGGGCACCTGGGTGGCTCAGTCAGTTAAGCGCCCAACTTCGGCTCAGGTCATGACCTCACAGTTGGTGAGTTCCAGATAGTATTGGGCTCTGTGCTGACAGCTCAGAACCTGGAGCCTGCTTCAGATTCTGTGTCTCCTTCTCTGCCCCTCCCCCACTCACTCTCTGTCTTTCAAAACTGAATAAACATTTAACAATTTTTTTTTAATTATAGAAAAATAATTGCCTAACTTTACAAATTGAGAATGAAAGGTGGGATTGTCTGAAAGTGGTCTGGGACAGGACACAGCATTCTGAGCCAACTAGGAATTCAATCACTATCCAACCAATTGACCTGAGGCAAAACACTCCCCATCCCAATAAAGTAGGTTAGGGCAGATGACCCAGGTCCCCTTAAAATCTAATTAATCAAGGGTATAACACAGGGAGTTCTTTTACTAATGGTGCAATTAAATACTTTGTGGTGGTGGTTATAAGAAGCTATGCATATGATAAAATTGCATACAGCCACACATATACAAATAAGTGTATGTGTAATCAGTAAAATCTAAAAAAGCTCTATGATTTATAGTAATGTCAATAGTCTGGTTTTGATATTGGACTACAGTTATGGAAGATGTTAACACAAGGAGAGTTGGGTAAAGGATGTAAGGGATATCCCTGCATTTTTCTTTGTAACTGTGTGAATCTTTAATCATTTCAAAGTTAAAAGTTTTAAAACTATATGAGTATATACATACATAAATAAATACAATAATCTTCTATTTCATGAAATGCCTTGCTGACAGCCACAGATGAAACAAAAATATACAGGGCCTGGTGCTTTAATCAATGAAGTGAAATCTACTGGTTCTCATCAATTTACTTTTTAGCTAAATGTGACAGCTTCTATCTAAAACCATTAGTGGCTTTAAGGTGGTTAGAATATTGACTATTTCACCATAATCTAAAGTAAGGAAGTTGTCATGGGACAGTTTATTATTAGTGACACCATTTTTGCCTACCCTTCCATTATTTATCCTTGAATATTGAATCCAAAAGATTAGGATAACAACAAATAATAATTTCAACATCAACAAAGATTATATACCCTTGATTTAGAAGAGAAAATTAAAGTAAAATACAAAAACAACACCAACAAAACCAACACAATTAAAAAGGAAGTGTGAGGGCTTCACTAAAAAATTAAATTCCTAATACTTCTATCGTGAAGACTCTAGTTTCTGCCCAATTAACTACTGCTTCAAAGAGTAATCTTATTTGCCATTCCTCAAATCTATAGAATCTTATCCATCTAAGAATTAGGTTGTGCTCAATATATTTCCTTTCAATGTCACAGAATCCAGTTGATTCTCCTAACTTCCATAAGGTTTAAAAATAATGGCTAGTGACCTAGCAATTTCATACCCATCTATTGGTTTCAAAATTTGATTCTTAAGTACACAAATGGGGCAGAAAAAAACAATAGATGTCAGTAGCATCCTTCTGTTAGAGGTAAATTAAAAGAAGAGAGACAAAGCAAATAGGAAATTATAAAGAAAATAAAGCAGAAGAAGGAAAAAAGGAGAGAAAAAGTTTCCTCCACTCATGTTTGGAAAGTGGCAGGGTGTCTCAGTTCATTTTACACATGAGATCAATGACAGGTCTTTCAGACTTAAGAAAGTAGGATTTCTGTCTCACTGAGTGAGATGTGAGATAGGTCTTGGTTTCAAAATTCAAGAAAGGGTTTTAAGATGAAAAAAACATTCAAAAATGTACACGTAAAAGTAAGACAATTTATCAAACTAGCCTTGCTCCAGGACTAGCTGATTAAATGGAGTCTTTAGATTTTAGCTGTCTGTGGCAGCAAAGACCTCACTCCTCTTAAACACCAAACCTAAGATACAGACTGGAAAATTGGCTAGTAGAAAATTTTTCTGTCCCTGAATACTTTCCACTGAACAATACAAGATACAATGAACAGAGGCAGTTTCTCAGTGACGTTGACTAAAATAGGCAAAGAATTGTGAGTTATCTGGTGAAATCCTCTCCAAACCTATGCGTGCTTTTCCAAAAGTTAATTCCACTGGATACAACAAATGTATTTATTGATTTTTAATGTTTATTTATTTTTTGAGAGAGAGACAGAGCACGATCAGGGAAAGGGCAGAGAGAGAGGGAGACACAGAATCCAAAGCAAGATTCAGGCTCTGAGCTGTCGGCACAAAGCCAGAGTCCGGGCTCGAACTAAGGAACTATGAGATCACCACCTGAGCTGAAGTTGGATGCTTAACTGACTGAGCCACCTAGGTGCCCCTGGATACAGTAAAATTAAAGTGGTAAGAGGATTTACTCCTAATAAAAGAATGAAATATATCATAGGTGATTAGCCAAGAAAGACACTAAGGGGGGGGAAATCTGTCCCATGTTCTAGAACTGCCATAACCGAATCCAGGCCTATACTTCACGTAGCCATAATGAAATGAGTTGCCTGAGAAGTGTGGGTTCCCACACCTCATAATACCTTGCCTTTCTTCGCTCCCCCTGGTGCCATAGTGCTTAAGCTTTGCAGCGCCCAGAGTATGTTTTAAAGCTGATATGTTTCAAGCTAATAGTGTTCTGGAAATCAAATTTATCATAAGATTTAACTAAAAGTTAAACCTCTACTGCACATATCAATTGGTGCTCCAAAATGCTGGTTTCCCAGAACATCCACCAAATCCTGTCTATGTTTAGATGCTGGTAACAAATAGAAAAAAATGAAAAATGCAATCACTGCACCTTCCATATATTCAGAAGTGTTGAAATTATAAATGTCAAAATTCTAATTTCATTTGCCTGTGTCTAAGAATATTTCCCTGCTAATTATTTCAAATTACTATAGACATTTTGCAAGCTATATTAGGCTTTATATATAAGTTGTGAACATCCATAAAAATAATTTGTCCTATACATCTAACCTTTTGTTCTCAATATAGATCCACTTTCTTTTTTAAGTTTATAAAGAAATGCTTACAAAGTCTTGTCCTCTGAGGATCTTATTTTTCATTTACCAAATTTATTTTTTCATAAATCTTTATCACTGATGAGAATTTTCTCAGATGGGGCTGTTAATTGTTTATGTCTCCACTTTCCTTTCCATTTCCATTAGAAGCCACAGGGCACCTTACTTCATAGAGAAGAATGTAAAACTGATTTGGGGATGAAGGACTTTTAGTCCAGACTGCACCACTTGATCAAATATTTACTGATATGAAACCTAAAAATATACACGGTAGGTACAGTATTCATGTGGCTAATTATTTAGTAGATTCAGCCCATGATTTTACACCACAGGGTTCTTATTAGGAACACCAGAAAGGGAATCAGAGCTTCTAGACACATGGTAATAAATATTTTCACTTACAATGAATAATTTAGCTCTTCTGGCATCCACTGTATAAAAAATATATTTGAATAATTCCAAGGTCTCTTAGTGAAGGTAGAGGTTTTGGAACACAAGAACAGGCAGTATAGTGCCCCTTTCCTTTGTTTTCACAGAATTCTGCCTGCTTTTGTGATATACACACTGCAAAATTTTTCCTTGTTTGTCAAGATGATGTTGACATGAAACGATGTTTCTTCTGTAGCATTTCCTATGGTGAGTTTCTAGATTTCCAAATCACCAATTTTCTGAAATTTACCAGCCTTGCCCACAGAATGCTAACGAGCCTCTGCATTCTTCATTATGGAAATGGAAAAGGAGCTTTCCCTCAAATTAACGCTAGCCAAAACTGGAATTATTCTCACACTAGTTTCAAAACGAAAATTCTCATAATAAAATTAGAGATGTAAATTTATCTCAAAATTCAAGGAGATGATTCAACAAAATGAAAAGGAGTCTATGTGTTAAGGCCATTTTTCTTTAAAAACTTAAAGGGAATTCACATTTATTCACACTCTAAAATCATAAAAAAGTATTAGAGTTGTGAAGCCCTCACTTTATGAATGGAGAAGTCAAGTACCAGCAGATTAAGTAGTTGGTCTTCATCACACCAGTAGCAGTAAACATTTCTTCAGTACAATCTCTTTACATAAATCAATTAGAAGAAAATGTTTTAAGATTAGATAAAGTCCCAAAATAACCCATTCACAATGCAACCATGTTGAATTTGAGGTGAATTGGGATTGTTTGTAAGGGTAGATCTAAAGTTTAGATGAGCAATCCAGGCTGATAATGGTGTAAATTTCACAAAGAAACAAAAAGAGAATCCCAGACCAATTTCAAAATGAAACCAACATATATAAAGGTGCAAAGAAAAAAATAGGTATAAACAAAAAGGACTGCTTTTCTATTAATTGTTTCTTCTCCTAAAATGTTTGATTGAATGTTTCAAAGCAGAAATTTTGTGTAGTCCACTAAGGAGGATTCTCTTAGATATTGATGGGAAAACAAAACAAAACAAAGCAAAAAACAAGTGATGTTGGAATTTTCCAAATGTAGTTTCACAACACTCAGTGGCACAAAGCCTAAAAACAAAACAAAAAAAAATCACTTCTCAAAGAGCACACTGAATGTTAATTTTTTTAGCACTGACAAATGGACAATGCTTCAATAAAACATTAATATTAGGGGAAGCTGAATGAAGAGTGGACTTTCTCTGTTTGCAGCATTTCTATGTATTTAAATTATAGCATTTATTTTAAAACTAAAATATAAAGGATGCACACTGATCAGATCAAATCTTATATATTACATATAAGTTGACATAACTGACATTTATATAATAATTTTCATTAAAAAGGTACAAATACAGGGGTGACTTGGTGGCTCAGTTGGTTAAATGTCCTACTTCAACTCAGGTCATGATCTCATGGTTCATGAGTTCGAGCCCTGCATCCAGCTCTGTGCTGACAGCTCAGAGCCTGGAGCCTGCTTCAGATTCTGTGTCTCCCTCTCCCTCTGCCTCTCCCGGGCTTGTGTTCTCCTCTCTCAAAAATAAATAAATAAACATTGAAAAAAAAAAGATGCAGATACATTCATAAAGGAAAAATATATATATAACCACTACAACCATATCAAAGTAACCTGTAAAGCCAACCTCCCATTTGCAATATTTACAGACACAAAACATGTATTATGCTCACTTGCATGGCATGTCTTTGGAAATGTCCTTCCATTGCAGACTTTCAAATAAACCAAGCATATATTTTTCTTTTTCTTTTTTAATTTTTATGTTTGTTTATTTATTTTTGAGAGAGAAAGAGAGAGAGAGACAGAGAGACGGGAGGACACAGAATCTGAAGCAGGCTCCAGGCTCCGAGCTGCCAGCACAGAGCCCGACGTGGGGCTCAAACTCACAAATGAGTGAGATCATGACCTGAGCCAAAGTCAGACGTTTAACTGACTGAGCCACTCAGGTGCCACCCAAGCATATACTTTTCTACTAGATCTTATCATTTTAGAACCTTGTCTTTCTTCCTAAAGCACTACAAAGAGTTCATGCATCATTTAGAGAATGGATAGAGAAAGAGATAGATATCAAGAGAGAGAGAGAGAAGGAAGCTAAAGTCAGTATTTATTTTATTATTGAATCAGTAGCCTTCTGTTTAAAATGATATCGTCTATTGCAATTGAAATCTTACTGGCTATGTGGGAAACCATAAAGTCAGGAATCTAGGAAACCCTTTTTGCATGGATGCCTTCATCACTGACCTAAGCTTACTATCTCTAGCTTGAAATTTTAAAGAGTAATCAAGAACTATTCAATTTGATATTTTACAACTAGCTATCATTTCAGTCAGTACTAATCAATGGTTATGAAGTTCCCCATAATTATTCACTGTATTTAAAACCACTCACCGAGGAAATAATAGTATTGATAACTATTTCAACAACGTGAGTAGACTGTTTACATAATTATCACTATTCAAAACTGTTTCACTCAAGGCCAAGCCCTTGCTTCTTGCCTATACCATCCACATTCTACTTTCTTTACAGTCGGTACCATTCAAAAAGAAAACAATCAAATAGAGAAAAGGAAGTAGAATCAAGCAGATTGAAAATTATTACTGGGGTAATTTACAAACACACTGAATTATACCCAAATCATTCCATCAGTAAAAGGAAACTGATTTCTTATATATTTTCTTATTAAAAAAATTATTTACTTAAAAATAGAAGGTGTGAGCAGGGGATGGGCAGAAAAAGAGGGAGAGAGAATCCCAAGCAGACTCCACACTGTCAGCCTGGAACCTGATGTGGGTCTTGAACTAATGGACCATGAGATCATGACCTGAGCTGAAATTAAGAGTCAGATGTTCAACTGACCAAGCCACCCAGGCGCCCCTTGATTTGTTTTTTTTTTTTAAGGAAAGTGTTTAGCAATGAGGGCTAATTTTAATAAATAAAGATAATATGCAGGTGAGTTTTAAAGAAAAAAAAGTTATACATATTTAAATTTTTTTTTTTTGAGCAAGAGAGAAAGAGTGTGAGCAGGGGAGGGGCAGAGAGAGGGAGAGACACAGAATCTGAAGCAGGCTCCAGGCTTTCACCTCAGCACAGAGCCAGATGCAGGGCTCAAACTCATGAACCACAGATCATGACCTGAGCAGAAGTCAGACACTTAACTGACTGAACCCCCAGGCGTCCCAAAAGTTATACATGTTTTGCACTTACTTTTATTACTCACAAGGCATAAAAACTGCTTTTAATAAATCCATATGTTTCCCTGAGACCATGTAGAACAGGAAACAACCACCTTGACTGATTTTGAGACTTGCTACTTGGAACCTTGCTTGTTTCCAATACCCTTGTTGCATTACACACCACTTCAGAGGCTGGTACTGGTGTGATGGGATGTGTCGCTGACCTGATTTGACCTGATTTTGTGTTACTTTCTATTTTGTGACTGCATAACTAGGGCTGCTGAAACAAACACAAGGGACATAGAACAGAACAACTTCTTTGTATCTACTTAACCCATAGTGACCTCTCCTATCTCCAAACTACCATCAAGTATATGGCAGATGTGCAGCAAATATATTTTCATTAATTGATACTATAGGGTAAAATAGGTCAGCTTTCAGTACTTTAGTTTTATATGCATTTTTGTAGACTCTTCAACTGGACTTTTAAGACAAGAAATATCTGAATTTCCTTTGAGTCAACCACCATATCTAGCAGAGTTTTGGTATAGATAAATTAATACCTATATATATCTATATATCGATTGATCTATATATATATCTATATACATATATCAATAGATATCTTAACATATTTTAACTATCAAATGTACAGAAAACACTGACATAATTGCTTATATATTATAATTGCCAATATTCTGGAAGGAGATAATACACTTCTTGAAGGCTAAGAAAACTGTTGGCAGACCCAAGAGTAGCTGTTTTTCCTGAAATTTCTAGTTATATGTATCCTTTAAACCTATTAGCAGCTAAATATTTACCAGTGTTTTATACAGACATACATATTCACACACACACACTACACTCAACTCTGAAAATATTGTACTTCTACTATAAACCTAATGAATAGATGATCCACTCAAGTCTACCTGTGCTAATTAAGAGAAGTCATGCTATGTACTTGAAAAAAATTATTTTTAAGCCAACGGGAGCGTAAGTGGTCTAGAAAGCAGATCTAGTCGTGCCGGTGACCCACTGTGTAGACAGTTCACACACGAGTAATTTAGAATTGATACCTATGCAACTTCAAAATGAAGTGCTTTTAAAAAACATCAAAACTCTATGCAATATTGATGTGACAATAACATAGTCATATTTTGAAGTCATAAAGATAGTTTTAGTTTTGTACCTATGGTACATACTTTATTATATATACATAGTATTTACATATATAATCTATATTTTTGTATATATAATATTTTTTCATTAGAAGCAAATTCGCTTCACTGGACAATTGACTGGGAAGGCATGGTCTTTGAAGCTGTAGCAGAGTTTTCAGTTGGAAAAATGTGAAGAGATCACACAGGTGAAGACATTTTTCCATAGCATTAAACCCCCACTTTATCCATGAAGTTACCAGTAAATCTAGGCTGTGAATTTATGTAATCATATTTTTGGTCAAAAGTCTGAGAATCAAGATTGTGGTATCCTACAAACCCCATTATGTTTTAATTAAAAAAGCAGTGGAAACAAAGATGGGAACATAGAGACTTTAGGACTAATTTCTTTAGGAGACTGATTTCTTTTGGTTCCCTAAGATAATATTCAAGTCACTCTCATCATTATATTATAGTTGTGGGAAAATAGTAAGAAAAGTATGTGAGCCTCTCTGTTAACACAAAAAATAATTACAGGGGTGCCTGGGTGGTTCAGTCGGTTGAGCGTCTGACTCTTGATTTCCTAACAGATCATGATCCCAGGGTCATGGGGTCGAGCCCCACTCGATCAGGCTATGCACTGAGCATGGAACCTGTTAAGATTCTCTCTTTCTCCCTCTGCCCTCTCCCCAACTCACACTCTCTTTCTCTCTCAAGTAAAAAACAAACAAAAAAAAATCCTAAAAACAACAACAACAAAAAATCCACTAACTTAAAAAAAATAATTACAGGGGCACCTGGGTGGCGAAGTCGGTTAAACGTCCGACTTCAGCTCAGGTCATGATCTCACAGTCTGTGCGTTTGAGCCCCGCATCGGGCTCTGTGCTGACAGCTCAGAGCCTGGAGCCTGTTTTGGATTCTGTGTGTCCCTCTCTCTCTGCCCCTCCCCCGCTCACGCTCTGTTTCTCTGTCTCTGAAAAATGAATAAACCTTAAAAATTTTTTTTTAAATTAAAAAAATAATTACATTGTTATTTCACATGTAGTTTCAAAAAATATATACCACAACATATATGTATATATTCATAATACACACACACACACATATATATATATATATGTATATATATACACACAACACAAATACATACAATGGAATATTACTTGGCTATAAAAAGATTGAAACCTTGCCATTTTCAACAACATGGATAGATCTAGAGGGTATAATGCTAAGTGAAGTCAGTCTAAGAAAGACAAATACTATATAATTGTACTCATATGTGAAATGTGGAATTTAAGAAACAAAACAAATCAGGAAAGAGACAAACCAAAAACAGACTGTTAAATATAGAGAACAAACTGGTGGTTGCCAGAGGGTAAGTTGGGAGGAGGGATGTGTGGAACAGGTGAAGGGCATTAGGAGTACACTTATTTAGAGGTGCCTGGGTGGCTCAGTCGGTTGAGTGTCCAGCTCTTGATTTCAGCTCAGGTCATGATCTCATGGTTCATGAGATCAAGCCCCACATAGGGCTCTGCACTGACAGTGTGGACTCTGCTTGGGATTCTCTCACTGCCCCTCCCCCACTTGCAAACTCTCAAAATAAATTTTAAAAAAGTACACTTATCGTGATGAGCACTGAGTAATGTTTAGAATTGGTGAATCATTATATTGTGCATCTGAAACCAATATAACACTGCATGTTAATTATACTGGAATTAAAAAAATAATTATATATATGTATGTGTGTATACACACACACACACACACACACACACACACACACACACATACAGACATATACCACAACAATGAAAAGAAAAGCATATAACTAATTTTGGAAAATAGTTCTGAGATAGTTACTAATGCTTAATCAAGTGAATTCAAAAAACGGAAAAAAATTTGAGAAGCAAATGGGAATGTATGGTGATAACCACTCATCATTTATGACACAAAAATTGAAGATATCTCATATATTACTGTCTTCATTTGCTAAGGGAAACTAGAGATATCCATCAGTTTATACTTGTCTATGGCTTTTCCTAATTATTCTGTATACTGGAAATTGCTCTTCTACTAGATATTACTGTGTTTGGTTCCATTTTCTGTGCCAGAGTGATGAGGCAAGGGAGTCTTCAGGAGATTCAAATACCAATTGTCAAGTAAATGAAAATACAATAGCAGAAAGTAAAACCAATCTTTGCAGGTCAATATGGTAATCTTAGTAGAAGTCAAAGAAATCGAAAGCCTAAATATACACAAAAATGTATAAAGCCAAATTTGGTGTCATTACACTGCTGAATTTATATACAGCTTATTGTGTAGTAAAATTGAGGTCTGGAGCAAATAGCATTTGAATCCACAAGTGACAGGTAAAGCAGCAGAGAAATAAAAGACTGGAAGTAGGGAAAATGGGAAATGAAAAAGACTAAATAATAAAAGGCACCACTTGGTCTAAGGATAATTAAATATCCACTAATATGGTTCACCTATGAATTTTGCTAGTGCTCATATACTGGAATTAAAAGCGACTAATTTTGCCTGGGAAAAAGTCTTGTTTCAAATGAATTATTTCCAAATGGGCAGAGTAAGCTTAGTTCTTAAAACATTTAAACTTAATATAGACAATGGCTGAAAGTCCTTGGCTACATGTTTTTTTTCCCCCTCCCATTTGAAAACTACAAAGTATAAGCCAAGAGGGCTTTTCCCATCAATTAGCATTCTGCCTACTGCATCCATCATATAGTTAATTGATTGCACTTGTAGTTTATAAATGCACCCAGATGCTGTGGGATGAGCACATTTCGTAAATTAAAGGAGCATATGGAAGGCACACAGACAGTAACATTTCATCATAACTACCCAAAACATCCTTAATATGCAATGCTACATCACTAATTACTATGTAAATATGTAAGCATTTCCCTGGTTAATGTCTTGGTGAGAAATTTGCTTGGCAGTTGAGCCCAAATACTATTTTGACCAGACATTTAATACCACTTCAGGGCTCTTCTAGTTTCATTCCACTTTGCCTGTAAGGATTACATGGTGTTTAGCCTATTATGCAAACTTGATTGGGCAAATCAGTGAAAACATTTCTTCTTTAACACTAGGTCATCTTACTTAGGGAACACCAGTCAACCCTCAAAATTACAAATACCTATCCAAGATTCTGTCTGCAGGCTCTATTTCTTTCTAAAAACACTGGACAGAATTTGCCAAGTGAGGAACATTTTGTTGCTTAGTGGACTCTTTCATTAATTTCTAAGAGAAGGGCAAGGAGGAAAAGGATTGCATAAAGTATAAGAAACTGGCTCAATTCTTCGACTCTGGGGAAATTAATATAAGTGATCTGAGTAAATTATCTTGAATACCTCAAGATGTCAAAGGTAAAGTTTTCATTCTCTTATCCAGGACCTTGGTTCAAGCCAAGGTCCAAAGGGTAAGTCAAGAGAAATATGCAACATGGCAAAAGTTCACTTGGAAAATGGAAATTCTCTCCATATGCAAGGTCCACTAATCAAATGATTGAGTGAGCTGTGGGTGACCCATGGATCAAAAGATGTATATTTAAAACTTTTAAAATTTGTGTTTTATTGGTATATTTTGGCAGCATGATTTTAGTCAAGTTCATTTGTACTCAGGACTGGAAACTGTGTCCAAGTTCACCTTAAAATTTTGTAAGAATTATTAAAATTATAGAATTAAGAAGTAAATTGATTTTCAGTTTTTTCCCCAGCCCTTTGACCTTCCTGGGCAAAGACTGCACAGTTCTCTGGGCATTTGGGTGACAGAAACCTTGATAGAGAATTCTGAGAGATAAATTTCATTTCAGAATTTGAATTAAACATTGGTAATAAAGATCCCCAGCTTCCTAAAAAAAATCAACAAATACTTAAATAAAACATTCAAAGTTATTCTAGAAATGAACCTCTATTTATAAGCTAGAAGTAAAATAATAGTAGATTAGTCAGCATGGGCTCTTAATATTTTCAGAATCAAAAGCTTACTTAGGGAAAAAGTCAGCAACCCCTAGAGATGCTTGAATCATCTAAGGTGATTCATATAAGTTTAGTAGTTACTGCCACATTTATATCTAGATACCACCAACCCAAATAATACAATAGTTTAATTTTAATTTTGCTCCTACTTTTCCTGAACACGGCAAAGAGAAAAAGGTTACAACAACCAATAGACAACACATCATTTATAATCTGGTGAAGCAACTTCTATTCATAAGATTCCTTCCCTACTCGATGATTCCTTCCCTAATTTAATGAAAAATATTTGTTACAACAGACATGACATTGTATCTCATAATTAAAGGAAGATGCAGTCAGGAGGAGTTCCCTTGAAAAGAGAGGGCAGGCTTCCTTCACTATCAAGCCCGCTCTTCCCCTCCCGGCTCCCCTTTTCTGATATGCAATTCCTTCTGTTCTCCATCTGCTCCGCCCCCACCTATTGTCTGTACTCACTGCCAAGCATGCCAATCCCATCTGGCCCTACTCTTGCTTCTGCTGGCTCTAATTCCCATGGGCCCAGGAAATATATGAATGCCAGGGCTTTTTTCCCTTTTCACAGCAATAAGGACTAGCCAGGAGGGTATCAAACAATTCCCCAAAGAAGTCACACACACATGAACATGCACATGATCTCTTGCATACACAAACAGCAGGTTTAGAATCATTTCATAGGCTAAAATAAAAAAAAAAATATATATATATACTTTTGAAATTTTTTTACCTTGATGCATTTTTAAAAATTAATATCTTACTATCTTTGAAATAATCAATATTTATATTTCAAAAATATAAACACTTTCATTAATCCCAGACATGCATTTTTTTTCAGAAAGAAGTAACTAGTGTAAATAAATGTTACTTAAATCTTACCATCATGAAATATTTCCATTAGTTAATCAGGTTTCATCGTTGACCACTAATACATTTTCTGTTGTACCAAACATATATTTAATTCAGACATTCCAGCTTTACAAATTCTCAACGAAACCCACTCTGCCGCAAAAAGCATGCATGGTCAGAATCTAAGCATATTTAGGCAAAAATATCACCAAGTCATTAACGATAATAAAGCAGTCTGGCAAGTATTGAAAGCAGCTTTTATTCATGCTTTTACTTGAACCAACTTAATATATATATATATATATATATATATATATATATATATATATATAGACACACACGCACACACACACAATTTTTGGTTGTTTTTGCCACAAGCATGCTAAAAAACCTCTGAAGCTCACAAAAAGCAGCAAACAAAACTAGAAGCAATCATGCTCAGGGTTTAAGGACATTAAAAGATTTAAAGCATCGTTTCTATATTTCATATAGAGCGTGCATAAATTTGACATGCAATCTCCAAAAATAAATATTGTAACATAAATCTTAAAATTAGTTTATCCAAGAGAGTTTATTCTTATTTTCATTATTATTGTTCTTAGCCTTCTGGTATCTTAAACCCTGCATGCTGCAGTTCTAAGCTGTGCTGAGCACCGGCTGTGAGAGAAGAAGCTACCTGCGAGTTTTCACAGTGCCATCTCATATCCATGTCTGTCTGGCTACCCTGCGTGCTTAGAGCTTTTTTCTTAATTCTTAATGGAAATCCTAGGAAATTTAGTCCATCCTCTGAAATCAATACTGGTGACAGGAGAGCTCCCTGACTCAGTGGGAGATCAAGATGATAAATTGCCTGCGCATCAGCCTGGCCTATCAGTGCCCTGCACACAGATGGGCGAGAAAAGACACAGAAAAGGCTCTATCAGTCACGTGTCACCGAGGAACCAATGGCTGACGCCCTACTGCAGGAAGGGATGCTGCAGTTCCGTCTGCAGTTGACGAGGCTGTTGGTACACAGCCGAGCCCGCGCCCTGCTCAAAAAGTAAGCATCGCTGCTATTGTTGAATTTACTCCCTGGCTGTGACTGCATAGAAGAACGGACATCCCTCTAAATGCGACCCAAATAAAGACCTTTTTTTCATGCCCAGAGAATTTTCTCTATATTGCTTTCTAATCCAATGCGATCGCAAAACAGAAGGGAAACTTTTTTTTAACATCCCAACCCTTAAACTCTTATGTGCTTCCCTTCAGATGATTATCATGTTTTCACCTAATATTAAATTAGAAGCTTAAACTGTGCAATTAGCATGCAACCCTCCTAACAGGATCGCCGCAAAGCTTTATAATTGTAATTATAATTTTATTCCCAAGTTAATGAATGACTTTTTTCTTGAATGCCAAGTTTATAATGAGTATTTTTATGGGATGATTTTGTAAAGGCAATTATGCAACAATCAGAAGTACCTTATTATGCTTTTCTGCCAATTAGAACTGTTCCTCTTTAAAGACGATTTAAATCCCAATAAATATGCCATTTTATCAATCATTAAAAATAAAACCAACAACAACAACAACAACAAAAACCCACCACCAAATGTACATTTCATTTCCTAAAGCCAGAAGAACAAATGTGTTATCCAGTGATGGAAATATGGACTCATTTTTTTGGTCTTTCCTTTGAAATTTAAAATAATTCGTTGGTAAGCAAAGGATCCACACATCTGGAATACCATATGGAACTATATACCCCAATACATCTGCTTCCAGTGATCATTGTGCAATAACAGATATGTTGCACAGTTCTTCAAGGTAACTGAGATGATTGTATCCAGTCTGACAGGTAAGGTTATAAGTGATGAGACCACAGAATTTTTCAAATGGCAATATCATGGAGATTAAAAAGAACAAGAAAAAAAAAACTCAAAAGAAATAATGAAGAATCTTCAGGAATAATAGAAAGAGTACCCAGGGCACTTCTCTTTATTGTTCCTCATTGCCCAGTTTTAATTATATCCACACATTTTCAAGGATTAATTCCTTTAGAGTGACCCAACACTACTGAAAAAAAAATCTGAGAATAAATACTGATAGATATGCCATCATAAGTAAATTGTCACTGAACTTTAGAATGCTGAAATTCCAAAATTCATTTTGTCTTGGGAGCTATTTTTTAAACACATTCTTGAAACACTGAACCCTGCCAAGTTTTCTGCAAATATCTATCCACCCTTATTCAATATTGACTATCAGGAAATAATAAAGCATTTTTCAAATTTGTTAAAATGCATATTGTTTTGTGCTTATTCTATTTAGCCTACTTATTCAATAATAACATAATCCTCAATAATCAAACTTTATTTTTTTAAAGGAAAAAAAAATAAGGCCCAGAACACTTCTCATCCAAAAGAAAACTACAGTAATAAAGCATCATCAAACCTACTCATTGCAGTATTGCAATAGCCAAAAGTAGAAACTATCTAGTCGTCAATAATAGACTGATTAGATAGATTATGGTAGAGTCTTACAATAGAGATACTCTGCAGCTGTAAAATATAATGTGGCAAATTCAAATGTACTTATATGAAGAGATCTCTAAGATGTAATGTTATTTACACAAAAATCAAAGGTGCAATTTTTTAAATTGTTTAAAGTTTATATACACGCATACACACACATTTACACACATGAAATATAGTTGCATATGCAGAGGAAATTTCCAAAAAGACCTAAAATATCAGTTAATAGTGGTTAAATCTGAGGAGCAGAGCTGGGTTCAAAGGTGAGACCGAGGCATAGGTACCGTTTTATATGCTTTTCATCCAATTTATGTATTACTTTTCTAATTCAAAATTACTTATTTTAAATGATGGCATCTACATTCATTTAGGCTTAGAAGAATGTGGCTCCTAGATATTTGAGCAAAAGTGTTAAGGGGAAAGGAGAGGAGACAGAAGGGAGTGTGGCTTGCTTTTTTCATGTTAATAAAGTAGGTGTGGGCAAGAAGGGAGCTGCCAGAGACAGGTTCTAGCAATCTTAGGTGAAGACCTCCCCAAACCATATTAAACTTTCAGTTCTTTCATCTCTTAATGCCTATAACAATACAAACTTACAGGCGCTAAGAGCTTTACAATATGCAGTGACAATTCACCTAAATTATCTCTGATTCTTAGAGAACATGAAGGACTGAGAAGTAAATGATTTGGCTAATTAGCAGAACTTGGGCAAATTAACCCCTCCAAGCCTTAGTTTTCTCAGCAGGATGCAATTAGCAAGAAGTGGCAGAGCTAACCATGAATTTTAATGTAGGATATTGTTTACTGCTGCTTTAGAGGCAAAGTAATGTGTTGTTTTTTTGTTTCATTGTTTTTTGTTTGTTTGTTTTTGTTTGTTTGTTTGTTTGTTTGTTTTACCAATAGTGGTGTAGGGCTAAAGACAAAACAAAATCCATTTTCTTGTGCTTCCTACTTGGCTCAAGCTTCTTTTATCCAAGAGACAGAACTTGGCTTATAGATTCCACTGTTCACTCTTTTGTGGCTGTTGTTCAGATTCCTAGTACTTTAAGAGATATAAACATTAAAAAATATTGAATTGGCTAAATTCAGTCAAAGGCTTATAATTTGCATTATTAAAGGATTTTTGTGTTCCTCACAAAGTTACACTAAAACGGTAGCTTATGAGGTGGGGGGTAATTTGGTCCACAAGGAGACATTTGACCATGTTTGGAAATATTTCTAGTTGTCACAGCTGGGGCGGTGCTACAAGCATCTAGAGTGGGTGGTGGCAAAGATGCTGATAAGCACCCTCCAATGCACAGCCCCTACAACAAAGATTTATCTGTCTCTGAATGTCAATAGTGAGACTGAGAAACCGTGTTCTAAATATTAGGCTTTTCTACCTTATTTACAAAGAGGTTTAAAACAAAAAGTATTCTTTACTGTGAGGTGTATATTTTAAAGTGGTGAGGAAGAAAGTTTAGGTGGAGAAGAGAGAACTGAGGGCCAGGCCCTGAATCCCTCCATAGTTGAGAAGTCATGAGGAAGAAGAAACAGGAACCAGGAAAAGGTGGTAAGAGAAAAACTCCTAGGGTGGTGACCCGGAAGCCTGTTGGCAACAAGTGTGTTGGCAAAACATTAGGATCTTTTTCAAATGCTGTTGATGGGTTTTATATTCCACTTTTCATAGTTTTGTTTTTAATTTAAACAAAGGGTCTGAGAAATTAATCCCAATGAACTTAACAATACAAAAGACTTGAGGTCCTTACTCCTCCTCATGTTTGGATCTTTACAGGTGTGGCCATAAAAGGTAGTATTTACAGGGATCCCAAGAGGGCTATTTGAAGACTATGTGAAGGGGAAGGGGTTTTCCTGACCCTCAAGTTATACTTCTTAGGCTATTTACCATTGTCGGCTACTTTATAGTCCACAAAGGTGTACATGTGAACAAGCAAGTGGACAAATTGCTATCTCAGACCATCCCACATCACAGTTCACAGACGAGGCCAAGCTACACTGCATCCCCTAGAAACATTGCAGCCCTGGTCTCCAGGCCCCACCTGGTCATTTCCACCCACAGACAAGGTTTCTGGGAACAGAGTTCTCAGGACAGCTTCAGGCACTTTCTCTGTGACTCCTGTCATGCTGATTTCCACACTTGGCCAAGCCTGTGGCATTCGGGGTCAGGGCAGCAGAGCTGAGACACAAAGCCACCTGGATGACTAGGACATTGGAGAAGTTTTAGGTCAAATTAATGCTCCTTTTGCCCAGAAAATATTGTGAGAAAGCAGATGAGAGAGAGAGAGAGAGAGAGACAGACAGAGACAGAGACAGACAGACAGACAGAGGAGGGAGGGAGAAAAGAAACAGATAAGTAAAAAAGAGCCACAGATCTACAGATACCATCACATACTGTGTGGTGTAAGAGAACACTGCATGTCATAAATGTCTTTAGCTAGATTTTTACAACTTTATAGTTTGCATAGACAAACTCCTTCATTTTACAGATGAAGGATTTTGATGCAGAGAGGTTAAATAACTTGGCTTGAATTAAGTGACAGTAGAATTCTTCCCAGTCTAGTCAGTGAGTGAACATGACACTGGCAAGTTTCAAGATGCTTCCAAAAATCACCATAATTATCAACCAGAGTAAGACTTAGAGGAAAGGAAAAATGATGTCAAATAAGAGACAAGGATGGCTTCAAAGACTCCTCCCAGCTCACCCCATGATCCTAGATTAAGGCATTGAAAGCTTGGGTTATCCAAGAAAGAGTATGATCCTCCCATGAGCATTTCTAGGATATGAAACACAAAAGGAGAAACTTTGAGTCTCCTCCTTCAGAAGATTTATGCGTGACTGCTGAAGGCTTTTTTTTTTTTTAATCAAATTCTCTTGTCTGTATTTGCACCACAGTTATGATGAATGGGAAGTAGGATGCCTGGCTGACTTTTAAAAGACATATGTCAGGAAGTAAGCTAGTTGTGAGAGAATATATGTGGGGAAACTTCTGGACCATTTACATTTTTTAAGAAAAGGGAACAGATAGAAATGGTAGAAAATCATAGTGGATTATTTTAGTTTAAAATTGTTATTGTTTTTGCTTTTTCTCCTTATAAATGGCAGTCCTAGTTTCAGGCCATAGAGCACCACTCAACTTCTGTTCACTATAACTTTAATATATGCAAGTACACATCAAAGGTAGGAAGTGAATTAATGTCAAAATAAGTAAAATTTCATATATTCTAAATCTTATTTTTTTCTTCTACTCTGTTCTTGTGGGTTTTTTTTCTTCTACACTGGTTATTTCTCTAGGTACATTTGCTTTTTAAAAAGTAAAAACACAAAAACCAATGCCTCATGTAATCTTTTTGATAACACTGTACTCTAAAATTTATTATAGTAATGTTAAAAATAAAAGAAACTGAAACTCAGAAGGATTAAATGACATCTAGACCCATGAAACTAGCAACTGAAAGTCTAGTGACTACCTATCAAATGTTCTTTCCAAATCAGAAGTAACCTTGGTGCTACAGAGTAGTTGTTCAGTATGTTTACTCTGCATAAGAACCAACAAGGAAACATGCTAAATATCCAGGTTTCTGGGCCCTTCCCCAGAGAGTAATTCTGTCTTGGACTTAGATGGGTCCTCAAAGTCTGCACTGTAAATAAGCATCTCACCTCCATAATATAAGAACCTCAAGATCATTTTGGAGTACAAATTGAGAATTCTTCTTCCAGAAAAGTCATGTCAACAGAATTTCCAATGAATGGAAATAGGAAGCTTTTTTTTTAAGGCATAAAATTAAAAAAAAAAAAGTATTATGAGTAATATTCAACAAGTGAGACATTGGAACAGAGAGAAGCACCACAGCAGACAATAAAAAAATACAGATACTTTAGAGACATCCAGTAAGAGACAGTTTCCCAGGTTGGACTTTACAATGTAAAGATATTTTAGTTGAAAATAATTTGGAGTGAGAAAGATTAATGTGCATAGAAGAAATATGCAATTAGTAACATTTTGGAGAATAGAATGACCCTTTTACAGTCAGAATTATTTAAGGCACTTGGTTGTTTTGGTCCCTACCACATTGCAGCAATTAGAAACCATGAATGTGCAGCTATACAAGCAGGCTCTTTTTACATATCCTAAGAATTCATTTGTATTGAGAGAGTTTCCTTAGGATGGCTCTCTAGACTTCTAGAGACCTATCTAGAGACCGCTAGACCTTTTCTATAAGAGATCAGAATCCACTAAAATCATAGCAAAGTTTCCCCAATTGTTTAAGACAATAAATCCACCCAGAAAGAAATCCCAGCCCATTTCATGCACAACAATGATTCATGAAGATGAAGTGAGCACACACTGTACAGAAATTTTCTCTTACTATTTTTCTCCCAGCTGGCTTCTAGGCTGGCCAGTTTAAGGTCAAAGGGTAATAATGCTAAAGCATACTCTTTTCAGATTTATCTCGTTGGGATTTATACTGCTAGTTCCTAACTCCTCGTTTTAAAGATTTTTCTGAAATTTTTGACATACTATACATTTTAAAAATTTTTGATAGAAGAATGACTAATTGTTCATTTTGATCCAAACTCAAGTGCTGAAGGACAATGTTAAAAAGGAACTGATTCTTTCAGGATAATGTGAGTAGGACAATGCCTTTTACCAAACAGCCATCAGTGACCAAATATTTTTGGCAGTTAATTGATGAAAAGCATTAAGCAAAAAAGCCATACTCAGTCCATGGTCAAGTCTGTTAAGAGGCAGGAAGTATAAGGAAAGAGGGAAGGAAGGAAAGGAAAGGAGGAAGGAAGGAAGAAAAAAAAGGACTAGAGAAAAAAAGAACACAAAACCTTTTAAATAGTTGAGGTACTTTAATGGACTGTGAGAATCTTTTGCTTTTTAGTGAACACAGCTTACCAGATATTATCAAATGTAAGTCTCCTTTATCCCTGCTCATCTACTCCTTGATTATGGACCATACAATGATATCTTAAGCACCAAGAATGACTTAGAAGAGATATCTATATGGGGCACCTGGGTGGCTCAGTGGGTCAGGCATCCAACTTCGGCCAGGTCATGATCCTGCATTTAGTGGTTTCGAGCCCCATGTCAGGCTCTGTGCTGAGAGCTCGGAGCTCGGAGCTCGGAGCCTGGACCCTGCTTCAGATTCTGTGTTTTCCTCTCTCTCTGTTCCTCCCCTGCTTGCACTCTATTTCTCAGAGGTCTCCCATAAATAAATAATATTAAAAAAGAATTTTAGAAGAGATATCTACAAGAAGCTTACAAATGACTCCATAATCCTATGCATGCACAGAAGCACATGGACCAAAAAAACCAAAAACAAACAAACAAAAAAACCCACACATTTTTACTGATCAAGAGTGACTAAGTAGGATGCCTGGGTGGCTTAATTGGTTGAGCGTCCAACTCTTGATTTTAGCTAAGGTCATGATCTCACAGTTGGCAAGTTCAAGCCCCTCCTCAGGCTTGATGCTGACAGTAAGGAGTTGCTTGGGATTCATTCTCTCTCTCTCTCTCAAAATAAATAAACATACATTTTTAAAAAAAGAATGAATATTTTCCATTAAGAAAATTGTGAAACCTAAGCTGGAAACAAAGCTCATCTTGGATTGAACATAACATTATTAGAAAATCAGTGAACAGAGAAATTCTCAACTGGTCACTCATATAAATATAATGTTACACAATAACATTCTGGTAGGCAGATGCAATTATTTCATGTAGATTTAATATTTTGTAGCAATGGCTTCCAAATATAAGATGCCTAAAAATTAGAGTGCTAGTTAAAAATGCTAATTTTCTGGACCCACCCTGATCTACTTAATTATAATTTCTAGTGATGAGAGTGAAAAACTGCATGCTTATCATGTGCTTCAAGTGATTTTGAGGCAGGCTGTTTTAGATCTTACTTTGAGAAACAGACTTATGTGGATCCACCCCTGCCCACTATGACACCTCCTTGGACATACTGAATTATCCAATTCAACTCCTAAAGCACAACGTCTTTCATTTTGAGGGACAGAAGTCTGAAAAATGTAGAGAGAGATTAAGAATGATGGGATGGAGAGATTCTGAAAAGGTCCCTTTGGAAGATACTGCATTCAACTTGGGTCTTGAAAATGGTAGAGTTAATTATTTACCAAAGGCATGGAAATATAAAAGTGCTTTTCTTTAAAATAAAAATATATACATATAAATAATAAGCTCCTTTATCTTTTCAACTGGAGAACTGAGCAATGCTTTTAGCACATGGGAAACAGTCAATGACCATGAGTTGAATTAGTAAATGATAGGACCACAACAAAGTAAATCTATTAAAAAACATCAATTCACATAGCACCACCTTCACAAAACTTTTTGTTGTTAATGTGTTATTGTTTTGATTTCATTTCACATTCTTTTCCATTTCTTATCTGTACACACACATGATTTTAAATGGATATAATAAAGATACAATTTAGTGTTTCACAATTTAATATGATGGCCTATACATTTTCCACTTTGACTTAGGATATTATCATTCTAACAATAACAGAATAGTCAAAATGGTACATTATAATTACATGACTATTCTGTAGTTTTTGGATAATGGATCCATCTCAATTTTATATTTCTGCTATTGTAAATAACCCTTTTCTTCCTTTGTATTTTTTTATAAGATAAATTCCCATAAGTGGGATTATTGGTCTAAAGACATAAGTGTTTTTATAGATCTTGAAACAATCTGCCAAAGTACTTTTCAAAAGACTTGTTCTAATTTTCACATTGTCTCCAGCATGCTATGTTCTATTACATCTTCACTGGTGTGAACATGTTTTTTCTATCTAGAGGTGCCCTTTTCCCATTTAAAAAAAAAATTCTGGTAAACTCCTACACATTGTTTTGTACCAAGCTCAAATGCTACTCTTTCTTGCAGACTTCCCAAAGCCCCTAGGCAGAGTTAGTCATTATTTCCACTGTGTTCCCATAGTACTTTGTAATAATACCAAGTTTAGCACTTATCAAATGATTTTATGTTTGTTGTAGTTTGGATATATGTTTTTTTTTCTTCTTCTTAGATTATTAGTAACACCATGGTTGAGCTTCTGTCCACTTCATCATTGGAATCTTAACCTCTAGCACAGGGCTGGGCATCTATTACGCATTCAATAAATGCTTGTTAAGTAAATGAGGAATGAATGAATGAATGAATGAATGAATAGGTCAATGTGATACACAAACCCAAGCCTCTTCCTGTATCTCTAGGTAAAAAGGCCTTCTTTCACTAACTCTGTTATAAACCACCCAGTCCTAAGAGCATTTGTATTACTGTAGGTTTTGTAATATTTATAATTTTTTTTATATTTAACTATTTTGTAGGTCTTTAGCTTTATATTTTTACTGATCTACTTCTGGGTCCTTGCTGCCATGATGCTGTGAATTAACTCATTTTATCCTTACCAAAACCTGGTAAGAAATAGAAGGAAGTATATCATAATTAAAACTTGAAAAATAAGAAATCTAAAGCATAGAAACGTTTCTAGCAAGTGGAAGCACCACAGTCAGTACCCACATATTTTGAGTCACATTTTAGCCCTCATTCTAATGAAATCATTAGACCTTGCTGAATTTTGTTACTTAATCAAACTGAGAAAATGAGCATTTAAATAAACAGTATAAACCAGACTGGTGATTTTAAAACAAACAACTTTGCTGGCAAAAGAAACATTTCTTTCTGAAAGAATGCTTATGAATAATTAAATATGAAAAATAAATAATATCTGAAGACTCTTATTGAAATTAGCGGCAGATGGAGGGGGCTGCTGTTTTCCTTCCTACCTGGTAGCTCTTGGCAGTTTCTAGAAGTTATACCCAGGAAAGTGAAATAATGGCCCATTCACTCACTAACCATTCAATCAGTCAACTAATAAATATTACACTCTAACTAGGTAAAAAAAAATGTGGGAAATACAGAAGAAAAAAAAAAGAGCCCATCACCAAGAACACACACACAGACACACAGACACACAGACACAGACACACGGGCATGTGCGTGCGCACACACACACACACACACACACACACACACTCACTCTAACACAGTATCTTGGCACAGAATGCCAAAGCCAAATGGCACAGAAACTATATTACATAGTAAACATTCTGAAAGTTCAGGGACAAAGGATGACTTCAGGGTCCATATGCTGTACTGAGTTCCACATGGCCACCTAAGGAACAAAGTGAGGGGATATGGACTTTGTTTCTTAATCTGTGATTTTGTATAAGCCACTTAATCTGCCTATGCTGCAGTGTCCTTGCCTATGAAATAAAGGGAATGAATCCCTTTGGCCAATCAAATGCATGTAATATGTGGCCACATGGAAGATAGTATCTTAGTGGTAAAAGCATAGACACTGAAATCAGACAGATCTGGTTTCATGACCTAACTTCGGGGCTTAGATCACTTAGTTAGCTCAACCTCTCTAAGTCCCAGCATCTTTAGCCATAAAATGAGAAAAATGGCAATACAAAGCTTTTGAGATTTCCCATAAGGTATAAGTGAGAGAATATGTAACACTTAGGAAAACTGGCATATATTCAGGGGTCAATAAATAGTAGCAATCAGCATTAACTAGTAATTTGAAGAAGTTGCTGCTAGGCACTGCATCGACTATTTCAAGTCTGATTTTTGACACAGCTCACTCACTATGGAAACAATTAGTGTTCTGTATTTAATAAAGGCCAAAAGCTCTGGCAAGGTAAATATTGTTTTTAGAATTTTTTGAATTATGTACAGATTCATGCAAAGCCTGGGAAAGATGCTACATTGTGTTCTACAGTGTACTAGATTTTGCCCATTCTGGACAATGCTAGGCTTTATTTCAATTGTCAATTATATGTGGACTCCAGTTTGATCAGTCAAAACCAATGGAATCATTGGTGTGAGCTGCATTTCGTCACTTCCATAAATGCGACACTAACTGCCTTACAGATGCTCAACTTCATGTCCACGCTGACAAGCATGACGAATGGAATTCACAGGTGTGACACACGCCCAGGCATATACCCAGCAGGCTGGCTATGGCCTTATTCTTTCTCGTTTCCTAAAGAGGCAAGTGAGTGAGGGTATTGTTACCTCAGAGAATCTTGAATCTACTCTGCTTATTATTTAAAACAAAATATTCACACTCACTTTAGAAGTTAAATCATGATTATTAATAGATTGCTTAAAACATAGCTAAAGCAGACAATCATCCTATGACATGACCTAAGGAAGTGTACTTGATATTAGAAAATCAAAAACCCATTCACTTTGTGAAGAAAACATATTAGGTTCTAGAGACCACTACCATGAAAGAATAAAAAGACCTAGTATCATGATTTATGGACAGTTTGAAAATATGTTTGCTTAATAATATGTTACTTGGACCTAAATAAAGGGATACATTTTCTAGAACCCCAGAAGACACACAGCACATATGGTCATGATAAGTAATCTGGCATTTCTCTAAAATGGCATTTCTTATACTTTTTAGCCTCAGGAACTCTTTTCACATTTAAAAATCATTAAAGACTCCAAAAATCTTCTGTGTATATAGATTATATCTATGAATATTTGCTTGATTACAAATTGAAAGTAAAAAAAGTTTCAATATTAAATAACTCATTTAAAAAAATTTTTTTCACGTTTATTTATTTTTGAGACAGAGAGAGACAGAGCATGAATGGGGGAGGGTCAGAGAGAGGGAGACACAGAATCGAAACAGGCTCCAGGCTCTGAGCTGTCAGCACAGAGCCCGACGCGGGGCTCGAACTCACGGACCGCGAGATCATGACCTGAGCAGAAGTCAGCCGCTCAACCGACTGAGCCACCCAGGCGCCCCATTTAACTCATTTTAAAATAACAAAAATAGGGCCACCTGGGTGGCTCACTCAGTTAAGCAACTCTTGATTTTGGCTCAGGTCATGATCTCAGGGCTTGTGGGTTTGAGTCCTGTATTGGGCTCTGCACCGACAGTTCAGAGCCTGCTTGGAGTTTTCTCTCCCTCTCTCTCTGCTTCTCCCTGCTCAGGGTTGCTCTTTCTCTCAAAAATAAATTAATTAAAAAAATAAAATAACAAAAATAAATCCATCACATGTTAATATAAATAACATACATCTAAAAAATGACTATTTAGAAGTTCCTGGGTGGCTCAGTCAGGTAAACAGCCAACTCGTGATTTTGGCTTAGGTCATAATCTCACAGGTTGTGAGATCAAGCCCCACACCAGGCTCTACACTGACAGTGCAGAACCTGCTCGGCATTGTCTCTCTCTCCCTCTCTCTCTCTCTGCCCCTCCCCTGCTTGGGCTCTCTCTCTCTCAAAATAATTTAACATTTAAAGAAATGACTGTTTAAAAAAATTTGAAAAGTGTAGCATTGCTTCACATTTTTACAAATCTTTTAAATATCTGGCTTAATGGAAGACATCTGGGTGCAAATATCTTTCTACATTTAATGACTCTAAAATATGTCCTGTGGTAGCATTCATACAGTTTGTCAAATTATGAGCCCATTATGTAAAATAGTAGCTACTTTGATTTGTGTTTATTCCAGATGCAACAAACGTGTTCTCCTGGGCAGCACCTGTGCTTTTAAAAGAGAAATATGACATAAGAAGCTAGAAATCTAGAGAAATTATTAAATTTCTTTTCCCTGTAAAAATTGTCCTAACACATCAGGCAGACAATATTTCAAGGTTTAACCAATTTGTATATTTAGTTGTAGTTTCATAATTATAAAAAAATTCAAAGCAAATAGCATGGAAAGAAATGTTACTTTGTTGATTAAAAGCTAGAGTTTCACACCTGTATGAATGAAAAGAAAAAATAAGCAACAAATATCATTATTATTTTTATTTGTTCTTCTTCAAAATCGGGTCCTTTGAGAGACACCCACATAGTAACTCAGAAATGAAACAGTTATATGTTTATCCCTGCTGAATTATTGCAGAGTGGGATGTTTGGCAAAATATATATTAAAAAAATGAAACAGTCCTCTTAAATTAAATGCTCTATTACATAATAAATAATTTCTTTGATTCTTACAAAATCATTCTATTATCTCCAAATCTGGGAAAACCCAAGGAGAGAGGCTTAGTGCCTGCCATTGCCTTAGTAATCAGATAACTGTTTTGACTATTCTATAATAAAAGCAGCACATCCTTGGGGAAAAAAAGGCTCTTTTCTCCTAAAATCTGGGTAGATAAAATAGTTGCTGGGATTAGGAAATAAAAAGAGGATTCATTCTTCTGCATTGACTTTTCCTTTGTCCTAAGTCTTGGACAGGAAATATGCTAGTTGTCTTTTACTTTCAGAGAGTTCTGCATTATTTAAACTCATGGGTGAACCATAAAGCATGAAGCTTCAATGTTTAGTGGCTCAGCAAATAGAGTTCTCTCCATTATTTTACCCTTAACTAATTTTGTTCTTAGTCCACTTAGGTAGAAAAAGAACTCCAAAGCCTGCCTATCATACCTATTCAACACTTAAAATTGTGTTGAAGTGTCATCATACAAGTAAATTTGGGAAGCAAGGAATAGGGGGAGATTTATGGATGATTAATATTTGAACTTTAAAACATAAATGTCTGAAATTCTAGTTAATTGACAAATGTTAGTTGATGTGATTATGTGTCATTACAACAGTTAACAACAATAACAAAAATGCCAATTACACTAAATTGCAAATGCTGAAACCAAACGTACGAAAGATTAATTTAAAAAGAAAAACTGGCATCAACTGAAAACTATCCAACAGAAGTCATGTAGGAGTTCCTAATACCTGTTCAGGTGCAGTGGATGCTTTGAAACACTGCCCAGCAGAATATCGAATCCAGACTCTAGGTTATTCAGTTTAAATTTTAAGTTACTGTAATTGTATGCTAGTGTGAGTTTATGAATGCTAAGATTATTTAAATTTTAACAAGCTGGTAGGTAGCCCTTAATTGCATTGTGAAAATCCAAGTTCAATGGTTTGTGTGCCATTTGCCTATATAAAGCACATAAAGCACTTGTACTTGTGGTTCATGTTACAACCCATCAAATTCAACCTTGGGGCCAAGGATCTGTATGTAAAAATCACTGTCCGAGGCTTATTAAACCTCTATATAAAAAAGATCAAGTAAGTAACTCAACATATATGTGTTGGGTCTATGAAATGGCAAACCTATTAAAGATTCTGGATACAATAGAGAATAAGACAACAAGACCATTGCTCTAAAGGAGTTCATATTGTAGTTAGAAAAAGTCAAAAAACCAAGACCAACTAACAAACCACTGTCGATGCCATCTAGTCAGATACCACTAGGAATATAATTTTAGTTGAACAAGTTGGGTTTATTAATTGTTGTAGCAAGGGATAGTACATACACGAGGAACCATGGAGCTTCTCAGTAAGGTGATATTAGGCAAGACTTATTAAAGAGTTTGGGCTTTACTAGGTGGTTTGGGGCAGAGTTTAAGAAAGCGGGACTTTGTTCTGGATAGAAGCCTATCAGGAAGTAAAGGAATTCTGTGATTGATTGGGCATCTCAATAAATCTTATCTATAACAAGAGCAGACGAGAGTGAGGATAAAGCTATGATTCACAGAAAAGTAACAGAAAAGTTACTCATTTTAACCAAGAGATGGTTTAATATTTTTGTGGATTTTACAGTGACCTTGGTTTTATCATTTTTTAAAAGTTTATTTATATATTTTGGGGGGAGAGAAGGAGAGAGAGAGGGCTTGTGTGCACAAGGTGGGGAGGGACAGAGAGGCAGAGGAGGGAGAAACATCAGACTCCAAGCTCTGAGCTGTCAGCACAGAGCCCAACGCAGGGCTCAAACTCACAAACCGTGAGATCATGACCTGAGCCAAGGTCAGACGCTCAACTGGCTGAGCTACCCAGGCACCCTTACTTACTTACTTACTTACTTACTTACTTATTTATTTATTATTTATTTATTTATTTATTTCCCCCCTAAACAAAATAATGATATGACCTTGTTTTGCTTCAGCAGATAATGGTCTCAAGAGTGACTTAATATCATGTTACTGTTCTGTGAAACTGTTTCTATTCAAGAGGCAAATAACACAGTCTACCTGTGAGCACCAGGCCAGCTTCTAATGACACTGAAGCTTCACTGTATGGGTTAGACAAGTTCCCACGTATCAGGAGTAGCTCTTCTCTACCATTCATCCAATCAACCAAGTAATAAACAAAAAAACAAATGTTTAAAAGTCAAAGGGTGATAGAACAAAGAAAGGACCCCCTTGTATTGGGTATTCATAGAAAGTTTCTTAGACTCGAAAAATCAGAAGAAGCTAGAATATAACTAACTACCTGGGGAGAGAGTATTCATGTTCCAGGGAACAACTATGCCACCGACCTAAGGTTGGAAAGAGTTTGTAACATCTGAGGGACAAAAGAAAGATAGTATGACCCAAGCGCTGTCAGTGTAAGAAAGTGAGAAGGCAGAAGAGACATCCAGATGGGAGAGGAAGGAAACTGAGACCTTATTCTAAGTGTAATGGGAAGTCAATAGGTATTAAGAGCAGAATAATGACATAATTTTATTTGTATGTTTAAAAGATCATTTATATGAGGCGCCTGGGTGGATCAGTTGGTTAAGCGTCCGACTTTGGCTCAGGTCATGATCTCACAGTTCGTTGGTTTGAGCCCTGTGTCAGGCTCTGTGCTGATAGCTCAGAGCCTGGGAGCCTACTTCGGATTCTGTGTCTCCCTCTCTCTCTGTCCCTCCCCCACTCCCGCTCTGTTTCTCTCTGTCTCTCAAAAATAAATAAACATTAACAAAGTTAAAAAAATAAATAAAAGGTCATTTGTATGGTCAATGGAGAATGTTTTGTGGGGCTGCAGCATAGATGAGGAGCTGAGATGCAAGAAGGTTTTGCAGTGTAGGCAAGAGATGACCGTCGCTTGCTGTGAGGCAGTGGTGGTGGAGATGTGCAGAAGAGACTGTATGAGGTCAGTGTTATGGGACTCACTGATGGGCTAATTTGAGAGGTGAGGAGCAGGAAGGAATGAATTAAGGACAATTTTACCAGTTCTTGGGTTCTTGATGTCAGTGATAATCTTATTCATCATATCATTCTTAAATCCTGATTCACAGATGGCACCGGGTGTTGAATGAAAGAATCTATGTTATGGCACATATTTGGCACAAGTAGCAAGCTTCATAACTGTCACATTTATTAACTTATACTTGAGGTTTTGTTCATAATTCTCTCTATTGATTTGTAGGTAATTCAGTGGCAGCGAAGTGTAAGATAACCCATGTCTAGACAGAACAACTTAATCAAGGTAATATTGTCATAAATAAGTACTAAGTATATGTCTCCTACTTAGTAAATACATGCAGAAAATAAACAGTTTTGGAGAAATTAAAAAAACAGAAAAATAATAGGTAATTATTCATCATTACAGATAAAAATCTCACAGATTCTGAACATTCTCCCTATACACAGGGTGTCTAACCTTACCTTCTTAACTCACACAAATGGTCTATTTGCTTATATCAAGGTATAGGTCCTAGAAAAACTGGCTGTGATTATATTTGCCACCTCAAGGCAAACTTTGAAACTCATACACCCATCAGATGGCATTATCTAATTTCCTGCCTTGTACCCAAAGAGAATTATCTCAGGAACAATATAGCAGCTGGATAATTAAGTATGGGAAATAAACCACTGCTTCTCCAGAATCACACTGGGCTCCTTTCTTTTCTCTCACAAGAGGAGTCCCTCAGGAAGCAGTAATGAAGCATAGTATGGGGGCACTCCTCATTAATGCCTATGGAGGCTCATAGCTGGAGCCCAGACTTTTTTCCCAGTGTGATGATGACTCCAGCAGAGAAGCCTGGGCCTCTTCAACATGCTTTCTTATGGTGGGACCCAACAGTTCAAAATATTACTATGTGAAGGCACAATCGGGTATAGAGTATATAAGCAGGAGGTTTATTTCTTTGTCTATTGACATGTATGAAGCAATAGGACCTATAAAAAGACAAAAACAATCTGCTCAAGACATTTAGTTTGGGAATGTCCTTGTAAGGCCCTAGAGAAGTAGCTTCAATCCACAGATAATATCACACCTAGTACAATAGCAGATTAGTCAAAATTATTTGCTGTGTTCAACCCACTTACATTCTTGAAGTTTATAGTATACTTAAACTACACAGGTGAGAGCTGTTGGGAAAAATATAAACATCACAACCTACCTATGGTCACTTCAAGTTATGTAAATCATCCCAGCTAAGGGAACTACTTCAAGGAAACAAAGATAGGATGTGGTCATCCCAAGGCTCAGAGGCAACCTCACAACTATTATCATGACTCCCTCCTCCGGTCATGCTCATTCACAACAATTATTTGACAATATGAGCAAACCACAAACTTCTCTATTTTGTATAAGGCAAAAGGTGAGAGTGAATTTCTAGAAGTTAATGAACAGGTTAGCAGTTTTCTTTCGCTCTGCTCATAGCTCCATGGAAAAATCACTGAAGTGTAAAAAAAAAAAAAAGAAAAGAAAAGAAAAACCAGGATTCTGTCATTCTGCTGTCTCACATCCAAAGCTGCAGGAGAATGAAATATCGACGTATTTATGTGTAGTTCTCATAATTTCACCCAACTCAAAAGAATGACTGAAACATTCCTGGGTAACATGAAAACACCCAGGCAAAGGAGAGAAAATGATCATTCTTTCCAATCTCCTTTGCACCTTTGGATTTCTTATAGCTAAGGATACACATTTCTTGCAGTGATTGAAGAGGGTGGTAACATCTGTCAAATCTGTGAAGTCAAGACATGAAACTCATTTTTAAGATCTCAGTAGAGGAGAAAAATGAGAGAAAGTAACTTGTAATTTCTGTCAATTAGATATGCAGGAATAACTAAGTGAAATGAATGCTTTAAAAAAAAAAGAAAAAAAAACCTTACTTGACTTTTTAAAAATTGAGGTTCTACATTTTAATAATATTGTCATCTGTAATTACAGGAGTATTGAGATTTTATTTCCCTTTTCTGAGTCCTAAATTTGTCATCTAAGAGAAAATAAAACCTTTGATATAATCATATGTAAGAAAGTGGTGAAGCCTAGTACTTTTCATATTATTTTCAACAGTCAATACATTGGAAAGAAAACAATGTGTATTTCAAATATGGACAGCACCATCCTGGTTTGTAAAAAAGAAAAAAAAAGAGAAAGAAAGAAAGAAAGCCTAAGTGCAAGTCCCTTGGGTCTCATGACTCTGCCAAAATAACATGATGATTTCTCGAAATTCATTAATCCTTTCAAAAAATATTTACTGAGCATCCACAGTAGTCACTGAGCTATACAGGGAACTGGGAGTCAGGTAGGGGTAAGCATGATGTAGAACTATAAATGAAATGTAGAATATACCCTTGAGGACCTCATGGTCTAGAAGGGGAGAAGACATATTGTGTTCTACCTTGAACTAAAACTATTCATATCTGAGTCATGAAAAGTGGATATAGATATGAAATTTTAGAGAAGGGGGAAGTCACTTCTTATAAGGAAGAATCAGGGAAGAATTCTAGAAGCAGATATAATTGACTTTGCTTAGAAAAATGGAAAATATTTGGATATTACAGAAGGTGGAATGGTATTTTCCTTGAAAAAGAAAACATGAGCTAAGACAGGAAGAAAGAAAGCATGGTGGACCAATAAATGAACTGAGGAGCAGACAATAACTAGAATGATAGATTGGGATTTACAGTATGTGGTACAACTAATGGTCACATAAAGACGTCCACATCCTAATCCCTGGAATTTGTAAAGATGTTATCTTATTTGGCAAAATAGACTTTGCAGATGTGGTTAAATTGACAATCTTGAGTTGGGGAGATTGCCCTGGATTATCTAAGCAGGCTCAATGTAATCACAAGGGTCATTATAAGTGAAAGAAGAAGAGTCAGAATAAGAGGAGATATGATAAGAAAAGCATAGGTCAGAGTGATGGAAAGAAGGGGCCAGTGGCCATGAGCCAAGGAAGGCAGGTAACTTATAGAAACAGCAACAGGCAAGCTAACAGATTCTCCCTTAGAGCATCCAGAAGGAATGCAGTGTTGACAACCCACTTTAGACTTCTAACCTCTAGAACTGTAAGATAATACATTGGTGTTGTTTTAAGTCACTATATTTATGGTAATTTGTTACAGCAGCAATAGGTAACTAATATAGACTGGAAAATGTTGAATATACTATGTTATAGCATCAATAATGGTTCATCCAACCCTTGTTGTGGTCCCATACTTTTAATCATTCTTTGATTTTAACACTTACATTGCATTTTTTATTTTTTTAAAATATATTTACCTATCTCCCCTGAGTTAAAAACAGAATAAAAGTACTATTAACAAAAGTATAAAAAACTCAAAAAGAGAAAAAGATTTGAGAGCAAGATGCTGAATTCTTTTGTGAACATAGTATATTTGAAATGTCAGTGGGTCAATATAGTGGGTGGATTGTTAGAAATGAAAATTCATGCCTCCTACTAAGAGATAAAGGTGCATAACTCTCAGAAGCAATTACTAAAATTTATTATTATAGCACATAAAATAGAATCATTGAAGTATGGCTACTGACCATTGGGAAAATTTAAGTGATATGTATTCATAAGAAGGGAATTAGAATATTTTGACACAGGTTGCTGAAAGAAGTGATTATATAGTATTATTAGCTAAAATGTCATCATTTTAACTAGTTTGTGATTATCTGTTACCAAAGTATAAGGCAATCTACTATGGATAAATTCAGGGATGGAGAAAAAGACCTTCTAAAGAAAACTACCTCACCCATAAGTTCCTTGGTTCCTGAAATATCTTTAACAGGACATTAATCATTTTAAGTACACAAATCTTTGTGAATATCTACTAGTGTAAGGCAGAGTTCTTTATTCATCCTTTATCAAACACAATGTTTGAGAAGCTTACTCTGTCCTTTCACTGTAAACTCCTGTATGCTTCCTCAAAGCACCATGTAATTAGAAATAATGGCGGGGTGCCTGGGTGGCTAAGTTGGTTAAGCGTCCGACTTCAGCTCAGGTCACGATCTCGCGGTCCACGAGTTCAAGCCCCGCGTCAGGCTCTGGGCTGATGGCTCAGAGCCTGGACCCTGCTTCCGATTCTGTGTCTCCCTCTCTGTCTGCCCCTCCCCCGTTCATGCTGTGTCTCTCTCTGTCTCAAAAATAAATAAACGTTAAAAAAATTAAAAAAAAAAGAAATAATGGCCCTAAACTACTTTTTCCCCAAAGGGTATGTAAGGTCTAGGTTTTCCAAAAATGTACATGAGCTATCCTTATCTTACAGTCTGTTCCTAAGGTTCATCTCTGCAGATTGTAGAGAGCCGAAGGACAGTGCATGCCTGGGAACCTGAGGAAGCCAAGGAAACTCCAGATAAGGAGGGAAGAGAGGTAAAGGAGGCTTAAAACAAGGATAATGAAAACAACCTTTGCCTATTTCAAGCGCTGGGCTGGTCCAGATTGCCACCACTTCAGGGATTTTATAAAATGCTGCTGCGCTGCTTTTGCAAAAAGATAGCCTAGTCAGCAGAGTGCGATGACCTGTATAAACAGAAATGCCATGATGCTTAGCCATCAAGCAGAAATTTCAGGGGCAACAGGACATTGCGGTCTCCACTCTTCTGTCACAAAGTGCAAACCTCCCAGGCCAACCAAGGAAGGAAAGGCAGGGCAGGATTAAAACCTTTCCTGCCCTAAACTCTGGAAATATGATGCTGTGTCCCTCTCTAAGCACAACACCAGAGAACTACATTCACATGGTATTCTACAAATGATGCCTCTTGAGCTTAATAACATATTATTAAAATTTTTTTACATTTTATTTATTTTTGAGAGAGAGAGAGAGAGAGAGAGACAGAGCACAAGTGGGGGAGAGGCAGAGAGAGAGGGAGACACAGTATCCGAAGCAGGCTCCAGGCTCTGAGCTGTCAGAGACAGAGCCCGACGCGGGGCTCGAACCCACAAACCGTGAGATCATGACCTGAGCCAAAGTCGGATGTTAACCAACTGAGCCACCCAGGGGCCCCTCTACTACACATAATTTTTATATAACACACACATTTTAAGAATTATAAAATAGGTATAAATGGATTCTCTCCAAAATATGTACTTTCCTGTAATACATATTTGGTCGACTTTTTTCCCTGAGATATCAAACTTTTTCCAAAAACATTTTTTTTTGGGGGGGGAGCATCCCGTTTCTTGATACCCAAAGCACATGTGAATTGAAGCATGCCTCTTTAAGTAACAATTCCAAAGTAAAATGGACCAAATTTTGCTAGAAACCATTCTGAGACATTATTCACTTCCCCACCCTCTTAATCAAAGGACACTGAATGTAATTTAACCTTTATTTTTTAAAATAATGACATGGGTTTCATTATTATGAATGATAATTATTCTCTGTGACACACACAGTTCCCTTAGGAATTGTTGTGGTATCTTGAGCTTCTTCCCCACACTTAGAGTGGCCTAGCTGCTGCCTTGTTTCTTTTGTTTAATTTTGAGGAAGCTGTTTACAAATTATCTTGGGCCTTTCCTATAAGAATGAGGTACATTGGTTGCCTGTTCTTACTGCTCATTGTAGTCAGCCTACCTGCTTCCATCAGCCCGTACCCAAGCAAGCTTGGTTCTGCCAATGTGCCTCAGCTTAGGGAAATTGCCTTGCAGTGGGGTATGAGACCAATGCTTTGTGAACCTCAGTGTGAGACAAGTCACTCTGGGGTCTTGTGAAAGTGCGGGTTCTGACTCAGTAGTTCTGGTATAGGAGCTAAAAGTCTGTGTTTCGGTTTCTTTTTTAAGTTTATTTATTTTGAGAGAAAGAGAGCACGCACCTGTGTGTGAGCAGAGAAGGGGCAGAGAGAGAGGGAATGGGAGAGAATACCAAACAGACTCCACACTGTCAACACAGAGCCCCACGCAGGGCTTGATCTCATGAACTACTACATCATGACCTGAGCCGAGATCAAGAGTCAGTCGTTTAACCAACTGAGTCATCCAGAAGCCTCATAAAATTCAGTGTTTCTAACCAGCTTCCAGGTGGTGTCCATGCTGCCAGTTTGGAACATACTTTGAGTAGCAAAGCATTTGATAATCACATTTTTTAAAGAACTGCATCTAAACTAAAGATAAACTATTTCTGAGGGTAGGGATGAAAGGCTACTAAAAATGTAAATGTGAACTTTAAATTTGCTATATCCAAAATGATTTCCTGACCATCTCCTGGTCCCACCACACAAACCATCTCTCTCTTCTCTACACTAGCACAGACCTTAATTTCTGCCTCGCTCATGGAATTTATATCTTTACAAAAGTTATTCATTGTATTCAGATACTAGTCAAGTACTAACCTAGAAGAGGACCAAGTCTTACATATCAGTATATTCCTTAAAATTATGCCTTGCCTCAAAATGGTCTTTGAATAAATATAGAGATTGAAGAATTAAAGATAATTAGGTTCTTTCCACAAAAGTTCAGTTTCTTTGTTGTGTGAATTTGTTAAATAAGTAATCAAGAAATGAAGCAATATTATAATCAAATACATCCATGTCAAGTTCTAGTAAACTGTTAAGAAAATAAAGTTTGTTCTCAGACTTCCCACCTGTCTGTGCTAAACATACACCTTCCTCTTTTCCCTCTCATCACACACAAACCTAATAGAACACACACACACACACGCATACACACACACAAACACAAATCTGAATGTATATCATCTTATATTCTTTAACTTCCAAAATCTCTCTGAAGAAAGAGGCTGGAATTGATTTATACTAAAATGTAAATGACTGACTATAGCTTAAAGTGCTATTTCCTACCTCTACCCTAAGGTGCATTTACACATTTTAACAGAAAAAAAATTCCACATGTAATGAAATGAGGCCATTAGAGAAGACTTTGGGGCTCTTAATTATATAGTAAAAGACAGATTTAAATAAGGGCCTGTGAGTGCCCCCACATCATGTTATGTTATCAGTGAATTTCTCCCAACTGAGTAATTGCTAACCTATAGCTTTCCTGCACCTGGGCCATAAAGTCTCTTCACAATGATAAACTGCTTCTAGCCTAATACGAGGAACCAAAGTGCACAGAAAATACCCACTAAAAGTGCAAACTACAGAACCAGTCAAGGCTAAAGCAGGACAAACACAAAAATCAATTTGGCAGCTCATTTGAATCTACATTGTGCTTCTTTCCAAGGACACACAGGATTTATCATTTAGTAGGAAGAGAATAAAACAAAATCCCAATTTCCATTAAACATCTGCATAATGAAAAGAAATGGAAATTGTCTAACTAGAGATGATTCAAATATCTAAGTAATAGTATCAATGAAAGCAGACATCCTGCCAGCTTTTGGGTTAATAGGATGCAATATCTATTTTACTAACTTAATCTAGCACACCAATCTGTTACCCCACACCTTTAATTAAATCAGTGTTTACCTCCATGGAATTCTGAATGGAATCAATAACAGCCACTCCGAAGGGAAAGATTGGGCATAAAATAAGACAGTAAACATAATTTAGAGAGATTTATATGAAGCCACACTATACCAATATATTCCTAAATAATAGAACATAAGAAGAAAATAACTCTAGACGTTATTACACAGAGTCTAGAGGTTTTCTCCTAATCATAGGATATCAATGTGATGCAACACATACCAAGGGGTAAGGATCTGCCTTTTCTGGCCCTACAAATTGTTCCCTGTGAAAATGTCTGGAATCTAGCTTAGAAATTCAAGCATAAGACTGGCAAGCAAGACCCTCTGGAACTACAGATGAGCTGTGGGGGAATGTGCTGCAGGCAGCTACAAAATGAAGTTCCTATACTTGCTCTCTTGGTCATCCAGGGGTTGTTCAATTATTAAAGTCAGACAAGAGAACCCCAATTTCAGATAGATAAAAATCATAAACTTACTTTCTTCCCATGAGAAAACAAATCTGATAAGTCAGCACATTTTGCTGAAAAGAAAAGAGAAAAGATGTACTAGCTTGGCAATGCCCTCCAAACTGTAGACCACAGTTGTGCTAAGCCTGGGCTTTTGGGTCAGAAGGAACTGGATTTGAGCCCCAACCATAGAAAGCATGGCCAAACTATTTAACATCTCTAATTTGAGTATCCTCATCACAAAATGTGGGTGGTAATATCTATTTTATACAGAGGTTATAAGATAAATGAAATGTTTATGGATTGTTCAGCAAAATGACCACTCAATAAATTGTATTTATTACCACTTCCATGTGAGGCAATCATGCTCAAGCATAAATATTATGGTCTCTTTCAGCTTATCTGAAAAGTAAAGGGGATGAATTAGATGTATACTAAAATTGTGTAATCACTAGAAGCTTAAATGAATTAAAATACGTAAAGCACTTAGAGGGAACTATAGCAGAGTAAGCTATTATCACAGAGGGATGTGTAACAAGTTAAGAAGATGGACTCTGTAGCCAGGTTATCTGCATTCATATTCTTATTCTACCTTGACCAGCTGTGTGCTTTGGACAAGTTGACTGAACTTTCTGTCTCAGTTTCTTTGCCTATAAAATGAGGATAATAATAATATTTACTTAAATGACAGTCGTTATTAAATAAATTAATAGATGAAAAGAAGATATTGGTACCTACCAAGTTCTGTTTAAGAATTAACATATAATCTTTGTTTTTTTTTTCTCTTATAGCACACACATACTGTTACAGACAGACCTTAAAGTGATCCAACAATTTCTGCCTCCTGATGTCCACGACTTTTTGTAATCTCTGCCCCTTTAATATATACAGGGCCCATGACTGGCTGCCAGCTAACACAAAATGGTAAATGTGCCACATCATTGATTAGGCTATGTTACAAAGACAGCCTTGGGAGACTGGAGTAAAAGACTTTTCCCTGCTGGCCTTGAAAAGCAAGCTGCTATGATGTGAACTGCTATGAAAGGGTCACATGGCAGCAAATTCCAGGTGGCTTCTAGGGACTGAGGGCCTCAGTCCTACAACCACAAGGAACTGAATTCTGCCAATAACTGTGTAAGCTTGGAGGAGGGTCCTGAGACCCGGAAAGGAATGCAACCAAGCTGACACTGTGTTGCAGTCTTGTGAAAGCCTTAGCAAAAGACCCAGTTAGGCTTTGTCTGGATTCCTGGCCCATAGAAATGATAATATAGTAAATGTGCATTGTTTTAAGCCTATAAATTTGCCATAACTTGTTGTTATACGGCAATAGAAAGCCAATACACATACTTCCATGTAAAATTCACAGAAAAGAGTTGGAACATGTGGTTCAATGCTCCGGTAGCACTTTTCTGATATTTGATTTTACTACACAACATGGGTCCAGTGCTAGTTGCAGGCTGGACAGACTTGGTCTGGCCAAAGCCATAGCTGAGTCTATCTCTGGAAAATACACTGAGGGCAGAAAGATCTAACTCTGATCTATGTCCTTCCTCTATGTCATATCATAGCTTCAGGCCTTCATAAATGACAAGGGTATTAGAATTCAGGTGATGTTTGTTTTTCTAGCTTCAGATTCCAGTTCAGCATTTTTAGCAAAATGGGATGAACTAAGAAGACTTTCTGAGGGTGGGGTTGGGAGACGGAGATATTTGCTTTTTTTTTTTTTCCAAGGTAAAAGCTTAGTGGGTTTTTCTTAGAGTTCACCCTGCATATTACTGGCTTTCTGACTAGTTTCTACCTTCCTTCCATCATTTGTCTATTCTACTTTGTCAGCCATTCCAGAGAAACAGACTAGAAGTTAAGGGGTGCATGTACCAATTTAGGATTGGTGTACTCTTGGCTGTGTCACTAAAAATGATACAGAAACTTAGCTCAACTCTGTTCTCTCAAAAGATTGGGTAGGGAAGGGTTGAATAATAAATGAAAATGAATATCAGAACAAATAAAAAGTGGAGATACTACATAATACTCTGTAAAGCTCCAAGGCATATAGGCCAACATTTTAAGAGCTTTAAGTTCTTTACCATATCAGAAACTATTTCACCTTGCCCATTCCAAAGGATGAACTTGCTTATGATTTAGAGTTTGTCCCAAGAGATTCAAGGAATTTGAGAACTGGAAAATCAGTTAGTTTTCCTCTCTGTGTTAACTCTTATATAACAGTAGTGGCTCTCTTGATTGTTGAGTAGGGTTCTGAAGCTCAATGGAGGAGGGTACTCTTAATTATCTATACATATCTGCTCTGGGTACAGGAGGGGCTAGTGACAGGGGTGGCATGTAGGCGACATATCTCCTGACTCTAATTCCAGTCCAACAGTTTTAATTTATGCATGAGAGCACAGAAGCATGGGTAAGAGAAATAGCTTGTTAAGATTATATAGCTAGCTGGTTTCAACTTTGGAACATAATCACAAAAGGCAATTTATACATTTGCTTATTCCTGTTAAACATCTATATTGATAATGCCAACCATGAATTTATGCTACTTCAAAAGGACGTTTTATTTCTCGAATTTGTGATGTCTCTATTACATTTTGCCAGTGTGAGGAAAGGAGTGTCTAATCTTGTCAATGTAATATTTATTCTCAATCCCTGTAATATTGTTTCATCCTGATTTGAAAGTTGATAAAATCTGCTGGCAACCTCTTTGAAGCTGCAAAGCAGTTATCCAAAACAATAATTTGCAAAATGTTCAATATAGATGTGCATAGGCCATTCTTGAAAACTGATGTGCCTATCTGCTTTATATGCTTAAGTCAATTTCCCTAAAGTCTACTGTAAACTTTAAAACTATTTATTACCTGTTTACACCCTTGTCTTAAAATTTACAAACCATAATATAGCCAATCTTTCAAGATCACATCTGAAACAGATAATGTTCCCAGTATTCCTTGAGGACCTATGGATAAGAAATGATGAGCAACTCTATAAGGTGCTTCTAGACATAAAAGAAAAAGAGTGTGTGCTTTTATATTATTCCAGATAGAATATCAAACATGGAACAATTTGCTTCCCTTGACTTACTGATGCCCCTCCTGTTTAGAAATACTTATTGACAAAAGTTGGAGAGATAGAAATATATAATTAAAACACAATGTAATATGTATTGTTTGGAGGTATGAGAACAATGCTAAAGGGTATGAAAGGCATGGTGAATTTAAGGAGGGCAAATAGGGTATTTCTAGACCATTTAGTTGGTGGGTAGTGGAGACAAAAGATGGAGCTGGGAATAGGCAAGGGCTAGATCAAAGAGGCCCTGTAGTTCATTTTAAGGAACCCACATGGGTTAAGTTTTTTTAGCAGGGCAGTGACAGGGTCACAGGTACATTTCAGATAAACCCGCAGAATGAGGGAAGATTTGTGTTTAATGACTCTTTCTGTTATAATAAAATATTTATTTTACTCCAATGCTTTTGGTCAGTCTCTCAAAACTCACAAGAACATATATGTAAAAGTTAAATCATATTTGTAAAAAACAAGATAGAAGAATCTTTGGTATTTTCTGGTGTCATTCTGTATGAGGTAATTTTTTGTTTTGGTTTTGTTTTTGATTTTTGATTTTTTTGTCTTGTAGGCAGATTATTTTTCTGGTTAGTGGTTGCTATAGTTTTCTCTAGTCTTTTAACTATTCCCAACCTAGGCTATTTGGCATATCAAAACATTATGGTTCGCAAAAGTGTGATGATAATATTAAACCTTGCTTTGTTTATTTAGATTTTTCTCTCTGAAAATTCACAGAATAATTCAAAGCCATCTCTTGTTTACCTTTCCTTTTCATGTTCCCTTGCCTCTCAAACCAACAACCTGAAGAATAGGTGGGGTTGAACATACACTAATTTGTAACAGTACTGTAGCTAATTCGATGCTATGAATTATAATCCAGGCAGAGAACGCTAGGTGCATTTTGTCTCCCAGACACTATAGCAGATTATTCATACTCATTTCTTATTATGTACATCTGGTTAGAGTACAGAAAAGACAGAGGGAGGTAAAAGCTATTGCTCATCTTTTTGCTAAAGCTCTGGAAACATTTTCTGAATTCCACAGACCCACAGCATGAATAGCTGATTATATCAACATGGCATCATGAGGGCAAAACAGTTTAGAAAACAGTGGGCAGCCTCGTTGCCTTACAGCCAGGTAATAATCCATAGTAATCAAAGGAATAACAGATGCTTCGCAAAAACACTATTTTTTTCTTAGTTCACTACTGAATGTTTTTAATTTGTTTATTATTCTTGCTGCAAAGAAAATAATATAGGGGTTAGCAATCAATACATCATATTCTTATTAAGTGTCAGTAAAATAATCCTCATAACATAACTACCCATGGTGAAAAGATGGTGGAAAACTGGCAGGAAGGAACCATAATGTTAATACAACCATATGCTATGTAGAACAAAAATATGGTATACTGTGGGAGCAGATTATCTTAAAAGAAGAGACAGGCTTCTCTACATGTGTTAGATCTTGATTCCTAATACTTGAGAGGATGAGCACGTGCTTCGCCTCTAAAATGACTCTCCGTCTTTTCCCCCTTTTACCAGCCCACTGCTTAATTTCAGGCCATTAGTAGCACTGCCTACCTGTGCCATTGTGACAATCTACTCACTGGTGTCCAATGCCTTCAGATTTCATACTACTGAATCTATCATTCATGCTTCACCAGTATTATCTTTTGAAATATGGTGCAAATAACTTTACTGCTAAAAACAAAAGAAACAGGCAAACAAACAACAAAAGTATACTGTTCCAGAGCTTCCCATTATCCAGAGAATTAAAATCCAACCTCTTTTATGGAGTATCCAATATTTTCTAAACATCTGTTCTAGATTATTCCCATCCTCATCTTATACTATTCCCTGCATTCTAATTATCCTGTGCCTGCACCAAATCCTACAGTTCTCTAAAACTGTGCATGTTTCCAACCATAGGCCTTTGTTCAAGCTGAAGCCTCTGCTTAGGATGCTTTTCCCTTAATTTGCCACCTAAGGAAAATTTACTGCCCATCCAATGTAGTATTTTTTATCACAGTTTGACTTGTTACTTTTATTGGAAAACAATTTTGTACTGCAGACAGTTTCTCAAAGGTATTACCTACCACTAGCACCTGTGCTATTGAAACAACCCAACAAATACATGTTGAGTGAATGTGAAATCACATCTTAGTGGTCTTTGTGCTTCAATGAGTGCTAACCTCAATTAGTGCTTATGCATGTGGACCTTCATCCGTTTGCCCCTTTCTCTTTGACATCCATCCTCTCCATTGAGAACCCTCACATTCAATCAGTGGCCAAGTCCTGTTGATTCAGCAACGTTTCTCTTGTCTACCCCACATTCCCACTGCCATTACCCTAGTTCTAATTTTCATTACCTCTTTCTTGAATTACTGCAATTGTCTCATTAGTGATTGCTCAGCTTCCAGTCTCTCCCCTCTTACATCATTTTACATCTGGCCAGTGGAGTCATTTTTCCAAAGCACAGCTGTATTAATTCCATTCCCTGGGTTGGAAAATATTAATAGCTTTCTAATGCCTTCAGACAAGTCCAGACCCCCTTAGCAGGTTCTCTATCATCTGCCCATGACGTGTCTTTGCAAACTTCTGTTATACATTCCCCCTTTATACATCCCACATACCACCCCAACCCTGTTCTTTACCATACCCTGAATCTTCATGTAGATTCTCTCCCTTGGTCTCCTATGTTGCTCTTTTCCTCATTTACCTGTTGATATAACCACCTTGCAAAACAAAAACAAAAACAAAAACAAAAACAAAAACAAACAAAAAAAACCAGGGGCACCTGGGTGGCTCAATTTTGGTTTCTTCTCAGGTCATGATCTCACAGCTTCGCAAGTTCGAGTCCCATGTCAGGCTCTGCGCTGACAGCACAGAGGCTGCTTGGGACTGTCTCCCCCTCTGTCTGTACCTCCCTCACTCATGCTGTCTCTCTTTCAAAATAAGTAAATAAACTTAACAGATAAAATACCCTCTGGTACACTTAGGTTCTTCAAGTATCTAATCTCAGACTTTTTGCTCAGATAGCATATTTACTGATCACTAAAAATGTGCAAATATAATGTACCAAATCCCATTTCACTGTAACTTGCATAAAAACTCTTGTTAACTAAAAACTCTCTGCAGGGATAAATCATATTTTGTTTACTTTTGTTTCTGAGGTTGGACCTTATGCAGTACAGATAATAAATATTCAATGAAAGTTTACTAAACTTGTTGGATATGACAAAACTTCTTTATATTCAAAGCTATTAACAATAGAACGGGCTACCTTGAGGACTAATAATTTTTGAAAGGTAGATGATCATCTCTGTAGAACACTGAAGAAAATTTTACACTAGGTAGGTGGTGGAACAACATGCTTTTCAATGTGCCTTACAACTTTAAGTTTCTGTGCTATCAAGGGATCCACAATGCGGAGTATGCTTTCAAGTAAAACCCAAGATCAGAGTCATGAGAACCCCCGATTCATAATTGGTTGGTCAGAAACACAAGTGAAAACTTGGACTTGTAAATAGCATCTGAAGTTGGGGAGGGGCAGTCTTGTGACCTTTTTAATTGTGGGATTTGACTCTGACTCCAGGTAGACAGTGCCAGAATTGAATTGATTTGTAGGACACCCAGTCGGTGTCTGAAGAGAACTGCATCATTGCCTGGTATGGAAAACCCACATGTTTTGTGTCATGAGTGAACTACTGTGGTTAAAGTGTAGTAGAAAGAAATACAGGAGTTTTCCATTTTAACTTCCCAGCAAGTAATTCTGTTCTTTGGTATGAAACTTGGATGATGAACCCAAGAGGCCTATCAAGGATCTGATGAGCATTTCACTTCTCTGCTTTAAATCTATAGTCATCATCAGGAGCACAGCAAAGAGCATTCATACACAAAGACACTTGCTCTATGGATCATGTTGTTCCAAGTATCTAGACATCCCCTAAATAAAAGGACTGATGTTTATTTATTTTTTAATTTTTTTAAATTTAATTTTATTTGCTTATTTGTTTGTGAGAGGGAGAGAGAGAGCACAAAAGGGGTAGAAACAGAGGGGGAGACAGAGAATCTGAAGCAGGTTCCAGGCTCTGAGTTATCACCACAGAGCCTGACACGGGGCTTGAACCCATGAACTGTGAGATCATGACCTGAGTCAAAGTCAGATGCTTAACCGACTGAGCCACCCATGCGCCCCAAGGACTGATGTTTTAAATAGCATTGATCAAACTTGAGGTTTTCTAAGTGACTTGGAATACGATGACACATCTGTTAAGCAAGAGTCTTTGGAGAGGAAAGGAAACTTTCTACTTCAGGATTGGAATTCTCTTTCTGGTCTGCTAATTATACAAATAATACAAGATTACTCAGAATTTTTACAATCTTAAATAAGAAGGTTACTCTACGTTATAGGAGCCATAATGTCACTAGGGGCTATGTGTATGGTTGGGGGAGGGTCTTACCAATTTTAATTACATGGTTTTCAAGTGAATAGATGAATTTCTTCATAATAAATTGATGTCATAAGATACTTCTGTGAGTTAGCAAATCACCGTGAGTCAGAAAGCTCAGGATGGTCTCGATTAATAATCCTAAATTATTAGCTACTTTTTTCCAAAAAGTTCAATTAGTAACTAAAGAAGTCTCCTTGAAGAATTCTTTCATTTATGACAATAACCAGATATATTTGGCCTTGGTTCTACTTCATGTGCAGACTTTTTATGAGCTCAGGGAAGTCACCATGGCTGGGAAAACTATCGTATTTCTTGATGATCCCTTGCCATGACTGGAACTTTGGTAGCTTTGACAAAATCTCTACAGTCAGTCACTGAGCACAGGAGGTTCTCAGTAAAGACAGAAGATCAAGAAAAATCTCTAGGATTAGGCTCAATAAACATTAAAGAGGGAGGGCATCATAGAAATCATTAAATAATACCTCCATCCCTTTCTTAAATAAGAGGACTCATCAAGAATAGAACGAGTTTGTGACAAAGGTCTTCTGACCCCTGGTCCTTTGCTGTTTACCCTGCAACATCTATCTCTCTGCTGAACTACCTTTGTCTCACACAAATCTCAAAATCATCAAACCAGTTCCAAAAAGATGCAAATTTTTGTTAGTAACCTAGAGAAGTCTTCACATTTTTAACTTAAAGTCATTGTCAGACTAGGATCAAATTCTCCAATTCTCTTATTCAAGTCAATCATATGAAGGCTAGAGTTACAATAACACAGAGCCTCAAAGCATGAAAAATGCTTGTTTGAAATTTATTTGCTGGAGGGGGATACCCCACCTTGATTATAATGAATCTCAGAGTATACACAAGCGGTCCTTCGTGTCTTTCATATGAGTTCCCTGCACAGACTTCTTCCTTTAGAAGTGCAAAAATGCTTTCAAGAATTTTATGTCCGCATGGAGAAAATTGCTATTGTGTACAATTAGCATATTTACTAAGGTTTGTCATTACTTTTAGTAATTAAAATCGTACAAAGAGAAAGACAAATCCAATTCGAGAAAATTACACAGTATCGTAATACAATCATAATGGTCGCTTGACAATTATTAAGATACACCAAATTCTTCTTTACAGTAAAAGTATTCACCAGAGTAACTTCTGAATAAGATCACTGCAGTGCTTTCTATTTAAATATGTTTCTCTGCACAGAAAATTATAATTACATTTGCATAACTACTATAATCAATCTACAATTATGGCTCAAATTTTTATTCTCCAAATCACTGTTCTTTCTAAGACATCAGGAGCTCTGAAGCACAATCTGTGTTTGTGGACCATTATTTTAAATTGTAATGGGATTAAATATATTTTTGCACTCTCTTTACATGAATCAGTTATTCTAGGGACATAGTAGGCAATATAACTACATTGTGCAATTTGTTTATTTCTGTCTTGAAAAATAGGCTATAATTTACCTAATCCATTTTGTCCAAAAAACAAACACCTGAATTAAAGGAATCACTTAAATTCATAAAAGGGGAGTACCAAATGATGTTTAGATGAAATGGAAGTCAAGAATCAACTCATCATTGAGATACCCTGTACTTACTGAGATTAGTTGGGATGGTCGAGCTAATTTCTGTCCCATCTTGGAGATATTGGCTACCACAAACCAATTTCTTTTGAATGTTCCTCTTTACTCCTGATGAATTCAACGGGCTTCCTTGGTACCTGATATTACAGCCTTATCTATTTTTAAAATCCAAGAAAGTTCTGATGAAAATGATAAGCAGACCTGAAAACATTAATCTACAACCAGCCTTCTAGAGTCATGGACCAGGAGGATATCTTTACAAGAACTTCCTGCTAGATCTTTCTTCTGATCAGCTTGTGGATAAGGTAAGATCCTTGAGATACCATCTGTGTAATTCTTGTCTCAAAAGGGCAGAGACTGAGGCACCATAGCAGGCGAGGGCATGAAGCGTTCTAAACTCCAATTTGCCTGTCATCCTGTTGCATAGTGCTTTTGGTTACCAGGCCTAGCTTCTCGAGAGAATGAGATCTCCAGGGGCCATGCCAGCACAAAATAAATTCTCAATAACACAGACAATACATATTTCCCAGGAGGTGAAATATGAAGTCACTACAGAAAGAAGCCCTAAAGCATTTCTATAGCACAAGATTTCAAAATCATTTCCAAGTGAAAACATGTGAAACCTAACTTTATATTTGGGAAGGTTAGAAGCTTTGCTGAAAATGCATAAGGAACTGTTTTAATGACCAATTAATTCAGACTGGGAGACACACAGAAATAAACATGGCCAGTGAGTAACAGCAAGGGTCACATGGATACTCAAAGGATTATATATTGACTTCAGGAGAGAAATTGAAAGAAACTGAGGACAAACATTAAATTAGCATGGAATTAAACTAGTACTTAACTGTGTCCTCAAGTGTTTGTTTATAAGCACAGATAATGCCTACCTAGGAAAAACAGAGACTAGCAGGTAACTAGATTTGTATTTACATAATTTAATAAAAATAAGCTCTTGCCTCATTACTTAGAGGATGGCCAAATTGTCAGCCTCTAGAAAGCACGGAGAACTCTAGCTGTAGGCTCATGCTTATTTGGAAGGTGTGTGAATCCAAAATAATGACAGTTTCAAGAGTTCTTTCTTTTAAATAGGGTAAGGGCATTTATCTAGAGAAACATAGTAAAAAATGTAGGCAAATAATTATAGGAATTTGGAGCTGGGTAGACATAATGATGTCCTAGTTTTGTTTATTTTTTTCTATTCTAATTTTATATTCATTAAAATTGAGGCTCCAAGAAATTAATATTTTTAGTCATGATTACATAGCTAACCAAGTTATTAAATGGTCTAGAACCAAATCATTTCCCATTACATGGAACTGTATCTTAAGAAATAAGTGTGGATGTTAGGCATAGATAATAGTCGAAGGTCAATATGGGAAGAAGATTAACAGAAAAGTGCTTTTTTTCTATTCCTATACATATTCTGGTATACTTCTTCTATTCTGTATTCTTCCTAGGGTTGGTAAAGACTAAAATAGTCAACGAACAACAGAGAATATTCCTATTTAAACTGTAGTCTTTTTTCACGAAAAGCAGACCATTTATTTCCTGACCAAAACAAGAGCATGGATTCCTAAAAGAATAAAAGCAAAGAAGAAAAAGGCATGGAATCTTTTTCAAGGCAACGCTTGAGATTTCCCTATTATGTTTTATAACTTTATTACATTTTTATATGTCCTTTTTAATCTGATATTTGGAATGGAAAGTATAGATTAGCATATTTATGAAACACATGTTTGCCTCTCTATCTTTGTTTAAGACAAATAAGTTACAATTCACATAAAATATCAGTCATGTTGCCAACTCTTCACCAATTCTGTCATCATGTACAGGTCACAAATAATTTCTGCCTTTCATTTTTCTTTAAGAGAGAAGGGGGAGGACTGAATTCTTTACCAGGAAAACAGTCTACATTCTGAATGTTTTACTTTCAATTCCAATTTGCTCTTGCCATAATAGTGTATCCAAGGATTCATTCATTTATTTACTTACTAAAGAAATGAAATTCCTACTGAGCACCAGGGACTATGTCAGGGCTGGCCATACAGTTATAAACAAGAAAGGTAGGTGGTTGACCTCTTAGAACTTACAATATAGTGAATGGAAAAGCCCATTTATTTTAGCAATGTTCATATAAAGTCTTGTTCAAAGTAGTTTTCATTTGAATATTGTTCTGTATTAATTAACCCATGGAGTGGAATGGGTTGCATATTTGAAAGCATTACTCTTGTGGGGATCTTCAGTGCTTGTGGCTGAGTCCTTTCTCAGTGAGCGTAAGAGGAAAAAAGGGTTGCAACGTTTTACGATAGGGGAGAATCCATGCCTGCTTGGGAACCAGTCTGAAAAGAAGCTTTAACTTTTGCTTATCACCATGATCTCCTCTGAAAGACCATTAAATATCCCTTTCTTAATGGTCACTCAAGATCATGATGTAATCACTTCATGTCCCAGACTTGGTTTCTGATTCATTAGTTTTCTTTCTTAGCCACTTTAAACAAGGGTTATCACTAGATCCTCAGGAAGACTAGACCTGTAAAAATTCTAGAGGGTTTGTTTCTGGCTTGGGTTTTGTTCATTTTTTTGAATACAATTCTTTGTAGAATAACCTGGAATCTATTTCTCATTCCAGTGTGTGCGTGTAGCTTGGGATTTGGAACAAATGATTTTATAGGCTTCAAAAGCTGCCAAGTTAAAGATTCACTTTAAGATGAATCATATCTGACCCCTTGAATTGGTGGCCTGGTACTAAGAGTCACAGTGTTCGGCTTCAAAAAGGCTTATTTTTATCTTGATGTGTTTGTTATACCATAGCACCACACACTGAATTGATTGAGGGCCTCATGTATGGTGTGTGTGTGGGATCTATAATATCTATTATGTATATTAAAATGTGTGCTATTGCTTTTGTTTATTAGAATCTATAGAACCAGGAACCGCTAGACAACATTTTTTCAAGATTTCTTCTGATACCAAACAAAAACAACAAAAGAAAAGTCCAATAACTAATTGAGCACCAGTTATGGCAAATTTCTAAATGCAAGAACAGAATAAATGAAAGATAGTCCTTAACTCTGAGATAAAGCAAACTTACAAAAAGGAGAAGTTACATTATCTGTATACTAGTTTCAGTGAGTCCCAGCCAGTGTAGGAGATCAAGAAGGCTGTAATGGTGGTATGCTAAGGCCAAGCAGATGAATCAGGAAGGGTTATGTGGGGATGTTTTGAGTAGGAATTTAAAGAAGAGAAGCAATGTGGATAAACTAGTACGAGAGCGATCCAGGTACAGCAGAAGTAAAACTAAATTCTAGTAGTAGGGACAACAAAAATATGTGTCTAATCCAAAGAGCTTGTGTTTGGGAAACAAAACAAAACACCAAAAACGAGACATGCAAATGGGGAGATGGGAGTTATAGCTTAATGTACATGGAGTAAAGCATTGGTGGAGTCATGTAGATTTAATAAGAAACTATGTTTTTTGTAACAAGAGTAATGACCCAGGAATGCTATTTAAGGAAGAACAGTTGGCAAGACAACTAAACTGTATAATGAATGATAATAATGGTCAACCCTTCCTAAATGCTTACTATGCATTGCTGCATACGATTTTGAGGATTTCACGTATGTCATTTCATTTAATCTAGAATTGCTCAACCTTGACACAAGTGACATTTTACATTAGACAACTATTTGTTGTGGAGGACTGCACTGTGCACAGTATGATATTTAGCCACATCCTTGATCTCTGTCCACCAGATGCCAATAACAACACTCTACACCCCATACCTTCCCACATACATGCAAGTCATGGCAATCAAAAAAATGTCTCCTGGGGCGCCTGGGTGGCGCAGTCAGTTAAGCGTCCGACTTCAGCCAGGTCACGATCTCGCGGTCCGTGAGTTCGAGCCCCGCGTCAGGCTCTGGGCTGATGGCTCAGAGCCTGGAGCCTGTTTCCGATTCTGTGTCTCCCTCTCTCTCTGCCCCTCCCCCGTTCATGCTCTGTCTCTCTCTGTCCCAAAAATAAATAAACGTTGAAAAAAAAATTAAAAAAAAAAATGTCTCCAAACACTGCCAAATGTCCCACAAGGGCAACATCTCCCTAGCTGAGAGCTACTGATTCATTCTTAACAAGAAGCTATGAGTTAAATTTCATTAACTTTTTTTTCATTAATTATCTTTTATAGATGAAACACATGGATGTTAAATAACTTGCTCAATGTCCCATTGTTAATAAGCAAGCAGTAAAGCCTGCCGGTCTCTAACCTGGATTTCTAGTACAGAGCTCCTAAAACTCCTGTAATTTCCCACGTGGTGGGAGGAAGCACAAGAGTCATCCTTTGTTTTAATATTTGTCTTGGACTCTGGTTCCTGATACAGGGTCCTGACTCTTTTGATATTTTCTGCATAATAGCAATGTCTTTTGTGTGATGAGATTAATCTTGGTGGGTTTCTGGATGTGGGCTAGTCATCAGAACAAGTGTGTCATGATTAGGAGCTTGGAATTTTCAGCCTTGTTCCCCATTCTCTAGAGATGGGAGAGGAGCTGGAAATGGAGCTAATGATGAATCATGCCTACATGGTAAAGCCTCCATAAAGCCTCCATACCCTGAGATATAAGGTTCTGTGAGCTTGCCGATTGGTGAACACATCCACATACCAGGAGGGTAATACACCGTAACTCTGTGGGGATAGAAGCACAGATGTTAAATAACTTGTCCAATGTCACACAGTTAAGAACTGTGAACTCCAGCCACTTGATTATAGGGACTGTATTCTTAACCACTATTGTTTATTACTTCTCCATAATCTTTCTCAGGAAGAATCTAGCATAAAGCCCTATTGAGAAAATAAGAAATAATCCAATATAGTAGTCCTCATTTTAACTGAAATATTACAAAAAGACCAGACTTTATTTTAGGTAATGATATCACAGCTGGTGCAGTCAAGACTCCTGTCTCTTGTTTTGTAATTTATCCAGTGGCTGACTTTCTCATCTAATACTATTCCAGTGATGTGTTCTGGTTAATAAAGAGATTTTGTTGTATCTGACCTTAAACTGACACCAGAGCAGCTATTACCCGTGCCTTTCTCCTCATCCAGGCTTTGGCTACATAGAGGCAACAAAAAGCCCAGCTTTTCCACAACTACTTTTTTAAAAAAATTTTTAACGTTTATTTATTTTTGAGACAGAGAGAGACAGAGCATGAACAGGGGAGGGGCAGAGGAGAGGGAGACACAGAATCTGAAACAGGCTCCAGGCTCTGAGCTGTCAGCAGAGAGCCCGACGCAGGACTCGAACTCACAGACCGTGAGATCATGACCTGAGCCGAAGTCGGACGCTTAACCGACAATCCACCCAGGCGCCCCCCACAACTACTTTTTATATGCGATTATTAAAGCATATCTTACACCTTCCAAGTGTCCCTAGATTGTACAATATGCCTACGCATCCTAGCAAAGGGGGACAATCCACCTACACACCTTCCAACCAGAGCCATTGCATTTTCCTTTAATGACATGTGGAAAGTGGGGAAAAGAATGCTAGGGGGGAAAGGTCTGCCCTTTCTCTAATGTGGAAGTTTTATACTCATGTAGTAAGAACTCTGAGCTCATCTTACTTTAGATCATGGCAGGAATAAGGAGGAAGTGGGAAAAACGGAAATGATAATAAAAGGTCAAGGGTTCCCCTCTGCTGGGAAGGTAAACAACAGACTGCTGCTAAAGAAAAAGCCCTGGGCTAGGTAGGAAGGTACCCGATCCTGTATGTGTGGCCTCTGTTTTTCCATCTTAGTAATATTTAAGGAAGATCCCTTTTAATGATAAGGGTTCATGCATCAGCAATAATAAATGAAAGATAAGGAAGGACTTGCAGGGTTAATTTATTATTTGAAAGCATAAACAAATCATACGGAAGGCACATGTGAGAGAGACAAAAAAGAGAATCACAAATTAATATGGCCAAAAGCAGACTTATTGCCCAAAGCATGGTTTTTGATCCCAGAAAGTTCTGCCTGCAAAAAGCAGACTTCAGCTGGGACTCTGATTTCTCATCTGTAAAATGGAATAACGTGGTCTCTCTTGCAGGATTTTTTTTTTTTTTGAGACTTAGACATTTGTAACAATATTTGGCATTCAATATATATGCATCGGTTAAATGGATGCCTAAAGTTTTGAAGTAAAACTGTAATTGTGCAATGAAGTTTAGTTCCCTTTCCCTTCGTGGAGTTTTGTTGAGCAAGAGATAAAATGAGGATTATTTTCATTGTAAGAAGACCCACGGTCCACAGGGAATGTGAAGAGTAAAAGTGCAATTCTAAGGACCAAAGCAGCCAGATAGGCAAAGCTCAGAACGCTGAGGCACCAATAACAGGGAACACGAGGAAAAGTATGAGACATAGGGAATGCCCATGGGTTTCAGTATTATTCAAAGAAAACTAGATACCTTTTTCTATTACCTTGGTGGCCTTTCTTTGAGCTCCAATCAACTAACCTTGAAGTGACAGAAGGAAGTGATACAGGGTGATGGCATATATCACATTGCCAGTGGTAGAGATGGAATGGGGTGAAAAGGTGGGGCTATACAGAGAGACTAAATCAAAGACATTTATCCTCAGGCACTGAAGCAAAGTGTGATCATTTCAAGTCACCCTGCAATGAGGTGAGAGGGCTGGCACTTTCCTTCCCACTCCCTCTAAGACTATGCAACTGGCAGAGAAATAATGTTCACCACAAAGGCAGCCTGGAACTGATGAATGAGACCGATCACAACCGTCTACCTTACAGACTATCTATATTTGTTTTTTTTTTAAATATATATTTATTTATTTATTTTGAGAGAGAGAGAGAGAGAGAGAGAGAGAGAGAGAGACAGAGATTTAGAGCATGAGCAGGGGGGGCAGAGGGGGACGTGGAGCAAGAGAATCCCAAGCAGGCTCTGCACTGTCAGCGCAGAGCCTGATGTGGGGCTCGAACCCACAAACTGTGAGATCATGACCTGAGCCGATATCAAGAGTCAGATGTTTAACTGACTGAGCCACCTAGAGGCCCCTCTATATTTGCTTTTTATTCTCCAGCCTTGGATACAGATGATGTGTCTCAGCTCACAGTTTTAGGCATAATACTGGAAATTAACATTTGATTGGCATTTTATACAGCATAATCATGTAAACTTTTAGGCCTGCTGTACAATAACCCTTCTCTGCTATGTGCAGATCAGTTTGGGCCCTTCTGGATGATAAATGTGATATGACTAGGAAGCATTATTATTATTTATGTTTTATAATGTGTCAACTCTGTGTCCTCTGCCACAACAGACACCTCTTTCAAATGTGCAGTAATAGTCCCCAAGTGATAACACTGTCAAAATATTTTTGAAATGAAAAAGCAAAATTAACCACAAACTGCCCCCTTGTCTCCATGAAAACAGCACTGTAACACTACCAGGAAAAATCAATGTTAAATAATAAAAGCTTCAATAAAATAAAAACCTAAAAAAAAATGGTATGAGTCCTGTGTTTGGAAGAAGCATGTTTTTATAAATCCCAACAATGGTAATTTTGCCTTCCAATTAAAGTGTAATAGTGAAAGACCAAAGCACTGTCACCCAGAGTATCCTGAATACTTCAGTGAATTTTGCTTCAGTTAAGAAGTAAAATTTGGTAGAGCTGTGTCCCTGGGTAAATATTTGAGAAGCAAAGATGAAGACATTTCTTTTTCCTCTTTATATTACCCAAACCTAGATGCCTTCTAATGACTCATCAACTCATAAAGACCTTGAAGGCTGGAAAGCTTATATTTAAATATATAGTGGATAACAAGTAACAAATGATGGACTCTTGTTCTTTTGTGGGTGAAATTCTTTTGCAACACCAAAGATTTTCTAAAAGCAGTGGGTTTATTCCTTAAACCGTTGAGGGGCAGGTCACGTTAATTCTCAGGAACTCTTTTCGAAACACTCTTTTCGATCTAAGTAGTGTGACTCTTAGATTTTGAATCAGGATGCTATGGTATTTTAAGACAGGAAGATGTCAACTTAAATGTGATACATAATTTACTCTCTCTAGTTTGGCACACTGTCAGATTGTAACTTTGATGCTTTCTCTGCAGCAGGAATGCATCAAAGGGCCTCCTGTGGGCTGAAAAAAAGTTAATGCACTCCTCTAGATGTTTCCAGTCTCAGAGAATTTAAAACAATTAAAAAAAAACATTTCTTCATTAATATACTAGTCACAATGTCATTCCCATAAGACCCTCTAGCATAGAAGGCTGGACTTTTTCCAGATGATCTTTTAAGGGGCTGGTTTATTTTTCTTCGCCTTGACATTAATGAGCTATGTATTTGGGAAATAGAAGATTTAAATGCCTGTCAAATTACTTTTCAAATTACAAAAGCTTGCTCTTTTTGCTGTCCAAAGAGCAAGAAGGGAATATGGGGGGAAATTGGAATATTCAGTGGAAGGGGTCATGAAAATAATGTGAAGGCAGTAATGGAACCATTCCAACTATGACTTCATGACAAAATGCTATGACTTCAGCATGTTATTACTTGCCACATCTTAATCTTTGGTATTATCGTCTTACCTTTTCTTTTCTTCTGAGTTCTTACATCTTTGGGGAAAAGAATATAAGAGTACATGTAAAATTTTCTACAGTTGTAAGGTATCTTATCCTAAAATTCAGGAACTGCTGATTTGATATGAAAAGTATGCTTTTACTGGTCAAGGCTGCTAGTTATTTACAAGCATTTTGTTGGAACAATTTCTTTTCTTAGCAATCCTAGTATATCATTTTCTAACACATCATATGCTACCATGGCAGACAAAAGCTGGCTGTTAAATCAACATTTAATTTCTCCTTTATGTGAAATGTGCTGAATGGGTTAAGGCAGAGGGATGGGCACAGAAAATACTCTTTTATGTTGACCTCAGCATCCTGAGTCTCAGTGGGATGAAAAGAAAAAGAAAATCTGGAAAAGAATGAGTTGGCAGGGTTGAGAATATTGGAAAAATATGACCGGAAAATATTTACTAGGTAAATATAGAGGAAGGAATCGGCACAAGGTCAGGTAGCAAGCAAACTGAACTTCACGTTTCCTAATCACTCCCTCTGCTTTGCGAATTCTTCCAAAACATTACCTCATTTGTGCTTTCATCATCCCCAGTGTATAGGGTTTGATTACTCACCCCCTCCCTTTGTACAACTGAGAGATTGACCTTTATTCAGCCCTATTTGCCCTTATAGTTGTCCTTATAGTCAGTCCTTCAGTTTAGCATTTGTTATTTTGGTTTTCTTATTTTGGATTTGGTCTGGTCTCACCGACAAGTTTGAAAGCTGTTTGAGGACAGGTGTATGTCTTTTCTGTGCTTCTCTTGTATCCTCCCTTGAATCCTTTGTTCTTAAGAGATAGGTCTTGACTGATTATAACAAGGGAATTTCAAAGCATATGGTGCATTACTGAAGGATAACTTTATCATTTTAAGCAATGTGTGTATGTCTGTTAAATATACTGCACAATGGGCACTCCTCACTTCACACTCATAACTCAGGTAGCTGGGGCATTGAATTACTTACACTTCTGATTTATAAACAAAAGGAAAACACTGGTCGTGCATATTTTATAATCAAAGAATGGATGTGTATCCTTTCTTATAAGAAGCATTTAGGGGCGCCTGGGTGGCGCAGTCGGTTAAGCGTCCGACTTCAGCCAGGTCACGATCTCGCGGCCCATGAGTTCGAGCCCCGCGTCAGGCTCTGGGCTGATGGCTCAGAGCCTGGAGCCTGTTTCCGATTCTGTGTCTCCCTCTCTCTCTGCCCCTCCCCCGTTCATGCTCTGTCTCTCTCTGTCCCAAAAATAAATAAATGTTGAAAAAAAATTAAAAAAAAGAAGCATTTATAAGTACATTTGTTGTTTTCTTAAATGGTTTTGTTTATTGTTATATTCATTCTAATTAAACTGTTTTAACGCCATCATGCTCAAGTCATTGCTTCAGTTTCTTTTTTTATACTAAAACTCTTAACTGTATGTTGTAAGTGTACTTATGACACATTCTTATATGAAAATGCAAATGTTTCCAAACCTAATTATTTGTCTGTAAACACTGCACCCACCTGGACATAAGGAAGGCTTATTCTATTTTTTGGTTTAATACTCTAGAGAACTAACTATAATTCATATATGAGCCAGTGGCGGAAGTCTATGTGAAATCATATTATTTACTTGATAATTCCATGTAAATTTAAAACAATCAGAATGTCCTATTTCACTTCTTTGCAGTAGTTTTAACAGATTTTAACAGATTCATGATGAGCCAGTCATGGACGGGAGGAAGTATGTAATTCTTGTTTAAGCATTCCAAGTTTTAAAAGACAAACACAGTTTTCTTTTTTAATCTATTTATGTATTATATACATATATATGTAATTATGTATACAATTTGTTTTACGCACACACTTACACTTAATTATAACAGAAAGGTCATTTAATACTACAAAAAATTCCTACAGCCTGACCCATTTCTTGCTCTTTCACTCAAATAGCTACAAATAACATTCCCCAATTTTTCCAAAAAGGAAAAAAACAACAACAAAAAACATGCATTCAACCTGAATGTATGAAAGCATTTTTCTTACGTTAAGTCCGTTAAGTTTGAAATTGTAAAATATTTCAAAATTTCATTTAATCATTAGCTAGAGGGTAAAATTACACAGCACACAACCTAAGCTTTTTCTTAACTATTAACAGGTACTGATGTCAATGCTTTCCTGGCAGCTCTATCAAGTTTTTGTAAAAAGCTGAACACCAAAAAGCACCTTAAGAAAGGGGAGGGAATACACTGTCATCTACTGAGGTCTTACCACCACACAAAGAGTGCTAACTTTGAGACATCTGCTGGAGTTTTTAGCATAGGTCATTTTTTTCTAGTTTAAGGATCAAGTTGTGTGGGATGTCCATTCTCTAACATGCTCATGGAGAATATCTATAAAACTTTACTATCTTGTATGTGTAGATTCTGGGCAGGCTGGATATGGCTGGAATAGCATGATGGAAAGGCACTTTGGTTGGAAATACACACAGACACAAGACACAAAATTGAGTGTACAAAGATAGGCAGCAAGCATATTGGCAATTCTCTTAGGATAACAATCTTTTTTTTTTTTAATCTCCTATGGGACTATATCAAATAGTTACTAAATGCTTTAAGTTTAGAAATATTAAAGGAAGCAACTTTTTTAAAGAAATAAATTATTAGAGACTCCAATTGGCCTATATTTCACGCAAGAATCATAATTAAAGGAACCAAGCATGCTAGTTAAAACCAGGAGAATTCTTCAGTGCTGTCTTCCTAGAGTTGAGAATTCCTAAAAATGTGTTAAATAATCAAAATATTTTGAAAGACCTTTAAAAATACAGTATGCAGTTTATCTTTAACATATATTTTGATAAACCATCTATTTATCTTCTACTTTCTTCATCACCCTATATAAAAGCTAATTCATGGCTATAAACCAAATGTTAATAAAAATGATAAATAATTTTTTCTATATTATTCCAATCCTGGATACTGACTCTTAGTAAATAAACTGGCATCTTAGTACTCTTTAAATTAAAAAGCATATTAAGGGGCGCCTGGGTGGCTCAGTCGGTTGAGTGTCTGACTTTGGCTCAGGTCATGATCTCACTGTTTGTGAGTTCGAGCCCTGTGTTGGGCTCTGTGCTGACAGCTCAGAGCCTGGAGCCTACTTCAGATTCTGTGTCTCCCTTTCTCTCTGCTCCTCCCCTGCTTTCTCTCTGTCTCTCTCAAAAATAAATAAACATTATTTTTTTAAGTTTAAAAAAATAAAAAGCATACTAATTCTTGCAGTTAATTACTTGATACATAGAAAGATACTAAATTTTCTAATACACTTAACTTCCTACAAGAATCTTGTCCTCCCCAACAAAATATAAATAAAATATAATAAATCATTTATAAAAACTGAGAATTGTATTTAGTACCAATTCAATGTGCTTGTGAAAAAAAAGTTAAAGAATGTGTACAAAATTTTAGACCTGGGATACAAATCTGAAATTTAATTAGATTGCTACCAAACATCTGCAGAAGAGAGAAAAGAATGCACAGTTCCTTTCCTAAAACTTTAGAACATAATCAACATAATATAAAATAATTTTAAATTCTTTACTTAAAAATGTGCTTTATTTACTTGTGCTCTACATATTCATTCTATTTTCTTCTAAAATCTGTGATGAATAGTTGCTGAAATATCAAGGAATAAAAGCATTAGATTTTTAGTTAGTGACCTGTAAATTTATTTGGCTGTCAGGATCTCTTATATAGTAGGTAGAAATAAAGCTTCTATGGCAACCAAATTCCATCCTTAGCTAATGCTGGGGTTCGGTCTCTCTCTGTATTCCCAATTCTTGTTGAAATCAAGTAGTACTATATCATTCCTTTGTCTTCCAAGGGACTGTGTGTCCTTCCTCACTGGTATCCAGGGAAGAAACAAGGATACACTGAGTATAGTAATTTGCAGCAGGTGCTAAGACTTGTTTGATATATGTACATATGCATGTCACACTCCATAATATACTAGAGCCCATAAGAAGAATATAAATCGCTGCCAATACTTTCTCTTGTCCTTTTTTGAAAAGAAATAACATGACAGCTTACTATATAAGTCTGGGTGCTACTTTCTACTGAGTTCAGATTTTGATTAAGAATTATTATATCTAAAAGTCTTATATTTTTCATGCCATTTTAAAATATGTGCTGTAAGTTAGAAGGAAACATTGATGAGACTGCAGATGCCTTGGCATTAAATCCAACTCAAAATGAACCTAACAACATTAAAGAGGCTAGTGTCAATTTGTGCGTGTATGTGCATGTGTGTGTGCATGTGTGAAAACTCATCATGTTTTCACCTGTAAATGTGTTCAACCTGGTGACCAATGACAGGTTTGCAATGGAAATCTGGGACTGGTTTTTACTTATTTTGAATGAAAGGTTAATATTAAGGCTTCATAGATGTTGAACCAGCATCACTTTCAAAAATGAAGGAGGCAGAGGCAGAGCTAATGGATTAACCTTTTAAAAAGCAGCTCAATAGCATAACTGTTCTCGCACCATTCACATCAAGGCTGAATTTGTTTGTATGGATGGTCTTCATTGGATCTGATCCAAGAAACTGACATATTTAAGTACCAAAATCATGGTGGGATGGATGGGGCAGACAACTATATTGCATACCATATAGTGAGTTTCAAATATGAGCTTTAAAAAAGTAAAGTTGTCCTCTATATGCAATTTTTCACATAAACCAATTACTTCATAAATGTCATCTAGAAATATTCCAGACAATATTAACAATATCTGACACTTGTGCTAAATACTTTACAGTGGGTATTTCATATAATCTTCATTGCATTCCAGGAATTAGGTGCTAATATTCCTATTTTACAGATGAAGCTAGGTCTCCACATATATAGTTCTTGCTGAAATAAAGTAGTAATTTATCATTCTGTTGTCTTCCAAGGGACTGTGTGTCTTCCCTTCCTCACTGATAGGGAAGAAACAAGGACTCATTGAGGATAGTGATTTGTAGTAGGTGCTGAGGTTTGTTTGATATATGTACATATACATGTCAGAGTGGTTTAAATAACGTGCCTTATATTCCTCAGCAGATCAGATAAGGAACTGAGACTGTGAGCTCAAGTCTAATCAAGACCTTAGGCCTTGAGTATTTAGCTATACTATCTATCAACACAAGACACACGGTTTTGCCTTGAGTGTTTTTCTAAAATGTCTTGTATCTAGAAGTATCCTAAGGTTAAACTCAAGTATAAATAAACATTTCCCTTGGTCTTAGGCCCCACACTCCCTGAACACCCATTTCTTAACACTATATATCTGTGAGAAAATTATAATATATGTGCTATCCTACAGGATAATACTCAAAGTTTTCTTTAGGATGGGGAAGATAAATAAGGCTCTTTATCAATGATTGCCAGAGCTAAAGAATTAAACTCTGAGTGCAGACAACCAGGTTCTAGTCCCATTTCTGCAACTAGCTTTGCCATCATGGTAAGCTGTTTAATCTTTTAGGTTACTCAACTATAAAATAAGAATTTGGGAGTAGCTGATGAATGAGATTCACGGTAGTTTTAAGACAGTATGATACTCAATAATATTCACTCAGCCTATAAATCTTCAAACATTGTACAAGATACTATGAAGAGATCCATAATAACTGAGAAGATACAGGTCAAGTCTTGAAGAGGTTTATAATTGTGTGATTCAGAGGTGGGGAGAGGAGATGAATAAAAAAATGTGTTCTTAGACAAAGATTAACCTACAGACATACTACACCTATAATGTTCCTTTTAACTGGTTCTACAACAGACATATACCAACTATATTCTACCATAGTATCATAACCGGTCCTAGGAGATGATTTGTGAACAAAACGTGGAAAGCAGTAGCAAATAAGAGTAGGTAGAGAAATGAAGTTTTAAGTAAGAAGACTGGCCAGTACAGAGACGTGGAAGTGGAAATGAGAAGTCAGAAGTGTTGAAATGTATTTGGAACTTGAATTTATGTAGGTGGAGAAATTAGATGTGCAATGTCAAATGGAATGAACCTGTAATAGGCAATGGAATGGAATCCACGAGCATCAGGAAAATGGCTAAAGATAAGGAGGTTAAGACAGAAAGAGTAAAGGAGGAGCAGAGTGTGTGAAAACAGGAGAATCTGATAAGGTCAAGTAGCAGGGAAATTTGAAAATGTCTATGTTTTTAAACATTTTGCTGAAAATAATATTAGCTTTGTAAGCATCTGTAAGTGCCAAAAATGTTACGTGCCTCATTTGCTGTACGTTTTACAATCACCTTGCAAACTAAGTTATAGTTTTCTCATTTTACGCATACTTAAACAGGCTAAGCAGTTCAGGAAAGGTTACCAGCTAGTAAGTGGGTAAGCCAGGAAGAGAACACAGGTCTGCTCTGTGGGTAACACCACGTTGACTCTCAACCCCTAACTAATTTTGCAAATATGCAAAGAGGGACTTTTAATCCTCATGGTCCAACTTCAGGCCAGACTCAATTGTGGACATTTTAAAATGAATTCTTAGAAACACCTACTAGCTTTTTCTCACTGGTTCAGTGGAAGATATCAATCTCTTTATTTTCAGTATCCAAGCATATCCCTTGAAGACATGGCATACTGAGTACATAAAATACTTCCTTAGAAAAGAATATCAGTGAAGCAGTGAGAATTACCGATTACCATTTATTAATACAGTAAACACAACTTTCCACCATTCCACGTCCACTGTCGGCCTACAAGAATAGAATAAGTCCTCTCAATTTTAACTGCAGCATCTATTCTATTTTGTGGCCATGCCATCTGAAACACCATAAGTTTAGTGTTTAAAACAGAGACTTTCTCCTTGGCAAATTTGGCCCAAAAATTTCCTCTAGTTTGAATGTCAGGAGGTTAACAACAGAGGTCTGGAGAGCCTAGTTCATCATGAAAATGTGCTCTACTTTTCAACACCAAATGAACATCTTTTCCCTGCATATTGCTCAAAATGACTATTCCCTTCACATGGTTATGTTTTATTATTCATGTCATCAGATTGGGCAATGTGAGATTTATTTAGGGGGAACATTTCATCAATTACAAAACATAAAAGCATGCTCCTGTCTCTCAAAGGGTTTAGTGACACCTTAAATAAGTTCTGAACTGTTGAGGGAATTAGAAAGAACACACTTCTCCCAAAACCCATTAAAATTACATACGTGGAATAAAAAATTGGATGGCTGAAGTTTAACAAGGGACACACTACTTCTCCTTATGACTCATTAAATGTGTTATTATTTTAACACAGGGAAGTGGATTCTTTCACTTCCTTTGAAGATTATGGCCCTGGGAATATATCGCCCAATGATGGAGTATGAAAAGTAAGACAACTTGAGAACAAGTCACAGAAAGTACCTGATTTCATGACATTGATGTGCTACCTACTTGCCTTAACAATTCCCTCTCTCATTACTGCCACACTTAAATCTATTTTCTACATCTCTGTCTCCTAAATAAGGGAAATTTCTATCTTAACACCTTTACCCCAACTACACTTATTACCTCCCAGCACATCTTCCTATGTGCTCACCTATCTGAATCCTATTCTACATGGCACAAAAACAAACACTCAGATCAATGGAACAGAATAGAGAATCCAGATATGGACCCACAAACGTATGGCCAACTAATCTTTGACAAAGCAGGAAAGAATATCCAATGAAATAAAAACATTCTCTTCAGCAAGTGGTGCTGGAAAAACTGGACAGCAACATGCAGAAAAATGAACCTGGACAACTTTCTTACACCATACACAAAAATAAACTCAAAATGAATAAAAGACATAAACATAACATAGGAAGCCATCAAAATCCTTTAGGAGAAAGCAGGAAAAAACCTCTTTGACCTCGACCACAGCAACTTCTTACTCAACATGTCTCCAGAGGCAAAGGAAACCAAAGCAAAAACGAACTACTGTGACCTCATCAAAATAAAAAGCTTCTGCAGGGCGAAGGAAACAATCAGCAAAACTAAAAGCCAACCAGCATAATGGGAAAAGATATTTGCAAATGACATATCAGATAAAGGGTTAGTATCCAAAAGCTATACAGATCTTAACAAATTCAACACCCAAAAAAAAGCAAATAATCCAGTGAAGAAATGGGTAAAAGACATGAACAGACACTTCTCCAAAGAAGACATCCAGATGGTCAACCGACACATCAGAAGATGCTCAACATCACTCATCATCAGGAAAATACAAATCAAAACCACAATGAGATACCACCTCACACCTGTCAGAATGGCTAACATTAACAATTCAGGCGACAACAGATGTTGGTGAAGATATGGAGAAAGAGGATCTCTTTTGTATTGCTGGTGGGAATACAAACTGGTGCACCCACTCTTGAGAACAGTATGGAGGCTCCTCAAAAAATTAAAAATAGAACTACCCTATGATCCAGCAATTGCACTACTAGGTATTTATCCAAGGGATACAGGTATGCTGTTTCAAAGGGGCACGTGTACCCCAATGTTTATAGCAGCACTATCGACAATAGCCAAAGTATGGAGAGAGCCCAAATGTCCATCGATGGATGAATAGATAAAGAAGATTTGGTGTATATATACAATGGAGTATTACTCAGCAATCAAAAAGAATGAAATCTTGCTATTTACCACTACATGGATGGAACTAGAGGGTATTAAGCTCAGCAAAATTAGTCAGAGAAAGACAAATATCATATGACTTCACTCATATGAGTACTTTAAGAGACAAAACAGAGAACATAAGGGAAGGGAAGCAAAAATAATATAAAAACAGGGAGGGGAACAAAACATAAGAGACTCTTAACTATGGAGAACAAACAGAGGTTGCTAGAGGGATTGTGGGAGGGGGGATGGGCTAAATGGGTAAGGGGAATTAAGGAATCTACTCCTGAAATCATGTTGCACTATATGCTAACTAACTTGGATATAAATTAGAAAATTAATTAATTAAAAAAAAGAATCCTATCCTACATTAAGTTGTATTCTGAAACCCATCATCAAGTTTGCCCTGATTACTCCAGTGGTAAATAAATTCTTCTTCCTACTACACTGCTTTGGTTTTCTTTTTTTTTTTTTAATTTTTTTTTCAACGTTTATTTATTTTTGGGACAGAGAGAGACAGAGCATGAACGGGGGAGGGGCAGAGAGAGAGGGAGACACAGAATCGGAAACAGGCTCCAGGCTCTGAGCCATCAGCCCAGAGCCCGACGCGGGGCTCGAACTCACGGACCGCGAGATCGTGACCTGGCTGAAGTTGGACGCTTAACCGACTGCGCCACCCAGGCGCCCCTACACTGCTTTGGTTTTCTATGGGCTGAGACTCTGTTTTCAAGATCTATGCATTTATGCCTTTAATGCTCTGTACATTGTCTTAGAAATAACAAGTACTGAGACAATGAATACAAAAAGGTGGAGAAAACCCTGTTGGCAAATACAGAAGTTCCTTTGCCTCTCTCTCAGTTCTCTTACTTCTGCCCTTGCCCATGATCATATAAAATATTCACAAGTTATTCAGAAGAAGTTTCTTCACAGAAAACTGTTAAGATGTTACTCTTTAAAACTCTATTGCAGAGATACTGATGGAACTTTGACAGTCCTATAAATATGGAGGGTTGTGTGCACACTTCTTCTTTTAAGAAAAGCTATTATCTGGTTTTCCCAGATACCTAACATGGGAACATCAGGTATTTAAAACAATAGACCCAGATTCTAAAATAATAATGTATTTTTTTCATTCTCAAGATTTCAAACATAATCTGACTGCCTTCAACAGCTTTATGATTAGATATACATAATCTCATTCCCTATAGAAATAAAATCAAGAGTACAGTGTCCCACGGAATGTTACATAGGTTGTCAGTATCTGAGGTAAAACAAGAGATTCTCAATCTATGGACATGCTTCAAACATCTTATGAGGCAGCCTCACGGAATGCCATCTGGGCCTTAATATCTGCATACTGCCAAGGCCACAGTAGTGCCTGGAAGGTAGTGAGCATGCAGCAAATGAGCCACCGATAGAAGAATATGAGCCAGGCCATTAGGTAGTCACCAGAAATATCTGACTCTTACTCTTCCTTTCCTCACTCTATGAAGTCAATAAGTAAGTAAGTAAGTAAGTAAGTAAATAAATAAATAAATAAATAAATAAATAAATAAATAAAAAGTCTAGTATATCCTACATACTTCATTGGTCCCTTTCTGAAATTCTGACAGTGCGTCTATAAAACAAGGTGGACTTAATGGAATAGTCTTGAAATTTTCAATCATGATTCGTTGAGCAATAAATGCAAAACTCTTATGACCAAGGCAGTGTGCTGAGTTCAAATAGAACCAATCCTCACGGAATTTGCAATGCAGTTAGTGAGGTAGTTACTGTAGAAAGAATTGTGATACTCCCAAATTCATAGGTAGAAGCCTGTGACAATGTGATATAATAAGAAATACATTTTTAGTGGTCTTTTCCCTAGCTCCTGACTTTTCTAATTTCCCTAATTCCCTAAGAGAATCTTTGGCTCTACTCTTTGATCACTGACCCTGGTTCCTGACACAGAGTTCCTAAATCTCTTTGAATTTCCTGGGTGATAGAAGTGTCTTATGTTCTAATGAAGCAACTGTTGGTGAGCTCCTGGATAGCTTCAGGAAGTGGGCTGACCACTACCAAATAGACCATGATTAGGAGTTTGGAATTTTCAGCCTCACATTTTATCCTCTGGAGAGGAGAGAAAGTTTGGAGATTGAGTTAATAATCAATCATGCCTACATAATGAAGGTGGCATAACAATTCCTGAACTGTGAGGTTTGAAGACTTTCTGGGTTGGTGAACGCACCCATGTACAGGGAAGGTGGCACACCCCAACTCCACTGGGACAGAAGATCCTGTACTCGGGATCTCTTCATCTGTATCCTTTATCAATGATAAAGGATCATATCATCCTATATCTTTTATCATTTCCCTGCATTCTATGAGCCAATGTAACAAGTTATTGGACTCAAGGAGGGGGCTGTGGGAAACCCAATTTATAGTCAGTTAGTCAGAAGTATAGGTGACCATCTGAGACCTGTGATTGGCATATGACGTAAGGACATTCTTGTGGGACTGAGCCCTTAATTTGTGGGTTATGGCAAGTAACTCCAAGTAGATAGTGTCAGAACTGAATTGAATTGTAGGACATCCAACTGGTATAGGAGAATTAGTGAGTGTGGAAAAAAAAAATCTCACATATTTAGTGGACAGAGTGTTGTGAGTAGAGTAGGGAGCTGAGGAGAAAAATTGAGTTTTTTTCTTTCAGAGTCCTAATCCCCAAAGTGACTATATCTGGAGACAGGGTCTTTAGGAGGTAAGGTTAAATGAGGTCATAAGGGTGGGACTCTAATCCAATAAGACTATTGGCCTTTTAAGAAGAGTAAGAGAGTGCTCTCTTTCTCTCCTTCCATGTGCACACACCAAGAAAATGCAATATGAGCACACAGTGAGAAGGTGCCCACCTACAAGTCAAGCAAAGAGGTTTCAAATGAAACTTACCTTGCCAGCACCTTTATCTTGGGCTCCCCAGACTCCAAAACTGTGATAAATTTCTGTTGGTTAAGCCACCCCATTTATGGTGTTTGGTTAGGGCAACCTGAGTCAACTAAGACAGCAGTGGAGCACATTAGGCTCTGCATTTAGTTTGCAGATGTTCAAATACAGGTTCCACCCTATATGACCTGTGTGACTTGGGATTTCTTAGCCTTAGCCTTAAGAAGTCACAAGTTCTTCTTCTGAATGGAGCTTATATGAATACTTCCCTCAAAATACTACCTTGAATTTTAAAAGAGAATAATACACATATAAAGTACTTCAAGCCATGCCACAAATTCTCCAAAGACACACATAGGAGCCTGGTATTTTAACAAATCTGGGTAACTGTGTCAAGTGAGTGGTAGAAACAAGAAAGGCTGTAGGATTTTGGTGGAGAAAAAGGTTCCTATGGTTGGAAGAGTTAGACTGACCAAGACATTCCTAATGTTCCCTTTAGCTGGAGTACACTTTACACAGGTTTCTTACTGACTGTACCAACTTCCCTTTCCTTAGAGCATTTACTTTAGAAAACCCTTAATTACAAATTCTTTCTCTGCTCCTTTTGGAATACATATCAATCTCCTTAAAAGCCTCTTGCCAGATTTATGACCTAGGGAATGTCTTTCTCAAGGATGTGGGAGCCATTCCATTGAAATGTAATTATCAGAAAGGATAGCATCCTTATCTCCCAACCTTTGTGAGAGGACAGGAACCTATCTTAGGTGAGCCCCCTGTTCCAAGTTATAAAACTAAAACTATCCCCATGAAGAAACAAGGTTTACTTTCCCTTTGAGTAAGGACAATTAGCAGACACAGGTGGCCTATGATCCCCCACCTTAGTCTTAACAACTCTGCGGCTCTTTGTTTCAGTAGGATAGAATTTAATTTCCCATATGCAATAATTTCAAATAAAGTCTTCCTACCTATTAAGCTTTGGTACATTTTTTTTTACTTTGACAGGGAACATTCACAGATAATATATAACTTGAGAGACACCATAAAGTGTAGCTGAGATGTTGGTTTGGCAGTATATATGGCTTAGAATAAAAAATCACATATATTTGATTAGTTAGCAGTAACTAGTTATGAGATGCCTCAATGCTTTACTAAGGAATATCATTGAGAAATGATAAAAATGATTAAAAATGACATTTTATTAAGTATTTCAAAGGTTATGTAGAGAGCACCAACTAAGTAGCTTTTGAGGTTTTAAATTTCAAAACCCTATACTAATATAGAAACTCTAAAGCACTGAGGTCTTGTATATGTTTCTGGGAAATTGAACACACAGTTAATTCTTTGCACATGGGATGGTGGGGAGGTGGAGAGAGAGAGAGGAGTTCCTGGCTTATAACTTAAAAATACTACCTATGGTGGGACTGTTTTCTAAAGAACTCTTTGGGATGTAACATATAGACCAATGTGGAAAGCATATCTTTTCTACTATACAAATGTAAAGTTACATAAATCTAACATCCAAATGACTCTCAAGCAACTATTAAATTCGCTTTTCAAATATGAAAGTAGAAATTTTCATGAATCTACATAAAGAAACCAACATGCTTGAATGGAATCTTCTGCTCAAACTCTGGTTATGTTATTACACTATTCATCTTGATTTATTCTGAAGAATTTAACATGGTTTTAGTCAAGCAGAATGAGTTACAAATGGAATCAAAAGGGTATTCTAAAACGACTATCTAAATTAACTTGCTTATTACTAATGGAATGTTTCTATTTATTTTTTCTAACCCATATCCATCTTAATTATAATTCAGAAATTATCAGCACAAATTAATAGAATTTAATTTCCTTAGCCAGATTTTGAGTTACCTTTTACAGTATAAAGTACAGTCACTTAGGCACTCCGAAAATACAGGATATATAAGTCTTTTAACTCAATGAGGATAAAAAGAATGAACAAATATCATTTTTTTCAATTCTTTTGTTGTCAGAGGCTAATCGCTTGCTCCTCCATATACCTAACTGTGTACTTAGAAAATATCAATGCACAAAGGAAAAGCAATGCAATTTGTCTCATCCAAATGCATCATATAAAATGACCAAGTGCTATTAAGTGCTAGAAATGTGTCTCAAAAGACTCTTCATGTCTGCATTTTGGGGTTGTTTGGAAGTTCAACCCTTTTAGTGAGAAGTATTGAAAGATAAATCTAGTTCCCAGCCCTTAATTCACCACTTACAGATGAAGCATTCTTATTGGAGAGCATGTCTCCTGGTCTTGCTAGTTCCTAAAGAATGTCTCTGGCCTTCCTTACCAACATACTATCTCTAATAAAATGAAAGGCACAATTGCCCCCTACTCAATTCTAAAAAGAGTGAATATATCATCCTTTTTAACAGGTAGCATTTGTTAAAAAGAATTCAATATGGGACCTCAAAAAGATAATATCTTCCATTCAATTTGAAAATTCCTTTTGGAGAATAATAAAAATGATAGATATGCTATTTCACTGTGACTAGTCAGCCATTCTTATTAGGAAGAGTATGGTTTCTAAATATGCTTAAAGTCTGAGGATATGTGCCAGAGAGGAAAGGCACCTTTGTACATTTGTAATGAATATTCTGTCAGTTGTCTACATAACTCACAACAATTAAGATTTTCTTTGGCTCTCCTGGAAGGTGGGAAATTTGACCTGAAACATTCTGTATTGTGATACTACTAGAATTAATTAAGTGGCAGTACTTAAGATTGATTGGAGACAAGAAGATCAGTTGGGAGATTGGCTTGTCAAAGTAAAGAAATAGTGTGATGGTAGGAAGAATGGAAAGGAAATTCAATTTTAGAGATTTTACAGAGGAAGTATGGTTAGATCATCAGGGTTGAATTTGCAGACTTTAGTAATGTATATTAAGCTTCCAATTTGGGAGAGCAAGTCTATTCCAAGTTCGGAGTATTCTATGGACTGAATTGTGCCCACCCAAAGTTGATGTGTTAAAATTCTAATTGCCTTTGTGTGGACTATATTTGGAGACAGAGCCTTTAGGAAATAAGTACAGTTAAATATAATAAAGGTACGTAGGGCCTGACCTAATATGATTGGTGATTTCATAAAAAGAAGACAGAGAGATCTCTCCCTCCCCATGTACATGCACCTAAGGCCAAAGGAGGACAGTAAGAAGGCCATTGGGAAGAAACCAGAACCAGAAAGCAGAAACCAAATCATCCAGCACCTCAATCTTGGGCTTCTCAGCCTCTGGAACCATAAGATAATAAATATCTGTTGTTTAAGCCATTCAGTCTGTGGCATTTTATTATAGCAACTAGAGCAGACTAATAATACAGAGTAGAAATCACAAATTTTTACTGAAATCTTGTCACATTATTTTTATAGAATTGCTGAGTTCTTTCCAAATTAACATATTTTTGCCTTCATGTAAAAGTATTTGTTACTACAGTAGTGCCTAACTTCAAAGATATAACTTTAACGTGACTTCACTAAAGGGGTGATGGGTATTAAGGAGGGCACTTGTGACGGGCACTGGGTGTTATATGTAAGTGCTGAATCACTAAATTCTAGTCCTGAAACTAATATTACACCATATGTTAACTAACTGGAACTTAAATCAAAACTTGAAATTAAAAAAAAATAAAAATAGAGTGACTTCAGACTTTTCTAACTGGATTACCTGGATCAAGTTCAGATCTCTGAAACATTCAAATTGACTGTCAACTGTTCTTTTTACATATGGTTTCCTCGGCAGATAGTTTGTTTTACTGCATACTAACAAAGGATTACAGACCCAAAATTTAATTCAGGGTGGCATAGACACTATGTAGAGCTATCAGGAAGGTTCTATGAATTCATGTTTGAGGCATTCAGTCAGAAATAAATGATTCAGTGAAAATATCATCTAAATTGAACTTTTTAAATGAACTGTTGATAGTACAAGTCTGTCATAGAAGGCCTTTCATATGGTTGTTTTTTCATGAAGTCACTACCTAGTTTCCTTTTCTAATATTATTCCCTATAGCATTTGCCATTATCTAATAGATGATATAGTTTGCTTATGAATTTTTTCATGTTTTCTCTACTCACTGATATTTAAGCACCATGAGAGCAGAGTTTTTAATCATTCACTCCCATTTCTACACTGCGTAGAACAGTACCTTTCCCTCTAGTAGGTGTTTCAAAAAATATTTACTTAGCAAATGGATGATATGTCAATATTTGAATATGTTTACATGTATTGTTCATAACCCTATAGATGTGTGTCTTAACTGTTTCCATCACATTCCCTTTTCTATCTAAAAATGTATTTTCTGTGTGCATTTATCTGAATATCACTACTCTAAAGTCCACTTGGACAATTTATTGTAGCCTAATAAATGGGTAGATTTTAGCAGACGTGACTGGCCTGCATTAGAATGTAAGTCAAAACTAGAATTCATTATTTTAAATTGCAAATAAAAGCTTGGTTCCATTTGTCTTAAATAGAGTTGAAGTCATATGCCTTTCTTATATGTTGTTCCTCCATTTCATCACACAAAAATGAGGATATGTGATGCTTAATGAGAACATTTTATTGACTTCACATCTCAAGAAGAAATAAAAGTCAATGTAACTTGGTTATCTGCAATAAGAGATGCTACACATGGGGAAGCTAAATCAAAAGTTTGGATGATTTCCAAAACACATCTCTTTAGCTTTGTGAAATTTTCCTTGGTATCTGCATTTGAATATCAGTGTTTCTACTATTCTAGAAGTTTAAACCACTTGAATCAAGATATCGTATTGTCTGAGTCAGATTTGGTCACTATAACAAAACCCCACAGACTGGGCAGTTTATAAACAACAAAACTTTATTTCTCAAAGTTCTGGAAGTTAGAAGTCCAAGACTAGAGTGCCAACATGGCTGAGCTCTGGTGAGAGCCCTCTTTCAGGATGTAGACTGCTGTCTTCTTGGAGTATCCTCACATGGTGAAGAGAAAGAGGAAACAAGCTCTCTTGTAACTCTTGTGTGGGGACTGATCCCATTCATAGGTGCTCCACCTTCATGACCTCATCTAATCCTAAGTGACTCTTAAAGGCTCCACTTCCTAAAACCATCACTTTGGGGGTAGGGTTTCAACATATGCATTTTGGGGATAAATATTTTCAGTCCATAACATATTTTATAATTCTAACTACCTGGATTTATCTTCCCACATAAAATAGATTTCACACTCTCTACCCGCTTTATGAAGAGTATTGTTCCTTTTTGTTTATTAAGGTGTTTATGTATTGAGAAAAAAAAATCCAACTGTTGACTTCTGCCAGATGTCTAGGCAGATTTTATAGGAATGTCAAGGTGAATTAAAAGCAAAATTCTGGGGATACATTGTAATCCAAATAATATTCTTATTCTCAGAGGGGAAAGCAATGACCTTCCTTTAAGTTTTGTCATCGTTTTCATCTATGGCTTGATGAGAAAACTTAGTAAAAAAGGAAAACTATGACAGCTGCAAAGCATATACGAAGAGAAAAATAACCTAAAATATAAAATAGAAGAAAATGTGAAGGTGTGGGTTTATGTGTAAAGGAAGCAAAGAAACAGTGACTATGATAAGCCGAAGCTTATTTAATCAAGAACATGAAAGATATAAATATACATCTCAAAATAGATTCATGTACTTTGTAGTAGAGTGCTCTTCGAATAATGTGATCTTTGACCATCAAAGTTTGCTGATGAATACCTCTAGGGAAGAAAGGGGAGAAAGCTAATTACAGGACTTAAACAGTACCTGCTGTCAGCTGAACAAATGAGCTATTCTGATACTGCATGAGCCTAGGAAAGTATGGATAACACAATCTTTGTTTAGGAGACTATCTTCAGAGGAAAATGGGTAGAACAGAAATAACCAGTATTTGAATTGTTAACCAAATTGTTCAGGTTTTGGGGCGGCGTGGTGGCTTGGTCAGTTGGGCGTACGACTTCAGCTCAGGTCATGATCTCACAGCTTGTGAGGTTGAGCCCTGTGTCAGGCTCTGTGCTGACAGCCTGGAACCTGCAGCCTGCTTCAGATTCTGTGTCTCCCTCTCTCTCTGCCCCTCCCCTGCTCACTCTCTGTCTCTCTCTCCTTCAAAAATATAAACATTAAGAGGGGAGGGGCAGAGAGAGAGGGAGACACAGAATCAGAAGCAGGCTCCAGGCTCTGAGCTGTTAGCACACAGCCCGACACAGGGCTTGAACTCACAGACTGCAAGATCATGACCTGCCGGAAGTCAGAAGCTCAACAGACTGAGCCATCCAGGCGCCCCTAGATTGGATTTAAAAAAAAACAAAAACCGAGAGGTCGGCGGCAAGATGGCGGCTTAGGAGGACACTGGGTTCACCGCACGTCCTGCTGATCACTTAGATTCCATCTACACCTGCCTAAATAACCCAGAAAACCGCCAGAGGATTAGCAGAACAGAGTCGCCGGAGCCAAACGCAGACGAGAGGCCCACGGAAGAGGGTAGGAAGGGCGGCGAGGCGGTGCGCGCTCCACGGACTGGCGGGAGGGAGCCGGGGCGGAGGGGCGGCTCGCCGGCCAAGCAGAGCCCCCGAGTCGGGCTTGCAAAAGCGGAGGGGCCGGGCGGACTGTGTTCCGACAGCAAGCGCGACTTAGCGTCTGGGAGGTCAGAAATTAACAGCTCTGCTCAGAAAGCAGGAAGGCTGGAGGACAAAGGGAGGGAGAGCTGCTGAGCCCCCTGACAACAGAGCTCAGTTTGGTGGGGAACAAAGGCGCTCGCCAGCGCCATTTCCCCCGCCCATCCCCCAGCCGAAATCCCAAAGGGAACCGGTTCCTGCCAGGGAACTTGCTCGCTCCGCCCAAACACCCAACTCTGCGCTTCTGCGGAGCCAAACCTCCGGCAGCGGATCTGACTCCCTCCTGCTGCCACAGGGCCCCTCCTGAAGTGGATCACCTAAGGAGAAGCGATCTAAGCCTGCCCCTCCTGCCCCCGAGCACCTTGCCTACCCACCCCAGCTAATACGCCAGATCCCCAGCATCACAAGCCTGGCAGGGTGCAAGTAGCCCAGACGAGCCACACCACCCCACAGTGAATCCCACCCCTAGGAGAGGGGAAGAGAAGGCACACACCAGTCTGACTGTGGCCCCAGCGGTGGGCTGGGGGCAGACATCAGGTCTGACTGCGGCCCCGCCCACCAACTCCAGGTATACACCACAGCACAGGGGAAGTGCCCTGCAGGTCCTCACCACGCCAGGGACTATCCAAAATGACCAAGCGGAAGAACTCCCCTCAGAAGAATCTCCAGGAAATAACAACAGCTAATGAGCTGATCAAAAAGGATTTAAATAATATAACAGAAAGTGAATTTAGAATAATAGTCATAAAATTAATCGCTGGGCTTGAAAACAGTATACAGGACAGCAGAGAATCTCTTGCTACAGAGATCAAGGGACTAAGGAACAGTCACGAGGAGCTGAAAAACGCTTTAAACGAAATGCATAACAAAATGGAAACCACCACAGCTCGGCTTGAAGAGGCAGAGGAGAGAATAGGTGAACTAGAAGATAAAGTTATGGAAAAAGAGGAAGCTGAGAAAAAGAGAGATAAAAAAATCCAGGAGTATGAGGGGAAAATTAGAGAACTAAGTGATACACTAAAAAGAAATAATATACGCATAATTGGTATCCCAGAGGAGGAAGAGAGAGGGAAAGGTGCTGAAGGGGTACTTGAAGAAATCATAGCTGAGAACTTCCCTGAACTGGGGAAGGAAAAAGGCATTGAAATCCAAGAGGCACAGAGAACTCCCTTCAGACGTAACTTGAATCGATCTTCTGCACGACATATCATAGTGAAACTGGCAAAATACAAGGATAAAGAGAAAATTCTGAAAGCAGCAAGGGGTAAACGTGCCCTCACATATAAAGGGAGACCTATAAGACTCGTGACTGATCTCTCTTTTGAAACTTGGCAGGCCAGAAAGAATTGGCACGAGATTTTCAGGGTGCTAGACAGAAAAAATATGCAGCCAAGAATCCTTTATCCAGCAAGTCTGTCATTTAGAATAGAAGGAGAGATAAAGGTCTTCCCAAACAAACAAAAACTGAAGGAATTTGTCACCACTAAACCAGCCCTACAAGAGATCCTAAGGGGGACCCTGTGAGACAAAGTCCCAGAGACATCACTACAAGCATAAAACATACAGACATCACAATGACTCTAAACCCGTATCTTTCTATAATAACACTGAATGTAAATGGATTAAATGCGCCAACCAAAAGACATAGGGTATCAGAATGGATAAAAAAACAAGACCCATCTATTTGCTGTCTACAAGAGACTCATTTTAGACCTGAGGACACCTTTAGATTGAGAGTGAGGGGATGGAGAACTATTTATCATGCGACTGGAAGCCAAAAGAAAGCTGGAGTAGCCATACTTATAGCAGACAAACTAGACTTTAAATTAAAGGCTGTAACAAGAGATGAAGAAGGACATTATATAATAGTTACAGGGTCTATCCATCAGGAAGAGCTAACAATTATCAATGTCTATGCACCGAATACCGGAGCCCCCAAATATATAAAACAATTACTCATAAACATAAGCAACCTTATTGATAAGAATGTGGTAATTGCAGGGGACTTTAATACACCACTTACAGAAATGGATAGATCATCTAGACACACGGTCAATAAAGAAACAAGGGCCCTGAATGAGACATTGGATGAGATGGACTTGACAGATATATTTAGAACTCTGCATCCCAAAGCAACAGAATATACTTTCTTCTCGAGTGCACATGGAACATTCTCCAAGATAGATCATATACTGGGTCACAAAACAGCCCTTCATAAGTTTACAAGAATTGAAATTATACCATGCTTACTTTCAGACCACAATGCCATGAAGCTTGAAATCAACCACAGGAAAAAGTCTGGAAAACCTCCAAAAGCATGGAGGTTAAAGAACACCCTACTAACGAATGAGTGGGTCAACCAGGCAATTAGAGAAGAAATTAAAAAATATATGGAAACAAACAAAAATGAAAATACAACAATCCAAACGCTTTGGGACGCAGCAAAGGCAGTCCTGAGAGGAAAATACATTGCAATCCAGGCCTATCTCAAGAAACAAGAAAAATCCCAAATACAAAATCTAACAGCACACCTAAAGGAACTAGAAGCAGAACAGCAAAGGCAGCCTAAGCCCAGCAGAAGAAGAGAAATAATAAAGATCAGAGCAGAGGGCGCCTGGGTGGCGCAGTCGGTTAAGCGTCCGACTTCAGCCAGGTCACGATCTCGCGGTCTGGGAGTTCGAGCCCCGCGTCGGGCTCTGGGCTGATGGCTCAGAGCCTGGAGCCTGTTTCTGATTCTGTGTCTCCCTCTCTCTCTGCCCCTCCCCCACTCATGCTCTGTCTCTCTCTGTCCCAAAAATAAATAAACGTTGAAAAAAAAAAATTAAAAAAAAAAAGATCAGAGCAGAAATAAACAATATAGAAACTAAAAAAACTGTAGAGCAGATCAACGAAACCAAGAGTTGGTTTTTTGAAAAAATAAACAAAATTGACAAACCTCTAGCCAGGCTTCTCAAAAAGAAAAGGGAGATGACCCAAATAGATAAAATCATGAATGAAAATGGAATTATTACAACCAATCCCTCAGAGATACAAACAATTATCAGGGAATACTATGAAAACTTATATGCCAACAAATTGGACAACCTGGAAGAAATGGACGAATTCCTGAACACCCACACGCTTCCAAAACTCAATCAGGAGGAAATAGAAAGCTTGAACAGACCCATAACCAGCGAAGAAATTGAATCGGTTATCAAAAATCTCCCAACAAATAAGAGTCCAGGACCAGATGGCTTCCCAGGGGAGTTCTACCAGACGTTTAAAGCAGAGATAATACCTATCCTTCTCAAGCTATTCCAAGAAATAGAAAGGGAAGGAAAACTTCCAGACTCATTCTATGAAGCCAGTATTACTTTGATTCCTAAACCAGACAGAGACCCAGTAAAAAAAGAGAACTACAGGCCAATATCCCTGATGAATATGGATGCAAAAATTCTCAATAAGATACTAGCAAATCGAATTCAACGGCATATAAAAAGAATTATTCACCATGATCAAGTGGGATTCATTCCTGGGATGCAGGGCTGGTTCAACATTCGCAAATCAATCAACGTGATACATCACATTAACAAAAAAAGAGAGAAGAACCATATGATCCTGTCAATCGATGCAGAAAAGGCCTTCGACAAAATCCAGCACCCTTTCTTAATAAAAACCCTTGAGAAAGTCGGGATAGAAGGAACATACTTAAAGATCATAAAAGCCATTTATGAAAAGCCCACAGCTAACATCATCCTCAACGGGGAAAAACTGAGAGCTTTTTCCCTGAGATCAGGAACACGACAAGGATGCCCACTCTCACCGCTGCTGTTTAACATAGTGCTGGAAGTTCTAGCATCAGCAATCAGACAACAAAAGGAAATCAAAGGCATCAAAATTGGCAAAGATGAAGTCAAGCTTTCGCTTTTTGCAGATGACATGATATTATACATGGAAAATCCGATAGACTCCACCAAAAGTCTGCTAGAACTGATACAGGAATTCAGCAAAGTTGCAGGATACAAAATCAATGTACAGAAATCAGTTGCATTCTTATACACTAACAATGAAGCAACAGAAAGACAAATAAAGAAACTGATCCCATTCACAATTGCACCAAGAAGCATAAAATACCTAGGAATAAATCTAACCAAAGATGTAAAGGATCTGTATGCTGAAAACTATAGAAAGCTTCTGAAGGAAATTGAAGAAGATTTAAAGAAATGGAAAGACATTCCCTGCTCATGGATTGGAAAAATAAATATTGTCAAAATGTCAATACTACCCAAAGCTATCTACACATTCAATGCAATCCCAATCAAAATTGCACCAGCATTCTTCTCGAAACTAGAACAAGCCATCCTAAAATTCATATGGAACCACAAAAGGCCCCGAATAGCCAAAGGAATTTTGAAGAAGAAGACCAAAGCAGGAGGCATCACAATCCCAGACTTTAGCCTCTACTACAAAGCTGTCATCATCAAGACAGCATGGTATTGGCACCAAAACAGACACATAGACCAATGGAATAGAATAGAAACCCCAGAACTAGACCCACAAACGTATGGCCAACTCATCTTTGACAAAGCAGGAAAGAACATCCAATGGAAAAAAGACAGCCTCTTTAACAAATGGTGCTGGGAGAACTGGACAGCAACATGCAGAAGGTTGAAACTAGACCACTTTCTCACACCATTCACAAAAATAAACTCAAAATGGATAAAGGACCTAAATGTGAGACAGGAAACCATCAAAACCTTAGAGGAGAAAGCAGGAAAAGACCTCTCTGACCTCAGCCGTAGCAATCTCTTACTCGACACATCCCCAAAGGCAAGGGAATTAAAAGCAAAAGTGAATTACTGGGACCTTATGAAGATAAAAAGCTTCTGCACAGCAAAGGAAACAACCAACAAAACTAAAAGGCAACCAACGGAATGGGAAAAGATATTCGCAAATGACATATCGGACAAAGGGCTAGTATCCAAAATCTATAAAGAGCTCACCAAACTCCACACCCGAAAAACAAATAACCCAGTGAAGCAATGGGCAGAAAACATGAATAGACACTTCTCTAAAGAAGACATCCGGATGGCCAACAGGCACATGAAAAGATGTTCAGCGTCGCTCCTTATCAGGGAAATACAAATCAAAACCACACTCAGGTATCACCTCACGCCAGTCAGAGTGGCCAAAATGAACAAATCAGGAGACTATAGATGCTGGAGAGGATGTGGAGAAACGGGAACCCTCTTGCACTGTTGGTGGGAATGCAAATTGGTGCAGCCGCTCTGGAAAGCAGTGTGGAGGTTCCTCAGAAAATTAAAAATAGACCTACCCTATGACCCAGCAATAGCACTGCTAGGAATTTATCCAAGGGATACAGGAGCACTGATGCATAGGGCCACTTGTACACCAATGTTCATAGCAGCACTCTCAACAATAGCCAAATTATGGAAAGAGCCTAAATGTCCATCAACTGATGAATGGATAAAGAAATTGTGGTTTATATACACAATGGAATATTACGTGGCAATGAGAAAAAATGAAATATGGCCTTTTGTAGCAACGTGGATGGAACTGGAGAGTGTGATGCTAAGTGAAATAAGCCATACAGAGAAAGACAGATACCATATGGTCTCACTCTTATGTGGATCCTGAGAAACTTAACAGGAACCCATGGGGGAGGGGAAGGAAAAAAAAAAAAAAGAGGTTAGAATGGGAGAGAGCCAAAGCATAAGAGACTGTTAAAAACTGAGAACAAACTGAGGGTTGATGGGGGGTGGGAGGGAGGAGAGGGTGGGTGATGGGTATTGAGGAGGGCACCTTTTGGGATGAGCACTGGGTGTTGTATGGAAACCAATTTGTCAATAAATTTCAGAAAAAAAAAATAATAAATAAATAAAAAAAATATATAAACATTAAAAACAAATTTAAAAAAATGTTCAGATTTTTAACAAAGCTGTATGCATATTTGTTTGTGACTTTTTAGCTACAGAAAAAAATCACATGACAGGATGATTTTATCACTTGGTAGGTGGTGCATAAATATTAATACAGGTCAAAGTCTGTAAGTTGTAATCAATTACAAATGGCCCCAATTTTTCAGTTCCACTCCCTAAATCTGGACTGACCTTGTGCCTTGCTTTATGAATGTAGCAGAAGCAAGGTTATGCAAGCTCTGAGTCTGGGCCTCTAGCGGCTTTGCCCAGTCCCACTCTCACTCACAGAATTCTGTGTCAGGCTGGCTTTCTAGAGGATGAGACACATGTGGAACATTGATAAGCTGTTCCAACAGAGCCATCTGAGATCAAGCTGTTCCAAATGAGGTATCTGAGTCTCTAGTCTGCCTGGTGGGTGATCATCAACATATGAACCACACCAGCTGAGATCACCCCAGATTAGAAAAACCATCCAGCTAAGCCTAGTCCAAATTGCACAACTACAGGATTGTGAGCTAAGTTTTAGAGTAGTTTGTATCACAGCAAAAACTTATTGATACACAAAGTAGGTTGAAGCACTTGAAAAGAGGGTAATTTTAATTCAACATAATTAGATAAATAGGGTATCTTTCTCTGAGTAGAGATGAACAATTAACTTTGAAATGATAAACAAAAATATAGGTGATGATAACTATATAAGACTAGGAAGCATCAGGAGTAGTTAGGTTTGAATGTAGTTTCTTTTCTTTGTTTTTTATTATGATGGTCTCTGAGTTCCTTTTTAGAGAAGCAAGCAATAATCTTGCTTCAATTACCATCAGAATTAATGTGTGAATGTGTCTGAAGTCAAAATTTTAAAAGATGGAATGTTGGAATACAACTAATGAAAATTCTCTTCTTCCAATACTACTCTAATATCTGTGTCATATTTCTGTTCCTTACTCTCCGGAACAAATTGAATTGGGATACCAAGACAAAACTATACCTGGCTTTTCATTTTGGCTTTTCTTCACTGATGAATAGAGGGTTATGAAGTCAGAAATATAAGACCATTTCCTTCTAAGATTTCATTAAAGATAAGATATTAGAGAGATTGAAGGCTATTTTGCTAGCTTACCACATCATCTACTTCCAACCATCAGAAATGAAGGACAATAATATAATGCAAAAGAACTCAGGCCTTATCAACCACAGAGTCATTTAGAATTTTTGTGATTGCTCTTTGAGCGTAAATGATTATTGCTAAACTTTGTCAAACTGGGAAGATTAAAAGATTCATTGGGGTTGCATAAGTACAATACCATAAATACTCAAGCAAGCAGAAACTGCATAAGCATGTTAAGCTGAGAGAAGAAAGACGAGGAAGCTCAGAATCCAGAAATGATTAAGAACCACATAGTGGTTTTTTTTCATATTTCAAGACCTGTTAAGAGTTAAAAAAAAGATTAACTGTGGGTAGAGGAAGACTTCCCATGTGTCATTTGAATTGGAAAAGAAGTTACTTCCAATGCCAAGAGCATTCTTTTCTGCATAGTGACTAAAGGCAGGATTGATCTTAAATTCCTCCAGTAATCATAGGAATCCTAATGTCCAGTTCAACCTGAGGGAGAAAACAGATGCTTTTGTGTCTTTTCCCTCTGAGGTCCCACAAAAATAAAAGCCAGAAGAACAAAAGTGGGCTGTAAACTCTTTAACAGTATAGAGAAAAAGTATGCAGCCAGCAAAATCAAGAGATTTCCAAAGAGGTTTCTAGTAAAATACTAGAAGCGAATGAAAGAGGGTTAATGAGTTAAATAAGCAGAAAAAGGCACAGCTTAGAATATGCTGCAGAGAGATACAGGGGATGAAAAGTCAGTGAGAGCCAATCTGGAGATGATCTAGGAGACTGGAAGAAAATATACATAAAAGTCACACCAGTTGGCATTCCTCTATTCTGTGACATTGTGGAGGCCCCTAAGAAGGTTCCCTGAGAGCCTCAGCTCCTGCCATTCATGCCCTTATGGAATTTCTTCCCCTTGGGTGTGGGCCAAAGTAACAGCAGCCATGATGGAATGTCACTTCCAAGGTTAGATTATAAAAAGTCTGTAGCTCCCATGCTAAATGAGCTCTCCCAATTCTTGCTTGTGCTCTCTGTCTCCTTCTCTCAGATCACTTGCCCTGGAGAAGTGAGTTGCTAACATTCCTGAGGCAGCACTATGCCTACATGCGAGAAAACAAGGTCCGTGCATAGCCACATGATGAACTTTTAAGTGGACTTAAAAGTGGATTCCCCGGGCACCTGGATGGCCCAGTTAGTTAAGGGTCTGACCTTGTCTCAGGTCAAGATCTCCTGCTTCATGGGTTTGAGCTCTGCATCAGGCTCTGCACTGACAGAGTGAAGCCTGCTTGGGATTCTCTCTCTCTCTCCCTCTCTCTCTCTCTCAAAAATAAATAAACATTTTTTTTAAGTGGATTCCCACTCTCCTGCAGTCAAAGATTCAAATAAGACTGCAGGCTTGGTCAACAGTTAAGACTCCAGCTTTATCAGAAAGCTCAAGCCAAAGGCACCAAGATGAGCTTTACACAGATTCACCTAACCCACAAAAACTGTGAGAGAATAAATGTTTATTATTTTAAGCTGCTAAGTATGGGGATAACTTATTATACAGGAATATATTATTAATATAACCACCTAAAATATAGAACAAAATAGCTTTTTACCCCAAAGCAAAAACAAACTAACAAATGAAAATCCAGGCCATTCTCTTGAAAGCAAAGAAATGGTCTAAAGAAACTTGGGGTGCCTGGGTGGCTCAGTTGGTTGGACGGTCGACTTCGGCTCAGGTCATGATCTTGCGGGTCTGTGAGTTTGAGCCCGGCATCGGACTCCATGCTGACAGCCTGGAGCCTGGAGCCTGCTTTGACTTCTGTGTCTCCTTCTCTCTCTGCCCCTTCCCCATTCGCAATCTGTCTCTCTCTGTCTTTCAAAAATGAATAAATGTAAAAAAAATTAAAAAATTAAGAAATGTGAAACTCTTACTATGGATGTTCTCTTCATTCTGGCGTTAGGATATCTGTTCCGTGTCTTTCCAAAGAAAAGTCTGTTACTTACACACTCTGCCCAGTCTCAACCTAAGTAGGATCTCTTTGTCACATTCTAGAACATCCAACGCGGACTAGTGCTCAAGAACTGAAAGCCCAGTTAGGAGATCTCAAGTGGGGGAGAGGGAAAGGGAGGTTTGATACAACTGAAAGTATTATTAAAAGTGAAAATTTGGGGGCGCCTGGGTGGCTCAGTCGGTTGAGTGTCTGACTTCGGCTCAGGTCACAACCTTGTGGTCCGTGAGTTCGAGCCCCACATCGAGCTCTGGGCTGATGGCTCAGAGCCTGGAGCCTGCTTCTGATTCTGTGTCTCCCTCTCTCTCTGCCCCTCCCCCGTTCATGCTCTGTCTCTCTCTGTCTCAAAAGTAAATAAATGTTAAAAAAAATTAAAAGCGAAAATTTAAAGTGATGAAATCACAAAGGCAAGGAAAGCAATGAGAGGGAAAAAAATGTTGAGGAACTCCTAGAAAAACAAAACTCTGGAAGATCAGTTCAAACATGAAACAAAATAATATGCTCCAACTTTCAGCAATTTATAAGATGGAAAGTAATCCATTTGACCTTGATCCTGAGAAAATTCCCCCTTGAACAATCCAGGCAATACAATATTAGACTCACAAGGAAAGAAATGTCATATTAACACATAACTGAGACTGGCATCTAATGATATTTATGTAGTAATGGTAATCTAAATGTTCTTTATTGCTTTTCCACTTCAGATGCCTCATAGATAAAGTATGGACGATTTGGTTGTGGTTGCCAAACAGAATGTTAAGGTTAACATGCCTGGAAATACTATGAGATGGTGAGATGTGCAAAAGTAAAGGGAAACTAGAGGAATACAATGTCTTCATCTTACTAATGTGGACACTCAAAAGATACTGTCATAAACCAAATAAGATATATAGATGTACATGCACTACTCAAAGTAAAACAAATAACTACAGTGTGTATGTGTATATATGTGTGTGCATATATATGTGTGTATTTATGTATATAAATGTATATAATGTATATAAATCTATAATGTATATAAATCTATCTATCTATCCACCTATTTCAGAGAAGAAGAAAAGGAAAAGGAAGGGATTAAAGCCAGGAGGCAATCTTCAATTTTCATACTGGGAATTGTACAAATATTTATAAGAGGGATAAATAAACAAATGGAAGTATATTATTTAGAGATGTGAAACTAATTACTGAAAGAATTATGAAAAGATATCACCTCTGAGGAATAACACTGGAGGTGGAGAGGAGATGGATGGGGGATTGTTGCTCTTTATACATACCATCTTCTAAATCATATTGATTTGTTTTCATGTGCTTATATTACCTTAACGAAAATAATTTACCAATTATCCCCACTTGTTTTGCATACATACAACAAAGCATAAAAGTGAATTTTGCCAGCATCCTTCTATTAGCCTCCAAAAGTGTAAAAGAGCAGGTTATAATTAATGTTATTATTTGCAATTTGAGGTACCACCCATTTAAATATATTGTAGTTTCAAATAACCCACACAGCAGGAATAAACTCCTTTGACATTTCCTAGGCTTTGTCTAGATCTGTCAGTCATCAGGAATTCACTCCACTCCCCAAACTTCATTTAAGTCTTTGTGTCCAATTAGTGTTATGCCAGCAGGCTCTAATCTTTTCTTTTACTTATCTAGTTCTTTGTATTTGGTTCTCATTTTAAATTGCTTATGAAAATATCGCAGTTTTACAAGCTTAAATTAGGCAATGACTATCTCTTCAATATACTATACATATGGCCCTCGATTTATGATTTTTTGACCTTATGATGTTGCAGACGCGATATGCATTCAGTAGAAACTGTACTTCGAATTTTGATCTTTTCTTGGGGTCGTGATATGTGGTAGTATACTATCTCATGATGCTGGGGCAATGAGCCACAGCTCCCAACTGGCCACATGATCATGAGGGTTAACAACCCATACATTCTGTACCCATACAACCATTCTGCTTTACACTTTCAGTATAGTATTCAATAAATTACATGCAAAAAACAATGCTTTATTATAAAGTAGGCTTTGTGCTAGATAAGTCTGACCAACTCTAGGCTAATGTAAGTGTTCTGAGCACTTTAAGGTAAGCTAAACTAAGCTATTATGTTTGATAGGTTAGGTGTTCAAAAGTAAAGGGACACTAGACAAATACGATTAAGGATATTTTCATCTTAGGATGGGTCTGTCAGGGCATCCTGACAATTCTACCTGGTTTCCAACATAGTTAAGTATCAAGCCTATGCCAAGTTTTCCTTGAAATATTGTCCAGGGTCTCTGATGCAAACTAGGTCTGTAATGGGTCTCATCAGACTTCCTTATTGTTCTCCAAATATTTTCACCTATTTATTACTCATTAAAGTTGGCTACAGATACCAAAAGTCAGGCAAACTCCTTGGAAGTGTGAATTCCTGGCTCTTGACAATGGTGCAACAACTTGCACAATACTGAGATGTTAGCAACGTGACTCTTGCTTACCATGGGCAACAGTGGGAGAGGTCACACTTCTGTGCAAACAATAAGGGGTGCTTTGCTGTACAGAAATTGAAAACAATAAATCTAACTAAAAGTTAGCCTGCTTTTGTCATTACAATGTGTCAGCAACTCTAAACTACGTGAGTAATGAATATTCCTCGAAAGAGGGGAGCGTTAGCACTGCCCCTCTTTCACCTAGTTAAAACATAATATTCTAGAAATGATACTCCACTAATCCCTGGAAAGTGGCTTTACACCTGTTAATCTGTAACCTGATCGTACTGTTTTACACAGTTTGTTCCTTTCCATCTGAGGAACAATTACTGGAGCTTCCTTTCTGGACTTATGTGATTGTCAACACTACAAACTGAAACAAGAATTATGCCTCCTATAAATCACACCCATACCTTTCTCTTAAATAAGTCTGCATAAATTTAAAAAAACCCAATAACCAGAATTTAAATTTTTTTAAGGTTTATTTATTTTTGAGAGACAGAGCGAGAGTGGGCAGAGAGGGAGGGAGACAGAATTTGAAGCAGGCTCTGGGCTCCGAACCCAATGCAGGGCTTGAACTCACAAACCATGAGATCATGACCTGAGCCAAAGTCGGCCACCCAACTGACAGAGCCACCCAGGTAAAACCAGCATTTTAAAAACTCTCTTTACTTTGTGGATGAAGGAAACAATTTCTTTTATTCCCTTCTTATGTGTCCTATCTTTATTCTCTACAAATATTGATCAGTCCAGGAAAATTTAAGACTAGGCAACACACAGTATTTATCTCAGTAGAATATGAACTCTGTGTTGTTCATTAATTTATTTATTCAAAAACTGTTTACTAAGTGCCCACTTTGAACCAAGCAGTGAGTGAGGTGCTTGGCTTGACTTGAAGGTACTTGGCTTGACTTGAAGGTGCTTGTCCAAAAGCTAACTAAAGTAACTTGTCCAAAAGCTAACTAAAGTAAAGGTTATAGGCTCTGATAGGTAGATTACCTATCTATCTATTTATTTGAATGTGTGATAATCTCTCTCTCCAAAGTACTATGTAAACATGAAATGCATTCTGCTTAGCGTTTTTTGGAAAAGCTTCAAGTGAAATGCAAGGTCTGAAATCATGTACCATTTAGATTAGTACACCTTCAGAACTTCACAAATTTAGAGTCCATTCTAATAAGAGCACAGGTATAGTTGTAGTGCAGGAAAGGAGTTAATAGGAATAGTGCTGTTGGGGGAAGGGGCAATGTATGCAAAGGCTGAAAGCAGGAAGTTGCACGTTGTTTTTAGAGAAGTTGAATTTTGTGTTGGCTTATTATTGTTAGCATACCAATGGCAAATTTCAGACTAGGTGCTTTATACATGTTGTTGTTCTTTTTCTCCTTTTCTGAATAAAGTTCTCAAATAATATACAATGGAAAGCCACACCAACAAGAGTATATAAGACGAGGCAATTAAACTGGGACAACCTCAGTCATAAATGTGATTTAATCAATGCCTGTAATGACAATGAAAATTCTTGGTTTGGACAGTAGCAAGCCATCAGTTCATAACAGAACAGGAGGGTCATGTGGCTGCTCTGTGATGGCTTGTTTCCATTGTGTTATGATGGATTGCCATGTTGACTCTGTCTAGAATTATTACTAATGGCCAGTTAATGCTGTTCATGGAAAAGTTGGGTTCAGGAATGTCACCACAAAATGTGAAAGAATCTTGGTGAGTCATTTTCATTTCCAAAATACGGGCATTAGAACCAGAGAAATTTCCTTTAATGGAACATAGAAATTTTCAATTTTCTTCTAGAAGAAATTGATATTTCTTTTGGATCCATGAGCACAAGTATCTACACTATTCTGTAGCTGTGCACACAAAGCTTTTGATAAATATTCAGGGATAGGTGCTTTAGAAATAAACTTGGAGGTATAGAAAACATGAAAATAAATTTCCCTCGAGTGTTCCAAGGCCAAAGTTTTATTGATGAATTCTAAAAGCTGAGCTATATTTAGTGCAGATCTCATAATAGCTAGGATAACATGATAGAGCAGATAGAGACTTCTCATGTGGTTAGCCTGCCAGGCTTGGAGATTTGGTAGTAGAATATATTTGTTACCTAGACAGCTTTGGCCAAATTCAGGCTCATTTCTCTTACTTGAAATTCAGGTCATCACGTGTGAATTTGCAATGCCTAAAATAGGGTGTAGTGTTTGGAAGGAAGAAAGGAAAAAAGAAGAGGTAGGGAAGAAGGAAAAAGAGTGGTGGTGGCAGAGTGGTGACAAGGGTATTAAGCAAGGAAATATGTGCCAGATGCTACACCAAGACCTGGCTTATGCAAGTGTGAAATTTATACTCACAAAGAATCTGTCAAGATAAACATGATTTTCAAGTTTCTGTTATTATTGGTTCATATTTTATTCTAACACTGATACTTGGACATGTCACGGATAGTATTGGGGCTTCCTCAACCCAGTATTTATGCCATGTAAAGGTGAAGATGATTCAGCTTCCTTTATGTCTCTTAGGGGAGTCTCCAGATGGTGCTTGACTGGGAAAATCCTAAAAGAGGACAAAATGGGCTGGGGCTACCATCTACCCTATCAAATTTACAGACTGGATGATAACATCTATTTTAGAAGAGGAATGTGAGAGGGGCACCTAGGTGGCTCAGTGGGTTAAGCGTCCGACTTCAGCTCGGGTCATGATCTCGCGGTCCGTGGGTTGGAGCCCCGTGTTGGGCTCTGTGCTGACAGCTCAGAACCTGGAGCCTGTTCCCAATTCTGTGTTTCCCTCTTTCTCTTACCCTCCCCTGTTCATGCTCTCTCTCTGTCTCAAAGATAAATAAATGTTAAAAAAAAAAAAGAAGAAGAGGAATGTGAGTAATTCCAGAATCAGGGTAGCGTCTAGCACACTGCCAACACTCAGGACACATGAAATAATACAAGCGTGTTGCTTCAATATGCTCATTATTAAAAAGGAACTAAAATATCTTCCCTCCTCTAAATTTGTTTCTGAGTTTCAGTTGTGTTGGTGATGCTGTCAATAATAGACTATGCATCTGTGATGTACGAAAGTTTTGATAGTGATGATTTAGGGTACTTGATAATTTATGCGTGGATTCACTGATAATCTAAATATGTGAGAAATGCTTCTAGTTGTAAAACCTAAATCACTAGGTACCTTCATGATATAATTACCCCCACCCTTCATAATATAATACTTTAAAAAATGCATTTTAGGGGTGCCTACATGGCTCCGTCAGTTAAGTGTCCAACTTTTGATTTCAGCTCAGCTCATGAGCTCACAGTTAGTGAGTTCGAGCCCCACTTCAGGCTCTGTGCTGACAGTGCAGAGCCTGCTTGTGGATTTTCTGTCTCCTTTTCTGCCCCTCCTCTGCTTGCTCTCTCTCTCTCGAAAAATAAGTAAGCTAAAAAAAAATTAAAAATGCATTTTATATGTTAGGTACACAAAAGATATTTGCTAATTTGTAATTTTAAGTAAAATCACTGTGGACTTATAGGGAACATATATATATATATACATACTATGGTCAAGAAATATATATACATATAGAAGCATACACCGCCATGATTTATTTTGTTTAATTATCATTTAGAATGCTTACTGTGGTCAATATTGGTGTTATCTCCTAGAGATCTTCTATAAAGAGAATAGTGGTGATGAGAATACAGTGAAATCTGTTTAGTAAGTACTGAATTAAGACAGATAAATTAGCTAACCCTTCTCTTGAGGTTCCAGCCTAATGATGTTAATATATTTTTTTACTGTTGGGTAAATTTCCAGTGATGCCAACAGATAGGAAAATCTAATATTGGTTCTAGAAGTCATCGTAGAGATTTAAATTTAATCTTGACCTTAGTTTATTGAACAAAGCTTACTGTTTTATATGTACCATGAAAGAAAAAAAGCAAGCACCATTAACACACATACACACATACATACATACACACACAATTATCCTTTGTTTTTTTTTAATGCTTAGAGGATTTTCTCTCTCCTTCCGCTCAATGAAAATTATTACTACATATAAAAGAGGAATAAATCGACAGGTATAATACAACATACCCATGTATATGAAAATCAGTCCACATAATAAAATGGCACAAATTCTTTGCAATACTGATTAAAACTAAGACAAGAAAATAAGGCTATATTCTTGCTATTTTGACATTAAGGAATTATTTAATAAAAATATATTCTTTTGTCCTATAACTGAGACTAAAAATATTAGAGGAGGTGACAGTATCACCAGCCCTTTCTGAGAAAATACCCACTAAAATCATTGCCACATCTGAAGCCTTAGATACAAAGTCTTGTCATTCTATTTCTCCAGTGCTAATAAAGATTATATCAAAAGAGATTATATCAAGAATCCCAAACCTAGTTTAGTCTAATTCACAGCTGGAAGTGCTTGATGTATTTCATATCCCAGTTGAAAAAGGAGTGTATCATGAATTTTTAAGCTCCTTAATCAAAACATGTCATCAAGGACAGCTACAGAAATCACATTTGCAAGATTCAGTATCATACTATGAATTAGCTTCTGTTTGGGAACGGCTAGGACATAGGTACAGGAAATTTCTGGACTGTTCAGTCAACAGGAGTTTGAGGTCACCGTTTGTTTTGTTGGTGGTGTTGGGATGTTGAGTAAAGCATTGCAGCATATGGAGATTAGAGGACAGTCTCTCACTGCGGACTGTACAGCTTTCATGGACCTCTGTCACTAGCTGCCAGTGACAACTCTCCCCTGCCCTCCCCACACATGCTCTAGCGGATGGTGCTGCCTCCCTATGGAGAACACCTCACTCAAGAGACTTCCGCTCTGTACACACCACACAGTTGATGCTTTTATTTACAAACATCAATTCAAAGTTATTTCATTTTTCTGTCATTTTTTTCTTATCAGAGCTATTTCTTCAAAGGCAGAGAAAATACCTTTATAGGTAAGAAAGATTCTTTAACTTATACTTTGTACCTGAAGAATGCTTTCCACACAAAACTTCCAAGTGTGTAATGGTAACATGTGTGAGACTCTATATTTCTTTATATTTTAGGATGAACCATAGAAATTTTCATTTTTTTGATAATAAAAAATTGTCAAGTAGCAATCATAGTTCATACAGTACATTGACTCATTTGATCCTCACAATAAGTTTGTGAAGCCATAATCCCCATTTTGTAGATGAGAAACAGGTATTATGGAGGCTAAATAACTTGCCCAGGGTCCCATAGCCAGCCTGTGGCCAAAGTAAGACTACTATTTAGGTAAGCATTCCGACTTCCAAAGTTATGCTCTTGACCACTATGCAATACTGCCCCCTACAGCCAATGCTCGTGTTGCCTCTTCAGACTGTGTCACTTCCCAGTATGCGGGATCAGACTGGGAGAGACTGGGCAGAGTATGAAGGAGAGAAGTAAGAAGGTGAAGAAAGGAAAGGGCTTTCCATGCCAAGGTGTAGGGGAGCTGACAATACTGAGTCTGTCTTTAGCCCTCCGTCTTGTTCAAGTCAGCTCACTCACTCCTCTGGGGCCATATGATCCGGGATCTCTTGGAAATTAACTTGCACACCTTACAAATGCCTGCCAAGGCCAGAATAGGGGAAGGATTGCTCTGGCCCTCCATAAATTTGTTAAAAATAACATGATCTCTCCCCTCCCTCATGCACAGGTGGTGCCACAGATCTAATTAGATGTTAGGTGTCAACTGGGTGCATGCAAGTCCCTTGAGGCACATGCAAACCCTTTGATCTCACTATAAGGCCCTTCTGCATATCCTCTCAGACTTTGTGGAGAATAGCTGCACAGCAGGATCATCCTCCAACAGATCCCTCCTATCAGTAAATCACCCTGAAAAGAACTCTGTGTAAACTGTATGGAGCGGCCTGCTTTGTTTTTCAGTCATAAAATGTCAAAATGCCTTCTCAGTTTGGGAGATACTTTAACTGTCTCTCTCCCACCTTCCAACATGAGGACACAGAGGTGTGAAATGGCAAGACCTCTAGAGGTCACTGTGAGTACTTAATCAGAAGGTCAGAATAAAGATAAACCCTCTAGAGAGGCAAACATGAGGTTGGCTGTGAAGGTTGCATCCTGATCATCATCCCAAGGAAGCTGCCTTTTATCCTAAATATCTGGTTGTATTAAAGAAGGGAATGTCATGACTGCATTTCAATTTTCAAAACAGCAAACTAACTCTTGTGTGGAGATGACACTGAACTTGTTAAGAATCTGAGAAAGAGGGGCGCTTGGGTGGCTCACTTAAGTATTCGACTCTTGATTTTGGCTCAGGTCATAAACTCACTTTCTGTGAGATTGAGCCCCACGTTGGGCTCTGAGCTGACAGTATGGAGCCTGCTTGGGATTCTCTCTCTCTGCCCCTCTCTGCTCTCTCTCAAAGTAAATAAATAAGCTTTTAAATAAAAGAGTATAAGAAGACAAGAAGTAATAAGATTTTGAACACAGGCCATATTTAAAAGCAAAGGACAAGATCACCTTAAAATACTCTGAAAGGAAACTGGCTGCATAGTCTTGGGTAAGTTATGTAGTTTCTCAACTTTCTCATGTGTAGAATACCAATAATAATACTAAGACATCTCCTTTTCATACACCTATATACCCTAGAATTTGCTTACACTCTGATTTAATTAACAAGGCTCTTACTAGTCTCGCATCCATAGTACCACACACAGCAAGTATGAACAATTTCCTCCTGTTCTGACCTTGGATGGTCCCATTCTTGCACAACCTTTGGGCCAGAGCCTGCTCCCTTGGGCCTGACCAGGCCCCTGGGGGTACAGTGATGCCTCACTGTGACTCTGAGTGAGATAGGGGGTGGTGATAAAAAGGATTGGGGTTTACTTTATAGGTAGCATGAGCCAGACCTCCTTACTGATGAGTCTGGGGCCTGGTGCACCCAAGTATTTCTCACCCCAGGACTCCTCTGACAGCCTATGGAACTCCCAAGACCCTGAGAGATGGGGCTCCCTCTGGGAAGAATGGTCTTGGCAGCAGTGCCTGGGGCTGACTCTACCATCCTCTGAACTGCCTGGATGCTCAGCCCATCTCTGCCCATCCTTTCTGTGATCCTCCATGAGGATCTGCACTTACTGCCTCCACATACCTGAAGCCACAATGCATACCTGGAGTCCTCTAAATACACTTTGTTTGGCTTCCAGGGAGTCACCCACCACACTCTCTCCCCTCTCTCGCTCGCTCTCCCTCTCACTCTGTCCCTCTCTTCCTCTCTTCCTCCCACCTGTACCAGGTCTTGGTCCTAGCCCATGGATGTCCCTCTTTAAAACAAAAAAAGAAAGAAAAGTTTAATCTTGGTGTCACTTTTGTTCTGGTTTCCTAAAACACCAGCTAGTTGCCACTAGCACTATCCACCTAGGGTATGATATTGCTGGATCTAAAAATAAGTCTGAATGTTAACATGCCAATGTTCTCTTATAATCAATGCCTATATCAGTAATAATCTATACATGTCTATTCAATAAGGACTGCCATTTAATGTGCACGCCCCTCCCTAACACAAGCATCCCCTCTCCGCTGCTTTTTTCCCACAACATTTAATATCCCATGTGTGATATTTGTTCTAATGTTTATGCCCATCTTTAAGTAAAATGTAAGCTTTATGGGGCACCTGGGTGGCTCAGTCGGTTAAGCATCCAACTTTGGCTCAGGTCATGATCTCACAGCTTGTGAGTTCAAGCCCCACGTCGGGCTCTGTGCTGACAGCTCAGAGCCTGGAGTCTACTTCAGATTCTGTCTCCGTCTCTCTCTGCCCTTCCGCCACTCACTCTGTCTCTCTGTCTCTGTCTCTGTCTCTCTCTCTCAAAAATAAGTAAAAACATTAAAAATTTAAAAGATAAATAAAGTGTAAGCTTTGTGCAGAAAAGTTTAATTTTGTTCAATGCTATATTTCCAGTGACTAGAACATTGCCTGGTATATATACAGTAAGTGCTCAGCAAGTGAATGGATGGATGGATGGACAGATGGAGGGATGGATGGACAGATGGGTGGGTGGGTGGGTGGATGGAGGGATGGGTAGATGGGTAGATGGATTTATTTATCTACATCTAGCTATTTCTGAAGCTATCTCAAAACCAAGGTTGCATCCACCAATAGGACATCTTTTTATCCAGTAAAATCTCCATATCCTAAAGAAAATGCACTAAGCAAAAGAATTTTCTTAAAACATACTCTTTAAAATGTATATACCCTGGCACTTTTGCTTACCAGCAATGATGGAGAAAAGTACCTAAGTAGCAGTTGCCTCCCTACATTTAAAATTACAATGACTTATACTTCTCTTACTTGGCACCATTAGTTTCAGGAGAATACTCCTTTGTATATAATTTTACATCTACATGCGACTGTTTTTCTTTCCACTATGCACTAAAATTTGCTGTAAAAATGTACATTAATTTAAGTGAATTCAGCAGAATGACTGGACTAGCAAAAGTAAAATTAATTATTCATGTCACCAGTATTTTAAAATGCAGAGTAGTTATCAGGAACACACATAATTATAAGTAATGCAATTATTTTTTATAATGAAGCCACAGCTGAGGTTAATTAATATTTTTAATAAAAAATAAAATTTTGTTCTTTGAAGTTACAAAATGTATTTTGTTAGGTTTAAATATTTTTCATGGAAATGTGTGTGTACTCTGCTTACATTTTTCAAACAAATAGTATTAATTTTTTATGAGCATTCCCAATGCTGCCAGGAAGCAACAGCAGTGTCCAATATATTCAAATACTCTTTTCTTGCTTGAACACTAATTGGGTTTCTTTTCAGAACATTCCATCGGAATCAAACCCTGTCAAATCAGTAGGACACTGCATATGTGAAATATATATGTTTCTGACAACCTATCAATGCTTTTAAATCCTAAACAGTTCTTTTTCTTGAGTGGGTTTGTTATGTCCACTCTGAAAAAAGCCTAACTGGAACCACAGAATTGCTCCAATATATTTCACTCATATTTACTGATCCTGCCCTACTCTATAATTTCTTACTAGGAGTTGCAAGCTATAGTCCCTCCAGTCAAAAATCAGAATCTCTCAAAGCCTCGTTTTCTTTCCTTTCTCAAGGTTTTTTGAAATAAGATAAAAAGAAGATGAAAAAGGCTATGGACTCTTAAAACCAGGTACGGATACCAGAGTCAGTTGCTCCTCTGAATGTAAAAGATGAGGCTTTGCTATTTATTATTCTTATGAAGTATGATTTTTTTGCAAAGATAGATTTTATATATCCTGTAAGAGGAGAATGCAATATACAGATCAAAATGGAATTCTTGTGAAACTCAAAAAGGGATACTGTTAATAATTACAGTGGTATACCAGATGTACACAGGAACTATACAGTCCTCCCCAGACGCACAGCCACCCTGTTTAAAAGTTAATGGTGAAATCTATGCTTTGTTAATCATCAGAAGACGTAATTAAGGGGCGCCTGGGTGGCTCAGTCTGTTGACCGTTCAACTTCAGCTCAGGTCATGATCTCCCAGTCCATGGGTTCGAGCCCTGCGTCAGGCTCTGTGCTGATGGCTCAGAGCCTGGAGCCTGCTTTGGATTCTGTGTCTCCCTCTCTCTCTGCCCCTCCCCTGTTCATGCACTGTCTTTCACTGTCTCAAAAATAAATAAACATTAAATTTTTTTTTTAAAGAAGAGCAGTGAAGAGTATCATCACTAGTATCACTGAAATTTTAGAGCTGAATACAATTCAAGAGATTCTTAGTTAACCTACTTAGAGAGGTAGTAAAGCCAGAGTGTAGCCATGGTAACCAACCTGCCCAAGCTACACAGCAAGGTAGGTGGTTGTGTTGAAAGTGGAATCCAGGTCTCATGATTTGCCGTGTTCTTTCCGTTCTCCTATATCCCCTCTAAGTAAAAGGCATTTCTATGGATCCATATTCACTACAGTGTGTATACAGCTTGTAAAATAGTCTTGAAGAAAAGAACGAATAGACTGCAAAATGTGATACAAAGATTAGAACAGAATAAATGTCACAATTTTGATCTCAAAATGAATAGCAGTTTCACGTTCTTTTCTTTATGAACTGCATTCAAAGGGAACGAATATTGCCCTTTGCATGCTGGCTTACTTTTACTCATTTACATAAAGCTACATATACGTCTTAAGACATTGCCACATTATTCAGAAAAGGAAACACTTAGAAGCCAAAAATCTTGCATGACAATCCTTGTCCTAATCCCAAGAAGCTCCCAGCATCCTGAGAAATTTTACTAGCAATTATTTGCAAATATTTGCTTTCTGAGAGTAGCCTTATAGAAAGCGTCTTTATTAATATTTTTTTTAATATGAAATTTATTGTCAAATTGGTTTCCATACAACACCAGTGCTCCTCCCAACAGGTGCCCTCCTCAGTGCCCACCACCCACCTTTTTTTTTAAGATAAGCAGGACTTACAGAAACATTTAGATATTAATTTTGTGAACTTTATGTAGTGCACATAAAAAAGTACTATTATTATATTCACATTTTTTTAAAATGCCACTTAATCAAAAAGGGTTGGTAAATGTCCTCATTATTTCATGATATGAATCATGTCTTTCTAAAGTAAACATCAGTTTCAAATTTGATCATCACTCAGAGGAAAAACTTTTTTTAAAAGCATATTTACTTCTAAGTAGGAAAGTAAACAGGATCCTATTGGATGACATTTTGATGAGTACTATTTTATAAAAATTCTCTGACTCTGTAAAAAATGAAAATACATTTCTTCCCTACTACTTGCCCTGCAGGATGGCTGAATAAACCTCATCTCATCTATTTGAAGTGAATCCAATTTAATTTTTCTTGACCAAAAATCTGTTTCCATAGTTCTAAAACATGCAATCACCCCAAGGTACATTGCCATTGTAGCTTAAGTGGCTCAGTGTTATCACTGAGGAAAATATACTTTGATTGAGAAAACAGTCTGGTATGGCTTTTGAAAAATAAAATGACCCTTCTTGGTACACAATTTAGTAAGGCAGTTGATAAAAGCAGGCAGATATGGCCACTATGGACAGGATTTAAAGGAAGATGCTTCATCCAATTTACAAAAATGAGTCAAAGGTTATAGTCCAGGAATTAGCATTATAAATCACTCTCTTATTATTTAAACTTCTAGGGCTTTGACAATTCTAGTGAACAGTTTAAATTCTATATATAACAGTGATCTCTTTTTAATTGAAAGGCAATTGAAAAATCAATTATGAGGTAAAGAAAATTTGCAACAAATTACTGTGTTACTTAACAGTATACAGGGGCGCCTGGGTGGCTTGGACGGTTATGCATCCGACTTCAGCCCAGGTCATGATCTCACAGTCCGTGAGTTCAAGCCCCGCGTCGGGCTCTGTGCTGACAGCTCAGAGCCTGGAGCCTGTTTCAGATTCTGTGTCTCCCTCTCTCTCTGCCCCTCCCGTGTTCATGCTCTGTCTCTCTCTGTCTCAAAAAATAAATAAACGTTAAAAAAAAAAGTATATAATTTCCTTTCTTCCTTAGTAGTTTTTTTCCCCATATGCACACCTTATTACCTGAAATCACATAGGTATCATTATAAAAGCTAATTTTAAAACCTATTGGTACAACCTAAAAACACTGCTGCAAAATTGAATATTTGTAGCATATTAATCTAAATTATTTAATTGCAGTTATTGGTCTGCTAAAAATCTAAAGATTTAAAATATCTATTTTTTAATAAACCTAGTAATCTTTTATTTAAGTCAATACCTCCTCAAATGAACCAAATAATCACTAATTGATTAGATCATTTACTTCTATAAACCACTGCTGTCTTTAAACATGTAACAGTTTATAATAAAAGAAACATTTCATTGGAAATTAATGGGTAGTTAAGTGTTTTCCTTTTACATTAATTAATACTATAAAATGCATAACTTTTTATTTCCCTATTTCTAGGTATTTAGCTTGCAAATGCAATAGCTATTTTATATGTTTTCTTAAAAAAACAGAATTTCTTAATAAAAACTAGTCACTAATTGATAAAATACATTTTAGAAAAGGCTGGTAAGTCTTTTCTTATTTTGGGATACATCGAGTTTACCTAGGAATTCAGGCATCAGTAATTTCTTTAATGATGAAATAAGACTACAAAGAAAAATCTCTGATACTTTTTTCCAACTCTGGTTATCCTAGAATGTCCTCTTATGAATTACTTTATATAAAAGAAACAGTCTAAAGGTCACATTGTATTTCATTTTCCTATATCAAATTCACCTTACTAACTTGTTTCTTGGGTTTTTTTTTTAATGTTTATTTATTTATTTTGAGAGTGAGAGTGTGTGCACACGTGAGCGGGGGAGGGGCAGAGAGGAGGAGAGATGCAGAGAGAATCTGAAGCAGGCTCCAGGCTGTCAAATCTGTGAGATCATGACCCAAGCTGAAGTCAAGAGGTGGATGCTTAACTGAGCCACTTAGGTGCCCCAATAATTTGCTTATTGTTAAATAAATCATAAACCAACAATCACAATAACAAATCATTAATGAAGCATCAGTAAAGCATAACAAATGGAGCTGCTGGATATGTATAAATCTGTGTAAAGTTCTAAAGTCGTAAGTCTTTATTCAAGGGAATAAGTGTTATTATTAACAATCTTACAAACCTAAACAAGATAGAGAAAATCAACAGATAGATTATAATGTGAGCACACATTCTTACTGAAATGGATATTCCCTAAGGACAGGGGTTTCTGTTCATTGTTGCTCATGTCCCCCCTAGTGCCTAGGACAGTGTATGGCACATGGAGAATGATCAATAAATATATACTGATGAATACCCTGTGTGACAGCTCATTGTACTTTGTGGTCAAATGCAAATAAAAAATAAAAGGAGAGAGAGAGAGACGAGACAGACAGAGAGAAAGTGCATATTGGCACATAATATGCAATACTACCTTTATGAATTTACAGATTTATAAAGCTTTTATTATCTCTCTTCTCCTAATATATTTTCTCTCTTTCTATCCTGTTCTTCTTGCTCCTTCTACTGAAAGTAAAAATCAGAATCTATTTTCTTCTTTCCCCGGTAAACATATGTTAATTAGGAGACAGTGTGCTGATATGAACAGAATTCACTTTCTTCTACTCTCTTTCCAAATTTGACACTTAAGTGTATCTCAAACACGTGAAATAAAAGAAATGTAAAAATAATTGTTGTCATTATTGTTTCTTTAGAATGAAGTTTTCTATAAAAGTTAGGATCATGTATTTAGAAAAGCTTTATATGGCATCTACAAGAGACACACATTCGCTATTACAAACAAAACAGAAGGAAACAATTTAGGCCAAGTAGACACACAATTCTGAAAGAAATAACAACAGAATATACACAAAGAGTATAAATGTCAATAGGGATCTAGTAGCATTTAATAGCATTTTAGTAATATTCTTACAGCACTCTCTGAGGCAGGTAGATTTCTTTTCCTTAGTCTTCACTGATGTAATGCCAGTGGCTGATGCACAGTAGGCAATCACTAAGTATACCTTGATTGCATTAAGTTGCAAATGTTTAGCATTTAAAACTCTATTTTTCAAAAACTTTAGACATGAGACATAGGTTCATTGAAGTGGATTCTAGGTAAGGGCAGCTAACCACATATAATACAAAGTATGTTAGCCTAAGACAGTTTTTAAGTACCATATTTTGGGTCTTTGTCTTCAGATAAACTAACAGTGCATTTTTCTCATAGACAGTGTGGGGATCAAGGGCAGGTACAGTGATTATTCTGAATTAGAGTTACCTAAGGAACACCCAGCGCAAGAACACTAGGATGCCCCTTTGTCTTCAGAAAGCAGAAAATAAATCTTCCATACGAAAGGTGTCCTCTCTGTACCAGGAAGTAAAGAGACATCCATATCACCAGACATTGGGAATACAGAGCCAAGAAGGCTATATAAACAAACCTTGTTACTTTTACTAATTTATTACCCCAGTCCAAATCCCTTTAGAATTCCCTACTAATTGAAGCTCCCAAACTTAAGGGTTTCTTTTTTGCCCTGTAAATTTCTTACAGGTTTATGTTCCTTTGGCTAAAAAAGTATAAAAGCTGCCTGCCTTAGTCATTTATTTGGGTCTCAATTTTATTATTGAGACTGTGTACAAATAATTAAACGGTTTTTTTTTCTCCTATGAATCTGCTTCATGTCAATTTCATTTTTTAGACCAGTCAGAAGAAACTTGAAGGGAAGGATAAAAATTTACCATGTCAACAACAGTGAAAGGGTAGCCTTATTATTCATCATGAGAACCAGAAGGCTATCAGTTCAAAATTTTGACACTTTAAAATATAATAGAAGTTTTGTATGTGATTTCTCTTCAAATTTGCTTTATTTTATTTTGATGATGTCCTGAGCCGGAACAAACAAGGCCCTTCAAGTACTTCACTAATTTACTTGTTTATTTAACTTAAAAAGTGAAAACCCTGTGCAATTAGCAGACAATCCCCTCAGCTTGGGCTAGACCAAAGTTATTAATCAAGACTACCAGCTAGTAGCTAACAAACCAACACAAAGCAGTTTACAAAAATCGACAAATCTCAGATTAAAAGCCTATACACATTTCACATTCAAACTGAGTACATTATGCTAAGCAAGACTGAAAGACAGCCATAGCACCCAAGGTCAGAAACAATCCCATTTTAGAAAAGACACCTATGCAGAAAAGCCTACTTTCATAACCAAAGTTCCCAGACAAAGGAATGAAATCCACGTACTCACCTGGCTAATGGGTTCTTTTGTAGGGGGCTTTCCTCTTCTGGCTGTGCTAGTAGCTAGGGTTGTGGTGGTCTCCATAATTGATGTGGACATCTCTGACTGCATGGCAGTGGCTGTCGACTCAGTTGTCATTGAGGAAGGCACTTCACCAACAAGTCTCACATTTCCCACTATGGCGATGTTGGCATCATTTTCGGCTGCCATATTCAGAACTTTCAAGCCATTGTAGTAAAGCCCAGAGAGCTGGCCCTGGAAGGGCTGGCCCTGCTCTTTCCCGCCAATTATTATGGTTGCTTGGCTATTGAAGATTGTGAGCTGACGCCCTGTAAAAATAATATTACATACATGCAAAAATGTTGATTGTGAACTCTACATTCTACAAAGGATGATAAAACAGATCTTTCATGGGGTGGATAATGAGAGCAATAAACTATAAGAGAGGCATTTGACTCATAATTCATTGCTTATAAATGAGGTGTCCATGAAATGCATAATCATTGGCAAATACTTGTAAATTCTCAACTTATCATAAATGTAGTGTTTTTGCTAAAAGACCAATCAAAGATACATATTATAAATCAGTTTTTAGTGGATCCCTTTTCCCTTTTACATCAAGATCTTATACTGTTGGTCTCTTAAGTCTAAATTGTCAAATTAAAAAAAATGTGAGATAGCTAATGTTTCAAGTATTTGTCATTCTAAAATTAACACTGGCATAAACTAATCTAAAGCAGCTAAATCTAATTTTAAATTTATGATAAAAATTTCATAGTTCATGTAATGGCCATATGTATCTATACACTAGTCTTTGAAAATGTTTATTTTTTGAAGATATAGTCCATTGTTATTTGAATTATTCTATTTTTCCGGCAATCACACTGAAAAGAAATGCATGGTTTACACTAAGCATGTCAGAGACAAAAAAAAAAAAAATCCAAAAATATTTTTCTGATTGGCTTTCAGCAAGTCTATTAAAACAAAACAAAATGAAAAAAAAAATAGCTTCAGATGTAAAAAGCGGCTTCAGGAATGATACACAAACCGATGGAGAAATCATGGCACATTTCCATCAAACAGCAATCCTCAGCAACAGTACCAATATCATCAAATTGAGTATCCGGTTTTAGCAGATTGCTCTCTGCTCATAAAAAGCATGCACACAACTTTAAGTTCAGTTTTAATTAGGGCTTGTTCTCAAATGCTCTTAGAAGGTTGCAAACGTTAAAGGGACTTCATTTTGACTGGCAATCCATATTGCCCACTATTTAAGATGCCTAGAGTTTAAACCAAGAGTTTTTTTGTTTTGGTTTTGTTTTTTGTTTTGTTTTTTTTTCAGGACCATAATAAAGATATCAGAACTACATATATTTTAGTTAATAATTTAGAGGCTGGAACATGTAATATAATCTATGAATGATTTATCATTTTGGGTTAATTCTTGCTGTGAGTACCTTCATAGATTGAGTTAGTGGATTATATTTAACAGTCCCTTTAACCTTAAGTTAACAGGGTAAGATTATTAAACAGCTGGTACGTCTAAAAATGTATAGAAATTATTATACAAGGTATGCAAATATTACTATCTACATTTTACTGTTTTAAATTTGTTTTTAATTTAGTTTTACGGAAAATTTATTTTTTATGTTTATTAGTGTTACAATGAAGTACTACTTGGTTATGTTCAAATTATTTTTTTATTTGAAGTTTTAATCAATGTTTTTTACCTTTGTCGAGTAGCCATTCATCAACTACTCGACCAAGTCGATATGGAATTCGCTGTCTAGCAATCGCCAGGCGCTCGTTATCATTGTTTCCTTTAAAGTTTAAAGAGACATTTCATTGGTTAAAATCTGTAAGGTCAAAGGTTAAAAGTTAATACTTAAAGCTTGAGCTATACAGTTGCCACATGATTTTTTGAAATTTGGAATTTTAAAAAGTTCTACCTAGAACATTTCATGTTTCAGACTTGTCATTCATTCATTTATTTTATTTTAGCAAACAAAATTATTCCTATGTTAATTGAAAATTAGAAATCTGCATTTGAGCTAGGTTATTGAACTTATGTTATAGACAGACCCGAACAACCAATTTAAACAGCATATAATAGCTTTACAAAAAAATGACCATTGATCTCAGGGTTTTGTCTTTTTGATGTTTCTTATTAACTAGTTAAACATGTTCAGGTGAAACAGGTTTAAGTTTTCAAAATACATTCAACCTCTTATTCCAGATTAGAAATTTATGAACACCAAACTTAATACCATCTTTGGCACACTGATGAATCTAAAATAGGCCTAGAATACTTTATGTCCTATTCAGAAAATAGAAATTCTTATTCATCTCATTTAAGGAAACCACAAAGTCTGAATAGTTTTTGTATATTCCACACAAATTGATTTATCAATCACTTGGACATCACAAGGGAATACATCTTGCATCATCCAAATTTGTTATTATAGGAAAAGGCTTTGACAAAAGTGACTTCATTTGAGTGTCCTTCAGTTCCACTTAAAGCTTAACATGCTGAAGTGTATAACATTTGAAAAAAAATGTTTTTTTTATTCTCAAGTATCTGCTTTTATTAAACTATTCTAAAGGCATGACAGTGTAAGGAACAAATACAAGCCACAAACAGTGGTTCCTACTCAAAGATTCAAACTACATGGGAGCCTCGCTTCTTTGAACAAAACATTATCTGATAGAAGCACAGTTTAAACTGACCTTGAATAATGCTTGCAAATAGATGAATGTACTCTTGATCTATAACGCACCTAGGAAGAATCCAAGCTGCCATCTCAGTGCTCAATTGTGAATACTGCAAGTTTTTCTATTCTGTGAAAATTAACTAACATGGAATTTGAGCTAAGATGTCTTGGCAAAAGCTCAGAGGAAAACTCAGAGGAGAAACAAACATTGAAAGGTAGTACTGCTGACAAGAAAGGAATGGAGCATTTTGCTCAAGAAAATAATAGATATAAATTTTTCTCAGAAAATTTGTAAGTGCGTCTTATACTATTTTTACTATATACTATACTTACCATAATAAACCCGCCATTATATTGGTCACACGCTTTTAGAGAACTAGAAAAGAACTATCATTTAGATCTTATCAATTTTTCCCTTGAATGTCTATTTGACTAAAATATTTCATGTATTAGTACTTAATTTAAAATGTAATATTAGTACTTAATTTAAAATTTACACCTGAAATTATGTTAACATTGTGTGTCAAATATACTCAACTTTTAAAAAAGAATGTAAACATCAAAGTGGTCCCAAATATAGTTTAATAAGAACATTGATATGTATTTCTTTATATTATGTAATCATTTAAAAAGTTATAAAATACATTTTATTCTATGGGATATTTTTAGTATATGGATAATCTAGAAAAAAAAAAGAAAATAACAACAACGACAAAAACAAGGATACAAATAGCTTAAATTCCAAGCCTATCTTTCTTCTAAAAGAGTGTACAATTAGGGCACCTGGGTGGCTCAGTTGGTTTAGCATCTGACTTTGGCTCAGGTTATGATCTTGGTCCGTGGGTTTGAGCCCTGCATCAGGCTCTGTGCTGACAGCTCAGAGCCTGGAGTCTGCTTCTGATACTGTGTCTCCCTCTCTCTCTGCCCCTCCCCAGCTCGTGCTTTCTCTCTCTCCCTCCCTCTCTCTCAAAAATAAACATTAAAAACTTTTTTAAAAAAATGAAAATAAAAAAATAAAAGAGTGTACAATTTGTGTTCTCGTCTGTGTGCTTACATACATGTATGTTTGGTAAAATACACTAAAATATGATATTGGTTATCTTAAGGCAGTGTGATGAATGATGAGTATGTGTTTTTGGCTTATATGTGATTTATGTGATCAACACATTTTTATGTGCATAATTTGATAGGCAAACATGAAATACTTTTTCAAAAACACATATCCTTTATTAACTTCTTTGTCTGCCAACACTCATATATCAATTCACATTGTTATAATTCTCCTGATGACTTTGTAATTAGGTGGTTCCTTATGCTGTTCTTCATGCCAGAGTGTTCCCATCATAAGAAATGATTCATTATTCCCTCAGACACCACCCAAATTTAGGCTCCAAATCACCTTTTGCCCAATTACTACTATAGGATATTAACAGACCCTTCTGCATCATCCCTGCAATCAATTGCACCCATTCTCCACATGTCAGCTGAAACCTGAGCATTTCATTTGTCTATTATAACCCTTACCATTGCCTTTAGTATAAAATCGCGAACCCCTGATGATATTTATGAGTACTTCCATGATCTAGTCCTTTACTACCTCCTGTTCCTCATCTCGTGACTGCTACTGCCTTGCCATCTTCTTTCCATCCTCATGAGATTTCTTTCAATTCTTCTAAGGCTCTCCTTTTTCCTCTAGGCTTTTGCACTTGTAGCTTCCTTTATTTGAAATACTCTTCCTCACTCTTACCCCATTTCCATTTTTCCTTAGCCAAACATGACTCATTAATGGAATCTTCTTGATAGAAGCATTATTTCCTCAGGAGGTGTTTCCTAGCTGTCATCAAGTTAGATTAGGACACTTGACTGCATGTTTCCCTAGCACCTGATACATGCCCTTTGGAAACAGGCAGTGACCTTATAATTGCATATTCAATAAATATTTTCCTCTGAACTCTGAAGTTCCATCAGGTCAGGTATTGTGTGTGGTGTTAATTGTTGTATTCTTGGTGGAACACAATACCTATCATATAACTTCCTGTGAAATATCTGTAGATTGAGGTGGTGAAGGAAATCTTTTTTTTTCAATTCTCATAGCTTCCATGGAACCATTATCTCATCCTAGAGCCCAACAACATTCACAAGAAAAAGAAAGGAAATACTCTGCCCAGAGAATAAATCGCACATAGCTGAGCTTCCCTTTGACTTTCTAAATGAGATATCACATATTTCATTTATAATTTTATTTCTTTTAATGATGGTCACTGACTTGAACATCTATACAATCAGTTCATTATTTGCTTAATAATAACTGCTTCATGCCACAAAATAAGTAATCGTAGTTATTATAGTCAGGGAAGTAGAAAAGCCCTAAGTAAGACAGGTGGAGAGAACTAATAGCTTTGTATATTCTTTTTTGATAACTTAGAAAAAGAGCACATAAAAACATGTTAATGCATATATACACAGGTAAATGCAATTTGCTCTCATACCTTTGGCACTCAGAGCAATTATTATTATTATTGGATATAACATGATTTAAGTCAACAATAGCTTTTAAAGATCCTTGATGAGAGTCAGCTAAAACAATAAAAACACCATTATTTCCAATGAATAACAAAGGTCAACTAACAACAACAACAAAGATAAAAATGAGTAGGCAGCAGAAATAGATATAAAAAGATGTGATAATTTTTAAAAAGGTAGCCACATGAACAGGGTCATACAACCCCATCAACCATGACTATCAGATGCCTTCTAGTTCAGAGACTTTTTTTTTAAGAGAAATTTGACTTTGAAATCAAATGACAGACTTTAGTCTTTGTTGAAGTAATGGATGTGAAATCAGATGGTACTCATTTCAGTTCAATACATGTTTAAAGAGAAATTTTTTTTAATGTTTATTTATTTTGAGAGAGAGAGAGAGAGAGAGAGAGAGAGAGAGAGAGAGAGAGAGGCAGAGGATGAGTGGGAGAGGAGCAGAGAGGGAGACACAGAATCTGAGACAGCCTCCGGGCTCTGTTCTGACAGCTGAGAACATGGGGCTCGAACCCACAAACTGTGAGATCATGACCTGAACCAAAGTTGGACGCTTGAAAAACTGAGCCACCCAGGCACCCCGTGTTCAACATATGTTTACTTTAGTTTCCAGATTCTTTGTTCTTCTACTAGAATAAAAGATTAATGACTTCTCGTGACAAAACTATATATTAATACACTATCAACCAAAGACAAATCTGAATAGAGTATTGTAATGATGTCTTCCTGACAGATGAGTTCCACTGGTATGATATAGTTCAGATTATTTAGGTTCACCAGGAATAAGCCTACATTTTGCCTGCATCTCATGATTTTCATTAACAAGCTTCATATGAAAAGTCATTATTGAGGTATATTATTTTGAGAAATTGCTCAAAATGCATTTTATTTCTTCACAAATTCATAATGATATGTTATTTGCGAAACAATCTGTAATGTGGTATGACTGTGTTCGTTTTTAATCCTGGCCATAGTTTGATATACATCTAAACTTTGCATGTAGTATTTAAGGACACAAAACAACCAATTTGATTGGGAAAGGTCAAAGATAAATATAGTTTCCAATGACCTGTTCTTTCCTATGGAAAGGGTTGGGATCTAATACCAAACATGTAGATGTGTAGAAACATTACATTTTCTCTCTGAGCATGGTCAAAGGAAGAGGCTTATAATGACAGGAGAGATTAAAAATCAGTGGAATGTACCTGACTACTCCAGTCAAGTCAAAGAGAATCTTTGGGGGAAGCTATTTTCATCTTTAAGTTTCCTAAATCAGAGGTAATGATATAGTAATAATGACCCACTTATAAAAGACCTATTCATTTTGGAATCATTAAAGAGTCCAAGAAGAATTAACTTTTTAAAAAGCATACAGATCAACAGAGCAATCTACTGAGACTATAAATTAGTTTATGATAACAGAACTTCTCATCGAATAGTTAAAACATACTTCCTTCACCCTAACTTCACCCTACCTTCTAAATGTAGAAAGAGGTTTTCCTTTTATTTTTTTTTTCTTCCAGCGGATTTTATGTTGGTTAAATATGTTGGTGACCTCCACTGAAAATGTCACCAGTGACATTCATTTCTCTGATGAAGTAATTTCCAACCAATGAAATAATATGTAAACTTAGGTTTATTTTTCTTTGATTTGCAAAAGAATGCAGTGTTTTCTAACTAACTAATGTTTAATTGGACTGTAATTAATACAAACATTATATTAGTTTCAGGATTCAGTATTTTTGACAAAAGGTAGGCTTCCTACCACCAGAATCAATGTCTAGGTGCAAGCTCTATTTGGAATGGCCATTTAGATATAAAGTGCTAAATGTAATGGATATTTCAAACAAGGTTCCAGGGGTGAAGAATAAAAAGGAAAATCTGATCATTCAGACTTAGACTGCAACATTCTTTATTTTGATTGAATCCCAGATAGTTTCATTTTCTTATCTAACCAATAATACTTGGTCATATTATAGAATATTAATTTTGTATAAACCCTCAGACTTCAAGGAAACAAAATTAATTTCAAAGAATCAAGGTAAGCAGCAAGGAGTAATAAAATTCAAATCCTTGACTTGTAGCTAAATTTCATTGTGGGACTCCAAGAACAAAGAGAAATAAAATTGTAATAATATTTTTATGACTACTGGTCAGTAGAGAAAAGCTATGTGAACTTTGCTAATACATAGTTTTTTTCCTCTCATTTTCATAAATCTTCACCTCTGATGTGTAATTTCTCCTCAGAAACAAAAGTGTCAGTTTCAGTATGACAAAGTAATATACTTGTGGAAAAAAAATAAAAAGAAAGCAATGCTATGAACCCAACACTTGTCCAAAGTAATATGAAAGTAAAAACAAAGATACTTGGTTCTTCTGAAGACTTCTTTTTTTCCTGAGTTTTGAACTTTGGGAAAGGAAACACAAAAGCATTCTGAAAAGCTATATATACTTCCAGAGAAGAATAGGAGTTTGTTTTTAGACCTTTTGTTCTTAACTGAGAACATGCTATTGGATACGCCTAGACACACAAAGTAATGTAAACGTTTAACATAGTTATGTAAAATTACTCCAGTTTTAAAAGCAGCATTATCACATAATTTCCAACTAAATGCCGTATGTATCATGGCTTTGCAAACCATTCTAATACAGTAATACCTAACTTAGCTGGTAATGTTTCAAATAAGTAGATTCTGAACATCATAGATACTTTGAGGAACACACTTGTGAAAGAATGTAGCTATTCTAATGAAAATAGTTGTCTGTGTATTACATTGTTTGCTATATCATTAAGATATGTGCATAACAATATATGCATCAATTTGTCTCCTGCCTCCTCCAGCTTCATCTTGAACCACTTATTTCTAATTCTTTAAATTCTAGTCACTCTGCACTTCTTTCAATTCCTTTAGCAGAGCTAATTCTTTTTAAAGATGCCATTTTATCTGCTTTGCAAGCTTCCTGTATCTGTGTATCCTAACATACTCACCCACTCCCATCGTAAATACACATGTACACACACACACACACACACACACACACGTCTGGCCAACTGATTTTTCCCTTAAATATCAGCTTAGATGTTTCTCAAGGAAGCATTCCCTGTGCACCCCCTCCACCTAGTTAGCTTAGAGCTTTCCATTATGCATTGTTATAACACTTAGTAGCAGTATCTATAATCATGATGAAATTGATTCGAGATTTTAGATTCCTTGCAAGTACATCTGTTCACTGCTATATACCTTGTGCATAGCACATGCTGAGCACAAGGTAACAACTTGATAAATGATTCCTCAATGGAAAATGAATCCAGTAGGGGTATCTCTTGCATAGCCCTATGGTATTTGTTATTCAAGAACCAAAAATCAGTAAGGTTGTTAGTACACTGATGGTATATATATGACGACTCCCTAATCTTGTTCCTCTTTCATCAATCACGATTTTGACAATAGGCCAAAGGAAGTTCTTACATAAAATGTTTTGTGCTTAAACATAAGCCAATGGCATGTAACTTGAAGTTGGGACCACTATGGTGCAAATATATTGGCAGAGAAATTAATACCAACTTTGGATCCTTTGTTTCTAATTGTAGGGATAGCTGATAGTTGATTTGATCAGGAAGAAATTTCTGCAAGTACCTCCATTCTCTAATGAACCATATGGGAGAGACATAGTCTTAGACTCAATGAATCTTCAGAAATATGTATAATTTCCAAGAATATCTTTTTCTAGAGTGATTTTAGGTGGGTGATTTCTTGAAAATTAATTGAATTGTAGACTCCCCACCAACATTTTCCAAAGTCCATCAATAAATATAACAATTGGTTGCAAAGAAAATGTCTTTCCTTTAACCGAGGTAAAAATGACACAGAATTGGATCTCCACAACATCAGGTGGTAGAAATTATAGATCTTCTAGCCATGAGAGCAGACTAGATTCATGACTAATATAAAATAGTGATAGATTTAGATTGTCATCTGGACATTTAAGACTCCATGTAATTACAAACATATAACCACCAATATTTAAAAGTGCTTCTTTTCTGACAATAGGACTAAACAAACTAGTAAGCCTACAATTAAGGTTTATGTATTTTTATTTTATTTTATTATTTTTTAATGTTTATTTTTGAGAGAGAGACAGAGCATGAGTAGGGGAGGAGCAGAGAAGAGAGGGAGACACAGAATCAAAAGCAGGCTCCAGGCTCTGAGCTGTCAGCACAGAGCCAGACATGGGGCTTGAACCCACGAACTGTGAGATCATGACCTGAGCCAAAGTCAAACGTTTAACCAACTGAGCCAACCAGGCGCCCCAAGTTTCATGTATTTTTAAAAACCCATTTTTTAAGTATGAAAGTGGTCTGTAGGTAAAGGAGTTAGAGAAAATACAAGACTATCTGAAAATAGGATAATAATGCATTGAGTGACTTTTATGTTTTATGTATGCATTGTGCTATTGACTCATATAGGCTATCTCATTTAGTCCTCATATTAAGTACATGTATCTTTTACTTTATAATTTTTTTAAATGTTTATTCATTTTTGAGAGTCAGAGGGAGACAGAGCACAAGCAGGGTAGGGGCAGAGAGAAAGATACAGAATCTGAAGCAGACTCCAGACTCTGAGCTTTTGGTCCATAGCCCAATGCGGGGCTCAAACCCATTAACTGTGAGATCATGATCTCAGCCAAAGTCAGATGCTCAACCGACTGAGCTACCCAGGCACCCCTATTTTATAGATTTAAAAAAATGAGGCTCAAATAGATGATGTAACTAGTGTTATGTCATACAAAATAGATGGAGGAATCATTTGAACCCAGGTATATTTGACTCCTAAGCTATTCCATGGAATAGTTATTTTTTATTTTTATTTTTAAGCATTTTTAGATGCTTAGAGATCGAGAGAGAGAGCAAGCATGTGAGTGGGGGAGGGGCAGAGAGAGAGGGAGACAGGATTCAAAGGGGGCTCTGTGCTGACAGCAGACAGCCTGATGCGGGGCTCGAACTCACAAACCGTGAGAAGACTGCCTGAGCCAAAGTCAGATGCTTAGCCAACTGAGCCACCCAGGTGCCTCAGAATAGTTATTAAAAAAAAAAAAGTCTAGGGGCGCCTGGGTGGCTCAGTCGGTTAAGCATCCGACTTCAGCTCAGGTCACGATCTCGCGGTCCGTGAGTTCGAGCCTCGCGTCGGGCTCTGGGCTGATGGCTCAGAGCCTGGAGCCTGCTTCTGGTTCTGTGTCTCCCTCTCTCTCTGCCCCTCCCCCGTTCATGCTCTGTCTCTCTCTGTCTCAAAAATAAATAAACGTTAGAAAAAAAATTAAAAAAATAAATTAAAAAAAAAAAGTCTCAAGCAGCCTGAGAGGTAAAGGTCCAACATCTTCCTTTTAATCCTTTTGGCACTCTCTTGTATAATGGAAAATGTCATGGTCCTGTTTATAAAGGTTCTGCCTTGTGAAGTTTGGCGTGAGATTGCCCTCTTGGGTGCACAAAATCAGTAATCTTCCAAAATCCTTGAGGATTTATCAGGAGGATATAATCTACTTTATAGATTAAGATAGTGAAGCAGGTAAATAAAGCAATCTAAGATCTACTACAAGTTGAGATTCCAGTGAGAAGCAGTATTTCATTTTCCTTTCATGAGGATGCCCTGCCTCGCAAGCCACTTGAGACATAAAATACCCCAGGCATCCTTGATCTTAATCCCTTACCTATCAGAACAGCCCCAGGCATAACAATCCACCAAGTTCACAGCTTTTTTTGATGTTTACCCTCTCAAGAGACAAGTTAGAAAAGGAGAGAGGGTCCTAGTCATGAATGAGAAGACCACTGTGTTTTGTTGGCTTGTGGGAAGAGGGATGGGACTCTGCAACATGCTAAAGTGAATTTTGCTTGGACTTCATATTTCCTTCTTTTTTCTTCTCTGCTCACCTCTTATCTCTGCTTCCCCTTGACACATCTCGAAGGACCCAGTGCTTAAATGCCATTCATCAATAACCCAATGCATGTACCCACATTTACCATTCCTAGACATATCTCATATATACAAAAGACTTTACCTTCCTTCTCTAGTTCCAATAGTTAAATGCCTTGTTTCATTAGTACAGTTTAGGTAGACATTAGGAAAGCAATCTGACTCAATGAAGTCAATACATAAGCACTGACTATGTCAGGCATACATCAATCCATCACATAGATCCTGTTGTTAAAGAGCTTCCACTTTGGGGAGTCATGAGGGGCAGAGTGAGGAAAGTTAAATGAAAGGTCAGGATAATAGATACATTGGCATAGGTATCTAATTAACCACTATTTGAACTGTAGTTTCCACAGAAGTTCAGAGAGGACAATGGACTAGAAAGACACAGAAGGTGTGACAGAATGCAAAGGATTTTACCTATATCACAGTCTACATTTTATTGAAATAATAGCTAGATAAAAAAGTGTTGTAGTGGGGATATCAATCCCAAAAGGTTGGTGATTGATTTTTCTTTTCAATTTCATAAAGCTATACACCTTTAAATCTATTAAAAAATTTTTTTTTAACATTTATTTATTTTTGAGACAGAGAGCATGAACGGGGAGGGTCAGAGAGAGAGAGGGACACACAGAATCCGAAACAGGCTCCAGGCTCTGAGCAGTCAGCACAGAGCCCGACGCAGGGCTTGAACTCACGGACCCCAAGATCATGACCTTGAGCCGAAGTCAGATCCCTAACCAACTGAGCCACCCAGGCGCCCCAGCTTTAAATCTATTTTTAATAAATATATTCTCTAGCAGAATATATTGAGTCTCAAACTAATTGTAAATACAAATGAAAATAGTTCAAATATTTCTACCAGGTGAAGAATGTAATACACACAATGTTAAAACCACTAATAAAATATGATGAAAGTTGGCAAGAATTAGAGGGCAATATGCAAAAAAAAAATGAAAATATTTCGGTTAGGATGTCTCCATCCTATGGATGATCTTTTTATGGATAATCTTTTTCAAATTTTACTTTCATATTGATACTATGTTTACAGATATTTCAATTTTGCTCCCACCATTTCCTTACAAAATCAAAGCATCATTTTCTATAAATTAAATGCAGTATGTTAACGTACTGCTCTACAAAGAGAGGGTGGCACAACCCAAGTACCTCACCAGTCAGCCCACTTAAACAGCTGGAGAGAGCACAGACTGCTCAAGTAGGGCAATGTCTGTTCGAGACTAATGTTTCTGATGATACCCCAGCTCCTTTTCTATCCAGTTAAACCACAGCAGTCCTTTGTATCCAGTTAAACAATATCTTCCTGAGAGACTGCTATGAAGGCCATAGGCTGTCTACTGTAGAGTTCAACACTATTTTGAGGAAGAAATCAGAAGCTTAGTTCACATCTAACTGGGTTAAGAAATTTCTCTCTTTGTGCTCCCCGCCTCCCCCGCCCCCGTTACGTTGAATTAAACTAAGTATGCCTTAAATTTTTTTAATTATTTGTTTAATTATTTGTTTGTTTGTTTGTTTTTGAGAGAGAGAAAGAAAGAGAGAGAGATCACACACAGGGGGAGGGGCAGACAGAGAGGGAGACACAGAATGTGAAGCAGGCTCCAGGCTCTGAGCAGTCAGCACAGAGCCTCACGCGGGGCTCAAACCCTTGAGCTGGGATATCATGACCTGAGCTGAAGTCAGACACTAAATGAGCCACTCAGGTGCCCCCTAAGTATGCCTTTATATAAATATTTGTAGAAGCACTTGTTCTTATTGGCTACTTACATTCAAAAATTTTACTTTGGATATTGTTGTATCAGATTAATTAAAAGTAGAGGTAACCTTGTGATCCTTGGATCTCATCGCCTATGGGGAATGAACAGTGATTTACACGCTCTCCCCTGTCTTTCTATGTTGTTGAGGTCCTAATGCAAAGAGCCTGGAGTATCATATCAAAAACTAGCAACAAGAAATAAAAAGCAACAGGGACAAGCAGATAACAAAATAAAGAATGCACTCTGATAAATTAAAGGTCATACTCTGTTATCATGCATACTAAAGAGTTCTTTTGTGCTAGCTGTGTAGCATTTAAGACAGAAGAATAGTTTCACAGCTACAAAACCAGATAGGGCCACTGACAGACATCACTTGGTGATGAGCAAAAGAAAACTAAATGTAAGAACAATCCCACATTACCTTAAAAATGGCATTTTGCCATTTTCCAAGATATAAGTATCTTAAATACCTTGTAAATCATGTCAAAACATTTAAGCTTATCCACCCTAGTAAGAACTTACACATATATTTAAGCCTCCTTTCCCCAGTTCTTGATTTATGAGAATCAGAAAATTACGTGGTACAGCTTAATTTTCTACCTGCTTACACCAACCCTGATTTTTAATCGGTTCCTCTTAATATTTAGACTAATGTAAAGAAGAAGGAATAAGTAAATGTCTCATCTATAGTGTGATATGGACTATAAATGATAGTGAGGAAGTTCCTTACTCGCCAGTGAAGAAAGGTCTGATTACTATTGCATTCTAATCTCATTTTCAATGGACTTAAATCTCTCTCCTTCATTTGTAATTGGAATGCAGGAAGACTTTTTTTTTTTTCAATTAAGAGATGGGATTTGTCAACTGTACACAAATTATTTAAGATTACATGCTCTGAAACTGAAAAGGACAGGCTGGAACACAGCTGTTGGTTGATTGCCAGCCTTCTTCAATCTTATACAATGTAAAAACTCTCAAATAAAATAATATTTTTATAGATAATTCAAATACTATTGAACTTAAAATCCTAAAATGGCTTACCCCTAACAAAAATGTGTTTTGCATACCAGCAATGATTTTTTTATAAGTAAGCCCATGTAGTCAGATTCATAGTGGAAGAAGAAACCTCAATGGTTAAGGATTACTGGGCTCTGCTTTTTGGCTTTCCTAGTGATTAGCTTTGTAACATGGAACCAGAAACATGATAGTATTGAACTTCAGTTTTCTCATCTGTAGTATAGGTATCTGTAAGGGTATCTGATGTAATTTATGTAAATCTCTTAGCACAATACCTGGCACAGAGTATTACACTCCATATATACTAGCAAAATATTGTGGTTGTGTCATTATTTGATGTCTGGCCTAACTTGACTAATAGGATGTATCTAGGAATACACAGATGACAGAAATTGCTTCTCACTCATCTGGATATCAGGAAGGAGGTAGATGTGAGGAGTGGAAAATAAATCAATTTTGCTTTCTGAAGACAAATAAAGGAAATAGACGTATAAGTGTCTTCCACCCCAAAGATGCTTTGTATGAACCACTGCATTTTCTCCCAAGCAATGTCAGCTTTATCCTCAGAGATCTATGCATGGCTACCTAGAAGCCAAAGGGAACAACTGAAGGGAGGTCAGTAACTTGAGGAAGCCACACAAAAAGAAAAAGCCAAAGGCACCTGTCCTAAGAGAAAATGAAATTCAGGAGACCACCATCTGTTCTGTGCAGTAGGAGAGTGACAAAGCTGCTCCTGGAACAGGAAAACTTTAGATATCATTGAGTCTCAAAATGACATTTTAATCTGTATATTAATGCTTTAAAGGATGCATTTCAAAAAATAATGTCTCAATCTCTTCTTTTTCCCCCATAAGGCTTACGGTAAAAAAAAAAAAAAAAAAAAAAGGAGGGGGCTACAGCAGAAACTATAAACAGAAGTAGATACTGGGTAGTCTAAAGCAAGACAGTCCCATTATCTGTAAAATGAGGTTGGTAGAATGTATGACCTCTAATGTGGTCACCAATGCTAATGACTGATGATCCCATGCTGAAGGTAGGGTTGTCAAGAGGACACACGTTAGGCCATCTTGTTAACATACACTGTCTGTGGATTTGTATGAGGGAAGTAATTTTAGACCCATTGAAAAATAAGATATGAGCAATGGTTCTAACTGTGCAAATATACTTAAAAGAGTGAAATTTTTAAAAATCTTTTTATTTTTTTTTTACATTTATTTATTTTTGATAGGCAGAGAGAGACAGAGCACAAGTGGGGGTGGGGCAGAGAGAGAAGGAGACACAGAATCTGAAGCAGGCTCCAGGCTCTGAGCTGTCAGCACAGAGCCCCATGCGGGCCGGAACTCACAAACAGTGAGATCATGACCTGAGCCGAAGTCAAATGCTCAACCGACTGAGCCACCTGGGCACCCCAAAAGACTGAAATTTTTGATTTGGCATGTTTTTTTCACTTCTTTTTTTGTTAACTATCTCATAGTGCTTTGACAAATTTATGAAGACTTTGGGTCGTCATCTGTGGAGATCTTTATAATTAAACCATTACATTTTTCTGATATGTTTAATATGACAAACTTGTCTTCCTTCTTCTTTCAGCTATACAGACACACACATCTCTCACCATGTAGACATTCCTCTGGCTTCTCTCTCTACCCACCCGGTGAAGCATGTCACTGTTCTGACAGCCGTTTCAAGAGGAGAAAGGCAGGCACAGGTTAGGTTTTAGGAGATTTCTATTTTATAAAAAGTGGTTAAGAGGATGGGGGAGTGCATCAGGATGCTCAGAAAGAGGTTTGTCTCCTCTTAATTTTAAAATCTTAGTAATGAAGCGGTAAGAAAGGACAATTTCAAGAGGGAATAAGGATTTCTTTAAATCAATGGCTGCTCTTTGCAAACCCATTCTGTCCAAAATTTATCTAAGTAAAATCTTTTCTTGGGTTTCTCAAACACCTGTGATCTGGGGAACTATACTTTATGGGGCTGCTTCTGGTTCAGGAGACATCCTCATGAGAGCTCCCATATAATCAAGTCTGATAAGAGAAGACTTTGGCCGCCTGCAGATGGCCTAAGTATAACTCCCAGCCTGGGTGGAGATCACCAATTAAGACCCACACATCCTAAAGAATGCAGTAGATACAGAGAAGAAATAGTACACTGCATTTCTTAGAATGAGACTATGAATTTCTTTATTGCCTTCATTAATTCCCCTTAAATTTAAGCCACTGTGATTTTTAGTGGATCACTAAATACAGAATGGAGAGAATGATAAAACTACAAATAATGTCTTACCAAGTTGAAGCTGATACTCCATTAGAAAGGACGTTTGGAATTTGTCCACTTACATGTTCTTTTCTTTTCTTTTCATTATAATCTAGCACATCTATAGTTAGGCTGTGTCATTGCTAAATTAATTGGGTCGTGCAACTCTAGCCTAATTAACATTTCATTTAAATTTTTTTCTAAAGTCTTTAAAATCCAACTGGCCTTGTGTTGATTTCAGCGGAAATAAACAGTTTGTTGGTATCCTCCACATGAGGACCCTTCAAATACTTTAAGATTGTTATGGGCTGAATTGTGCTTCTCACTCCCTGAAATTCATATGGTGAAGCTCTAACCCTCAGTACCTCAGAACGTAACTGTATTTAGAGATAGGTCCTTTGAAGAGAAGATTCAGCTATATTGACATCCTTAGGGTAGGCCCTAATCCGATCTGACCAGTGTCTTTACAAGAAGAGGTAATTTGGACACACACACAAAGACAGGAGGGACATGTGCCCAGAGAGAAAAGTCCATGTGAAAACAGAGAGAAGGTGGCCACCTGCAAGCTAAGAAGCTAGGTCTCAAAGGAAATCAACCCTGCCAACACCTTGACTTTGGACTTCTGGCCTACAGAGCAACGACAAAATAAATACCTGTTTATGTCATCTAGTCTATGGTATTTTGTTATGGAGGCCCTAGTGAAGTAATGGAGAGATAATTTAAAACTATTTAAAGTTATATACTGTTGACCTAATCACAGATCTTTGGTACTAAGCAGATATGATAACATTTTGGTATAATTGCTAAAAAAGTCTAGAAATGAGTACTCCTGGACTTGAATTTTAATAGAGTACCAGGTTAATGTCAAAATTGTACCCATTTTAATTATAAATTTTGGCCGGAGAAAGCATTTCGTCCTTCTCTGGATTTGCTTTAAATCGTAACAGTCTGCACCACGATTCTGGTAGTTAGCACAGTTATAGAATGAAGTCCACCAATTTACAGCTTGCATTATTTAAATTAGAAGATAATGATGAAATTTATTTCAGCATGAAATACATAAATATCAGCATGATACACACACACACACACACACACACACACACACATACCTATAAGTATAAATAGGTATAGATAAACATATAGTTCCATTATGTCTATAGAACAAGTTTTGCAAAGGAACTATTTAACATTTCATATCATTAAATGAAATTTCTTAAACTAAAAAAAAAAAGTGATCCTACCACCCCCTTTACTTTGTGGCCCCCTGTAACATCATTAACACAGATGACTGCAGTACTATTTAAAAAATAGTGTTAAGTTTCTAATTTATTTTAAAAGTTTCACACACACAAAACACTGCATAAAATAAATTCCTACTTATGTTAATGATTATATAGGTGAGATTCTTTTACTAAAATATACTGATGTTTTCTTCAATTTTGTGACTATCACAAAGATCACAAAAAGTTTATTGTGCCCACTTCCAAAACTCTGAAAACAAATTCTAAGTCCCAAAAGGATAAGCCTACATTATTTACACAAATTTCTAGTCTTAAAAATTGCCTTAAGAATCTTTTTCAGTAAACACAAAAAATGATTCTGTGAGATCATAATTAGGTTTTGGGGGGCTTGCTAAATAGTCAATAACAGCTACAAAAATAGCAACTTTCACAGTTAACTTGAAATATTTATCATCTACTCCCAAATGGATGAGTGACTTACTCTGTTCTCTTTCTCTCTGGATGCTTATTAGTGGGTAATGACACCAATTCCAAGCCCAACTTCGATAAGGTATCCCTACCTCCCTGAAGCCACCCAGCAATACAGGTGAGCGCCTCCACTGAAAATACCCAAAGACAACTGGAGGCCTAGCAAAAAAGATGACTGCACAAATTAGTGCTAAAACAAAAAGATTTGGGCTTTATCTGAATGCAATCATTTCAAGTCTTATATTTCCTAAGAAATTGAATACAATTTCACTGCTGGCACCCATACGGCCAGATTTCAATTTTGGCCTGATTTTACTTGGGGGAAATTTTTGATAGAAGGGGTTGGGAAAGCTTTGTCTTTGACTTTAACTCTCTCTTCTTATATTCCTGGGACCTGTGTCTCCATCTCAACTTCCCATGCTATAGTCCATCACCCCCTGCACTGCTCCATCACCCCCTACCTTAGCTCCAGGCATCCATTCCCCCTGGGTTGCCATGTTATTTTATTTAATGACTAAGAAATTTCACCTCATGACTAACCTAAGGGATTATAACACAACATATTATCAAGAATACATAGCTTTTAAAACACTTTACATTGTCACAATAATTTAGGTGAAAGTTGCAGTACATGTAGATGACATTATTTCTCACCAAAAATGAAAAGTCACCTCTTAACAGCCCCAAGACAAAGAGTTTCCAGTTTTAAATTTGTGAAATCTTGGTTTTCCAAATATTTAAACCACAAGAGTGTTAAGATTCATGGAAAGAAATAATTAAGTCCATTTGATTTTATGGGACTTAGAAAATCCCAGGTTCAAATTTCAGTAAGTACTAAAGGCATGTTACTCTTTCCATGTCTTACCACATCTGTAAAATGGGATTAATGAGATTATTTTTAAGAATAAGATGTGATTTGTATAAAGCACCTGGATAGTTTCTGGTAATAGATGGCTACTATTGTTTTTATAGACTACACAAAATTACAGACCTGTAGAAATGAAAAGACTTTAGCTAGAATCTGGTCCAATTCCCAACTGATATAAGATGGGGTTGATAACCTTGATGCATTGGTCTCTTGAGATCTACAGGATTAGAAGACAATTGGAAAGTACCATAGCTCATTAAGAGTTGAAAAAAATGTCATAAAACTACTATTATTTGTATTATTTAATATTTAAAGGAAATTAAAAAAAGTAAAGAGCATCATCACACATTATTGGCAAATACAGCGGACTTTCTTATTCTGATTTGTTTTGGTTTGGCTACACACAGAAATACTCTAATTACATTTAATCATTACATTTACTTTTTAAAAATTTTTTTAAGTGTTTTTATTTTTATTTTTTTGAGACAGAGAGAGACAGGACGTGAGCGGGGGAGGGGCAGACAGAGAGGGAGGCACAGAATCCGAACCAGGCTCCAGGCTCTGAGCTGTCAGCAAAGAGCCTGACACAGGGCTCGAACTCATGGACTATGAGATCATGACCTGAGCTGAAGTCGGATGCTCAACCGACTGAGCCACCCAGGCGCCCCTAATCATTACATTTACTTTTTAAAGTTAATAGATTTTAGATATATTCAAAAAGACCCACAGTAAATTTTAAAGTATGAAATTGGAATGATAAATATTGTAAAAAAACAAAACCCAACACCTGTAATCCTTGGTTTCCTACTGCAAGGGCAAGAAATTGGTAACATAATATTTAGAAAAATGTCAAGCAAGAAAAGTCAGATTTTCAAAAAATTTCTGTGTGTAAAAAAGAAAAAATAGAATTTGAAAAATAAAATCCCCAATTATGAAATATCAGACCCCAAAGAAAGGCATTGAACCCTACTATACATCTCTCTTCATCCATACAAATTCTGTTCTTATATAGCTTACTTAAGGGAGCCACTGAAGAATTGAAGGGCAGGAAGAGATATGATAAAAGCAATTTCAGGAAGATAAACATCTTGGCTATATAGCAAATGGATTACAATAATGCAGGCCAAAGATGAATATAGATGGTTTACAGCTGATAACGAGAGGTCCAATTGTGATAAAGGCCTATATCTCTAAAATAATGCCAGCAAGGATAGAAAATGAATGATGGAAACTGGGGAATCTTTGAAGTAATAATTAGCGGACGGACTGGTGCCTACCATTGGACCCAGTGACTGATCTGATGGGATTAACTAAAAGATTTTGATATGTGGGGGTAATAAGGTGAACTATGTTATTAATGACACAAGTTAGGAGTTTAGGAGAGTAGGGTGGCTTGGGAAGTTATAAGATAGTTAGAATGAGAATTCAGCTGCAATCAGAAATATACATCTTTGTAGAAATAAAACTCAATTGTGCCTACCTCTACCTGTTCACCCAGATTTTTTATTAAAAGTTAACAGTTACACACCACTACCACCAGTTACCTCTGTTTTGTCCAGGTGGACAGTGTTCATTTCACCTTATCATCACAGACTCAGAAACTGTACTCAACTTCTCTTGAGAGCCCAGGGGAACTCAAACAGGAATCTGCAGAATGTTGCTATCTCTAAGGCCATCTTGACACTCCCAAAGAAAACATCCTTTTGTCACAATATAGACATGCCTCAGGAACCCACAAATTCTGGAAGGAAGTGGTTCTGACCTTCCTTCCTTAATTACTCCCTCAGCTTTAATCATTAAGACAGTATGAAGTTATCATCAACACACCATCACAGGGAGAAAAACCATTTTTTGTGCTATATTGGGATCTTTAACCACTTCTATTTTTTGATTCATTCTCTCTCCAACCTAGAATAGGCTCCTCATCAATATACATCCATTTGTCCCTTCTGGAACAGACTCAGACTTGTTTTAAGTACTAAACACATCTCTTTTCCAGTTCTCATCATCATATTTTGTGTTATGTAATCTTGTACTTCCTGTAAAATTCATACTTCTCTGAGTTACCTTTCCTCTCTGGTTATTCCTCAAACTCCTGCAGAACAAAAAACCTGTTTTTTGTTTGTTTGTTTGTTTGTTTGTTTGTTTTGCTTCCCTGTGTTCCCCACCAGCTTTGGCATACCATGGAACAACCATGAGGTGGGTCTTACTGAACGTTCATTGATGGATCAAAGGATTATCCAAGACTGGGCCTCTATTAGGGCCTTAAAGTAAAATATGTGAAAGAAATGGCTAGGTCTAAGAATTGGTTCTGTTGTAAGCACTTTAAATAATTCAATCAATTTTATGATGCTTTCTTTCCATTCTACTTGCTTACCTTTTCTCAATGCTTTCTAATTCAGAATAAAAAATGAATACTCAAGAAAAATATCTTCAGGCAGAAAGTGAAAAAGAAACTTGAACCAAAATTAAACACAATTTAAGATATGTGAAACTTGGCTAGACAAAAGACGAAATTAAGCACAAGATTTACGAGTGACTGAGAATGTACTGATATTTTAAAATACTTTTAGGGAAAAAAAGTAATGATTTTGAACCCGGTTAAAATTATTTCCTCAAGTTTGGTCTGAGACTTCTTTTAATTGATATCTTCAGTTTCCCCATCTGAGCAGGAATAAACCCAACCACCTAATATAATGACCAACAGGTTGATTCTAGTTTCTCCAGTTAAGAGACAAGCAATAGTCTCAGTTCTACTTGGCAGCTTACACATAAAGTAAAAAATGTTTTTGATTGCCCAAGATAGGGTTGGCATGTGCCTATTAATATAGTAGTAACTATTAATATTGCTTCTTTTCTCTTGGAATTATGTGTGTTTGGTCTCCTAATTAAAGGGTGCCATCACAGGAAACAGAGAAAGGAGACTCTCCCCTGACAGTTAACACCCAGACAAAAGGTTGGGTAAACCCAAGGTGCTTGGTAAGAAGGAAAAGTCAATTCTTTTTCAGGGGATATCCTCTGTGCTAGGGCACATGGCTTGTTGACCCAAACATACACTGGATTCCAGCTTCCACTCATTTCCTCCAATGGGATATTGGTGCAGTCCATAGTCACCCAAACTGCATAACTAGAAGCAGTAGTCTGTCCATCAGCTAGCATGGTCTCCCTAATGCTCACTTACTAAAAGTCAGAGGACTCCCCAACACCCAGCCCAAATTCCAGTCTTTCATGAAGTCTTCTCTGATCACCCCGCACCACTCCTTTCTCTAAATTTATACAGAACATATTTTCTGTGTCACTCATTGGACTTGAACCCAGTTCTTCATAGTGATGCCTCTTTAATATCTTGATTCAGAATGAGTTTGGTGGGGGGCAAAAGAATGTAGGGCAATTACATCTCTTAAACCTTCTGGAAAGATTTATCTCCATGTATATGAACCCAAGTCTGATAGCCAAGACAGGGTAAATTTGTTCTCAGAAGGAATCAGACACTAAAATAGGGAGATTCTTACCTATTGCACTTATAGGATTGCAAAACTGAACTACTATGATTAGTGACAGTGGAGCTAATATGTATTGAGTACTTCCTACTTACCAGGGTTTTACCAATAACTAAGTATTTTGAAACTAATAACTAACTCATTGAAAATTCAAACAATCCTCTGAAGTAAGTACTATCATTAATACGTTTTACAGATTTGGAAACTGAAGTACAAAGAAGCTAAAGTATTTGGTGAAAGGTATCACATGTGTGAAGTGTTGTAACTAAGATTTGAACTCAAGCAGTCTGACTCCTGAACCTTCTCCCTTAAGGTCCACACTGCTCCATCTTTAATCTTCTGTTAAGTATATAGCATATGTCTGAAGTTTGGTCATTTGATATGTGATCTATATTTCCTATTGCAATTTAGTGTTTAAGAGGGGTACACAAATTGGGTTTGGCACTCACTGCTATACCTAAATAAACAATGACCAAAAAACAAAAGAAGAATGACAAGTAGCAAGGGAAGGCATCATTATGAGCATGATACCTATCCCAAGGGACCCTTACACAGCCCTCAGAGATCTGAACAAAATGAGCAATACGCATTGGTAACAGGACCTCAGCACAGCAAAGGTTTAAATTATTTATTTATTTATTTAGTTAGTTAGTTAGTTAGTTAGTTTATTTATTTATTTATTTTGAGAGAGAGAGAAAGACAGAGAGAGAGAGAGAGAGAGAGAGAGAGAGAGAGAGAGAGAGAGAGCAAGAGCAAGGGAGGGGAAGAAAGAGAGGAAAAGAGAGAGAATCTCTACTCAGCACAGAGCCCAATGTGGGGCACAAACCCATGAACCCTGAGATCATGACCTGAGCAAATCAAGAGTCAGACGGAGCCACCCAGGCGCCTCACAACAAAGGTTGTTACCTCTTTACTTCAATCCTTGTGCAACACCAAAAAGAAACTTCTCTCTCTTTCTCTCTCTCTCTCTCTCTCTCTCTCTCTCTCTCTCTCTCTCTTTTTCTTAGAAGGAATAAGAATAAATAGTGTAGGCAATGTTGCATAATACTTCAGAGTACTAGAGTGAGCTTTGGGATTTGTGACCTTGGCAAGTAACCTAATCTCTGTGTTTACTCATCTATCAGAAGGACAGAACATTAGCTGGCTTTTAAAGATTTATAATGGAAAATGTATATAAAATAAATACCACAGGGGTGCTTGGGTAGCTCAGCTGGTTAAGCAACCAACTCTTGACTTCAGCTTAGGTCAGGATACCACAGTTCTTGGGATTGAGCCCTGCACTGGGCTCTGCACTGACAGTGTGGACCCTGCTTGGGATTCTCTCTCTCCCTCTCTCTCTCTCTCTCTGCCCTTCTCCTGCTCACGCATGAGTGTACACACAGACTCTCTTTCAGAATAAATAAGTAAATGTTAAAAAAAAACCTACCACAGTTCCCCATATAGATTGCCTGTCTAGCTCCCTCTTGCCAATATTATATCCTACAAAAGGCAGGAATTTATATGGGCCCTGTGAATGTTTGGGATTTCGGGGTGAAGTGTTACCTCTTTACCTCAACCCTTGTGCAACACCAATTTCCTTATTGAGTCAATCCTATGCATTTAACCTTCTATTCAAACTACGCTTCCATAAAGTACAGGCCTCATCTAATTATCCCCAGACCTGTTTCCTTCTGTGACTGTGACCATCCTGCACCCTCATCCCACCCCCACTTTACAGCAAAGTCTGCATTTAAAAAAAGCCTTTTTGTTTGTTTCTCCACTAACCAGAAAATACATTCTTATCCAACTCCTCTGCCAAATTGAGCAATAAAAATAACAAATGAGAAAGCTGAAGACTCTACATGGACTTTTAAAATGCTCCAGCAAGGTGACCCTGAAAAATTATTATGGCATGCTATCAATTAGTTGACACTATCTAGAAAAATGAAGCTAGATGTTTCTCTATTCTGTCCAGTTTTATATCTCATAAATTCAGCTAAAATACTTCATTGGAAATGCATATGGTAATATCTAGACAGACTTATGTTAGGTATATTCTCTTTTGGACTCTCAATGGATATTTTAAATATTCAGGCCACCAGTATAGATAATATGCCCAAGATGACAAATTACTTCAAAAATACTTAACATGAGTGAAGTTAGTCTCAAATTTTCAGAAGAGGTAGGAATCTTAGCTGCTTTTTAATACAGTCAAATTCAAAAGGCTAAAAACAAAACAGACTTTAAAATGTTTAAGATGAAAGACTTTCTTTGACAAATATCCAACCCATGAGGCTAAATTTGACACAAAATATTCACCATCATAATTTAAATTTTAATATATGGCCTATTTAAAGGCTTCATACTTCAAAAGACTTTCACATTTATTATGTCATTCTGTCTTAATTAAGAACTAAAATATTAGATTACATTATACCTTTGGATTATTATAGAAACTAGGTTTATATTCTTCAGGAATAAATGTGCTTTTCTAATAACCATATAAACATGTCAATATATAATTTATCATAACAATTACATCTGACTTGCCAGTTCTACAAAGACATGAAATTTTATTGTTAAAATCTTTTTTTTCCTGGAATAATGCTATAGAGAATTGAGGAAAAGGTATTTTTGATGAAAATAATTTTTTTTTAATTTTTGTTAAAAATTACTAGTTTACAGAAAAATTGTAAAAATAGTAAGGAGAGCTTCACATATCTTTTACCCACCTTGCTTCACTGTTAACAAGTTAAACAACCATTGGGTAATTATCAAAACTAAGAAATTAACATTGGTATTATACTATTAAGTAATGTATAGACTTTATTACTAATTTTTAACCAATGTCCTTTTTCTGGTCCAGAATCCAACACAGATTCCCACATCACATTTGTCATGATTAGATTGAGGTTATGAATTTTTGTTGTGAATACTTTCTCAGTGCATTATATCATGAGGTACATAAATCAATATTTCTTAATAATGATGATGGTTAATTTAATTACTTGGTTAAGGTGTTCTACTGAGTTTCTCTGTGAAAGGTTTTTACTTTCCCCTTGAAGGAGATACTTTTACACTACATAAATTACTAGTCTCTACTCCAACTTTTATGCACTAATTTTAGCATCTATTGGTGAATCTTACCCTCAACAATTGTTACTTTGAAGTTGTAATGCTGAATTTCTATTTCCATAATCCTTCTACATTTGCTAATTGAATTATTCTGTAAGAAAGAACTCTCCTTAGGGGCACCTATGTGGCTCAGTCAGCTGAGCATCTGACTCTTGATTTCAAGTCAGGTCATGATCCCAGGGTCATGGGATTGAGCCCCAAGTCAGGCTCAACACTGAGTGTGGCTCTCTCCCTCTGCCCCTCTCCCATGTTTGTGCTTGCTCACTTGTTCTCTCTCTCTCTAAAAAACAAACAAAACAAAAAGCAAAACTGTTCCTGCTCCCCTATATATCCATGTATCTACCTATCTGTCATCTGTCCATTCAGTTACTTAATAATACCAATATGTGCTCATGGATACTTGTTTCACTATCTGGATTATAATCCAGTGCTATATCCATTTAATATGCTGTTCAAATAACTCCAATTCTGGCATGTAGGAGCTCCTTCAGATTGGTCCCCATATCTTTCTGTTATGCCTTTATATCAGGGGTCAAGAAATTATGGTGTACAGGTCAAATGTGTCCCTCTACCTATTTTTCTAAATAAAGATTTACTAGGACACAGCCACAGCCATTCATTTGCTTATTACTATTGCTGCTTTTGAGCTACTATGGCAGAGCTGAGTAATTGTGACAGAGCTCATGAGACCTACAGAGATGAAAATATTTACTACCTGGCCTTTTACAGTAAAAGTTTGTTGATCTTTGCTCTGGATTTTTTTTCAAAATTATGAACCTTAGATAGTGCTCAAATGGCATCTATTTGCCACATTTGCGGTAGTTCTTAATACAGAAATTGGAATATACATTTTCTTACATTCACCTAACTTAATTGGTTATAACATTTTTGATGCTGAGAGTTTGTTTTTGGTGGAAAGGAAGGAATGGATTGTCAGTATTCTCCTGGAGTGAGTTAAGTACATATGTAAGAAAATAAACCATACATTAAAAAAGTAATGAGATAAAAGTGAAAAATTATCTAGTAAGGGGAGAAAAAGAGAGAAATTGTCCTCCTCCATGGGTTCTGAAGTTTCTTCTATACATGCAAAGGGCTTTATTAGCTTGTCCTCATAATAATGATAACACTTTCCAAAGATGTCAGATTAATAGTCATTTTTATCTTGAACACATTGGACACTGTAATTTCACCATCACACTTCACAATCCTCAGATAATTTACAAATAGATCTCTCCACATGAGAGCCTCAAATCATGCCTCTTGGTTTTGAGGCTGTTTAATATGCAATGCACTGATGCTAGAATTATATAAAGCATAATATCAGTGCTTGAAATACATTTATTAGAAGGATAACAACATTCTTATAATCATGTTGGAGAGAACTAAGTTTGTCTAAAGTGGAAGTACAAAAGTTGGGCTTGTTCTATTAAAGAAAAAAGATTTTATATGAGTTAGAAGAGGCTAATCCAGAGGGCTACATCCATAGTTAGAAGGTTATAAAGGGCAGCTACATTTCACTGGAAGCATACTTTATTTGGATAGGAGGTTCCTCTGTGTTCATTACACAGACTTTGTTTTGGTTTGGTTTTTTTCCTCTAAAATTGACATCCTCAAGATCACCCAGAGCACAGGTTATGAATCCTAGGTAAATGGGCCATGGGATATTGAGACACAACCCCAAAAAATCATATGCATAACTGTGTTTAAATGCAGATATATGTGTATTTTTCTAAAGATAAGATGTCCTACTTCATCATCATCTCATAGAGGAAGAAAAATTAAGAAAAAACTGGTAAAGGGGCACCTGGTTCGCCCAGTCGGTTAAGCATCTGACTTTGGCTGATGTCACGATCTCATGGTTCATTGATTTGAGCCCCACGTCAGGCTCTGTGCTGACAGCTCAGAGACTAGAACCTGCTTTGGATTCTATGTCTCCCTCTTTCTCTGCCCCTTCCCTGCTCATGCTCTGTATCTCTCTCTCAAAAATACAAAAAAAAAATTGACAAGTTGATATAGATTAATATCTAAAAGTGAGGATAGTTACCTAATGTTTGTACTCATATGAAGTCTATATAGGGCCTCAACATCTGGATATGAGATTTTTATACTTTTGCTAATTTGTGTCCTCTTGAAAAAACCGTGATTATTTACCATCAAGTGACATTTACTACCAATTTATTCCTGAGTTTACAACGTAAGAAAAGTAGGTATGTGATAAGAAAAGGAAATACTACACAAAATATGAGTCTTGCTCACAGCTGGCATTCAAATGGTGACATTAAGAACTTAAAGGGAAAAACAGCTGGTAGAATTTTTTAAATTGTTTAATTATACACAAAAGTACTAGTTTTTATCTGTATTTATCACAAAAGCATTTAAATATACCTGAGCACTTTAATAAAAAGCTCTTGAGAAAATAAGGAGTAAGAGTGTTTGAGAAAGAATTAAGAGAATGGTTCATTGAGTTGGGAACACGACTGATCTTCCATTGCACTCAAGTAATTATAAGCAGTGGGATATAAGATACTTTTGGATACTGACAAAGTTTATAAAAGCATTGTTAAAAAACTATAAATCTTATCAAAATCAACCAAAACACTTGGAAAAGCTGTGAAGTTTCCTGAAAGCCTAAGATCCTTAAAAATGTAATATCTCTGGGGGCACCTGGGTGTCTCAGTTGGTTGAGCGTCCGACCTCGGCTCAGGTCATGATCTCACAGTCTGTGGGTTCAGGCCCCATGTCCGGCTCTGTGCTGACAGCTCAGAGCCTGGAGCCTGCTTCGGATTCTGTGTCTCTCTCTCTTCCCCTCCCCTGCTCATGCTCTGTCTCTCTCTGTCTCAAAAATAAATAAAAATATTTAAGAAATTTAAAAAAAGAAACTAGAATTAAAAAAAAAAGTAATATCTCTGACCTTCACACTTCAGCTATTACTTTAAACATTTTCCACCTCTGCTCCTAAAAACTAAATTGTGCATTTGTAGTAGCAACAAATTTTTTATGTAACATTAGTAATTCATTGTTTTGTAACCAGTGAATAGATTCAATGACCTGATTATCAATACCTTTGGGGAAAAGTCCTTGAACCCAGTTCTTCAGCTAATACTTTTGGCTATCCTTACTTAAAATTATGGTAATGCCATTTTGTGTTTAACATATTTTTCAGGAGTGGGATCAACATGTACCTTAATTACGATAAGAATTTAGAGTACTAAGATTGTACACTGAAAACAATAATGGGGAACAAAAAGATAAAAGGAAATCTTATGAAAATCATGAAGGGCTATTTATATTTATTTATATTATCTATGTTTGTTAGCCTGTGTAGTATAAGTGATGCCAAAGCCCACCAAGCTATCAGAGGAACTTTCTTTTTCTTTTGTCAAAAAATTAAAAATCCTAATGTGATTGACTTACAGTAACTGTAAGAACTCTTTGACTTAAAAAAAAATACAGGTTGCTGAGAATATATATGAATGAGTGAGAAGTCTGAGAAGGTGCCATTTCTTTCCATCTCCTTGGATACAATCTCTCTGTAGCTCACACTTTAGGCAGATGTATTTAATATACTGCTTAATAAAAAATTTATAATTTTTCCTCATTAAGAAAAGCCCCAAAGTCTCAAAAAAATGAACACCATTAAAGAAGATATTAATACTAGAAAAGACAGAATTTTAGTCACTAATTCTAACATAGCTACAGTGTTTGAAGTTTCATATATTTCATAGTGTGTAAGCTTTACTTTGGAAAATTTGAATTAGTAACAGTTAACTATATCACAGAAGCCAAAAATGTATATATTCATATAAATATTCATCCATGTACATATTTGCCTAAAAACCATGAGCAAAAGACAATGTTATTACATAGAAGTTAGATGAGGAAACTGGATTTATTCCAAAAATTATTCATTAAGTAGCCTACTATGTGACAAATACTGGTTACCATGTCTTCTGTTGGACTGTACCAAAAATTAGTTTTTATTTAAAGAATGATTCAAATCTTCACTATGATTAATCAGTTTCCATAGAGAGTTATATTTTCACTGCCTTACTTTTGTAGGAGGGAAACAAAATTCCATCAAGCATTTCCCATGTCTATACATTTAACCAAGACATGTGACAAATGTCAAATGTGAGATTTGACAAAAGTGAGATTAAGAAATAACCAGTGCCTCCTAATGAGTATTACTGACTCAAAAATTCAGTGATAAATAACTATGGTGTTGTTTGGTTTTTTTCAGTGTGATAAAGATTTCAGAAATAGAATTTAGTGATTCATCACTTACATATAATACCTAGTGCTCATCCCAACAAGTGTCCTTCCTCCATCTACCTCCCCTCCAGCAACTCTCAGTTTGTTCTTTGTATTTAAGAGTCTCTTATGGTTTGCCTCCCTGTTTTTCTTATTTTTGTTTTCCTTTCCCCATGTTCATCAGTTTGGTTTCTTAAATTCCACATATGAGTGAAATATTATATTTGTCTTTCCTTGATTGACTTATTTCACTTAGCATAATACACTCTAGTTCCATCCACATTGTTGTAAATGACAAGATTTCATTCTTTTTGACTGCCAAGTAATATTCCAGTGTGTGTGTGTGTGTGTGTGTGTGTGTGTGTGTGTGTGTGTGTGTGTACACCACATCTTCTTTATCCATTTGTCAGTCTATGGAATTTGGGCTCTTTTCATAATTTGTCTCTTGTTGATATTGCTGCTATAAACATTGGGGTACATGTGCCCCTTGTAATTTTTTTTATGTTTATTTACTTTTGAGACAGAGAGAGACAGAGTGTGAGCAAGGAAGGAACAGAGAGACAGGAAGACACAGAATCAGAAGCAGGATCCAGGCTCCAAGCTGTCAGCACAGAGCCCAACATGGGGCTTGAACTCATGAGCCATGAGATCATGACCTGAGCCAAAGTCATACACTTAACCTACTGAGCCACATCCAGGTGCCTTTTTTTAAACATTTATTTTTTAATGTTTATGTATGTGCCCCTTCTAAAAAACATTTTTGTATCCTTTGGGTAACTAACTATGGTTTTTCTAAGAAAATGTTTTTCTATGTGTTATTTTTTAGCACTCATAAGATAGGTTTGTGTGTGTATGTGTCTGTGTTGGTCAGCAGAAATAATGGACTCTGATCTGACATGGACTAACATGTACAACCATGACCAATCGTGTAGGTCATCTTAATATTTAGCTATGAAGAGTATGCCTTGTTATGTTGAAGGATTTATCTAATGATTTATCTTCATTCTGGTTTCTATCTTCCAGATAGTATAAAATAAGGTACACAAAGTTGGTAAACAAGAATTCCCAAGTATAATTTTCGCTCTGCCACTAACTGGCAAAGTGATTCTGATTAAGTACACCAACCTCTCAAAGATTCCATTTTATTGTTTGTAAAATGAAGGAGCTGAAATAGAAGGATCTGTGAAGTTCCTTCTCTTTTTTATGCTATGATCACAAATGCAGTAGATTTTCTCAATACATCATACATAGCAAAAATTTCATTAAAAGTAAATAAAAACACCAATATCATCAAGCTAACCAACCTTTTAGCAACTAGGAAACTTTTAAATGATGGAATGACTCAAACAGATAGTCAATAATTACTGACAAATTAAACTAAGTGTATAGAATTAAACTAAGTATATAGAATTTAAAGGGAAATCATCACCATGAATTTCGTGAGCTCTCAAATATTTTACCAACTTTGAAAGATTAAAACAAAATCAAGATTTAGAGATAATATCAATAAGATCTTTGAGCCAAAGTGATGGTAATGCAAAAAATATCTACACCATCTCTATGGAATCTTTTCTTGGGCCATCCTCTCTTCTAAACTTTCCTATTCCTAAATAATCTGCTTTGTTACACCATCATAGAAAACCATGTTTTCTCTTCACTAGTAATTTTGAAGTTAACCTATTTTATTTGACACTGGTGGGTTTTCTGAATCCTTGTTTCCCTAAAAGACTAAACTCTTAGCAAGCAAGAAACATGTCTTTGACTTCTCTATTCATTCCTACCATAGATTTCCATCTCACTGTTTACTTGGGGCAGTCTGGTGACACACTGCAGCAAGAAAACATTGAAAATTGCTGATGAGAGAAAGAGACAAACTAAAAAGTGGAAATGACTCTCCTTTTTTTCAGTCATTGACCAGATTTTCCATCGTATTCTGTTATTCTTTATTTTCTTACACTCTACTCTAGGCCTTCATCTTTTGACATCTGGACTGTTTAATAGCTTTCTAAATACTTTCTGTCTCTATCTTTTCTTGATAATCTCATTAAAATAAATTCATGCCACCCTCTAGGTAAAAATCAAGCTTTTCAAGATCCAAATCAAGTTTCCTATTTTTTTCATGGTTTTACTAGCCTACTTACTTCAAAATGGCTTCTTCTTCCTTAAAACCTACCTTTTTTGTATTTATCCATCCAAAATTAGCCAAATGTTATATGATAAGTCTTATATTTTATCAGATGGTATATTTTTAATCTCCAACATTTTTTATGTATCTGTGTCCAGATGGTAAACCTAGTATGTCCTTTTAATGTAGTGCATATCCTTTAAGTATTTGTTCATTTGATTTATTCATTTGACATGAATAAAATGAATATTCGGCCTTGTGCAAAGGACATTTTTTGGCATGCTGGTAGACAAATGAACCCAAACGTTTAATCTCAAGGGTAACTGTGATTTAACTGGAGCAATCTTTAGTCTGGGCAAAGAGTAAGAGGATGTTAAATTCTGTGGATTAACATTATGAGAAAAGGAAATCTATTTTTGTTGCGAGAGAAATTTTGCTACATAATTGTAATTAGGAACAAATCAGATATCAATGATGCATTATATTCTAGAGCTTTAACTAATAAGCACTAATAAATGGTTTCTCAACTTTAAATGGCTTGCACAATATTATTCCTATACATTGCTCCATGTACAGAAAATAATGAAAAGTGGGTCTGTTATTCAGAAAATTCAATATTTATTCTAAAATATGAATTGTTGGGTTAAAAGAATATTTCAAATACTCCAAAAGGGCATAAAATCTACCTCTACTAATTAGTTTCTCTATGAAAGCCTTCCAGACAATTATAGGGTAATACCACTGGTCAATGCTTTAGGTGCTTTTCATTAAAAGTATAGTGTTGCTACCAGATGAATTGCTTCATATAAAAGCACTTACCACAAAGCTGTATAATGGAAGGTTAAGTGCTATACTTAATTACTAATTTCAATCCTTATTACCTATATTTTGCAGTGCAGGCACTTTAAAAGGAACCAAATATAGTCTGTTGGTTCCTGCTTCTCTGATTATAGGATTTGGTGGTAAAAGCATTAGTGCAGCTGTATTTCTAATGAAGAATAACAACATAAAAAACTTTAAAATAAAAGTAGTGATACCACAAACCAATATAAAAGACATATACTAGACATTTCTAATGAACTCATACATAAAATCACTTTGTTCTAAAAACTTTAATCTAGATGACACACACTTCTAAATTTGTATTCAGCCTTCACAGCATTGTTGAAGATACAGCTCCAAAAGAAGAAAGTCTTTGAAATTTTCATGGCTTACTTCCTACCTCAATACCATGCTGAAATGCACACAGAACAGATGATTAATAAAATACTTGATAACAATGGTGACTCCCTTGAGTTCTTTACATATTCATCATGAACTTTTTACATGTATATATTGAAATTCCTCACAAGTGCTCTAATTTTCTTGAGGACAGATTCTGTGTTTTACTTTTGCTTGTATCTTCCATAATAACTGTGACTTTGCTCACTCTTGATTAATTAATATTATCTCAAATACTTTTCACTGAAAGCGTAGAATAGAATCTTTGCATGTGCCTATTTTTTTTCTAAATATAAAAGAGGTTGCATCTAAAATAACTATTTCTAAAGATTGTCCCTTAATTATCAGGATATTGTCAGTTTCTGATCTTTAAATATATTTTACATTGTTCCCTATACTGGGCATCCATTTAATTGGTAAATGAGACATTATATGTGTGTTAAACAAATTTTAGTCTAGAAAAATATACAACTATTTGCTTACTTAAGTAATGTACTGCCTTATTCTAGTATTAAATTGGACATTAGCTTGCCACAGGATCACGTCTTTTTTGAAATATACCTAGTACATAGTATCTAGTAAGTGCACAATTAAAAGACTGTCAATCAGATAAAATATATTAAAGAGGCATAGAAATTTTTGAAAATATAAAATATTTATCTCAATGCATTAATGCATTAGAAAACTAGGTTTTGGTTATCTATGCTTGAGAAATGCATATTGTATTTCTCGTTTAGAGATACATTATGTATATTAATAAAATAAAGTCCAGATATAGATATTTTAAACTTAGTTTAAAACAGATTTTCTCCAACTAACTTGAGAGTGGGACTTCTCTCCCCTTGTAGGTCACCACTAGCATTCTCTAAAAAGGAGCTCTTAAAAAATAGCTCTATGTGATAAAAGTGTGATAAAAGTAAAAAGTTACTAAAATGAAATAATTTTAACAAATTAACTGGTGAAACATTGCTGGGCTATTATAATAGTAACAGAATTTGTCAATTTACATATTCAGGTCTATTATTCACAGATGACAAAAACCCCAGAGACACAGCCTAGACCTTACCCTACTTTACACATTTCATGGTGTCCAGTGTAGTGACTTCCTCTCAGTAAACAGGTATTGATTAATCTGTATTTTGGAAAATTCACCAATTTACTCTCCATAATTCCACTAAAGGTGTACTTTTTATGAAAAATACTCTTCTACTAGGATTTCAGTAAATGCAGTATTAGCAGGGTCTATGTGACATATTTGAGTTACTTTCCTTCCAAGTCTTCCAATCCATTACAGATGGTAAAAGAAGGTGTACATTCTTGTAATTGTAGGGATAATTCCCAGGACATCAATTCAGCAAATATTTATTGACTGCCTACTATTTGCCAGTATTATAATGAGCCCTGGACATATTATTAATGTGCTTGCTTCTGAATTTTGTCATAGAGCTGTTTTTTTTTTTATCACACTTAATTCAGCAAATATTTGCACAGCACCAGTTTTACAGAATAGGTTTGAAATGAGGCCTGAAGATGTAGAAATATATAAATCAGAAAAGTTCCAGGAGGGCACCACGGACATTTCATTACACATTTCCTAATTGTGAGTCAGTATTAAGAAAAACTGAGATCTTTATTAATAAGTTAGTTATTTCCTCATATTATTTCTTCCAAGAAACAAATACTTATATAACAGAGGCTTATATGCATTTTGGTAATCATTTTTATTGTGCAAAATGAAAATTTCTTTTTGAATATTTTCTTTATACACTACTATAAATCTGTTGTACAAGTTAGTTGTAGCTAAAAGAGGAGCAGAGAGAAATGAGGCTGATGTGTTTAGTAACCTCTTGTACTAAAATATAGAGATAATAATTGAAGTAAAATACAAGTATACTTTTAATTTGTATTTTACTTTAAAATAACATGATTGTTAAAGTTTATTTATTTTTGAAAAAGAGAAAGGGGGGAGGGGCAGAGAGAGAGGGAGAAAGAGAGAATCCCAAGCAGACGGTCAGCACAGAGCCTGATGTGGGGCTTGAACTCACAAACTGTGAGATCATGAATTGAGCCAAAGTTGGATGTTTAACCAACTAAGCCACCCAGGCACCCCAAAATAACATGTTTTTTTTTAATTGGGAATATATGCAACCACAAGTAACACTATTTTAAGTCTTTATTTCCTTTGTTTCAATAATGCAGATCTGATAAGCTGATTAACAATGAAAAAAGGTAATTTTTATTTTATCTATAATAGCTTGACATTCATTTTATAGACGTGAAATGAATAATGCTAGTGTCACAGAATCTTTGTGAAACTCCCATATGGTTATATGACAGTGAAAACAAACTTCATTTACTTACACGTTCTTATAACGGGTGACTTATAGTACTATATATTGTTCCTTTACTGTTTCTCTATTTGTCTCATGGTCCTCTTGCACCTTTCATGAATTTCAGCTCTGCACCATCAAAGGAACCACCTGGTCCTACTTTTTTTCAGAGAAAAATATGTAATATTCCCTCCCTCAGTTTTAAATATAACTTTGTTACTTTTGACAAAGCCTTTCCTTTGTTCAAATGCAAGGATCCAGTAAAAAGAGCTTTGACATGTTGTGCCTTTTATGTGTGCATTTTTCTGGTTTCACTGATGTCCTGAATTTTGCAAACGATAAAGTGTGCCTTCAAGTTCTCCTACAAAATGCCATTTGTACACTGTATAAAGAACAGTTTAGGACAGCATTACATTCACATGATTTTAAAGTCCAATAAATACTTGATGGTTTCTCAGAAAACCCACAATCTGGTGAAACGGACGCAAAATAGTGCTTTGTTTTCCAGTTTGTTTTTCATAAAATCTTCCCCCGATACACATTCACTGGCTTACCTGCAGGGTAGCGCTCGATCACTGGCCAGCTGTCCACCTGTAATGTGGCATTGCCACCACTCCTTGTAAAACGGACTACATGGTATTTCCCATCGTTAATGATTGCATTGGACTCCTCAATGGCGATGTCATCTGTCCCAACATTAAATTTAACTCCAATTTTTCCTTGGTGCTGGAAGGAAGGAGGGGACAAAAAAGAATTGTATGAAGTTATAGTGATTAGTCAGCATTTAATAAGAATTAAGTATAGGAACAAGACAAGAATATCCACTCTTGTCACTTTTGTTCAACATATTATTGAAACTCCTAGCCACAGCAATTAGGCAAGAAAAAGGAATAAAAGGCTTCCAAATTGGAAAGTAAGAAGTAAAACTGGAACTATTTACTGATTATATAATATTATATATAGAACATCCTAAAAACTCCATAAAAATGCCTAGAACTAAAAAACAAATTCAGGGCGCCTGGGTGGCTCAGTTGGTTAAGCGTCTGACTTCAGCCCAGAGCCTGGAGCCTGCTTCAGATTCTGTGTCTCCATCTCTCTCTGTCCCTCTCCCACTTGTGCTCTCAAAAATAAATAAATGTAAAATATAAAAATTAAAAAAGAACAAATTCAGTAAAGTTGCAGGATACAAAATCAATAGACAAAAATCTCTTGTGTTTCTTTACACTAATAATATACTATCAGAAAGAGAAATTAAGAGAACAATTCCATTTACAATTACATCAAAGAGAATAAAATGCATGGGAATAAATTTGAGCATGGAGGGAAAAAAGATCTGTATATTTGAAAACTATAAGATATTAATGACAAGAATTGAAGAAGACACAAATAAATGGAATGAAATTCTATGTTCACAGATTAGAAGAATTAATATTGTTACCATGTCCTTGCTACCCAAAGCATTCATTATACAGATTCAATGCAATCCCTATCCAAATTCCAATGGTATTTTTCATAGAAATAGAACAAAAAACCCTAAAATTTGAATGGAACCACAAAAGGCCTTGAATAGTCAAGCCAATCTTGAGGAAGAAAAACAAAGCTGGAGACATCATGCTCCCTGATTTCAAACTATATTAAAAAGCTACAGTAATTAAAACACTATAGTATTTGGCATTAAAACAGACACATAGATCAATGAAACAGAACAGGGAGACCAGAAATTCACCCACACAACTATGGCCAATTAATTTACAACAAAGGAGCCAAGAATATACAATGGGGAAAGAACAGTCTCTTCAATAAATGGTACTGGGAAAACTAGACAGCCACTTGCAAAAGAATGAAACTGGACCACTATTTTATGCCATACACAAAAATTAACTTAAAATGTATCAAAAACTTGAATATAAGACCTGAAACCATGAAAAACCTAGATGACAACATAAGCAGTAAGCTCCTTGGTATAAGTCTTTTGTGATGATTATTTTAATCTGTCACCAAAAGAAAAACAACAAAAGCAAAAATAAATAAGTAGGACTACATCAAACTAAAAAAACTTCTGGAAAGCAAAGGGAACCATCAACAAAATGAAAAGGGAACCTGGGGGGAATAGTTAAGATGGCAGAGAAGTAGAAGAGCTCTGGGCTGTCCTTGTTCCTCAAACACAGCTGTATTGAGGTCAGATCACTTGGAACACCCAGGAAATTGATCTGTAGAGTGGCAGAACGATCTCCACAGTTGGCAGGAGTTAGCATGGCAGGTGCAAGGTTTACTTCAACAAACAAATCAAAGTACATCTAGTTAAGGTCCAAACACATCCCACTATAAGCAAGGAGAACCTCTGCAGAGTACCGACGCAGTAGGAAAGAGCAGCCAACCCGCAACAGCAGAGTGCACACAACATACACCAGAAACACTTCCTGAAGAGCCAAGCCCTGGATAGTGTATGACCCCTTTTTAATATAGTAGTACTTTCAAGGGCAGAAAACATGTCAAGCTTTTAAAACATGCAAAAGATAGAAATTTAGCCAAAATGACAAGACAGAGGCATTCTCCCCAAAAGAAAGGTCAAGAAGAAGTCACAGGCTGGGACTTGCTCAAAGAAAATATAAGCAATATATCTGAACAAGAATTTAGAACAAAAGCCATAAGACTACTAGCTTATGAAGACACCAGAGAAACCCTTGCTACAGAGATCAAAGACCTAAAAACCAGTCGGGCTGAATTTTTTTAAAAAAATGGTATAACTGAGATACAAAGCTGAATAGATACAGTCACAATGAGGATTGTAGAAGCAGAGAAGACAATAGATGATATAGAAGATAAAATTATGGGAAGAAAATGAAGCAGCAAAGAAGAGGGAAAGGAAAGTATTAGAGCAAAAAGGAACTTAGCAATTCCATAAAACTAAACAATACCCACATCATAGGAGTCCCAGAAGAACAGCAGGAAAAAGGGGCAGAAAGTTTATTTGAACAAAATGTAGCTGAGAACTTACCTAGTCTGAGGAAGGAAACAGGCATTCAAGTCCAAGACACACAGAGAACTTCCCTCAAAATCAACAAATACAGGTCAACACCATGACACATCATAGTGAAACTTTCAAAATATAAAGAGAGAATTCTGAAAGCAGCTAGGGACAAAAGGTCCTTAACCTACAAGGATAGACACATCAGGTTAGCAGCAGACCTATCCACTGAAACTTGGTGGGCCAGAAGGGAGTGGCAGGAAGTACTCAATGTGCTAGAACATGACAGGGATGTCAACTCTCACCACTGTTGTTCAACATATCATTGGAAGTCCTAGCATCAGCAATCAGACAACAAAAAGAAATAAAAGGGATACAAATTGACAAGGAAGAAGTCAAAGTTTCTCTCTTCACAGATGATGTAATACTGTATGTGGAAAACCCAAAAGACTATCCCAAAACTGCTAGAACTGATACATAAATTCAGCAAAGTTTCAGGATATAAAATCAAAGTACCAGAACTGATTGTATTTCTATATACCAATAATGAAACAGCAAAGAGGAATCAAGGAATGGATCCCATCTAAAATTGTACCAAAAACTGTAAGAGACCTGGGAATAAAACTAACCAAAGAGGTTAAAGATCTGTACATTGAAAACTACAGAAAGCTTATGAAAGAAAATGAAGAAGACACAAAAGAAATGGAAAAACATTCCATGCTCATAGGTTGGAAAAACAAATATTGTTAAAATGTTGATACTACCCAAAGCCATCTACATATTCAATTAATCCCTATCAAAAAATGCCAGCATTCTTCACAGAACTAGAATTAACAATTCTAAAATTTGTATGAAACCAGAAAAAAAACCCAAATAGACAAAGCAACATTGAAAAAGAAAACCTAAGCTGGAGGCATGAAAATTCTGGACTTCCAGCTGTATTACAATGCTGTAATCATCAAGACAGTGTGGTACTGGCACAAACACAGACAAAAGACCAATAGAACAAGAAACAGAAAACTCAGAAATGGACCTACAAATGTATGGTCAACTAACCTTTGACAAAGCAGGAAAGAATATCTAATAGAAAAAGGACAGTCTCTACAGCAAATGGTGTTGGGAAAACTGGATAGCAACTTGCAAAAGAATGAATAAAACTGGACCAGTTTCTTATACCATACACAAAAGTAAATTAAAAATGGATGAAAGACCTAAATGTGAGAGAGGAAACCATCAAAATCCTAGAAGGGAAAACAGGTAGCAATGTCTTTGACCTCAGGCACAGCATCTTCTCTCTCAGGCAAAGGAATCAAAAACATAAATGAACTATTAGGACCTCATCAAGATTAAAAGCTTCTGCACAGAAAGGAAACAATCAACAACACTAAAAGGCAACCAATGGGATGGGAGAAGATATTTGCAAATGACATATCAGATAAAAGGTTAGTATCCAAAATCTATAAAGAACTTATCAAACTCAACATCCAAAAAACAAATAACCCAGTGAAGAAATGCAGAGAAAACATGAATGGACACTTTTCTAAAGAAGACATCCAGATGGCTAACAGACACATGAAAAGGTGCTCAACATCACTCATCATTAGAGAAATACAAATCAAAACCACAAAGAGATACCTCCTCACACCTGTCAGAATAGCTAAGTTTAACAACTCAGGCAACAACAGATGTTGGCAAGGATATGGAGAAAGAGGAACCCTTTTGCACAGTTGGTGGGAATGCACACTGGTGCAGCCCCTCTGGAAAACAGGATGGAGGTTCCTCAAAAAATTAAAAATAGAGCTACATATGACCTGGCAATTGCACTATGAGGCATTTATCCAAAAGATACAAAAATGCTGATTCAAAGGGGCACATGCACCCCAATGTTTACAGCAGTGCTATCAACAATAGCCAAATGTCCATCAACTGAAAACTGGATAAAGAAGATATGGTGTGTGTGTAAAATCACACACACACACACACACACACACACACACACTGGAATATTGGCGATCAAAAAGAATGAAATCTTGCCATTTGCAACAACACAGATGGACCTCAAGGGCATTATGTTAAGTAAGTTAAATATTAAATAATTAAATAATATTATGTTTAGTAAAATAAGTCAGAGATGACAAATACTACATGATCTTTCTTATATGTGGAATCTAAAACAAACCACACACCAAGGTTACAGATACAGAGAATAGACTGGTGATTCCAAGAAGTAGGGGGTGAGGGGTGTCAGAAATGGATGAATTTTTTAAATTTAGTTTAAATAAATTTTAAAAAATCAAAAAAAGAGATTCAGACATAAATATACGTGTGTGTGTGTGTGTGTGTGTGTGTGTGTAAAATCACGTGTGTGTGTGTGTGTGTGTAATCACTTCCCTCAAAATATTCACAGTTCAATGAAGTTCATCTTGGGTTCTTTTTATCACTACATATATATACGTAGGCCATCTGAGATGCATTTCTCTTGTCATGTAGTTACCCTCATTCACCCTCCTAGTCTCTGTTCTAGGAAGCCACAAATTTAAACAAAACATTACATACAGTGTATTGTTCAAGAACATGCTTCAGACAATGGTTACTTTCCTCTAATTTTACTTCTGAAAAATTCATATATTAGAAGCAAGACTCTTGACATTTGGGTCAATCTGGAGCATCTCTTTCATGGATGATTGATATGCCAATAGAAACACTTTCTAGAGAACTGAACTGTTTTCCTCTCAGAGGATGCCCCAGAAAAGGTGCACAGCTGCCCGTGGGGAAGGACATCCTGTCACGTTCTTTAATGTAGTTTCTTTACTCCACTCTCCATTTCACACACACATAAACAAATGAGGCAAGAAATTCTCTCTTTCATTAATAACTGGCAAAACCACAGCAATTAAGTCTGTTTAGAGTGGAATGATAAATACTCACAATATAGGAAATCATTCTAAAAGATATGGAACACGCTGACAGGCATTTCGTGTGTGCAGTTTCTTAGTCCTTATTCGTGAAAAAAGTCATCAAATGCTAAGTGCCTGAAACTTACTCAATTTCTCTATTTTACAAATGAGGAAACTATGACATGGGAAGGTACAATGACTTGTTCAAGGTCAAGTGACAATAGACAGGTACCAGAATGAGAATTCAGGCCCTCCCTTTTGGTTTATAACTAAGTTATGTGTGTGTACATACATATATATACATATATCTATGTATGTGTGTGTGTGTGTGTGTGTGTGTGTGTGTGTGTATATATATATATATATATATATATATATATATATATATATATATTTAACTTCCTCTCAAGGGGCACCTGGATGGCTTAGTCAGTTAAGCATCCCAACTCTTGATTTTGACTCAAGTCATGATCTCATCGTTCATGAGTTCGAGCCCTGCGTTTGTTCTGCGTTGACTACATGGAGCCTGCTTGGGATTCTCTCTTCCTCTCTCTGCCTCTCCCCTTCTCTCTCTCTCTCTCTCTCTCAAAATAGATAAACATTAAAAAATAAAATTACCTTCTAATGGATTATGCAAATTGGCATTAAAATCATTCTAAGTGCAAATTTTGTTGCTGTTAACTTCACAATTTCACAAGATGAGGCTGCAAAGAGAAGTGTGTGCGTATGTTCTCTGCTCTGAGAAGCATTCTCTAATAGCAGTTCTGTCAATTCTACCAGGAGCTCAGCTGATTTTGTAAAGCATATGGTTTTGCCCTTAATCAGCAGCATAGAATACAGACACTGCAGGCCCCTGTCAGAGTACATCACCTCAAACTGTCTGCAGCTCACCATTCATCAGACCTCAGTTGAGAGGAACAACATGGGGGGGATAGGGGTCTAAAGGACATAAAATCTATCCATTCCTGTAGAAATTTATAATCAGAATATCGGAAACCTGAATATTTGGACCACATCCTCTTAACCTCTCACTGGATTCTCATCACTGAATAGGCAACAACAGTATGCATGGCATCAGCTTATGCTGAGAGTTATTTCAAAAAAATCTTGTATAAAATTGCATTAACTAAACAGAAGTATTTGAAGATACTATGTGGAACACTGCGCATTGTCCCTTTCATAGTCACATGCAAAGGTTTCCATTTTTCTTTTTTCTGCTTTTTACTATTCATAAAGGATATCTTTCTTATACTGAGTTAGTATGGACTTTAATTTGTGTGTTTTGATTTGTTTTTAGGCTTCAGGGACAATATGACTTAAATCATATTTCCTTTTTTTTTATTTAAATTTTTTTTCAACGTTTTTTATTTATTTTTGGGACAGAGAGAGACAGAGCATGAATGGGGGAGGGTCAGAGAGAGAGGGAGACACAGAATCGGAAACAGGCTCCAGGCTCTGCGCCATCAGCCCAGAGCCCGACGCGGGGCTCGAACCCACGGACCGCGAGATCGTGACCTGGCTGAAGTCGGACGCTTAACCGACTGCACCACCCAGGCGCCCCTCATATTTCCTTTTTAACTTTGGTTATTAGGAAACTCAAAATCCAAGAGCAGAAAAATTTTTAAAGCTACATACACTTGAGGTGTACTTTTTCTCTCTAGATTTATTTTTATTGTCTAGCACATTTCTCAGAATCCTTACTTTAAAATATATGCCATTATAAGACATTCCCGTTTTTTTTGTAGAATGATTCCAGTGATACACAAACAGCTGGATTCCCCTGAAAACTGAAACTTAATCCAAGGGCCTGTGGAGACATTATTTAGACATTTTTTATTTAGCACAGGCCTTTTGTGCAAGCAATCATCTCCTCATTTTGGAAGATTTCCAATTTGCTCGCTTTCAGTAAATTACTTAACATGATAAATACATATTTTAACACATGTATGATGTAACTAATAGGAAGAAAATTAAGAATCTTATTTAAGAGATTAACAAATACCTTTATACTATTCTATTCCTAGTATTTTATAAGTAATAACTTTGATCTTTCTCATAACAGCCCCATGAGAGAGGTACTACATTATCTCCACTTGACAGATGAGGAAACTAAAGCACAGAGTGATTCAGGAACTCAGCTAAGGTCATGCAGCTAAAAAGAGAAAAGCTGTGATTGAAACCCAAGCATTCCCACTTTGGAGAATGCACTTTGTGCTTCTAATGATTATGGTAGGCTAAATTTGAGGAATGTTGGGTCATCCTATAACTGCAATTAGCAGATTTGGTTAATCTAGCTGTTCTGGCTACCTGTTCATTTTCCTGCTAGAGTAGGAGCATCACGGGGCCTCATATAGTGCTCTGGAGATTTTACATATGTATCCATCAATATGTGTTTAAAATAATTTTATAGTGGACAGTAAGCAACTGATATGCAGATGTTACAGGATGTTAGAATGGATTTCTTTGTCTTAATTTCAGCTGCAATCTTGAGCTGGTAATGAGACAAAAAACAGACTGCTACTTCCATTGTACAAAATGAGGTATACAACTTGCAAAGGAGAACACTAAAAATTGTTTTTGGGACCCTGAATTAATTACCTATTTTCAGCCCATTATAAAAGAGAGAAAGGCCAAGAAGAGATGGATAACTAGAAGAGGATTTTTGGAGACCATTGGACTGTGAAGTGATTTCCAGGTACCTGGAAAGGTGGAAGGTGCTACTTTTCCCTTATCTCAAGTGCAGGGCAATGTGACTTCACTGAAACATCTCAGAAAGTTTGATACTCATCTCCTGGAACTTGGTTACAGTGGTTAGGATAGTCAGCAATCCTAGTTGCTCCTGCCTGGGATGGGACTCTTGCCTGAGAAATCTTCAAGGGAAGGGACTATGGCTTGTTGATGCTCTGATGGCAGAGCAAAGACCTATCACTGCACCTGTGCATCAGAGTTTGTTAGAACAAGTGACAGGTGAGCATTACCCATGGCTTAGAGAGCCAGCATAGAATTGTGTTGTATCACATTCAAAAGGGCCACCAGTTGGGATGAGTGGGTGTGGTGGAGATGAGCAGTGAAGACAACTGAAGGAACCTGAAGTTGCAGGGGTGGACTGAGGCAGAAATCCTAAATGACTACCTGAAGAAGGTGCATTTACCTACCTTAAGGGAATTACAGGTAAAAAAAAAAAAAGTCCAGTGATGTGGTTAAGAGCACTGAAAAACCCACTAAAAAGCCTCCCCAAAAGTGCCCCTTCCCAGAGTGAGTTTCTAGTTTTGGCTAAGTCCAGCTAGATGGCTGCTATTGTATTAGCCAAGTAAGATCAAGGAGGACCCTTATCTTCTCTTCCTTTTCCTGGTTCCTCCTCCTGTGGAGGAGTCAGGAAGGAGGAGAAGTGAACATCACTGAAACAAGAGGAGAAACAACTTCCTCCCCTCATCCAGTATAAGTGGCCGCTCCAAGGCAACCCAAGCAGGGCTAATAAACTGGCTCTAACTGAAGTTGTATTTAGTATTACAAAGGAGTGCACTGAAATTACTTCCTATGCGTAAAAGTGAATGGATGACCTTTTTTTTTTTTTAACTATCTAAAAGAGACAAATGCAGTGTTAAGACTTTCCCTGGGGTCAAGAAGAAATATTCCATAGAACACCAGATTTAAATTCCTGTTGCACTGTAGGAATCAGCTTTTTCAATGTAACAAGTGCTTAAGGATATTTGTTACTCTGGAGTTTCCACTGTTTTAGGGTTTATTCTATTACAGACATGTTTCCTATCCCAGGATAGACTGAAAGAAATTTTGAAGGTTCCCTACTTATTCTGATAGGGAGGCTACAATAGTCCCTTATTATCAGAGTTCTAATTGTTAAGGAGATTCAAGTTCTCGAAATAAAAGCATTATAATGCCAAAGTTACAAGATGCACCAAACTCTGAGAAAAAGTCCCTTTGCTTTGTCCCTACATTTTTTCAGCAATATGAAATGTAAAATGATTATTTTCTAAGGTATAGAAATCTCTAGAATTTGCAGGGATTCATTTCTTACAACATAGTAAAACAAACAATTAAGAAACAATGAGGGTTGGTGATGCTTAGAGAACTTCTGACTTAAATAACACCCATCCTTTCCTGAATATATGATGATTAGGTCCTTTGACCTCCAAGATCATTGATTTTTCATGGATTCAGACTCCAGAGTCAGCTAGAACAGACTAAATACCACCCAAGTAGATTCAGACAACAGATGCTACATGAAATCAGACCTTATTTACCCTATCCAAGCTGCATCAAGCCACAGACTCCATTCTTCCCCTGAAAACAAATATATTAAAAATGCACATAAACCACAAAATATTAATATGAAGCATATTTAGAGAATCAGTATTTATGATTCCATTCAGAAACTGTAAATATTCTCAAAACACTCCCCCATATTGACAGAATAGCAAATCATTTCAATTACATAAACAATAAAACTTGCTAAACTTTCTTGCCAATGGATAATTACATTTAAAAGAATCCATTTCAAATTCTTATTCTCTGGGATTAAATGTGATTGTCTCCAGCAAATTCTCATGAATATTGTATTAGCAAAACCAGCAGTAATTTCACTGGACGTGTACTGATCTTTCAACATTGTATTTTCCTTGAAATAGATAACTGGCTCACATATAATTTCAAAAATCTATTATGAGAATATCAGTAACAAGGCATTTATAATTTAATGAAGTCTTTCCATGTATTCATTAAATAAATAGTGACAAAGGTAATTATTGATTTTTTTCACAAAAGCTCATTTCTGAATAAGGATTATATTATTAAACCAAGTTAGAAGGCAACATGAAAGATAACACTGGGAAGGAACATGAACGTTCTAGCAAGTGGTACCATAGTTTCACACACCTTTTAATTCCATATGCAATCACATATTCACTTGAAAATATTTGTTGTAACCAAGGTAAAGACTTAATGGTGTACTTGATATCTGGGGCATACTTCAAGCAAGATATCTGTATGTTATAGATGCAGATATATTTCAATCTATATGCATATGAAATAGGTAAAACAGAATACCTAAATGTAAAGATTTATCCTGTATATGGCATATAGATATGTCCACTGATTTTTTTTCTCTTTTCTGGGGTTGTTAGGTAGAATTGTGTGGCTTGACTACGTCAAGGAAAGCAACCAAAAATGAAAAAAAAAATATCTTTTGCTATTTTTTTGTTTACCGTACTTTTAGAGTATCAACAAACAAGATGAACAAATGTGCAACACGGGATGGCATGTAGATTTTGCAAGGAGACTTGCTTATGGTCTACAAACTTCTGTTGTGCAACACAATGCGGTCCTATACTCCAGGGCCCCACTTTGGATAAAACTTGACAATGCCTTCAAATACACTGAATGCTTATGCTCATTTCAGAATACAGAACAACTCCCATGGTCCAATTTTACATCGACAACCGAAATCGAAGTCAGGTTGAATGTTATGTTTTGCTCCTCTGGAGACTAATTCTCACCAGGGAAAGGAGGTTTTAAGGCCTGAGGGGGACTCTGGGGCCTACAGTCACTATTGCTGGGATAAAGTAACACTGCAGCGTGTGTTAGACAGCCACCTGTTTTCTCACCTCAAAACAAACACACTGATTCAGATAATTGCTAATTTCACCCAGATACATTGCTAAATGAATGACTAAGAGGTCTTACTATCTGGTAGAAACTGTGTTTACCAGTCTAGATGGTCAAAGAATAGTTTTGGTTTAGTTATTTTAACTTGGCACTGAGCTGGAAATGTACACCTCCCCCCAAACACACACACACACACACACACACACACACACACACACACACATCATTTCAAAAACAAGAAGCTATTGCTGCCTTGTCTCTCACTTTCCCCTACTGAGTAATATTTTGTTTTTGTTTATTTAGCTAATAAATAAAAATTGAACATATAACAGGCATCTTGCATTATGTAAGTGTGTAGACCGCACAAACATATAAAATGTGTTCTCCGTCTCACAGGAGGTTTTCAATCAAATCAAGAAGACAAATCATGATGTAAATATTCACACCCACAAAACAGTTGAGGGAACAGCAAAAGGGGGAGCAGGGTGCACCATGGGGAACTTCTCTGAGAGGCCTCAGGGAGCCTTCAAATGTGCGGCAGGAGCAAGCTTGTGTATAGACAGTTATAATACACATTGTGGATACCAAAGACACGCAAGGACACAGAAGATCTTTCCCCTTGTCTCCCATCTCTTCCCAGGCTCTGCATACCAGTGTGCTCACTGTGTGAGACACATTGAGCTCTATACAATTTATCACTTAAAACTCCCGGCCAACATGAAGACTGAGTGCTATTTTTTTCTATCTACTCAGAGAGTTTAAATAATGTGTCCCAAATCATAGAGTTAATAAATATCAGTTCTGGGACCTGATCATGTTGGAGGGGCTTTCTAAAAAAAGAATGGCTTCAACTGTTCACATGTTCTATGAAAAAGATTTTGAAGCCAAAGGACTGAGTCAGATATAGGGCAGTAGTGAAGTGCATCTTTCTTTTTGGCTAATTACATTTTATAGCACCACATAGCAAGAAACCAGAAGTGGGTGAGATCATCGGTGATGCCACATCAGAAAGATCTCATTTAGGGGTAATATATTCTAAGAAAACATTATTTTAATTTTCCCATCAATCTCCATTAAGGGTTAGTGTGTCTTTTCTAATTGGTCTCCATTCTACAGAATTCTAGAGTTCCTTTGATTCCATGAAATTATATCCTGGACAGTGATACTATCCTCTTGGAAGCCTACATGTATCTCCTGGTCTTCTGAGTATCTAATACTCTTCATAAACCTATGACAGCCTCCCTCACACACTGCTTTAGGTGCTAGTTTTTATGCATCTGTTTTAACTTCTCAACCATATTATAGAAAACTCGAGTAGGAAAAAAGACTGACTTATGCCTCATTGTATCCTTCATGGCACTTTGTAGATCACCTGCACATTTGCAATTTTCTAAAACTCTTTCACATACAATTTTCTTTTTTTAATTGAGATATAATTCACATATCATAAAATTTGCTCCTTTAAAATATATGTTTCAGTGGTTTTAGTATATGCACAAGGTTGTGCAACCCTCACCACTATTTAATTTCAGAACATTTTCATCACATTGCAATTTCCTTTTGATGAGATAATGCATAGAAAGTTGTAAACATTTTTAATGGCTACTCAGCACCTATGAGCTATATTATTATTATTGTTACTATTATTATTATTCTTACATTTGGAAAACAATGTTTTGCTTCTTAGTAGGTTTAACAGAAGTTAATTAAAATAATGCTTGAATTATACAGCCAGTACAGTTTAGTTGGGACACATAATATCTCACGATCTTCACAACAAGTTGTGTAACAGCATGTCTATTTTATAAATTGAGAAGCCAAAGCTCAAAAAGGCTGAGACTTGACCAAAGTCAGAGCATCTATCTACCAGGGGGCATAAGAGAGAACATTCTAAAATCTAATCATGTTTACCTATGGGATATACTACCTTTCCATTTGTTGCACTGAAGCAGATACTGCTTGATTAGACAACCGCTATGCCCCTTCCAATTTCGATGATACTATGGCTCTATGAAAAGCCTTCATGAATGGCTAAGCAGTTAGAATGCACATACACGCGTGCGCGCACACACACACACACACACATTTAGAAAATACTAGTTAGTTTTTTGAAATACACCAGAGACACCAAAATCTTAATGTATTAGTTTTTTAGACTTATAAAATAGATGAACTCTAGCATTTTATTATATGTTTCAATCAGGAATTCTCCAATTTTGAAGGGACAGGGCGATATGCCACTAGGTCAGTGTCTCAGACACCTTTGTAAAGCAGATGTGTTCTTTTCCAAGCAATTATAATTCCTTCACTCCAGGGGTGATGGGGGACTTGTCTTTATGAGTAAGAACTCCTGCCTTGTCAGGTGTCTAGGACTTGGTGGTGGTAAGTGAGAAGGGTCAACGAATTCTCCTTCTGAGGATGGATAGACACTGAGTTCTACCGATAGCACCAACTCTTTAATGCCTCCTTTTCCTCATAATATCTATCTTTAGAGAAAATTAAGCCAACAATCAAAACAATATTGGGTGAAACCAGCCCACTAAGTGACTGGCTCATATATCTTTTAAAGGGGCAATAATGACTTGATATTTGGAGATTGTCTCTATTTTGTTTGTTTCATCAGTTGAGTCAATACTAGATTATCCTTTACATTTGTAAAGTGATTCTTGAACCCTTATGAAGTTCTCCAGAGTGGCCATGGGTTCAGAGATGTCATCCAACCTTTTTCATTATACTTACTTATGGTTCAAACAACACATCTCTGCATGACATCATGAACAATAAAGAATGAAATAAAGCTACCTGATGGTCTTGGGAATCAAAGTCATCTCATCGCACTCATTAATTCTGTATTTCCATCCACTGAAATGGCAACCACCACAAGAAGAAATATTCTTCTTTAAATGTGTCCTTATATATAAAGAATGTATCCTATTATTAAGCATTATCCCCTGAAAAATAATTTTTAAAACCCAGAAATCAAACAGAGAAAAAATAGGTACTGACTGGTAGTCTCTGCATTGTTTGTGAGTTTTCAATGGTAATACCTCTGTTTTGAATATTTAGCCCATGACACCTGATATGGCATCATGACAAATTACTCAGGTTTGTGTATGAGAAGCTCAGATCCACACTGGCTAAAGTTTAGCCTCATTCAAAGTGCAGTGGGCTGATCAGAAATAGCTTGGTGTTTTTTTAAGTTTTTTGATGTGTTTTTCCTGTTGCTTTAAAACCCTTGGTTGGGTGTTAAATTAACTTTGCTCACATTTTACAATCATTCAGGAAACTGTGTGCAATAAACATTGTGTTTCAAGTGCTGATTAAAACCATAACCTTTGTTTCTCTACTTTTCTCTGATTCCTTGTCTTTGGGCCATTACACTGCTTATTATTACCTCCGCCAGGAACTGGATAGGGAAAGGACATTCGGCTCTATCAATTCCGCTAGTTGTTGGCATTTCTATGTAAAAACGTTTTCCTATAAAAAGGTTTGAGATTATTTGTGGATTTCATTTATTTGTTGTATCCCAGGACTATTATTTTTGTGGAGACCTTACTATATAATTACAGTCAACTCTAATGCTCCAAATTTCCATAACACGGCACCACATTTTTCAGACAAATGGACAAAACATCTTTGGATGGTGAGTTTAGTCCTCTGTGTGGTAAATGTTGCCTCAGTAACTAGGTTGTAAGTAAAATAAAATTAGCCTTTGTATTTTTTTTAAAATAGTTTTTTAAAAAAACACAACAAGATAATTGCAATTATTTTTAAATCTTTGGCTGATGAATGTTTACAAGCTATACATGAAATGAAAAGGTCAGTCTGGAAGGGAAATCATTTTTCAAACTTGTGTTTGTGAATCGTGACTTGAAACCAGAAAAATAATAACAAGATAATATTTTCAAATGTGTGTGATGGATTATGCGATCTTGGTTTTCACAAGCCTCAAGCAGAGCTCTACTTGAAATGCATTCCAAGAGAAAAGCTGACAATGCTACCTTTCTCTTTTTCTTTCTTATTGACTTCTAGTCCAGGACTACCTGTCTGACATCCTTGGAAAAAGCAAATGTGTGCATATGGGCAGAAAAGGCATTTGCCAAAGACTATTTTCTATAGAATCAGCAAGGCTCTATTATTCCCAGCATAGCAAGCAATAATTTCTGCAGCCTTCAAAAATGAATGTGTGTTTATGGGTGTGATGTTGGCACAACATAGTTTTCAGAAGAGAATATGGAATCTCTAATGCTGAAACTCCTAAAGATTATGACTTTCTTCATCTTCAAACAGTACTATTGCCACAAAAATAAAATACAAAAAATTAAACAAATAAGAAATAATGTCAAGAAATGTTTATCAGGTATTTATTAGGTACAATGTATTTCTCTAAACACTATACCACTCTTTCTAGAACTGAATAAATTTTAAGTGTATTTGTTAGTTGTGTTTATATACATTCACTTCCCCAAACTTCATGATTTTCTTGCATAAATGGTACTAAATTTTTGGAAATATCTTTTTTTTTTAATTTTATGACATTTATTATTGAGGGACAGAGGGAGACAGAGCATGAGCAGAGGAGTGGCAGAGAGAGGGGGAGACACAGAACCTGAAGCAGGTTCCAGGCTCTGAGCTGTCAGCACAGAGCCCAACGCGGGGCTCAAACTCACAGACCGTGAGATCGCGACCTGAGCTGACATCAGAGGCTTAACCAAATGAGCCACCCAGGCGCTCCAAAATTTTGGAAATATCTTAACACGTGAGTTTTGTCCTCAACAATATTCATTCATTCATTCAAAATATAGAAACTGATTTCTTGCTATAAAGACATTCTGCTAAGTTCTACATAAACAGTGGTTAACAAAACCGAAGGCACTGCTGCCAACATGAAGCTTGACTCAAATTATTTCTTTATACATTAAATTTTATATTAGCATATAAAGTATGCTAAGCATCAAGAAGGAAAAAAACAGGGTGTTACAAGAGGCAATGAGTAGTTAAGGAAAGCCTCTTTGAGGAGCTGAAGATGAGAAGAAACTAATAATGTGAGAGAAAGAGTTTCCCAAGTAGAGAGAAGAATGTGTGTACGAGCTCCAAGGAACAAAAATATGTAGGTATAAAGACAGATACTTTCAGGTACACGTGTAGATTCAGACATAAATATATGAATTCTTCATAGAAATGGAGGTATGTAAATTATAAATGAACATATATGTAGGTATTATCCAGAAAGTCCATCGAGGACAGGTAGGTCATGAAATTACATATAAAAAAATGAAAGCATATCATTTGCACAAGAAAGCAATTGACAACAGCTAAGCACACTAAGAATGTTAAACTATTGATACAAACGTAGAACCTAACAGTATGCATTTTGACATTCATTTAGTTGTTTGTTCCTAAGTTTCATTCATCAATGTGCTTTATGAAATACAATACATAAAGACTTTCTGAATCAACAGGGACTCACCACATTTTCCAAAAGTCATTTAATTCTACAATGTCAAAAAATGATTCATCATTCTATGCTTATATTTCAAAGTTAATGTAACACCTTTAGTTTCTTTGTGGGTAGAATGTCTTGTTAACTTATTTCTCTAGAGTGCTCTTTTATCTTAAGATGTAGCAAGAGTTCTCTGTACACTCTCCACCTTACAAATACCGTTTGAAAGTACTAGACTAGTTTTATAAGTACCCTCCACAAATTATTTGAAGAAATAAAAAGTTGTCACCTTTGACTCTTTTACCTCCCTGTTCACCTAGAAGAGAAAATGAACCAGGTCCAATGCCCATGTCCCTAAAATGTACTTTTCCAGGCAATGAACTTCATATAAGAGAAGCAATTCATCCAATTCTACTTCTGGAAAAAATGCAAATAAATGAAGTCAAGATATGAGTTTTTCCTAAATTAGGCCAAGGATTTTGAAGATAAAAACACACAAAGTACTCAACTGTAAATAATCCATGAACATTTTGAACCTGAGATAACGATTGTTGCTGTCTTCTTGAGAGCAGTAACCAGTGTGGGTTCCTAAAGTCATCCCTTACTGTTTACCTAGAAGAGCCAGAGGACACTTTGAGGAGACTGTGGATTCTGATAACAGAGTAAAGACAGACAGAAAGATCTGTAACAAAGTCACATTATCAGCCCTCTATGAAAGAACACATGCTTGCTTGCTCGCTCGTTCTCTCTCTCCCTCCCTCCATCTCTTCCTAATTGCTTTGTCATACTAGTCTTTCAGTCCCATGAATATAGCATGTTCTGTCCCATCTTAGTATCTTTGCTGTTCTTTCTTTTTCTATTTAGTTCTTTCTCTGTTTCACCCATCTCCAAATAATGGATCATCTATATTTAAGGGGAAAAAAGGACTTCAGGGTGGAGTTGGGCAACAAATCAGCTGAGCAAAAGTACAAAGCTTGTCTATGTAAATGCCCTTTTATGGAGCAAAAAGTGATTAATGTTCACCCATTGAGGAACAAAAGACACTTAAAGGTCTTTCCTGACAATACTTGCAAAGTCAGTACCAAAGAGGAAGGCCATGTCTTGTGTGATTAACAGTATTCTTTAGTGGACTTTGGGTTATCCATGATATATCTTTAATCTTTAAATATCACAGCAAGATTAATATACTGTGATCTCACATCCAACTTATATACATACCCTGCCAAACATGTACACTCTCTCAAAATGAACACATACCAAATTTAACTGAGAAGGTAAAAATCCGCTGAGAAGTTAATCACTAATAACATTCTAAGGCCAAATGGGAACCATATCTAACTTATTCACTCTTTTCTAATATCAGTGCCAAACTTATCACATGAGTGTGGCTATATAGGAAGGGCTATATTTGGCAGCAGATGCATGATGATGATGACGACAGCAATGATGACAAGGGTAATGGTGATAGTGATGATGATAATAGCTACCTTTTCTTGAATACTTGCTGTGTGCCAGGCACTCCATATAAGCAGTTTACCAGACATACTATATTAAATATATGTTATTATTTCCAGTTACTTAATGAAGAAGCTAAGTCTTAAAACATTTAATGACCTGACCAAAATCATCTGCCTAATAAGCATGAGAGCTGTATTCTGGTCTCAAGCAATCTGGTTCCAGATTTTGCATGTTTAGCCATACCAGTATGCCTCTGAGAAGGAGTCCAATGGGCTAAAAAGAGATTACAGTTAACATGTGATATCAGTATGCCTCTTGGGAAGAGAGAGATGTCAATATCCTTCCACTGTATATACCAAGTAATATATCGATTACTTTTCAAACGTTTACTCCTTTAATCTTCACAATAACTCTTATTTGTCACCCTTACAATCATCATTTTGAGGATGTTTGAACCTCAAAGCAAGTGGGTGAATCTTCTAAAATCAGACCTAAAATATCAAGTTGCATCCAGCACAGGCCTATCTAGTTTCAAATTCATGTTTTTCAGTCACATCATGCTACTTTCCTCTGTACATTCTTCAAGACCCAATGGAAAAAGAATAGGCCACATGAAAGTATCCTGGGGCTTGTAGACTCCTATCATTTTATGGTGCTTTGAACACTGACAAACTTGCCAAGATAAGGGTGAGTAAAGCCCAGCAACTCTTCTTTCATGGGCATTAATTTAGTCCAGGTTTTCAGAATTACTAGGAGGCTAACTCTTCACCAGCCCTAGGGACAGAAAAGATTTCCTCATATTTGGGGAGCCCCTGGAATAGATATGGAAGCAAACCCTTTAGGCAAAATTATAAGTCTAGATGTCAGATGCTCAAAAACTCTATGGAAGGGCCCTTGGAAAAATGGCCAATGTCTGTCCTCTCTCCCCGCTTGTCTGTACCCCTTTTGTCTCCAATATCTTTTTCCCCCACAGTTAAGAGGTTTCTTTAAACCATTTTTAGTATTAGTTGTTATTTTGGAAAGAGGTGTTTCAAACTTCCAGTCAAATCCAATGGAATACATCATCATCAGAACAAAATCAGTCATTACGTTTTTTTGTTAAGCAAAATGTGATGAATTGGAAAGGAAATTAGAAACTTAATTGTATTTTCCCAATAGCGTTATACCTAATATTTAAAAATAAATATTAATAAGTTTCCAGGTCAAATCTTTCAAATGTCACAATCCAGAATCAAATAGATATAGATATGAATTTTGTAACTGGTTTGACTGTATCAAAAAAGCTTTGTATAGTCCTATATACTATAGTCTAAACTATAGTATAATAACTATAATTATACAAAGCCTTTAAATGGTTTCAGAAGAAATGAAATAAACTAAAATTATTTTTTATATCACAATAAAAATAATTTAATAAGTGGTATTGCTGAACTTTGAAATATGAATTGACCCAAGAGAAGTATTTTTCTCTTATAACTTTTCAATTTAGTTAACTTTCCAGGTCATGATTAGAAACATTATTAGTCTGATTTCTTATTCTATCTCACTTAACCCCTCTCTGAAAAATATAATGACCGTGTTTCAGATCCTTTTAACATTCTCCTTCCATGAATATTTAAAATTTTCTATTAATAAATCAAAATTCTCCAAATTGTTTAATTTTTATCTTAGTTGCTTGAAACCAGCCTCTCAATCATTGCCATCTTCTCTTTCTTCTTAAGCATGGGTCTAGTTTTTAATGATACCATTTTAAATTTGAGCTAATTTTATCCAAGATGCTGTCCAAGAGTGCCAGCTCTACGAGAATGCTTCATGCAAGGAATCATAAAGATTCATGCTGCACTAAAAACTGAAAAAAAAAACCCTGAAATTCTCCTCAAGCAAAAAGCATGCTTTGATGTCAACAGAAAAAGGGAAGAATATTTAATATTGGCTCTGGTTGTACGCCAATTAACAACTGACGAGTAACAGTCTATGATTAAGTCGCAACATTCAACAGTTACAGTTAATAATAGGTGACTAAGAGATGTGGGAAGCATTTCAGTTTGGACCAATATGCAACAAATATGAACCCAGCACAATTGACTTGGTGGCATTAAGCTTCTGATTAGCTTTCCTACTTAAAATTAAATTATTCCATATTCCCTTGAAATAATAACACAATTTTCTGCTTTGATTAAGTCTATCAGCTGTCTCAAAATGTGCTCTGACAATTTATTTCATATCAAAAAAGGAATCATGAAAACATTTTCTAGATAGATAAATTTATCTCATAACTTTAAATGCCATCTTAGCATTTTATTTTTGTTTTTAATGCAGTGCTGACTCATCATTAGCTGAAATTGTCATAATGTCCAATCTCTGTTACAAGAACTGAACTATTTTAACACGTTTTCCTAACAAATCTACACTGACATTAGCACAGACCACCAAAACGCACTGGTTATGGAAGATATGTAGTTAACGCATATGATATATGATTATCAGCTCAGAAAATAGCCAACATTCAAGGCTTTCAAAAATGCACACACAAAAAAGAGAATGATAACACCTGAAATAACTCTTCAGCATCAAAAGGTGCGTCATGCTGTCTTACACACACACACACACACACACACACACATACACACACACACACACATACACACACACACACACACACACACACACACACACACTAGCTGAGTGTTTCAAAAGTCTTGTTGAATTTTTATCCATTCCTGAGCTGCCACTTAGTTTTAATCCAACTTATTTTTTGGAACAGCATTTATTATTTTTGACTTTCTAAAAAAAAAGCCTCCCCTTTTCATTCTCTTGCTAGCCAAAACTCCCCTAAGAGTTTTAATGGTGGCATGCTGTCTCTCACTCTATCCAGATGAAAGCTGTATAAGGTACATTTCTGCCATCCCTTTAATCTTCAAAGAGATTATAGGGACTTTTTAAAAATTACTATTATTATTTAACTTCTTACTGGCCTTAGAATTATTCCACCACAAATACTATCGCATGTTACTTTCTAGGACCCCATTTTTTTTTTAGCCAAACACTATAACACAAATACAAATGGTCAATCTCTTTAAAAAATTGAATAAATACCTACCCAGCCATCTCCCTAGCTATGTTCATATACTTTTACAGTGCTGAAGGTAATAAAATGGTACAGAGATAACTAAAAATGATAAAACTAGATCAGAAATAACTGCACAAATTACCAGTGTAAAAGGCTCTTGGCCTAGGTAGTTTATGCCTCAGTTATTGGTAATATTGATAATAATATCAATAAGCTTTAATTGTCAATGACCACTTCCTATATTCCCAGTTTAATCTTTTAAAATTTAGCACTGAACACAGTTGTAGCCAGTAAAGGTTGCCAAATAAACATTTACTGAATACGATTGAATTCTCACATCAACTCTGAGAAGCAGAGTTATTACCAACATTTTATAAAGACACTGAGGCATAAAAATGTTTAATCACTTGTCCAAAGTCACTGCTAATCAGTTGAAGAATTAACACTTGAATCCAGATCTGCTTATTTTAACTACTACAGTGTTCTATTGCCTTTGGGGGGAAAATCACAGAAATAGATAATTCCCAGTGATGAGACCTGTTTCAGAATACAGAAAATGAAAGATAACCACCCATCTAACTTCATAAAATTAGAACTTCTTCATAAAAAGTCAGTGAAATGTAGTACCCACACACAAATCCCAATTCCATAGGCCAATTTATATTATAATCATAGGCTATAAAAATCTACTTGACATACTCCCTACATGTATTCAATAGCATACAAATGAATAACCCACCATGACAAAGATGGGCGCTTCATGCACCTCCATTTACTGAGTCAGTCCCAGAGTGCCACTTAATATAATAACCGATTTTAGCTTAATAATTCTAAGTAACTATTAATATGATCATTTTATAGATGAGGAAATGTGGCCTAAAATTACACAACTACTAAGTATAAACCTAGGATTCAAGCTTAGTTCTTTCTGACTTCAGATGCCATGCATGCTGGGAATATATCAAGAATGCTATGATGTTTCAAAATTAGTCAATGTAATAATATGTATCATTAGGACAAGTGAGGAAAAAAACAATATAAACCATTAAGACAAATTCTATATTGTGTTAATATATCCAATATATCCAAGATATTGGATAAATTTAATACCATTCTCAACTTTTTAAAGATTCACTTAGTAAAATAGAAAAAGAAGAATATTTCTTGGCACTATAAAAGCAAATCTACCTTAAATTTATTGCCAGCATAACGCTTAAACTAAAAGCCCTGCCAGTAAAGTAAGAAATGGATTTTTACATTGTAACCACTATGTGTTAGCTTAGTTTTAGTCATGTCAATCAGTATGATAGGAAATGGAAATAATAGTTCAAATTATTGGAAAAAAAGAGGAAAACAATCCCACACTGCTGCCACTAAACTGCCACTACACTGTTGGACACAAAAATAGGCATTTCAAATAGCATCAAGGGCCAGTCGTCAAAATCCTGTTCTAAGAATAAGATAGTCAATCAGAAATGCATACATTCTCATAAGGAGTAGTAAGAGACATTCAGCAAAATACCTTAGAATAAAAAAAGAGAAACATGAATTTAATAAAGGCATATGAACATTTTTGGCGGGCAAATGATTCTAAATGTTGACTCCGGGTTATGGGTTCACTGAAGTCTACTATGTTATTTTCTCTACTTGTGCTAGGAAGTTTCCATAATAGAAAGCATGAACAATGAGAATCAAGGGGACTGTAACTTTTGTCCGTAACTAAAGTTGTGACCTTGAACTAATCACTTGACAACTCCCTTGTCTCCATTTCCTCATTTGGCTAAACATCTCCATTTTCTAGATCATTGTTTTTAGTTGTATAGTTCTATTCTTTTCTACATTGCCTTCTCAATTTTCACATACCTTAATAAATTTTAATTCATAATGGTTCAATGTATGAGAACCAATATTGAGCAATAAATAGATTTAGCCAACAGACCAAAAAATTGAAAACAAAAGAGGCATTGCTGTAACTTCTAAATTGCATACTACTGTCTGCTTAAGATTTAAGATTGTGTATTTATTCTATAACACAAAACAAAACAAAACAAAACAAAAGAAAGAAAGAAAAAGAAAACAACCAAATCTGGTTTCATCAGGACTCCGACATGTCCTGACAATAACTGCTGCAATAGAGAGGGGAGAAGACCCTACACTCAGCTGGTTCTCCATCAAAATTTCAGCTACATTCACTTTGGTTGAGGCCAGAGAATGACATTGAAATAGTATAAATGTATCCACAGAGCAATGTTTCACTTTTTTTGTGGAGTGAGTTTATTTTCATTTGTTGATGACAGAATGATACCCTAGGCTTCTGCTATATCTAACCTATCAAAAATAAAGACAGTCTAGAACACAAAATAAAAATATATTCAGGATGATTATATTGACAATGGTTTTGATTTATAGGCAATTATGCTTCCAGGATGTTGGTGTAGTTACCACAACAAGACTACGTTTACCATGTAAGGGAAACCTTTGTTAACCATAAGAAAGATAGCATGGCAACCTGGAAGTTTTCCATCCTTTGTATGAAGCTAAAGCAGACATACAGATCTTCCTCAACTTACAACGGGCTTACATTCCCATGAACCCTTTGTAATGTGAAAATATTATAAGTTGAAAATGCATTTAAATACAACTAACTTATGGGACGTCACAGCTTAGCCTAACCTACCTTAAACATGCTCAGAACACTTATATTAGCCTACAGTTGGGCAAAACTATTTAGCACAAAACCTGACTTATAAAAAAGGTGTTAATTTCACATGGAATTTGTTGAACATTATACTGAAAGGGAGAAACCATGTCTGTAAGTATATCAGTTATTCAGGAGCTGCAGGTCACTGCAACTGCCCGGCATCAGGAGAGAGTATCATCTCACATATCACTAACCCAGGAAAAGATCACAATTCAAACTGAAGAACACTTTCTACTGAATGTGCCCCACTTTCCCATCATCATAAGGTGGAAAAATTGTAAGTTGAACCACTAGAAGTCAGGGAACTGTCTGTATAACGCAACTGACAAGCAGGACATAAAGAAAAGCAATAATCACTACCAAGAGAACATCAGACATCCCTCCACACTTAACAATAAAGAATGAAAGCAGACCTCTTAATCTGCATAAACTCCAACATAAAAAAATAATTTCAAGTCTAACTTGCTCCAACTTTATATGTGGGCTGTGCGTATGTATGCAAAATAATGTCTTAGGCAATAAAAAATTGATCGAGAGTGGCATCTGAACGGAGGTGCTACCAATTCTAGCATTTTTTTGTCTCGTTTCTCCATTAGATAATAGTAGTTACTAAATATAATTCAACAATGAAACCGAGTGAATATTTTCCCCCAGGTGTTAATTTAGACTGTATGATGTGTTGTGACTCTTTCACATTACTATTTCATAAAAATTTTCTATGGTTCCCCTATTGATATTTTAAGAGAAGGCCTGTAAGCTGAGTTTCCTTTTAAAATATCAGCACTCTGAAAGATAAGACTGTCAATGTCTTCTGTCTTTCATTTCCTTGCCAGAACTTATACTTTTGGATTGACTCCCATTAGGTATAATGTTTTATTTCCATCTTATTTGCTCAGATTATTTAAAACGTTAAGATGCAAACAACTCTTTTGACGACCATAAACGTAGGAAATTTATAAGATTTCTCTTTGTCTATTATTTTATATGGCCCCAAAATGCAGGAGGAGACAACTGGTGAAAGAAATAAGAGGGGCTTTTCCAATGACTTAAAATATTAATTAATAAAATAATGAAAATCTTAGCACTGGAAAGAGGTCTTAGACACAGACTCTCCCAAAATGCAGGAAGCTGTTCTAAAACATCTCTGACAAAGGACACTTACTTAAGTTCTGCTTGAAACCTGCCAGTGATGTTGCTACTTCTCAAAGCAGCCTATTCATTTCTGAAAATCCTTTTGTTTGAACTGAAAGTTACCTCTCTTTAATGTGTCTGCAGTAAGGATCAATATAGTGCAATCTGTATCCTTTTCCCATATGACAACCCTTCACCTTCTTGAAAACTGTTATCCAGTCTGCTTTCTTCCACCATCAGCTCAAGTTTTCCCCTGGAGACTCACTTTCCATGCTTTAACTATCAATCATTAAGAGAAATTTTTCTCACTGTTCACCCTTCTCATATCCAGTTTGTTAATGAACTTAGATTCTCAAGAACCTTAACACAGTACACTGACTTAAATGCAATACATAAGATGGGTGATAAACAGTGCACTATCTTCCTTAATTAAGGCAATATTCTTCCATCAATATTGCCTGGGTTTTTTAATAGCCAAATTCACTAGTTGTAGATACGAGCATTTAGTGAACTAAAATTCTCAGACCTATGCACACCGTTCATTGCCAAGATACCTTCTCTGTATTTATTCATGTGGATTTTAAATTGCAGTTACAGGACTTTAACCATCCCCTCCAGATCTTTCATCTGTGTTGCTTTTGCTCAAATCTTTTTCTTTATCGAAAATGCTCCCTTCTAGCTCTGCTGTCTGAAAATACTAACTCTCTTATTTATTTTGGATTTAAACTTCCTCAGATTCATATTACCTTTTATATTGTATCATTCTACTTGATGGAAAAGATGAAATCTGAACAGGAGCCAGACAACCTAGCTTTCTCTCTTCCCCTGTCATTACATCCTCTCAACCAAGCAGATACCCTCCTTGTCCATCATTTTCCAGAAAACAGAAACAAACACATGTTATACAAGACTCTGCTTACTCTAACTTTAGATTTGATGAGTCCATATTTACTGACTCAGAGCAATCTCTCTCTCTCTCTCTCTCATAGCATTTTTAGTTTTGCAAGCTTCTTTGAAATGTCTTTTAAAAGATTTTGAGTTGTGGGGCGCCTGGGTGGCTCAGTCAGTTGGGTGTCCGACTTCGGCTCAGGTCATGATCTCACAGCTCATGAGTTCAAGCCCCACGTCGGGCTCTGTGCTGGCAGCTCAGAGCCTGGAGCCTGCTTCAGATGCTTCAGATTCTGTGTCTCCTTCTCTCTCTGCCCCTCTCCTATTCATACTCTGTCTCTGCCCCAAGAATAAACATAAAATTTTTTTTTAATATTTTGAGTTGTGAACTCTTTCATGAAGACAGAGTCCTGAGAGGCTTTAAGAGCTTTGCCATGGTTTTGACCTGCAGTGTAGAATTCAGTACCAAATGTGTCTGTGGGTGTGCCCCAGTCCCATGTGAGGGCTTTAGTCCTCCTTGAGTCAAATTGCAAATAAAAATCATATCTGGCTCAGAGATCCAGTAAGGATTACGTGAGCTTAAAAAACAAGTAAAGTGTTTAAAATAATGTCTAGGTCAAAGTAAATTCTCAACAAATATATTACTAGTATGTTAACTATACCTTTCTAGATATAAAATGATCATCAAAAGAAATCAGAAATCAATAGATTCTTAGTTTTATTATTATTTTTTTAATGTAAGACAGCCAAGTGCCTATGCCATTTATGTTGCCAATATCTGGAATGTTCTTCCCCCTCTCATCACTCCCATCTCCAAATATCCAAATCCTACCAGTCCCTCGACGCCAAGTCTAAAGGCCATCTTCTCCAAAAGGTCTTCGTTGAGATTCCTTCCTGAAGCCCTCACTACCCATTGAACCAGATTCCTGCACAGGGAGTATCTTGAAGTTACAGGTTTTTGCAACTCCTCCCTGAAGCCTGTTATGTGGCAAGGAAATTAAACCACAGTAGATGTTTAATAAATATGTTAAATGAGTCAATGACTTCCTTCCTAAGTCAAATTTAATTTCTTGCTCTCCTGGTTTTGTACATACTTATTACACATAACTATTTACCACGTACCATAATTATCTGTGCATATGATTCTTCTGTCCTAGTGCTTTATAAAGCTTTTTGAGTACATCTATATCAACTTGACCTCTGTCTGATATACAATGCCTCAGCACAAAGTAGACACTCAAAATAGTTTTGAATGAATTAGTGTTTACTTTTCACCATTGCTACAATACCTTTTGTCCATGGAAGTTTTAAAATATGTATCCAAAAAGGATCACTCATAACTTGCCTCTGAGGCATCTGTTCTTTTATCCAGTGACCACAATTCTGCCTATACAAGTGAGCTATCTATAAGTCTCTCTCTGAAAAGCCATTGGAAAGTTTAAGTCCAATTCTAGGATAATCCTTTTAAGACACTCTTTATCCTTGACACACATCTATAATCTATTTGAATATGCTGAAAAGTGAGGCAGGAAGAGGATCAAATAACTTGCATCAGGCCCTGCTAAATGCCACCAGTCTTGGGTGCTTCTGTGGAACTTCTTCATTTGGGGCATGAATACACTGACATGACTTCCATTGGATACTGATAATTCAATTGGTCAGTTCATCATTATTGAATATCTCTATGCATGCAAAGGACTATACAGGTACTATCAAGGATACAGAGAAAACTCGGGCCCTACTTCCTGTTTTTGAGGTGTATATATAAGTAATGACATACCAATGCAAGGCATATACAACCTGAAGTCTATTAGTGGCTTTTTAAAAAAAAGTACATCATAGATTGGAAGAAAATATTTGCAAAAAATATACCCGACAAATAAATTTTATCCAAAATATACAGTGAACTCTTAAAACTTATCAATATGAAAAAAAAACTACCAGGTTAAAAATTAGTCCAAAGGCCTGAAGAGCCACACTACCAAAGAAGATGTACAGATGGCAAAGAAGCATATAAAAGATGCTCCACATGATATATCATTACTGCAAATGAAAACAATGAGATGCCGCTACACACCTAATAGAATGGCCAAAATCCAGAATAAAGACAACACCGAATACTGGTGATGATGTGAAGCAACAGGAATTCTCATTCATTGCTAGTGGGAATGCAAAATGGTATAGCCACTTTGGTAGACAATTTGGCAGCTTTTTACAAACTACGCATATTCTTACCATTATGACCCAACAATCGTTCTCCTTGGTATTTAACCAAAAGATGAAAACATGTCCACACAAAAATCTGCACATGGATGTTTACAGCAGCTTTAATCATAATTGCTAAAACTTGGAAGTAACCAAGTTTATTAAACAGATAAACTGCAGTACATCTAAACAATGGAATATTCAGTGCTAAAAAGGAACCATGAAAAGATATGGAGAAACCATACATGCCTCTTACTACATACTAGAAGCCAACATGAAAAGGCTGCATACTGTATGATTCCACCCATTTGTCATTCTGGAAAAAACAAAACTATGGGGACAGTAAAGGAACAGAGGTTATCAGAAGCTGGGGGTAGAGAAGGAATGAACAGGCAGAGAACAGAGCATTTTTAAGGCAGTGAAAACTCTATGTGATACAACAATAGTGGATCCTTGTCATTATACATTTGTCAAGACCCACAGAATGTACAACACCAAGAATCAACCCCAATGTAAAGTATGGACTTTAAGTAAGAATGCTGTGTCAATATAGGTTCATTGGTTGTAAGAAACATACCACTAGAGTGAGAGATGTTTACAAAAGGGGAGGCTATACATGCATAGGGGTACAAGATACATGGGAGATCTCTGTACCTTCCATTCAGTTTTAGTGTGAACCTAAAACTATTCTAAAAAATAAAATCTATTAAAATATATGTTATACACACACAAACACACACACACACACACACACACACACACACACACACACACACATATATATACTGATCAGAAAAAAAAGTACAATAGGACTACAGAAGAAACAAGTTTCTGAGGTGTCTAGTTCACCCAAGCTGAGAAAATACCAACAAGAATCAATCTTACTTGAGCACTAATTCTCATCCTAGCATAGTCAGAACAGTTTATATGCACTTTCTCATTTAATCCTCATAACCACCCAATATGGGAAGTACCATTATTAGCTACATTTTGTTTATGGCCTGAGACTTATAACTGCTAGTAACTTGCTCAAGCTCACACAAACTAGTGTGGGCAATAAGCAATATATGAATCTAGGCCTGTTTGCACAGTCTGAAGTTAACCATTACCCTACACTACCTGTCTTGAAGAAAAAAATAAAAATCAGGTAGATAAATAAAAGAGGATAGCAAACTAGGTGGGAGACATCAGATTCACTTCTGGAAATTTTATACCTCATTTATTTTTATTTAATATTTCTTGAAAACTGCTAGTGTATGTCCAATATGAACAATGGTAATAGTCTTCCTGTTACATCAGAATTACATACATATGTATATTTATATTCAATTTATAAGTAGTATGTCTTATTAAGAAGGCTTAATAAGGAAAAATAATTTTTCACTGGGTCAATCTTAGGGCTAAGCAATTATATTTTCTATATTTTTAAGACTAGTAGTTAGATTTCTTGCCTAATTGATTTTTGAAACTTTCCAAATGTGCCTGTAGACTTAGTTTGAAATTCTCCCAAAGTTCAATCTCTCCATGTGATTGTGACTAACAATTTTTAATATAAGGCAAACAAATTGCAGGCTGAAGAAATAATTGCTTGCACTATTGCTGGGGTACTGTAAAAAGCTGCGCAATTGTTGTTGATCTTCCACTGGCTTGACTACAGCAATTGAAATTTATCAGAAAGATTTATTACATGGTATTGCAGGCTCTAATAAATGACTTTGGGAATCTGGGAAAACTCCCTGAAGTTTGTTATTATCTGAACCTCATAGGGGTAATTAGAGATATAACCTAAAGTGTTAAGTCAGCAGTCAAGAAACAACAAATTATCAATTAAACCCATTGTCTACATTTGGGGAAGAAGGTGGAAAAAATAAGATTTGCAATGAAAAGAAATCATATGTTCTAACACGGAAGTCAAAGATTAGACTGGGGATAGTATTTCCCAAACTATCTGGAGATTTCAATGGGGTCAGATCACTACTGAAAAAGGACATTCAAAATAAGAATTCTCAAAATTGCTTTGCAATCTAAAAGTGGAGAGTTTGAATATCTACAGATAGAGAGCTTAATAAAGAAAGAAAAGTCTTTGCTTCTCTCCTATATCCCCTCTTCTGAGGAAAAGGCAAAATCCTCCTCCTCCACCCCTCCTCCTTGACACTGACATTTCTTTTTTTTTTTAACGTTTATTTATTTTTGGGACAGAGAGAGACAGAGCATGAACGGGGGAGGGGCAGAGAGAGAGGGAGACACAGAATCGGAAACAGGCTCCAGGCTCTGAGCCATCAGCCCAGAGCCTGACGCGGGGCTCGAACTCCCGGACAGCGAGATCGTGACCTGGCTGAAGTCGGACGCATAACCGACTGCGCCACCCAGGCGCCCTGACACTGACATTTCTAAATATTTTCAGGCAAACTGAGTCAATGGCAATTTCAAATATGAGTGTGACAGCCTTTTCTCAGATACAGGAGGGGAACAAATCCTATTTATTGGGCTACCTTCTCTTCCAGATTTGTGACTTGGCGCTGGCCTTTTCCTGTGATGCCTCCGATTCTTGCACCTTTCTGGTATCTAATGCGGACAAGCAGGTGGCGAGCCCTGGGAGGCAGTGGGATGTCAAGGGAAACTAACCATTTTCATGATTTTTGAACTGAGTCACAAAAATAACAGAAAATTGCCTGTGTGTGTGTGTGTGTGTGTGTGTATGTATGTATGTATTTAATGTGTGTTTAATGTATGTGTGCATGAAAAGCCTTGGAAATAAGAGGCAGACATTTTCAAAATATTCCTTTGTGATTACTTTTATCAGACTCTGTACAAGAATATAAGACCTGAATGCAGATATACCTTGAAACAGTCTCAGCCCATGTCCTGCTGCTTTCACCTTGAAAACTGAAGACAATAAAACAATAAACTTCTGTTAAATTTATATAGTTCCTTTCAGTCAGCAAAGTCCCCAAAGTGTTGTGCAAAATAACAGCAACTTTTTAATTACAAAATTATTAGGGGTTCCCATGAAAATCTTTGAACCGAGAGATTAGGCGAATAAAGAGAGCCAGAAGGAAGATTTTTCATACCCTGCTCCTCAGTCCATAATTTAAATACAAGCACAAACTGAATGAGCAAAACAAAATTGTGTGCAGCATACATTTGAGTCTGGAAGATAGAAGGCAGTGTTAAAAGATACGTATTTAATATAGGATGTAATACAGAATAGCAAATACCAAAGTACAGAAACAAGTATTGAATGATTATACATCCTTCCAAAAACTATATCTTGTTATATGGTTCAAAAAAGAACATTCTGCTTTAGATAGTATAGGTAATAGACTAGAGTGCATGTCTCACAGCTACCAGAAGAGTTTCAATGAGTACTTCTCACCGATTCAGTGAGCCAAATCATAAAGCCTCAGGCTGTCAGGGGAAAAAAAATCTTTTCACCTGTAAATTTTGATGAGAACGTGACAAAAATATATACGATACACTCGCCAGAATTCCTGCGACGAAAAATACTAGAATTGGCCCACGACCTCCATTGCTAAGAAATTTAATGTAATTACCTTTTTACAGTATTGTCTAAACTCTACAGCATTGGCAGAAACTTTGTTATAAGTCTATGCTGGAAAAAAAAATTAAAGAAATTAGAGAAAGACCAAGGTGTTCTTTCTTCTATTGTAGGAACTATGCATTAGGTCAGCCAACTTCCGGAAGAACGAATGTGGCTTAGCAAATGAATCTGAAGACAAAGGTATTTATGGGAAAATACAAAAGTCTTAGTATTATACTTAACAGGATGTGTCCCTGGATGAGAATACTGAAAAAGCAGTTTGGAGGGTAGGGATTCTCAAACCTTAATGTGTTTAGTGAGTCACCTAAGATCTTGGTAAAAAGGAGATTCTGATTCAGTAAATCTCCGGTGTGTCTTGAGATTCTAAATTTCTCAAAGCTTCCAGGTTATGCTGCTACTGTCAGTCTAGGGTCTAATGCATACAGAAGTCTGATGGATAGGATCAATTTGTTAAATAAATTGTTAAATAATATGAATGTAAATTATATGCAGTTTTCCTCCCTCCCTTGCTCTGGCTTCTTAAGATTATAGGTGGGTATATTAAGCATTTTTTCTTCTTTTCTTTTGTTTTAGACAAAAATTGGGATAGCAATTTGACTATGACACTCTAATTGGTGAATTGTTCATTTGGAGAAAAATTGCAAGAACATGTATCTTCTAAGTAAATTTTCCTTTCTCTAGCTTTTAAAAGTAGCTGAACAAAAGTAGAGTGTGGCTCCGTGTTTAATTTTGTTTTCATCAAATTCAAAAGCAGACTTCATAACTCTTTTTTAGAAACTGTAGTAGTGAAGTGTTGACATACTGGCCTCAAGAACTCTGGGGGTCTCAATGGACTTAGTGGATAGTCAGTCAGGTGTTCAGATTTTGCTCCCACTGGCTGTAAAATGGATCACAGGGTAATCAAGGACAGACATCTTTGACCATAAGTCTGGAATACATTCTAATTCACCAATAGGAAGGATTTCTATGTCTGCACTAACCCTGTTTAAAGCCAGATTAATTTTTGTTTGCGGAAAGACTGCATTGCAAAAGGTACAATACCCGTATGCCCATCTATCATTTTTAGTTGGTCTTGAAGACTTTCTGATAAGCTTTAGATTTATATTTGCCAGTAGGCTCAGAAAAGATGCGTCTTGCCTCTGTGACACTGAGACTTTCATGATGCTCACCCAATCCAAGTTAGAATCTTCCCACATATTACTCTGAAAAACAGCGTATCACAACTTTAGCCAGAAGTAGCCACTGCATCATCTTATTTCCAGGTTTTGTTTTGTCAGAATTTCTAAACATTATGTGCTTTTTTTAAGGCTTTTTTTAAGGTGTGTTGAAAATGTTTTTTTTAAAGAAAATAATAAAAAAATCAAAATTCATTGATTCTACATATGGGACACTTTTTCTGCTAAATGTGTTCCTAAGGTAGACACTTTAAGGCTTTAGTCTATTTGGGAAAATATAAGCAGAAGTTACAATTAACTGTGCATGTAAATCCTTCTAAAAAGCCCCCAAAGAAATTTCAAGTTTCTCCTTGTCCTTTATCCAAGCTTTCTTTGTCATGTGTAAAGCCTATGGCAGGGATTAGGGAGATGCAAAACCTTAGAGTAAACAGAGAAAGGTTCAAAGAGGAGGCCCATAAAAAAAAATCTATCATTTGAATGTAAAACGTAGAAAATGTCTTTTCCAGATTGAGTGGCAAACATAGTAAAACACTGTAATCCTAGCTCAAGAGATTTTGTTTCAAAATCCTAATTCAGCTAATAAAGCAAAAAGGAAGCAAAATACATGAATGTATCACAAAGCCTTCTAGTTCACATATCAATCCTTGCAACTGCCACCTAACCAGGATGTTTTTATGCCATCCTTCCTGTATTTACCTGAGTTGTTTTGGTATTTCAGTTTTGCTCTTTTTAACTTTTCCAGTAGCATTTGTGAAAACTGATACAAAATATGCAGTCTTGTAAGTATCACAAAAAGGCACTTTCATGAGTTTTTTAGAAACATGTTTTTAGAGGAGCCTGGGTGGCTTGGTGGGTTAAACACCAGACTTCAGCTCAGGTCGTGATCTCACTGTGGATTCTAGCTCCCGTGCTGACAGCTCAAAGCCTGGAGCCTGTTTCAGATTCTGTGTCTTTCTCTCTGCCCCTCTCTCCACATGCAGTTTCTCTCTCTCTCAAAAATAAATAAACATTAAAAAAAGAAATATGTTTTTAATTCAATGAAAGAAATATCCTGTTATATTTTCACATGTGCACACAATTAGTTCTCTGTAATCCATCATAAATTCTGCTTAGAGCAATCGTTAATAGATTTCTATTGTTGATGAAGAAGCAAACAATAAACAGTAAAAGACAATATTATGTTTGAAATCATTCTCACTTTCCCTGTTTCTCATGTAAATGTAACCTCTGCATATTCTTATTTGTAGACTGCTTTCAAACAAAACATATATGAGCTAGAGGAAGATATCCATTAAATCTCAAGGTTAAAAAGTATACTTTACTATATACATGTTTATAAAATATGATTAGGACTCGCTCTGGCAAATGTTCAAAGACTCAAATGCACACACATACACACGAAGCATACATGCACACATATTCTTCCCAAAGATGGCCAAAAGCCAATAAAACTATGGGTTATTTACAGTGAAAGAGGAAACAAATTATTAACCACGATACAGTTTATAGCTTATTTTTAGGGATAAACATATTAACTTAAATTCATTCTTAGAAGTGTTTAAAAATAATTACTTTTTAAAATAGGCCTCTGCTATGTAATAGAGATAATGCTATTCACAATGTGAAATATCCATTCCCACTGTCTTCATTTGTTATTTAAACATGAATGTATATTTGATAGGGTCATTCAACTTATGGATTTGACAATAATACATATTCTCTATTTCCTTAAATATTATCTCCTATTTGAAATTTATTATAACACAGATTCAGTGTAAGTCACGAAAAACTAGTCCTTTTATATATTTTTAAACAAAACTTTTCACTTACTCTGTCCTCCTGAATTCCACGAAACCTTTATTTCTATTAAAACATTCTAAGGAAATTTGGGTTAAGCTACTGATCATTTCATAAGATCCAGTGATTAAGAGTGGCTTTGATTAATTGCTGACATTTGAACTTGCAGTGGGATAATAGTAAGCGGAGTTAACATTTACTAAGCACTTAGAGCAGGATAGACACCATTTTAAGCACTACACTTACCTCATTTAGTCCTCACAATAACTAAACAGATTATGTAATAATCCCCACTTTATAGATGTTGAAGCGAAGTTACAGAGAATTTAGCAAAGATCATACAGCCAGCCAGTGGCAGAACTTGAATTCACACCTTCTTCCTTGTGTTTCAATTACCTTAAACACTTGCTGCTCAGAATACAAGCTTCTTATCCAAGACAGTGTAAGTAAAGTACATGAGGGATACAGACTGTGATTCTTTTGGTTGGGAAGGAAGAAAACATCCTAGTGACTTATTATTAATGTTTAGTGAGATTGAACCATTGATGCACTTGTAGTAAATCTAAAGCACACCACAAAATCTAGACCTTTCCTAAAGATTGTCAAAGGTCAATAAAACTGTGGGTTATTTACGGTGCAATAGGAAACAATGTGCAGCAGAAATGGAGTAGCGCCTATTAGACAAACAAAGCGAGAGGGCAATTTTCTTTAGAGAATCTCTTCAAAAATCTTTGGAGAGGAGGTCGTACCGTCAGTACATTTTCATAAAAAGCATGCTTGGTGATAACATATGCTGAACACAACCGAAGGCAGTCCTTCAAGTCTAGACAGCCAAGCTGCACTAGAGCAGAGACACTTGCTGTTTAAATATCCTTTCAAAAAAGAAAAAAAAAATCCATTTGTTTACCAAAGTCTATTCACACTTGTGGAGAAGCTTCTTTCTTCACTTATCTGAATGTGACAATGAATCAAAGTATATTCTCTTCTGTTACCAGATGTGATAATGGAGAAGCTCAGATTCTCACCAGAGGCTAGCTAGAGGAAGATGTCTTTTCAGTGCTTTTGGAGAGGAAAGGCTAATTTTTCCAAGTAAAAATGCCTCCCCCAGGAGATGTGTTAATGAGGTCCAGAGCAATGCTTGACACTTGACTATGCTAATTATCTCAAGCCAACTAGCAAAAAGTTCTTTTTCAGGTGTCCTAGAGATCACCCACATGAATTGTAATCTCTTCCCCACTTGCTATTTTCACAAAACACGGAGCTTTGCTCTTCCTGTTTGGCTGTTGTAAAGGCATTTAAATCTCATCTGACATGAAGTGCACAAATGGGAAAAGTGTGTTGAGACCACTAGCAGCAGATTGCTTGTTCTGGGTGGGTTCTGCAATACTTGTTGGGCAAAGATTAACTTGCAGTTACCAGATATGGCATCCATTAACATATGTTCTTAAGACACCAAACATCTTTTATTGAACTTGGGGAACAACAGAAACAAAAGGCAAAACCTCTGGCCTCCTACAGCTTTCATTCTAGAATGGGGAAACAAAGTTACTTGGATAAATACATGAAATACACAGTATGCGATCTGGTAAGAAAACAAGAAAGGAGAAGAGGAACTGGCAAACACCTCATTAAAAAGATGACTCTATGAAGATCACAAGTGGTGAGGTAAAGAACTGTGTGAGTGTCTAGAGGAAAAGGGTTCTGAGTAAAGGAAAGATCACGTACAAAGGCTTGGAGATGGAAGCAAACATGACATGTTGAAAGAGGCAGTATGGTTGGAATAGAGTAATTAAGAAGTAAAGAGGTGTGTATGAGTGTGGAGGCAGAGGAAGATCATAAAATCATATAGGAACTTACAGGTCAGTGGAAGAATTTGGGATTCTACCCTGGGTGATATGGCTAGCGGTATGTGGGGGATTTTAAGCAGATGACCGATATAATTATGATTTAAATTTTTAAAAGATCATTCTTAACTTCTTCGGGAATAGAATGAAGTACAGAGAAGAATTAGTAGGCTATTGAAATAGTGAGAGGTGGTTAAATTTCTATTACATTTTAATTATAATCAAATCATGTTAAGATAGGGCCAACCAGATTTGCTGTCATATTGGAAACGGGATAAAGGAAGAACTCAAGATGACCTCAGTGTTTTTGGGAAAAGCAACAGTATTGAATGCCAACTTCTGAGATAGCTAATATTGTAGAAGGAGTATACTGGAAAAGGAATATCTGATTAATTTTGGACAACTAGAGTTTGTACAGGATTGGGTAGTAAACTGGGGATGTAAGTCTAGATCTAGAGGTCAAATATGAAGGCATCACATAAAGATGTTGTTAAAGTCATGAGAGAGAATGGGGTCCAGGGGAAGGAGCATAAAGAGAAAAGAGATGGGACTCAGCTCTAGGACTCAGGACGAGGGTTCTCTAATAATTAAACATCAGAAAAAAAAAAAAACAGAAAAAGACACTGTGAGGAAGCAATCAAAGAAAAAAAGTCTGTGGTCCTAGAAACCAAGTGAAAAAGTGTTTTGCAAAGGAGGGAATATTCAACCATGTAAAATGCTGCTAGTAGACTATGAAGAGACTGAGGATTGAAATTGATGGCTACAGTTGACCTTAATAAAAATAGGGGATACCATATTTTCCCAACTAAATCCTACACTCCTAGTGGCCACAAATAGGCAACTGAAACTGAGAGTTGAATCTCAAAGTTATTTTGTGCTTACTTTGCCTAACCTCCGAACATCATTTTTCATGTAATTTATATTTCAGTATATATCACAGGTGGCTTCTCAAGAAAGCCCACTTCTTCTCATTATTAACACATGGAACAAGACCAAAATAATAGGACCATAAATTTTTAGAAACAAAAGTGATCTCAAAATTCATCTATTGGTCAATCTTATTACTTTACCTAATGAAAAAGATAGGCTGACACAGGGTAAATGATTCACCCAAAAGTGCAACAGAATCCACTACGCCTATATTTCAACTTATTGATCTTCCCCTCTACATGCATATTAATTTGGATTAATTTAACAAACTAGATTATAGGCTCTTTTAAGGCAGGCATGCTTTCTTATATCCATAGTGCCTAGCACAACAAAGAATGCATTTCAGAACCTTACTGTTTTTCCCCTCCTCTGTCACTAGTCCCTGACAACCATTCTTCAGATTTTTTTCCCTATAGTTCTGCATTTTCTAGAATGTCTTATCATACATATTATTATCTAGTGTTGTTTTGTGAGTAAATATATACCAAATTTAACTTAAAATGTTTGAAATAGATCTTTTACCTCCCACTACCACAATTTTGGTCTTAAGACATTCCTCAAAGACCATTTCATAATCTCTTGCTGTGACCTCAGTATCTAGAAATTCTTTAGCTCCTTTGAATTTATTCAACCATTGATTCATGACTCATTATACATTCATTAATCAAGTACTTATTATCTTTACCAATATTCACATTTTGCTGTTGTTATTTGTGCATATATTTGTGTGTCTATATATACATATATGTGCATATATGTGCACATATATATAATGTACATATGTGTGTGTGTGTGTGTGTATCTCCACACACACAAAGATTCCCACTTGGAATCTGTCCCACTTGGAACTGTCTATATTTTCTTATATTCTTCTTAATACTCAGCACAGTGGCAGTGACTGTAATAGTCCTATATTCAATATTTCATTTATTGAAAATGTGGCAGCAACATTAACCATCAAATCACAATGTTGATTCTCAGCAGTCCTAAGTTTCAGTAGTAGCATTTGAATGTAAAATTAGTACACTTGAATAAAATCTACATTATCTTCTTTTTTCATTTAAAATCTCTTAGTAGCACAGACTTATATTTCCAGAGTTTTCTCTCCCATGTGCCTTTAAGCATATAAGATTAGATGCCTGGCCTTGCACCAGAAAGCAGGGCTGACAGGATATGAAATCCTGGGGATAACAGGGATCTAGCTATTTCTCTTTCAAGACATTTTTTTAGCCAGAAACTGAAAAGGCAGATGAAACTGGGACAACCCAGTGACAAGAAAGAGAGGAAAGATCATGTCTTTTTCCACAAAAACATTTTAACTAAGATTCTGGCTTTAATATTAATATTTTTGGTTACAGTTAAGCTTTAAAGTTAATGAAATTCTCATTTATATGCTGATCTAGGGACATGAATACCAAGTTACAGATGGGATGGAAATTAGAAATAAAGAAAATTAAAGAAAAGAAAATGGAAAATATGCCCACAGAGTTGACCACATGTACACATATGCCCACATTCATCCCAGGGAAATATGAGAGAACCTGGATACTATTTGGATGTGAGTTTCTTGATGAAGTTCAATCTATTTATCATTGTGTGTGTGCGTGGTGGGGGGGGGGGGCTTTTTTGTGGTATAACCTAAGAACTTTTTTTTTTAACAAGGAGTAGTTATTCTTTTGTTTGCTTTGGAAAATTCTGAGTGACTTTCGAGTGACCTGTTTACTGCGTTAGGAAATATGCTGCTTTATTCTAGAGACCATAGAACAGAAGAGAGGAAAACAACAATAGCAAAGGAAGCGAAATTACAGTGTTTAGAATAAAAATGTATTTGATCCATTTTGGCCCCTAGACTGACTCTTAATCTGACTCTTAATCTGACCCCTAGGCAGGATTGTAAACATATATAAAACATTAATACATTAAACATTAATACAAAAATTGGCATATTAAGAACACAGCGCATATAAGAGTATTGCTCTTTCCCTGCAGATGTTTGATTGACCTTGACTAAATGTCAAGAAAACACCTTCCGTGTCTTTTTTTTTCCTGACTATAACTCACCTTCCTTCATAGTTAAGTATTGTTCCAATACTTACAACATAAGCTCTGGTCAAGTGTTAGCTACTGGTGCAGTTCTGCAGATAAAAGAAAAATTGTCTTGTAATACACTAAACATGGGAGATCCCTGGCTGAAGAAACAGTTGCTACTGCTGAGACAACTGATATAGTTGTACTTTTTTTTTGTAGATTTCCAGAAATACAACTTGAGCAAAGCCAAGACAGAATGAAAACAAAAGAAGGAGGTGAATAATTCCCTGTCTATGGAGTCAGTATATTTTATTATTAGATGTTCATTCTCAGGCTACACTGGAAAATACTTGAAGCAAAGGGAGGTCAGTTTTCTTTTCTTTTTTCCCTTTTCTTTTCTTCCAGCGTGTATCTCATTAACATTAATAGAAACTGTGTCCACCAAAAGCCATTAACATTAATGGGAATTATGCATAGAAAAAGCCCTAGATTCATTTTTGGTCTTTTAAGGAGCTTATGTATTGCTGCCCATCCCAAAAACATAGGATGGGAAACTACTAATCACATTTTGTCTCATCTCTTTAAATTAGATATTTTGTTAAATTATATTTAATAAATCCTGAGTTGGAAACAGCACAAGGAAACTCAAGCTGCAATAATATTTACTCTCCCAATAAGCCAAGAGCTTTCACAAACCATGTATCTTACTGAAAGTCACTGGGCAAGTTATATGACCATGATTCTCACGAGCATCCTCTTTGTGCTAGCAATTAGGCTGTCTGCCAGGAGTTGAAATGATTAGCAGTAAATATAAATTTAATAGTTCTGCTTTGCAGTTCCCCAGTCACTCCTGGTCCCTCCCACCACTGGGATGATAATGGGAATCAGAGCCTATCAACTGAACATATGACAATAACTGAATCTGAACTAAAACATGGGGGACCCCTAAAGGGACAAGGTAAAGTCAAAAACAACAACACATTTTTTATTTAATACCCACTTCACCTTTGTACCAAAGATTGCCCTCATTAAAAATAAAAAGAGCAAAATTTAAAAGCATTATTAAATCGTAAATGACCTAGAAATTTTCAAAATCCTGCCTGACATGGTGTGGAATTTTTTGCCCCTTGAAATGGCATGATGAAAAATGTTTTGATTTTGAATATAGTTTTGCCTATCTACTTGAGTTACTCAGAGTTGGGCTTTCTGAGATTTACCAGTATCTTCTCAGCTTCTTTGATATCATCATCAAGGTTCCATAGAAAACTGGCAATAGGTTACTGTTTTAATATGTCTTCTTTTCTAGATACCTTACTAGACTTCTTATCATTCATCTGTCAATATAAAAGATACAAAAACTGGAAGACAGCAAAGACCAGGAAGTCTTAGGACTGTGCTGTAGAACTACAATGAAATAAATAAATATGAAAGCTTTTATGCTACTTTGTTTTTATGCTACTTCAATCATAGTAAAATATTCTCTCACATTTTCTTCTGGGTATAATAAAGAGCAGATAAGGTAAGAAGCAAAACTAAATTGGTCAGGAGAAAAAAGCAGTTTGAAGGTTGGCCTGATGGCAAAGGACTTTTAAACAGTTCCCAAGGAGCGCCGCGCAGAGATGAGCCTAGTAAAAGGAACTTCCCTTACTTCACTCCCTTGGGTCTTTCATTCTTCATTCTTATCCTTTCATCATAGATTTCCACATGTAAAATGGCTGAAAGAGGGGTTACCTTGGTAACAGAAAAAAATAAGATACATGACACCTTGATCAAATATTTATAAGGTGCCATGTTAAGCAGAGAGATCTTTGAGAACTGGGATGTTTGTCTTACTTGATGTCGTCTGGCACATGATGGAAGCTATAGTTAAGAAAACATATCTGAGAAGACGTGAGGTTGGTGGTACCATGGCAAGTCATAGAAATGTGGGAAAATAAAAAGAGAAAGACGGTGAGTCATAAGGACATCTTTCTTCTCCCGCATCCTGCTTTTTTCTTGAATCCATCAGCCAATACATTTGCTCTGATGCTTCAGCCAGGTTGAGTTAAAATTTCCCCCATTTTGCATTAAAAAGAATCTTAGCTAATATAATAACATCAGGAAGCATGTGGGCCGAAGCTTGACCATCTCACTGCCTTTTGGCAATGAAAGGCAGGATTTAAACGACAAATATTTATACAGATGGAGTTCCAAGATGTGGATGATTTGCCTCTTAGGAACGGAAAGTAGGAGTGAAATTACTCTCATTTTGCTTTCTGCATGCATTTTTGATGCTCAAGAAGAACACCATGGACAACACGAATTTAAATCCAAATACTCCTAATAAACACACAGTTTAAAAAACGAATACACTTATCATGAATAGCAAACCAAACTGAAGCAAATTAATCCTCAAGGTGGTAAAACTCAAAGAAAACCTCATGTTTTTGATGATGTCTTTGTTGATGGCACAGAAAGCCAAAGAAAGGAAATTATTCTATTTGAAAACCTCAGTTTTACAAAATTTATTTGAAAACTAAAGCATTTTGTCTTGAAGTCCTACTTATATAAAAGTAGAGGGAAGTAAAGTCAGCTTATTTTGCTAAAAGTTCCTATCACCTCTGCTTAAACTGAATAACTGGATACAGTTCTGACTAGTCCACATGCATACTCTACTGAAGTTGAACATAATTTAGTGAAGCAAAGATGGTAAAGTTTACTGCCTTGGCAGATTTCTACTGGAATATAACTAAAAGTGTAGTTTTTCCCACAGAGAAAATAGATTAGTAGAAAATTAAAGTCAATTTTATATAGAAATTTTGTATTAAAATAAAATAATGGTCAGATACTCAGAAAGGGTGGAGAACTAACATGTTAAAGAAGAAAATTATTTTGCTTGAACAATTTATTTGCTAAGTTTCATGAACCATGCTCCATGTGTCATAATAAAAAACTAAATTAATGATTCAAACATACAGAGACATTGGGATGAAATGTGAAAATCAAGTTGATGGACCAATCTGCTTTCTTAAAAAAATAAAACAACAGAGGCACCTGGTCTGGCTCAGTCGGTGGAGGATGTGACGCCAGGTGGTGAATTTGAGCCCCACATTAGGTATAGAGATTACTTGAAAATAAAAATCTTTAAAAATAAAAAAATAAAATGTAAAAAAAAAGTCTTTATAGGCTTACCATGAAAAAATAAGAGAGGGCCTATTTTGGGCCACATTAGGATTATGTACTGTAGCTACTCAAGTATTTAGCCACCCTATAAACAGTTCAAATAAAAGCCAATAAAAATATTCGGTGTACCTGGGTGGCTCAGATGTTTGAGCACCCGACTTCAGCTAAAGGTCATGATCTCACTGCTTGTGAGTTTGAACCCCACGTTGGGGTCTGTGCTGACAGCTCAGGGCCTGGAGCCTACTTTGGATTCTGTGTCTCCCTCTCTCTCTTTCCATCCCCTGTTCATGCTCTGTTTCTCTCTCTCTCAAAAATAAACAAACATTTTAAAAAATTAAGAAAAAAAAACATTGCCCACTTTATTTGACTTAAATATGTCTTTACTGGTCCATATTAAGAGAAGCTTATTCCTTCCTGCAACCATTTTTCAGACATAACTTGGACACCTCTGAAACCCACTTTAATTCTGTAAGATTCTAGAATTATTTGGATATAAATATTCAATGGAGTAAAATTAGAGGAGATTTGCAAAAATGTGTTTCTCAGTTTGGGTTGAAAAACTGTAAGCATATTCACTGTAAATTTTTAAGAGCATGGTTTTAAAGGAGCTCCTTCCTAACTTCGTTAATCATTAACACTTTTGTCCTGGAGCATCCTGAGGGGCTAGAGTTTCAGGGACGATCCCTTTGACTATCACTGACAAACAGACCTTACTTCTGAGTTTATGATTGTGGATAATGAATTAGTGTTTTCTTTGGTAAATGTGTATCTTCAAGATGTAACCAGTCATGCAATCACTAGCCAAGCCCAATGTTGAAATAGTCACTACTTCCCAGTTTAGGTTTGGGTGTCATGAAGAGGGGAGTTACCCTCCTCGAGGACAGAAACCTTGGCAATGTACATCTCTATGATTCCCTGAAGTGCTCTGCACAGAATTGACACTAAGCTCAATAAATGTTTTTTCAATAAAGGAAGAAAGGCTCTGTTGCCACTTATAGTGCAGAAGAGTTTTCATCTTCAAAGCCCTTTATTCACATTAATTCAGCTATTTACATTTTGCTGATGGGTAAAGGCTGAAGAGGCTAAATGGGCTGTTAAAGGCCAGAGAGAGTAAAACCCTGCCTGTCAGGAATTAAAAATTTGCAATTACTGATTTCTACTCCCATGCCCAAGGCTTTATTCAGGGGGGAGAAAAAAGGACAAACATCTAACAAAGGCCTGGTAGATATTGGTTAGTCTACTGTTAGGATAAGTCAATAGTAGTTAAAGAAATAAATGGTCCCAACAGCTCTATCGAACAGGTATGAAGAAAAAGTTCGATTTGTGGTGGTTTTGAGCATGTGCGTTTTGATACACATAGGGATGCAGAATTACCTATTCCCATCTGCAGTTCTAAAACAACTTCCAGCTGCCATGCGTTGTTTACACAGGAATTGAAATACATTTGACCTAAACTTTATTTTGCTCTTGCCAAAGTGTGCTAATTGTATAGATCCCAGGGCGGTGGGAACATCATAATTTCAAAACAGACATTAAGGCATTGAAAAATCCATGGAAGTGAACTTAAAATTAAAGTACACATGGAGATGGTCAAGTGTGTACAGTTATGCTACTTCATATGTTTCTTCATGAGCTAGTTCACATCCTAAACTCTTGCCTCCTTAAAATATCTTATTTTGCTGTGAACTTCAGGACAAAAAAAAAAAAAGACTTCTTGGTCATATATTGCTTTAGTTCTCAGTTGTGTTTCCTATATTCCTTGGAGACCTTGACTTTCTCAGAGTAGCTTCCTAGAAATAAAAAGTGATGCAAAAACCTAGCGCCTATAGATCCTGTAAGAGAGTATGGAGAGAAGTCCAGTGAGACAAAAAGTCAGGGAAGTTCTAAACCTCAGGATTTATGGGCTCTTCTTCCTTGCTGTCTACTTCTATCTATCCTGCCTGCTGAGATCTATGCAATTTAAGCCTTAAGGAATGGCTACCTTTTACTCTCAAAGTAACACTTAATGGAACAAAACAGAACATATTTCCACCTAGCTGATGACATTTGCAGTGTGCCTAACATTATACTTGGTTTGGAAGTTGGTATCTTATGGAGAGGGCAGGGGTAGTACCAGGGAGGTAGTGAGGATATTGCTAATCAGGACCAAGAGTATAAGGACTGATCTAAGACAAATGGATCTGTCAGGTGTCAGATGCAAGCAGCAAAGAATGCTGCCTTATGAAGTTGGATATAACAAATCTCCATGCAGCTGGCTTAAGATTGGACTGGCAGGTTGAAGACGTAGGGGAAACACCTGAGGCAAGCTGTTGGAACAGGGCAGGACTGACATCCACAAGAACCCTTTGTTCTTAGGTTATATATGGATTGGGAATGGGTCTCTGTACAATCGACAACATGGAGGTTGTTGACTAGTGGGCAATCTAGATTGCAGAAAAGATCAAAAGAGAAGTTAAGGCATGAAAATTTGTTAGATCAGAACAACTACTAAAAATCCTCCAGGGGAATTAATTGTGTTAATAACTTGGGTGGAGTAGATATGGCACACCACTACACCCATAGTCTTCACCAGCCTACAGGATGCTATATGGACTCTTTTCCAGGTGCACAAGGATCTGTTAAAATCCTAATAATTTTTAGATTCTGATCTGGAGCGAGAATTCAGGAAAAAGTTAGTAAGTCAGTTCACGCCCTGGAAAAGAAAGTTAAATTAAAGCCATGGGCAAGGAAGAAGGAAGATCTCTGTTTTGGGCCAGGTAAAGAAAGGCTTTCTCATGGGGGAGACCTTATAACCACATAAACGCTCAAGAGGTCATAGACTTCCAGAGCCGGAAGTGTCTTCGTTATCACCTGAAAAAAATTTGCTATTTGCAGCTATGGAAACTGAAGCTTTGAGGAATTATTTTTCCAAATCACACATCTCACTGGCAAAGCCAAGACTTGACAACACTGTTTTGCTTATGTCTTGAACTCCTCTTTATTTTGGAAACCTTCAATGAAGCAGAACATCTAATAAGAGTTAATGAGGAACAGGTACAGCTGGGGCCTTCTCTTGCCTGGCTACTTGAAAGTAATTAAACATAAAGTCTGATTCAAACAGAGAAGGCTACTCTGGTATATCCTGGGAAGATGAACGTCTAGATACAGAAACCTCATGCTATCAAGGCAAAGAATTTCAAAGTAGTCAAAAATTAAGTCAACTATTCAAGTAATATCACTTGTGTTGTCTGAATTTAGAACTATAAGTTTTTTCTGAAAAGCAATAAAAAGTGCTTTGAGATATAGCTGCCCATACTAATCAAAAATAATTGGTGGGGTGTGGGGGTGGCTAAGTCAGTTAAGAGTCCAACTCTTGGTTTTGGCCCAGGTCATGATCTCATGGTTCATGATATCAAGGTCCATGTCCGGCTCTACGCTGATAGAGCAGAGGCTACTTGGAATTCCCTCTTTCTCTCTCTCTCTCTGCCCCTCTCCAGCATGCTCTCTCTCAAAATAAATAAATAAACTTTAAAAACTAATTTGAAAAATCATAGTACCAAGAAAGAGGTCTTTCCTTACCACATATCTAACAAAGATACATGGTCACCATTAAAGATATTATGCAGAACTGATTCAATAAAGACTCCAGGTAATAGAAAACTGAACAAAATTTCTTATAAAGTCAGTGCCTTGCTGTGGAATGCGTTCCACAGCATGGCACACAAACTACTAGCAAAACTCTATTAAGAAAACCCTCACCACGCTTCAAGCAGTCATTTAATAAAATGTAGACCAAGTGTTGATTACCAGTCTGGGGACCAAATAAGTAGATTGCAGGAGGCAGACTCCCAGCCCTATTCCAAAAGTGAGACACTGACACAACCCTCAGAAGTCATTGCTTTTTCCTAATCCTCTTTCTCTCACCACACACACATTTTCCTCCTAAATCTCCTAGCTGCAAACATTACTTAATGATGTCTACTTTATCCCTTTTACACCCACAAACTCAGTCCGGGGTTGACTATTTTGTGATATCATCATTGATAAAAAAGTCCAATGGCATTAGAAAATCCTGACATAACACAGCTGATACACACCTGGCCGGTAATTGCTTAAAACACCAGAAGAGATGGATGTCTAATCTATTCCTAAAAATCTGAGCAAATGGCATTTCACCCCTCTGCTATTCCTCCCCCACCACCACCAATTCCTGCTAGTTTATTGGAATGTTTTGGATAAGAAAGCAAAAATATTACACTTCAGAATATAATGTGGGCTTCTCATTCCAATCCTAAGGCTGTCATGAGCAGTTGCAAGGCAACAGCTTACTATTATTTAAGATTAGGCTGAATTCTTGGTATTAGACAGAGGTATTGATTCATTCATTGAATAAATATTTATTGAGGTACTCTACTAGACACTGGATAACTTGGTAAAATAAAAAAAATAGCTGGTAAGAAACATTTTTCTACAAGTCATTACAAGAGACTTAAGGATAAGGATAGAAGAAATATTTTAGGGTTGGGGGACACCATATCCAAATACTGTAGCAGAAAAAAACACATATTGATTTTTTTCTTACAAACTATAGAGTATAAACAAGCTGTCTACTGATGTCTGGTCAAAGTAAAGGCTATGATTATCTTGGTTGTAGTGTTTTAAAATTTCATTGTAGAAGAGAAGGATATTTATGGATTCACTCATTGGTTTATAGTCAAATAATTCTACTGAAGAGAAAAAAAAAGTATTCTTGCAAGAAAATTGAGACATAACATGGATAATGCAAAGCCTACATTTAATCTTGGCCAATTCTATTGTCTTATATTTTGTGTAGATGTCAAACATATCAGTGAAAAGAAAATGGTCCACAAATGCAGCCCAGGGACTTGGCCTACTTTTCCTACTTGCCCAGTCTTCAAAACAATAGATATTTATTCTCTTTTCATCTCTAAAATACTGTCCAATTTTCTCTGACAATATCTCCTGCTAGGAAAAGTAAAAGGAAGAAATAGTTAGAAAGTTCACCTTCTAATTAAGTTCTCCCTTCATAAAATCATTTACTTAATTAAGTTGCTATGCAGCTACACAAAACCAACAGGTTTCCCCCCCTAGAAATGAAGGAAGCTGAGTAGGGCTGAGTTGCACAGAGAGAAGAAATAAAATTTCCTGAGAAGAATAAATTGTTCAGAGTGAGGTGGGTAAAGTTCCCGAGTCAAAGAATACGTTTATTCAAAGTTGTTATTCAAGAAATCCTGAAAGTGATCTAAATTCAAATTTCCTTTTGTTTTGCCAGGAGGGCTGGTTTAGGGATAGAACATGATGGGCTTTTTTATGACACATCTTCTGACTTCATTTAACATTGTTAAAATATTTCTGTCTCTAATATTATAGCCTGTAATATCCTAAAAGACTCAGATTATTTATTTTTTTTTAATTTTTTTGCATTTATTTATTTTTGAGAGACAGAGAGAGACAGTGTGAGCAGGGGAGGGACAGAGAGAGAGGGAGAAAAAGAATCAGAAGCAGGCTCCAGGCTCAGAGCTGTCAGCACAGAGCCTGATGAGGGGCTTGAACCCATGAACCGTGAGATCATGACCTGAGCCGAAGTTGGACACTTAACCGACTGAGCCACCCAGGAGCCCCTCAGATTATTTATTGATTGATTCGGAAGGCACCATTCCCTAACAGACATTTGATGCCTATCCACCTCCCTAGAAAGGGTGTGAAGGAGTCATTGATGCACAAACTACTCATAGCATTTTGCTGTAGCTTTAAGGCAAAGAGAAAGAAATGCCTTTGCCCTAATCAGGCATGACAGCCATGAAATCCTATGTGCAAACTGAATATCAAACTGATATTATTTTTACTGTCCAAAATGCATTATCTGGAAGAGTGAGTAAATAAAAAATAATAATTAGTTTGTTATGGTCCCAGCCAATAAAAGGAGAAATCAGACAGAATAAATATAGAGCTACCCATTTGTACACATTTGGGAACGGATAAATGACCTCACTGTAAGTCTGCAGAAACATGGAGAATTAACCTTCCAAAACTAGAGAAAGAATCAATGTCTTTTAACTTTGCTTATTGAAATTGCAAATAGGAACACATTTCTAATTTGTGCTAAACAAAGAAACACACCAAAGAACCTAACAGAAAGTACTTATAACACTGTCACTTGAAGATTTTGTTTTGACAACATTGAAAGGTAAGAGACAAACCAACTACATTTTCTTTACTTGTGCCAGAATGAATTTATCAATGCAACTAACCCTAGACTCATGCACACCAAAGCTTTATTTGGTACTCACCACTCACATACTTTCAGTTGTTAGTGAGCATTTGTGGACATGTTTGTTCTCACCATGGAGCTACAAACACATTTGAGATTAAGGCCACAAATGATGACCCATCTCTCCAGAAAGCTTACTGATCAAGTAATTGATCATTGGCTGTCATGAAATCCCAAACAAACCTTTCTTGATTTAGTCAGAGAATCTTGTTCTACTTGACCGTAACTAGATTTCCCACTTGCGTCTGTCAATCAAAATTAAAAAGAAGAAATGTAGTAACTTTAATTTCTTTCTAAATCAGGACAAAACTTCCAAGTCATTATTAACTAGTCTACCAAAAATACAGTTCTCATTTAGTCAATTCAGCTCTTCTTAATTATTCCCTGTGTCAAAAAATAGCCTGCCTGCCACTCATAAAGTCATTAGCTGGAGAGAAAAATAAATTTGATTTTGATTAAGAGTAGAAGAGATGGTAGGCTGTTTATGAAAGAATGATTGAAAAGTTATACTTTAAAATGAAAGAAATAAAAACTCTGTTTTGTTGTTCTATTTACAGTTTTTGTTTTTTGCCCGAAACAAATTGATTATTCCTCTGAAGGAGAAAGAGACATTTGACTTTTTCATGTTACTTTCACTTACTTGATTGGACCTGTATAATTCTAAGTCAAACTAGACCATCTTTTTCTAACAAAAAGTTGTCATTAAAAAATAATGATGCAGTCGTGGGGCACCTGGGTGGCTCAGTCGGTTCAGCGTCCCACTCTTGATTTCTGCTTAGGTCATGATCTCACAGTTCAAGAGTTTGAGCTCCACATCAGGCTTTGTGCTGATAGTGCAGAGCCTGCTTGGGATTCTCTCTCTCTTTCTTTCTCTCTGCCCCCTCCTCTGCTTTCACTCTCTGTCTCAAAATACATGAATAAACTTAAAAAATATATTGATGCAGTCTTATAAACTTAAAAAAAAAGAAAAACCCATTTATCATTCTCTTACAAATAAATTTAGTTGGAAACTATAAAGAATTTTTTAAGTATGGAGACTTTGGAAATAGTACTGCATCTAATCTCTCAATTTTGTTGAGCTGGTGTGGGTGGGTGGGGACACAACTGGTTTCCAACACTTAAAAATTCTCTCTAGGGGCGTCGGGGTGGCTGTTGGTTAAGCATCTAACTCTTGATTTCGGCTTAGGTCATGATCTTCTGGGATTGAGTCCTGTGTGGGGCTCTGTGCTGACAGTGTAGAGCCTGCTTGGGATTCTCTCTCTCTCTATTTCCTGCCTTCCCCAACTCATATGCACTCCAAACAAACAAACAAACAAACAAACATTTAAAAAAATCTCTCTATAGTGAAAACAATGCAAACTGAAAAACAGATTCTCTATGTCTTCCGAAGGAACCCTTGGTGTTGGGACCTCAAAGGAAAAGTAATTCAATGAGCCATTTGTAACATATCAATACTAATTCCTTAAGTTGTCTGTGGTTAGAAAGAGTGGAAATAACACAAGGAGTTTAGGCACATCTATGACAACAGAATTGGAATGTTAATTATCACCTCTCACTGTCCTCTGTTAGTGATCTAAAGGTGAACCCCCTTGTTTTATTCTCGTTCTCACACTTTTTACTCATTCTTCTTTTCCAATTTGCTTTAACTTTGAACAGAATTTAATCATTGGCCATAATGACACTAACACTGGCAATTCCTCAGACTATTTTGTAAAATGTGCTGAAACACTTAACAATGATCTTCTTGCAGACTGCACTGACCTCTGATTATTAGGCTGAAGCTATCTTATTTTCTTGTTCCATTCTTCTCTTTACTCAAAAGGTCCCCAAAGAACAACCTTCTGAAGGATACGAACAATGGTCCCATTAGTTTGTCATAAAACCAAAATGATTCATGTGTTTAATAACACAGAATGTGAGCCATAAAAGTCGACTTCTCAACTGGGATTGTTCTTGGAAATGTGGGCCAAAGAAATCAGATAAAAGTTGAGAAGTGAAGATAAAAAGTAAAGAGTCCATTTTGTAAATGTACCACATTCTCAAAATCATATGAAGAGAAATAAAGTTTCTCTTTATTCTACATGGGCCATCATGTGAACCTGAACTAATGTTATTCACTAATGCATGTTATTCCTTCTAGGACAATGACAGTCATATCATTAACCCAAAATATTCATAAATTGAGTAGATAGATGCGATAGTCACTTTTTGCTAAAGTTAAGGCAAAGTTCTGACATACAGTTTAAGAGTGCCTGGGTGGCTCAGCCATTATGATCTCGCAGTCTGTGGGTTCAACCCCCGCGTCAGGCTCTGTGCTGGCAGCTCAGAGCCTGGAGCCTGCTTTGGATTCTGTGTCCCCCTTCCCTCTCTGCCCCTCCCCCACTCATTCTGTGTCTCACTTTGTCTCTCAAAAATAAATAAATGTCAAAAAAAATTTCAAAAAGGGGCGCCTGGGTGACTCAGTCAGTTAAGCGTCCGACCCTCTCAGGTCATGATCTTGCAGTTTGTGAGTTCAAGCCCCACATCGGGCTCTGTGCTGACAGCTCAGAGCCTGGAGCCTGCTTTGGATTCTGTGTCTCCCTCTCTCTCTGCCCCTCCCCCACTTGTGCTCTGTCTCTGTCTCTCAAAAATGAATAAATGCAAAAAAATTTTTTTAATTAAAAAAAAAAAGTCTGACATATAGTTGAAATGTTCTATTCTTTTCAGTATCCAAGGAGATAAATTCCCAGCTTGCCAATGAGGTCCTGCATTTTAAAAGAAACAAACACCACCAGTAGTAACCTGGTGAATATTATTAAACCTCACCTACGTTTGCTTTGGCCCCACGAGCAAATGGCAATGGTTATAGAATTATAGATGTAATTGACAAAGTTTAATTTCACCCTTATTTGACCATACAGATGATTTTATCTATACTAAGGAAACATATTTTTAAGACCCTCTTCCAAATCAACAGAAATGAGTCATCATGGAAAAAGTATATTTTCCAAGTTTAGCTTTATTTTAATGATAGATAATGGAAGCAGTAACTGAAAGTGGTAACAATATGAAAATATTTAGTTTGAGAAAAATTAGGCCTAAAAAAAGATGGATTCTATCCTGAATTATATCTGAATTATATATATATATATAATATATATATATATATATATTATATATATATATATAATGTGTATATATATACACACACACATATATATATACACACATTATATATATATATATATATATATATATATATATATATATATATGATCTACACACACACACACACAACTCCCTAAATAAATTTGGTTAGCACGGAGTTTTCATTTTCCTTTTTAAAAATGAATCAAGGATATTCATCCAAGAATTATTTATTATGGGAAAATACCATACACAAAGTAAGTGTCTAATAATGAAGATGTAGATAAAAAACATAGCACAACAGCGTGTTCTTCATACCTCTAGGACTTTATACTTTAAAATGATTATTATTAAAATTGAACTTATTTCTATCAGTGAAGGCAAGGTATGTCTGATTCCAGAGATCAAGAGACACAAGAAGTTTCCACTAAATGTGATACAAATAACATATGCATCACCATCATCTGCTGTGTGTTTTTTTTTAATTTAGATTTACCAGATCTGCTGATTTAGTAACCTCAGCATGTGATCAAGGAATCTTCATTTTTCAGAAGCTGACCATGTCACTCTTCTTACATCTAAAATCTGATAACCACTGTAGCACCAAGTTCAGGATGTTACTAGATATTCTTGTACATCTTAAAGGAATTCTGAAACAGTCCAGGGCACTCCACGTTTATCTAAGCATTTAGGACAGCAATCACAAACTCAAGTGCCTGGGAGGGCCAGACAGCATTTTAAAATAGGAATGGGGAAAAATAGAGCTATTCCGAACAAAAGAGAGTCTTCCCAGTTGGTCTAAAGATATTGGCAGCTACTCACTTCTACTTGATTACTCTACCATAAGAATGCAGATCACTTTGTCAGGTACACTGCTGGTTTTTTTTTTTTTCTTTTCTTTTACATAGTGGAGATACTGATGTTTATGGGAAACATCCTAATTTTTTAAATGTTCATAAGTAATTCAAAATACTTTAAATGTTCAGTAAGCCACTATTTAGGGAAGCAAAACATGTATGGACAGCCTCCAACTCAAGGACAATCAATTTGCAACATGTGATCTTGGTAAACCATCTGAAAAATATTGTAGTATACTCTGCTTTGCCACATATATACTTTCCCCTCCATCTATGATTTCCACATATAAAGCACAGATAGACCTATAATATCAATGCTAGGTGTAGGTACTTTGGAAAAGATAAATATACAGCAATGGACCTATCTACATTACTTGTTGTAAGTAAGACTTCTACTCTATAGCAATGACTAAATCAACTAAGAGTTTCAGAGAAGAGGGTGGTCAGCATAGGGTAGGAAGATTATAGAGGGCTTCCTAGAAAAGGTAATATTTAAATTGAACAATGGAATGTGATTAAGCTTTTTTTAGGACTTTAAATAACTTTATTAAGATTATAAATCTCCTTTCTGCTAAAAATTTTGTCAGGCCAGCTAATACATACATAATACATAGTAAAAGCCATTTAAAAAATTAGAAGGTGGGGGTGAGGGGTGGACAAAAGGGGTGAAGGGAAGTGAGAAATATAGGCTTCCAGTCATGGAATGAATATGTCATGAGAGAAAAGGTACAGCATAGGGAATTTAATCAATGGTATTGCAATAGTGTTGTATGGGGAACGATGGTAGCTACACTTGTGCGTATAGCATACAGAGATGTTGAGTCACTATGTTGTACAACTGAAACTAATTTAACATTATGTACTAGCTATACTTTAATTTTTAAAAATCTATAAAAATATCAGGAAGGTGAGAATGAAGATAAAGTGAAGTCAAGAATTGAGGAAGGAAGGAAGGAAGGAAGGAAGGAAGGAAGGAAGGAAGGGAGAGAAGGAGGGCAGTGGAAGGGAGGAAGGAAGGAAGGAGGAAAGGGAAGGAGGAAGGAAGGAAAGAAAAGAAAGAAAGGAAAGGAGGAAGGAAGGAAGGAAGGAAGGAAGGAAGGAAGGAAGGAAGGAAGGAAGAAAGGAAAAGAAAGGAAGGAAAGGAAAGGAAGGGAAGGAAGAAGGAATGAAGGAACAAAGGAAGGAATGAAGGAAGGAAAAGAAAGGATGGAAATATTAATCCACCATGGAAGGAGAAATAAGAGAAGAATTATCTATAAATATATAAAAGGGCATGTGGAAAAGAAACCTGGATGAATTAATGCCATTAAATGGGTGCAGTTGAGAAAGTTATGTGTTTAAGCACAATGGCAAGAACTCAGGCTAAGTAATATGAAAGCAGTTTCGGGGCACCTGGGTGGCTCAGTCGGTTGAGCGTCCGACTTCAGCTCAGGTCACGATCTCACGGTTGGTGAGTTCGAGCCCCGCGTCGGGCTCTGGGCTGATGGCTCGGAGCCTGGGGAGCCTGGGGCCTGCTTCCGATTCTGTGTCTCCCTCTCTCTCTGCCCCTCCCCCGTTCATGCTCTGTCTCTCTCTGTCCCAAAAATAAACGTTAAAAAAAAAATTTTAAAAAAAATATGAAAGCAGTTTCTAGCTACAAGGACATTCAGCCAATGGATCATGCTATCAAGGGAACTTACAGACACTCTTGGCTGGAAGACACAAATTTATTATGGGTTGATTTAAGTATAATTAAAATCAGCCCAGACACCAAACAAGGGAGAGAGTATGTAACTTTTAAAAATCTCTTTATTACATATGGACAGAGAAAGCAGCAAATGTATAAATGGTCTACAGATTAATCTTCCTTTAAAAAGCTCCCACTCAACATACCTCTTCCTTGCAAAAATAACTTCAAGTGATTCTATACAACAATCCATCCAAACTTGTGAGTCAGGTATTCCACATCCTCAGTCTGGCTCTATTCTACTGTTTCAACCATTTCTCCTACGCCTTCTAGACACAGGCCATCCACTCTCATTAAACTGATTTCTTCTTTTCTAAAGCTTGCAAGCCTATTGCCAGGCTCAAACCTTGTGTTCACTCAAACTCAAATAACTTAAACTCTACTCTTCACCAATCTCAATTCTTTTCATCCTTCAGAGCTGAGTTCCTCCTGGAATCCTGGACTCAAAGCTGGTAATTTCTTCTTCTCAGGCCTTGACAGCTATCACTGTCCATCTCCTTCATAGAGCACACACCATGTGATCTCTCTTGCATTTTCCTATTTTATTGTCACATAATGATTGAGTTATCATGTCTCGGCTTCTCATCTAGACTACAATGTCTTTGTTGATGACCATCAGTGCTTTTATACTTTAGCATACATAGTGTTTTGCCCCAAGTATATGCTTAGTGATTTTTTAAATGTATTTACTGATTAACCTTCAAAATATTTTAAAGCTTTATAGAATCGACACTAATTCTAACAAGATTTCAAAAGAATCCTACAAAAATATTCTAATATCCTCCAAAACTATGCCTATATATTTTTTCTTCTTCCATTTCATACATTAAATTAGCATGGATTTCCAAAGCAAAACACTGGTCTCTGAGAGCTATTGACATAATCTTGGTTCCTTCAGTGAGAAAGAAATTATTCCCTATCGCCCTCACTTCAATGTAATTATAGCAGAATTATCTTTCAAATTATAGCCACAGGAATTTTGGAAGCTGATGAAGAGGCTCAATTCAGGAACAGGTTTGGGATCTGCAACATACTCTTCAGTTTCTGCAACAAACTCTCAGTTTAAAACTTAGACAATAGCAGTGAGGGCACAACAAATCAACCGTAAGCTTCTTTCACATTTTTGGTTGTTCTTGAACTTTTAGTTTCAAGCCTTACCTGGGCCTTGCTCTTCTCAGCTCTATCTATATCTTTGTTCCTTTATTTCACACGTCAATATTCATGGGCCCTGTTAATTTTCCTGACTTCCCAAGACAATAGTGTGAAGGAGAAACCACAAAACTAGGGGGAAAAGTAGTGGCACACACAAAAAAATCCCTGGCAGATACTGCCACCTACAGGGGTTATAGGGGCACCATGCTTAAGATCATCCTCATCACAATCTCATGAAAGGGGAATCCCATTTGTATGAGGGGTAAAGTGGGCATATCTGAATTCCATGGATAAGGAAGAAGTCACTTCTATTAAGTCACAACCTTTGATTCAGAGTATAAATGATTATAAGTATGTGTATGTGTGTGTGTGTGTGTGTGTGTAATATATGCATTTTAATATGTGATTTATTAATTAAACTGGGCCAGCAAAAATTAATAAGGCTGTAAGAAAGAAGATAAAAAAGACATAGAGGGAGTAATAATCATATCATTGATAATTTCTGTCATTAAAAATATATTTAAAAAACACTAGAAGTCACTGTTGAAAAGTTTATGAGACACCATATACAATGTGATAGGATGTGAATCTACAGCCCAGCTGTCTGGGGGTTGAAGGTTTTTTCCTCTAATATTCTAAGTTTAAAATTATAGATTAATTATTATAAAACTATCCTTGAAATGAATTGTATAGACCTTGCTTTCTTAAATATGTGATGCTTGATATTAACTTGATAATTTAATATCATTATTACAAATGTATGCTATTGGATTGGGAAATAAAGAAGTAAAAAATAACATATTTTGAATATATGCTACACAATAAACCTTCAAACCATGATTTAAAAAAATAAAATTATTTGCAAATAAACTTATAGTAAAGATGCAAAAAAAAAAATCACAAAGAATCCCATATTCCCTTTACCCAGATTCAGCTATTAACATTTTCCCTCACTTGTTTATTTGTTCTCTCTCTCTGTATACATTTCCCCCACCCCTTCTCCACAAACACACCCACAATTATTTTCTCTTAACCATTTAATGGTGAATTATATATATCCTGGCACTTTACCCCTAAACATTTCAGTATATGTATCCTAATAGAGATATTCTCTTACATAACCACAATAACATTACTAATAACATACATTACTTGATCTAATCTACCATCTCTGTCCCAATTTTGTCAAATGATCCAGAAAAGACTTCCACGCCACTTTTTCCCCTACAGGACGTGATTCACCCTAGCAGAGCCGTAATTTTCTAAAGTCCTTAAATCTGCTTTCTTGGGTTTCTTCCTCTCCACTATCACCACTGCAGTCGAAGGCCTGACTGTGGGCTGCTCCTATTCATTCTCTTAATCTGCTACTTCCTGTAACATATCTTGGACTCAGAGAAAAGATAACAAAATATTTTGGAGTTATGAATGGGCTAAGATTAAATACCCAATATATGAGGTACTGAAGACCTTTTCTGTGACTACAGGGCAAGTGAGTTTTGGATATGTATTTGACAGTTCAGGAAAGTTTCTGTGAACCTCCTGGTAAGTGAATTATAGTGCTAAGGATAGGTAAGGCCTTACCTTATATGCTCAGAACAGAATTCTGTCAGTGGGTTAAGAATCACAAATAGCCTAACAGACTAAATTTATCACTTTCCTAGAATTTTGGGAAGTTGGCAGAATAATAAAATACTGTCATCGAAAAAACAATCGTGAAATTGGTGATCAATAAGCATTAGGTAACTACAAAACAATCTTTTTATGTGTATTTAAGAGGAGAGAGGGAAGAAGATTAAACTTGAAGCTATGATACTCACGATTCATTCAAAAAGTATTAGCTGCCATTAGTAACTATGCATTTCCAAGTAGATATTTTGACCTCAGAAGACAACTTAGAAAAAAAAAATTATTGTAAAATTTGTGTTGAGATAGTGTTTCAGACATATTGTCTAGTGTAGTGAAGTTTATCCTACATTGTGTCAATTTCCTTAAGGTAACAAATTTCCTATCAGGTTGCTGTTTTTGTTTTTGTTTCATAGTCACCTAACACTTGGGCAGTCCATTGCAAAGATGAGATTTTCAATGGTTATTGAGTGGATTCAACAGTACTATAGGATCGTATCAGGAAACCTATGCAAGTATAATAAGGAAAACTTCAATTGCCCAGAACACAAATGACAAAACTTGCACTGACTGATTTTGTCCTAACTTCTACTATTATTTTAAAAAGTAAAATTATCATAAAGTTGAGTAGAAATATATTCCAACACATTTATGTGTTAAGCATACATTTGGCCTACTTTCCTATAGTTTAGCATCTATATCTACGTAATAGTTATCAGTGACAGAATGGAATTATATAGGTCCTACAGTGCCCTAAATCAGCAAAAACAATGTCAAAATGTGCTAGGATCATAAATACAAAATAGAATGATGTAGTTGTATATAGTAATTTCCAACAATGCAAATATTTTTATTGTTCCTCTTAATCCTTAATTAAATAAAACAGCATCTTTCCCAAGAATTGTATTTAAATTAGATTACATTGTACCATAATCTTTTGGATGAGATTTCACAATGGCAAATACCAAATGGAGTATGCCTTTGAGGTGACATAGATCCTAAATTATTACAATAGGAGAATGTGTTCTAGATTATGTTAACGAAGAAAAAAAATTCCCCTGGGAAAGTAAATTAGACAGCTTATCTGCTAAGGTAAGTGTATCCAGTACAGTTTTTAAGGGTATTTTTCAAATTCTATATAGCCAAGCACATCAGTACCTTCCACAGGTGGGATTTCGTTTCCCAAAGCTCATTTGATCATCGAACACTTGTTCTTGGAGAGTGGATTACACTTACTGAAGCTAGTGTGTTTTGGGTGATAGGTAGAGAAAATGACCTAACATAAAAGTGGGTCATTCCCCTTCTTCAAATCATTATACACACTAATATCACCTGAAGCCCAATCCTTTACAATACCATTACTAACATCATTAATAGAATTGTAGGTAGGAACCACAAGAGAAATACCCCAAGGAGGTAACAGAAAGGATATGCACGAAGATGAGATTCATTAAATTTGTTTAAAAAAAAAAATCCTTGCCATGTTAGCATTGTCCCACATTATCCTAACTTTTCGATTCTTATATGAAAACTCCATTTAACCTAAATTTGAAAACAAAAAGGAGTGTCTACAATTAAAAAACAAATTCCCTCACTCTGCTTGCAGTTAAAATTCATGTTAGAAAGACAAGCAGCCAGCAAGAAAGTTATAGGGCTTTCAAAATGGAATAAAGCTCTTACTATGACATCAGATATATATGTGTAGCTATTATTATTAGTTATATATCTACTACATTTATAATATATTGATGATATAAATAATCATCATGATTATTATACAACTGAAGTTATATATTGCTATGCGATTATACATTGAGTTTGACGGCTTTTATCAACAGAGTCTGCCTTACAGAAGTTTCTATCTTTGGATAAAACTTCACTGAACTCATACACTGCAAAATGTCTCCCATACATTTTTATGAAGTTTAATATTTTGTTTATTTCACTTTTTGGATATCAGTTTTAAAATGCAAATACTGAAGAGAAAAAGGTATGTCTTAAATTCACACTAGGGTTACCAAAAAAAGGAAAAGAAAGACTTAATGTGATCCTTTCTTGAAAATTTCTTTCTTATTCATTCATCAAGAAGGGAAGTGCAGATTATCAAAACACATTTTTCAAGTATATAAAATGATATGAGCAGCCACCTTTATTGAACTCTCCCCAATATCTAGGTGACTGAAATCTGACTTTATTTTCATGTAAACATCTGAGAGTGGGGTAACCTTGAATTTTAATTACTCTTAATAAGCTTCTAGTAACAAAAGGTGTAATTTTCCAGGAACAAAATAAGACAATTTTCCATTGGAATGGTTGGAAGGAGCTTGAAGAATAAAAGCATCTAAGTCATTTGGAGTAGAGAAGTGGATTCAGAAAATAAATTCAAAAAGAAAAAAAAATTCCCAGGGTTTATTAAAGAAACTTTGAAGTACAGGCCTGGATCTGGTCCTTTTGAAATGCAACAATAAATTTTAAAAAATTATCTTCCTTTCTGACAACTTTTAATTTAACATTAAAAGTCAGATACCTGATTTAAATTTGAGGTACTTGAATCTGCCAGAGGTTCACCTTTAAACTTGTGCAAGAGTGCTATGTTACTTAAAAAATGCATTCAGAGAACGGAAATGTTTAGCAGGACAAGATACATGAGAAAAAAAAGCAGTCTACACAATCAGTTTAATACAGTGAGTATCTTCTTGTAAAATAAAAAATAATCGGGAAGAATTACATTTGTTGAGTTATATACTATGCTAAATATTTTAAGTCAGTAAGTCACCCACTCCATTATAGTTTTCTAAATGATTATTTTGCTGCTACCAAGGTTGCTGTGAAAATAAATGAGAAGAAATCTGGTCAATGAACAATGAGAATTTCAATTAAAAAATAAAACATGAGCAGATGAACACCCACCTGAGGGAGAGAAGCATTATTTCTTTTCTGATTGGTATTATAATAAAGACTTCTGAGTCCTCATTCTGTATTACACACAGTTTTCATCATTAATTATTTTTCTCCCATATACTTCACTTTGTTCCATTTCTTTGCATCATGGATCCCTTAGACTCTGTCATCCCTTTACTCTTCACACTTCCTTTCCTTGACTTTTCTTTCCTCCACTGAGACTTCATCCAATATTCTGTACGAGTCTTTCATTTCTCTGCCAATAACCTTATCTTGAGAGTCTTTCTCCAAAAATGTCATCATCTCCAAAAATACAATTTTATTTTCTCTGAGTTGTCGAAATGTGCAGACATTTTAACATTAAACACAGAATGCTCTCCCTCTAGAGTTACACTTTAGAATTACTTAGCATATCTAATTCAAACAAAGTAATTTCATTTCATTCTGCCTAGGGATATTTGGTAGAGTGATATATCATTAATTTAAACAAATGAAACAAATCAGTGGTAAAAGACAAATTTATCTCTGATATCTTTTGGAAAAAGTTTGTGGGTATGAAAACTAGAATACACTAAAAAAATACATGAGACATGCTGAACTCAAGTCACCATTATAGAGAGACTCTGGCAAACTTTAATTTGGTTTGTTAAGGGAGGGGGCAGCAGCTCCTAGAGCTGAAACTACATTTATGCAATCAGTCTATAAATCACTCATCAGAACCACATGACCTCCCATCACTCTACAGGCAAAATCCCAAAGGGCATCTTGATGTTCTGCTTTGGTGAGTTATTTTGCCCCTCAGGGCTATTCTTTTTTTTTCTTTTTCAACGTTTATTTATTTTTAAGACAGAGAGAGACAGCATGAACGGGGGAGGGGCAGAGAGAGAGGGAGACACAGAATCGGAAGCAGGCTCCAGGCTCTGAGCCATCAGCCCAGAGCCTGACGCGGGGCTCGAACTCACGGAGCGCGAGATCGTGACCTGGCTGAAGTCGGACGCTTAACCGACTGCGCCACCCAGGCGCCCCGCCTCAGGGCTATTCTTAATGTCAAGCACATTGCAGAAGGCTGGACACATTTAAGTACTGAGTGAATAAATATAATATGAATGAAGGAATGTGAGAAAGGAATATAATTGTGCTATTTGTATGAGCCTAAATCTTAAGAGGGACAGAGTCTCAAGCAAAAGTAGCTGATTTTTTCTTGGTTTTTACCTCTGTTGCTTTGTATTTGGATTAAAAAAAAGTTTTAATAAACTAAGATTTTGTAGTTAGGCTAAAAGTCAAAACACACAAACCAAGTTCTCTTTGAAGAATCCCCTTTTGCTCATGTATATTCCAAAACCTTAGTCAAGCTGAAATTCCTATCTTTGTACTTTTCACCCATTGAAATTTGATACCCCTATACTAAGTCAGTCTTCTGGGCAACCTTCCTCAACCTTTGAATTTACTCCTCTTTTGGATGTGTTTGGCATTTATGCTCTCTGCCACTCATTTTCACTTATACCACTTTATGTTGTGAACTTTTAAAATATGTTTAGTTCTTACATTAAAAATGCCCTAGGGAAAAATTTGTTAGTTTTTTCTCATTCCGTTTGCCCTATGACACTGAGCACAGATGCTCTATTTGGTGGGTACTCTATAAATACTCACTAGATACTTTAGATGAATGATAAAGACCCCTCTCACATCTGGGATCTTCGGAAGGTCGAAGTTTCAGCAAGCGCTGCAGTTATTCAAATGTCTACTTATCAAGAAGGCAATAATTGCTCACAGCTAGGAGGAAACCAGAGTGATGATATACTCTTTCAAGTACATGCCTTACAAGATTCCCAGGAAAAGCTGACTGCAAACACCTAAACGACAAGGCACATGCCTTATTTTTATCTGTCTCCTCCACAGCACCCACTCACATGTCTTTGGCAACAATATTATACACAAAATTACAAACAATATTGTTTATTAAACAAATAAATGAATGATAAAACATTGAAAACAAAACAAAACAAAAGGATTACTCAGATGAAGAGTTGATCACGACTAGCTACACTTCCACCAGGTACAGAGCAGGTACAAAAGCATCTAGATAACTTTTCTTAAGATTTCTCAATAACTGAAAATCCATATAACTGCATTTGAAAGTAAACTATTTTAGTGCCCTCTATATGCAGGGTCTACTTATGGACACTTGCATCCCTAGTTGAAAAGAGAGCTTAAAAGGGCAACTAAATAACAGATGGTATATCTGAGAAGAAGTGACTCCCAGAGCTGTTAGTAAAATTAACACTTCTCTATGACTTGTAATATGAAGTTACATCTGGCAAAAATAAATCTCTAATCAACATTATCAACACCATTCTAGTTAAACAGAATTTGGAATTCATCCACTATACTTGCCATTCTCACTCTCAAAAACTTCCCATAGGACTTCACTCATACTCTCACCCACTTGCAAAATTAGGGAAAAGCCATTCAACTAGCCTCAGCTTTACCATAGTTCAAACAGGTTTCCAACATAAAAAACAACCACCACAACAAAAAACCTTAAACTGCAGGATTTCTTCTTTCAGAAAAAGCAAATACTGAATAGTTTTAACTGGAGATACCATGGTGTCTTTTAAAGCACTGAAAGCCTTCAGACTTTATCAATGAAGGCTGTTAGGCTGACATACGCATGCTGCTTGCCTTCTGTAAAAGAAATCCTAGCTTACAGTGTTTGGATGTGAAATGGATCCTGGGATGAAGTGGGGATACTTGGGAGTCAAAACTACTGCCAACTGTGTAGAGTTTTACAGGTTCTCCCATCTTATAACTTGGAAGGAAGGTGCTTGTTGACACTGAGATGCATCTATTCTTACATTCATTTTGGTAATGTAGTTACAAAAGCAGATGCATGTTTAAAGAACAAAAGGTAGCATGGGTAAGAATCTGATACTTGTGCGTGCTAAACTAACATTAAAAAAAAGTTGTATAAGTCATTTGGAGCCCAGACATTCACAGAGATTGTTAGGGTATGATGGCATGTGCTCCAAAAGCAGATAGCTCCACCATTTATTGACTCCATGATGCAGTAAGTTACTTAACCTCTGAGTGTGTCAGTTTCTTCATTAATAAGTGCAAGGCTAATTGAGTCAATTTAAGAAGTTTTTTATTCAAGCACAGCACTTGCTACAATGCTTAATAAATGTTAGCTTTAATTAGTACTATTACACAAATACATGAAGGACAAGAAAGTAAAGTCCAATTTCTCCAATAGATGAATTGTTCACATCATCATTCTCATTACCATTTGGTTGAGTTTAGTTGTTTATTTTATTTTCCTGCACACATGTCCAGTACTACACATGTGCCTGTATATCCAGAGGGCCAATGAGCTTTATGGAAAGGTTTCAAGCATTGGCATAGTCCTCTCTTTCTCTCTGGCTGTGACATAATTTGGAATTGCAATCAGAAACTGTCCCGGGTACTAATGCTCAAAGGATATAAAGACAAACATTTAACCAGATTCTCAGTAGCAAAGGTCTGTCACCTGGTATGAGTCAATATCTGCCATTTTAAAGCCTGCCCTCTAACTGTCTGAGAGTTCACCTGAGTCTTGAGGAAAGTGATAGATTCTAGGTTCATAGAGAGCACTGGCCCAGAAAAAAGTACATACTGACACAACATCTACCTTTTTCTTGGTATGGATATGCCAAACGAGGGTTAAATATAGTGTCTACAATCATCTCTAGGTAGAAAGCCTGTTTTCCAAGTTCATATTAAGAGTATGCTTTCCCTAAGAGCACATTTAGTAGCGAAAATAAAGGTATTTTCAGCAATGCACAGCTTTTGCCTGAAATAACAGATCAGAAAGGTGGTGTCCTTGGCAGAATTCATTCTAGTACTCCTAGCCTCTAAAGACACTGTCTACACCTCTTTGATAAAACTTTCTACTGCACTCTTTCTCCTTTCCCAGCTAGCTCTTCCACTAATGATAAGCTTTTTGGGCATCTTTTTTTTTTTTTATCTTTATATATACAGTCTTTAGCCCAATGTAAAGCACATAGTAAACATTCTAACATGTTAAGTTGATTTCGTTCTGTATATTTACCTTTGGTGACTAATAAATTTGAAATAAAACCAGTAACCTTCCTTCAAGAAAAGATATAGGCCTCTGGGCCCAGTCCTTTTACATTATCATTTTCAAGGACTCTCAGTGTATTAGCCGCACCATTTGACTTACCACCTTCTCACTATAACATGCTTATCAGTAAAAATATTGATATCAAATGGAAAGAGAATGTCCAATTCAAACCATCCACTGGATCTAAATTGGGTGTAAAAATGGTGTCTTTTATTTTTCCTAATATTTTTATCTTCCGTTGATGAATTCATCTGCCACTCCTAGAGAACACTGGTAGATAATTCTCTAAGTAGATTCAATTACCTTTAAAGAAATCATTCTTGATCACTTTGAGAAGATCTGAGCTTTGCTTAAACTACAATTCAGTGAGCTGACCTTGAGCTAGTCATTTTGTATCATGTCATTTATCAAAGAGACAAGCATAGCAATGGGTGGGTTCTGTTGCACCGTCTTCAAGCATCAGCTCTATTACTTCGTTCCTATTAAGGAGGTTTAAACACCATTTTCAATAGATGCTACACTTTATAAAGACAAACACGGCCCACACTCCTGGAAAAAACAGCCCACGTTCTTGCCGTTCTATCTACATTTAGACATCGTCAGAAATAGTGAAGGATATAACTAAAAAGTGCTAACATTTCTATTTTGGATATTTAATTCTATACATTTTCTATATGAAATAAAACTCACTAGTTTTTTATGTTTATTTAATTTTGAGAGAGAAAGAGAGAGAGAGAGAGAGAGAGAGAGAGAGAGAGAGAGAGAGAAACAGTGTGAGTGGGGAGGGGCAGAGAGATGGAGACAGAATCTGGAGCAGACTCCAGACTCTGAGCTGTCAGCACAGAACCTGACACGGGGCTTGAACCCACGAACCGTGAGATCATGACTTGAGCCAAAGTCAGATGCTTAACTGACTGAGCCACCCAGGCGCCCAAAGCTCACTAGTTTTTGCAAAGCTCTTACCTATTAATAATTCCATATTGTGCTATTGTCAATGTTTTCCTGACAAGCAAAAAATATATTTCTGTTAAACATACCTACGTGGATCTCTATGTCCTTTTGTACATCTTTACAGTTTGTGAAGTGCAGAGAGATAGTAGATAATGTAGGATAAAAGAGAATCATTCAGGCATTATGCATTAGAGGCCTACTTTTGTTTATTTCTACTCAGTACTACTTCTATTTTTCTGCAATTCTGGGATTACTAAAACTGTTCCTCATTTCTACTGGGACCTAATCCTCCCCATACCTCACCTATGTAGAGACTTCAGGGATTGTTACATTCTAATGTTACCTGTCTCCTGGGCCACAGTTTAAAGGTTCAGAAAGGGCCCAAATTGGACCTATCACAGTACTGTATCTCCCTAAACACATTGGATTGGTCCAGGGGTAGAAATCTCACCTAGCTTTTTCAATCTAGAACAAAGTATCTATTCCTATACCCACACAGGGATATTCAGACTTCAGATACTGACCCCCCAAAACTCAGGTAGGTTTTCTACTGGGGCCTAAAGATTAAGGCAACAAAACTTGGGAACTTCCTGAAACCATGTTTTCCAACACAAGGTAAAATGCAGTCTGCAGTGAGATAGAATGAAGCTGACAACCTGAGAGAGCACAGAGGAAACCAGATTGATTCTTGTCAGTGCCTGAATCCCTAGGGCTGGCCCTTAACATTCTTCCCTCCTCAGCTTGGTTATTCAAGGCTTCCTCCCATTCTGGGAGCCAATAAATCTCCCTCTTTGTCTGAATGGCCCAGGCTGCCTTTGTGACAGTTACAACCAAAATAATTCTAACTCATATTCATTAATAGTGCACACTAAAATGTACAGTCAAAAAGACAGCAACATTTCACTTTTCTAAAAAAAGAAATCAATGAAAGTGACAGAGGTTAATTAAGGGAACAAGTCACTAAATACTACCTAATTGAAAATATAATCTGATTTTTGGTAGTAAGTAAAACATTCAGGGAAAATGCCTCTAGCCTTCTTAGATCTCTAGAGTAGTGTGGACAGTGTCCAACAAGCAATTATTTGGGAGTGTGCTCATCTATATTTTGGGGACTTCGTATACACTAATAGAGCTCCTTCACCCCAAATTATAGAACCCGCTACTTATGAGCTACTAAGAAAAGGAAGGAAAGATTGATTTTAGTATAATTCATTAAAATACTGACAAATTTTTACATGTTGACATTAAAAGTGTTAGTCTCATACTCTGCTTCTAGGAGTACAATTTGATATGGCAGAAACTAGTAAGATCCTTCTGTAGAACAATGAACAATACATATCTAAAACATTAAGATCTGGTATTCCCTTTGATCCTGCTTTTTTTCCTCTTCAAATTTATCTTAATGAAAAAAAGCATATATAGAATATTTCATCTAAAAAGATGTTAGCCACCTTTTTTTCCTTACAACTGAAAAAATCAAACCTTTTTGTCTACAGATGGGGGATGAATTAAATAAATATGGCATATTGATATATTGGAAGTATATGCAACTAATAAAAATAATGACAAACCTTTTCAAAGTACAGAGTGAAAAAAATCACATTACAAGATAATAGTGTAACAGATGTCTATTGTCTTAAAGAAAAATTTTCAAATTCATATGTAAGCAAATAAACATACCTGGAATCACAGATATCAATATTTTAGCACCTCTTTCTGGACAGTAGGATTACGGGTGATTTTTTATTTTGTTGTTTGTGTTTATGTTCTATAAGAGTCCTACAATAAATTCATATTATTTTTGGAATCAGAAAAAGTATTAGATGCCATTTTTAATGTTAAAATTTTTTAAATGAAAAGTCATATACTGTAATTTTATTGGTTGTGGAGAAACCTTGGAAACACCAAATAAAGGGATCTTTCACTGGGTAGTTACTGCAAGGGATATTTCTTTCTAGAGGTCCTTGTTAAACAGAGTGGCAGGTAATGTAGTATACGAGAGATGGCAAAGGGCTCGGTTTCAGAGTGCTTGAGTTTTACCTCAGGTTTTGTCATTTAATGGTGGAATGACTTGGGGCAATCACTGAACTTGATTTCTCTAAATTTTTTTTTAACCTGGAAAAAAAGAATATTAAGGCTTCTTTCCCTTCTATCTCCATGTGCTACTGCAATGTTCAAATCTGTGCATAAACATACAATATATATGACTTGTAACTAAAGACCATTAATATAAGATAAAAATAGTTGTTAAAAATAAGGACATGTTAAAAATAAGGACATCAGAAAACCAAATAAATTGCAAAATCCAGGCCCCCAAAAAGGAAAATCAATATAATATAAGGTTTTACACCACATTTAAAAAAAATTTTTAACATTTATTTATTTTTTAGAGACAGAGACAGAGACAGAGCATGAGCAGGGGAGGGGCAGAGAGAGAGGGAGACACAGAATCTGAAGCAGGCTCCAGGCTCTGAGCTGTCAGCACAGAGCTTGACGCGGAGCTCGAACTCACGAACCGCGAGATCATGACCTGAGCTGAAGTTGGACACCTAACCGACTAAGCCACCCAGGCGCCCCTACACCACATATTTTTCTACATCACCCCTACACCACACTATTTTCTCTAGTTCCTTCACTGAAATGATAATATAAAAATATATGCTGCCATATATTGATTGATAGGTACCAATCCCACTTCTTTCCTAAAACCTCCCTGTTGAGTCAGTTGGAATGAACCATGAAGGCATACAGTACTGCTATTGGTTTGGGCTTCCTCTCACATGACGAGCATGTGCAATTCACAAACCATCAAAACGGCTACAGGAAAACATCCTTTTGGTTGTCTGTTAAGTGCCACACAGATGCTAAGATGACAATAGTAAATAATATTTTCATTGAATGCCTGTTAGGTTCCAGAGGCTGTGCTAAGTACTTTTTGTATGTTACCTCTGGTAAGCCTCCCAACAATATTAATCAGCGGAAATTATTAAACAGCCAAGTCAAGGACACAGCTGTTCAGAGGTAGAGCTGGGATTAAAACCTACGTGCTTAACCACAGCATTAAAAAGCCTTCTGTCATGTGATATGAGTAGATTTGGGGATGGATAAGATATAGGTTCCAAATCTAAGAGTACTAACATTTAGCGGCATAGAAAAGACATACATGCATTCCTACATGAAATCAACGTGAGATCATTTCCACATAGATTTCCCTCCAAGAGGAGCTGGTGTTGTATCTGTGTCTTGAAATGAAGATTTGTAACTCATTCAGGCAGAGAAAATGGCATGTGCAACAATATAACAAAAAATAGATAAGCACAGATTTTCATGATATTTACATATCATATAACATATAATATGCTATATATGATATGCCATATATATGATACATAATATTATGGATAAAATGCTACTTGAGGGCAGTTCAACATCGTAACTTTTACAAAATAAAACTCAGAAATAGTTACTGAATAAATGCTCAAAGCTGTATTTTTAAGAATCTTTGAATCAAGGTGTGTACAGAATGGATTTGGGGATGGGAAGCGAGAAGGAGGAAAGACAAGGGGAGCAGCAGATATGAAAGGCAGTAAGAACGGAAAGGAAAAAAATGGATATTGGTATTGGAGAAGACAATGCAAAGATCAGCCAGCCTGATTTCACAGTTTGTGGTGAACAAACAAACAGACTCAAAGATGTTCAGTGTCACCCTGAACTTCTTGGGGAAAACTATTGTCAACAAGTAGAGTGAAGAGAGGAAGTTATTTGGCTGGAAGATCTTCAGACATGTTTAGTGCGAGGTACTTTTTTGAGAGGATCTTTTCATGATTGAGTTGGAGCTAGAAAGACAAAGTTAGCAGTAATTTGCAGACAGTGGATGGATGTGGCCTTGCTAGTAATGGGTGAGATAATCAGGAAGGGGAATTATAGGAAAAGAACGCTTCTGGATAAAGTGTGGGTGGGTGGGTGGGTAGGTGGAGAAAAAGTCAAAATAGTTGGGGGGAAATGAAAGGGTTACAGAATCTATTCTTTTTCTGTTATACCTTATTCGTCGTTTCTGAAGAGTTATGTAGCATCTATACCTCTGGTGCATTTGTCTTTCTACATTTCCAGGCACCATTTTTCAGAACCTAGCAGGATATGAAATGTAATACAAAGTGCACAGCTAAATATTCTCCAGTTTTAATCCATTTAAGTGTAACACATTTCCTAGTTAAGCCATTCATCACTGTTTGCAGACAGTCATAGACAGTGCCTTTTCTTACACGCATTTACTTCATAAAACACCAGGAGAAATTAAATTATGTTGGAACAGGGTGATGTCTAGCACAATTGGAAGAGAAAGAAAGAGTTCTGAAATTATCATCCCAACGTTAATGTCCTGATCCTGATTTTTCTTACAAAGCAAATGGTTTACTTTGAAGTGTCTGATGAATATAATTTAAAATTAAAGTTCTTTGCAAAGGAAACAAAGACCTGTTCTTCAGAAACCACAAAGCTGGAGTGTAAAGCGATTGATTTGTTTCCATATTATAGCTGTATTTCGTTACATGATAGTATTTTATGGCATCACTGGTGGAATATCATTTGTAATAGGGGCAAAACTGATTGCTGGAGACATTGGTTTCCTTAAGATGGAAAGATTAACAATTCTAGGGGCGCCTGGGTGGCTCAGTCAGTTGGGCATCCAACTTCGGCACAGGTCATGATCTCACGGTTCGTGGGTTCGAGCCCCGCATCAGGCTCTGTGCTCACAGCTCGGAGCCTGGAACCTGCTTCGGATTCTGCGTCTCCCTCTCTCTCTGTTCCTCCCCTGTTCTCACTCTGTCTCTCTCTCTCTCTCTCAAAAATAAATGAAGATTAAAAAAATAATAATAATAAAGGTTAACAATTCTTTCTCCACCACACATTGGTTACCTTAAGTATGGAGGTTTCTGGAGCTTGTAAAGAAATGACTGGTTCTATAAAATATTATTATGAGTCTATAGTGATAGTGAAGATTTTTTTCATCAGGATGAGACAAAAACTGTGTAAGATGGGGACAGCCAAAGATCACCTACCATTCGTCACATGCAAGGTAACTGCCTTTCTCGAAGTTCACTCAAGCAGAAAATGAACAGCTGCCAATGTTGATCAGAGAGACAGAAAACGCTGCTTCCAGGAATGAAAGTCTCTGTTTCGTTTTTTTTTTTTTTAACTTAAAACAATATGCTATATACTTCTGCTGAAAAAACAAGAGGGCCAGACTTCATAAGATCACAGTCATGGAACTGATCAGTTGCTTCTTGATGTGTTTACAGAATTTCACAATGATATAACCAACAGATGCTCAAAAGGGGCCTTAAAACCAACAAAGACAAACATTCTGTTTTTGGTCTTTGGTGAATTATTTTGAAGTTTCAAAGCATATTGTTGAGAACGGAATTTCCCCAAGATAACAAGTTTCAGATCTTGACTATTTGGGAGATTATAAACTGTACCAACTTGCCATTCTATCATTGGAAAATTTTAAAGCATTTTCTTGTTCCTTCATAAACACAAAACTCCTCGCAAAACAGAGACCCATTTCAAAAGATCAACTTTTGTGTATGTTTCTTAGTAATCTGTGGGTACAATAAAAAATACAGCTAATTCAAAAACACTTTGTTGTTAAGACACAAACTGCTAATTTGAAAATCTCAAGCAAAATAGATAAAGTGTATGCTGAGTAATAAGCAGCTTCAGGCAATTTATAATTGAAGAAACTATTTGAGAATACAGCCCCATCCTTCACTGAGGTCTTCTGCCTGTAAGAAAAAGACTAAGAAGGAAGAGATTCAAAAGAGGCAAAGAACCAGGGAAATCATGTTGAGAGAAAGAAAGGCAGTCCACGCTAAAAGATAACGAGAAGTCTTACTCTGCAACTGGTTATTGATACTGGAGATAGTTCCAAGATTATTCTAATCCATGATTATTAACATGACTATGCTATGAAAAAAATTCCCTAATATGTAAGATTTGGACTCATTATTTTTTAACCAGATATTCTAAATGTTTACAAAGAGGAAAAAAAGCAGTGTTTCCATGACCATTATAATCTGATAGGTGAGACAATACACAGCATTTGTGACTTGACTGTGAAAATTCTGTATCAAACCTAACAATAGGTAATGTATAGGTTTGGCTTCAATTCAAGCCAAACCTTTGTGGTTTTTTAATATCATAAAACAAACAATAAGGATGAAAGGGTGCAAAACTGAGTGTGATCAAGAGGTTACACTTTTTCATACATGAGATTAGATACAGCTGTAGTAATGATGAGATGATAACTAAAGGGGAAAAAGTCTTTTTGTTACAAAAACTCAGAACAGGGGCACCCAGGTGGCTCAGTCGGTTAAGCATCTGACTTTGGCTCAGGTCATGATCTCATGGTCTCTGGGTTTGAGCCTTGCATTGGGCTCTGTACTGATAGCTCAGAGCCTGGAGCCTCCTTAGGATTCTGTGTCTCCCTCTCTCTCTCTGCCCCTCCCCCACTTACGCTGTCTCAAAAATAAAAACAAACATTAAAAAAAAAAGTCAGAACAGCAATTTGTTACAGGAAAACTTACAAGAAAATGTGGGCAAGTATATATATCCTAAATATATCCTAAGGAATTGTTCAAAAAGATTCAAGTGGACAAAAGTACTTCCCAAAGTGTTCTCAGTGATGCCTGTCCAACATTATCCAAAGAACCTTGGTTCAGATCGATATTCTTTTTGGTATCAATCATTTGTTGCAATAATTCAGAAGTTTTTGAGAAGACAAGAATTCTACAGAGTCCACTATACTTTATAATATTAAATACAACAGTGTGAGATTACTTCCTGGGTTTTTAAAAATTAAAATTATATACACAACTTTTTAGAAAAGATTTTCATTGAATAGTGAAGTGTTATAGCAAATGGCAAAGTGTTATAGCATCTGGAATATCCAGTAAGCTTTTTTATTTACCTGCCTTGACAGTCAGCAGTGACTTATAGCATATTCATTATAATGTCTATTTATCTTCCCACTAGACAATGGTTTCCTCAAATGAAGAATCTTTTTAGGGTCAGAAACATAGAATTTGCTCAGTAAAATTTGTTGACCGAAGGAAGGAGGAAACAAATGGTTTTAGAACTTCCTTATGTAAATCATTGTGCTGATTTAGTCTATGATACACAAGAACTTAGGAGGAAGAAAAAAATATCTGAAATTAGCTTGATAAAGAATTGTCTTGAAAATAAGTAAAAGATTGACTTATTTTTGCCATTTGATTTAAGAATCACAAGTCGTACAGGGAGGGTGACAAAACATAAAAGACCCTTAAATATAAACAAACAGAGGGTTACTGGAGGGGTTGTGGGAGGGGGGATGGGCTAAATTGGTAAGGGGCATTAAGGAATCTACTCCTGAAATCATTGTTTCACTATATGCTAACTAACTTGGATATAAAGTAAAAAAATAAAATAAAAAAACATTAAAAATCACCAGTTGTTAGCCTGTATTTAAAAAAATCAACTTTTTAATACAACTCAGTAACAAATTAGGTAACTTGACCAAAGTTGTACCCAAACAGCTCTTCATCCATTCAAACTGATTTTTATGTGTTGATTTCATGAAACTGATCTATCACTCAGGGCAATAAACTACGTAAGAACTAGGCAGTGTTTTATATGGTATTAAGGAGAAAACATTATTACTGGCACTTGTATCAAATAAAATTGCTTTCTTTGGCAAGCTAACTCAAACCAGGAAAATGAATTTGTTGAAGTTCTTCATAAACCTTATATAAAGTTCGCAATCTCCTAAATGTAAAACTCTGCTTATAAACATTGTCAGGGTAAAATTTCATCTTAAAACAGAGTGATTGCTTCTATTTCCTGTGATGTTTACACAGCAACTTCGACAGAATTACTCTAAGAAAGAAATAGAAAGGAAAATCAATAGCAACATTGCACTATGAAATAACCTTTGTGGCAGGAAAGGAACCAGAAGATTAAGATAAGACCATAAAAGTATGAAATAATGAAAAGGGCACAAATCTCAACCCCATGAGAAACAATGAAGATGATTTCATATGTATATTTTACGTACACACAATGGAGCATAGACGTTTCGCTATTTCACAGAATCATATGTAAGTGGTAATTAATACCATTCTGCTTAACCTTGCTGTATCCTCAAGCCGTAATCATACATTATTTGGAAAAATTACACTTTATAGCATTACTATAAATTTCTCATTTTCCACATAAATTCATTTTTAAATGGTGTCCTTATTTTAAATAATTTTTTTAAATTAAAAGCACACACAGACACATAATCTCTTTCCTTTCTTTAAAAATGCCAGCCTGCTAATTACACACTTAATCATATCTGCATTTACTATTTGTAGGCGAAATCCTTCTTCATTATTTGTGGGTTTTTTTTTCCTTACCAAAAGCTCTGGAGCTATAATAATAAGATTGAAATTTAAAATCTCTGTCAACTTCTATCTTAAATATTAATTTGAGTTAAAAATTAGACATTTTAGTTTCAAATACTGAGCAACAAAAATGACTTCAACCATATATATAATCACATAGAAGGTAGTATCCCAAGTAATTTGGAAGTTTACATACTTTTCATACACATTTTTAGCCTAAAAGGTCTTCAAAGCAACATGGTTGAGGCAACTTCTTTAACAGTCACCTAGTATTAACAATCAGATGCAGTCAATATTAGAATAAAATAACCTTCCAACTATTAAATAGCCCATGAGTGACAAATGAGTGCCCCCATTCAAACGAACCTTTGTAAACTGATGAGTCAAGGGGAGAAACACATAGATCAACTTGATAATGTGAAGATTACCTGGACTCTCTGTTTGCTTTTGCAAACATGTTTTAATTTTTGAGCCTTGGTGCCAATTAGCCTCTGCCTCTGTGTCACAATCTGCTTTAAGTCATAGCTACAGAATTCTCCTATAAGGTTAGTTTGCAGTTGAGAATTGACACTTGCCTTTTGCTTTTCTTGGTAAGCATTCTTCCAAAGTTCTTTCCTTTGATCAAAACCGCATACAAATAGAAATTGGTCATTATTCTGAATGTAAAAAGTACATTAAATATTTACTTCCTTTTGATATGCACCAACCATCAACAGATGCTTTGGTCTACTTTAATGTTATAAATTTAGAAATGTTCATACTAACACTGTACAAATATAAGACAACATATGGATTGTCACAGGGGAACCAAGTTCATAAGTAGGACGGCAACGTGGAGACGAAATTTAAACTTGATCTTATTGCAACTGTCACTCTGAGCCAGGTTCAGAGATTGAAGGAGAAATCGTTACTTAGGTTTTTGAAAGCAAATCCATCTTATCCAATTTCATGGTTTTCCCTTCCCTCTGTTAGGATCTACTGATTTACACTGTACTTCAGTTTTGAAATTTGGAACAGACCAACTTTGCACTGTTCACTAATTTTTTTTATTTATACTGCATTAAGATTAACTTCATTATGACCAATATTACCATACCAGTTAATTACATTGACATTTATTGTAATTACATAAAATAAATTAGATGCATTTAAATAAATTCTAGTTAAGAATTTAAATAAATGAGAGCCACCCAGCACAAATGACAGAAAGAAACTATTTCAGTACAAAAGTGGCAAAGGCACCCTCTACTCTCCATGTTAAAATGATGCTGCTTGATTGACAAAACTTGGAGAAAATCATTGTGTAGTCAGGATATTTTCTCTCTAGCATAAGATCATAAAAATTTGGAACGGAATTTGGTGGTAGTAAGAATACAGAAAACACCAGAAGAAAAGTGAGAGGTTGTTCTTTTTTTCAGTAAAGTATTTAAAATGACACTAGATTTCTTGATACCCATTTTCAATGAGCATTTACTGACAGCATGTACTATGAAACCAGCCCTGAAATGAAGAATCCAATTATCAAATGGTACTTCTCTTGTCTTCGCTTTGGCAGCTTGTTACACTATGAGGACCAAGAAAAAATAAACTTCATACTCTAAAGAACATGGAGTCAGATCCCCTGCCAGGACTGTGATCAACAGTAGTCCCCACCCCCCCATCCACAATCCTCCCTTCCCAAATATACTTTTCTAATTTATGTAAGATGATTTGAGAGTCAGGGAAGACACAAAGCATTCCTAATGGGGAATACAGAGATTTTGTTCTGTTTTCTCCACCAAAGTACCCAACTTTGTGAGAGAACTCTGAAGGTAACCCTCATAGCAGCTGCTTAGGTGAAACCATTGACATTTCACTGCCAGACCTCTGAACTTTTTGTCATTCAAGTGAAACATAACTAGTTGAAGAACTTCTTGCTGAATTTTACACATGTCCCCCTGTGGCTCAGGGCTATATATGAAGAGGGAGAGAGAGGTCTGCTACTCACCTGGAGGTTTTTAGAGGCAGGAGATGGGCAGGAATAGTCTATGCTAGGTGTGAAAGAACCAAAGAAGTGAAAGAGAAAGGGACCCTCTGGTTCTTTTCATCAACCTGAGGGTGTTGACAAAGACCTCAGTGCCTAACTGGGCTTCATGAGGAGGAAGAGAAACTAGGAAATGGGAAAAGATGGGGGTAGTCCACATAATGGTTAAATGCGGAGATCCTCATGGGTTAGTGAAGGGCATGAGCTGTGTACTGAAGGTCCCAGGAGTAAGCACATCCAGTGTTTAAGCATCTCAAAATCAGACTTATCTACATTGAAAAGCCTCAGTTCTGACACTATTTCTGAGACCTATGTCAATTCACTTAAGGTCTCTGGGCCTCAGTTTTCTCCTCTGTAGAATGAGAATAATGACCTCTAATTCACAGAGCTTTTGTAAATAATAAACTGGGCAGTGCTTTTAGAAATGATGTTAAATAATTACACTGTGCAAACTGTTATTATTACTTAACCCACACATCACATCTACCTTCATGCTGTGCCGATATCATTTTACCATATGATATATATTCTTAGGTCAGCTAGCGTCTTATACAACTTTATGTCTTGCATGTTTCCTAGAGGTACTGTAGTCAACAGATTCCAAGCATAACCTGCAATGACCCTTGTCTTTGTATAATCCTATCCCCTTTGACAGTGGGTGGAGCCTGTGAATACTATGATACATTATACCTATGACATATTTGGCAAAAGCCAGATTAACTGGTAAACCTAATATAACCACATGAGTCCTTTAAAAGTACATAATTCTTTCAAGATGGTGGCAGAAATAAAAGTAAGAAAGATGCAAAGCATGGGAAGCTCTCAATGCATGTTTACTGCTTTGAACATGGAGGGGACCACATAAGAAGGGATATGGATGGCCTCTATAAAGTAAGAGCAGGCCGTGCTGAAAGCCAACTAGGAAACAGGGACTTTAGAACTACAGACTCAGGAAACTGTATTTTACCAACCACCTGAATGAATTTGGAAAAGGATTTTTTTCCCAGAACCTCTAGGTAAGAGCCCAACCCTCTTGATGGTTTAAGTTTAGCCTTATGAGTCCTGGAGTGGAGAACCCATGTAAGCCTGCCTGGACTTCTGACCTACAGAACCATGAGATAATAAAGGGGTGCCTGCTCAGGCAGTTAAGTATCTTATTTTTGACTTTGGCTCAGGTAATAATCTCATGGTTGGTGAGATCCAACCAAGTTGGTGAGATAGAGTCCCATGTCAGGCTCTGCAGGAGTAGTACCGAGCCTGCTTGGGATTTTCTCTCTCCTTTCTCTCTGCCCCTCCCCTGCTCATGTACACACTCTCTCTCTTTCTCTCTCTCTCAAAATAAATAAAGTTAAATATCTGTCAGGCCTCTACTTAATATGTTCAATCTTTAAACAAATAAATAAGTACATAAATGAATGGGTGCCACTTTAAGTCAATAAATTTGTGGTAATCTGTGCAACAATAGAAGACTAACACAGATTTTGGTACCAGAAGTGGGGTTCTGCTCTACCTAACACCCAAGACGTGAGGGTAGTCTTCAAATCATGCAGAAGGAAAAGTCCAAGAGATACACAATGTGAGGAGAATCTGGCACTGTCGCTGGCATGAAGATGGAGGGCAACGTGTGTAACGATAGCAGAGCCACTCCTAAGAGCTGAGAATGACCGTTCAGCCAAAAACCCATAGGGAAACTAGGACCTTAGTTTCCATAGCCACATGGAACTAAATTTCATCAACAATCTGAAGGAGGGTGGAAGCAGTTTCATCCCCAGATAAGAGCCCAGACCAGTTGATACCTTAATTTTAGCCTTGTGACACAATGAGCAGAGAAATAAATCAAGCCCATCCAGACTCCTCACCACAGAAATGTGAGCTAATAAGTGAGTGTTGTTTTAAGCTGCAATTTTGTGGTATTTGATTATGCAGCAGCAATAGAAAAAATACAGCTACTATAACCTACTTATTGAATGAATATTATTAACTAAGTAAAAGTACTTTATGTAATGTCCATGAAGCAACTATTAGAAAATGTCAGGAAACACTTCCTGTGACGTCTGGGTTGAAAACTCTTCCAGTGAATTTTGAATCCTGGATTGTTCAAATCTGGGGAGGGGGGAAGCCATCCAGAGGCTAACTGAAACTAGGATTAAATGGTAGACACACATAAACTCTCCAGGTGATGTTGAAAATATTTGTTGGGAATGCAAGCTGGTGCAGCCACTCTGGAAAACAGTATGGAGGTTCCTCAAAAAACCAAAAATAGAACTACCCTACGACCCAGCAATTGCACTACTAGGCATTTGTCCATGGGATACAGGTGTGCTGTTTTGAAGGGACACATGCACCCCCATGTTTATAGCAGCACTATCAACAATAGCCAAAGTATGGAAAGAGCCCAAATGTCCATCGGTGGATGAATGGATAAAGAAGATGTGGTATATATATATACAATGGAGTATTACTCGGCAATCAAAAAGAATGAAATCTTGCCATTTGCAACTACGTGGATGGAACTGGAGGGTATTACGCTAAGTGAAAGTGGTCAGTCAGAGAAAGACAAAAATCATATGAATTCACTCATATGAAGACTTTAAGAGACAAAACAGATGAACATAAGGGAAGGGAAACAAAAATAATATAAAAACAGGGAGGGGGACAAAACAGAAGAGACTCATAAATATGGAGAACAAACTGAGGGTTATGGGAGAGGTTGTGGGAGTGGGGATGGGCTAAATGGGTAAGGAGCACTAAGACTTCTCCTGAAATCATTGTTGCACTATATGCTAATTTGGATGCAAATTTTAAAAAATAAAAAATAAAATTAAAAAAAGAAAGAAAATATTTGTTGGTGGTGGTGCAGTGAATTTTGCAGAATTTTGTAGGATGAAGTCTAGGCACCGATATAATTTGGTCATTAACTGCCATGGCTTACTCACAGGCTGGTAACATGCAGATTACCTACAATGAAGGGCTGGTTTCTGTGGCACTGGGTAAAGTCCCAGGCCACTTGAACGAATGGGTAGATCAGTAGTTTGGAATAACTTTAGGGAGAAGGCAGGCTTGCCTTTTAGTCATTAATGCTGAGTTTCAACACTGAGTGCTAAAGAGTAAGGTAAAAGAATCTTCATGGTTAACTAAACGCTGCAGAGATGATCCAATCTACTCCTCTGCTTCTCCCCCTGTGCATTAGAATACCTCACACTTCCCTGCCAAAAGAGCATCCTTCTTATTTTAGGAGATCTCTGGAAATGAGATCAAAGAACACTCTCCAAGGAACTTAATTATCCTTCCTTGGAGGAAGTCCTCTCTTTGAGCAAAAAGGCAAAAAGGAAAGGTCATTTTATCTCGTTCTGTTTTCATAGATGACTGTTAATTTGACAACACATGTTTTGAATTTAGAATATTTTAAAAATACAGCTACTGCACTGGCATCTGGTACTATTGGCAACCAGGACAAGGTTAAGAAACAACAGGAATTGAAAACGCCTTTCTTAGGAAGGAATGAGGATAAAAATGGTCTTCTGAGTATCACTTTGCCCCTTAATTCATAAAGAAAAAAGAAAGCATTGTCAGAACTAATTTATAAACCACTGGATTTAGAAACCTTATCTATTAAGTTCTCTTAGAATAATTGTTCTCAAACTTGACTGCTTACTGCAATTAACTAGGAATCTTTAACAAATTCTTATGCCTGGGTTTTACTCCCTTCAAAGATTCTGAGTCAATTGGTCTGCAAGGCAGTTTGGGCATTGTAATTTTATAAGAGTCCCCAGACAATTCTAATATATAGTGAGGAGGATCTCATCTCTTTACTGACTGGTCTTGGCACACCTGCCTCTGGGCCATGGCCCAGGATTACACACCTGATCCACTCAAAGGGAAAGGCAACTATAAGTCTAGTTCATCTTCTCCAGTAGAAAGGATGGGATTCTAGAAGTCTTTCAAATATTAAAATCCATGAGTATCTGCTCCAATATGAACATACCACAGAATACTGCTTTCATATCAATGTCCTTATTTTTCCAAAGGGTTTTTAACAGTTCTTCTGACTACACGGGGGAAATGTCTTGTTTGAGTGCAAATTAAATCTTCCTTCTAATAAGAAGGATGTGTCTCTGCCTTGGGACTGTGTACAAACAGTCTAGTGATGGCACACAGTGGTCTTACAGATGTTCATGATGAGTTGAAAGGGACAAGAAAAACATTAAAACCATACATCACAAATCCCGAAAATGGGAAAATTAATAGTTACAGCTTTAAAACCAACCTCAATTGGCACAGTGGCAAATTTAGCAATTATTTATCTACTTTTTACACTACTGGTGAGGAATTAAAGCCCCAAGTCAGAAACATACCCAACTGAAAGTAGCTTTACGCTTATCTTGGCTAAAATTTGGATAGCAACAGAATTTGGCCTTTAACAAAAATCAGGTTCATTTAAGGTTGTGCTGATGTTCAGAGAAAAGAGTGGAAACTTGAGTAAAAGAAGTTATTAGAAAGGACATTTACTGGCAAGGGAATAGAATTAATGGAGCTTTGATTTTTTTTTCCATCTTACATTTTCTTTTGTTTTCATCCTCATATACATATTGATGATGAATCAACTGGAACATTTTTATGGTTGCCAGAATCTTCTAACCCTGAGGCCTAAGTAAGATTGTTTGATGGCAGGTTTACTGACATAATAGAAGTTGGAAGGCCAGAAGCCAAAACTCCATTTTACAAAGTGTTTCTGGATTGGGTGGTTGACAAGCCCAGGTCAAGACTTAGGTAAATGAAGCCCTAGAAGAAAACCTACAGGTGCTTTTCTTCAGCAGCTAGATCCAGCCAAGACTCTTGCCATGAATTTTAAGGAAGCTGATGATGATTTTCTCTTTTCGCCATTTCTATTTTTTCAGATTTTATTTTTAAGTAATCTCTACAGCCAACATAAGGCTCCAACTTACAACCCTGAGATCAAGAGTTGCATGCTTTACGGACTGTGCCAGCCAGATACCCCTCTTTCCACTACTTCTTTATCCCAATGGTTGCTGGTGGCTAAAAACAAACAAACAAACAAACAAACAAACAAACAAACAAACAAAAAACACTGTTTCCCTTTCTTTCGACTCCAATATAAACAGTTCATGACTGTAAGGCATCCAGACAAAAGTAAAAAAACATATTATTTTCCAGAGGCATCTCCAAATGGAATATCAATTTTCATGTGGAGAATGTTCATTAGAGGCAGAAGCAAACATACAACTATCATACTAGTTTCTATTTGTTGACCAAGTATTTTAAACTGGGCACCTGAAATGTATTAAGTCATTTAATTAGCCATTCTGTGCGGTTGCTGCTATTATTATTTTCATTTTACAAATTAGGAAACTGAGACACACCAAACTGGCTGAAAGACATGGAGAAACTGGATGAAAGACACGCAGATAGCAGTAGACGACTCAGAATTCAAGAACCTAGGGAATTTGGCTCCAAGGAGCCCACTCTCTTAATCGGTGTGCTATACTGTAGCTATTGTGGAAAAGGGCTCACGAGCTCAAGAGACTGACACACTGCTTTGCTGGGAAAGGGAATTTCAGGGATATTTCTCGTGAAAGTTTGTTAGCTGACCTAAGGAAAAAAAATGTGAAGTAGAAATTAAATTTGTGAAATGGATGGAGAAAGGGGAATGGAATTTGTGGCAGAGGAGACAGCTCAAGTAAAATCAAAGAGGTAAAGATAAAGCCCTTCATATTGTGTGTTGGGCAGTTAGGTATGGCTAAGAGATAAGATCTAAACCAGGGAGACTGTGTTGGAGAGGAAAAGAGGGAATAGGTCATGGGAGTCTTAGTATCAGACCAAATACTTGGGCTTTATCCTACAACAAAGAAACTCTAACATGTTTTGAACCATGACCCATAGAATGATATACACTTTACATGGTAAACCAGTACATTCATATGTACATATGAGATAGATAGATGATAGATAGATAGATAGATAGATAGATAAATAAAAGAATAAGTTATAACTAGTAGGACCCTCTGAATACATTTTTAGACCTGCTAATAGGTTATAATTCACAGTTTGAAAGCAAGTGTTATAGGTACTGTAAATATATGGAGACATATGGTGATCAGCAAAAGATCTTGATGAGAGAGATTATAATCTAACTGTCACTCAACTGGGTCACTTTGATTGCATTAATCAGCTGTTTGAGGATGATTTGGAAGAACAGACTGGGGACAAAAAGAAATTTTTCCAAGCTCAGGCAAAAGAGGACAGGGAGTGAAAAGTCAAGTCTAGTCAGACATCAGAAAGAATAAATTCAGTAGCTTAGACTCTCTGCTAAAGGGACAATTCCACATTAGAAGAATGATAAAAGGAATAGTCATAGTACTTTCATTCTTGGATACCTTTGAAAATGTAATGAAGGCCTAGTTATATTGATAGGATTACTGACATATTTGCCTGAGGGACAGGAAATAAATAAATGATGCCCCCTTCCAACTCTAGATTTATCTTCCTGGTCACTGACCATCTGAAAACCCATTTTACTTGCCTGAGAATAAAACATTAAATGTGCATGGGGTTCTTCTGAAAAGGAGCTTATAGAAATTTATTAGAAACAGATGAATAGTCATGGCTTTCTCTGCTTGATCTGCTCATGCAGATGATTCTGCACCTACCAGAAGAGAACTTAGTATCTCTTTCTCAATAATAAAAGATGAAGCTTCTCCCATAGGCTCTTGAAATAATTTTTCTTGAGCTTATTATAGATAAAACAATGCCTTCCAAAATATTTTAAACTTATTAGGGATAATTATTAATATTTGTCATTATGTTATTTCCCTAATTTTAAAATATTCAAGTATATTAGGACTCTCATTTCCTCTTGGTCTATATATTGTTAGCACTATTTTTTAACTAGAAAACTAAAAACAATAACAAGGAAAGTCACATGTAAACAAATGAGTGACCCTAAGAAAGATTCAGGGAGGTTCTTGAAGGACTCCTCAGACTGATTTTCTTGTTGGAATCCGGAGCTCAGCAAAAGTCTTAAAGACAATGTGTGGAAGATGGTGATGAACCAAGTTCTAGAACTGTTTCCATATCTGGCTGAATATATCTCCCCAAACAGAGAAATAAACAAATAAAAGAAAAACTAAAGTAGAAATGTAGCCACTAAAATTGGCAATTCTGGACTGGATACCTGTTGACATCTGGCTTTTGGGAAACTCACTTTCCGTATAGCTCATTCATTTTAGCCTTGATCCCAAAGGAATCACGTACCTCCTTCCCAAGCATAGTATGCATAAACAAACACATACCCTATCCATAGTTAACTATAAACCTACAGTCATTTCCTTGTCAGCAGAATTTGATTTTCTAGTCCACGAGAGAGCTAATCAAGTCAGACTCTTGGGAATGTGCATGTGCTTACCTGGATCACCACTACCTTAAAAATATTGATTCTGAATTCAGAATTCAGCAGCACAACTTACAAGAAAACATCTCAAACCTATGTCAGGCAAGATGTAGTATAAACAAATAAATATATACAATGGGAAAGTCGCTAAGAAACTTTCACTAAATCTGATAATGGAAAGATTTTGTTCCAGTTGACTATCATTGCTCCTGTTCAAAATATAGTAGGCCTTCTCCAGAGTAATGCATGGCTGAAATGAAGAAAGTCTAGCTTTTCAGCCAATCAGTAGAGTAATGAGGACACTAATGTTATCTAAGATTCCTACCTGTCTTTTGCAGACTGAATACAGTAGCCAGAATGACCTTGGAATAAGGCAATGACCTTCAGCCCACAAAGACTCAGTTTAAAATCCTGAACCAATGACATAATGAGTATTTTTGTGATAATCATTTGGCATGCAAATTATTTTAAGGTCATTAGGAGGTAGCATATACCTACATGCATAACAAGTCCATTTTTATGTTAGCATACCCCAAAGGACTTTCCTGCTGTGTGTTTTATACCGCTGCTGCTTTATGTTTTATGTGTTTGCATTAATGTTTTAATTTTCATATACACATCCTTAGGCCATTTTATGAAGGGCATGACTTTTAAAATTCGGTCGATATATTAAATTAATGTAAAATAAGGTCATCTAGCAAGCAGTCCTAAATCAATTCCCTGTGTTCCCTCTGTACACTCAAACCTTCCAGTATGGTTTATTTATTATGGGCAATGTGGAAGTAAGATCTGGGCTCTAAACTCTGACCATCTGTCAGATTAACGTGCATATGCACTGAGTGTCTTTCTTCAGATGATGGATCCTACCACAAGTCCTCCCTACAAGAATATATCAATCCCCTTCTCCACAAGAACAAACAAGAACCACAATTGATGAATATCAACAATGAATACATAAGATAGAGCTTGCCCTAACCTGGCCATTATGATTAAAATACACTACTTCATTGCCTCCAAAAACCTGCCCGATATTACAGAAGTAGAAGGAATGTGTTAGAAAAGAAAAAGAAATACCAAGAAGAGGCAACATAATGTAGTGATTAGGGCTAAAGGTTCTAGAACAAGTGGGTCTCCATCAGACATAGTTTAACCATTTACTATAATGTAAGTCTGATCTAGTTAATTCTCTTCTTTGAGCCTCAGTTTCCTAAATTCAAAATAAGGACAGTAACAGTAAGAGCACTTATGACAAGATTTATTATAAGACATAAAACATCTATGTAACACATCTTAATCAACATATTTATTACAACTGCTGCTACAGAGATGACTTGAGATTTGCCATTAAAAACCAAGTAAGGATTGGGTGGCATGCTGTATTTTAAATTCTGATTCAACCAGGCACTATACTAATCACATACATATGGCATTTGTATCGTATTATTGTCACCACATAGCACAGTGCTTCAGAAAAAGAATCTGCCTTTAAATCCCAACTTTATCACTCATTAGTTGAACTTCAGTCATTATCTTCTTCACATCACTATAAAATTGATAGGGATAATACTGCCTCCTTTACTCTGTTGTTGGGAGGATTAAATAAATTGAACATTAATGTTACACTGTTAGAAAAAAAACTTCTGGTACTTTTAAGCATATGACAAATATTCACTGTGGTGATCATCCAATTTAGTTCAGAAAAGAAAATAGCTGAATATTTAAAAATCCAGAAAAGCAAAAGAACCAGTCTAGTAGTCATTAAAATAACAATCAGTTAAAATCATAATAATAAGCATTAAAATAATAATGCTTTAGTTAGTTCAGATAGAGCATACTGTTGGTTGCTACTATCCAACACGGACTTCTCAATAACCTTGTGACATCAGTAGGCTACGAATTCTTGTCCTTATATCATACTTCACGAAATTGAAGCTCAGAGATCAGCGACTTGCTGAGCCACATAATAGAGAATCATAGAGCCTGGGGCTAACACCTAGGTGCAGGCCTCCTGTTCTGGTGTTCTTTCTATTACAGTGCTTCTCAATGGTCCAAGAACAAAATCAAAGCAAGGCCATTCAACATCTATCCTGATTAACGAGGACAACATGGCCCCACAGATCAGGGGCACAGTGCTTCCTGACTTGATAATTCTAGAGAAACCATTAAATCTGTATGAATCATAGCATCATTATCACAGAGATGCATTTAGAACTAACCAGTTTTTGAGACTGTATTCATGTAAAGAGGATCTGATTTTCCTTTGCTTTTGACACTTCATATTCCCTTTGTCTCCCAAACCTGTAATGATTAATTATTTGCAGCTGGAGAGGGCATCTCCTGAACAGGTTACTTTTTAAAATATCCATTTGATCTCTAATTTTCAGCCTCTTCCATGAAAAAGTACATGTTTTCATTTTGCTTTTTGATCGCTGTTTTCCCCTGTGACTTAGATAATTCAGGATATTCCTAATTACACACTACAGTAAGGGACAGTTAGTACACCTCTAGTGCTCCTGGCTTTGCAAATAACAGGTAGAATCTGTTCAACAGCAGGAGACCATCACCCCATGGCAATTTTCCTCTACACTTGTGATAAAATTCACTGCCATAGGAAGGACGTATTATGCAAATATCTAAGCATTAAGACTTTGCCACTTTAAGATTTGTCATTATAAATGAAAGAATGTATGTGGGTACACACCCATGTCAAATATATATGAACATATCTTCATTTATAACAACAAAAAATGGATTAGTTCTATATATGTGAAAACTAGACTGGGTAACATCAATTCAGAATTTACACAGTATGAAGGAGAGAAGGGGAAAGAAAAATGAAACTCAGTAAACACACAAATCTCTCCATTGACAAGGTGCCCTTTCTCAGCTTCCTTTTACTTTACCTTTCACTTTTTCTTCTCAAATTATGGTCTTCAGACAATTCTGCACATATTTACCTCTCGAAGGGACGTTATCCCTCATGTCTTTTTTGGGAAGAAAGAGCTCATGAAAGCTCTCAGGCAAGGGGGGGGGGGGGCAGTCAAAGTTCATTTATTGAATCCCTAGCTCACGAAGCACTGTGCTAGGTGCTCAAAACACAGTCTCACCCGTTGTTCATTGAAGAGGTAGGAAAAGCTATGAATCTTAGCATTACCACTGCCATAAATGCTATGAACTGAAATGTCCCTCCCTTCCCCCAAATTCATAAGATGAACTGAACGGTCACCTGGTTGGCTCAGTTGGTTTAGCTTCTGACTTCGGCTCAGGTCGTGATCTCGTCATTTATGGGTTCGAGCCCCATGCTGGGCTCTGTGCTGACAGTTCAGAGCCTGGAGTCTGCTTCGGATTCTGTGTCTCCCTCTCTCTCTGTCCCTCCCCCCTCACGACCTGTCTCTCTCTCCTTCAAAAATAAATAAACATCAAAAAAAATTCATAAGTTGAAGCTCTAGCCTCCAATGGGGTGGTCTGTGGAAATGGGGCCTTTGGGAGATAATTAGGTTGAGATGATATCATGAAGGTGGGACCCTTATGATGGGATCAGTGTCCTTAATGGAGAGGATGTGCCCCCCCCCACCTCTTTCTCTCTCTCTCTACCTGCCAAGTGAGGAATGAATGAGAAGGCAGTCTTCTATAAGCCAGGAAGAGTGCTCTCACCAAAGACCAGCCATGCTAACCATTTGATCTTGGACTTCTGGCCTCAAGAACCATGCAAGAACTAAGAAAAAAAATGCAAGAACTATGAGAAAATAACATTTAAGCCACCTAGTCCATGGTATTTTTTATGGCAGCCTGAACTGGCTAAGATGATCACTACCTCCTTAGGCCATTGAATAAAGGATAAAAAGGTTTCCTTCTCCCATCTCACAAGTTGTTAAAAAACAAACAAAACAAACTTTGATATTTCTTCTTAGACCAAATGCATTATGGTATCATATATGTTTCAGCTCTGAACTAAATATTCTAGACCAAATGCTACTTGGGTTAGAAAATTAAAAAGAAAATTTACAAGTGAATCCCTATTAGGCAATTTAGAAAGTTTTTCAACAGCTCAGTGTGTTAAACCAAAGTTTCTCAATCTCAGTATTGACACTTTGGTCCAGATAACACTTTGTTGAAAAGGCTGTCCTGTGAATTTTAGGCTTTTAAGCATAACTGGCCTCTATGCTTAATAGGAACTATAATGACCTTCAAATCTAAATAATAATAATCTCTCTCTCCCTCTTTGTCTCTACCTCCTTCTTCTCTCTCTTTCCCTCTCTTTCTCACTCTTTCTTTGTCTCTCTCTCTCTCTCTCTCTCTCACACACACACACACACACACACACACACACACACACACACACACACAAATCCCACACACATACCAGCACTGAAGTGTAAAAAGAAAGGTGGTAAATAAGGTAGCATGGAGCAGAGAAAGAGAACACCAGCCTCATGAGAGATATTTCACTGATTTGAGTTCTAGGCCTACCTTCAGTTTTAAACAAGTCTCACAATTTCTCAAACCTCAGCTTTTTCATAGAAGATACATATCGTTCCTTCAGTGTAAACAATCTCTGATCCTCAATGTATTTCAGATGAATGGAGTAGAAGGAACATTTTGAGTTTAATGGCCTAAGAAAAATTAAATAAGCTAAGTTACGTTTGAATACCAACTATATGAACTATAATTCTGAGAACAACTTGGCCAGATAGCCTGAGTCTCTTTGGTAATGCCAGTGACAGATTGGTTGGATGGCTCTGCATGCAAAATTCTCTTTTACACAGCCTGCTCAATTTGGCCTACCCCATGTTCTGCCTGGGATAACTTTAAATCTGGGTAGGCTCAGAATTTTTCCTTAGTGTCTCACAAGCTGTAAGGACAGTCCATGATAAATGCCATCTTCATTCAGTCAATCCTTGCCAATGATTTTATGCTACTTTTGTTCTACAATACTGCATATAATTTGAGACATGTTGCCCAGAAAACAGAAGTTACACAAGGTTGGGAAGCACACTCTACTTTCTCTTTGGGGGACTTGCAAAAACAAACAGGGATCGAAGGGAATGAATTAGAAGTTTACTATGCAGTTTGGATTATAAATGGTTCACTGCAACAGTAAACACTTTGCTGGTTGACTGGCTAGAAGTGGAACAAAAAGAAAGAAAGCCATCTATAGATCTCCAGAGAGCTAAAACATCTCACCATACCCTTCTTATACCAAATATGCCATTATACCAAATAAGCACACTTATTACAAGTTTTAGCCATGTTTTTTAGAGGTCTCCAATAAAAATCAGCTTGCATCTGCAGAATATACAAGTAATAGCAGTAGTTGGAATCTGGTTGTAAATCTTCAGATTATGAAGTATCCAAGGAGGAAGCTATGTATGGATGAGAATGTCCTCTTTGTAAGGAGAAATAAGAATATTTGAGGACACTTTACTTTCATGATGAAAACCAATAAAAAAACTGAAGACTGTATTCCCAGGCTTCTCCTTTCAAAGGAACCAACCTCATTGTTGGTCTAGCCAGAAAAGTCATTCAGGACAACTGGAGAACACTGGCTTTAGGAATTAATAGGAAACACCTCATCCAGTACTTCAATAGTATCAAGCAGCTCTCTTCACAAAAAGATGGCATAGTTCTACGTTTCAGTACCCCTCCCAGGGAGAAGGCAATAGATGTGAGTAGGTAAACAACCCTAACCTGTCTAGTCACATCAGCGTATTAGCCACAGAGAAACAGGATAAATAAATCCTGGGACCACCTGAAGTGATTTGTTGATCAACTGTGTGTACATAATTACTGCTTTTGTATCATTAATTTTAATTACCTGTTTTCCTTTTGTTCTTATGCCCTGAGGTGAGTTTTTCATCGAAAATGGGTGTGATTTTATGGATATTATATGCAAACAAACAAATTAGACCCACCGAACTAGGGAGATCATTTCTTTCCCTTCCCTCTTCTGAGCTTAGCTGCTATTTTCTGAAAGCTATACTGATTCTATGGTAACATGCACAAAGGTATTAATCAGGAGGAAAGCAGTTTTCATGAATTCAATAAAGCTTATTATAGAGTAACTTATTATAACACACTACCAATCTATGACCCCAGCAATAGTAGTCCCCGAGTTATAAATAAAGTGTATGTTTAAATGTTCACCCCTGTTATACACTATATATTGGAGCACTCTTTACAGTTTCTCACAAGAACCATTATGGAAAAAAAGAAGGTGGAGAATGAAAAATTAATAGCAGCAGCTGCTTAGGGGTGCTTAAGTCAAGGTAGGCTTCCAAGCAGATGCAAATGGCCCACTGCTTCTTTCTTTCTTTCTTTTTCTTTGAATATTAAATGTTTATTTGTTTTTGAGAGAGAGAAAGAGCATGCATGTGCCCATGAGCAGGGGTAGGGCAGAGAGAAAGGGAGAAAGAGAATCCCAACCAGGCTCCACACTGTCAGCGCAAAGCCCAACACAGGGGGGCAGGGATTGAACTTACCAACGCTTAGATTGTGACCTGAGCCGAAATCAAGAGTCAGCCATCTAATTGAGTGAACCACCCAGGCACCCCTTCTTCTTTCTTATGCTGCCTACAGGTTATCATTTCACTTTTTCACACCACGATTCTAAAATTAAGCACTACATCCTATTATTTGTTTTTAATATTTTCATTTTCAAGCAATTATTATCACAGTTAAATTTTTACTCACAACCATGAATATTATCACAGGGAGATGTGATACACTGAAGATCTTTATTACATAGAACTAGTGGGTATAAAAAGAAAGCTCTTCAAAATAATAATGACAGTAATCTACATTTCATAGTTACTGGGCGTAGATTGGCTTTGGGAATAGATCCCAGGAATACTACCATCACATTATTCACTGTTGACTAAAATTCATCAACAGAAGTATATTAATTATGGCCCATGTAAGAGCCTTAGATGTTGAAACACCTAAATGATCTCATTATAAAGCTATTATGGCAAGGGGCATTAAAATATGGTGCTAACAATGTATACCTATCATAGAGAGAATGATACTGAGTCAAAATCTGTGATTAAGTATAAGCATTAAGGACCAGCATGTGCTGTGACTTCTGTTTCAACCAATTTTAGAAGACAGTTACCAAGAAGGATACCCTGAAATGTGATTTTTAGATGTGAGCAGGGAAGAAAAGACAGAGGATGAAGCTATCATCTACCTTCTCTGTTACTATAACACTGAAAATTTGTCAGAAACATCTGTTCTTTAAATAAAACAATAAAAATTGGGAACTGAAGCTTGGAAGTTAATTTCAAAGGTTTATTATACTATAGGGTTCATATTTAGCAGCTGTCAATTTGTTAACGATAACTCTCATAAAAATCAGCAAAACCCGAGCTCTTCTCCTGCCAAAGAGATGGCTGTTTGTCAGTGTTGGAGGTTTTTGGGGATGTTGTTTCTTGAAAAAACCAACCTCTAGTTTAAAAAGACAATATCTGTATATTTATTGATAAAAAGTTCACTTGACAAAAAAGATTGAAACTCCTCCCCTGAATTTTGAAAAATTAATATATGTCTATGAAAAACATGGGATTTGGTTGTTCCAATATTTTTAGGCAGTGTTTTTCAATCTTGGGTAATCTGATCCCCCCCCCCCCCACCTCCAAGGGGAAGTTCGGCAATATCTAGAAACATTTTTGTTTTTCACAAGTAAGGGATGTTAATGGAATCCAGTGTGTAGAGATCAGAGATGCTGCTCAATATTTTAGCATATACAGGGCAGCCCTCACAACAAAGAATTACTTGGCCAAACATGTCAGCTGTGCTAAGGCTGAGGAATTGTTTCAAAGAAATTGATTTGCTGGACTCAGACTAAAGTTGAGTTTGCATTTACAGACTTACCAAACCATGGTTTCCATCTGGAGTGTTCTGGTGGAGAAGTGCTGGTTGCACTTTAAGTTGAGTGCTATTTGAACAACAGAGTCTAACGCTTTAGCTTAAAACTATAGCAAGTACATTTGCATTGATGTAATTAAATTGTGTCAGTACTTACACTGAATAGGTTTCCACGTACAACATCTTATAGCTTGGTCATACAAATGAAACTTTAACTCAAACTGGACAGGGAGTTTCTTTGGATAATACTTACCTTCTAAATGTACATTAGCTAATATTCCACAGAGGCACCTCATTCGTTATCAAACAAATGTTAAAAGACTTGAATATAGTTTTATCCCAAACTTTACTTCATCATTTTCTCAAATTAAAGGTATTTCCAGAAGTATATATATCAAATTAATATATTTAGATTACTTATCTCTCAAATAATGATTTTAAGGATTCTACATAATAGAAAGAGTCACTTTCAGGCCACGAATAAGGACCAAGGATCCATATTGTGGTGAATGTCTACTCTCAATCAATCATTGAGAAAAATACCTTATGTCTAATATTCGTTTACTTTTAAAAATGCCATCTCTCATGTAAAATCATTTTCAAAAAAAGCTACTTACCCCATAAAAAATAAGAACAGAAAATAAGGCAGAGACAAATCAAATGTGTGTGTGTGCACGCACATGCACACACATGTACAATTTTATTGGAATAATATTATGTTTTGGTAGCAAGGCCTACTGTGTATAGTGTGTAGCCAAACATATATTATTCCAATAAAATTGATCTTTGGAAAATAATATCACTAAGAAATTTAAAGAGGACACATCCACTATCAGCATGGCTATTTTCACTTAAATCAGTAAACATCTCAAAATCCAAGATCTCAAAAATTCTCTCCTGCCATTTGGATCCCCGGAGCACTCAGCCAATCTCTCTCTCTCTCTGTCTCTCTGTCTCTATGTCTGTCTCTCTCTCTCTCTCAATCTCAATTAAACAAACACTTAAATAACACTTAGAATATACCTGATGCTTGTCTTAATTTTTTATAAGTTTTAATTCTAAATACTCTGTTATATGTACATGCATTGCCTACATTTTACAAACAATGGAACTAAGGCATACAGGGATGAAGTAATTAGCCAAGGTATCACAACTAGTAAATGCAGACTGTCCTTGTATCAAGGCAGGCTGGTCCCAGAAGCCTTGCTCTTTAGTCCTTTGTAGGTTGCCTCTCCTCTTTATCACATGCTACCAAACCTCATATTTATCTAGGTCTGCCTAAGTAGTGTGGCCTTGGAGAAAAATGAACATGTGTGAAAAATCTCAGATCAAGTCAAAGAAAAAGCTGTGGGGAATCCAAGAGAAGTAGCAGTGACCTTATCAGCTGGTCCATCTATGGAGTTGTTTTACCCAAAAATCTCTTAGAAATACAAGTCCAAAAATAGATCTGAATTAAAAGCATCTGGTCTCCTAGTTTCATTCTATTTATGACATATATTTTGTACCATCACCAACTTATTTCTTCCCTATAGGGAGAGGTAGTATAGAATGGTATTTAAGAGCAGACACTGAAGCTGTATTTCTGGGAGTCAGTTCATCAATTTGAATTGCTATTACTATATTTTCTTTTTTTTTTTTAATTTTTTAACGTTTATTTATTTATTTTTTTGAGAGAGACAGAGACAGAGTGTGAGCAGGGGAGGGGCACAGAGAGAGGGAGACAAAGAATCCAAAGCAGGCTCCAGGCTCCGAGCTGTCAGCACAGAGCTTGATGACGGGCTCGAACTGATGAACCGCGAGATCATGACCTGAACTGAAGTCAGACACTTAGCCGACTGAGCCACCCAGGCGCCCCCATTACTATATTTCTATTGCATTTCTTGAATGTTGAGCAGAGACAATGCTATGTTTCCTTCTTCCTGAGAACAGTGTCAGATCACATTTCCCTACCTCTTTCTATGTAAAGTAGGGCATGTTGTTAGTTCTCACCAATAATACAAGAGTGGAAATGAGGTGTGCCATCTCCCACCCAAGATTCATAAGAGCAGGTGTATCTTGTCTGCGTTCTTTCCTGCCTTGTTTAATTTCTAGATGCAGAAGATCTGGATGCAGTGAAGGACTCCAAAGCTTTAAGGAATGGTGGAGCCAGAACATGAAAGAAATTTGGGTCCTTTAGTTACTACATGGACTAAAGCTTCCACCTTGATATTCAACAATGGTTAATTATGGTGGGAGCCAGAAATAGATCTTAATTATACTAAGTCACTGAAATTTTGAGTTGTTTCTTATAAAGTTAGCTTTTATTGTGCTAATATGAATGTATACTGTCATGGGACCAAAATGATCAGTTTCTTAAACTCCAAATTACTTTGGCTTAGAATAGTTTTACTCAATGTGTTCCCTTTCAGAAGAGAAAAAGTCTCATTATCTATAAATCTTTTTCCACTGTTAAAACCCTGCTCTATCATCCAATCCTTTTAACACTTCTGTATAGTTTCAAATGTTAAAATAACTTAATAAAGACACAAATATTTACATCAGTTAAATGTTGATTCATATACCTGTGAAATGCCAGTAACACTGTTGTAAATACTCATAATTTATGCAAAATATATTGAAACTATCTGCCATAAGACCTGACTTTTTCACTATTTTATTGGGCCACCTGAAATGAATCAAACAGATAGTATGGCTCAACTGGTCATAATTCTCATTAAAAATCATACCTATTAATAATATCATCCCTTTCTGTAAATATTATCCTGCTCACAATTAACAAGGAAATCTTTATTTTGTTATACCCTCACCAGATTAGTGAATAAATCTAAGTTCTGAGTCTTCATGCCAATATTTCAAGAATGGTTCCCTTCTGCTTATAAATTGCCAAAGAGATCTAATTCAAAAGGATAAGGACCTCTTAAAAAGTACTTGGAAGATATGTTATGTTCAGGATTTCAAATACAAATTCATTGTGTTCTTTTAGAAGTTATGTCTTCAGGGTCCTCTGTTTGTGCTGGCTCAGTCCCAAAAAGGATAGGAACAATTTGTGTATTACTCAGAACTCACAGATGAGTAGAGTCTCCTATAACCTTTTCATCTCCAAATGTCTCACACAGTTTAAAAACTAAAAGATTATTGATTGATTTGGCCACACTCCTTGTAATCTTGACAATAAGAACCTCAGAAAAATTTCCCTTGCAGTCCATCATGCATACTTTGCTCAAAGGTTGAAAAGAACATAGACTACTTCTTCAGGACTGTCATTTCACCACCAGCATGTGTAGGAATATAATATTTATATATTTTATTGACAAGACCTAAAAAATGTCTCTTAATCTGTATTTTAATTGTCTATCAAGAAGCACAATCTGGAAAATTACAGAGCGGTTTGACCAAAATTTTTTTAGGTAATTGCTTATTTCAAACATGTCTTTAAAATGTGTTCCTTCTGCAATTGTTTGTCTACTTAATTCCCAGGTATTCTGATAAATGTTTTTTGTACAAAGACAGATCAGATGTGGTCCTTAAGCTTAAAGGAATTATGCAAAATAATGAACAAAAAGGAAAGAGATATTTCTAGAGATAAGTAAGGCTTACATTTGTGAAAGCATGAAATCATGGGTAATAAAATCATAAAATCATTGGTTGAGTATGTGTTTTAAAATGTGACAACCAAGGTAATGAACATCATACCTAAAACCCAGAGACCATAAACATCACCTATCCTGAGAAAGAGCTGTAAACTGGAATCCTTGACCATATGTCTGCAAACTCATGTTGGATAAGAAGAAAAAGGCTTAAGTCTTGATACCCAAGGTCAAAATGTAGATATGTTCCAATGAGTACTTAAAATAAATTGGTCAACTTCTCTACAAATTACTCATTTTTTACCGTTAAGGTTAGTGGAGAAAGGATTTCAAGACTACTAAAAAATTGATAGAACTTTTTATCTTGTTGACATCTAAACATGCAAATACACTTTTATTAAGAAACAGTGGTAGAGTAAAATCAACATGAAAGTGTTTTTTTAGCTACCACAATTTCATATTATGTGTAAAGATGTAGCTCAAAAAATAAATACAGCTTGGTAGTAAATGATCAGATGTGAAGTCTTCTAGAAGGAGTCGTCCCAAAACTTTGAAGAGAATTATAACTCAGCATAGTAGGAAGGGGATGTAGATTAGACAAAGTATTAGAACAGTGTAGAAGCTTAAGTGAACTACAGTGTTTATTTTATACATATTTATATATGAAGGAACTGAACTCATAGAGGATGAAATCACTCAAAGTTACAGAATTAGTTTGTCAGTAGATTTTGGACAAGCATTTGGTTGAGTCCCATCCTGAGTTCCTTCAACTCTACAGTTGGTACCTGGAGGATGCCCAGATAATGTATTCTAACTGACCTTTCTAAGTTTTGCAATGTAAAATAAAGCAAAATAATTGTGAATGAAACAGTAATAGATTAGTTTAAAAAGGCGGTAAAAATCAGAAGTGAGTTCTAAACTTATTTCATTGATTAACATTGCAACTTTTAACTTAGGGTACTAATTTTTACAATGGAGACAATAAATGCTCATTTTGTCCAACTCATAGGACTATAGAGTCCAAAGAGAAATAATGAAAATGGTGAATATTGTAAGTTATTATTCCAAATTATTACAATTTATGCAATTAAATGTTACTTATCCTTAAAAGAGAGTAAGAATCCATTTATAGTCATAAAAGTTATTTACTATGCCTTTTTTTTAAAAGTAGATACACAATTATAACACATAAAAGAATTAAGAATGCCACCATTAAACATTTTATAGGTTATATGCTTTTCTCGGGGATACATAAAACTTGCTTCATGGATATATTCTAATTTCAAAGATAACTTTGTCTGAAATATATACGGCATTTTTAATCTCAAGTGTACCGACAACTATCATAAAAAATAGTTTGAAGTTGGACTCAATATTAATTAAGACTACTGGTAGCTGCGTAGTACTTTAAACAACATCATAATTTTCTTTCATATTTTCTAAAGCAGGCTTACTTTTTTTTAGAATGTTTATTTATTTCGAGAGAGAGAGAGCGCATGAGAGGGGGACACGGGCAGAGGGAGAGAGAGAGAAACCCAAGCAGGATCCACACTCAGCATGGAGTCCCACGCAGGGCTCAATCTCACAAACCGTGAGATCATGACCTAAACCGAAATCAAAAGTGGGATGCTTAAATGACTTAGCCACCCAGGCGCCCCAACATCTTCATTTTCTGTTGATTGAGTTTCACCTCTTTCAAACTACTCAAAGTTCTAACATTAAACTCTCCTAACAATGTTTTATGTTTTAAAATATTTAGTTTATTCCCTTTAATTTTTCTTTTCAAATACAGATTCACAAGAAGTTGCAAAAACATACCAGGAGGCCCCGTGTTCCCTGTACACACTTTTTCCCAGTGACAGCATCCTGCATAACTATAGTTCAATATCAAAATGAGGGAATTGACACTGCTGCAATCCACAGGGCTTATGCCAATTTCATTAGTTTCACATGCACTTGTGTGTGTGTGTGTATGTGTGTGTGTGTGTGTGTGTTTAGTTCTGTGCAATTTTATCTTAAGTGTAGATACACGTAACCACCACATCAAGATACAGACTACTCTATCACCATATGAATCCTTCTTGCAGCAACTTTATAGCCACATGTGCCCTTCTTTCCCCAAATAATCCCTAACCCCTGGCAAGCTGCTATTCTGGTCTTCATATCTATAATTTTGTCATTCCAAGAATGGTATATAAATAGAATCATGTAGAATGTAACCTTTGAGAGGGACTTTTTCCACTCAGTACAGCTCCCTTGAGATCCATCTAAGTTGTCATGTGTATCAATAATTTGTTCCTTTTAATTGATGCACATGATTCCATGGTATGGGTGTACAACTGTGTATTAACTTTTTAGACAAGTTGATGTTTGTTTCTTTCCTCAATATACAATATTGTAAGAATCAAAACATTGGCTAGTAAAATCTAAAATATAAAGAACCAATTCTTCATATGCTATATAAATAAAGATGTTTAGAAAGAGAGAACATGCTTCAATAAAGTTTGAAGAAAACACTGTTCTAAAATAGGATTCTACCTAAAATAGAACTTCATTTCTAAGACCTAAAAATATAATACAACCTCTTTAGTGGCTCGATTCATATTTGCAAAAATTGTGTCTATATCCCAGAAAGAGTTCTAACCATTTTGCTCTCAATTTCAGTACTTAATTTAATTCATTTATATATCAGACTAGGTTAGATTATTCAATGTAATAAGAAATCTGCTATAGAAAATAGCTGGCTTTTTCATGGTTGATTATTATAGTATCATTGTCTTTGAAGCATGAAATGTATTTTTTAAAAGACTGACTATAGACTATAATGTAACTTTGTCATGAATATAATATTTGTCTTTCAGATATATACTGAAAATAATTTGATGAAACAAATTAGTTAACACACACTCAAAAAATACTATATAGCAATTGGGAATGATGATAATGGAATGCAATGACAGGATATATTCCTGAGCTGTTAGGAATTGACACAAAAGGTAACAAAATAGTTTATATAATATCTTATTTTTGTAAAACAATGCATACACATACATACATTTGGAAGATTCTATACTTACTATGCAGTAAAAATACAAATTTTAAAAGGGCATTATGAACTATTGTTTGGTATATTATTCTTGAAATGCTCTAAAAGTGACTTAAACCAGTCTGACTTACAAGACAACTATTCTTTTTCTTTTGCTACAGGGTCAATGTTCTTGTACAATAATATTATTTTCTTTTTCTTATTCAGTTGTACATACTTTAATTAGTTACCATTTTTTATTTATTCATTCTTATAAAAATTGTTGTAGTTCCTTCATGTCTTCAACAAGGACAGAAGTAGTGGTTGCATTAAACTGATTAAACACATTGCTTCAAAACCAAAAGTAAAAAAAAATGAAAGCCTTTAACAACTTAGTTTCTCTAAACAGCTTTTTATAAACTATTTAGTGGTTGTGCATGCTCCAGTATTGCCCCACTTCCATCTTAACATTTCTTCTTCCTTTACTTTCTAAACAAAACTGCTGTGAAATTGCTTAGCCAGTTACCATTTTTCCCACTTCTTGTTTCACACCAATGTTAGTGATATTCATAAACTGTGGCATATTTTTGATCAATATTATATATAGCTTTGGGTAGACCTTTCCTTCTTCTGCCCCTACTGGTGCCATATGAAAAATTTTAAATCAGTGCATCTGCTGTTATTGCCATGAGTAAAGCTTACAATTTATGGTGTCACTAATAGTTAATTTTCTTTTAAATTAGAAGCTTACTTTTTCTATATTAAGCATAAGGACTGGTACTTCAAATGTATCCATTATAAATTTTCCCAATTAATAATAAGATGCTCAAAGAATAATGAGATCAAAGATTGGTATAATTTTCTTTTAATATTTTACATCCATTCTCATTCTGTGACCATAAGTATATCTCAAGGACATATTCTCTTTTAATTTAGAAAAAAAAAAGTTGGGCAATTTGAAAGTGGTTGTATGAACCACTTTGAGAAAACAAATGTGGATCCTACGCTGTTGATAATAATAATGCCACTATAGCAATCAGCATTAGTAACAGCAAATACTTAGCTAGTGATGTCTATCAGTTATATACTTTAACCCCTTGTGTCTTAACAATAACCCTGTGCATTAACTGACTGGCTCACCAATTAAATTGGCTTTGCAGGTCACACAATCAGCATATGCGGGCACTAGAGTTGGACCCATGGAGTCTGGCTCCAATTATGTAGTGGTAGAATGGATATTACAGAAATGTATCAAAATGTGAGTTAATTTGGGACTAAACATTTGAATTTTGCGTACCCGAGGCTTCCCGTTTTGAAATTTGCCTATGCTTACACTCATCACCCACAGCTTATCTTGAGAGCCATAATACACCACGAATTTTCCAACAGCTAATAGAAGACTTCTGCTATCTTATATGAGTATTCTCTTGAAGATTTAAGCATCACTTCACCATATTATGAGCTGACCCTAGAGGCTAAATATCATACACAAATAAATAATACAAATCCATAATTTCTAGCTATCTATATGACAAAGGTGGTCTACAAATTTTCCTTAAATTTCATTAAGAGTTCAAGAACATACTTCAGCTTCTTTAGTCTCCAACCCTCCAATCTTAAAATAACATTAAGTGCCACAGTTCCTGCACAATTCAAAAGATGTGGTGTTTCTCTCTGAAGAAGAATGCTTAGAAGTCAAAATACTTGAATTTGAGTCTCATCTCTACTCTATGGCATTGGATAAGTTACTGAACCTGAGTTTTAATTTACTCAATTTGGAAAATTTATGGGATTTTCATGAGAGTGGGTTTTCCTAAGATATTTATACAGGAATTCAAGATGAATTTGCAGTTCATTTAAAGATAGCTATCCCAGGAGACACCCACAGACTAACCCAATTTAGAGAGATTTGTTTGAGTGATCTGCCATTTTCCATTCTGTTCATTAAATGGCAATAGTTAACCTTAAATATTTTTAAACCTCCCGAAAACAACTTTAAAGTGACAGAGTGAAAGCTCTAAAACTTCACTCTGATTAATTTGAGGTCATCTTTGGGTAGAACAGAAGTGTCATCAAATTGATATTGGCTCTGCAGACAACGGGTTTACACAGAGCCATTTTTGTGCCCGCTGAAGAGAGCAAATGGATAATTTGTAAAGGCTTTTTCTTTTTTTCACCTGAACAGTTAAAACTCAAATATATCCTGGACTTCAGTTCAGTCATGCATAATTAAAATCATTCTTATTCTGTAGCCTATAAATATGCAGGGGATGCAGAACGAGAATCAACACATTCCCCTAGAAAAGCTCCTTGAGCCCAGCCAAACCTCATTAGATATCACTTCAAAGATCAGTTCTTCTCATCCACAGAACCAAGTTTAAATGATTGTGTGTGATCCGGCCACTCCCTGTTTCCTGGCTGCATGATGCATGATCTTTGACTGCTCATAATTTAACAAACTGCAGTGTTTCAATAGCAGTTTTGCATTTTGTGCTCAGCTTCAATGTTCATTCACATTTTATAGGCTAATGATCCAGTAGTCTGTATATTTGTAATATCACTTCTTAAATTTCCTATCAATACTAGCGTTCTATTTAGAGAGTGAGGAGAAATAGGCTCTTTAAAATATTTACAAGTTTGTACATCACGGGAAAAAGGTAATGTTACAAAGACAGCCTTTTGCACTAGCATTACTTTTGATTCCTCCCCCCTCTTCCTTCCCAGCCAGGCATTTCCATAATTGCTTCTTATCTTATGTAGACTGAACAACTGGCAGTAAGTACACCCAAATAAATATTTCAGAGGAAAGACAGAAATATTTCCTGATAATGGAATTGTACAATGATCTAACTTTCTCTTACTTTTAAGACAACTAATAATATTACTGATTTAAAATATATAATATTAACATAGTTTCTATTCTGATTCTAGAGCCAGAAGAAAGGAATATAAAGGTAGGATATAACAATAGTGATACCATCTGCAGTCAATTTCTTAAATGCCATTTCTTACAAATCTGTGTTTATGGTAGAATAACTCCCCAAAGTCACTAACATCTTCTAATTTCTGTGTCTGACAAATGTCTTTGTTCTCCAATGCTAAAACATTCTTACTTGTAACTCCAGAGAAGTTCCCTAACATCATCAAAGGTGGTCTGACAAAGAACCGATGTTTCTCCCTTGTCAAGTTTTAGTTTAGAATACCATGTAGTGTGCTAGTCACATTTTGTGACTCTCTAGGTTAAATAATTTCCCATGATTTCTTTCTACCATACACCATCCTCACAATCAAGAAACACAAATATATTTATTATTGTGCCATCGGTACAGAAGTGAGACAATATATAGCAGAATTTAGTACTACATAATGAACATGAACATTTCATATCTCCAGAAAGTGATTCTATATTCCCTCAACTAATAACATTTTATTTAATATTGTTCTTTATTATGCTATTTCTCTACTTAAAACACTTCATCAAATGTCAGCATAATAGGCACAGAATTTTCCTACTGTATTTTCTCAAAGAAAATTGTACTGCATTTGACAAATATAATTTCAAATGGGGAAAAAATCTGTAAGGTCAAATAACTAATAACCATGTTGGTTTTTGAGGAGCATGATGGTGTAAATTCCTTGTCACTTATTTTTTCATCTAGGAAAGGGCTGTTCAAAGCATAGTGGACACTTGTCTGTGAACCCGAAGTTCTGTTTTGGGAACTCATTCTTACCTGCCTATTAACTCATCAATTGATCATGAACACATGACCAGGTACTTTCTTTGGGACATGAGTACCTCACCAAAAAGAAACAAGTTGGATTAGACAGTCTGTAGGACAGCCTCCAGCTCAAAAAAGTTGGTAAATCAGAGTCATCTTTTAATTTACTTAAAATATGTTGATGTCTTTGAGGTCTATGTTAAAGACACCAAAGTAATGCAACCTTTCCCCTCTGACTCTATTATTATTTTTATGATTTTTTTAAACAAGTGCTTTCATTAATCTCCAAATCTCACATTTAATCTCTTATGACTTCCTTCTAAGTATGCTACCAGTGACAAGCAGTATCCTAATTCTCTCTTGTATGCTTCCCCCACTCCCTCCCTTGCATGCTTTCTTTCATCCAACATAGATATGATTGGAGCTATTTCTCTATTCCAGACACAATCCTCTCCTGGGATTTTCATCAATAAATAAAGAGACATGCTGCTATCACAGCTGCTCAACACCTACCAAACCCCTCATTAGCTTGTGGACTATAACATAAGAGAATGAAGATATTTTAAATGCCTTCTTCAAAGTCTAGTCACAAAACTGCACTTTGCATTTCAGCATTCCAAGTTTAAGGATATAAGATGCAACTTAAGTTTAAAAAAAATGTATCAAAGGAAACTGAGTGATTCATAGATCCTTTGTTATCTATCTATCTTTCTATAAATGTTTATTCTGAGACAGTGTGCATGTGCACGCTCATGGGGAGGGGCAGAGAGAGACAGAAAGGAGGAGAGAGACTCCCAAGCAGGCTTCTCATTGTTAGTGCAGAGCACCAGATGGGGTTTGATCCCATGAACCCTGAGATCATGTCCTGAACAGAAATCAAAGAGTCGGTCACTTAACCGACTGAGCCACCCAGGTGCCCCCATCCTTTGTTGCTTATATCTATTCTGTGACAAATAATTTAAAAATATGCAAAGTTAAACATTCTGTAAATATTTGCCAACTTTTGTATCGAAAAAGAAATCTTAATTGGTTATTGAGCCAAACTTGTCTTCTCATAGTTTTTACCCAGCTTCACTAAAAATTTCAAGACAATTTCAATCCTCCCTATGCCAGTGTTCAACTGCCTCTATGTGGATATCACTTGAAGGAACACCAAGCCCTCAGATCATCCATGGGGCATTGCCATCACCAAATAGAAATTTAAAATACTGCAGCTTCACGTTTCCTATGTTTTTTATAAAAACTCGAAACAACAAAGAATCTAGCAGCTGGCACACACACACATATGAAGTCTTATATTTTTAGGAAAAGAATGGACCATCAAGATCATTTAAGGGGTGCCTGGGTGGCTCAGTAGGTTAAGTGTCCAACTTTGGCTCAGGTCATGATCTCATGGCTTATGGATTCGAGCCCCACATTGGGCTCTGTGCTGATGTCTCAGAGCCTGGAGCCTGCTTCAGATTCTGTGTCTCCTTCTCTCTCTGTCCCTCCCCACTCATTCTCTCCCCGCGCCTCCCCCTCTCAAAAATAAATAAACATTTAAAAACAAATTTTAAAAGATCATTTAATATAGTCCTCACATTCCATGGGATGAGGCCCCCCAGGTAAACTGACTTGTCCAAGGTCATGCGGCTGGTCAGGGGCACATGCAGGAGAGGAACAACTCTCTAAAGTTTCACTGTAGCACCATGCCTACTGTATCACAGAAACTCCCAAAGCCTCCTTTATTTTCCCAGCATCAATTGTCCCTTTTGATTCTTCCCAACCTCTTAGAAGATCATAGACCAATTGAAGAAATACAGTTCTTTGGGGGCACCTGCCTGACTCGGTTAAGTGTCCAACTTCAGCTCAGGTCATGATCTCACGGTTTGTGGGTTCGAGCCCTGTATCGGGCCCTGCGCTGACAGCTCTGAGCCTGGAGCCTGCTTCAGATTCTGTGTCTCCTTCTCTCTCTCTACCCCTCCCCAACCTGTGCTCTCTCTCTCTCTCTGAAATAAATACATAAACTTAAAAGAAATACAGTTCTTTGGAAGCAACTATGTTTTCTAAAGGCAATTCAATGGTTTTTTAAATTCATATACATCTCATTTTTAACCTGTTTATTTTGCTTTGAGCAAAACCATCACTCTAGACACTTGATGGCAGCCAAGAAACAGCCCTTTCCTATCCAGGACATCATTAAGGTACAACACTGAAAAAAAATAACACTCTAGATTATTCCTTAGTATGGATCATGTTGAAATATTTGCTTCCTGTGAGGTTCCAAGGTTCAAATTTTACTTGGTTTCATGTGCTCTGAAAATTCTAACTACTTAACGCTGGATCACTTCTTTCTTCTGAAGGGCACTCTTGAGTACGTGATTTCTTGTCAGTATATATATTCAGTGAATTTTAGAGCATAGATCCCCAAAGACAAAAAGACTGTCTTTGTCCCCAGTGCCACAAAAGAGTACAGAGTGGCCAATGCTCCCCAGTGGCTGCCCAAAGATAGAATGGCTGCTCTATGATCAGAACAAATACCCAAGAGGCCCAGGGGTTGAGGACCTGATTGGATGGAACAATTACTCTTTTCTGTGCCACTCTGGCAATGGTTCCTAGAAATTCCAATTAGCTCTTCTCATCAAGATCCACATTTCTCACAGAGATATACTGAGAGGACAACTCAATTTCATATGACTTGGATGAAATAAAATAAAATTCAGAAATATGTTTGGAGAGACTGAAGTCAAAATCCATTTCATAAATCTATCACTGGCTCCTGATTTCATTAATCATTTTAGTCTAAGGATTTCTGCAAAGCCTTTTTAAAAATATATTTTAGAAACTGTATTTTGTTATTTTTTTAATTAGTTTATTTTTGAGAGAAAGAACATGAGCGGGTTGGGGAGGGGCGCAGAGAGAGAAGGAAGCACAGAATCCAAAGCAGGTTCCAGGCTCTGAGCTGTGAGCACAGAGCCCGACAGGGGGCTTGGGCTCACAAATCATGAGATCATGACCTGAGCTGAAATCAGATGCTTAACCCACTGAGCCACCCAGGTGCCCCTAGAAATTGTAGTTTGAAACCAGGCTTGCTTCAAATTAGACACCTCCTCCCAGAGAAATATATTCTTTTTGGAAACCAAAAGGAAAAGTAACTTACATTTGAGAATGTTAAAGGCTTATGGTTTATACAAAGAAATAAAACAAATACAAGAAGGAAATGCAGGTATGCCTAAGTGAGAGATCTCTCTCTCTTATAAATACTCTCCCTCTGACATTACCAAGTGATAATGAGTATATTAGTATCTTTATTTAAATTTTCTGCTACAAGCCAAACTGCTAAGGCTATTTTAACGAAGGATTTGTTCATAAATTCCTTCCAAAAGTGGCATGCATTCCCTTTTTTTTTTTTTATAATTTATGATATCACTTTGAGTTATAAGAACAAGTGCATTAACTAACTGAATGATACAGGATGGCCCACTTCTCTTTTCCTGAAAAAAGAGACACATTTCTCCCTGAGAGACTGCACTAAATGCAATTTATTCTCTTTGTCTGGACAATCTCATAAAATAAAAGCAGAGAATTCATCCCAGAAAATCAGTCATTAAAATACTATAATTTTATTACTGTTTCTGGACAAATTTTTCTAAGATCCCTACAGCCGTCTATTATGAATCACAATGTCTGCAATGAGGAAGTAGATGAGGAAAGAACCCATTAAGAGGCAGTTACTGTACTGCCGGACTCAGCTAATAACCCCTTTATTTTTCATTTTTATTACTCTAGAGTTTATGAATGACAATCTACTCATTGCCTATTGTTATAAATATTTTGATTTAGCAATGGGAATATGCGCCAATAAACAATACCTACTGGAAGCTCTCTGTAATACTTAACAGCCCATGAGTGTACATCATATCATTTGCTGCCTACTGGACATATTTCTTGGGAATCTAGATGAACTCTTAATCTTAGCTATAATAACTGCTTGTAAACACTGCATCGTTTCTGCTCCTTTAACTGTTTTATCTACTGTCTGAAATCATAATGAATCTGCCTTATTAATTTTTCTATCATGAAATACAGTCTTCTAAGCTACTCATATTCTTTCAGAGAGATGAGTCTTGACCTAAAACAAGGAAGGGAAAACTGGAATTGTGAATCTGAAATTTTCTAACAAGAAGTAACCAATGTTTTGGCAAGAAGTGTGACAAGCTTGCCGAGAGCAACACAATTTACTGAGTGTAAATGGAGAAAGCTGAGCAGGCTCTCATCGGTATACCCTCTCTAAAATTCTCATAGCTTTTTTCTCCCACTTGCCAATATTAATGTCAAAAGCATCCAATATATCAAAGGTTTTGTAGCAATCTGCAACACTATCATTTGATTTCCTCTAAACCATTTCTACAGGAAGTAAATATAACCCAGATACAATGAATGAAATAGAATCTTGGTGTACTGAGGTATGGTTTTCAAAAGTAAGAACAACTTTAGAAAACTAAACTTTGAATCATCACTGAGAACTTTCTGGAGACCATGAAACTTGTGTTAGGTTAGCAATGTCTTGCCGCCTCCTCTTTTCATCCTTGTCTTTTATTTTTTTTTTCTTTTTGCTCAGTCCACACTAAATAAGAATATGCCACCTATAAAGTGAAGGTCCAGTATTTACCCTTAAATAGCCCTCCTTCCTTTTTGCCCTGGTCTTCTCTTTATACTAGGTCTGCTCTGGTTTTATCCCTATTGCTAATGTTCACTGAGTAATTTCTGAGACCAATATCATAATGTCTTTTCACATATTGTTTTCAAGATGTATTATGCTACATAAAATCAGTACACAGTTATTTGCTTGGGACTCCATCCATGGTACTGTGCTCTATGTGCTCTATGCTATGCAGAGATTAAAAAAAAAAAATATGCTCACTTCTGTACAGTAGGTTAGACCCTAATGGGGAGCATAGAAATATAATAATCACAAGGTAGTTCAGTGATTCTCAACCTGGGCTACACAACAGAATGTACTATGGGGCACTAAAAACTGTTAATGCTACTTGGATCCATTAAACTAGAATCTAACATGGTTAATGATGTCTACCAAACAAATGATGCTTTTAGGACTTAGTGGAAGATGTTTTAAATAAGTTCTTACATGTAAGTATCACATCAAGTATCTTTAAAGAGTTAAAGGTCCAGTGAAGCTTTAAAAATCTATGTAACTCTAAAGACAATAATGCATTGACACTGTTTTAAAATTATTCAGAGTGCTTTCTTCTCACAACTTACATCGTCAGAGTTTACAGAAAATACCCCATGTCACTCTGAAATGGATTCATTAAGAAAGGAGGATGTATTATCTATTGATGTATAATAAATTACCACAAAACTAAGTAGATCGAAACTACGATAAACATGTATTATCCACACTGTTTCTGTGGGCCTATAATTCAGCAACAGCTTACTGAGCAGTTCTAGCTCAGTCTCATGAGATTGCATGGAAGAATCTCACTGTAGCTGTAATTTGCTAAAAGTTTTGAACAGAATGAAAGAACCACTCCAAGGTGACAGAGAGTCCTTGTCATGGGGCCGGCATCATGCTGTTCACAGTCCATTGCATTTGCAGCTCTCCCCTTTGCTATATTTATATTTATTTGTCTTAAATTGTGTTTCTCCCTACCCATGATTTCTAAGACCAGCAAGTCTACTTTTACTCTGTAAATATAGAATACTTCCTCTGTGCAAGACACTGTGCCTCCTACTTTTCAGTCTTGAAGACATTACAAATAAAATTAGAAAAGAGATGTGTTCATACACAGCTACTATATCTGGGGTACTATGATAGACACAACAAACCAAGTAATCAAAATGTTACAGTAAATGAAGGGAAAGGGAGATCAATTACAAACAAATGACTATAAGAAGAGTGAAAAAAGATGAGTCAGCATTGAACTTGTGCACTGATGATAAATAAGAGTTTTGAGGGGCAAGAAGGGAAAGTAAACGCTATTTAACTTGACTTTCTTTTCTGGGGCCATTGGTGCCTTTGCATTCCTATCTCACATATTTTGCCTAATTAATATGTTTATAAGATAAAGAAGAGATATTAGGTAGAAGCTGACAGATGAATCTAAAGATTATCTTAAGTAGTCCAAGTGCATTCAATGATAGGGGGATATGAGGAAAGATTAGAGAAGGCAGGCCAAATAACTTCAACCTTGATGGTAAAACTAAATGCAATGTCTTTGGTAGCAAGTGAGCAAGATAAGGAAGGTGGTGAAATTCACGGGATGTGAAAAAGTATGAATTTTACATGGAAACAATTACTATGTTTTGTTTGTTTGTTTAACTTTATGGCAAAACTCAGTAATCTGGGAGAGAACCAGAAAGAGTGAACAGAATCAAATCGTGGAGATTAAAAATGGCTGGGTGTCCACAGAAGAAGGAATTGCAGGTCCAGAAAGGGCAGCCCAGACAATAAAAACGAAGATTTTCCGAAGCCTGCAAGTGTACGATGCGTAGCAAAACTAGGAAAGAGCCTGAAGAACCAAGGTTGTAGTGCAGGTAAAGAGCTAACAAATCTATTGTCAGGCCTTCTGATAACTGACTTAAAGTAATAATTGAGTTCTTAGGGTCAAAGTCAGCATGCTTCGACAAAAGTAAAAAAGAAACAGTTATTTTCCTCAAGTTTTACAAAGGTAACAACAGCAAATTAAATTGGCCTAACTTTTCCTTCACAACTTAGTGTAAGAAACACAAAATCTCAAAAACCAGCAATCAAACCGGCTCTACAGTTTCTGATATGGGCCTTCACATTCTTCAATGTGTCTTCTGTTATTCCTGAACTTCATTTTTGTACTAAGGTCTCTGTTTGAAGTGTTCAGGCATTTTTAGACCAGAGAATATTTCCTCTTCATAGTGTAAGTGATATTTCTATATTCTGGCTTACTCTGGACAGTTGGTTGATTCTTGCTTTGCTCTTTGGATACTGGCTACTGGCACACAGGTATAATGATGCATATAAGTCTGCCTTAGATGTCATGGAGATTCCACTTCTTATTCATAAGTGATATCAAAATGCTGTAAAAGTCCATGATCTTAGGATGAAAAGATTAAATCTCTATGTGACATCTTTGTGGATGGAAGACAGGGGCAGATGTATGTTATTGTATTATATTATGTGTGTTATACTTCCAAAATGGCATTTCAATAAATAGCTCAAAGATCAAGTTCCCTCCCTGCCCCTCTTTGTCTTCCTCCTCCTCTCCTCCCCCTCCTTCTTCTTTCTTTTTCTTAGAACGGAAAGCTGCTCTATAACTTCATGTTGAAATTAGGCTTCCTTATTCCTGGCACAGCAGTGATTGGGTCAGTTTTCCTAGAGAAAAATAATTCTGAATTCCACAGTGCTTAGGAAATAATACAATCTGAATTTGAGAAGAAAAATATAAAGATAATACTATGTGAAATGTTTCTCAAAATATGTTTTCCACCAATTTTCACGTTTCTAGTTTGGGTTATGTAACGTCTACTAAAGTGAACTTAAAACTATGTAGAACATCCACCACGGGAGAGCAGCTCCCAACAGCCAGCCCTTAACTTTATGTTAATAAAGAGTACAGTAACATAAAATGCTGAGATGATAAAGTTAATTTTTAAAAGCAGCATTCAAAATTGTAGAGATTGTATAACCCAATAATCTGTAATTAAAACTATGAAAGGAAATGAGTGATGGTTCTGTCCATGACTGTCTTTCTCCTTTAAAATTTTTACATATTTCCGTTAATAAAAAATGCATTGTTGAAAATATAAGAGGTGTGTGTGTATGTGTGTGTGTATCTATGTGTATGTGTAAGACATATCTGAAAAGGGCTTAAAGATACAAAAGACTATTTTCTAATTCAAGTGTAGATATTGGCTCTGTTAGTCCTTCAAGCTTTCCAAGTTGCTTATTTCCTTGAGCTTAGACAAATTACCACTGACTAATGTGCTGCTCCCTAGGCCCAATGAGAACATCAACCTTTAAAAGGTGCCTTAAAAATGAGAAGTGTTACATGAATTGATATTTTAGTTGTGTGCATGTGTATAAACCTTTCTGGATATGGCTTGCCATTTGGTTGGATACTTATTTTGGGCCACTCAATGTGTATATGGATGTGTGCAATTTCATGTATGTGATAAATCTTGGCATTTGGATTATTTTTGGCCAAAGAGTAGGTGTGAAATTATACACACATGGTGGCCAAAAATAGCCAAATGGCAAGCCAATTACATAAATGTAGTCTGGCGTGCCAAAAAAAAAAAAAAATCTGGATTAGTTATCATAAAATCAGAGTTTTAATCTCAATTATTGTTACAACTACTATTACTTCTAGCTACTACCGCTACAACCACTAATCTCTGCTGTAGATTTATTATGCATGCAATGTTCACAAAGTTTTACGTGAACTGTTCCCTTTGCACCTAACAATAATCTTATATATGAGGTAAGTGTTATCATCAATACCACAGAAAGATGAGGAATATGACACTTGCAACTGTTAAGTACCACAGCCAAGTCACATATATGTAAGTGATAGAGTTCAGATGAGAATCCAGACATACTAAACTAAAAATATCAGACAAGTGAATTGCAAGGAAATCCTGACATTAATACATTATGTGACCTTGAGCAGTCATGAGCAGCTTTTATTTTATTTAGTTTTATTATCTGTAAAATGGAGATGATCACATATGCTCTAGAACAAGAGTGAAACTGCTATGTAAAATATGGAATGTCATCTAATGTATAAATGATTAATATTAAAGTATCTTCTCCCTTCCTATAAACCCAATAGATAATTTACTCTTACATCAACCTTAAGGATAAATATTAATGATGAATAGAACACTAAACAAAAACACTGGCCCTCATATTTTTTAATGTATTATTTTAAGTGTGAATATACATTGTAATTCATTTCAATTATTTCAATTCTTTCCCAAAAAGAAGACCCCCAAAATAGAGAAGCTATTTGAAGAAGCTATACTGTAAAATCATATACATGTGTGCATAAAAGGTAACTACGGCCTGTATAGAAACTTGCACAAAGATGTTCATAGCAGCATTATTCATGAAGTGGAAACAACCCAAATGTCCATCATTTCATGAACAGATAAGCAAAATGTGATTTATCCATGCAATGGAATATTATTCAGTGTTGAAAAGGAATGAAGCACTGATACCTACTACAACATGGATAAACCTTATAGACATTATGAGAAATGAAAGAAGCCAGTCACAAAAGACCACATATGGGATTCTATTTGTATGAAATTTGCAGAACAAACAAAGAAAGAGGGACAGAAAGCAGTGACTGCTTAGGAATTGGGAGTAGGAGAGAGAAAGGGTTTCTTTTTGGTGGTAGAAAATATTCTAAATCCAAATATGTAGATGGTTACACAAGTCTTTGAATAGACTAAAATACACTGAATTATACACTTTGAATGGGTGAACTATATAATATGTGAATTATATCTCAATAAAAGATTTTTATAAACAAATAAAAAGTTAGCCACCACCATTAAAAGGAGTTTCTAGAAAACTTCCTTATTTGCAGAATTTTCCACAGCAAAAATTACATGTATCAATTCATATAAACATATATAAGATATAGTAAATTGCATAGATAGGAGAAACACATATATGTACACATTTTTTAAAACTAGGCCTTTGAAAAACAGTTTTAGGAGAGATCCTTATAGTTAGAAGTCTTCACCAGGTGGCTAGGCCAATTTTAAATTATACACTTCATGGCATTTTTACTATTTCCCATGCGAGACTATGTCAGAAGATAATAAGATCTCAGAGGACATTTTTTTCTTCCTAGTCAGCTGAAATTGTCCTGACTTAATTTCAATCTATTTCTCCTTATTATATTTCTTTAGACAGCCTAATTCCTCTCCCTTCTTAGTGGCTATATCCTCTGCCTAAACCTGAGCACCAGGATAACACATCCTCAACATGGCAAGTGTAAAATTATCCAGGTCTGCCAAAAAGCCTAGTCATTATGGGCCCTTAGGCTAGAATCTGAAATAATATCTGTAAAGTTTTATTTATTTAGCCTTGATTTGTTTTTCAAGTAATGGCTAAAAACTTGTCACGTTTTAAAATGTTAACATCAACATATGTATATTATCTATAACATACATAGTATATATGTAAATTGTATATGTATATTTAACATATAATGTTTTATATATTATGAATCCTAGGAACCTGGTATATATAGACCCAGTGAACCTGGGTGATGCCCATTTTAGGGCCATTGGGCAATATTGAAATCTATATCCCAAGTATACATTAGGTTAAAAATAGCTACTCTTTAAGCACTCTTTTCCTAGAGAAAATACATAGTTAGAATAGATTCAAAAAATATTTTAGATGCCAAAATTCACCATGAATTTAATGATAGAAAGTAAACAAGATCCATCAAGGTAATGAGCTAAATTTCAGGAGCAGTAAGATTGTGTTCACCAAAACTGATCTGCCTCACATAAAATAATAATAATAATAATAGTAATCATCATCATCATCATCATCATCATCATCATCATCATCATCATCTCAGGTTAGAAAAGATACATGAATCCATTAAGAGTATAAGTTGGAGGGCGCCTGGGTGGCGCAGTCGGTTGGGCGTCCGACTTCAGCCAGGTCACGATCTCGCGGTCTGTGAGTTCGAGCCCCGCATCAGGCTCTGGGCTGATGGCTCAGAGCCTGGAGCCTGTTTCCGATTCTGTGTCTCCCTCTCTCTCTGCCCCTCCCCTGTTCATGCTCTGTCTCTCTCTGTCCCAAAAATAAATAAAAACGTTGAAAAAAAAATTTAAAATAAAAAAAAAGAGTATAAGTTGGAAAGTACCATTAAATTGCTGTTGAAATAGTTTTGTTATTTCCCTACCTTGTCACAAGATGAACTTTTAAAAATAATCTCTCTCCAACTCACCTTTTGAATAATCCCTTGTGTACACAGAGAAAAAATCTGATATTTTCTAATATATGTTATTCTCTGTCACAGTAGTTTAATTTATATTTTGTCATTTAGTCTTCTTATAGGAGTTTGACATCATTATTATAATGCTACCATTAAGGAAACAGAGGGTTGCAGATGTTAACTTGCTTAAGGTGCCATAGCTGGTATATGATATAAGTTGACTGGTTTCAAAGGCTATATATGCATGTTCCTTCAAGCATAAGTTTTCTCCACAAAAGCATCTGACTGTTAAAGTATCTAAAGTCAAGAAACAAATATGAATGTTTTAAATTCCTCCAGTAACTGTTCCAATCTACACTACACTGAATCAGCTTTCTTATTTAGTAAATCTCTCTTAATAGTAGCTTGGCCCAAGTTCAAAGCTTTTCGGTCACTCCAAAGCTCTTCTCTGCGATTCACACAAGCATAAATTAGAACCTTGGGTGTAGCTATGCAGCATTAGTTGGGATCTGACTTACATAACTCCTTCTCCCTTCTTCTAGGGCCAGCTTCTTCTTAGACTTTGGGTGAGAGGAAAGGGGAGGAAAAGGTTCAGCTTTCTTTCCTGGACCTGGACAGCCATAGTGCTCCTTCAGTTAGCTGTGGCTCACTGGCCTGCAACGGCCGGCAGAAGAAACCACTGTCTAGTGACCAAACGCAGTTCTCCAGAAAAGCACCACACAGTGCCCTCCAGTGGAAGACATGATTCCCACTCAACTACTCACAGGTTCTCAGCCAGTAACTCATGCCACTGGGGGCACCCTCACTGAGCACTGACCCCGCAGACTTCCTGTGTGCCAGCACAGTGGTCTCACTACCAGCGACTTTCTGAGGCGTCCGGCGAGTGGATACGAGACACACACATCCTCGTCACACTGAACAGTGAGTGTGCAGATGTCTCCACCACTACCACCTCTCTGTCGGCCCATTTACTGATGAAGCAGATGTTAAAACAAGGAAATACAATTCAAGTCCCTTTGTCTGATAGTCATCTCCAATCTTTATATATCCTTCTCATAAGGTATCCCTTTCTGGATTTGAGAAGGGAATAAAAGCTTTTCTTCAAGCACATTACATTCACTAGAAAGCCATCTGTTCCAGTTTTCTCCTTAGTTTGGTTCAGCATAGACATGATGGAGAAAGGTCCTGGCTGCTCTCCATAAGCCTGGAGAAGCTGTGGTCCACCTCACCTCCCTGCAGTTCTCTAACTTAGCATGCACAAGTCCCAAATACCCACCGTTCTCAGCTTTAGGCCTGAGATACACTGAAGAACATTAAGAAATAGCTCATCACGCATTCGATTACATCTGACTATAATACAAATCTTTCTGATTTTAACCAATTTTTTTAAACATCAAGCTATAATGGCTTTTAAAATGTGCTAATGTTCTTGTGCTGACACATTTGATGTTCAAACATGTGAGTCTTTGTACTGTCTATTTTAATAAGCTACAAAAGGTGATTAGACTTCTCACACCAACCCTGTTCAATACAAAGACTAAATATATGTAATTTCCATTTCAATTCTGCAGCAAATGTGACATTTTACTTTATTGCACACCACTTAATTTCTTCATTCCAAATAGTTCTGGTCCAGGTTTGAAGTGAAAAAAGAATGAGAATTCATGCTTACACTCCAAAGGCGCCAAGATTACATGATAGCGAAGTACTCTAAACACTAAAAGAGGAAACAATCTAGCTATCTCTGTAGGCTTCACCACTGGAGTGCTATAGCTCTCTGACAAAGCTATGATTTTAGTTAAAAAAACATACCAAAGTTAGTGTTTCATTTATCCCAGGTTGAGACAGGGAGTTAAACTGGACCTTAGTGTGCCCTCTGAATACTGAGGATTTGATATACTAACAGATACCTAAGAGTCTAATTCAAGAGTCATTGATGTAAAATGATAATAATTACCATTTATCCAGTACTTATGGTGCATCAAGCATTATGCTAGGCCCTTCACAGGTCTTACTTCATTTTATTTTTATGTATTCAGTCTAACCCAGTGAGCCCTCATTTCACAAATGAGAAGATGGAGGTTTAGAAGATTATAAAGGTAGAAATTATTAGACCCATGATCCAGATTTATTCATTAACATAATATAATTAATTCATTATTAGTTTTGACCATCTCTCATTCTGGGATATGCAAGCACTACCCCCACTGATGGGTATCATAACCAGCTACTAGGGTCAGTCTGGCACAAGATTATCCCATGAGATCAAACCAAGAAATCAGGTAGGAAAGGACATCTTTTTGTGCCTGGTGCTTGCCTATTACTGATTCAACTCTAAAAACTAAATAAGATAAGATGATATAAGATACAATAGGTACAATACAATACAATACAATACAATACAATACAATACAATACAACAGAATCTTATATATAGAAGTTCTCCCATAGGTCCTGTTTATAAATCCAAAGCAGACACATCCTACCCCTAAGAACCTTGTGACTCGTTTTGTGAGCTGGAAAATTAAGGCACCATGCCAAAGTGCCCCTGGAGGTCAGCAACACCTAACATGTGAAGACCCAGGTGTCCTGACTTTCAGGGACCCCACTTCCTCAGAGGTAGGACAGAACAGGGAAATGCCAACTTCTTCTCTAGTCTACAGAGCAGGGACTCTCTGCTGAGGTTTTCTGAGGAAGCCCCAGGCCTCTCCTGACAGGTGAATTCTAAGAACATAGAGGGGCCAAGGCCCCAGGTAAGCTGCTGCTCCAGGCAGCCAGGAGCCATCAGGAGACAGGGAACAGATGTGAAACCAGGGTTGGGTCATATGTAGGACCCAGCATATTATGTCAGGACCAAGGCTTGGGTACTAAAATAAAACAAACATAATCACTGTCTTTTGAAGTTTCTATTTAGTTCAGTTAGAACCCAATGCCTACATTCTTAATTACTAAAGTATATATATTACTCAATAAAACCAAGGAAAATGTTTGACAGGTATGTGATTTACTCTCATTAACCAAATACTAGATGTGATTTTGTGTTTTCAAGTTGTTTGTTCCAGTAAAAAAATGAGTAAGATTAGCAATATATTTAAATGTTAGTTGTCCTTTAAGCCTCTGCAAAAATTCATTTTGCAACCACTGTATGTATTTATTAATGATGTATAATAACTAATTATAACACTGCATTATAGCTTGTTAATGCTCTCTATATTAATAATTATAATACTGCATTAATGATGTTATTAATGTTGTTTATCTTTCAACTGTCAAATATTCCTTCTTCAATCCAAACAGAAAATTAAAATTGCTTCTGTAATTATTATCACTTGCAGGCAAGTAATACAAATTTGAAGAAAATCAAATCAAAATTTGCCAGTCCATCCTGGGCAAGGAGATCCAACACAGGTACATGCATGAACTTCTGCCTAAAGAAACAGGCTTGTTTTGGTTTCTCATTTCATTCATTTTAAAAAATGTTTTAGTTAAGACTTGAATATTGTGAATTTATTATATAAATAACACATCTCTCCATCATACTGTGTTTGGTTTATTAAAACATACTTTAAGTCATGAATTTCAACTTCCTAACTAGAAAAATCCAATTACAATCTACTGGCATTTTTGGAGATGAGAAGATTGGTAGTACGCTATTGTAAAATTTAAATCTGATTAATATTTAATTGCATCCATGTTCACAGGTATTAATTAGAAGTGTTTTCTATGAGCCATAGCTATTACTGGAAAACCAGGAATAATTCTTCAATTAGCATAAAATGCACTGTAATTTTGAATAATCACTGATAGCGGTTATTGAGTGGACCTTGTAGAAGTAATAAACTTATTGATCCATGTATTAATTTATATGTAGGCTACATATGTTATTAAAATGATACTTTGGAGACATTAAAAAAATGACTTCTTCCTTTAGCAGCCAAGTAGGAACATGTATTTCACAGGTTTTCAAACTACAAATAAAGTCCTTCTTTGCTCAATGTAAATTTAAAGCAGTGGCAAGAAACAGATTATTTACTAGCTATGAAATTATTAACAGCACAATCAAAAACACAATTTTATCTCCAATCATATATTACTATGTGCCTATTTTAAGATGCCTCTCAAATAGAAATATTTAGCTTTTTAAATATACAAGTTTTAGTCATTACTTTCAGATCTGGGGAACTTGTGGCTATGCACCTCATAAAATAGGTGCTTAACATAAACACACACTATTCAACTGGTTTAATCAAATTCAAGTGATGGAGAGTTACTGACAGAAATTCCCAAACAACAAAATTAATGCAATGATAACTAATAACTATTAAAAATTTTTTTTGAATCATTACCATTACCCACTTCTCAAAATGGCTGTGATAACAAAATCTGGACATATAAATGTGATTTGAAAAAATTAAAAGTGGCCACTAGATTCCAGCAAAACTTTACTTTGGAAGAAAACTGATTTGAGGAAGGTCCTTAGACCTTATGTAAGAAAAGCCAGTATCTCAATTAACCATAGGAACCACTTAAAAAAGTTTCCCCAAATGTGTAGATGAGTTCAGTGAATAATCCCACATATTTATATAAGACTTTGTTTTCTTATTCTGAGTATTTTCTCCTAAATTTGAAGTACATGTGGAAATCAGAATGCAAAATAACATTTAATGATCAACTACTTGTATTTAAAATGAAAATATTCATGCACTGAAAAGATGATTAAGGCTCTGTATCAACAGACAAGTAGTCTGAATTATAAAATTTGCAATTTCCATATTAGAAAATAATAAAAATATAATGTGCTAAGATTTCTAGTGTAATAGCATAAGATATATGACAACTGTATAATCACAGATATCTATTTTCCTATGAATTGAAACCTATAAATCCTTTTGTGTTTGTAAGCTCTAATTAAGCCTACTATTATGCAATAAATACACAAGGAAATGACAGCATAATGAAGATTAAAGTTTAGAAATAGCTCAAAACATCAGTACAGTATATTTTTTCTGTAGGCAAATTTCTCAAATATCAATTATTATCACTCTCAGTCCTAACTACCAAATAAATATCTCTTCGTCCATCAGCCTTATTTTGATGTGTAATCATTTTATCTCATCAAGAAAAATAAAAAGGAAAAAAAAGACAGGTAATTTTTGTTTTTCACTCATTTAATAAATACACTGTTTGACAATTTCAGGAATGTGCTGCAACATCATTGCTTGTAAATCCTACATTTCCTTTTGCTCATTCACGGAAACAAACCAATACAAAGGACTGATACATCTTAAAAATAAACTAAAAATCGTGCTTATTAGCAAACTGAAAACACTCTATATTCATTATTAAAGTTTTCTGTCCTTTAAACTGTCCCCTCAGGATCTAATTTATAAGCTTGGGATTCGCTGAGCACTAAGCATTTTCTCAGAACTGAAAATTGTAATTAAAAAAAAAAGTTTGTGCGTAATCTATACTTTTTAAAGTTTTAACTCATACTACTAACCTCATTTTAGATGTCACAGAAACTCATAGAAGAAAAGAAGAAAATAAACAAGAATAATTTCAATAGTGATCAAAGTATGCTTTGAATTTGCAAAGTAATAAATGATTCAGCCTAGAAAAGATCATATCAACAGTTCTATCCCAAAGATTATTTCCAAAGATTACTATGCCACTTTAGCTGAACAGCTAATTTTAAGGCCTGTGTGTGACCTTACACCATAATTCTTGTGAAGGCATGGGTTTTTGTCTATTCTGTTTCTCCATTTTATAGCCAGCCTCTAATAAGTTGCCACAATTTAGAGATTCTCAATAAACAACTGTTAAATAAATGGCAACTTTTGTTATACATATGTAAGTTTCTAGTATCAAAACTGGAAAAAGAAGTTGAGAGGGGTGTGGAATGTTTGGAATTCCTTTATTTAAGTGGAGTAAATGCTGTACTTTACAAGTTGTGTTGGTTCAACATTTTGTTGAATGACCTTTACATCTTGTTAAATGAATGAATTAAATGCATTAATAAAAGTGATATGACTTTAAGAATATAAGGATAGGAAAGAAAAATTATGGTGAATATATGGTTTGCAGAACAGCATGGCAAATCTCTTTCTCAATAATTTAAATTTGTGTGTAACCTGTGGCTTGTCAATTTATGCTATAATTAATTTACCTTTTCAGTATACTAGAATAACAAGAAAATGTAATGGGATTGGGATGCCCTTTAGTCTTGTCAGTTGGCTAATGCTTTAATCTGTCCAGACTCCTCACAAGGTGACTTGAAGTACTCACTACCTCTTCAATACTCACTACCTGATTCTGTCTCTAAACTATTGTGACTTAGATATTTCTTCAGGTCAATTAATTACAATGCCTCTTTGAGCTATTATCTACTGGCTCAAGTGATCTCCTTTGGGTCTCCTGACCAAGAATCTTAATTCCTTCTAATTCTTCAGTGATTCTACAATTTAATTGGGCTTCAAGTTTGTCATTATCTCCCTGTTCTCCTCCAAAGATATTCCTTTTAGAAAGTGTGGCAAGTAGAGCGGTACACAAAACACCAGCTGACTGATCAGTATAGATAAGAGGAATTCATCATACCCATCTTTCTAAAAAAGAATGCATCTTGAACTGGTTAGTTTTACTTAGTAGCCTCCTAACACGGATGACCTATATTAACTTTAGGCTGATTATTATGGTGTAAAAGTTTGCTGTTTATTTTGTGTTTTACTCAAACATGGGTCTTCATTTCTATAGTTGTCAATCTGGTATTCTTGCATTTCACACTTCTTCTAACTGGAGATACATTTAGCCATGACTCCAATCCTCATCTCATCTATAAACTGAATAACAATATCTTCTATACTTTCATTCAAGGTACTGGATAATTTTTATCAGGCCATGACAAGGACAAGAAACTTTAGGAGGAACTAGGAATTTTTCTCTACAAATGCAATGGTTCTTGAACAGTTATTGTACCTAAAAATGAGACAATCTTGAGCACGTATGTCTTTATCTTTTCTGAATGACTTACATAAGAGATCCATCAGCAAACCTCTAAGACTAAATGTTTTCAGATCTTTCCAAGCTAACCTGCAACTTTATCTTGAAGATTTTCAGTATTTAATGGGTAGATTATCAAATAATTTGGATATTTTTTTCCTTAAAAGACTGATATATTATTAGCGTGACAAATACAAGCTTCAGCAATAATATTAAGAGGAATTACTGCAGGTACAGAAAAAAATCTGTTACCTAGTTACAAAATGATATAAGAAAATCTGAATCCAGTCTTTATTCCAGACACTTCCAGATTTTAAATATAGAAGCCTAACTCTTCTGATTTTTAAAAATTTCTTAAGAGTATCTCTGTAGATTTCATGTCAAAGTTATAATACAACCTACGTTAAATTTTCACACAGTCTGAATATAAGACAATGAGACCTCTTCCTTACATGATTTTTGGAAGCCATATCACTTTATGTTGTTACACCATATAGCTTTATATAACGCTATCAATGTTCCAAAAGTACATTCACATCCTCTATTTCATTTGATCTTCAGAATAATTCTGTGAGGTAGGTGGCAAAGTATTATTAACCTAATTTTATAAACTGATGCAAGGTGAAATGAAATATGTAGCACAGCAAGGATGCAGCTCACTTTAATATAGCCAGGTCATTGATTTGCAGTCAGAGCTTTACCTCAATTCTACATATCACAGAAATGAGATAGGTGTCTATAACACTTGCATAACTCATTTCAGACAATACTTCATTTATGTTATTATTTTCTATGTTCTCCCAAGTGTTAGAATTATTTTTTTTTTCTGATGAGTACTTCCTTGTTTTCTTACAACAGTATTATCCCTTTACATTTCAGCGCCATCAAATCCTACTCCCATTTCCCTCTCTGATTGTATATGCTGGTGTCTCTCTAGTCTTGCATTAAAATAAAAAGGTTATAATAAGGTTTCTGAAAGCAAAAAATCTTAAGCCCTAATTATATCCTTGGAGTACGTTTTAAAACAAAGACTAGTTATAAATTAAAATCATGGGTTATGGGACCATGTGCTTCTTCGAAATCAACAAGTGAGTCCAATTCATATAACATAATCTCTATCATGTGTGAATATTACAGTTCTCTATGCCTAAGAAGGTTTCAACCAGAGTATTTAAGGGAAACATTTCATTTACAAATTAAATTATGTATGTTAAATTAAAGTATGGTAGAAAAAATAACGGGACTGAAATCAGAAGAATTCTGATGCTGAATTCTGATCATTGCTCTTCCTCTTAACTCATCATGTCATTTAGCTTCTCTAGGCTTCAGTTTCCTTATTCACAAAATAGGCACAATAAAAACTGCTTTCTGTAGCCTTGGGAGTTGTTTTAAAGATTATATGCAAAATGCTTTGAACACAAAACAATATATAAAATATGAGATCATCGTATCAATAATAGTAGACAATCAAGATAATCTGAATGAAGGAATTACTGTCATCCAGCCAAACTTTTGTTTAGCAAGCAATTATTTTTGCCTATTCTTCAGTTCACCAGCATGTATTCTATAGTTTGGCCAACCATAAGTCCTTATGCAAAGTGAATTATCCAAAGAAAATCTTAGCAAGCACATAATTGGCATGGTTCTTCTGATTCCCCAGTTAATATTCAGGTGGTTTAGGTGCTAAGAGCAAGTGCAACAAACATCTTTTGGGGGAAATAATAGTTATAAAAATAGGACAGTTAAAAGTAGTTACTATATCAGGTATATTAGACTGGAAGTTGGTCCAAATTTGTAATTTGGATATTTAAATAATATTAGGTACCTCTTCAGAGAATAAAATATCTATCAATAAGTTATCAGAAATAAAAGTTAATTTCACACATGAGCGTAGCTAAACGTTAGCTTAAATTGGTTAAATATTTAAAGGAACTAAATATGCTTCTAAGTACAAAAAAGTGGGGGGAGTGGAGGCAGCGTGAAGATGTCACAGTTTATTCTTTTATACTTTAAAGCTAAATGTATTAATAAATTGTGCCTACAGTTTTACTGTTTTGATGCTTATGAACATTATTATATTGATTGCATTGTATTCAAATTGGATGCTTTACTATGAAGTAGCAACATGTTATGGGAAAATTGGTCCAATTTTAGAATTTTGGTTTAGAAGTTGCATGTGGGGATTGTATTTATAGGCTTCAACCCACATACCCAAACTATTGACAAACTAGAATTAGGAAGCAGAATTACGCTCTTTGAATCATTTTTTATCTTCATGATAACAAATCAAGAGATTCTGCAAGATCTAAATTTTTTTTAATGTAAATGAGCAGAGATTGGGACGTGCCAAAAGACATTTTCTCATTTTTAGCTTTCTGTTTTCAAGCCTTTAAAAAAAAAAAAGAAAGAAAGAAAATGGAGTGCTTTATTGAACTCAGGAAACCACAGCCTCTGGGGACAACAGAACTGCCACACTAATTTTCTGCATATGTTGTAGAATAGAAAGTTCAACTCAGGTTTTAATGATCAATGGACCATGTTAACATAATTTCAAAGAAAGGATTTCATATTTGTGGGTAATTCCAAATATGCACCTGCTATCCTCAAAGCAGAGAATTCATGTCCAGAGTAATCATAAGGTCTAAACTACACAGAGTATATTGTGAAATATTACTATTTTTTTTAGAAAGCAAAGAAATATCTATGACAGAACTTATTTTATGTGTTGGCAGCCTCCAAAAGATGTGGCTAAAAATAGCTTCTTCATATGTCTTGAAGGGTCAAAAGCGATGACCTTGTCATGTTCCTGGCAATCCTGGTATATAACACTTGGGTCAGATACTAGTGAAGATTAATATGGTAATTAGAAAGGGATCAGACTTGTTACTGTAGCAAAACAGACTGCATAAGCAGTGCCTCCTAATACAGTTAATATTCTCTACATTTTTTCCCACTCCTTGATTATGAGCATCACAATAAATATATTTTACAGACTAATTTTTGTTAATGTTAAGAATAGCAAAGAATGTTTAAAAAGTAGTAAATTTATCCTCAACCACATCTTTAAAAATTATATTTAAGCAGTATGTTCAGTGTGTATATGAGAATTACAGTAAAATATTAAGCATTATTCAACAACACAGCTATTGCTGTGTCTGTGCCCACTGAATTAGTTGAGCAGCCAAGTGACTAGGAAAAAACAAAGCCTGGAAAACCCCTAAAAATCATAGGGCCATCATTTATCTGACTTGATCTATAATTACTTACTTTAAAACTCTTTGTTGAAGCATGTAATTATACAAAAACTTCTCATAGATAGGGGGCTCAACTCTCAATTTGGATCATCTTTCAGAAATGTCTAGAGAGAAGGACAGAACTAATTATAGCAGGGGACCCAAAGAACAAGTCTTAGGACAGCATGGGATACAGCATTCTGTGGGTCTGTGCAGCATGTCTGTCACCAGAATGCCTGGTTGAAGGTCATCCTTACAACCTTCACAACCCAGAGTGCTATCCTGAATGCAACTTACAGTAAAGCTTCAGGATGTTACTTTAAATCTCCATGTAGTATGACAGTACTTGTACTCTTGTTAAACTCATGTTGCTTCTTTTCTTTCAGCCCGAGTTATTATTATTGGAAAACCAGATAAGATGTTTCCCATTTAACCATTCATTCAGAAAACATTTTCCAAGGCCTCCTCTGTGATATATTCAAGTACACACAATTAATAAGACACTCTGTGCTATATCTACCCTTCCTTATATTATTCCTGATGCCCCCCTTTGCTTACTTTTGTGTATTTGGCAAACTCTTCACCCACACATGCCTGACACACTACCTCCTCTGCAAAAGTGCTCCTGAGGCACCAAAGCAAAATTCATGATTCTTTCCTTTATGCTACTAATGTAAGTGCCAGTGCTTCTATTATTGTCTTTACTATATCACTTAAAAATTCTTTCTTTAGGGGCACCTGGGTGGCTTAGCCAGTTAAGCATCCAACTCTTGGTTTCAGCTCAGTTCATGATCTTACAGTTTCATGGGTCTGAGCCCCACATCACAATCTGTGCTGACAGTACAAAGCCTGCTTGGGATTCTCTGGATCCCTCTCTCCCTGCCCCTCCCCCACTCACTCTGTCTTTGTCTCTTTCAAAATAAATAAGTAAATTTTAAAAATATTTTTCTTTAAATGTCTTATCTTCACTATTTTTCAATTTTATTGAAGCATGTGCAATCTCTTATACAAATTTATATCATAAGAAACTAACAAGGTTTTGTGCACTTGAAGGTCCTCAACAAATAATTCATGAATGAATGAAAGACTCCCTACCTCCAGTGGGAATTCAATGTCTATTAGCTCTAAACATCCTTCTGGAGAGATCTTCCTGCTTCTAGTACGGACCCCATCCTCTCTGTCAAATGTAGATGATTCTCTCAGAATAGAATAATATCCCACCACAGTTCTCTAGAGACTTGATTGTGCTCTCCTTAAGGTTCAGTGCCTTCTTTATTTCCCTCAGATCACAAAGTCCTTCAGTATGCTTCATATTCAACTACAATTATAGCCTCCTCCACACCCAAGATTTTGTACAAAAAGACATTTGTGTATCTTGGTGTGTAAGACAAAATCTAAACCTTCAGCAAACTGTAGCAGTATGATCCATTTACTTTCTAAAAATTCAAACATCTTGGGGTACCTTGGTGGCTCAGTCGGTTAAGCATCCAACTCCTGATTTTGGCTCAGGTCATGATCTCATGATTTGTGGAATTGAGCCCTGCATAGGGCTCTGCACTGACAGCATGGAGCCTGCTTGGGATTCTCTCTCTCTCCCTCCCTTTCTCTCTACCCCTCCCCCACGCTCACTCTCTGTTTCTCTCTCTCTCTCAAAATAAATAAATACATATATTTTTTTTTAATTTGGGCATCTTTAGTCTTTAGTGAGTAAGAAAACAAATGAACATCTAAGTGAGCGACCTTTCCAGATACTGAAATTCATCTCAACTTTTTGGACCTAGTGACATTTTAGTTCATCTTAACTTAAAAGCACTGAGATTCCTGTTTTATATATGCAAAACAAAGTAGTCAAGAGTGCCCTTTCCAAAAACATTTAATTTTATTCCACATTTGAAAATAGTTTGAGAGAGAGACATACCAACAGCCTCTACATTTTTTATTCTCCATTGAATAAATCCTATGAAATTAGGTGTTGGCTTCACCGTGATGTTCACCAAATATACAATACTCCAGTGGTTACAGGTTTTATTCCTCTGAGTGAATAGTTACCATCTTTCAAAGATTCATTTGCATTTTTAATGGGGGGTGATACTCCTTTCCTTATATTCAAATGGGCTTGGAGCCATCTCTCCATCAGGCATAGCAGAAGACAAACAGCTACATCTAGCAGTCTTACTATCTAACTAACTTTAGAACTCCTCGAAGATGATAATTTGTTTTGTGACTAACTACATCTGTATGTTATCCACACAGTTTTCACTATTTTAAATATCATCCTCCTATGTACCATTTTGAGAGAGAGAATAACATTCTGGTTGGTATATAAGACTCTGGGTTTGGAAATAAGAACTCTTAGTCACAATATGAGAATTTTACCAAAAATTTGTCATCAAGCCTAGGTGATGAAAAGGCCTTGTGAGCTCAGGTTTACATTAACTCCTTATTTTCAACAACCCAAACAAGTTAAACTAAGTGGTTATAGAAATACTTATATCCTTAGTATAAAATGAAAAAAACAAGGTTAAATCAAAGAGTATGTAAACCTCTTATCCTATTGACCCGCTTTAAAGATATTCCAGCTTCTCAGTCCTACTGGCCAGAAAACAGATGTTGAAGTGATCACTTATTAGGAATGTTTTCTTGCAGCAGGCTTATGTGAACATGTGAATTATGAGTCATACTAACAGACAGCATAATCAGTCCAACTCCCTAACCATGGCTGCCGAGGTTCAACATTACAACAGAGAGAGGTCTGAGTAGGGGAAAACACTTCACCACTCCTGCAATGGAAATAAATAAATTCTCCCAGTTGTGCAAACCTAGAGGGCTACCTGAAGTCACTGAATTAGTGTGGACTGTTGAGGCAATGATAGATTGGGCATAATAACCATGGGGCCAGGAAAAGACGAACATTGTGAGTGCTTAAACAGATTCTGGGTGGTGATTATGCAGACCCTGCTAAAGTAGATGGTCGATAAACCTGCAGAACTACAACTGCTTTGTCTCTTTCAGATAATTGATAATTGCATTAGGACCGTCCATCAGATTTAAACCAAGCTTTTTCACATTTTAGATTCCATGGCAGTATAATTCCCTCACCACACAAAGCACACCAGAAATCCGTGAAGTTCAATAAAATGTATCCAATTTCAACAATTTTACAATTTTCAATATAGCTGCACAGGATCTTTGGTAAAATCTATTTCAAATGGTCCATTATCAATTCCTCATCTTTCTGTGAATCTCAAAATACATTAGCTAGACAGTCATCTTATTTTAGCTTTAGAATGTATATCAGTATTTTTTTTTCTAGATACAGGCAATTAAAGGATTGGAAAATAGCTCATGGAAAACTCCAAAGAATTGATCCTCAGGGAACAAATCTTGCAACACCAAACAACCCCAATTTCCCTTGGGCATCTCTGCTGACAAGAGCTATTGCTAGTTAAGTAAAGCAACTAGAAGGTGTATATACAAACCGTCACAACTAAATAACCTGCTTACCACATAATTAGTATTTACTGAAAGGCTGATTGCTAGAATTTTCTTACTAATCTGATGCTTACTAATCTGATACAGTACAGATTTTCCTTGAAGATGGTACTCTGTCCATTTTGTACTGAATGCATGTATTTTAGGGATATGTCATTCTGAGTGTTGTGCGTCTTACCCAGTCTTGCCCAGTTATTTTATTATAGAATCTCCCAGGCTTTGTATCTTGAAGCCAAACAACCTGTTGGAAGTAAGCAACAGAGAACAGAATCTCTCTTATCTGCTTGCTGCCTAACAAATCAAAACACACTGAAATCTGGGATTATTAGAGAAGGTTTGGGATAAAGAAATAAAATAAAAACTGACTTGTCAAATGGGACTCCCTGCTGCTCAGTACCATGTGTTGCCATAGCAAGATGCATCTGTTCAACTATTAAATATGTTAGTGGATATAATATAGACAGCCGTGGCATTATCAAATATTCTCAGTGCCTATTAAACTCCATAGTTACATGTTTTAATTTTACCTTTCATTAGTGAAACTCAACGTAGTAGCACCTTGAAAACAATTTAAAAAGTTCAAAGAAAAACTTACCATTTGGGTTATATTTCACATGCTTAAATTACATTCATGCATTACTAATATAAAATGGCAAGCTAACTAAAATATTCTCAAATTTTAAATGTGGTTCTATCAGCTGTGATTTAGCTCATAATGGATATGATAAGACTCAAGTAAATAATCACATGTAGAATTTGAGAAACTTAAATAGCTACATCTTTTTTTCCCCTTCTGAACATTTTACTTCTTTCAGTTTAATCTTAGCCATTACCAAATGGTACACAACATATGAGCTGGTCCCTTGATGTAATCCACTTTCTGAGCTCGAGAACTTTCTCATTTAAAAGGGCTATCGAGAGCGTAAGACATCCGTGCCTTACTAAAGGCTTAATAGCAGAACCTGTTGTTACTCTGTTTGTTATATTAAGATTAACCACAATAATGTTGACAGTATTAATACATTTAAAAGCCTGTCACGTTCCATTGCTGTTGCACAAGTCCTGGGGACTGCATGATCAAAATAAAAAGTGACTAGGGGCAAAATGAAGAATTATGGAACGTGTGGAAGGTGAGGAACACAGAGGCAGGCTCTGAAATGAGTACTGCCTCCCACTGGGACATTAACCTCTTGCCTGCCTGTCTCTTCTGAGAAAACTATGTAGCACTGCTTTCCTAAAAAGAGCTACATGATTCATAAACCTGTTATCCAGCCTCCTTATCCCACTGCTGTTCTAAGAATGTTGTCAGCATATGAGAAAAAATTGTGTCCAAAGCTAAAGGGGCTTTGGTATCACCTCTAAACCAACGCAATTTCTTTTCTTTTCAAGTTTATTTTCTTTTTAAGTTTATTTATTTATTTTGAGAGAGAGAGACAGCAAGAGCAGGGAAAGGGCAGAGAAAGAGGAAGAGAGAGAGACAATTCCTAGCAGGCTCCACACCATCAGCACAGAGCCCCATATGGGGCTCGAACCCACAAAAAGTGAGATCATGACCTGAGCCGAAATCAAGAGTCAATGCTCAACAGACTGAGCCACCCAGGCACCCCTGGGGCTCAATTATTCAGAAATGATGAGGAAGTTTTTTTTTATTAAAATGCCCTACTTGTGGCATACTTATATACTTGCTTGTGGGAGTGTTTGACAGTACAGTGTTCTTAAAGGACAATTCTGTACTAAATATAGTGGTTCTGCTTATAGAAGTTTATCTTCCTAAAAAAAACCATACATATGGAATAATCTTCTTACAAATTAAAGAAAATTTTTATCTTTGTAATATGAAAGATTCTGAAACAAAATACCCATCATTAGGGAATCATTCAATAAATTGTAGTATATGCATGCAAGAGGATATTATGAGGTAAATATGGGATTATATGCTCTAAAATGGAAAGATGTCCAAAATATATTAAATAAGAATAACCAAGCTGCAGAATAGTATGTATCATACAGAAACATTTTATTTTTTTAAAGAATGTCCAGGTGTGCCAGCAAATATACAACTATTTACACATATATAAAGGAAATATATATGTACATGTGGAAAATTAAAGATTAGAATGTCAGGCATCACAGTAAAAAAGGTTGGTGTATTTACAGGCAGTTTTTACTTTTTATTCTCATTGTATTTAATTTTTTTAAAAAATACTTTTATGATCTAAGAAAATAAAATTTATTTAAAATGTGGGGTTTTTTTTCTGGAAAATAAACAGAGACATAGGACAACAAATAAAATTCAACTCCCTCTGAACAATCTGTTATAAAATATTATTGGCCTTGTGGACCCAGTTCTGTGCATTACTAATGTATTGAATTCAGTTTATGTCTAGACAGAAGAATCCCCTCAAAAAACCCTCAAAAAATAGCCAGTAAATTAAAAATACGATTATATAATAGAAACACAGTCTACTAAGGAGAAAGCTCACTGAAAGCTAGTTAATTATCAAGACCATGGTTATACTATGGTTCTCCCATAATAATGAACAACATCTACATTTCAATTTGGAATACTAAAAAAATCCAGCTGCTTCATTTATCCAACACTCTTTTCAATATCCAGTTACAAATGACCAACCAACCACTGGTCTTGAATCAGGCATTGGGAGGGGGACTAGAATTTACAACCTATTTCTACCTGTGAAATTTCTCTGCAATGCCTGTCTTTTAAAGATCACATGAGCTCAGTTCTGAAACCTACATGGCAGGCTGCCTGACCCCACTTCACATATAACTGCTAAAATTTCAGCCCCATTTCTCTGCGGTTGCTCTTTGGAAAACAGCCTCCAAAGACTGGCTTTTACGGCTAATTAACAATAATGAACAGGATGACATACTTTTCCTTTGAAGACTTCTGTCAGGAAGATGTTCAATCAGCAAGAAATACAAGCAATAGATAAATTTCCTATCTCCCCCCTCATTCACATGCTGAGAAACACAGAGATTCAACTCAAAAAAAAAAAAAAAAAAAGAAGAAGAAGAAGAAGAAAAAAAAAGAAAGAAAGAAAGAAGTAGGACAAGCTGTCTAGGCTTTATGCATTAGCTTCAGAACCTGAGGAAAGGCTAAAAGCTGCCTCTCCAGCCAGTTTTCAGAGTACTGCAGGTTATTTTTATATTCATCTCCACAGAAGACCAAGAGTCTTGTGGCAGTATTAGTTTAGCCTCACATTTAGGCAAAACTCAAAAAAAAACACCAAAAACAAAAACACAGCAATGACACCTATAACTCCACCCATTACAAGAATATTAATACTAAATATCATGTGTTATATCATGGCACTCTACTGTTATTTTGTGAATTCTTGTTGAAGGACATAGAGATTCCGCCTTGTGCCCATGCTTAGAGAATCTCACAACGCAATGCATAGTAAAGACTCACTCCTCAGGGTCAGTAAATTGGTTTGCATGATCATTTGAAAAAGTATCTGGGCTAGCCTGAAATTTTCCTTTCCACGAAACAAAAACGTGGCTTTGAAGTTAGAACTGGCTATGTGATTTGGGTCAATTATTTATAAATGCAGTTTGCTCATCTGTAAAATTGAGATAATAATTCATACCTCAATAGGTGATTGTGAATATCAAATGAGATATAATTTTTATGCAAAGTGTTTTGCGCTTGGTTCATTATAAGCACTCAATACATGCTAAATAGTATTGTTTAGCTGTTGTTCTTCTTACTAAGCAAGTGAATAGGGGAAGCATGATTTCAGCGGGAAATTTTAACCCTACTTAGGATAATTAACAACACCTTCAAGCATTTAATATATATTAATAAAAATCATTTTTAAAAGCTCTTTTAATAAAAGGGAGAATCAGTTTCACCTCCATCATTTAAACACATGTCAGAGGTTAGCACAGCAGGAGAACAAAAAGAGGATGGACAAATTGCCAGAGTAGCGGAGGATGATTACCCTCTACACCCTAATCGACTGAGGTTGATTACACAGAGAGCTTGCTTGCTTGCTTTCTCTCCTTCTCTCTCTCTTTTTCTCCATTTGGATTCATCTCTTCTTATCAAGTCAGAATACAGGGAAGTGTATCATAGACATTTTTATGTAAGTACCCAAAATAATACAGACAGCAGATGAAAGGCATGCTTAGACTAAATCTCAGGGAAGTGGCTACCTGTTTGGAATATTTGAACCTGAAAGTGGTGCTGGTCAATGGTCTAACCTGAAAGATGTCTTCCTTCCCTCAGAGAATACCGTGCGGATAATGAGACCATTTGTGATAGGCCCCAGCACTTGCCTTGAGTGTTCAGCCTCCATAGGTTGTAAATGGGGAGTCCCAGGGCACTGTCACACGCTTTCACCATTATCCTTTGGGAGTCTACTTCATACTGTGCTCCAAGGAGAGCACTCCTCTTGTGAGCTCCTGTCCCTACAATGGAAAACTACCAGCAGGAGGGAAGGGGAGGCCACAAGCCAAAAAGAAGGGCTCCATTCACTCACTCATACATTTCTTCATCAATAAACAGTATTAACATGTATTAATAAGCACTGTGCTAGTATCTGAAAATACAGAGATATAAAGATATATAATATATGGTCAGGGACCTTGAAGAGTTCACGGTTTAATGAGCTGAAAGGACACATAAGGAAAGAGCTGTGACTTGGTAAGTAATACCATAGAATTAAAAACAAAGTACTAGGGTAGTAACTAACAAGAAGGACCTGATTAGTTTTGCCCTAGGGAACAAAGGAAAGCTTCGCAAATATATGAAATACACGATCCAAATAAATAAAATGTGCACCAGGTTAGGAAGGAGAGGAGGGAAGGTAGGAGCAGAGCAAACAGGAATATTTCAGGGAGAGAAGCAAACATGAACACAGGTGTCTGGGAGTCTACATTTCTGGACTACCATTTCACTATCGGTACAGATACTTTTTGAAAATTGTGTTTTGAGCCTTTAAAAAATATGCATGCCCCAAATGTAGGCAGACTAATTACAAAAGCTGGTTAGCTAATTACAAAATGGTTGAGGCAATCAGTCCACCAGATAACTTTCTATGTGTTTATTTAACTAGAGAAGGTGGTTTTGGAGCTGATAATCTGGAATGCTCCATAATTCATACGATGTTTGGCATACTAAGAGCTAAGGTTGTCTGATTTTATAAAGTGACATTCAGCAGAGTGGTTGGGTGTAACCTGAGGAAGGACTGCCTCCTACTCTTACCTGCCCCCCACATGGAAGGCTCAGAGATTAAGTACATGGACTCAAGAGTCAGACTGTCTGAATTCAAATTTTGGCTTTACTCACCACCTGTGTGACTTGCACCTTCTTTCCTTTCTAACCTAATAAGGATATTTTTTTCTCATATGTTTTTTTCTGAATATAGACAGGATACATATGTAAACTTAGAATAGTTCTACAATTATTAATTGCTTTTATCAAAAGCCACATTAAAGATTGCTTCAAAAAGTTTAAAAACTTTTAATTGTGCCTTTATGGAATGAAGGTTTGAAATACCAGCCTGTGTCTGTATTCTGTGGCTAATGTGTCACTAGAGTGAAATGTATTCATTAAATTTGAGGCTATTTAAGGTCAAACCCAGACCTCACTTTAAGCTGTATTCCCAATGCCTCAAAAGGTGCTTGTTGGGGAAAAATAAAATACAAAGGTTTGCTGGGGTGCCTGGGTGGCACAGTTGGTTAAAAGTGTCTGACTCTTGGTTTTAGCTCAGGTCATGATCTCGCAGCTCGTGGGATTGAACCCCATATCAGGCTCCGTGCCAGCAAAGCAGAGCCTGCTTGGGATTCTCTCTCTCTCTCTCTCTCTCTCTCTCTTTCTCTCTACCTGTTCCCCACTCACGCTTTCTCTCTCAAAATAAATAAATAAACACTTAAAAACAAAAGCAAGGTTTGTTAAATGTATGAATTAAAGAAAGAATATGTGTGAGTTGCAGTCGAAGTAGCAGCACAAGGAGCTGGAAAATAAGCCCAGATTGTAAGTGCTCACTGAGGCCAGCTAAGGAGCTTGTCTTCTGAGGTATTTGTACTAAAGACCAGTAGTTCCCCAACAGAGCCAGGTAAGGTGTGATTCACCAGACAGTTCCCTCAAGATACTCATCAGTAAAGATGCAACATATACACTGGAAATATGTTAGTAGTTGGCTCAGATTTGCATCTCTAACTCACCCCTAAGAAGTTAAATATAAACTGGTTTATCCCAAAGGAGACAATCCAGCAGCACTGACCTATTGCCCCAGAACATTTTCGGAATGCACACATGCAGATTAAACTGGCAGAACTTGTGGAACCAAAAGATTATTGCAACATTTTTTTTCTTCTTTTGTTTATTTGCTCAATTCCAGGCTGAAGCAGGAATCAGGGAGTGCAAAGGTACAGAAAACAGATCAAAGTCCCTGCCCTCTTGCTGCTTATTGCTGCTCAACATCTCACTGTCCAACATAAATTAAGAAATAACCATTGGAACTTAATCACTTTACTCTGAACCCAAAATTTTGCATGAGCCACATTTGCCAACAAAAACAGAAAAGAGTACAAAGACTACAAAAAAAATAGTAAAGTGTATTTTGCCAATTCTTCGCCAATCGACTATACATTCTTTTTCTAGGAGTAGTAAAGTACCAAGTGCCTGTGTACACAATTCTGATAAGTAGAAACAATACTTCCTGGTGAAAAAAAAGCAGGGAGAGTAAGGACAGATCCTGGCACTCTACCTGCCTGTGCCTATAATCCTTCCCTCTCTGCTCTGCTAGATTGTGTCTCAACTCCTCACCTGCTAATAAGACTGGTCAAGGATGAGTATAGATTCCCTGTTCACTCTATCAGTTTGAAGCTCCTCCAAAATATTATGAGAAACATTTCTGGAATTTGGTGAGAAACAGATAACGTCATAAGAGTAACTATGGGGGAGATGTCAGGTTTTAATCCATAATAATTAGATGGATATGGGGTTGCAAGATGAGAAGTTCAGTTTTTTGGTTTTATTTTTTAATTTTTAAGTTTATTTGTCTATTTTGAGAGTGGGGGAGAGAACAGGAGAGGGATAGAGAGAGAATCCCAAGCAGACTCCACACTCAGTATGGAGCCCAATGCAGAGCTCAATCCCATGACCCTAGGATCGTGACTTGAGCTAAAATCAAGAGCCAGATGCTTAACTGACTAAACCACCCAGGTGCCCATGAGTTCAGTTTTTAAGGCGGTAAGTTTGAGGTGCCCATGAGACATCCAGGTGGAAATGCTGAGATTAGTCATCAGAGGGAAAGTCAGTACTAAAGATGTGTATTTGGGAGTGAGCAGTCTATACTTCCTAGCTAAAATTCTACTTTGAATTTTATATAATACTCAATATTAAGACTGACTTATTTTCACAGACCAAAAAGCTCCAAGATTCAATTAAATTTTGATCTTTCACCAAAGAGCTTTTCAGGCCTGTCAATCTTGTGTTTCTACTTTTTTTGGGCAGGAAGACTCTAATGGGAACATTCAGGAGGAAGTATTTTCCTTGATGGGAAGAGCCCACCATTAAAGTGTCACCTCAGAAGCATAATGGCAGGATGTTCTTCCAGGGCTACATTTGTTGGCAGAAAGTTAAACAGCTTATCCACCTGATCTACAGTAGGGTATAGGCCTCCTCTGTCTTGACCTAAGAATTCTGAGGTCCAGCATACTACCTCCAAAAGTAAGCTCCTAAAGACAACATAAATTGGATTTCACAGCTCTGAAAATGTTTTCATCAAAATGACTTTTGCAAGCTCAGTGAACATTATCTCCAGTTCTTTCCTCCTGATTTAAAATGTAGATTATTTATGCCTACCATTAACTTGAGTGTCCCCTAGTATATTCACCTAAGTCATTTCCTTCCTTCATTGAAATGAGATGCGTCTGTCTGCAGTGGCCCAGCATCAGCTTTAATAGGACTCCATTGCCATTGTGTCACTTTCATCTTGCTTCCTGATCTGTGGCAGACATATTTAGCTATGCTGTTTGCATTTTTAAATTCTGTTTCTCTCGTGCATTTTGCTTACGGCTTTCAGTGTCTGTGTGTGTGTGTGTGTAATAAAAGGAGTCTTCCTGATCAGTGTACGAATGACTCGTAATTCAGTATGTATTCCCTAAACTAGTTCTTAACCCTCAAGCAATGTCTTCATTACTTATTTTCCATCAATCTATATTGTGTTTAGATTTCTACAAAACCAGAATCCTTAATAACCTGTTTTCATATGCTTTCATTGTTGCTCATCATTTCTTCCTCATACATGTGGACTCTGTCTGGACCATAAGAATAAACGTATCAGGTATGTTCTGAGCATGGCAGATCTTAACTATGTCTTCTCCTGGGAATCTCTTAACCTGGTTCAGCTGCTTCTGGATTCCCAAGCTCGTATAAGATTCCAAATGTTTTGTTTTAAACTACTAAATTGTAGGTAAATTTGTTATATAGAAAAGGATAATTAGCACAGTCTGAACTGCATCATAGGTGATCAATAATGATGTGTTGAATGAACCAAAAGAGATGTTACTTGAAAGTAGGTTTTGAAAAAGAGCCACAGCAGAAATGGAAGTAGAGTCAGTAGTTACAAAGGATTCAACAACAGGTCCCTTGTTTTGGGAGCTTGGCATAAGAAAAGATTTGCTAAGGAAACTCATCAGGACCTAAATGATAATGGATTTGAAACTATTTCTGTAAAAGAGCTTGACATCTGGGGCGCCTGCGTGGCTCAGTCGGTTGAGTGTCCAACTTCAGCCCAGGTCATGATCTTACAGTTCGTGAGTTCAAGCCCATGTCAGGCTCTGTGCTGACAGCTTGGAGCCTGGAACCTGCTTTGGATTCTGTGTCTCCCTCTCTCTCTGCCCCTCCCCAGCTCATGCTCGCACTCTGTCTCTGTCAAAAATAAATAAAATAGATTGACATCCACCACAAAGGAATGGATCAAGAAGAGTAGTGATCATTGGTTGTAGCAGAAACTATGTACAATATTTTCTCTACCTAGGTATTGTTTCAGCAGCTCTTCCAAGGACAGTTCTGAGCCCTAGACTTCTTTCTGCTAGCTCAGGAGGCTATAAGATCCCAGAGACAACCCTGAAAACATCCAACATTTGAATAGAGAAGTTGACAACTGAGCAGAATCGAGACAGTGAAATGAATAAGAAGAAACTTTCTGGACAGAGTTAGATATAGAGATATGACAAGAAGTTCATTAACAAATAGATTAATACATTTCACTGGAGTAAAAAGATAAGTATAGAATTATGGGAAAATGGACCTGAAAATGGAAATTAAGTTCAGAATGTTGAGGACATTAAATGTCAGGCATAAAATGTGCCTTTCTTTACCTGTACATAATTGGGAGACATCAATGTGTTTAATAAAGGAACAAGTGAATCAAAGAAACATTTTAGCAAATTAACCTGATATAAGTATATGGAATGGCCTGGAAAGTATTCAGAATAGATACAGCAAGATAATTCTAATTGATAAGTACATGGACTGAGAAGGTGTATGTAGAGATAGTTGTTTTGGTTCTCTTTTCTTAAAGTACAAAGCAGTGGAATTTCAAAAAAGGAAATAATTCTAGAAATCTAGCAGTCAAATTCAGAGAGTTACTGGTGTACCACAGGTGACAACCAGTAAATCAGAAAATGAGAAACTGAATTAACTTCCAAGGGAAAATGATGAGGGAAATAGTCTGTATTAATGCACTTGACCGCACCCATCCTGAAAATAGAGACTATTTTAAGATATCTGGATAACACTTAAGCCAACAGAACTATGACCATAACTTCCCCCATTTTCCCCAAAGATAACTTGCATCTTTCATTCCTTAGAAGCCTGAACAAGAATTTTATAACACATACTAAAAAAGACATCATTTTAGTCTTTCTTTCAATATTCTAGTCAAAAAGGCAACATGTTCTCTAATTCATGCAAGAACCAGGAAAACAAAACCAAATAAAATATTTACTGTATATGATTAACAGGGTCAAATTTTAATATTACATGGCAAAGTAAAACTCTTAAAATAGGTGAATCTATCGGTTAGAAAGAAAATTTCAGATGGAACATAATTTAAATTCAAGAAAAGCCTGTAAGGGAGTAATTGTGTTTTATCTTGCACTTATGTATAATTGTTGACTTTAAAAAGATGTTTTTACATTTAGTTTTAATAGAGCAGGATTATAAAGTATATAATATACTAAATAATGTTTATTAAATAAAATTTATTAAAGCAAAATAAAATGTAGAGATGAGGAGAAAGATGAGAAAGTGTTGACTTGCCACTGATATTGATAAGTTATTTTAGGACAAGTAATATTTACTCTAAATATATTATGCTTCTAGGCTACACTAAAACCACTGATCAAAAGGTGTATTTCTAAATCAAAATCAATTAAGAGCTTAGTTTCAAAAATAAGGCTTCCAACCCAGCAAAGTACAAAGAAGAAACACTTACGGCAAATATGTACAACAATTCACTAATCAAATTTGCAATGCTCTTTCATGCTCCCAAGATGAAAGAATTTCAAAGAACACTCTTCACTCTTCCTTTCTACCACCCTCCACACATTTCCCTGGTCAGAACCAATGTACACGTTAATATTCATGGCAGTGAGTGAGCACACATTTGCACTGGCTTTCTCCTGTAAGTCAAAGAGGGGTTAAGTAATCTGTAATGAATGTTGCCAGACTGACATATATGAGATGCTTCCTCTAGAGTGAAAACACTGGTAAAATTTCTAGATATGCCTTATAAATTAATTTTTTAATGAATTTAACTTTTTTGTTAATTGTTTCTAATAATTATTTTACTCAATATTGATTAAATAATCTTTAACACTACTAACTTAAATGTGTATAACACTTTACAGCTTAGAAGTGTCTTCTTTATATTCTTTATCCTAAAAAAAAATTTTTTTTTCAACGTTTATTTATTTTTGGAACAGAGAGAGACAGAGCATGAATGGGGGAGGGGCAGAGAGAGAGGGAGACACAGAATCGGAAACAGGCTCCAGGCTCTGAGCCATCAGCCCAGAGCCTGACGCGGGGCTCGAACTCACGGACTGCAAGATCGTGACGTGGCTGAAGTCGGACGCTTAACCGACTGCGCCACCCAGGTGCCCCTATATTCTTTATCCTAAAAACCAATCATCTGTTTATATTCTTACAAATATTATACAGATAAGAAAGTTAAAGCTGAAAGAGGAAAAAACTGAGATGAACCAAATGGAGTCACATTGGGACAAAATATGTTTGCTGTAAATAACCTAAGCTATCTGGTGACAAGGATCCCATTTGGCTCATTCATTCATCCATTCAACAATTGTTCATTGAGATGATTACTAAGTGGTGAGATAATTTATTTTTGTATCCATGGAGCCTAACATAGACCTGGGCCATACTAGTTGCTCAGAAAATATTTCTGGATAGGCTGCTAGCATGTAGTAAAATGAATGTTGAAAAGCCTCAATTCTAGATTATGCTATGTTTCTTATTAACCATCGTTATTATCAAGTTGTGTTCTCTGACATGAGACAGTTTATCTTTTTTGGAAAGTAATGGGCAGATATGAAACAATCAGAGAACAATTCATGATAAAAATGAGTTATAATAAATGAGATAATTACTAAAGAGAGACAATCATTCATCCAACAAAAATTCCCACCACACATTTCCTCTAAACAACCAACTACCATAATCAATTCTTACTTGAAGATTCAAAAAACAAATCAATAAAAATATGCAACTTTTCAATAATATAGCTATTGCATATCAAGTGCTGCATTTTTTTCTGTTATAACTAAGTAGTTAAATGACTTTCTGCGTTACATAAAAACTACACCGCATCTTTGACTTCATGTTGACTAATGAAAAGCTGTCTATTCTTAACCTAAGCCATCATATTTTCAATATATAATTCATTAATTCATTTATTATTTCAGAAAATATTTATCAAGTGCTAGTATTCTAGGCTATATGCTAATTAACTGCTCCTTACTTCATGAGTGTATCTTGCCCTCATCCCCTCCTAAAACCTTAAAAGTTTCAATAGCAACATCATATGGCTTTGAGCATAACAGTGGTAGCAGAAATATTAATATTATTTAAAATATCTTAAAAACAAGGCTACCTGACTCAAAAAAACATTTTATTCCAAGTTGTTATAACTTCAAGGGTACAATTAATCAAAATTTAAATATGATTATATTTTCAAGTAAAAACCCAAATAATCAACTTAATGAAATGGGATGATGTCAAATATTTACATCTTCATCGAAATTATATGCCAGTCATACTTTAAAAGTTATCTAACTGAAATGGCATTGCACATTTCAGCAAGACTGGAGTCCCTTGAGAGAAGTACAATCAACTTTCCAGCTTACTGATTAACTTACTAAGTAAAGGTAGAAATACAATTTTTAAAGATTAGCACAGAGTTTATATTTGGCTGATCTTGAAGGTTTACAGAAGTTTTTATGGCATTTTAATGGATAATAATTAACATTTACAGATAAAACATATCATCTATGATATCAATCAGGTCAATTTTTAAGTCAGTAATGTTCATAAACAAAAATCAAACAACAATAATAAACAAACTATAATCCTACAAATCTTGTTTTCCTTTGAAACTTCTAACCCTGAAAGAACCAGAATAAGTGATTCAGAGAAAATTGGGATAGATTTAAAGGTACCTAAATAATGTAACAAAATACGGTCTGAATATTCTCAAATCTAATATTATTTAAGAATATTTCTATCACCCACTGGTATCAACTCTAGTACTCAGACACTTAATTCTCCTTTCCTTTCCTTTCCTTTCCTTCCTCCTTTCTTACATCCTCCCTCCCTTCCTCCCTCCCTTCTTACCCTCCCTTTGCTTTTTAAAATATCTAACTCCTCTGTGTGTTCCTCTTCTATCTAGCCAACATTATAGGAGTTAGAGGTAACTTCAATAGTGTAAAATGCGTAACAAAAACAAAAAACCCACAACACTGGCCTTGTGTTAATTTAGTTTGTATGTTAAAATATGTTGAGAAGTGATTTATTTCCATATAGGCAACTTGCTAGGTCATTAATGACTGATCACCACTTACATGCAATGAGGAAAAAGGGAGGGAGATAAGTTTTAGTTAGCCAGGTTTGGACTAAGACAGATACTAGCAATTGATATAGGAGGAGTAGGGCTGACCAACAAGGGTGTTTAGTAAGCCCTGGAACCAATATACATTTTGCATTTCCCAGTTAAGTACTGGCTCTCAAATCAAGGGAAAGTTTGAAGATAGCAAATCCAAGAGGGAGAATGTATAGAGACAAATAATGAATCTACAGTGAATAGCCAGGCAAAACCAAGAGGGAGATACAGAAAGAAGGAGGCCTTCACAGAACAGCTATCATAAATTCATGGCAAGTAAAGGAACTGTGGAAGGTACTAGGTTGGTACAGACACCTAGAAAGTCAATCCATTATGTATGGAGGGACTCTTAAACCCACATTTGATCAGATTTGGAAGAAAAAGAGAACATCCATTCTTATAGACTAAACCCTCTGACCATAAAACAAACAACAGTGGTTTGAGTAAATTCAGTAACATTGTCCCTTACGATTTGAGAGTGATCATTGTAGAAACTTTTCTGAGGGTAAGTGTGTAATTGGTAATGGATCAATAAGTAATTTCTTTCAGGAGCAAAAGCTCTTGTTTTCTTATTTATTTACTTTTTTGAAGTTGCAAGGCTCTTAAATCAGAGTGGAGCAAATAGATTTAGAAAGTTGAGATTACTCTAAACAGCAACAGCAACATTCCTTACTGCACTAGTTAAGTTTATCTCAACTAATCATTTATTTATGATGCCATAAAAATCCAGATGCTTTCAATTTTGATTGTTAGATATTTGCTGAAAGGCAGTTGAAATTACTTTCCCAGGGTTCCGATTTGACAACTGCATCTTGAATTGAAAATTTATGGCAGTTCAATAATGGTTGTGCTGAGGTGTGTGTGTGTGTGTGTGTGTGTGTGTGTGTGTGTGTGTGTGTTTTCTCTTTTCTTCTTTCTAAGATTAGCAATGAATTTAGTTCTTGTGGTCAGTGTAAACCCCTACTGAGCTTATTTGAAATCATAGAAGTCTAATGGAAAACTAATATTAAGAAAATAAATGAATAAAACTGAAAATTAAGACCCTGCAAAAGTCTGTGATAATGTATTTTCCTCCTATATGTGTTTGGTGGTTTTCCTAATTGTTTTAGGATGAGTGCCTGAAAGCCAGTGTCCAAGAGGAAAGAATCTGTTGACCTAATCAAATTGTCCTCTGAGGCATGGGTGCTAGTAAAAGGAGAACCTATAGGGCTGGACAAAAGCAAAACAAAACAAATTTACACAATCACATGAGACAGAAAAGATAAACTATGCCTCACAGATATAAAGGGAAATGGAAAGACTTATATATGTTTGGAACCTTCCAGAAGATACAGATTTTCAAGTAAGAACTATGATGATAATAACCCTGTAGAGTTTAATAGATGACCCTTTCTTATGGTTGTTACTTTTGTATATCAGTAAAATATTGATATCTCTTAGCAATAAGAGATTACCTGTACTTTGCAAATATTTTAATAAAACAAGAAGATAAAGAATTACAACTATACACATTAGTAACTCTGAATGCAGAAATATATGGCAGAGTCTTCAAGCTATAAATCAGTTAAGGCAAAAGTTTAAAAAAATAGCTTTCTATTCATGACCTATTATTTTCCATCTATGATATACTGACTAAATTCTTACAGTAGGCTTAGAGCTTGGAGCAAAAGGAATGGTCAAGGGTTCCACGATATTAATGGTAAGAGCTTACTGTACTTTCTTGATATTTATGTATCAAAATGAATATAAGAAGGCACAGAAACAATCTAGTCACTGTAATTCACTGTAATTCTAGAGTGAGGAAAGAACTAAGGACACCAGATTCAGATCTTTTGATGTTACCAGTATTACAACCTCCTGCTTCCAGTCAGATGTAACAGTATCAACTAGGCAATAACTTAGTTTATTAAGTTGGCAAATCTGCTTAAAGTCAATAAGAACACACCAAAATAAATCTTTGTGAACAGAGAACTGAGAAGAATTTGCACTTAACAACCAAAAAAATATATTTTCTATTGTAAAGAACATTTTTAGCAACAATAGTAGGAATAAGGTCTTATTACTTCTAGATTGTATTTATATTTTCTGTACCAAAGTACTGGTTGCTGGGGAAGAGAAACTTCCAAAAGAAAAAGTATAAGTTATTAAAAAAAAAAAACTAACAGTAAAGACAAAAGTTAAATCTTATTTTTAAAGTACTTACTATATGAAGCTCTAGGTAGTCACCCAGGCCAGAAGAACTGTCCACTCGCACCAATACAGCTTCTTTTTGAACAGTGCTAAACCCTATGGCCAGTCTGTCTGCTCGTGTACTTGGCCGGTCATTAGGAGGCCACTTATACGTGATTTGTCCACCACCTTTGCTAAAGATATATGTTGTCCCAGCTGGAAAACAAAAACCAAAACCAATTAGTCCAAATATATCAGGTGTACAATTTTCCTATGTTTGTTACACTGACATATCCGTAAAGGATTAAATTTATACCAAGGCAAAAATGAAAAAAAAAATGAAACTATAGCATAAAAAGTAAGCAAATCACAGATTTCAATCAAACAGGCTCAAGAGAGACAATAGAAGATTTTTAAAAGAAATATCAAGGCAGCTCAGTTTTTAATACACTCATTAAACCTACCAGCAGGTGTTCCAGAACAAATGGGAGATTACTACTTTTTCCACTGAGTTGGACAAGCATGGAATCTAATGGGGTTTTATTTCTCCCTGCCAGTTTTTCAGAAATGTTTTAGTAGGAAACACTGACTTTGGCCGCTTCCAAAAGGAGCAGAAACATGTATCAACTCGTTTTTGTTTTTGAAACAAGAGTTGCATGTGCATGTGACAGGGTCATACAGCACAGTGAAGCAAATCACAACAAATATACTACGAATCAACTCTTATGGGGAAAGGGTCTATTCACATATGACAGATAACTAATGGATAAACAGTCATAAGCCCCAGGAGTCATGTCAGGAAAATACAGATAATAGAGCTCATCAATAGAAGCAAGATCTTATTTAACAAGCAATATCTAGTAGCTGTCAAACTATCCAGCATCATAAAAAGACTCATTTTTTTTCTTCAAAAGTGAATGCTTGTCTTACAGTAGTAAGAATATTATAGCCTCATTTGGTGAGTGTTCAATTTTTACTTTATGGTGCTGATGTCATTAAATTATCCATCTTACTTTAAAAGATTTTCATTTCAAACAAGTTTACATTAAGCATCCAATGCACTGAAGTCCTATCTCATTATACTGCAATGAAATCTATCTCACTGAATGCAATACAATGGAATCTTTAAGTCAGAACATTTGGAAGAGACATGCAAAGAGACATGCAAAGATATAGATATAGATACATATAGATATATAGATATGAACACATATGCACACACACACACACACACACACACACAAGAAAAGACTTTACTAAAAGTAAAGTTTGTCCATACTAAAAAGGACAATAGAAATATGTGCATAGTTATCCCAGGAAGAGCCGCTGGGGTAAAATAAATTTAGAGGCTTACAGTAATAAAGGATACCAATACTTGTGTTCCAACTATGTGTCAAACGTGGTAAAGAAAATGGTAAGAGTGAATATTAAAATTTAGGCCAAGGGTGCCTCAGTCGGTTAAGTGTCTGACTCTTGATTTCAGCTCATGTCATGGTCTTGTGGTTTGTGGGATTAAGCCCTGTGTTGAGCTTTGTGCTGATGACACAGGATCCTTGGGTCCTCTCTCTCCCTCTCTCTCTGTCCCTCCCTTGCTTGTACATGTGCTCTCTCTCTCAAAATAAATAAACATTTAAAAAATTTAGGCCACAAAATATCTTGTGTTTATAGAAAAAAAGCTTCTACCAAGAGTGAGGCTTGTATGGTGTTGGTACAGCAGTATGTATTCTGTGTGAAACATTTCCAAAGTCCTCTGCAATATGCCTCCTGCTTGACTGGTTAAAAGGGCCTTGGTATGTAGGGATACCTGGGTGGCTTAGTTGGTTAAGGGTCTGACTCCTGATTTCAACTCAGGTCATGATCTCACGGTTCTTGAGTCTGAGCCCACGTTGGGCTCTTTACCGACAGTGTGGAACACGCTTGGAATTATCGCCCTCACCCTGTTTCTTTGTTGCTCCCATGATTGTGCTCTCTTTCTCAAAACAAATCAATAAAAAAAAAAAGGCCTCGGTATGTAGACATGACACAAGAAACATGTCAGAATAATACTGAATGTAAAAGTGATAAAATATAATCTTGTTAGAATGCAATGGTAGAGACGCTGTGTATTCTCTATTAATTTTTTTGGATACTAATGCATGAAAGTAGTTTATCTCTCTCATGTGGAAATAGGTAAGTTATACTTCAAAGGAACCAGGCAGTGTGCAAGTAAAGAACATTCAGAATATATAGATTTGTGTATCAGAAATTTTGGAGCCTCCAGGACCATTTATGTTCTATATCATCAGAAGCTTGTTACTCAGGATATTAATAAGCAAGAATCATTTGATAAATATTCTTCAGCTTGGTAATTTTTGTAGATGATTAACTAACTATTGAATGGTTCAACAGTGCCCACATTGATAAAAATGGGACAAGAACACATAAAAGTGAAGGTTTCTTTAACAGGAGAATGTCGTGGTGACCTCTGAGTACAGGTACTCAATTTTATTTTCCTCCTTTTAATTAATTTTGCTCTCTAGTGACTATGTAGTTTCTATGAATTAAGACAAATATTCAAAACTAGAGATGCTGCATAACAATGTAAATCATATCTAAAAATTCAGGTGTCTTCCAGAATCACCAGAGGAAGGTGATGGTGGAAAGCAAAATATCTTGTATTACATAGCAATTTTTAATATTAAAAATATCACTTTCACAACAATTTTTCAGGTCTTCTGTACTTTTGTATGGAAAGTAGGGTAAGGGCGTCTGGGTGGTTCAATCAGTTGAGCATCTGACTTGATTTTGGCTCAGGTCATGATCTCATGGTTCATGGGTTCAAGCCTTGATCAGTCTCTGCACTGACAGCAAGGAGCCTGCATGGGATTCTCTCTCTCTCTTTCTCTTTCTCTCTCAGAAATAAATAAATAAACTTTTATAAAAAGTAGGGGGGAAGAAAGTAGGGTAAGCAGTTAGCCCCATGTTACATCTGAGGAAACTTAGTCATAAGGATTGATTTGTTATCTCAAGTTGCAACCTTAGTTAAGTGACAGAGCCGGTAGGAAACCTAGTGCCCAGACTCCTACTCTTGCATTTTTTTTTATGACAGAAATGTTTCTGTTATCATAACAAGACAGTCGAGAAAAAGTTAATTGGATGTGTCAGTCTGAATTTATCAAGGCCGACTGTTATCATATTCTAATGTCTCATATCCATAAAGTGACATTTGCACCTCATGATCATATACTGTCCTTTCACCTCACAAGGCTTTCAAAAAAAGAAAAATAACATGTAAATGTGAAGTGACAGAACATTTAATATATGTAGATTAACATTTAGTTTAGAGTATACTTCCCAAACTTATGGAGCTATGAAAGTTTCCAGTTGCTCAGTTACAGAATGCAAGGATAATAAAGATTTGTATTTTCAGGAAGATAAATGTCAAAATGCAAATATCATTACTCAAGATTTGATTTCATCTCATATTTCAGTGAGTGTTAAGACCTAGCAACTAGCATTCTATGAACCACTCTGTCTTCCTTACAATGATTTCTGGCTCTTTCAGTTTCACCAAAACAAAGTAAAACCAATTGTACTACCTTGTGCCAAACAATGCAATTATTTCCAGCATCTTTTGTCTCCAGATGTATCTGGAAAGCAATCTCTCTTCCCTCTTCTGTATGCATGATAGTGCAATGTCTTGTATTCATCAGCATAATTCCAGAATCAAGAGAGGATAAGATGTCCACTCCCCACCCACAGCTCCCTTCTACCTACCTGTATAAGCATCTTGGTTTTCTTTAAAAAAAAAAAATCACTTCCTATAAAACTCTACAAAATTTCCTATGTTCTTAAATCCCCCTTTCAGAAAGATAGAAAATTACCTTATACTCTATTCTGGTAACCTTAAAAATGTGAGAATACTCCTACAATAAAATATAGTGGGTCATGCGACTAAAGTTTCAAAATCTACTTCATTTAGCATGCATCTTTTGGAACCAGAGACATAATGTCCTTACTATAGCAGATAACTAAAAAATAAAGAATGTAAGCTCTGAACAGACCTGGGTTCAAATCCCAGCTGAATCATTTACTAGCTACACTGACCTTGACTAGCTTTTTATTCTAAATCTTGGATATTCTGTCTGTAAACAATGAGGATATTAAAACTATACACCTCATAGAGCTTCTGTCAAAATTCGATGGGTATCACACAGTCACGCCATAGTCCAATTCCTGGCATATGGTAAGTGCCCAGTAAGTTTTACAGAGAACAGGCGGTGTGTGTGTGTGTTTGTGTGTGTGTGTGTATGTGTGTGTTAAAACTATAAAATAATGGAAACCATACAAAAAATAACAAACACTGCAACACTGTTGTTTTATTTTAATATAAGATGTCTTAGAAAAGTTTGATTCATTTCAAAGTTGTGTGAAAGCCAAATGCCTTTGAAGAAATGACTTTCCTCCCTCCCAGTTTTTATTAATCTTTTCAGTATTTCATTCCTTGGATTAGCACTTTTTTCACATAAACCCATTATATTATTATTTACATTCACTAGTAGTTGACAATGAGAAGGATATTAAATTGCATCACATGGGAGCTTTCATGAGAAAAAGAATATTAGTTCATCATCATAAAACATCTAGCATGGTAAGATTTATAGCAAGATGCAAAAAAAATTCACTTTGTTAAATAAAGGAGTAAGTCTACATAAAATGACTGCAATCTAGCTTTATTATTTTAATTTTATTTTTATAGAAACACGGTTTATTATATTATATAAGTGAATTCAATGTGCAGAAACTGTACATCTTAATCACAGTTCCAGGTCTTAAGAACACAGTAATGTGTTCACCTCTATTATTTATGCATGTTTCTGTATGACAGTCACTGACACATCAGTGCCATGACTACTAATGGATTTATTGTAAATTAACCTCGACATCCATCACATTACTGAATGTATGGATGACTCAAACTTAAAGTGGTTTTCAGCAACCTCCACATTTAAGTTGCGCAGCAAATCTGTATTACTCCAAATTCATTAACAGAGCTGGCTCAATCAGATGCAAATTTATTTGTGTCAACATACTTTACATGGCAACAAATGTTTGTACAAATTATACATGGGCTCTTACTTCTAATGTCAAAACTGCCCTGTGATGTTATGATAAGAAATATTTTTAGATTTTATTTAACATCTATTTACCCAAAAGACTCTCCCTCCTCCTTGTTTTATTTCCAACCACTCATTCTTTAAATTTGCCCACTTCAGCTTCGTTTCCATAAAAGTTAGTATGTCCCCAAATGGATTGAACCTTTCTGAAAAAGAAAACCAACTGCCATGTATAGGTCTGTTTGAATACTGGTTGTTCTGGATCCTTGCTATATGAACAATAACTTCCAAGTAGATTAGCTTCTAACATAAGTATATGAATAAAAGGTTCCTTTCTGAACGCCTGTAATTCTTCAAATGTCACTGTGTAGCCAACATGCAACATTCAGGCCATTATAATTCTATTAGATATAACAGAGATATAGCACTTTTTTTTCCCCTTTAAAGTTTTCCAGGTAGTCAGATGGAATTAAAATAAAACAAATAAAAGTAAGAGGAGCTTTTATTCCTCCAGTAAACTTATTGGAATAAAGAGGCTAACTTAAATTTAAAATTTCTGAACAATTTCTACCTATGTAAAGGCATTCTTTTGAGTAAAGTTCATAGAAAGCAAAAAACAATGAAAAAATTGTATAAAAAGTTTTTGTATAAAAATTATTTGTGACCGTGATAAAATTTATAAACTGGTGAAACTTAAAGAAAATAATAAATGTTAACAATCTGACAGGTACATAAAGTAACAATTCGTTGCAGTTCATTTTCTTCCTAAGTTCCTGTAAATTCTTTGTAAGATCACAAGGAATTATATCATGAAATTGAGCACTATTGTTTCCTAATTTCTGAAATTTCATATAGGAGGATTAACAACTCAAGACAGGTGGCCATTATATTAGGAAAGATGAATGGAATCAGAACAATAACAGTTCCTACCTATAAGATGTAATCAACTCTACATCAAAAGTAGTAACAACAATTACCAACTTTGAGAAGAGACAGCAGCCCTCAATGCTGCTATTCACCTAAAGGGGAACAAACACTAGGAAAAGACAATGAAAATAAAGACTATATATCTTAATTTGAGCCTTCTTATGGAAGACACAGACTTGGTAGAATTGACAACTGGCTAAAAAAGAAAGAAAATGACATAGGATTTTTACTTATATGTCTTTGAGAAAAAGAGCAGAATAAGTTCTTAATAAAGGAAACAGGGCAAGAAACATGGCCTGTCACTAAAATGGTTTTGATACTGACCCTATAGTCTGAATCAGACCAAAGCAAAGAAAGTCAAGAAGAGTTTAGGTAATTCCCAAACAATGCAAGTCTTTTCAAAGTAGCTAATAACTACATTCAGGATAGAACAAACAACAGGAGGTTTCTCATATATGGCAAGTCATGTGTTCCAGCAGAATCCTAGACCCTGAGGAATTAAAGAAATTTATTCAATTTTAAAAGAAAACAATTTGTTGACTCTTTCTTAAATTTAATGCAAACTGAGAAAAAGGGGGAAAGTCAACATTGTGAGCACCTTGTTTTTGCGCAATGAGATTTCCGAAAGTGACAGTGGACGGGGTCACTGCCCACATGCCAGCTATTAAATACCCATCATGAACTCTGTGCAGGTTCTTTCACAACGTTCTTGAACCCCATACAAGTCAGATATGCTGTTAAACTCTCAGGGTCTCCAAGGAATCACTAGGCATTGACAATTAATATCTCCCAAACTTTTCCTGGGATCAAAGGAGACTGAACCAGTCAGATTCCACAGTAAACTTAGGGGATGTGCAAGCAGAGGACTTCTCCTCACTAAACTGGCCTATATGACATTTGGTTCTGGCCCAGCCAAGATACCACTTTAAAATAAAAAGTAGTGTTGCTTATTCAATAAGAAACTTTAATCAAAATAAAACCATCAAGAAATAGCAAAGAATAGCAAAAAGCTATCATGATTCCTATAAGGTCGGAATTATTATTCTCAAAGATAATTTCAACAGTAATTATGCACTTCACTAAGTAAGGAAGTTTTCCCTTCATCTACTGGCCCAAAACTTTTCTCTTAATAAAAATCTTTTTCTAACAGGGGTGCCCATGTGGCTCAGTCCGTTAAGCTTCCACCTCTTGATTTCGGCTCAGGTCACAATCTTACAGTTTGTGGGACTGAGCCCCACATCAGGCTCTGTGCTGCTTGGGATTCTCTCTCTAACCCTGCCCCACTCATGTGTGTGTACATGCGCAGTCTCTTGCAAAATTAATAAATTAACATTTGAAAATCTTTTTGTAATAAATATTCCATATTTTTCTATGGTCTATATTTTCTTTAATAAAAAATCTATATTCTGCAATCTTGGGAGAACAATATATTTAAAAGTGAATCATGTATATTTCCCATTTTAATATGTGACATTTCCATATTTTGACATTTATGTAAAGAGTATACTGCATGAAAAAAAAATATTCATTCTTTTGAAAACAAGTGTGTTCCTCTTTAATAACTTAGGTAATTCTTTATAATATAAGTGGATTCATGGTTGACCTACCTTGTCCATATCTTAGCCATTTATTCAGGAATACCACAAATAATGCACAGACTATGCAATGTACAATTAAAAAAAAGGCAGCATTCATATAAGGGATATGAATGGTGTTCACCAGTCTTGAATTAATCACAGATGCCAACCGCAGTCATTTGGATAAGTCATTCTCTTTTTCTGTCTTATAAAGAAATTAATTGAAGTAGGAAACATTCTTAAGCTGACCTATCTGTTGGTCATCTGATAATTGCCAATTATGTGAATGGAGTTAAGAATACAAAACTTAAAACACACAGCCCTTTTTTCCCAAAGAGGTAGGACCTGTGCATTAACAATAAACATTAGGGCAGGTTGGGGCACCTGGGTGGCTCAGTCAGTTAAGCATCTGACTTCAGCTCAGGTCATGATCTCATGGTTTGTGAATCCAAGCCCCACATCAGGCTCTGTACCAACAGTGTGGAGCCTGCTTCGGATCCTCTGTCTGCCCCTCTCACCCTCTCTCAAAAATAAATACACATTTAAAAATAAATATCAAGGCAGGAAAATTATGCCTTGTCATAAACTATGAAACGTCAGATAAATGATATTTAGTCATGTCACCATCTATTCTGGATTTTTTAAAAATCTTGCAAAAGGTGACAACAGTAAAGGTACTGATTAATGGCAACCTTAAAAATGAGCAGAAAAATGAAAAGCAAGAATAATTATATTTATGTTTTATCAGATCAAAGTCACATAAGTAGTGAAATTTGGAGATAATTCTCAAGCCAGCGAATACTATTTTTGAAAATCTATTCAATAAGTAACACTTCACTTAGTGGCTCCTTTGCAATGTACTTTCTTTAAAAAAAAAACACTTTATTATTTTCTTCGCTAAACATGTTATTTAGAAAATATACCCTCCAGGAAGAGTTGGGTTCAAAAGATTGAGCTTCCCAAGCTTGTTCCATGATCAAGTTCTAAGTCCTAGAAACTTTTAAAAGGCTATCAGGGTCTAAGTTCTCTTGCTGAAAAAAAAAAAACAGATAAGTGGTATTCCTTCCACCAATCAGATTAGGAAAAGATTCATAAAGATAGCAAAGTGATCTAAAGTTAAAAATCAAACCGAGCAAAGCAATCTCACAACCAATAACCCTAAGAACATCAAATGCTTATGTCTTCCCTTCTGAAACTAGACTCCCTCCAGCAGTAAGTGAACTTTATTAAAAAGTCTCTTGCAAGTAATTCAGTAATCAATTTGCATGAGAGCTATAGGCAGCAGGGATAGGGAGAAAAGAAATCTCACCTTCCGGTACTTCAAGAAAAATCTTATTTTACAGAACATATGATAAGTTGTGTAAGTCCCTAATAAATTCTTAAAATTATTAGCTAGTCAGTAAAAATTGCAATTGACTACTGATGCCCTTAAATTTACTTTTTTTTTTCAAAAGTTAATTGCAAAAATGGCTTTCATCAGGGTTTCAGAGTCAAGAATTTATTAGAATTAAGGTGTCAAAAATTAATAAGTTAAAAAAAGTGAAAGAAGCATAGCTTTAATGCTGAAATTCTCTTAGAGATAACTAAGCAAACCTTTTCTTTTCAAATGACAAAATGGAGGCCCAGAGAAATCAATTGGTTTTTCAACGTCACACAGGCAGTTAGGGTCTGTATCCAACTCTATTCTCAGTTTTTCCACAAGACAATGAAAAGCTAAGATCCAATGACTGCTTCTTGTTTAGAAAAATAACTAAAATTCACAAATCAAGGTCACTTCAATCATCTCTAGAGTCTTTTTAATGATGCTTTCCCGGACTGGTTTGGAGAGACACGAAAGTTTCTGTAATGACACTTAGCAGAAATGATTCACTCACTTTCTGACATTTTCAGAGCTTAGCCTGAATCTTTAAAAGGTGTGAGAACTTTGCACAGCTTTATTGTAACCATCCCGCCTCAGAAGCTATCCCTGCCTTCGGCTCTTTTTAAGGATTCCAAATTACTGAACAGAGATGCAGAAAACAAATCTTTATCACTAATGCCATGATCACTTCTATTCTATACCAGAAAGGCCTTATAACTTTTGACAGTGACACTGTCTCCTGCCCTTAACAGTGGAATTGAATACTGAACACAAAAGTGCATGTAGTTATTTTGAACATTGCATTACATATTTAATATAGAAGCCAGCATACAAACAATAAAATTCATAATAATTTTAAGGTAAAACCAGAAATATGCTTTTATTTGTTTCTCATCTTAGCTCCTCTCATTGACCATCTTCCTGCCTGAATGCTATATTTGTCATTCTCCATCTGACAAGGTCCCAGTTAGAACTATTTGCTACTTATTTTATATGAGAACTAGATAGAATGCTAGTTTCTGGGTCAGAAGTCACTTCAAACTAAGCTCTAACTTTATCGTGCACAAGTGGAATACACATTCTCTTCTCCAAGTGACTTTTACTTTGGCGGATATATGCTTCTCTGCTGCACTTGGTTTTCTTTTCAGTCTAGCTTCCCACTTTCATTCCAATCAAAGTAGATTTGTTCCCTTTATCATCTACAAAACCTATTTTTAATTTACAAACTATTATATAATATCAGAGCTGACTTTTACTGTAATTTCCATCTTAAAGGTATGCCTACTGAAAACAGGGTCTTGCTTTACTTCTTGGTATTCTCATCAGGTTTGTGTGCTTTTATTTATCAATCATGGATAGGGGCCTAATATATTCCTTGAACTGAGTTAGGACTACAGACATAATAAATAGCATAAAGGTCCTGATTGATGAGTATAAAAAATTCCATGCCTATATCCATTAGTAAGATGGGATATCTATAGCTGTATAAGAAATCTAAATAATTTTACTAAATACAAAAAATTCAGATGAGGGCATAGATTGCCTAGATTACCCTGATAATGAACACCATTCTCTATTTCATTACATCTGTGTGAGAAACAACTGTAATGAAGAGTCATGAAACACTTAACCAGGTAACGGTGATTATGAGAGAGTTCTAGATCCCACAGTTTGCTTGAAGAACCTAGCCCAAAGTTCTCCATACTTTACAGGAAGGAGCTAGATATAGTCTGCCAGGCTTTAGGCCTTAAAATTTTATTAATCATTAGAAAAACCCAGAAGATGGCACCACAACCAACTGATCAAAATTAACATCACCAGTAACAGGACATACCAAATTCAGGGGAAATATGATGGGCTGAAAAGGACACAATGTCATTTCTGTACCATTTTTGCATAGCCTCTATCTAATCATAAAAGATCCAAGAAACTGGAATTGAAAGATAGTCTACAGAATAACTGGTAGCATTCTTCAAAAGAGTCAAGGTCAGGAAAAACAAAATACTAAGGAGCTCTTCCAAATTGGAAGGGACTAAGGTGACATGACAACTAGATATAATGTGAGACCTTGGTTTAGAACTTGGACTGCAGAAGAGGACGTTAGTGGGACAACTGGTAATGTCTGAAGGTGTGTAGGTTAGTATATTGTACCAATGTTAATTTCCTGGTTTCACTCGTTGTGTTATGTAAGATGTTAACTTGGGGAGAGCTAGCTCAAAGGATAAGGAGAATGTTTTTTGTGTAACATTTTTCTAAGTCTAAAAGTATTTCAAAATAACTTTTAAACAAATAAATGTATTAATTATGAAAAGCAATTAAGAATCTTGAATAAGATTGTAGGCCATGGGAATCTATGCAACAGAAGTAGCTTAAAAAATCCCTAGCTCTTGACATTATAAAGCTAAATATAAGAAATCTCATTTAAAATTGAGTCTGGAGGGCAGAAGGAGGAGCTCTCATGCCCTAGCACTCTTTGTCAAGTGTAGACACCAATAGGAAGAAGTTGAGAGAAACACTTTCTCCAGGCCCGGCAACAGCCAAGCTAATGAGAAACTCAGCCAATGAAAAGCTACTACACCTCGGAACTCCCAGTTTGCTCCATGGTCTTATAAAAGCACTCCCTACTCCTCTCTTACCTCTATAAAAGAGCATTCCTTTCCTCTCCTTTGTTCACCAGACTTGCCTATGGTCTTGCCATACTTTGCATGTCCTGATTTGCAATTCTCTGCTCTTCCTAAATAAACACATCTGCTAGTAAAATAGCTGGCTGTTTTATTTTTAAGGTTAACAAAATGAAGTTTTGTTTGTTTGTTTGATTTTACTCTTTAATTCTCATGCCCTATTTCACCCTTTCCCCAAAACCCTCCACCCAAACACACACACACTTTCCCTTTGGTAACCAACAGTTTGTTCTCTGTAATTAACACAAAATGCAGTCTTCAGTTTGTTTGGCTATGAGAAATGGAGAGTATTTAGAGATAAGTGGAAGACTTAATTTTTGTTCTACATACAAGAAATTTGTTTAGGGGCACCTAGGTGGCTCAGTCGGTTAAGTGTCTGACTTCAGCTCAGGTCATGATCCTACTGTTCTTGAGTTCAAGCCCCGCATTAGGCTTTGTGCTAAGAGCTCAGAGCCTAGAACCTAGTTCTGTTTCTATGTCTCCCTCTCACTCTCTACCCCTCCCCCACTTATGCGCACGCTCTCTCTCTCTCTCTCTCTCTCTCTCTCTATCTCTCTCACATTAATAAATAAATGTTGAAACAAAAAAAGAAATTTGCTTAATTTGCTAAATAAGAAAAATCTCAGTATAAACACTCTTATTAAGGTTTTCAAGTAATAAGATACTGGGAAAATTAAGATTAAAATAAAAATTGCCTAAATAGATAAGCCCAGTCTAAGATCAGTTCACTCAGAAAACCAAGTACTATTTATCAATTTATTCATTCATGTATTCAATCACTTGTTAGCATGGGTCATTGTAGAAATCACTGAAACTCTTATGAAACAGTTTCCAGTCCTAAAATCATGTAGGTAAACAATCTTGAGATAAAATCTATTTGTCTAACCTTATGATAAGAGATTACTAACATTAGTGTGAGTTAATTCCTTCTATAAGTTTGGAATCTAAGAGAGACACTAGTACAAAAGAGAAGCAAAAGAGAGTAGTACCAATGGTAATAAATGTTTTTTTAAATATATTACTTATGTTTGCATGTGTGGAAATTAGTACCATTGACCCTTTAACAACATGGAGGTTAGGGATACTGACCCCACACACAGTGGAAAATCCACGTATGACTTTGACCTGCCCAAAACTCAACTACTATAGCCTACTGTTGACTGAAGCCTACTGATAACATTAAACGGTCACTTAGCATATATTTTATATGTTATATGTACTATATACTGTATTCTTGGAATAAAGTAAGCTAAAGAAAAGAAAATTTTAGTAAGGATATCATAAGAAAGAGGGCACCTTGGTGGATTAGTCAGTTAAGTGTCTGACTCTTGATTTTAGTTCAGGTCAAGATCTCATGCTTTTTGGGATCAAGCCCATAGCACACAGCCTACTTGGGATTCACTTTCTCTCCCTCTCTTTCTGCCCCTCCCCAGCTCATGCTCTCTCTCTCTCCCTCAAAGTAAACTTAAAGGAATATCATGAGAAAGAGAAAATACATTTGCAGTGCTGTACTATATTGAAAAAAAATCTGCATGTAAGTGGACCCATGCAGTTCAAACTCATGTTGTTTAAGGGTCAACTCTATATACTACAGTTGTGATGAAAGAGATGAATACAAAGACAGAGAATAGTGGTCATTACAGAGGAAAGTTTCAAATATCTTCCAATATAACAAGAAAAAAAAAATCCTGAGTGACATTATTTTCCAAGTTGCTTGAAAGACTGAAAACCAGATGACTTAGGGAGATGTTAGGGAAAGACTCTAACTCAAAATAAGGAGTTGGGACTTGACAAAAGCAAACAAAGCACAATTGTGAGAGGCAGAAGAATACTGCTGGAGAAAAAGAATACAATAATTCAAGAATAAAAACATTCATACACTCAGTAAAAATTATTTAAGCCTATGCTACATATAAAGCACCATGCTACACCCTGGGAACAATACAGAGGTTTATGTCAAAGCTCTACAATCCAGCTTTTCCACAACTCACTATTCATTCAACCAGAAGTCAATTTTTTACTTTCTTTTTTATATTCCCATTCATAAGCCATTGTTCATATTATATGACCTTCAATCTTCAACATTGTAATAAATACGCATCCTTACTGATATGATACCATCCTGCCTCTTCTTAATTTGAATCTACCTTAGAAACTAAAAAATTGTTTTTTGAAGCAGGCTGTGTAATCACTCTTGTGTTCAAAGACCTTCAATGATTGATCCATCATCTGCCAAATTAAGCAAAAATATCCTTATTATAACTTTAAACACCTTTCATACAAACCAACCCTCTACTTCAGCCAAACTGGAGAATTCACTTGGTCTCCCCAAATACCCCCAATTCTCTTTGGAGTAGACAGAATTTCATATGGTTCTGGAAAAATAAGAGAAAATATATTTTTTGTGGGCAGGATTTTCATGAGAAAAGTCACAGAGTCACAAAATGGGTTCCAGAAATAAGCAGCAATAGTTCCACTTGTATTAATGGGAAGTTACTTTCTTTTCTCTTAAAGAAGCTGATGCATTTTTAAGCACTACCATTTCCTATCTCCTTGCGTCCTGAATTAAGTCTCTGCATAAATACAAAGTACAAACCCTATAGTAGAAATTAGGACTGTTCAAGGTCAGTATTAAAAAGAGATTAGATCAGTTCCAGTATTTCAGCATATTTGTAATTCTAGGAAATGAAAATTTCCTTTAACAAAGAGTCACATAACTTCACAAAAGTAGAAAAAAAAACCATGATACTACTGTCTTAAGAGAGAGACATTACTTAATAAGAAGTGTCTTGGTGATATTTGCTATTTGTCACAAATCTTTTCATTCCATCTTTATCAGAAATAAAACCACTTCTCATTTGTCTTTAAGTCTCGGTTTATACTTACTAGAAAAAATAACAGTAACAGCATCCAAAATTAAAGTATATGTAATTTTGGTTTATTTGTTTATTCATTCGTTATCCTAGACTCTGAAACAACATATGAAGACAATAAGAATAAAATTAAGCCGACTGCCAGAGGTATCAATCCACCTATTTTCATAATAAAAATTACAAGAAGCAAAAAAATTGGGACTTAGTCCACTGTCTTTGACAAACAATTGTGGCTATTTACCATTTACAATACAAAGATGGAAGTTTTTTAACCCTCGAATATATTTAGCCAATGAAATTCAACAAAAGAAATGAATTTTGAAAGCCATGAAGGGGGTGGGGGGGGGGAAGGTTCTCTACAGAGATCCTTCTATTTCACCACCCATGTGAAGATATATAACTATGTGTGAGAGTGGTTTTTGAAGTTGAAATGATTGAAACATTAGAGGTGGATTAAAGTGCCAAATCAGCCCTGGGGCAGGGAAGTGTCAAACCTTTTTTCTTTTGTGTTTGGTTCATAAAACTCTATCTTCCTAGACTAAAATTACAAGGTGGTTCCAATCTGCACCTTAGATCCTCAAATGCTCAGGTCCCCAGTCTCAAAAGACCCTCAGGTTTAAAACGTAAGTCTTTGAGCTCTATCATCTTCAAATAGCACCTCTGAAAATGGTTGAGAAAGACGTGTAGGACAAAGAGGGAAGAGCATTATTAAGGGGTGAAGGCACTTCAAACTTAGAAACAGCCAGATCTAGGATCAAGCTTAAAAGTTTAATTCATTGTAAATTGGTTATTGTATTCAAATGAAGTTTGCATGCCATCTGTCTTTGAAGTCATTTAAATTAAGTTTTATGACTCTTGAGGGAAAAAGAGGCCATTTCTAACTCAGTATAGTCTGCTTACTACTATCAATCACTAATTAGAATTAATTATTAAGAAAGTGATTCCTTTTTTCTTGAATATTCTAAATCATTTATCAAAGGATGACATGACTTTTTGTTCCTTCTTTGGTATATTGAAGTGATAGTCCTGTGACATTTGGGTAGATACTACTGAATCGATGATTTTAGTCAGATGTGTGACAATAATGCCATCTAAAAGCTACATTTAACCAAGAGAGCAGTATTTTTGGAACAGCAGGCAGTATAAAAGTGCTCTGTGAATATTAACATATTCTAGCAAATTAGTGTGCACTCATTATCATAAGCAATTACTTACTGTTTAGATGCAGTTCGTATTAAATTGGCAAGCAATTTGCAAGAATTAAAACATAACATAGAGGGCTTTCTGAAAATGCAACAATATACTGAGACAAACGATGCTACTAGGTTCACAGACCATGCACCAAACATGGTTACCCATTAAACATATTTAGCATTAAAATAATAGTTGGTTGACAACATGGGCTTTTAATGCAAGATAATTTTGTAACCATTGTCCAGACACTATCAGTAGAATTGTACATATCAGACACTAGAAGGTATTTAAAAAAAAAAAAAAAAAAAAAAAGGTCTCAGGAGAAAGCAGGATGTCTTTGTTCTCTGAGAATGAACTACTTGTCACTTTAACTAAATTTGGGGACTTTATTAACCCACTGCGATGTCTTAAGCTATCTGGTACTACCCAAGTCGTCCCTTTTAAAACATGTCTATTGTCTTGATCATTGTATTTATCTCCACAGTAGACACTGCTAATGTTTAATCACTGATATTACCTTCTTTAATAACAGAACTCGAAGCTAGGCATACAACTAAACTGTACATAAGCTGGCCATACAGCTTTCCAGCTACAGTCTACATTTTCCATTCTCTCTTGCAGCATGACATGGCCAAGCAACTAAATTCTGGCCAATGATACATGGGCAAAAATGATTCTTTCCATTGGGGCTCTGAATGTACCTGTACTTTCCTGCCCATGTCCCTCTTTCTTCTTGCTGAGTGATGACAAAAAGCTGTCAGCTGCCTTAAGACCTAGAGTCACAGGTCTTCACTGCCTGTGGCTAAGCCACAGGTTTAGAACAGGTTTAGAACTGTATTCTCCTAGCCTGGGCCCCTTGAAGTTTAACTACTGTGTAAGGGAAAAATAAATAAATAAATAAATAAACTTACATTTTGTTCATACCTAAATATGGTTGAATCTCATTTTTATAGGAGATGGTGTTTATATAACCTTTAAAACAACACAAAAAGGAGTGTCTGGGAGGCTCCATCAGTTAAGCGTCCAACTTCGGCTCAGGTCATGATCTCACAGTTCCTGAGTTCGAGCCTTGCATCTGGCTCTGTACTGACAGCTCAGAACCTGGAGCCTGCTTCAGATTCTGTGTTTCTCTCTATCTCTGCCCTTCTCCCACTCACATTCTGCCCCTCTCCCTCTCTCAAAAATAAACATTAAAATAAAAATTTTAAACATGACAAAACATTCCCATCAATTTTTTTGATGTTTGTAACAAACAAATTTGATAGGAAAACTATAATTATCTCTGTTTTACAAATTTGGAAGAAATTGGTGTTCACTGGGGTAAAATGATTTGTCCATGGTTACAAAGTAATGTGAAACTTTTCTTATCAAAACCTTCCACAGAAGGCTAATAATAATGTTACTCTTTTTATAGTCAACTAACCTAACTCACTCTAGCAGATTCTCTGGTGGGGGTGTCAAATGTTTTCATGGATCTACACAATTCCCAAAGTCCTTTCTTCCTTACAAAAACAAAGTGGCACATTTGTAAAACATGGTAAAAGGATGTTGTCTGTGACCCTGAAGCACAGTGAAATTAATTGACCCACAATGACCCCTTAACCTAAATATACAGCATTTACTTTAGAAAACTTGTAATTTTGAGGTGCCTGAGTGGCTCAGTCAGTTGAGCCTCTGACTTTAGCTCAGGTCAAGACCTCATAGTACGTGAGGTCAGCCTATCATTGGGCTCTCTGCTGTCAGCAGGGAGCTTGCTTTGGGTCCTCTGTCCCCGCATCGCTCTCTGGCCCTCCCCCACTCACACTGTTTCCAAAAAAATACATATTTCAAAAATGCTCTATTGATGATACAAAATCATCAATATAGAGTAAATTCTAATTATTTCATTTTGCCTTTTTTTTTATTGTTTGTCTCTAGTTCTAATGGTTCTTTGTATTTACCTCAGAGCCTAGAACAGGTCCTTACTTCATAGATATATAACAACATTTGATGTGGTAAACAAAATAAAATACATAATGTTCTAAACTATTTTAATGATATCTTTATTTTAATTTGATGTTTCAGTATCAAATATCATTATACTATATGTATAACAAGGAACTTGTAAATGAGAAGTTGGAAAACAAAGAAAAGTCTAATGTATTAAAATCTATGTCAGCAACTTTTCTCAATGTCTTGAAAAGAACTATAATTTAGAAAATACCATCAAAGTCCTATAAATTAAGAGTATGGAGCAAAAAGATCATTAATAAAATATATACTAGATGGTTATTTTCTCTATTTAAATGTTAACTTTGTAATAAAAGAAAAACTTAATTTTCTGTTGATTCACATGTACGTTACTTTGGAGTATACATTTATATGTATTCATGTAATCATATGTGTATATTTTATACACTCTTTTTTCAACTTTAATGAGTATATTCTTAAAACTGATATAAATAGGGGCACCCGGGTGGCTCAGTGGGTTGAGCGTCGACTTCAGCTCAGGTCATGCTCTCGCGGTTCGTGAGTTCAAGCCCGGTGTCGGGCTCTGTGCTAACAGCTTGGAGCCTGGAGCCTGCTTCGGATTCTGTCTCCTTCTCTCTGCCCCTCCCCCACTCAAGTTCTGTCTCTGTCGCTCTCAAAAATAAATAATTTAAAAAGTTTAAAAAAACTGATATAAATAAAGACTCTATGTATATTACATACATAATCTCAGGAAAGAAAATAAAATATCAGTGGCATCTGGGTTGCTCAGTCGGTTAAGCATCGACTCTTGATTTCAGCTCAGGCCATGATCTCAGCCTTGAGGTCAAGCCCCGTGTCAGGTTCTATGCTGATGGAGCCTGCTTGAGATTCTCTTTCTCCCTCTCTCTGCCCCTCCTCTGCTCATTCTCTCTCTCTCTCTCTTTCTCTCTCTCTCCCAAAATAAGTAAACTTTTTTAAAAAAAGAAAAGAAAATCTCATGTTTCCTAATCAGAGAAGGTGAGCTGTCCCCAGTATTATACTGGGGACAGATAAGTCCACATAACAAAACAGAACAAATAAAAAAACTAAAGAATAACCTTTCCCTTGAAGAATGGACTAAAATAATTCTCTTTCTGTACTATTCAAATTCAGATTTTTTTTTAACTAAGATAATCAGGCTCTAAATCCAAGAACAATCCTCAAGCTGGAATTTCATTTATTCCCACAAAATAACTACCTAAAATAATTACAAAGGGGCATTTTAAAGGATTGAAAAATAATACTTTTTCCCCACAAGATGCTAAGGCTTTTCAAGCATAACAAGAAATGTTCAAGCATTTTTTTTTATTTTTCTGCCATTTTAATATTTGTAATCAACAGTTATTTCCATTTTCATTTACCATGACCTTATCTATATGGCAAATAACATTTTTCCCTCATGTACTATATTCTACATTTCGAGATGCAGATTCCCAAAACAGCACAGCCAATTTCCCTTTCAGTCCCTCTAACAATATGAAACGAAAAAACCCACACTGTCTCCACCCATAAGTAAGATATATGGAATAGATTCCGAATCAAAAATGGTAACTTCCACTGTATCTTCGTAGGGCATTCACCAATAAGTTGATGAAATGTTCCTGTGCCCACGAAGTGGTGATAGCATGCTGGAATAAGTGTGTAAGAAAATGCACAAAACAGAAACAGCCCTTCAACAAAGAGCCTGGTCACACCGTATAGAAATGAGTTACCACGCTTTTTACTATCTTTAGACCATACTCTTCCCAGATAATCTTCGACATGTCAAAGAGACTCATGCCAAGGATTGGGTGTACACAAAAGCAAAAAGGGATCCATGTGGAAGATTTTCACTGGGGAAATAACATGATAAGTTATGAATCTTAGCAAGATTACCAAAGTTTCTATGTGGAAAATGGGATAGGTGTGAAAGAGGTAAGACAAGGAGGCTCAGCATAAGGTTATTTCACAAAAAGAATAAACTATAATGACCTATGAAAAGAAGTACATGGATGTGAGAACATAAGGGGTAATGTTATGAGAGAGTTTGATTATTGACAGGCTGTGGAAAGGGGAAGGGAAAGGAGAAGAAATCAAAAGTCATGCCTAGGTTTCTGATCTGAAAGCAGGGTAGATACTGTGCCATTCATTCAGTGAGACAGAAAGGATCATAGAAGGAATAGGATGAGTGGCAAATATGAGTTTGATGTGGCTGAATTTAGTCATCTTCTTCCATATGAGAATATTATACCATCATTACAGTCCCATAATATTTAGCACACTGAAGTATACACAGAAGACATTTTTCAGTATGCTACTAGACATAGAAATCTTAAAAGATGTTCCAATGGAAACCATTGCATGAACTTTTTCCTAAAATACATATCTTTTAAATGTTTGTTTGTTTGTTTGTCGAGAGAGAGACAGAGAGAGCACAAGCAGGGCAGAGGGCCAGAGAGAGAGGATCTTAAGCAGGTTCCATGTTCAGTGTGGAGCTTGGCATGGGGCTCAATCCTACAACCCTGGGATCATGACTTGAGCTAAAATCCAGAGTCAGACACTCAACTTAGTGAGCCACCAAGGAGCCCGTAAAATAACTTTTGCAAGACACAGAACTTGTACCTCCATATCACCTTTAAAATATTCTCTAGATATCATACTTAGCTTTTAATAAGCCCTTCCTATGAAATCCACCTGATTGGCTACATTTGTCATGTGAATATTTGCAGTGTTGTTTTGCTTCCAATAATTTTAAGAAACTGTGTTTTGAAAGAGGTTTAACTACACAATATTCTCCCAGCATGTCTTTTGCTTGATTGCTATTTGGTTCTCTGCATGTAATTGCTTGGTTAACTTACTGTGCCTAGTTGATTTGCTTCCTCTGCTCATCAAAATTTTATTAACTGTTTTCTGCATGCAGAGCACTTTAGTAATTTAGGGTATACTACATAGGTAAGCAATAGGGTTAAATGTGACAATATTGACTAAGCTTATGCTCAAATCCCAGCATCTATATATAAAGTTGAGTTTTCTGCATGTTTTGCACCTTTGAAAAGTGGAACGAGAGAAGCAGTGATGTAATCTACTACTATTAGAAATTATGCTCTATACTCTATTAACTCTGTTGACCCTGAGTATAAGTTATTTTAAGCCCTCCCCCCAAAGACAAGTCTAGTTAGATATTCTGTATCATAGCCATAACTTTGATCTATTAGACCGTCTGTCTCCTAGAACATAGTGATCATGGTCACTAGTAGCCCAGATGATGCCTTTAGGCAAATTAGAAAAAAGCAAATCTACCACCTCTAAACCCTTTACCTCTAACTATTCAAAATTGTAGGATACTGATTCTGGCAGAATCAGCCACTGGCTTACTGCTTCCTAGAAGTTATCATATTAAATATGTAACTCCTTGGGGTAACAATATGAATGAGGCCACCTTCACAAGTCTATATCTTGCACAAGAATACATGGTATCCCTTCAGTGACATGTAGGAAGTGTTAGGGTTTGGTTCAAAGGGGAGATTCACAACTTCATTTAGGATTCTATTGTTCTGTAGAATACAACCATGTTCCTCAGGAGGAAAGAAATGCAAGAGACACAGAAAAGAACCATAATTCCTATTCAGCCACTTCCTTTCATGCATTGCAAACACCAGTGGCAAAAGAAGTTCAGTCTTTTTCTTGGAAAGAAGCAGTTTTGCATAATTGAAATAAGATCAGTCACAGACCTAACTTATGGAAATAAAATTCCAGAAAAGAGAGACAACATGAGAGCAACGCTAATCCAAGATGCATGAAGAACTAAACTAGAGCAACTAAAGCCATATATTTGAAGCACAGATTCCAGGCAGACAAAACAGTGACTTGTAAAAATGAGACACTCAGGAGAGCAGTCTCTTCCTCTATTCCTCTATGGCTGCTCTAAAGTACAGATTCAATCTTGAGGCAGGTTAAATTGGGGGTCCAAATGGGAATATGTGGTTAATGAATTTTGTACAATCTTCCTTCTTTTCAATTAAAAAAAAAAAAAAAAAAAAAAGAAGCCCTCAAAAAGATTTGATGGGCTTTACTAAGTCTTTTCAACTTTTCCCCCCAGATTGATTTCAGGCCATGGCAGAGACAACCAGAATGCTAATTAACCTATTAACTCTTTCTTCTAAGTTGAAAATCTTTGAGCGTTTAGATTCTAGAAGCTACGCCCACTCTGTAGCCCTCAAAGACACAGACTTTGCACAGATACCCAGGGGAGTTACATACACATTATTCTAGGCCAAATTTGGCCTTGCAAAAGAAGCCATATCCACTAATTCAAATTTTTAATGACTTTCCCAGACTTTGCTTAAGAAATGTATGTATCAAGGAAAGACTCCAAGGTGAGCCAAAAGAGGTTCATTTTTTCCTGGGGTTAAACTGAAAGGTGGCAAAAATGAAAGTTTCCCTATGACACTACTGAAAGCAGCAAGTAGCCAATAGAATATAAAGTTGATGCAGAATAAAGTGCTACCAAAAACGAAGGAAATCTGCTGAGGTCCAGAAGCCTCAAGTTACAAGACATATATACATGTTCATTGAACAGTAATGCCTGTTATGTTATTATCTAAAAGAGATGAAGGCATTCAATTTTAAAACAAACAATGCAGTGAATTCAGTCTTAAAACAGATTTCACGAATTTTAAAAAGATATTCTCACAATGTAATATATAAAAACACAATCTTTTAAAAATATAAATCAGATCCTTTACCTCTCTCATCACAGCAATGTGTGTGCTCTGAATTCATTAGTAAATTCTACTTGCTGTATATTAAAATGAGTGAGAATAAGATTTCAAAGGAATGTAGTTAAAAAGTTATCATGTAATATGGAAGCATTCAACTCTGAATGATGAAAATGTGGATCTGCTCCTTACTTAGTACCTCTCTAACTTTGTCAAAGTTATTGAAATTATCCAATAATCCCCCTTTTCTTCTTCCGAAATTAAGGGGGTTGTTCCAGGTAATCCCTATAGTCAATTCCAGTTCAATTCTCTGAGTTTAAAATAACACTTCACTAAAGCTGACACTAACCTTGAACTTGATCCCAGAATACACTGAAATGCTGAGCGATCATGAGCATGAAGTAATAAGAAACATGTTTACCAGTAAGGCACAGTAGCACATAACAGGAAACGATTTCTTTCAGTGGATGCTTTCTTTCTGATTTGACTTTAAACAATAATTATAGAATGTTTGCTATATTTTATAATCAAGTGATATAATAGAGGATATTTTATTTCATGTACTAATTCTTTTTATGCTTAAGGAAAATTGAGACATAAATTGAAGGAAAAAAAAATAAACAGTATTAGCTGAACACTGTTAGCAGTTAACATTTTTATTTCCCCAAATCGTATACTCCACATGACTGGTCTAGCAACTCCAAAATCAATACAATACAGAATCTACAGAAATGACAGTCTAAAATGAGCCCTTGGTTTATTAAAACCTAGTTATGTAATTACTAAAGTCTTCTTGGTCTAAAATCTATAATTACTGCAGTTACAACTAAAAAGGTTGGGTTAAATGTTATTAAGCAAAAACCACCCAAGCTGATTTGTTTTGTGAATACATGTTAAGATAATTCCTACTTACAAGAACAGACTCATTCCAAGCTGCAGTGATTATGAGCCTTGGTAGGTCCTATTGTCACAAATATGACTCAGATCCAGAAAGGGATTCATTATCCTATTTCAACAGTTGATTTAAGTTGTGAAAATACAAGGAAAAGTGAAAGCATATTCTCTACAACTGTAACTGCACTTATATCATTTTTTTTCCTATCTTTCTAGTTGAGAAAGACCAGACATCAGTTCAGTAGTCCAAAGCTTAGTGATTCTTAACCTTAGGCAATCCTGACCATGTTCACCAAACTGTAGTCATTTGTGTTCATGTGTTTGGGGGTTTTGGCAGAATTTCAAGTCCCTTATAGACAGCTAGTTAAATCATCACAGTGCTCACTCCAGGGTGGATTAAGAGTACCATCTGAAATGTCATTAAAATTTTCACACCAGAGGGTAGAAAACCATGTTTTCTTCTGGTTACATGACACTACCCGACACACTGGCTGCATTTCATCTATCATGTTGCCTTTTTTTTTTTTTTCAAGCACCTACTGAAGGCTAATTGGAGAGGTGATGGTTATTTTTAAGAAGAAATACAACAAGTGATGTGTCTTAGGTCATAAAATTAGTAAGCAGAAAAAAATCATTTAGGAATATCTTCAACAATTTATTTCTCAGGTTTTAAAAGTCTGCCCTTCACACAAGTGTCCCATATTAAAGCAATAAAATATGACATACTTAGTGTAATATGGCACCATTTGTACTTCCAAAAAATGTTGAAAAAAATGAATCTAGGGCAATATCTACTACTCAACTATCTAAGGACCCCAAATGTAACAAATCATTATATACAGATAACTGTTAGTTCTTCAAATATATATGACAATTCTGATCAAAAACATTCACAGGTTATGTGTAACAGGTTTAGTTATAATTTGTGATTAAATAGTATTTATATATTGCAGAAATTGTGAACAAATACAGAAATGGAAAAAAAAAGAGATTTAAAACAGGTGAGGAAAATTTTAAATGATTTGCCTATTGAGAAAGGATGAAAATAAATAAAGAGAATAGTAAGAGCAGTAACATGCACTAAGAAGTTAGAACATGCAGACCTTCCAGAGGTCTCCAGGCCATCAGCCCCACCAGTCTTAACACCTTCAAGGGTGTGGCTTGTTTAGGGTGTGGGCTACATCCTCAGACATTAACTTAAGTTTGTATCACTGTATTGATTGGATATTTGGCCTGGGACCAGCACAGACCAGAATTGGTCTAAAGGTTGCTCTCTTGGTTTAGAAACCATTTAGCAAGTGACATCCTGTGAAATCAATGGCTTGTTACTCCTTTCATCTTTCTCAAGTTCAATATCATAAGGGTCCTTAAGATTTAATGAACCTAGTCTGTTGAGTGAAGCTTTCAATCTGCTCTATTTCTTCTAATGCACTAAAATGATTTGTATGGGAAATGAGTAAAACCTTATACAGTGGGACAACTGTAGCAACTAACAGATTTATGACTTAAGGATAACATGGAAGTGAGGTATATATTTAAACCACTTTTTTTTTTTAATTTTTTTTTTTTTCAACGTTTATTTATTTTTGGGACAGAGAGAGACAGAGCATGAACGGGGGAGGGGCAGAGAGAGAGGGAGACACAGAATCAGAAACAGGCTCCAGGCTCTGAGCCATCAGCCCAGAGCCTGACGTGGGGCTCGAACTCACAGACCGCGAGATCGTGACCTGGTTGAAGTCGGACGCTTAACCGACTGCGCCACCCAGGCGCCCCTATTTAAACCACTTTTTAAAAAATAAGATTTGTGTTTATATCTTATCTTCAAAGAAAAGAGATGAAAAATATCCCTGCTGATTAAAAACAAAAGAAGAAAATCAGCCATACTTGAATGAGTATGCCTATACACCCCCAACAGAATAGATAATAGAATAGATAACTTCTAAGACTCTGGAAATCCATTAACATTTCATATCCAAGGAAACTAGCCACTCCCTCCTTCTAAAAAGAAAGCATTTTCAAAGCAACATCCGAAAACAGATAAATGACAAAGCACTAATTTTGAAAAAAGGTAAATTATAATCAGGTGGAGAAATAAATAAGAAATAGGCATTCCCATCAGCAGTAAGAGGTAAACAACAGAAAAATAAAAAGAAAGAAAAGGAACATAAATAATAATAAATCAATGCAAGCAGGTCAACGAGAAGGACATTGTCATGTACTCTAGCAAAAAGATGATTTCCCTGTGGTATAGTAAAATGGAAAACCTTCCCCAGAACATTAGAGTACAGTTATATTTCAATTTTCTCCATAGATTTTGAATGTGCTGAGCACATGTCTGGATGAACATTGAGGATGCATTTCAGAGAAGAGCTACCTTCTAAGGCTCCTGTTTTTTGGAGACAAGAAATGGGAATAAGACCATATTTTCATATCAAGACTATACATCCATTTTCTTCAGAATAATACCATCACCAGGAAAAACTTGTCCAACTATTTGTGAAAGTAAGTCTGTGATGACAGATCTTCAGAAATAGGAGAAGAAAAAGGAGAATTATGGCAACTAATGAGCTATACTAACCAATGAAGTTATTATATTTATAAATATGTTCACAGAAAACTAAATTTCCAGACTGATGCTGTCCCCAAAATTACCTGATTCTATAATCCATATTAATCCATATCTACAAAACAGTGGAACTTTCAACACAGTTTTTTTTTTTTTTTTTCGTCAAAACATTCACTATGGATGGGCTTAATATATCATATAAAGAAGTCTAACAACTGCTCCTTCATTCCTAGGGGATTTATCCCAGGGAAAAGCAAATTCATTGATTCTAGATTGTCACGTACTGGAGATACATTTGCTGTTCGGCAGAAAAGACCTGGGTAAGGAAAACAACTACTGAAAAAACAAAGCATCCTCTGATCTGATTTTGAATTCCCAGAAACAAGCAACTTCCCCGCTAACTCAACCTACCAAGTCCAGAGAATCCAACAACAACAGATACTTTCTATTCTTTTTTTAATGATAGTAGATAATGTGCCATTACACTTCTTTTGTTTATTTAGTATTTTTTTTATTTTTTATTTTTTAAAATTTACATCCAAGTTAGTTAGCATGATTTCAGGAGTAGATTCCTTAGTGCCCCTTACCCATTTAGCCCATCCCCCCTCCCACAACCCCTCCAGTAACCCGCAGTTTGTTCTCCATATTTATGAGTCTCTTCTGTTTTGTCCCCCTCCCTGTTTTTATATTATTTTTGCTTCCCTTCCCTTATGTTCATCAGTTTTGTCTCTTAAAAGTCCTCATATGAGTGAAGTCATATGATTTTTGTCTTTCTCTGACTAATTTCACTTAGCATAATACCCTCTAGTTCCATCCAAGTAGTTGCAAATGGCAAGATTTCATTCTTTTTGATTGCTGAGTAATACTCCATTGTATATATATACCACATCTTCTTTATCCATTCATCCACCGATGGACATTTGAGCTCTTTCCATACTTTGCTATTGTTGATAGTGCTGCTATAAACATGGGGTGCATGTGTCCCTTCGAAACAGCACACCTGTATCCCATGGATAAATGCCTAGTAGTGCAATTGCTGGGTCATAGGGTAGTTCTGTTTTTAGTTTTTTGAGGAACTTCCATACTGTTTTCCAGAGTAGCTGCACCAGGTTGCATTCCCAACAGCAGATACTTTCTATGTAAGAATTAAACCACTTTCTATATAATAGGAACAACATTGGAAGAAACTAGTGTAAAGGCTTACCATGAAGATGAAACCCAGTGACTATGCTGCCAGCCTCTTCATTCAAAAGCACTAATATCATTAAATCACACCATAAAGCCCATGAATAGGTCTATTACATTATAATATGAGCTATTAGTTCTTAGAAAAAAATGCACAAGACTCCCTGTTTCTGTTTCCTTGCTTGTACTACCCTATAGGTACCAGTTATTGCAAAGGGAAGGACCACTGCCATAGTTAAAACAGCTACAATATATTCAAAGGTGGTTTCACACAGTGCATTCAAATATTGCTAGTGAAATTTCCTTTAAAAATGTGGAGCAGTATTCTTCTCCCATAAAAGTTTCAAGTTCTCACCTGACAAAAACAAAGGTGATAGCAGGACACAGGGTCAGAAAAGGTCATCTTTTCATCACACTTCCTCACCAGTCATTCACACTTAAAGGCAACAAACAAACAGACAGACAGACAGACATATTCCTTAAGGGTCATGGAAGCTAACATTCCATTTTAGAAATTATTTCTTTGGCTTACATTGCCTATTCTTACTTTCTTCAGATGCACAAGAGGGGCAAGTCAAAGCTAGGAAAATGGTCACATAAAGATAAGAGTTTTGAGGACCAATTTTCAACTCACTGATTCCAAGGGTTTTCTAAGAACCCTCCTGGAATGGATGGTGCTAATTCAATACAATTAAAAGTGAGTAGAAATAAACCCCTACAATTACCACATTATTAAGTAGGCGGAGGGGGGGGGGAGGCGGGGAGAAGCAAGATTAGGGCTTTGAGACTAAAACTGCTCAAAAAAAACCCACATTTTTGGGGGGGGCACCTGGGTGGCTCAGTCGGTTAAGCCTCCGACTTCAAGTCAGGTCATGATCTCATGGCTCATGAGTTTGAGCCCCACATTCGACTCTGTGCTGACAACTTGGTACCTGGAGACTGCCTCAGATTCTGTGTCTCCCTTTCTCTCTCTCTGCCCCTCCCTGGCTCATGCTCTGTCTCTGTCTCCTTCAAAAATAAATAAACATTAAAAAAATTAAAAAGAAAAACAAAACATTTTTTTTCTCAAATGACCAAGGTGATGTTTGGTTGGGAGTGGTAGCAAGATAGAGTGAGAAGGAGGTTAGTTGCCAATAATAACGACTGGGGTCACCTCTCATCCTGTCTACCTTCTTATCTTTTTATCTTTCCTCATTACTGCTTTACCTAATAGACCTTGTTATGTCATTAGTGAGTCCACTGTGACAGAGGATGTATGGTTTCCAGTTGGCAGACACAAAAGGCTATGTTTGGTATTTAAGAAACCATAAGTAGAACATAACTCTATTCACCTATGTCAGAATTACTTGGATAAATGAATAGAGAAAACATTACTTATTCTTCCTTATTTCCTATCTTCTGAGTGTTATGGAACACTCAGTTTAATCTCAACATACAGATAGCACAGCCACCTAGGGAATTAATTATTTGCTTTGTGTACACCTTATTATCATGTCTCGTAAAAGAACTCCCAAAGCAATCCCTAGTACAGGTCTGCTGCTATTCTGTTTTTCAGAGCCTAACGTGCTCTATGAGGTTGTTTGGAAAAAAGAAAAAAAAAAACCAAAACAATCAGTTGTTTCTTGTTTAGACAGAGAAGCAAATGAATAACACAGACAGGAAAGAGCAGTTTAAGTATAAAGAAAAAAAAACAAAACAATCAGTTGTTTCTTTGTTTAGACAGAGAAGCAAATGAATAACACAGACAGGAAAGAGCAGTTTAAGTATAAATACAAGTTAGCCCTGTCTCTGACTTTGTGTCTGTCTCTGGCCAATGGCTAAACAACTTGTCTCTGTTTCTGAATTTGGAAGAAAAATATATATATTCATATTTTCCTCAGAAATACTATAAGTATTAAAAAAAGTAATATAAATACTATAGTAATACAGTATGTCCTTGAAAAAGAAAATATGAAGCTCAGAAGAACAATGTTTATAGTATACGTATTTCCTCAAATAAAAAAAGGAACATGAATTACAATAATGCCTTAATTTTCAAATGGACCATTTATGTCCTGTCCTAGATTGTTTCAAAACTGAAAATAAAAAGCAGTAAGAGGGGCACCTGAGTGGCTTAGTCAGTTAAGCATCCAACTTTGCTCAGGTCATGGTTTCACAGTTCATGAGATGGAACCCGGCGTTGGGCTCTGTACTAACAGCTCAGAGTCTGGAAACTGCTTGGGATTCTGTGCCTCCCTTTCTCTCTGCCCCTCCCCAACTCATGCTCTGTCTCTCTCTCTGTCTCTCTTCCTCTCTCAAAAATAAATAAACATTAAAAGAATTTTAAATAAATTTTTTAAAAAGCAATAAGAATATCAACACTTTAACTTCCCTGGAAGGATGAAGGTCCTTATGCGTTTTGCAAAGGCACCTGTTAGATTGTTTTCCTATCTGAACTGCCACTTATATTTCATACAGTTTAGTACCTGAATAGTAACAACTAATTAAGAAATATTTATCTAATGCCCAAAGCATTTGAGACATTATAAGGAACAGAAGAAAAGCTTATATACTGGATATACAACAGTCCTATCTAGGGTGAACTGACAGTTAACAGTTGCTAAGATCTAACAGTCACATAAATAATATTTACATTTAAGAGCACTCTATGGTTCTCAAAATCTGTTTTGCATGATCACTTCATTTAATGGACATTAAATAATGTCAATTCTAAAAAGACGGAGATCCAGAGGCGAATGTGACGGAAAACTCTCAGTGGAGTGGGCATTTGAAAGATAAGTTGGGTTTGAATAGAAAAAAGACAAGGCAATTCTGACTGAAAACTAAATAAAATTGGTTTTTATTTTCATAAGCATAAACCTCACAAATTCCTTATGGACCCAAATATAAGCTTTCTTATTATCCTCCTTAGCCTTGGTACTCCACCTAACAGCAACCTGACAAGCACACAATGAATTAAGAAGTGGCGAGGATTTGTCCCTCTGTATCTGCCTTCATCATTAACACAATATCTTACAAAATAGCTGGGGAGTTCAGGGTATAGCCCATGGCTATGGAATATAATTATGCTCACAGACTCAGAGAGTCAATCCCTTCACTTAAGGTTCATTAGCCTGAGTTCCAAAGATCCCAAGAGGTGATTCCTTCCTGCTGACTCCCCATAGCACATATCACCCAGACAATGTCTGTAGCACAACCTTAGCACTTCAAGTGAAATACTGTCTGTTCGCTCTTTGTCTTCCAATTGAATCATATTATCTTTGTTTCACCTTTCAATTAAACCCCAAAGCTCCTTGCAGATAGGAACTATGTCACCCGGATTTTTTATCTAGGCCACGTAGCTGCTAGCAAAATACTTGGCATAGCATAGGTGCATAATCAATGTTTGCTTTGTGCCGGAATGTTGTAAATGCTGCTGCATATTTATGTTAAAGAAATAATGCCGTGCTTGGATTTTAAATGGTGACACTGGAGCAGGGGAATAACATCAAGCGGGCTATGTAACGTCTTATGGTTTCTGACTATCAGATAAAAATTGCTTAGTTTGGTAATTGTGGCATTTTAGATTCGGAAAAGCTAAACTCCTTGCTTTATATATGAAACAGGCTAAGAGACAGGGGAAAGATCTTGCTTTAAGATCATAACTAATACTGTACCAACAGGAAAGAAACTAACACTTATTGTAGGCTTATCATACAGTAGGCAATTTTATTGCAATGCATGAAGAGGCCACCAGATGTGGATCACATGTCCTCCTGATACTTCAGCTGACAAGGCAACTTGTTATTCTGTTAGAGTCATCACAGGTGTGTTAGACTGTCTACTCCTTTATTTTCCTTTTGCTGTACTATTTCTTCTAGATATCCAGCAAAATATTTGCAGTTTTCTCTACAAAAAAGGAAAACATGTGCTGGGTAGCATGAATGGCTCTAGCTAACTTAATAATGAGGTGCGTGGATATGAACAAGGAAAAAAAAGAGACAAAAGAAAAAAACAGTCTCTTAACTATAGAGAACAAACTGATGGTTGCCAGAAGGGAGGTGGATGGGAGATGGGTAGAATAGGTGAAGGAGAGTAAGAGTATAGTTATTGTGATGCACAGTGAGCAATGTATAGAACTGTTGAATCATTATTTTGTACACCTGAAACTAATATAACACTGGTGCTAATTATACTTCAATTAAAAAACATTTTTTAAATAACATATTTGAATTTGCTATTCACCACAGACACGCTAAAGAAACATTCTGTTTATCTAAAATGCAGAAAAGAGAGGCACCTGGGTGGCTCAGTCGGTGAAGCATCTGACTCTTGACGTCAACTCAGGTCATGATCTCATGGTTTGTGAGTTTGAGCCCTGCATCCAGGCTCTGGACTGACAGTGCAGATTCTCTGTCTCCCTCTTTCCCTACTCCTGCCCTGCTGGTGCTCTCTGTCTCTCTCTTTCTCAAAAATAAATAAACATCAAAAAATAAAATAAAATAAAACACAGAAAAGAATGAAATTTTCTATCACCTTACCCTCTAGCTCTTGATTTTCTCCTCTGGACCAGAAAGTTGTTGAATATTCACACTATCCTCCATACTTCCTCTGCTCTCCTCACCTTCATTTCTCCTTCTCAATTTCTTTACATTGACTTCCATTTTCTACTTATACTACTTATTCTTACCAGATTCCCTCCCCCTTCATGCTCCTTCTTTTCTCATCTTGTACTGTGAACCACTTGCTTTTCCTAAGAAACTTTCACTCTATTTTTCTTGTCAGCACAATCTAATGAACATAATGCTGGGCTGAGAATGAGATACGGCTTGTATTGCTCTCTCCCTGTGTCTAGCAATATGGATGTGCAAATCATTTCAGTTTCTTTTTTGCTTTTATCTCTCAATAAAGTGATATATTATTGTTTTCACTCTGTTTTCTTCTAATATATTTACTTCTATTTTCAAAAGAGAGAGATATGAAATATGGTAATTATATCCAGCTGCCAATAATGGAGAAGATCATGATTAAATTGAAAATAAGGATGACAAATGACTGTATTTTTTTCTTTTGAAGCAAATTCTATTTGGCTGACTTCAGAGTCAAAACATAATAGTGATTATACCAGGGAAGAAAAGAATATAGTTGACATCTTAGCCCTAAGAATTTAGGTACCTCTGGATTTAAGTTTCAGGAAGGACTTGAGTTTTATTACAATCCAGATGTTTCAAAGTTCTAGTGTAAATGCCCTTTCTTACCCATCATTCATCTGATTCAGTGCTGGTTCCAAGGAGTTAGGTTATTTTCGGCCCCAAGTGTTTTAGTAAATGAGGGAAATGCTGAGATCCTTGAGCCCTCTTCATGGGGCCGAAGGTAGCTTCTCCTGAGGTCAATGATCTTAGCCCTCTCCTTGCAGGAGCTGCCAAGGTGCATTTCAGTGCAAATTATGTCTAGCCCTTAAATTTGAGTTTTAATTTTAAAATCCCCTTTTAAAATACTTATTAAACCTGGGGTGGGGGCGCCTGGGTGGCGCAGTCGGTTAAGCGTCCGACTTCAGCCAGGTCATGAACTCGCGGTCCGTGAGTTCGAGCCCCGCGTCAGGCTCTGGGCTGATGGCTCAGAGCCTGGAGCCTGTTTCCGATTCTGTGTCTCCCTCTCTCTCTGCCCCTCCCCCGTTCATGCTCTGTCTCTCTCTGTCCCCAAAATAAATAAACGTTGAAAAAAAAAATTAAAAAAAAAAAAAAAAAAAAAAAAAAACCTGGGGTGCCTGGGTGGCTCAGTCGGTTAAGCGCCCAACTTCAGCTCGGGTCATGATCTCACGGTTTGTGGGTTCAAGCCCTGTGTGGGGCTCTGTGCTGACAGCTCAAAGCCTGGAGCCTGCTTCAGATTCTGTGTCTTCCTCTCTCTCTGCCCCAACCCTGTTCACACTGTGTCTCTCAATAATAAATAAATGTTAAATAATTTTTTAAAATAAAATATTTATTAAACCATAAAAATGTCCACTTAAATTGAATATAAAAGCAGATATAATATGGTATGTGTTCTCTCCCAACTTTGTATTTAAACATGATTGTGTCTATGTATTTACATATTTTCATTTTTAAATCACTAAAAAGATATCTACCAAAATAATAATAATTATATCTGGACAATGGAATTATGGGTGATTCTAATTTTTTAAATTTTTTTAACTTCACTGTATTTCCTATATAGTCATAAATATATAAACTTATCTTAATTTATAACCAGGGGTATATATATATATATATATATATATATATATATTTTCCCCCTTTAAAGAAATATGCTCTATGTATACCTGCCAAAAACCTGCTGTTCTGTCAACCAGTTCTTGAGTTTCCTAATGAGGTTTGAATTAGTGAACTTCTTAAAACTGCAAATTTGAATTAATGTAAGTGTTTTGAAAAATAACTCTTAGCATGTGGGAATCAGAGGTTCTGCCAAAGTGGAGTTTAATGCTAAGCCTTAAGGAGTGGGAAAGGTCCAATGTAAGAGAAGAAACCTAAAAGTTTGTCCCTTAAATTTCTCCTGTCGTTCTTTCTTTTTCTCCCCACAAGGAGTTTACAGAGGCAGATTTCAAATTTTGTTATTTGGACATACAAGAGGTAAAATCTTAAAAAAAAAAAAAAAAAGAAAAGAAAAGAAAGAAAGAAAGAAAGAAAGAAAACAAAACAAAAGAAAAAAGAAAAAGAAAAAAAGTCCATCCAACCTGCATGATGATTAAGAACTTCCCTCATTTACAATGATGGGGTTCAGCACACCCTACCCCAAAATTTGGCAACTTGGTATAGTAAATATCTTAAAATGAAGTAGTCTGGGAAAACAGCAGAAGCAAAAAGGTGACTGAGGAAGGTCATCCACTCTTTGCCCTTCTTCCCTGAAAGAGGTCAGAAAAGTCCCATGTGAAAAGTCCCCTCCCCATACCACGGGGAAGGAAGATATTTTTATCACCAGATGTAACTGAAAAACTTCAGTCCTCCATCTGTAGAGGGAAAACCCAGTTCTTCCCTCCTATGGGTCTTTAGCCTTCAGGGTGTCTCCTTTACTACTCACATAAAACTCTTCATTTCTGGTCACCAATCGTGTGGAGGTTTTTCTCCACACCAAGCAATTGTCTGCAGCACCAGCTGGGGGTCCTATAAATTAATTAAATTCTGACATTATCTATCCAAACAGAGTATCAGTCCTGCAAGACTGCCTCCCCCTATGTCAGATGCTAGTTGCAAGCCCAGGATGTCATCTGTACTTCTGACCAACTGGTTAGAAGTCAAAGGTTCCTTACTCCCTCTCGGGTTCTATTAATTTGCTAGAGGGGCTCATGGAACTCAGGGGAACATTTACTTCATTTGGCAGTTTATTAAAGGATATGATATGGATGAACATCCAGATAGAAGAGATATAAGGGTGAGGTATGTGGGAAGGGCCCACAGCTTCCATATCTTCTCTGGCTGGGCTACTCTCTAGTACCTCCATATATTCACCAATCTAGTTTTCTGAACCCTGAAGTCCCAAGAACCCAAGTTTTTATGGAGGCTTCATCACAGAGGTGTGATCAGTCATGAACTTCATTTTCAGCTCTTCTCCCTCCTTAGGAGAATGGGGGAGGAGGCAACTGAAAGTTCCAAGCTTCTAACCAAGGCTTGGTCTTTCTGGTGACTAGCCCTTCTCCAGGAGCCATTCAGGAGCCCACCCAGAGTCACTTTGTTAGAATAACAACAACAACAATAACAACAACAACAACAGCAACAACAACAAAACACTCTTACTCACCTAGGAAAGTACAAGAGTTTCAGGACTTTGATGTCAGTAATAGAAATCAAAGACCAATATTAGAAAAAGAGACACTCCTAGTGCTCTTAACACTTATGAAATGACAAGAGTTTTCAGACCTCTGTGCTAGGAACCAGGGGCAGAGACCAATATATAGTCTCTATTATCTCTCACCAGAGAAGGAGAATTGGGGCTGAGAAATTTTATTTGCCCATCTACATGGGACTCTAAGCAAGATTCAGTGAAAGAAAAACTAATGATAATTGTTTCATTCCTCTCTTTCATCCCCACCATTCCAATGGCCACTCAGAATGATTTTTGTGTGTGTGTTTTAAATTTTTATTTTATTTTATTTTATTTAAATTTACATCCAAGTTAGTTAGTATTTAGTGCAACAGTGATTTCAGGAGTAGATTCCTTAGTGCCCCTTACCCATTTAGCCCATCCCCCCTTCCCACAACCCCTCCTGTAACCCTCAGTTTGTTCTCCATATTTATGAGTCTCTTATGTTTTGTCCCCCTCCCTGTTTTTATATTATTTTTGCTTCCCTTAGGTTCATCTGTTTCGTATCTTAAAGTCCTCATATGAGTTAAGTCGTATGATATTTGTCTGTCTCTGACTGACTAATTTCAATTAGTATAATACTCTCTAGTTCCATCCACGTAGTTGCAAATGGCAAGATCCCATTCTTTTTTATTGCCGAGTAATATTCCATTGTATATATGTACCACATCTTCTTTATCCATTCATCCATCAATGGACATTTGGGCTCTTTCCATACTTTGGCTATTGTTGATAGTGCTGCTATAAACATTGGGGTGCATGTGCCCCTTCATAATAGCATACCTGTATCCCTTGGATAAATACCTAGTAGTGCAATTGCTGGGTCATAGGGTGGTCATATTTTTAATTTTTGAGGAACCTCCATACTGTTTTCCAGAGTGCCAGCACCAGTTTGCATTCCCACCAACAATGCAAAAGAGATCCTCTTTCTTCACATCCTCGCCAACATCTGTTGTTGCCTGAGTTGTTAATGTTAGCCACAGAACGATTTTTTAATGATGCACTGTAACCAGGGGATATTTTAGGCGTGGGTATTACCATAAAATTCTACTCTCTTTCTTCAGTCTTACTTTAAATGGTGCTCTCTGTCTAAACCATCAAGATGTTAGCATATATTAGGACAAGTTAAAACCCAATGAGAGCAACTGATACATTTTAACAAGTTTTTTTAGGTCACTGTCTTGCAAACACAACTCAAGTGATATTTTTCTGTCACAAAGGGAGATTTCAACATATATTTATAGATCAGTAGAGAAACCTATTTACAGGTGTTGCATTTATTTTAAATTAATTTACTAGAATAATTTAAACGACAATTTGGGATTGCAAAAAAAAAAAGAAACTTGGATGTTCTGGTGAAAGATGGTAGGATGATTATACTTTCCTCCCATTTTTTCCTCATAAGCAACTGTGGTTTTATTATTTTTTTAAGTTTATTTATTTTTAGAAGGGAAGAGGGGCAGAGAAAGAGGGAGAGAGAATCTCAAGCAAGCTCTATGTTGTCAGCACAGAGCCTGACATGGGGCTTGATCCCACAGACCTTGTGACTTGAACTGAGATCAAGAGCCAGATGTTCAACCAACTGAGCCATCCAGGTTCCCAGCCAACAGTTTCTTAAAAATAAAAAGAATGAGAAAAAAAATCTCAATAAAACTAGGAAGTAACCAACCTATGAAGAAGTGCTTCCAATTGCACAGAAAATTAGACCAGGTAAAGGACAAAGCCACTAGGTTAGAGGCACTCTGTGGGTAATGGGCAGTGCAGTCTGAGCCCATCAAAGGTAAGTCACACAACCCCAGGAACCAACATGCTCAGATGGGAAGAGCTGGGTGTCAGGACAAATTACATGGGAGTCATTGAACTGGGGAAGCATGTCTGAGTCAGGGAACACACAGGCTCATCTTTTTGCATAGAACAGGTTACAAGTTCAACAACGTGATAGGGAAAAGTAGATAACAAAAACTCTTAACTGTTCACTTTGGTCAGCTGAAGAGAAGTAAAAAATACCACTACTGGGAAGCCCTGTGACATCAGCAGTTCACTGCCACTGGGAGTAGAGACAGCCACAGGCACATGTGTGCTGACAAAGACAGGTAATGAGAGGAAGTGAGAAGGAAGCCAACTGGTTCCTCAGTCCTCCTTCCTTGTGTTTCCTCCCCCCCCCCCCCATACTACCATTCAACAAAACTTAGCCCTGTTTTAGAGGCTAAAAACAAAGCAGTGAATCAATGTGATTTAAAAAAAGGCAAATGAATAAATACCAGGAAAAAAAAATCCTTCACAGTTTAGTTAAAAACTATGGACACTCAAGTCTCCATGAAATCACAAGAAAATACAGATTCTCTGAAACAGGAGCAAAAAGAAAAGATGAAGGAAATAAAAATACACTAGAAGAGAGCGAGGAAGAAAAAAAAAGAGCATATGAAACTATGACAGGAATCAAATCCCCTTTAACAGTTAATTCTTCCATTTTAAAATGGGGAATCAATAGAACCTAAAGGTGATATGACTACAATAAAAGGAATGAAACATGGTTTCTACAAACGGTACTCAACAACATAAGCACTGATTTTTTAAACACCAAGAATACCAACTCATCTGTTCTGTTCTTTTGGAGGTCTTAAATAACTGGAAGTGAAGCTACTGGACAACAACGTTACCTTTTACGATGAATTACCAAATTTAGATGTCAGACTGATGGTTCAAGAAAAATTTAACTCTACAAAAATGAACTAAGTCAAAATTTAAAAGGAGGCTTCAGGGCAACAGATTTTCTCTTGGTATGCTTAACTCAGCATAGAAGGGTGGAATGTGTTACAGAACTGATGCCAAATAACTCAGAAGATTTCATGTGTTTTGAAAGACAAGGTGTTGACCATGGTTTCTACTTAACAGACTGAGCAAAATAAAAACAGCTTCTCTAAACACTAAGAATCTCATCACTCTGTTTGCTCTGTTGCTTTAGAGGTCCTAAATAATTGGAAGAGAAGCCCTGGACAACAATGTTATCTTTCATGATGAACTACCAAATTTAGATGTTAGAGTGACAGCTGAAGAAAATTGCTTGAATGGAAAATAAATGAACAGCCACAAAGTAAACCAAGTCTACTTGCCTAACCCTTGTGTTATTAACCAGAGGATGATTATTGCAGCAAGAAGCTGTAGCTTATAAAAATTCTATGAAAATCAATAAAGATTTGTAGACTGTAACTTCAACAAAGATTTGATTTGTCAAATATTAGCCTAACTTGCTTTATTTAGTGCATGCGTTGTATTTCTAAAAATATTAAAGACAAATATTCACAGTGACGTCCAAATGCAGTGTTTTTTATTATTTTTTTTTAATGTTTATTTATTTCTGAGACAGAGAGAAACAGAGCATGAACGGGGGAGGGTCAGAGAGGGGGAGACACAGAATCTGAAACAGGCTCCAGGCTCTGAGCTGTCAGCACAGAGCCTGACGTGGGGCTCGAACTCGTGACCGCAAGATCATGACCTGAGCCGAAGTCGGACACTCAACCAACTGAGCCACCCAGGTGCCCCAAAATGCAGTATTTTAAAAAAACTTATTCAATATCCAAAGCGTCAGGCTGAAAATATTTCTATGCATGGCTGGTGGTCCCTTATAATAGTATTCAGAACATTATTGTCTCTGCCTTGACCTTTATGCAAAGGATTGGGTTCCTCACCATACTTTTTCTTCCCCTGATATGTTAACACTGTATTATGCCAATTAATTATTTATTCATTGAATCCCTTCCTAATTGATTTATGCATCTAATCGCTACCTTACCTTGGCGAAATTCGCTCTTTAAGTTTAGGCAAATTATGGAACTCTTGTTTGCTCCAAATAAATCTCCTTCAAATTTAAAAGAAAATGAAAAACCCGGCCTCTTAGAATCGGGGTAGCTAGTTATCAAAGGAAGGTATTAAATATTAGAAATGAATTTTCTGTATGACTGGTCGTGTCTAAGGCCATGTTTGTTTAATGTGCCCTGCATACTGCAAAATGAACCACTCGAATCACTGTACTTCATGATGACACTAGTGATTCTATTACAGCTCAATATTACATTGCCAAAAACAAAAACAAAAACAAAAACACAAGAATCTGCAATTTTACTGGTCAGTTTAAATCAGAAGACTATGGCAAAATGGAGATATTTAAAGTCAAATGGCCTGTGCTCTCAAACAGGATTTTACTCAACAACAGAAATGAGAGACACTCAAAAAAGAACAGAAAAGAAAAAGCTTCCTTGATGCCTCTTTGGATTTTGAGGAGGTGGTATGTATTGGCAGCCAAATTTTTATATCCCTGGAGACAATCTTTCACCTTATGAAAAACACAAAGCTGTTTTTTTTTTCTTTAAAGTACATAAATAAGTACATAGCCTGACACTTGTATTCAGAAGATACATGAAACCAAAGAGTCACATGAAAACAATGCCTGCTATGAAGAATTCTGACTTTTCCTCAATTGGAAAAAAAAAAAAATCTGGAGTGGAAGACTATTTTGCTGATTTTTGGCTTTGTTAAGAATGTAGGAGGTGCATATTGTTCAGCCAGTAAGAGCACAAAATGGCTCTGAGATTTTTTTTTTTTTAAGTCAGGAGCTTATAAAATGCAGTGTCTAGGCCATATTTGTTTTGAGCACTAAGCTCAAAAGAGAAGTTAACAAATACACTTTATTCTAGAAGGATAGCCTCATGACAGATCAGAGTTAGACTGCTTTCATAGCACACTCACTAAAACACCAAGTGCCTTTAAGATCATAGTGTTGTGTGTCTGCTTACACAACTCCAAAATACAGATTTTTGGGAGGATGTTCCAGAGGATGCTGCCATCTTTATTTTTCTTTATGCTTTTGATGCAAATTTCAACTCAATTCACATGCTTCTATACAATCTACCATTACTAGAACCATTTATTTAACACACTGTTAGATATGTTCTGGATGATGGCAGTTAAAATACTAGCATTCATTTTGTGGGGGTTTTTTTGGCTTATAAACAATATAAATTTATTCATCAGGCACTGGTTATTCTGTGGAATCTGTCACATGGCTCAAAACCTCAAATAGTACTGGAATCATACGCTTTGACCATGGATAATGCCTCCTGTAAAAATGTCTTAATGTAACACTTATAATCTGAGAGAGACAACTTAAATTGGGCCCTAAAGCTCCGCGGGGGCCACTACATTTTTTTAAATAAAAGCTCTCTATAGGGCTTTGTATTTACCTTTAGTAGACAGTAGCCTAGTGAAGTAGGATGGTACTTATTTTACTGTGTTGGAAAAAAGTCTACAAGAAGCATCAAAACTCAAACACGGAGGGCACCTGGGTGGCTCAGTCGGTTAAGCGTCTGACTTCAGCTCAGGTCACAATCTCGCGGTCCCTGAGTTCAAGCCCCGCGTCGGGCTCTGGGCTGATGGCTCAGAGCCTGGAGCCTGCTTCCGATTCTGTGTCTCCCTCTCTCTCTGCCCCTCCCCCGTTCATGCTCTGTCTCTCTCTGTCTCAAAAATAAACGCTAAAAAAAATAAATAAATAAATAAACTCAAACACGGAAACACCACCTTCCCGAGCAAAAGCCCACTTTGGGTTCGACAGTACAGCACAGGGTGGCTTTCAATGCTCTCATGGAACTCTTGTGGGGAAAAGGACCAGATTGAGATAAGCAGTATCCCCAAGTCTTCCTGGAATAATTCTAATAAGACATTATTTAAAATACAAAATAACTTACTGATGGCTCACCAGTCTGACTAATCATTAAAAGAATCTCCAAGCAGTGTTTTAGTTACAAACGAAGTACACTCTTCAAATAATAATAATTCCTAAAATTAAACATGTCATGCTTATCAAATTATGCCACAAGCCATTCATTCACCCTTTTTACCAAGTTCAAGTTTCTCTGCCCTTATTTTACAGTTCAAGATTTAAGAGAATATGTGTTCAAAAAACGGCCTGGTATCTGTGATACCATTTGTCAGCGGCTATCAGCTAACATATTCTGGTTCCCTGGGAACTATTCTTCAAATCATTGGCCTATCAAAAATAGGAATAATGGTGTTGGTATTACTGCTTGTACCTTAGCCACCAAATGACCCATCAGTTGCTTGTCAAATGACACAGTCATCTATAAAAGGATGCGAAGATAATGGTCATCATCAAATTTATATTATTACGGCTGTTAACATTTTACATTTAATGAGAAAATGGATCCAATCTAAATAACAATAGTTTAAAAGTTATAAAATACATTGATATAATATGTACCTTAATAATTAGCACTCAGTCTAACATGCCAACATTTTCTGATTATAGTAATTTTCAAAACTAGAACTATTCAAAGAAATATTCAAATATGCAAAATATTAGATACTGTTATCATTAATGATAAAAATATGCTCCTGGTTCCTGCCTTAATGAAGGAAGTGAAGAGGTCCCCTTCCACCATGTAAGAGCTTAAAGATAAACTGCACTAAAAAGAACCAAAAATACTGTGTGCATTTGACCTCCTTTTCCACTCAAAGATAACTCTTTTTTGCTGTCTGCCCTAGGATCATAATGGCTATGAAGAATTATCTTTGGTTGGTAAGTTATTAAATGATCATGATTCATTAATTAATCTACATAAATGACATATAAATAATTCTGATGAAGCTTTTTAGATAAATCAAACTGAAAATGTGTTCTGTCACTTTGCAAATGACAGCCGCAAAGCCTTAAATAGTACTTGTTTACAGACTACTTTGAAAGACAAAATATTTGCTTTGTATTATTATTGACAACGCAGCAAGAATCACTTTCGAATTAGTAAAGATAATAAAATGTTAAGTGATCCATAAATTACAAAAGAAAACAGAAAAGTTAAAGTGAACATAGCTTGAAAACATCATTATCTCAAGAGATTAATTTTAAAATAATTTAAAATGGCAGTTGCACTCAGCCACTTTTAACTTTAAACGTTCATTTATCTTGGAAATTTAATTCAGGTTTCCCTCCCATTTATAAAAAAATAAATAAATAAATAAATAATAAGTAAGTACTCTATGGAAAAGCTAAGCTTACAAAGCAGGTATGTTAGAAGCCAATTATTCACATCAAACCTGTATTATTAGTTTATAAAATAATTCTTAATATGATTGCTTTAAATCAGTAATATTTCAAGTTGCCAATCCTCTGAGATTTTTCTGAGGCGGCCACTTATCAAGAGCATATTAACCACATGGGCATGTGGCACGAATCATGATGAACCTTAGCCTTTGGGAGTCCAACAGGCTAGAGTTGAAAGTGTGCCCCTCTGCACGGAGTAGCCATATCATCTCAAGCAGTACTTAACCTGCTGGAACCTCAGTCTCCTCATCTATAAAATGGGAATGATAAACACCTCCCGAGGAACTCTGTGAGGATCATCCACAATAAGTATGGTAGGGAGTTAATAAGCGGTGACTACTTTATTAATACTAAATCACAGGCAATGCCACAAGTCAAACTCTCTTAGGCCCATTAATTAGTTGTTTGGTGGACTTCAGACTCACTATTCTAAATCCAAAGACGACCGAGGATACTCTTGCAGAGCCTCTCCTCAAGAAAGACTATACTGATAAGGGAGAGGATTTTCTGTTTGGTGGTTTGTTTGGCCTTTTGCTTGGTTTTGTTTTTACGTAGTGGAGATTGAGAACCCATTTTTGAACCATCATAAGTTTGGATTAAAAACACATATTTTGGGGGACATGTTAGAGAGAACCAAGGTAAATTTCATCTGTATTAATTTATATTAAAAATCCAAAATGGGAAAATAACAACGACATCAAAACCTTGTTTCTGTTTCTTATGTGGGGTATGTACATGCTACAGAGACCCTTGGTGAGTGAAAATGGCAATCTGTTTAGATTTAAACCTTATCTTTTTATAATCAGAATAAAGTTCCTTAACTTTTTTTTTCTTTTATGGGGCTGTCAAGGATCAAATAAGAGAATACACAGTAAAGTCTCTAATGAATTGATCAATATCATATAAATATTAGATACTGTTACTATTCATGATAAAAATGTGCTCCTGGTCCCTGCCCTAAGGAAGGAAATAAAGAGGTCCTCTATACAAACCAAGAGTTTAAAGATAAACTGTTTCCAATTAACCCAGGAATTTAGATACATAAGAATCAAAAAAAGAGATGCACTTATCCTCATGAGTACAGAGTAATGTATACAACTGTTGAATCACTATATTGCTTACCTGAAACTAATCAGCATTGAATATTAAGTGTACTGTGATTGAGACAAAATTAAAAAATAATAGAAACACTAAAAATAATAAAGCACCCCAAAAGAGAAAAAAGGGGGGAAAAAGCTGCTGTTAAAAACATTTTTTTAATTAAATTAAAAATAATGAAAGAGATCCAATCATCTCTAAATCATTAGGTGGTGCACTCTTTTAGAACTTGGATTTGCACCATGGTCTACAAGTTTCGATGTTCAAGTCATAAAGCAAAAGTAGTTTCTTTTTTCTTGTTTTAGCATTATTTATTTTTGAGGTGCAGGGTGGGCAGAGGTGGGTGGGGGGCAGAGTTTTCGAAACGGGCTCAGTGGTGACAGCAGAGAGCCCAATCTGGGCTCAAATTCATGAACTGCGAGATCACATCCTGAGCCAAAGTTGGACGCTTACCCGACTGAGCCACCCAGGTGCCCCCAAAAGTAGTTTGTATTAGCAGAAGAAAACCCCAATTCTTTCTCAACCATCTTTAAAGTAAATACATCAATTAAGCAGAATTTTACAATCTGCTTGGCCTAAAGAAAAATATGCATTTACTATTGAGAAAATTATTTTACTTTTATCATAAAACTATTTACCTAAAGCAAAGTTCTATTTCATACCTGAGTTATGAGGCATTGAAATATTTAATCAAAACGTTTTTGAGTATTATTTTTTTTACTTTTATGGTCTTCTCCATCCGTGCTTTATACTCACATTTTTGGAGCATTAAGTGAGAAGCAGGAAGCAGAAAATGTTACTGGCCAGACAGGTAAGGCCTATGTCATAAAGAGGTATATGAACCACACTAAGTATTCTGAAGTTTAGGACTTAAGTGCTGAGAATCCACTATGTGGTTTTAAGCCAAGGAGAGAAACAGTTATATATTTAATTTTAGGCAGATCACACAGGTGGCAATATACAGTATTTTAAGTCATTTATCATAGACCCATACTAAGATATAATTTGAAGTCTGGACTAAATGGGGTAATTTTGGTCATATTGGTTACTTCCTAGTTTCATATCACTATCTCCTTTCATAATGTGAAGTGAGATGAATTCTTTGAAAATATGAATTAATTCCAAGTAAAATGTAAGTTAACATTTCTTCCACACATTGATGACTAATTGGAACAATAACATTAATTTTGAGTAGGTGAGACCAACAGAGAGACACCTGTTTTGAGTGTCAGGAATTTATCAATTAACAACACTATCAACCCTAATCTCACTGTGAAGACAAAGAGTGATCAAACCAACATCTTCTTTAGCTTAAGTTAAGCAAGAAAGACCTCTTTTACCACAGATACTCATTTAAACTCTGAGTCATGGATAACATATCTGGAATGTGGGAATTATATAAAACCCACTTATCTCCCTTTATTTTTGAGAACTATAAACTATGTGAAGGAAGAAGCAAGCAATGTGCCTTCTTCACTATTGCCCTAACAGCCTCCTGGGCAGCCTAGCATAGAGTGTGGGTGGAATGAATGAAAATAGCAAAGAACTGTCAAATGAGTTAATGAATGTGAAATCCCTCTGTAGCCTGCAAAGTATGACACAAATGTTAGTTATTGCTGGGTGTTTTTTTTTGTTTGTCTATTCTATAAATAGCCTCTAACTTCTTTTAAATACCCAGTTTTTAGGATATGCTAAAAAGAAAATGCTTTTTCTTCAACAAAATAAAAGCAACTATCCCTCAAGATTCATTTAAGGAAAGTATTTTTGACGGAAATGCTTAAGGAATGAACAAAAGTCCTTAAGCTTTAACCTGTTTGAAACCTTAAACATCTTTCTTGTTAAAAATACAAAACGTGCTTGCCAAACTGAATCAATAACTTCCTTTTCTGGTGCAGAATTTTAAGATTTTAATTTGAACGAAGAAGCTGAACTTAACATTGAATGTCCTTTACAAAGCTTGAAGAATGCACTGACCCAATATTTACTTAATAATTTGTCATTTACTCCTTAAATGGAAGGATATCTGGTATCCTATATATCTGTGATCATTTTTCTTAATTCATCTAAATTTTCCCTTTCTGATATACATAACTGCTACATATGTGAATATGGAACCAAGCTTATCATGTAATGTATACTCTCCCTTGTAATACCTATAGCTTCTGTCCAAATACCTGAACAGACATCAACAGTGCCCCTATTAACAGCGCCTGCCTTCTTACCCAGTCTTAACAGAAACTCCAGGCTCATTGTCCTCAAGGCTGGATTTGGATAACTCTAAGCAAATGCCTTAAGCTCTCCCTGTTTCTTTCCCTTTCTCTCTAGTCTTTCTCTGCGCCCCCCTCCCGCCTTGTTCTAACTTCCTTTTTAAAAAAATGTTCATTCATTTTTGAGAGACAAAGAGAGAGAGCATGAGCAGGACAGGGACAGAGAGAGAGGGAGAAAGAGAATCCAGGCTCTAAGCTGCCAGCAAAGAGTTCAACGCGGGGCTGAAACTCATGAACCACGAGATCATGACCTGAGCTGAAGTTGGATGGTTAACCCACTGAGCCACCCAGGCACCACACAATTTTCCTATTTTAAAAAGGGGAGCAAGCACCTGGGGGGCTCAGTCATTTAAGCATCTGACTTCAGTTCAGGTCATGATCTCATAGTTCATGAGTTCAAGTCCCATTTTGGGTAAGCTCAAGCCCCACATCAGGTGAGCTCATGCTCTGCATCAGATAAAACATGAGCCCCAGTGAACCCTGCTTCTCTCTCTCTCTCTCTCTCTCTCCCTCTCCCTCTCCCTCTCTCTCCCTCTCTCAGCCCCCAGCTCACTTGCACCCTCCCTCTCTCTCAAAAAAAAAATGCATGTAGTAATTTAAATGCTTCAATATGCAAAAAACTCTTTAGAAATAGTTTCATGAAATTTCACTTTATGAAATGTTTCTATAAATTTGGTGTTCATTTTACTTGCATCTACCTGCTATGGCATTATATATTTTTTAAGTCCTTCACTTACAGAAAGACCCATATAAAAAGAATTTCAAAAATACCCATATAGATCTTCTTTCAATAAATAATAGCAATTGAAACAGCTTGAAGAGACAGCAGTGCATGATAGAATGACAAACCCTGAACTTGCAACTGTTATGAAAAGTAACAGAAAATTTTAATCAAAAGCTATCCAAGAAAAGGGACATCTCAAGTAGAAAAGATATGTAAAACAGTTAACCAGTGACCTATTAATGGAAAGGATCAGCCAGACATTATAGAATACCCTAATATATAAGTGTGCCACAAACGTTCATCAAAGGGGCAGAAGATGAACTGATAAACCAAAAATACCAGGCAAACATCCACACACCAAGCAAAGAATGACAACAACAAAAAATAAAACCTAGAAAAATCTCCTACATCTTATTGTTATCTCTGTGAATACGTTACAAAATCCTGAGGAAAAACGATGGCTGTAATAATTGAAAAGATACTTCAAAGAGTTCCTATAAATATATATGAATTCACATTATCTCAGAAGTATTAAGATAAAATTAGAGTTTGAAATTCAGTGTTCTCTTGATAATTGGGAAATTATTTTAGCCCCTAAGAAATAGCATGGCATTTTGTAATAATCTCATTGGTGTTGCTGCTTCTGTTTCTACTTCTTCTTAACATCATCATCACCATCATTGTACAACATTAACTTACATTGATTTTGGCATTTAAGCGCAAAGGATTAATGAATAGAACTCCCTATGTTTTAATGATATTACTTTTCAATTTACAATATTCTAAAAATCATGACCATCAATAGGTATAGGCTTATAAACTACTCTACCATATAATTTTATTGAGCTAGAGTCTCAGTACATTTTAAAGAACAAGTATACAAAGGGGCGCCTGGGTGTCTCAGTCAGTTAAGCGTCCCGACTTCAGCTCAGGTCATGATCTCGCAGTTCATGAGTTCCAGCCTTGCATCAGGCTCTGTGCTGACATCTCGGAGCCTGAACCTGCTTCAGACTCTCTGTTTCCCTCTCTCGCTGTCCCTCCCTGCTTGCGCTCTGTCTGTCTCTCTCTCTCTCTCTTTCTCTCTCTCTCTCTCTCTCAAAAAAAAAAATAAAAAAAAATGTTTTTTAAATAACAAGTATACAAAAACAAATGAAAATAATCCAGGCGACTATGTGTTAAAGTTATTCAAATTCAGTACCTACATATTTTGTGTACTTACATCCCAAATTTAATATCGTTCCTATTCTTTCCTGCATTGAAAATTAATCAGATAAGGCCTTCTCTTTCTACATTCTTCCCCCAACATGATAACAATTATGTGTTTAATCTTTCACTATGGTTTTTAATATACCTTCAGTATTGGTAAGCACGGAAAATATTATGGGGGAAGATAATTACAAATGGATAGAGATTTGTTATTGTTGTCTTCCAAATGGGTGTTTATATAATTTTTATTTTAGATGTTAACCAGTATTTGAAGGAATGTTTTCTTCTTGACACTGCTCAGAGCTCACATTGTCTGAACATTACAAAAGCCTTATTTCCCTAAGATAGGAACTGCAACGGAGGGAAGATGACTAAATTTGGCATGTCTCAGGATAAGTTTGCTTTCCACTGTATGACTGGAGGGTATAGACTTCATTGGGGCACAAGTGGATTATAATGAAGTGGTCTGATCTCTCTTTCCAAATTTTATCATCTTATCTACCACACGGAAGATTAAACTACATTTTAAACAAATGAAAATAAGTGCTAGTTGCTGATAAGAAGATCAATTTCCCTTAAATTATAGCTTGCTTTATTCATTTAAGAAGTGGTATTAAAATATTATTTCAGGGGCGCCTGGGTGGCGCAGTCGGTTAAGCGTCCGACTTCAGCCAGGTCACGATCTCGCAGTCCGTGAGTTCCAGCCCCGCCTCAGGCTCTGGGCTGATGGCTCGGAGCCTGGAGCCTGTTTCCGATTCTGTGTCTCCCTCTCTCTCTGCCCCTCCCCCGTTCATGCTCTGTCTCTCTCTGTCCCAAAAATAAATAAAAAACGTTGAAAAAAATTAATTAAAAAATATTATTTCATATGTATTAAATGTTTTCCTTTGATGACCTAGAAATATTTCTACACTATCACTTCCTGATACATCAATTTGTAAATGATCTTGTAAAATGAATAGGCAATAAGTCATTCTACTGTCAGGGTAAGGACCTTGAACTGCAGACACAACAAAGAGGGAGGTGCCTTGAAATAAAAGTGTATATCATTGGTACACACCTTAGATACATGTTTGAAAAAAAGTTTGTCAAAAAACTTAATGTCCAATCCAAACAAAAAGTCAAAGAAATCTTTCTCTTGGATGTTTAAACAAGTATGTAATTATGGTGCATCATATGAATCAACTTTTCATCAAATACTTACTGAATACTTACTTGCCACCAGTTGCATTTAATAATGGGTCTGAAGTGGTGGCTTCCAAGTTGGGGGAAATTTTGCTCCCAGGGAACATGCGACAATGTCTGAAAACAGTTTTGGTTGTCACAGCTGAGAGAGGAGTACTACTGTAATCAAGAGGATAGAGGCTAGGATGCTGCTAAACATCGCACAAAGCACAAGTCAGCCCTCTCTACAAAAAAACAGGTACCTAGCCCTGAATATCAATACTTACAAGGTAAGAAACTCCACAACCAAGACATAAAGATGATTCAGAGTGGTGTAAAACTGGAGAAAGAATACCTTTCAGGGAGGTGATTGTGCCAAACCCAGTGAGAAGAAATGGATTCCTAAACCAAAACGGTTAAGGTTAGAATGGAGAGTCAGATGGAGAACTTTTAAGGAAAGACCACAGACAAGATTCAGTGATGGAGTAGTTTTGAGAGAAGTAAGAAAGGTGAGAAATCTAGGACACTTCCTGGATTTCTGACTTTGCTGACCTTGTGGTGACTGTCAATACATTGAGTTAGGGGATGTAGAAGGTGACCCGGAACTAAACAGATAGTTAGTTTGCTTTAGGAGATGTTGAGCTGAAGGAGACTGAGTACATTTAAATGGAGTCCATTGCTAAGAAGGTATGAAGAAATAATGAATGTTCAACTCAGCAGAGCCCCAAGGTTGAGGTTAAAAAGCCAAGGAATGATCACCAAGTAAGTTGCAGTTCTGCACATTATTATTTATTAAAGAGATGACTGGAAAAAAGGGAGAGAGAGAGACACACACAGAGAGAGAGAGAGAGTGAGAGAGAGAGAGAGAGAACTGTCAAATGTCTTTCTCACAATGTAACCAGGATGTCTGAAGCTGGGTAGCCCATTTACTGTACAGTGGTGAGTTCTCCCCTAGGACAAATATGTAATTTGTGGTAGTAATGTCTTGTTTTCCCCCCTCCAATATTATTCTCCACAGAAATCTTCACTTATTCACTACTGTCCTTTTATATTAGTATGTGACATAAATCAAGACTGACAGAAGAGACATCTTATTAGAAACCAGGAACTGTTTTGATGTATTTGCCAAACTCCATATTATTTGGCTTCTTTCCTGCTACATAAAATAAGTGTCATTTCACTATAATTCTAAATGCAATTTAATATTAGCTATGAATTTTCAGGGCAGGCTTAATTAATCAAGGTCTTAAATGAAATTGAGATACATATTACAAATATGTGCATTACAAACACATTTATGTAATTTATAAAGAGCCATATATATAAATTACTTATCTATAAAACATACAGCATCTCACTGCTATTGATTTCAAATAGAATCAAGACACTTGAATCCAGGGCATAGGAAGGAAATATGATATCTGTACATTCCATAATCAGCTAACCTTTGGCAAATTCATTAATTTTTTACAAGAAAAAAGAATTCTAAACCACAAGCGGTAATGTTTCCTGAGGCAACCCAGTTATTGTTAGTACTTATATGCTGAGAAACAATCAGAAATTAATTTTAAATGAAACTGGAGGATAGTTTTAGAAGGCACTAAAAGAAGATAATTAAATGCAATAGTGAGAAAACAATTTTCAGATTTGTTCTGAATAAACGGTATCAGATATTTTCTTTAATGCACACATGTATTAAAAAACACAAACTCCCCAAGTTTACATTTAGAACCAAGAAAGGAAAAATCTACAAGTGCAACCTGTTTATGAAGACAATTAATGACAAGTAGCATTTCTTTCTTCCCCCCAAAAAAGTTCATATGGCATTTAATTACTTCATTTTCCCAGTCTTTTATCCAAAATTGAAGAAGACCTCTTTCACGAACTGCCTAAATATCAGCAATGTTATTCAACTGGGTTTGCTTTGCATGAGTTGTTCTGTAGATAACATGAGAGCGAGGAAACAAAGACTTTTAAGTGTGACACTTCTCTCCAAATTTCCTCTTTAAAAGGTATGAGTGGTTCCTTGACATAACTGATAGGCATAACATCAGCCCTGTGCTTTACTGCAGTCATTAAAATTGTCCTATTTGAGTATCCCTTCCGATCAAAAATGGAGAAAACAATGACTGCAGGAAGATAGCAAGACAATGCTGGTTTCCTGGGTTTTGGAACCAGTAGAGCAAGGGGAGCTCAGTGAAGGAGGCAAAAGCGCAAGTTCCCCACTCCCACTATAAAGCAGAGGAGAAGGAAGGAGGGAGTTTTGCGGGTACCTGATAATCTGATGCTTTGGATTGCTTTGGAGTTAGGAGTGCCGGTTCACAGCAAGAGAAATGGATTTAGTTTTTAAAGAAATAAACAACACTAGCAAAATCCGATCTCCTCTGGACAAAGAGCAGGGCCAGGGAACCGAATGCAGTGGTTAAGAAGGCGCTCTGCCTTACGTGGTTGACAGTCTGACTGAATAATGAGCACTTTCTTCAAATGAGGCTGGCACAGGAACACTTTCCAGGGCTGCGTTTTATCTCAGGGCCCATTTGCCTGCAGCTGAGGTACTATTACCAGTCGAATGTGGATGTAATATAGCCACGTGACACCAGAATATTTCTATTTCTAGAAAGATAGCAGAGAGAAACCCTCCAGTGTAATCATGCCTGTGTATACTTACTGTAGGAGGAAAGGGATTTTTCATTTTACTCCTGGAGCTGAACCACCAAAATTGAAAGAAAAAAAAAAAACTGTAAGGCTCTGAATTAAGGGGTAAAAAAAAATCTAATGTTAGGAAACACTGGCTCGTGTGCTTTCCCACTCCCAGGAACTAAACAGTTTCGACAAATAGTCCTCTTTTGTTCTGCTTTGCTTTCCCAGATACATGTATCGGTTAAAGCATTCCTCTTCCGCCAAGTACCAAACTGAAATATGAGGAACTATTCTAAAACAAAAGAGGATTTTAGCTTAAATAGTCTCCCACCGGCTTGCTTGGGCACCCATTCTATGCCAGGCATTGGGGGAATGGGCCAGATTTGGAGGAATTTATTAAACAGGCCATACTTTGCTGAGGATAGAAACCAAGTTGGCCAGATGTCCAACATCATCTTTGTAACTCATAAACCTACCTCTGGAGAGGCATTCATCCCTGCAAATCAGGCACCCCCAGAAAGGCCATCCTCCTATGAGTCACACAGGAATGTCCCCAGTACCAGCTAGAAGTAATTGAACCACGCCTGAGGCCTGCCGAATTTTCAAGAGATGAGTATCCTGCTCTCTCGAACATATTGTTCTGATATTTCTTCCATGAGGGCAAAGTCTCTAAATAAATCCACACTGACTTTTATTTGAAAAGAGCAAGTGTAGTTGGTGTGTCCAGGAACTTAAGTCACAAGAGCAATAAATTCTAGCGCCTTGTTTCCTCTAAACAAAGGGGCCTCCAAAAGACTGTTGGTATTTACGGGGACTGCAGAGCCTTGAGTAAGCATTTTCACAGCAGCTACAGAAGGTTCTAATGCATAGCATTACTGCTCCATAGCCAGCTTATTAAACCTTAATGGTACTCTTGAAATGCTTTACACCAGGCTGCAGATAACTCACACACAGCATGGCTCCTGGAAGGACCCCCAACTCTGCAGCCACTCTGTGGCTTACCAACCTTCAACTGGAAATTCCCAAATGCTGGTTTCTTTACTCAAGTCAAAGGGCAGCAAATAAGGTCATGGGCTAAATCACCCCCTCTTTTTGTACTGCTGGTGGCTGAAGAATGATTTTTACACTTTTTTTATGTTAATTTATTTTGAGGTGGGGGAGGGGCAGAGTGAGAGGGAGAGAAAGAATTCCAAGCAGGCTCTGCACTATCAGCACTCAGCCCCATGCAGGGCTCATTGTCATTAGCTCTGTGATTATGACCTGAGCCGAAACCAAGTCAGACGGTCAACTGATTGAGCCACACAGATGCCCCATGATTTTTACACTTTTAAAACATTGAAAAGAAGGAAAAATATTTTGTGAGACATGCAAAACTACACGATATTAAAAATTCAGTGTCCATAAATAAAGTCATATTGGAACACAGCCACACCTGTTCATTTAAATATTGCTTAAGGTGGTTTCTACATCCAATGGAAGAGTGGGGTATTTGTGCCAGAGACCTATGGCTCACAAGCCTAAAACATTTACTACCTGGACACTTTAAAGAAAAAAAAATTGCTGCACCCTAATTTAAAGCATCATCAGTCATCTTCAACCTTTAACAAGTCCTGAAATAGATGAGTATCAATTTAAAGGAGGGTTCCATGTCACCCGCTGCAGCCCTTGGTCAGAACCAATCATTACCTCACAGTCAGGTCTGGTGCCCCCACTTAAGAAAAGCACTCAAGAGCTCTGGGTGGGCTTACCAAGCATCAAGGACACAAAAATTATGCCTTCAGGAAGTTCAAGACTGACTTAGGCAATGTGTAGTTAAAAAGTAATATGACAGAATTTTTTTTCCAACGAAACATACCAGAACTTACAAACCAAAATGAAACGTTGTTCTCTTCAAAGAAGACACTTTGAAATTTGTCGCAAAGAAGCTGCCAGTGCTCAAACACATTTAGAGTGTGCCTCTGACACTGCCTCCAGAACCTGTTCTTTGATTGCCTCTTATATAGTCTCAATGATGCCAAATTTCCATCCATTAAACTTGGATGATTTGATTCATATTTTTTACCTTAAGTCATTTAGAACTATAGTTAGTGAATCAAAGAGAGAAGCCCATTCCCTAGAATAGAAGGGGGTACCTCAATAAATATTTGTGGAGTCAATTGAGCTAGCTCAAAATAAAACAAGGCTGTTGCCACTTAAAGGAATGAAAACCAGCTGAAGACACACACATATATCCATTGTCTGTATCCTAAGTGTACATATCCTACGTTTTTCTGAGGAAAAACTCATTTGGGTCTTGAGTATTTCTAGCTTTCTCCACCTTTGAAAGATTTTCTACCTTCTCCACCCAATTTGTCACATCCCCAACACTGCCTCACTGTCCCACATCTAAGTTGTCTCATCTCCTGCTGTTCACTCCAGACTTCTAGAATCCTATTTTTGTTTTTAATGTCTTCTAATTTATTTTGAGAGAGAGAGCACATGTGTATGCATGCCTAGCATCGGGGGCAGGGGGTCAGAGAGGAGAGAGAGGGAGAGAGGGAGGGAGGGAGGGAGGGAGGGAGAGGAAGAGAGAGAGAGAGAGAGAGAGAGAGAGAGAGAGAGAGAGAGATTGAGAGAGAGAGAGAACCCCAAGTAGGCTCCATACTGTCAGCACAGAGCTCAATGTGGGGCTCATCCCATGAACCATGAGATCATGATCTGAGTGGAAATCAAGAGTCGGACACTTAACCAACTGAGTCACCCAGGAGCCCCAGATTTCTGGAGTCTTATCTCTTCTCCATCTCTCTAGACACTTCTGATCAATAGCTCTATACAGCTATAAATAAATATATATATTTATAGCTGCATAGGTAATATATAATATATATACCTGGTGTATGTATATACCAGAGATAGTCCTCAACCCAAAGTGTCTTCCATATTCACAAATTTCTCTGAAGGAAGTGGCCAAAGGGATTCATTGTGCAAATATGCCAACCTATCTAGGAGAGACTACAGAAATACACCATACCATAGGCCAAAGTAACCCTCCACAGGGAAGAAACAAGAGAGGCAAGAATCCATGAAGCAATATGGCAGAGGAATTCCATCTGACTGAATTCTATATATTGAATCCAAGGAGAACTTCTCTCGGAGAGACACAATACAGTGGTATAAGTAAAGGGTAAATAGAGAAAAGGAGATAGAGGAAATGAGAAGTCAGTAGAAATAAGTGAAGTCATTAGAAAGAGAAGTACACCCTCAGAAATTAGAGGGACAGGGAGAGGAGCCACGAGAAGTAGAAGTAGAAGGAGATGGTAAAAGGACCAGTTCACTAAATTTGCTATGATATTTTAAGAATATGACCATGTTCTAATTCTTTATAATGCCGGCTATGTGGCTACTGGGAAGGTTTTATATATATATTTTACATTCTCCATTTCTCACAATAACCTAAGTGTGTCTCTTCTTTATAACCTGAAAAAAAAATCTGTGTCCACAGAAATGCAACTGATTTCCTAAGCATTTAACAAATTGATTCTGACATCAAAAGCAGAGAATTCTAAAACTTCACTGAGTTACATCAGTATCTTTGTAGTAAGTGTATGTAATCCTAGGTGACTTCCTAAAAGAATAACATTCATTTGAACCCTCGGATAAGATTTTTCAAAATGAGTTTCATGACTTTATATCCACTTCTAGTGAATGTGTCATTTTATGAAGTAAACAAAGAGAAAAATAATTAATTTACAATACTTCAGAGAGCAACAACAGTCTAAGTAACCAGTCAATTATCTGTACAGCAAATGTACATTGTCTCTAATCTTCATTTTCTAGGAAAGGTACAATGTTTCCACTATGCTTACTTAAACAACAATGACAACAACAGCAACAGGTGTATTTATTTATAGTATTTGGAAAGAGTAACAAAAGAAGCATTTTATAGATTTTTCTTATAACACTTTGTATTCTTTTATAAGAAATTATCTTAGATAGCAGATACTAATTTATCACTCATATGTTCATTAAATAAGGATTCACCATATGCTAAGAACTGAGGACATGTTGGATAAGACACTGTAAAGGAGAAAGATGGTTGAATAGATAAAACAACAAAGCATCCAGGAGGGATAGCTGATCTAACTGGGGAGGGGTGAGTGGGTGGGAGTGGAAGTGGGTGGGTAAGGATGTAGAGTTCAGGAAAACTTCCGGAAGGAATAGGGCTAAAGCAAAGTCAGAAGAATGAGGCATTTCCTTCCTTGTTGGGACAGGCTGATCTCTGTGGTTTGTTGAGTAACATACATCAGGATCTTCTTGCCAAAAAAGCATCAGTACTGATCAGTGAAAAGATGATACTGGTATAGTGAATGCACTCCATTTTTAGAGAGCCCCTTTATTAATAGGCAAATTCTCCTGGGAAGGTTTAGCCGTCATATCTTCCCAAGTACAACTTTGTCCCTAGCAATTGATGAAGGAGAGGACAACTAAACTCCAAAAAAAGAGGGAAGAGAAATGGTTTCTTAGGGAATTGTTGCTTGGTCCAGCCCTGGCTATGGACTTGAAGTCATTTAAATTTGATAAAATATATTAACTATTAGATGTACTTTGCCTGTACATTATATGACTAGATTCTTGTTCTTGTGATTCTTTTTTTTTTAATTTTTTTTTTCAACGTTTATTTATTTTTGGGACAGAGAGAGACAGAGCATGAACGGGGGAGGGGCAGAGAGAGAGGGAGACACAGAATCGGAAACAGGCTCCAGGCTCTGAGCCATCAGCCCAGAGCCCGACGTGGGGCTCGAACTCACGGACCGAGAGATCGTGACCTGGCTGAAGTCGGACGCTTAACCGACTGCGCCACCCAGGTGCCCCGGTGATTCTTGTTCTCATGCCCTACCCTCCATTAGGTACAGTACCATGTAGCATCAATTAATGTTAGGTCTGCATCTCATAATTTCTGCTAAACTTTACAACATTACAAAGCACACCATTAACTCAGATGACCATCTTCTAAATTTGTGCTTTGATTATAAGGAGGAAGAGAGCTTCCATAGGCCATAAGGACACATCCCAACTCCTACAAAAGAGACTCAAGGTAAACATATTTAAATGGAAGATAGTTAATATTGTTTGTATTTCCTATATTTACTGTACCTAATATTAAATGGAAAAATCACAAAAATAATGAGAAATAGTAAATGGTTGTTCAATATTACCATTGTGGGAAAAGATCTGTTCACCAATGCAATTACGTTGAATAGAAAGAATATGAACGATAAAATAAATTTGAACTTGCAGCCTGATACTGTTGAATTCAACTGTGTCCTATAAAATACCTTTCACAAATGTAGGTTCTGAATTTTGTTTTATTCTGTCATTGCTTAATTTACCAAATTCCAGACAGTCTTTTGGGAGATTTGCAGACTGACTTACTTCAAAAGGCAATCTGACAGAAATAACTGGAAATTTCAATGAGGATGAAGAACAACTTTGTAAAGAGTGAGCAAGTCAGTAGGCATAAGGGAATTTCTCACAAAACCGCAATGCAGACCACTTCACAAATAACTGAGCAAATCTTAACATTTTATTGCACTGAAAGACAATTGGGAGAGAGAAAAAACCCCCACTTTCCTGTAAAAAGCTTCACTAGTTTATCAATTTCCCTGGAATTCACCCCTGAATTTATTTGTAACACCTTTAAATCGGTCTTAATCACCAGCATATGCAAAACACAGAACCACTGCTTTATAAAAGCCATTACTTCAGATGATGTGACTACGTGATTTTCCTCAGTGGGCAGCATTTCTAGGCAGACCATGTTAGTACTACTTACTGTGACTATATGAAGATGAATGGGATGCTTAGCTTTCATGCCTAGTTGATACACAATTATTTTAGATAAATTATAGATTGATTACATTTAATTATAGAACTACCATATTACTAAAGGATTCCAAGCCTTTGTCATTCATCCATCCAACTTTGGTACACAAGGGAAGTATGGGAGAGTATGTGAGGGAAGAAAGTGCTTCAGAAACGACTGACTTCATGCAACCACCACACGAGTTGTGCTTGAGGTCGTTGATGACAAAGGACCATGAAAAACACGTGAGGGGCCAATTTGGTCATGAGTACACACAAGAACCAATGTTCATAGTTACCTACAATTTTCTCTCTTAACTCACAAAGCTACCAGTAAACTATATTTTGTTGTTTCTGTTTCACAAAAAAGAACTAAAGCTCCTCAAAATTACAGGTAATGTGCACAAGGTAAATATTCAAAGACTACAAGTTCAAACCTACATTTCTCTTATTTTAAAGTTTACATTCCCTTTCCATTTATCATGATACCTCACAAGAGGAGCCTCCAGTGTCATGAGAAACCTGGTGGTAATTTAACTGAGATCTGACTAGTTCCTGGGATAGCTAGATGTACTATAATAAGATAATTAAATCTCTAAAGTGAAATAATCACAATAGTGATATAAACTATTGGCATAGGCACAGAAGAGGAGGGTCATTTTTCCCAGCAGCATTGAGGAAGACTTCCCAAAAAGATAACAATTTCAAATGGGTCTTGAAGGATGAGTAGGAGTTCAATCATATCTAATGGTAAAACGAGCAATGTGGGCAAAGGACTAGAGGAAACAAACCAGGCACTTAATTTGCTCAGGGAATCAAATACTCCAATGTGGTTAAGAGGTAGTTTTCTCCTTACTCTCCCCTTTATTGATTAGCACATCCTAATTCTTCAGCCTTTCTTAATAAGTCTAATTTTATACTAATATTAGAATTAATAGAAAAAGGTGATTTCAAAATGACAAATAATTCAGTGATGAAGTTGCTATAGTGCTGATGCACCAAAGAACTAAAACAAAGATTGTGACAAGCCCCCTCTTTGGATCCCTTTCTTCAAGGTCCAATTTCTTTACCGCTAAAAAAAAAAAAAAAAAAAAAAAAATGTGTTTTTTGTTTGTTTTTGTTTTTGTTTTTTAAGGCATATATTTTTCAAAGGAAATAATTATAAATTAACATAAATGGAATATAAATATAAACAGATATTTAGACACATTATACTCTCTTCTTGCCTTTCTTATTCTAAGCAACACTATCCTACAAGAAAACATGCCTCAGATACATTACATCTTCCTTGAACATTTGCTGGGAAATTCCAAGGAAATCTTCAGTGAGAAAACCTAAAAATTATATGGAAACCCAGGCTAGTAATCAAGATTCCTGCTAGCCTTTTGCAGTACCTCTCTAAATTTATGAAGTTCTTTATAGACCAACTTGCTAAATCACCAACTTAAAATGTCCATAGAACCTGCAAAAGATATTTCACCTGCCACTTCTTTTCTCCCCAAGAGAGAAATTCTACTCTCAATAAGCAAGCACCTTTCAAGTGAATAGTTCCTCAGACCCAGCTTCTAAAATTTCTGCTGAGTATACCACTTTAGTAATTTGTTACATAATCTATTTACAATGCCTTATTCTACACGTAATATTTGGGAAATGGATGTACCTTAGTCGTCTGTGGATATATTTCTTGCCTCCTGCAAGATCCTTAAAACTGATTTTTATGATTAAGGGTGTCTCTGCTGCTAACCCAAGTCACTCAAACTTTCCTTTTGAAATGAACATTTGTTTCAGATAATACATGCTCTCTATGGGTAGCCTGTCCACTTTTCAAATGTAGTGATCCTGTCTTCTGTAGATATGAAATTTTCAAAAGATATTGGCATAATGCAGGAGAAAACACCATCCATTCATTATGCTCAAAATTGATCTGACCCAGAGCTAGTACTTTGGGGAATCGTGCTCCATAATCACGTAGACCCTTCCAGGAAATGGCTTGTTTATGTGTGTGTATGTATGTATATATATATCCATAAATACTTCACACTTCTGGCTTTATACAATTGCATCCTCTCTTCCTTTCCAATATGCTTCCAAAGTAGGAAAGCTATATCTGACAGAAGGGCTAAATTTCTGCATCAGCTAGAAATCTGTTGTCTGTTATATATTGGCTCTAATGATGATGCATTAAGAATACATTCATTTCATATCTGCATTGTCTTCTCCAGTAGGTTTTCATGGTTCTCATTTACCGAATAAAGTAATGCTAAAGATGGTTTAATACCCTGGTCATTGCTCAATGTTAAAAAAAAATCTGACCTCTAAATTTATTACTTGAAAAAAATTTTTTTTCTGAGGAATTGGCATATTTTTGCCTCTTGGATAACAGTTAAGTGTGTATGTGTTTCTTCCATTACATAGTTTCCACTTAGTAGCTCATCATTATTCTATTATAATTTCAATAAATAAATCATATTCAGTACATGGTATAAAAAACAAGTTCTCATTTTTAAAAAATGAGTTTCTTATTATTTCAACTTGTTCCTTATTGTTCAAAAGAGGAAAGAAGAGGGGCATCTGAGCGGCTTAGTCAGTTAAGCGTCTGACTTCGGTTCAGGTCATGATCTCACAGTTCGTGGGTTCGAGTCCCATGTCAGGCTCTGTGCCGACAGCCCAGAGCCTGGAGCCTGCTTCAAGTTCTGTGTCTCCCTCTCTCTGCCCTTTCTCTGCTCATACTCTATTTCTCTCTCTCAAAAATAAACATTAAAAAAAATTTTTAAGAAAGGTGAAATAAGAAACGTAGTTAACGTATACATCCATATAAAGCAATAAAAAATAGTCTAACTTGCTGATCTACTTTGCTCCAGTCCTCAGAAATGGCTATGTTTTAAATAAAACCTATTTCCTTAGGCTAATAAACAGTCTATAATCCATTAAGGCTTTATGAACAAATCTAAGGCTTCTGAAATTAGTGCTTAGGGAAGAAAAAGTCAAGTAATGGATTTCAAAGAAATATGAAGGTAATTAAAGAAGACCAAGGATCAAACACCCATCACCATAATGATTCCTAGACCAGAGCCTTCCAAAGGGCCATTTGGGAAGTTTACATACTACCTAACCCAGAATATGAAATAAGATAGAAAGGAAGAAGGCAAGAAACACGTTATTTTAGAAAGGAGTTGGGACAGAGCAATAGAAGAAGAAGAAAGGAAGGAAGGAAGGAAGGAAGGAAGGAAGGAAGGAAGGAAGGAAGGAAGGAAGGAAATATCAGGATAGTTATTCCCTGCAAGAATGAATAGCTTTAATGGATATTTGTAAGCTAAAGAGAAACAAGGAAAGTTAATAATATTAACAAAGGAACTGTGGGTTTTGAAGTTTTAAAAAATGTCACTTGACTGAAAGTTGGATTAAATAGTTTAAGAACACCACTCTTGGTGAAGCTATAAATAAGTTACAAGATGCTTTGTTATAAGGAATGATTGGAGTTGTGTTTATGTTCATATGTCTGAAAAATGCAAAGTTACTTTTCTCCCATGTATTAGACTATAACACAGAAAATCACTATACAATCCACCCGCTCTGGGTACGAAAGTCATCTCTGTGTTGACTCCATGTGAGCTTATCTGTGTGGCAGAGATTGAGAACTGTCCTAATACACTTTCTCCTCTGTTTCCCTTGTACAGGTAACTACTTTGAGCTGGGCACATGGCCATGCAACATAAAGAAAGAATTTTCCAGTCGACCCTGAAGCTAAGTATGGCTGTGTGGCCAAGTTCTGACCATAATAAACGAGCAAAACTGATGGCACTTCCAAGTCAGGCCCTTAAAAGGGAAAAGGTCTTCTCCTTCCCTTTCTATGAGAATGTTTGCGTTGGACCAAGCAGATGAAGACAATCCCTCAGGAAACTTCTGAAAATTCTGCAGAGATAAACCACCTCATTCAGATTTTCTTGCTCAGGGGTCAGATTTTATGGCTAAACTCTATATGAACAGCAAATACACTTTGATTCTGTTTAAGCCATTTTTAACTTATGTCTCTTTCACCTGTTGTTACACAAAAATAATAAGCACACCATGGCACTTACCATGTGTCAGACAGTTTTCTGGGTGCTTTTAATATACTAATTCAGTAAATAATGCAGTAATCTAAAAAAAGGTACTAATAATTCCTGTAGTGACAGATGTAGAATTCAAGCACAGAGAGGTCAAATATGTAGATGCAGGATCCGAATCCAGGCAGTTTGGCTTTAGAGTGCGTATGCTTGGTCACATGATTAAACATAATGCTATCCATTTACCAAATATTAAATAAATATTTGTTTAATTAAGAGGTAATCCATTTGTTTAACACTGTTCAACCATATTTAGAAATCTCAATGTGGGTGGTTTTGTTAATGTGATTGCTGATTTTCTTCCCCAAATGATTACTTTACATGGTCAGCAGAGTCCTTGTGGACATTCTGTACTCTGCAGCCTTTTCCATAGCCAGTTTGTAGCAACGCTAGAATTATCCTGGCATATCAGCTATTGTTAAGTAAAGACCTGATCCATCAAGAAGGAGCACTAGAGAATTGAAAAAAGACACAGATGCATAGCTTAAAGAACCAAGGGGAGGTATGTACACCACCTGTTTGTTTTCGATTCCGTTAGCACTGTGCCCATCAAGCGCCAGGGACGAAGTGGTTGGTGATAGTGGAAGACTTATAAACATGAATAACACATTCTTCCTCCGAGGAATTCAAAATCCAGCCTCCATCAAGTACAAGATATTACCAAAGATCTCTTCTGTGTTTTTTCTCCTACTACAATAGGACTTTTGAGTATGACAAGTCTCAGAAAACTGCTTTCAGTGGAATGGAAAAAAGGGAATACTAAGAACTATAATGAGATTTTGTTTCTTTTAAATTTTTCTTTGCCCTCCAAAATGCTATCTGAGATTTATGTGACAGAGAACAGGGCCCAACACTTTTGAGATTTTTTTTCCTTCTATTCCCATGTATCAAGGAATGAATCCATAAAGAATCTTTTTGCAGAGATTCAGATTTTCAGTGTTTCAATAATGAATAGCCACTTTGCTTTAGATAACTTTAATTAAAGTTTCAGAAATGAACCAAGAGCCATAGGGCTTTCCATATTCCTGAAATAAAGAATTTAACCAATTAATACATAAGGGGAACAAATGATTACTTGTGGATTCAAGGCACGATTTTGTCAGTCATCTTTATGGACAGTTATAGATTACAAAATCCACCACGCCAAAAGTCAAGAATGTCTTGATTGACAATTAATTACTAAAACCATTTCTTTTTTTTTTTTTTAATTTTTTTTTTTCAACGTTTATTTATTTTTGGGACAGAGAGAGACAGAGCATGAACGGGAGAGGGGCAGAGAGAGAGGGAGACACAGAATCGGAAACAGGCTCCAGGCTCTGAGCCATCAGCCCAGAGCCTGACGCGGGGCTCGAACTCACGGACCGCGAGATCGTGACCTGGTTGAAGTCGGACGCTTAACCGACTGCGCCACCCAGGCGCCCCTAAAACCATTTCTATTAAGGTGACTTCTTTCCTTCATTTTCCAATTTGGAAAATGCATTGCAGTTTTGATTTGGAAACCTGGAAGCTGTACGATTATCAACTTTGAGCTTTATATAAATGTGGTATGTTTTAATAAACGCTTCCCAAATTAAAGGAATACTTTGTGTCTGCACATGAGCACCAGCACATAGCTGAATATGTCTCTCATTATGCCAGTTTCAAGAACACTCTTTTATTGAGGCTTACAGTCCTTAAGATGTTTAGAAGTATCCCTAGTTTATGTTTTTAATTGCATGTTAAAGGAAGCAGGGAGTAATAACAGTTCAGAATATCGGTTGCCAATCTGAGAAATAAATGTGCATTTGCTTATTTGCTATGGTCTGCCAGATTACATCCATCCATCCATCCATCCATCCATCCATCCATCCAATACATATTCATTTCTTAATAGGTAGAAAAGGAGTTTTATTGATCTAGACTCCAAAAGTAAAGCTTCTGGACTCAGCTTGTCTAGAACACCACCTATAGGTCAAAAAATCTGGGTGCATTGCTACAAATTGATCTTCTTTGAATCTCATTGGAATAAGGACGAGAGTAATCATCAGTTGGTTTTTTTTTTCACTCTAAGCAATATCACCCCAGAGCATGCCCAGTTTGTTCACAGCCATCTGCAACATTCATCAGCAGTCTTTATGTTCACACCTAAATTTTCACATTGCCATCCTTGAATTGTACCCGTACATTACAGTATAAAATTTCTGGGAGAAAGACTATTACTTAGAATGAGGAGTTTCTGGCAAAACTGTGTATATTAGTTTTCTCAATACCAAGAGAAATCGGCTTATATTGAATTGACACAGTAACTGAAATCCATGAAAGTTTTATTAATTATACTTCGGGGTGGCCGCATTTCTCTTCTTCAGCTTTCTCTTCTTTATACTCAACTTCAATCATTATCATGCATTAATCATGATGTGTCTATCATACCTATGTACTTCTACAAGTTACCCAGCCCTAAATACTTTCTTATAATTATTCTCTGTAAACCTGTCAAGTGTATTTCAGTATAAGTAAAGAAAGCTTTTGAGAATCAGACAATGCCAAAAAAATGGTATTTTTGTGATAAAGCCAAAATTTATTGGAAGACACCTTCACTGTTATTGCTGCTCTCACAAAACCAGAAATCTACTAACCTCTAGATTCTTTTGGATATATTTTAGGGAAAAAAATCCTATTTCCATTTCAACACTTACTACCCTATGAAATACATTAATTAAGCATAGCCAGCATAAATATTAATTGGAAGCTCTGACTTCCTCTCTGTCCTCTTTAGCAGTCTTGTGTTGCAAACACATTCAAGAATTATAATACAAGACATCTTTTTCTACATAGCTTCAGATAAGATACCATTTTATAGATCATAACATTAATGTAAACATACATAACTTACCCCAATTAGCTCAAAGTCCTGACTCACAAGATTACAGCCATAGATCTATTAAGACGCAGCAGCAGAGATACGACATATTGAGAAGGCTGGTTACCTTTATCATGATTATGGAAACTGAAAATGTATTCCCCTGTTATCTGTTCTGGACAGAATGCTTTTTCTGACCTGGCGCACTGAAATAAATTGTCAAACGAGAGAGACAAACCCAAAATGTACCCAGAACTCCATACATTAAGTAAATTTTTGGTAGACTACAATAGGGATCAAGGATGATGTGGTCTATGAAATAAACTGAAAAGGCTGAAAGGGCTGAACATTTTCTAGGCTTTCTGGAGATATGAACTAGCTTTGGTTAAGTAGAAGCTAAAAATATTCCAAAGATCGAGGAAAACACAGGTAGTAGCAATGCACTATAGATATATGTAGTATATACTCCGTCCATGTTCAGTAAGTCACAAGTCCCCAGGAGCCAACTAAAGCCATTTTCAGCACTGGCGTTCAGAGATTTCTTCACTCTTTGCAGCTGGGTAAGATATAAACAAAAACACCCCTCCTTTGTACTTGAACTCCACAGGAAAGTAATTTTACTGAGCTACAGAAGCAGATCTTATTAATTAAAGTCTATTTTTTGTACCTCTCCAAATTTCCCTCCCTTTATTATCAAGGTGGTATATTCTGAAGAATGTGTTGTAAATTAGCTTTATGAAATGTGTATTCAATGAACATGGAATACATGTTCACTCTCCATTAATATAAAAGTGCTTATTGATCCAATTGTATTTAGAGTTCAACTCAGTAAAATTAAACTCTATCCACATAACAAGACTTTTTAAAATATAATTTTGGAGACTAAAAGGATTGATTCCTTTTTTTTTTTAAGTTTATTTATTTTGAGAGAGAGAGAGAGAGAGAGAGAGAGACAGAGAGACAGAGAGAGAGAGACCATGAGCAGGGGAACAGCAGAGAGAGAGGGGAGACAGAACCCGAAGCGGGCTCAAGGCTGTCAGCACAGAGACTGACATGAGGCTCGATCTCACAAACCATGAGATTATGACCTCAGCTGAAACCAAGTTCAGACACTTAACCTGAAATAAGTAACACAGCTATCAACTTTTATTTAAATAATTTTTTTGCATGGTTTAAGCAAGAAGTTAAATTAAGGTATATGTGATTGCCAAATCTTTAAAAACTCAATGTAAACATGTTTATCAAATATTCAGGGCCCCCCTAATCAAATAGCAATTGAATTTTGTAATCTAATTTTTAATCTGTTCATACAATTCCAATGATAATCCAATAGCTAGATTTAAAGTTAAATATAATAAACATACACCAGAGATAAGAAAATTTTCATTTGTTAAATTCAGGATTCAAGTCACAATTTCAGGCCAATAGATTCATAATATTTTAGATCTTAAATCATTAACAATTAATATTAAATAACCAATACCTAAAAATACCTTTGCTACCAGATTAGTTCATATCAAATGACAAGTGCACATGCTAATCAGAATGAGTCACAAATTTATGAAAACGTCTGTTTGTGACTTGTTTTTCTCAATATTATTGCCAAAGTACATGCTTTGCAAAAACTAAACTGCTTTGTTGCAGCAAACACAAGACAAGGAGCCTCCCCCAGAATGGAATCCCCAATGTTCCCGCTCTTGGGAGCTGTAAAGAAGAGAGAAACTGTCTACCAATTTCCTGTCCCTTTATGCAAGAATGGGCTTTTACAAGAAAACTTTTTCCTTCTTTCCTGGTCAAATTGATTCCACCTTGATTATTCCTGGATGAATTGACCCCTACCTGTTGCCTCATGGTTGTGTTATTTAAAATGAAACAAGAGAAAAGCAGTGACCACCTACCACGTCAGTGATTATGCAAGAATCACCACTACTTTAAGAATCAAACTGAGTATCAGACAAGAAGAAGCCTCCAGCCTTCTGTCTTACAAGATAATTAAATTAATCACTGAATAATTAGATTAATCAATTGGGACTTGAAAGTACTGAAAGTGGGACACCTTACAAAAATTACTTGCTATAAAATGAGAGCCAAAGATCACTGAATTCACTGTCTGCTCTTAAAGTCATGATGGTATTGGACTTTTACTAATAAAATCGATGACATCTTATTAAAGGAATATTCACACTGACTAATCGGGACAGTAGCACCTGTGGCCACTAACAACTATCTCTTTAAAAGCCAGCCTGAAGCTGGTGCTCAGGTGTGCACCCTGAGTCTTTTGTCTTTAGACCTGGCAAACACCAGCTCAGAAATAATTTTGTCATTCAGAGGAGAAGCTATTTTATGGATAAAAGATTATGAATTTCACAGCTGACTTGAGATCTACTCAAGCCAACAACATTGGTTTCTACTTTGCCAGTAGGATTTGTTCTGTCATTGCAGATTTTTCAGTAAGTACTTCTCCCTTTCAGAGGCCAAGTCAGATTTCAAAGAAACATTTACATTTTTTAATACAGATCAAGTCACTGATTATATTAGCTCAAATCAAAATGGATGCATTCTTTGTGCCCCTCCCCCCTATTTCAGTTAGAATTGAAACTTACTTGGTTTCCAACTTCTAATACTGACATTTTTTAGTGTAATCAAAATGCAGAAGCATTGGCTTAGATGCAGTAGTAGATTGAAGAAAAGATTAAGGAATGCAGTGGCTTTTTGTCGTTGTAAGTGTATATATGTTATGTGAGTATTGTGTGTCTTTTTAACAACTAGTTCTTTCTCTTCTTGAATAACACATAATACTGATGCTATGTAGTAGACAATATGTGCATGAAAACAACTGAGGTGCTGTCTACTTTAATGTGTGAATTTATTTTCTTCCTTTTATTTGGTTTCTGCTTTTATCATTGCATGTTTCAAAAGCTTAAGGACATGTCAGATTAGGCAAAGATCAAGAAGATTAACTTTTTGACTGGGGGAGTCCTCTAATTGTGAACATCTCTAAAGCCTGAAAGGCAATTTAATTAGCCACTAAGTAGGGAGAGTCTATTTAACAACAAGCTCTAATTGGCGTTACTCCTGGTCATCTGAGTAGAACATAGAAAGGCTACAAATGAAATGGCAATAGATTTAATTGCTCATTCTGAATATTCATAAAAGTCCAAGACCTTGCCTCAAACCAAGTTTAGATGATTTATAAGCAATTTCATTTTCATTACAATTGGTGATCAGGACCAGTATACTGAAACTATGTCTATGGAAGAACACCACCAGATGACTATTTTCATGATTCCTATTTACTCTCAAGTGCTTTCATGATGAGTTTATTTAAACCATGATTCACTGAAAAAAACTAAGGAGTTTCAATGCTTCCCTTTATCCTTTCTTTGGATTTATACCCAAATTTCTAGAAACTCTGCATGAACAAAATAAAAGGGAGGAAGGAAGGAAGGAAGGAAGGAAGGAAGGAAGGAAGGAAGGAAGGGAGGGAGGGAGGGAGGGAGGAAACACAAAAGGAGGAAATTTAAAAAAGGGGGATGATACACTCCAGGTAATCAGTGATGTAACTTGCTTCAGAAACTGTCTCAAATGAAATTATCTGATTCATGGAGTTTGTGCACAGTGTATCTAAGCCATCATTCATAATTAGTGAGAGGCAGTATATATGGTGCTGAAAAACACAGAAGACAGCAAGTCAGACAGATTTTAGTTAGTGACCTGAGACACCAGTGTGGCCTTGGGCATTATTTCTTCTAGCTTCATAATCCTCACCTGTGAAATGGGGCTAGGTTGCTAGTCTCTTAAGGCTTTGGTGAGGATTACATATGTTTATAAAACATATAATTAAGTATTATGAAATGTATTCAGTATTATGTATGTATTAGTAAAAGCTGCTCTATATATTAGCTATAATTTTAGGAATACATATCAAGCGATCTCTCTTTTAAGAAAATTGTTGAATGAAAAGAGGGGTATTTTCTCAATACTTTAATTGCCTAGAAATGGATATTCTATCCAAGATCCTTTCCTATCTAAAGATTTATTATTTGATGCTTTTTTTTTTAAAGAAGATGGTTAACTATAATTTGGTTACACTAACCTTAGTTATTATTTAGAGCTCCAGTTGGAACACGTGTAGAACAAGAAATTCTTACAAGTCCAAACTGGAAAACCCTCAAACATCAATGTCTGAAATTGTACTATACAGCTTTTTGCTAGGCCACACAGTTTTCATCTCTAAATTGGTGGGAAATCAGGAGTTTGGACTTCCAATGTCACATCTGCCACCAATTGTGAGAGCCTCAGTCTCTTTCATCTATAATATGAGAGTCTATATCTCATAGGTCCTTTCGATGTGTCTAGAAGCTGTTTTAGAATATAATCCCAGTGCAATTTATGAGGGAAAAAATATTTCCTCCTATATGTGGTAAATCCCCAAATGTGACAAATTCATCTTCATATGTATGAAATTCTGGCCTGGTTACCTCTGGGAGACCCCATGGTGGACATTCATTTAGTCATGCACAAAATCAGGTCAAACTGTTACCCAGGAAAGGTGGAGAGATGACACACTCCCAGCCTGCAATGTCTAGACTAATTTTCTCGTTCCCTTTGATGCCACCACTGGAGTCTTGCCAGCTGCTTCTCTGGAAACAATTATTAATTGCACTTGCTCAAATTAGCCCTTCCTCCAAAATTCCCTCCAAGATCGCACTACAGAGCTATCCTGAGATCGTAGGTAGAGTAACTTAAAAACTACTCAATTGTTCCCTTCCAAACAGATTCTTGCAAAGAGACTCATGGGTAAAATGGACCTCATGACATATCTGGTTCTTGGAATAGACTTTTTTTAGGGCTAAGGGCCTGAGGGATGCATCTAAAGTAAATAAAGCTTTCCATGTTGTCAGTTCTGGATGATATATACACACTAATAGAAGGAAAAATCCAAAACCACTTGCCTTTGCAATACAGCATTTTGTGAGTTTTAGTACAAAACTAGGCATATACCAAGAACTTAGTAAATACTCATGCTTGCTGAATGATAATTTGGCATGAGATTCATTTTCTTAAAAGGATTTTTACTTAAACTAACATTTATCCTACACTACAGTCCTTTTTAAGTTTGATCCATCTGTCACTAGGATTTGGATGGATGTGCCATGCAGAATATAACCTTGTCAATGGCTTCTCCAAGGAAAAAAAAAAAAAAAAAGATTAGGACTCTGAAGCCTGTATGTACACTTCTGAGCTGTCTTTGGCCTGCATGCATGCAAAGTTCCTAACTTTCAAGATTTATTGGCTACAGTTTTGAAAAAATTCAGGACTGAGATCTATGAGTGCATTTTATTCCCTGGTTGAACAGGAGTAAGGGTCCATAAGCTTAAATTATGATCAGTTATGTACCAGGGCATGTTATTTGATCTCTCAGTTTCCTCATCTATACAATGGAGAAAATGTTAGTACTTAGTTCTTAGTTATTGTGTGGCTTAAATGAAATGGCATATAAACTCAGAGCTATCACAAAGCTTAGATTAAGTAACACGTAACATACTGAGCAGAGTAACAAGGTAGTAAGTGTTCAATGAAATATTGCAGTTATTACAATTGTCACTGCTATGTAAGAGAAAGCTTATATTAAAATACACTGTTTTGGGGTGCCTGGGTGGCTCAGTCGGTTAAGTGTCCGACTTCTGCTCAGGTCATGATCTCGCGGTCCGTGAGTTCGAGCCCCACGTCGGGCTCTGTGCTGACAGCTCAGAGCCTGGAGCCTGTTTCAGATTCTGTGTCTCCCTGTCTCTCTGACCCTCCCCCGTTCAAGCTCTGTCTCCCTTTGTCTCAAAAATAAATAAATGTTAAAAAAATGTTTAAAAAAAATACATTGTTTTGAAAGTCAGTGTGAAGCACAGACCTTCATCCTCATGGAAATAATATTGTTCTATCAAATATCGTCTCCTACATACCATAACCTCTTTGGCTGCAGTTCCTGATGATATGTTATTTTCACAGAGCAGTGATGATCATCTTTTATTTAGTGAGTATGGGATAAAGGAGAGATTTACTAAATTAACTGCTCTCATATACTGCAGTTCCCGTGTCCACAGCCCTGTGTTTTAGGCCGGAGCAACTAATGGACGTAGAAACATGGAAGGTAGGAGAGAGAAAATATAGCCTCTCCCTTAGTTATATTTATAAATATTTATCAGATTCAACTGTAATGATAATGACACATTTTTCTTATCCTTATAAACTATGCATAACATGTTCTTTGATGTATTCAGGAAATAAATGAAAATTCCATATCTAGTCATCATGCTATTAAATTTGATGGAGAAATATGTTTTTCACTCTCACTGAAGCCTTCTGTTTCAAACTGAAGAAGATATTCTGATATGTCTTTAGATTATTACTACTGAATGTTCCAAAAACAGCTTAAGATTTAACCCTTAACCTCTAGCTAGTCTTAGAGCTCTGGGTATGAATATTTACCTTCTCTTTTGATACCTGGCTTTAGCAAAACATAAAACTAAGCCTTCCTCAGTTGCCTTCAAGTATTAACACTTTGAAAGAAAACATCAACCAAGTAAAAATGAAACCAGCAAACTGATTTACTTATTATACAGGATTAGGACTCACCCACTTAACTTGTGTCAGGTAAGTTAGTTAAGGGTTTTTTTTTTTTTCCTTGTTAGCTACTGTGTTATTTGGGAAGCGGTGTTGTTTTGTGGTTTGTTGTTATTGTTGCTTTGCTTCTCACATGATCTAGTTCCTTGCTGTTCAAAGCATGCTCCCAGGACCTGCTGCTACGAACATCACCTGGGAGCTTGGAGACATGCAGAATCTCAGGCCCCACTTCAGACCTACAGAAAAAGGTTCTGTGTTTTAACAAGATGTCCTTGTTGGAAGTCTGAGGAGCCTCCAAATGAGCCAGTCTCATTGGTGAGGGTTATTTTTTCCCTGGCTTCACCCACAGTCTAGCTAACTCAAACTAGGAACTAAGTGGTTGATTTCCTTCAAGTGGTTGTGATATTCTGACCCAGGGGATGAATGATGGATAAGGTGCCGTCCACCTTCCACGACATCTAAGCCATGGCTCATCAAGGCTCTTTCATGATATTTTTCTTACCACCTAGCATAGTTATTTTCAAAATTGTCATGTCTCCGTAAGTACTTTGAAGACTCCTTGCATGCCGAAAACTGTCTAGGGCTCTCAGTTTTAAGCAGAATAACTTTTTAATCAAAATGATATATTAGATTTCAAAGTCTGCCCACAAGTATTTATTCGATGCTTCATGTAGCTACAATACAGTTTTGATGCCTCTGACTCCAGCCTGGGTTCTCAGGAGCAGAGGGGAAATGCAGCGCAAGAGAAAGGAGAGCGTGCCTTGGGTCCCATCAGTGCTGGGATAGGCCAAAGCTACAATTCAAGCTCATAAGGATGCTCATGGATGATTTTGACCAAGATTGTTTACTGCCCCCTTCTTTTTGTTTCTTGGATAACCTAACTGGCCATTTAGAATGGTTCCCCTTACAATAGGAGAACAAAATCTATGTCCTCCAACTCCCAGCACATATTCATAGAAAACTAAAAGTGCAACACTGTATAGGGAGAAAAAAACAACCAACTGCCACTCAATATATTTCATTCAGAATGAGGCTTTGAAAGAAGCAATGATCCTTTGTGCCCAAGGCTGCTCAATTTGAGCAATGCATCCTGTACTCTCTGAAATGATATTTTGTTTCTATTTGGATTCCAGGCTGCTAAAATAGAGTCCTCCTCAGGCAAATGTACAAGAATACAGCATATTTTGTCCTCAGATGACTCTACTTACAGAATGATCCATCAATTTGAATATTACTTGTCATTACTTCAAAAATTAAATCTGTAACAGATATTAATTGATGTAATACTTTTGGAATTATTAGATAACATCCAATTTTAATCTATAAATTACATGTGGATGTCATGGTACAGTTTTTTAACATATATATTTATATGTATGTATTTATGCATAATTAAGTGTTTATGTAATTGATATAAAGTAAGAGAGGAAAGGAGACTTTAAGAAGATAATAAAACACAAAGAAAAATCATTACATCTCACTTTATAAGGTGGTATATATAATTATCATTTGATGGGATGATGTGTGGTATTTTTTACAGTACTAGATCTCTTAATATTTTTCATATTAAAAAGTTTGAAGATACAAAATATAGAATCTTATAATTTATACAACATAAATAAATTTGATGTTTTCCTAGCTAATGACAAAGGCTGTATGACTAGTAAATTTTTTAGATGAATCTGTACACCAAAAATAAATGTAGAATTTTTTTTCTATTTTAACATGGGAGAAATAAGTTAAGAAGGGTAATGCCATCTACTCTTCTAGTAAATAGGATATTATATAATAAATGCTTACAAAAGGATCATGATTATCAAGGTTTATCTCATCTATTCTTTAAAATAAAACTATTTTCCAAGATTGCTTAAGCAACTCACAACAGAGTGTACCAGAACACTCAATTTAACAAATTTTCTCAAACAAAAAACAAAACAAAACAAAAACAGCATCAAAGAAAATCGAATGCTCCCAAATACTGACTTATCAAAAAGTAATTTTGGAGAGTCTCTATTTACAAACTAAGAATGTTAATTTGAGGGGCACCTGGGTGGCTCAGTCGGTTAAGCGTCCGACTTCGGCTCAGGTCACAATCTCACAGTCCCCGAGTTTGAGCCCCGTGTCAGGCTCTGTGCTGACTGCTCAGAGCCTGGAGCCTGTTTAAGATTCTGTGTCTCCCTCTCTCTCTGACCCTCCCCTGGTCATGCTGTCTCTGTCTCAAAAATAAAATAAAAACGTTAAAAAAAAATTTAAAAAAATAGAATGTTAATTTGAATATTCAGAGATATGCACTGTGGCAAATAAGATCTATTTATGGTACATAAGTTTGGTGTCCAAAGGGCTCTTACCCCCTTGAGACCAAGAATAAGGAAGGCCTGCATTGACAGTCCTAGTGTGGAGGGGTCTTGCCAGCCAGCCAGATGTGCCCTCCCCTCACAATCACACAGGAGGTGGACAGAATTTGTGTCATTCACCATGCTGCTTATGAAGAATTAGACATTTAAGAGGAAAAAAGGCATAATGGTAATAAATAAATAAATAAAGGGACATTTTTTTCTCAGGGCACAAAATTTACTTTCGAGCTTTCAAAAAAATGTTTTTTCATTATAAAAAGAAGTGGTTACACAAATTACAATTAGAAATTTGGAACACAAAAATATCCGAGTGCTTACACACTATGGATTGCACAGTTTCTTCAATCTCCCGAAATAAAGAATAGTTGCCAAAGGAACATTTGCCTCTATGTTTTGAAATATAAAAACATAGGGGCACCTGGGTGGCTCAGTCGGTTAAGTGTCCAACTTCGGCTCAGGTCATGATCTCACAGTTTGTGAGTTCGAGCCCCGCGTTGGGCTCTGTGCTGACAGCTTAGAGCCTGGACCCTGCTTCAAATTCTGTCTCCCTCTCTCTCTGCTCCTCCCCGCTCATGCTCTGTCTCTCTCTCTCTCTCCTTCAAAAATCAATAAACACATTAAAATATTTTTTAAAAAAATTAAAAAAAAAGAAATATAAAAACCTATATCTCCAATGTTATATATTCCCATACCCGGAAGCAGTGAAGAAGCACATTTAAATCTGTGCCACAAGATCCAAATGGAAACTCTTTTGGAAAAGGAGTCACACCACAATTGTCAAAAGGAAATGCAGAAAATCTATAAACAATGACCAAAAGGACTCACATTGAAAATACCGACAATGCCAACTGTAGACAAGATATTATGGGAATGTAAATGTGTAAAGCCACTGTGGGAAATAGTTTGACATCATCTACTAACATTGCAGAATGTGGCACAGCATTCCACATTTCACTCCTGCCTTATACCAAACAGAAATGAGTGCAAATATGCACCAAGTAAAGTGGACAAGAATGTTCAGAGCAGTCATATTTACCATGGCCTCAAAATGGAGAAAATGCAACGTCCATCAATAAGACATTAGATAAATATGTTTTGGCATATTTAGAAACCAAAATACTATACAGCAATTTTAAAAAATGAACTACAGTTATATACAAGAGTATGTTTCAGGGTGCCTGGGTGGCTCAGTTGGTTGAGTGTCCAACTTCAGCTCAGGTCATAATCTCACAGTCTGTGAGTTCGAGCCCCACGTCAGGCTCTGTGCTGACAGCTCAGAGTCTGGAGCCTGCTTCAGATTCTGTGTCTCCCTCTCTCTCTGCCCCTCCCCTGCTCATGCTCTGTCTCTCTCTGTCTCAAAAATAAATAAAAACTTAAAAAAAAAACAAAAAAGCAAGAGTATGTTTCAATCTCACAAACACCAAATTGTATGAAAGAGGAAAAACAATTTATGTGCTGTATGATTCATTTATATGAATTTTAAACACATGAAAAATTAAACTCTAGGGAGAGAAGTGAAAAGAGTAGTTACCTGTACACATTGGTTTATTTTGTGATGATTTCACTTAGCCACACAATTATGTTCAGTCCATTTTTTCTATATTTTTGGTTATATTTCACATTATTAAAAAACCAAATAGGAAAAAATATATATGTGTAAAATGTAATAGTAACCAAAATCATTGCCTGTGTAAACACAGACTGGCACATAACACCTTTTAGTAATAAATATGACTCACATGGGGTTGTTATCAATTAATCCGTGGGTATATTTTCATATAACAGCTCACACTGTCCTGTGGAAACCATTAACTCAAAGGAACTCTAGAGTTATCGTTATTACTATGTCATGATAGTTTTTATTGTGCAACCACTGTTCTTTCTGTCTTAAATTACAATAAGTAATTACATAAAAAGTGGAGGACACCTGCATTATTTAAAAACTTAAAACTTCTTTGCCTATTATTTGAATTCCAGGGCAGGGAGACTACTTGGAATATTTGGCTTGGCCTTCCATCTACATTTGTGAAAAAGAGCCTTAGGAGCATCCTAAATATGTAAACACAAATATAATTAATAAGATACCTCGGCACTTGGAGCAGGGGAACTGTATTGATGAATAAAGTAATAATTGCTTAATTTAGATATGCTAGTGTGGTAACTGGAGAATGGGAGTGAGAAGAAGGGAAGAAAAAAAGAGCAGGATATAGTTAGCCACCATCCTGGCCTTGATAATGATGTAATTATTCTTTAATCAGTACATAAATTCACGATTATCTGAGTTTAACCTAATCCATTCATTTTTTAAGCAGTTGTGTGTGTGTGTGTGTGTGTGTGTGTTTTAAGGAAGGCTCCATGCCCAATGTGGGACATGAACTCAGGACCCTGAGATCAAGAGTCACATGATCTACTGACTGGGCCAGCCAGGCACTCCAACCCAATTCATTCATTATGCAATTTCATTTGCTTGGCAGTATTTCTCTTGGGCAAGACTGCTAGTTAATTTACCCCTTGCCAGACTAACCAAATTCTAAGATTTCTCCCTTATTCCTAGTTCACAGAGGAATGTGGATATTCACAGACTGAGAATTTTGATTTTTTTTTACCTTGAGGAAAGGGTTGTATTATTAGAAGTTGAACAAATCATGCAGGGTTGGAGAGCAGTCATAGTACCCAGTGGGGGCGGGGGGGAAAGAAGATGATGTAGGCACAGCTGATGGAGACAAGGTAGTGATAGGTCTGTTAAGATGGCTGTTTGTTCTCTGTTTTGATCTTGGAAAATTTTGCAGATTTTTTACAAGATCCCAGAGCTGTGATCTAAATTCTCAATCTAGCTCTTTTAGATAGTGCTTTTGACAGTGATCTTTCATTTTCAGTGCATTTTACTTCTTTATTTGCCCTCTGACAATTCAGGTTATTTTACTGAGTGTGTAACCACATTTCCCACCACTGGCTCCTGCCCTGCACATATGCTAAAACTGAGGTGTGCTTTAGGAATCAGAAATCTCTTCTGAATTTTCTCAGAAGATAATTCTTAACACTGCCCTGCTGAATCTTGTCACTTCCTCTCATCCAGTTACTAGAAAATGACTCTGTCAAATTTATTCCCAGGATGAGCCAAAATAAATCGATAGAAGTTTCAGTGATCTTGTTCAGCACCAACTAAAACCAAATAAACAAGCAAAACAATAACAAAGTAAACAACCCTTTAATCTCCTGGGTTCAAGGATTTTAGGTTTTGACAAAGGCAGTGATTCTTAGACTTTGGTGTGCCTAAACACTACTTGGGCAATTTGTTAGAGCATGCCAGGATTCTCTTGAGAGTCACTGCCTACAATGGACTAGATATTTGTTTCCTTCCCTTCCTCCCAAAATCATATGTTAAAACTCTAACCCTATGATCATATGAGGTGGGGCCTTGGGAAGTAATTAGTTCATGAGGGCAGAGACCTCATGGATGGGATTAATGCCCTTATAAAAGGAACCCTGGAGAGCTCTCTCACCCTCTTTCCATCATGTGAAGATACAATGAAAAGTTGGCAGTCTGCAACTCAGAAGAGGGTTCTTACCAGACGCCAAATTTGCTGGTGTCTTGATCTTGGACTTTCCAGCCTCCAGAACTGTGAGAAATAAATTTCTGTTGTTGAAGCCACCCAGTCGATGGTTATAGAAACCTGAACTAAGACACTGCCACAGGAAGAAAATATTAAAACAGTGATAGCAGAGGACACTGGTCATATAGATTAAGAGAGAAATAAAAGTTGAAGGTAATATTATATAAAGGTAAATGAATGTTACAAAGAATAAGTTCAGAAGAAAGTGAGGTTTCTATTGGATGCTATGGGTAGGGAATTTTTTCTGACAAGGTGAGCTTGACCTGAGCTATAAAAATGTAGTATAAATTCTAGTATATCAAAAATTATTACATCGGTGTTGATTAATCAAGGTCGGGAGGGTGAATAACTATATTCTGTTCTTTCTGCCCTTCCTTAAGCTCATTCCTACTTCCCCAATCCTACCCTAACCTCTCATGACTAAACCATTATGACTGGATCTCTCAATCCCAGCAGTACTCCTGGGATGAGTGTTTATTTATATATTTAGGATGCTCATAAGATATTTGGCAATCAGGATCCACAGAAGTTGGAGGAAGGTCAGTCCAAATACCTCTTCAAGCAGTCTTCCTGCCTTAGAAGATGTGGATCCTGGTGTCATTTACCAGATAATCTGCCCTGTGGATGCTAGCACACTGTAGTCCCTTTGGGAATGTGGTGATGGGCTCATTGTTAGAAGAAGAAATCCAAGCAAGCATCAAAATGCATAGCAGCAATTGTATATTTAAGCAGATTGAAAGCTCACAGAGACATATGCCACTACTTAGTTAAGGTCATTAACAGCATCTTAGCCCAACAGTAGCCAGGCCAATTAAACAAATGTATAAGTGATTGGTATCATATTCTCCCTTTTGTGGAAGACATCAGCGCTGGTAGGATATTTAATGTCTTCAGAGAATAGAAAGAGTGAAGAAAAGATAGCTGAGGATACTGAAGAGAAATGTCTCACACTTTCATAATTTTACCTCTTCACCTTCCACTTTGCAGATAGAATCAGAGCACAAAGACTTTGCCTGGCAGCTGCCATGTAGAGCTCTTGTCTAAATGTTTCATATAGTAGTATATAAGCACAGTATAAGGGGGAATTTTTTAATCTGATAGTACATAATGTAGTTTAATCAATGGAACTGTTGACAAAAATAATTTACAGACAATTGTTTGTATGTGTATTCTTGAATATCTGGGAATGATGATGAGAAAAAAATATGCATTTTTCATGCCCAAGATTAAAGTTTCAGAATAGGTATACTGGCTATAGGGGAGTCTTTACCTAGAAACCTCAAATTTTGATGGTAGAAGCCAGGCTTTCTCTCACCTGAATACTAAGGAATGCTAAAAAATGCTAGTTTCTGCAGGCACCTTTCCTGCTTCAAAAAGGTAAGCTTCACTTTCATCTATTTCCCATATGGGGTCTGTACCATTTTGTTTGTAGGGAAAAAAAGGTGGGGGGGGGAGGAAAGGGTTCTACCACTTTAAAAATGAAAAAAAGACACCTAAAAACCTTGAAAAATTTCTAGAAAATACTTCACCCTTCCTTTCCTTTTCTTCCTCAGTTCAAATTAGAAGCAATTCACCACAGCTACAATAAACAGGCTCCTTCTTCTGAATGAATCAAGTTTCTTTTTCTCATTATTTATCACTCATAAAGTCAGAAGATTTCTAATTTCTCAGGGAACAAAATTCATACTGCATGATTATATGTGAATTGAAGTCAATGATGTTCTAAATATTTTTTTAATGTCATTGTGTTCACATAGAGTAGTTCTGTAGTGTTGAAGTACAAATGAAAATATAGGATGGTTTCTCTGTAACTATATAAGAGTTAAAATAAAAGGTTCTGAGGACTGTATATTCTCCACAAGGATCATAAAAAACTAATGCCAAGAATCAGAAGAAACAATCAGCATTTACAGTAATGCTCACATGGGTCCCTACCCTGAGTCTAGGGAGGCTTGAAGCAATTCTTGAATCCCTATGAGCCTCATTTCTCTCACATTTAAAATGAGGGTCCTGGAGGGGTGCCTGAGTGGTTCAATTGGTTAAGAAACTGACTCTTGATCTTGGCTCAGGTCACGATCTCAGAGTTCGTCAGATCGAGCCCTATGTAGGCTTTGCACTGACAGCATGGAGCCTGCTTGGGATTCTCTCTCTCCCTCTCTTTCTGCCACTCCCACACTTTCTCTGTCAAAATAAATAAATAAAGATTTTTTTTTTAATGAGGTTGTTGGACTAAATGATCTCAAAGTCTTTTCCTACCTAAAATGCCATGATTTTACTCATCTTTGGAAACATTTTTAAGTTCTGATTACAAAGTAACATACGCTTGGGGAAAAAAAGAAATATAAATAAGAAAATGTACAATATTGATAGTTCCACCACTCACGGATAATCACTTTGGTGGGTAATTTTGTAGGTAATGCTCTGATTCCATAAAAATGTGCATGCCCACATACACACAACCACAAAGCCATAACAACCACAATACAACAAAGTGGGATCTCCTTTCTCCTTTATCTCTCTAAAGAATACATGAGCACTTTTCCTGTTTTAGCATTTAAGTGCTTAACAATTGAGGTTCTGGCAACTAAAACTGCACAGGCAGCAGCTCCATTTTTCTTAGAATCAAGTGAAACTGAACAGGCAATTAAAAGTTACTGAACTGCAAGGTAAAATTACTTCATTGCTCTGCTGCTGGGTGACTAAAGAGGGGAGACAATGGAAATCATATTTAGAATTAAGATAGAACGACAGAACATAGCAGTCTGCTCCACTAAAATGGAATCTATAAACATTAGACATAATCAGCAGCACTTCAATCATGCTCTTTGCTCACAGTTAGATGGAAGATTACACAAAACAAATGTGCAATGTTCAAATCTGTAGCATTGCTGGTTAACAGAAGGCATTTCCCTCCCAGCCCACACAGTGATCCAAATTCTCTCCTGGACAGTCAGTGCCCAGCTTACAAACGGGCTATACTCCAAGAGTCCATTATAAGCCAGTTGTACCAAGCTCTGCATCAATCTTTCCATAGAATTAATGTTATAAAAGGTGCTTAGAACAAAATAAATAAGTAAATGCTGCTTAGGTTTCTGGGCTAGCCCACAAAAGCCAGTTTATTAAAAGATGCATTAGTAAAGGACAATGTCAAGAGTACCACGGAAATTAACCACGGTAGTAATGCTTCTTCAGAAATTGTCTCCAGAGTTCAATCTTAGAAGTACAAGAATAGAGGGGTACCTGGGTGGCTCAGTCAGCTAAGCACCCAGGTCTTGACTTTGGCTCAGGTCACAACTTCCTGGTACATGGGTTCAAGCCTCACTTCGGGCTCTGAGCTGAAGTTTGGAGACTGCTTGGGATTTTCTCTCTCTCCCTCTCTCTCTGCCCCTCCCCCAACTTGTGTGCTCTCTCATTGTCACTCTCTCTCTCTCCCTCTCTCTCAAACTAGATAAGTAAACTTTAAAAAAAAGTACAAGAATAGAGCTCTTCTACTCTTGAAAACTGAGAACAAACTGAGGGTTGATGGGGGGTGGGAGGGAGGAGAGGGTGGGTGATGGGTTTTGAGGAGGGCACCTGTTGGGATGAGCACTGGGTGTTGTATGGAAACCAATTTGACAATAAATTTCATATTAAAAAAAATAGAGCTCTTCCTCTGAAAATTACTAGTGGTAGTTCCCATCCCAAGAGACACATGGTAGGGTGAAAGAACAAAGTTTAGAAGACTTCAAGAGTTTAGTCAGGAAGTTTAGAAGCCAGAGATGTATGAAAAAGACTGACACTGAAATTTAGGAAGGAGAAAATGGCATGAGGTGGAAGAATTCGTATTATGTTTAGAAAGCATAAGAAAGAAGATAATAATCAGAATATGGAAGAACAGGACCTTTTTATAGGGTCTCCTGAACATCATGGTCTTGAGCTCTTAGTTGGAAGGTATACAGCTGGATAGTCAAGAGATCAGTTTTCCCTACCTAGAAGAATGTCTGGGAAAGATGATTTGGTAATGTGGGAAGAAGAGAGAAAATGGCAGTGGAAATCTGGGGAAGTAGTAACACATTTCCATTTCAACGGGGATCTCATGTCTATCACCTGCCCCTCCACTAAAAACCCTACCCAGTAACCTGAGCTTTGGGAACATGTAGGAAGCCAAGAAGATGCAGTGGGATTAAAATGAGAATTTCAAGGACTTAATAGGGTAGCTCACACATCAAACAACAATGAAAGTAAACAGGGAAGTGGTAGGCAAGGGAAGATCTTGCCACTTTTAAATGGCACAGCTATTTGCCCAAAAAGTAACATATTAAAATGGATTAAGCAATCTGAGGATCTCCTTTGGGTAACATTTTCCATAACCTAGGGAATAAATAAACGCAGCAAATTTTACACTTGATATCACAAGATAAAATATGAAACCCATTCTCAATAGTTATCATTCCACAGGTACAGGTGAAAAACAAATATGCTTAAGACAATATGGTGGGAAATAATATCTACACGTAACAAACACATATTCTGATATAGATTTAATAAAATATAACAAATGCCAACATATAAATGGGGAAGGCTTAGGTAAACTGAAGTGAGTTGCTATGCAGACCCGCACTATAGGAATAATTCCAAATAACTTTTATTCCTGCAATACCATCAAACCTTAATTAATTCCTTTTCTTCCAAGAAATCAATTGGAAAATACCACAAAAATAACAATAACAGGTTTGGGGAGATATGAGGATATTTTTTTAAATAGTACATTGGAATTCCGTTTCCTAGCACTACAGTGAACTAAATGTTCAGACAAAATCTTCCTGATATGCATTTAAAAATGACAAATAAACTATGAAAGTAGGTTCAGAGACATGGAGAAGATAGATAATGAAAAGATCCAAAACACTTGTAGTCAGTAGTCCAACAGGAGAAGAGAAAGAGAGTGGGGGAAAGGTTATCATCATAATTGATAAATGATGCAAAACCTTATAGCAGGAAGTTCAATGAATACAAAGTAAAAAAAAAGCTTACATAGAGAGTCACATGGTAGTAAAAGAATAGAACACACAAGAAGAAAGATGTTAAACACAGAAGGAATGAAAGAGTAGTTACAAATAAATGATAATTAGATTTACAACTGGATTCTCAACACTTACAATGGAAGCCAGAGGAAAATGGGGTAACATTTTCAAAGTATGAGACAGTAGAACAGCTAATGCTGTTCTACAATAATCACTATCCCTAGTGAATAAGTATTTTAGAATGAGGTTAAAATAAAGACATTTTCAAAGAATTAAAAAACAAGAGAAGTCACTTCCAAAAGACCCTCAACTAAAGAAACTTCTAAAGAATGTACATCAGAAAGAAAGAAAGAAAGAAAAAAAACCGAAAGAAAGAAAGATTCCAAAAGAAAGATCTAAAATGAAAAACAAAAGGAAAGGAAAGGAAAGGAAATGGTGAACTTCTGGGTAAACCTAAAGAAATACTCTATAAAAATATACACTCCATCTGATTGATAGGGTTAATACAACTAAAATCAAAGCCAACAACTGCATGTCATTCCAAGGAGATCATGATGGAATTAAAGCTTTCAAAGATCCTTTTACTGTCTGAGAAGAAAATATTAGTTAATTCTACACACTGTAACCTTAAGTACACATATTTTATATTTAATAACTTCATGGTAGAAAATTATTTCTTAAATAAGACATCAAATGCACACTACAAGGGGAAATATTGATTATTCTTACAATGAAAACACCACTAAAAATGTGAAAATTTAGGGGTAGCTGGATGGCTCAGTCAGTTAAGCATCCAACTTTGGCTCAGGTCATAATCTCACAGTTTGTGAGTTCTAGCCCTGCATCAGGCTCTCTGCTGTCAGCACAGAGCCCACCTCAGATACTCAGTCCCCCACTCCCTCTGCACTTCCCCAGCTTGTACTCTCTCTCAAAAAAAATAAACAAACATTAAAAAGAAAAGAAAATTTCATATGTGGAATTTGAGAAACTTAACAGGTGATTATAGGGGAAGACGAGGAAAAATAAGGTAAAAAGAGAGAGGGAGAAAAACCACAAGGGACTCCTAAATACAGAGAAGAAACTGAAGGTTGACAGGGGTGGGGTGAATGGGTGATGGGCATTAAGGAGAGCACTTGCTGGGAGAGTACTGGGTATCATATGTAAGTGATGAATCACTGCATTCTATTCCCGAAGCCAAAACTACACTGTATGTTAACTAACTTGAGAATAAAAAACAAACAAAAAAATCCATCATATAACAATAAATAAAAAAATAAATAAATAAATAAATAAATAAATAAATAAATAAAACCATTCTAGAAGTGGAAAAAAAAAAAAAAAAGAAAAAAAATTCAAGCCACAACCTAGGAGACTATACCTAGAAAATATAATTAACTTCTGTGAATCAATAAAAGCAAGACAATATACCAGGGGGGAGAAAAGGACCAAAAATGTGAACAGATATTTCACAGAGTTCACTCAAATAGCCAAGAATCATGTGAAAATATGAACAGCTTCCTTACCAACCAGGAGAATCCAAATTAAATCGTAACAGGATAGCACTACACACTCACCAGCCTGCCCATCGTAAAGAAGTGTAGATGGGTACATGTAGCAATGGGTGTCCCTACACTCCAAAGGAAAGACTGGGAATGGTAAGCAATTTCACTAATAAAATTAGCATGTGCATTCCATATCCATTATGTGTACTCAATCCCAACTCATTTGCATGCCCTAGAGAAATTCCTGGGCACAATTCAGAGTCACACACAAAGTTCAAGGAGCACTGTTTGTGAGAACAAGAAATCATCTAAATATCCACAAGTGGTAGGGTGGAAAAGAATACTGTGGTTTACTCACTTACTAAAATGATAGGCAGTGGTAAGAATGAATGAATTATATCCTATAGTAAATCTCAGACAAATAAGCTTCACGGACAAAACAAATCAATGAATATTTGAGTAATTATTCCATTTATATAAAATTCAAAGTGAGACAAAACTAATACACCATTTAGTGATACATATACATGCAGTTAAATTACTGTGAAAAGTAAGGAAATTATCAATACAAAATTCAGGATGTAGGTATCTCTGGAGGGAAAGAAGAGGACACAGACAGTGCTTCAGATATTGGTAGTACTTTGTTTCTTTAAACAAAATTTTTTTTTAAGGTTTATTTATTTTTGAGACAGAGAGAGACAGAGCATGAACAGGGGAGGGTCAGAGAGAGGGAGACACAGAATCTGAAACAGGCTCCAGGCTCTGAGCTGTCAGCACAGAGCCCGACGCGGGGCTCGAACTCACAAACCGCGAGATCATGACCTGAGCCGAAGTCAGCCGCTTAACCAACTGAGCCACATTGTTTCTAATGTCATGGGCCAAGCACAGAGATTTTAACAATTATACTGCAGTGTATAATATGTGTTTTATAACTTTTATATGTAAAGTAGTTGCAAAATGACAAAGTACCTTTGATATTGTTAACCGTAATTTAATAACTGGAATTAACAACTTCAAATTCAGAAGGTCAGCTTTTCTTTTAATATTTCAAATTTGGAGTTTTCATCAAAAATCCCATTTTAAAGAAACATGGCAAAACTGTAGGTTAAACTGGGGGTCATTGTCTGAGTCATACATTTTCAGAGCATCAGTAGAATAATAATGATTCTAGTTATACCAAGTGAGAATTGAAAATGTCTGTTTGCTTAATTATTTTAGTTTGTGGTTCAGTTTTATAGCATTTCCTCATCATTAATTATATATTGCAGTTGCATTTTGCAAAATGAAAACAAATAAAATTAGAAACGGTATGCTTCATGAAATGCAGCACAATGTTACAGTGACTCTTACCACAGTCATTTTTGAGTATCTAATATTATTCAGTGACTGCCCTGATGTATCCTGATCTCAAACTCCTTTATCTTCAAAATGTCCACATTTTGTTCCTGTACAGAGAGGTCCTCTGACTCAATCAGCAAAAAAAAAATTCGTTTTCATCCAAAAGGAATGAAACTTATCCTTTTCTCCACCCCTACTACTTCTATCAAACTTTCTGAACTAATTTATGAGAAAATGATTCAAACAATAACATTAATTTACCAAATGAATTGTGTAATTCACCCCACTTCCAGTAACTCATTAACCCTTATGGAAGCACCTGCTTGAAGAAAATCGTGTTGGAGAGGAGTGGAGAGAAGGGAATAGCACCTCACAGATGCAAAGAAGACCCTGAGGCCTGGAAGCCTGGACACAGTCAGAGAAGCTGCTCTCAGCCACAGTCTACAGAAATCCCTTGGGCCAACCACTAACTTCCTTTTACACTCACTCCTTCTGTCCCCCAAGCCCTAACTTCACTACACGGTCACTTTTCCATTCTTGTCTCCTTCAGTTCTAACAGAAGTTGCAATCTTTCTTGTCAGAAGTACAACGCAGTCATTTCGGCAAGACCCAGCTCCTCTCCTACCCAGAGGGCAAAGCACTATAACAGGAGGTATTTGAGCAATAGTATAATCAAAACCTAGCATTTTCCTGGGAAAGGCTCAGCTTTCTAAACATGTGCACAATATCCCTGTTTTTTAACAGGGATATTGTTAGAATCCCTAATCCCTCCTCAGGAAGCTTTTCCCATAATGAGGACCATTCCAAACTGATGGGTGACTTAACCATTTATAAACAAAAGCTTCCGTAGCATTCTAAAATCACCAGTTCAAGTGACTAACAAAGCTAATCATAAGGGTCTTGAATTAGGACATTTGAAATAATTTATTCTTACTTAGAGAAAAAAAAATCAATGATTTCAGTAAGTATTCATCGAGTCTCATATCTGAGTCTTATTTGGAGCATGTGATTAGCACTAAGTTAGTCAGGAGGTAGGGATGGGTTTGTGTGGTAAAGGAACAGAAAAGAAACAGCGCCTTACAATTAGGATGTTACACTTGAGAGGATCTACACGTGGAGAGAATTAGGCAGAATATGGAAAACAGTATAAAAAGGTGCCAAGTGATTTGGCAATGGCATTACATGATTTAAAAAAAAAGTTCAAATGAGGCAAATCAATGTGATCAGAAGTGTCAAGGGAAGACTTTTAAGAAGAAGTAAGAAGAGAGCTGAGAATGGACAGGATCTAAAAAGTCAGAGAGGAGAGAGGAGAGCATTCCTGGCTGTAGAAATCGAATACGAAATTAAGCTGAAGAATGTGAAGAAAACGAGGGGCTATTACTGTGAGATATGATGGGGAGTTTAATGGCCGATCCCATCAGCTACTCTGATGAGAATATGAAGAGAAGGGCCACAAACACCCAGAAATCTGGCTGTTTGATCACTGAACTAATGCAGTGTGCAAAGAATGCCATCTGATTCAAAGAGCAATGATTTGTACTCTTCTATCCTCTGATAATTTGCTGGCAGCACACACGTTCTGTCATGCCAAATGACTGCAGTCCTGAAGCTGTGTAAGAAAATCTGTGGTGGCAAATTAAGTCCTTGCCATCCTGAAAGAATTCAGGCATTCAGGACTGATTATTAACAAGTAGAAAGCCAGAGAAGCAAGGAGAAAATCATCACCCTCTAAAGCCAAAGTCCCAAAGCCAGCAACCATGTAAACATGAACATTAGGCAGCCTCACTGGAACAAAAGCATTCTTTGGCCTCCAGCCATGCACAATTCAGAGAGAGAGCATAGTATGTAGGCAAACCAGGACATAAAAGAAAATGGGTCGCTGGAATCCATGTCTCCACACCAAAGAAACACACAGGAGGTGACATCCAAAATGGCACTGTCATAAGTCCAATACATACTGGCTTCCTGTCTGCACTCCTAAATCTAAAAAAACAGATCTAACAGGGATTCTGTTACTGAAGTCAGCATATCCCATTAAGATGAGTGGTGAACTGAGATTTGTTCAATGAGAGAAATAAACTGAAGTTCACATCTAAGATGTAGGAAGATTCACATTTTCCATCCTGTGACATGTGACACATTCTACACCTTCGAACTTTAAATGGCTTACACAGTGCAAAGATTTGCAAATCTGGAGAAAAGGGAGACTGCGTTATAAAATAAACACTCTTTTGTTTTTTAACAGATAGTTCTTACCAAGAAATGGGAGGGATTGAATTTGGGCTGCCTTTCAAAAGATAGCTTTTGGGAGAGGCATGGTGCTACTTGTTTGGTTTTATTTTAAGTTGGAAAAAAAATCAGAGAAATCAGCACTAATTAACCTTACTTTTAACCAGGACCTCTATTACCGAATTCCATTCCACAATATTACTATATTTCATTCTATAACAAAATAATAAATAATAAAGTAACTAAAAGTAGCTAACATTTATAAAAAACTTACATGTCAGATGTTGTATCAAATAATTTTAAGATATTATCTCACTTAAACTTATATCTACTATACTACATAATTATTATCATCTCCATTTTATGGATGAGAATCAGGTAAGTCACAACTAAAGCTCAGTTTAGTAAAGTGACCCACCCATGACCATAGAGTTAAAAAATGATGAAGTCAAAAAACAGTCAAGTCTACGGACACCTGGGTGGCTCAGCTGGTTGAGTGTCGAACTTTGGCTCAGGTCATGATCTTACAGTTTGTTGGCTCCAGCCCTGCGTCGGGCTCTGTGCTGACAGCTTGAAGCCTGGAGCCTGCTTTGGATTCTCTCTCTCTCTCTCTCTCTCTCTCTCTCTCTCTCTCTTTCTCTCTGTCTCTCTCTCTCTCTCTCTCTCTCTCTCTCTCGCTGCTCCTCCCCTGCTTGTGCTCTGTCTCTCAAAAATGAATAAACATTTAAAAAATTTAAAAAACAAAGTCAAGTCTAAGGCATGTATTAAATCACATGCTATATTTATTTTTCTGCATACTTGTTAATTAATGGATGTGTTCTTCAAGGCAGAATTGGGCTTAATATAGAGGCTTAGCAATAACTTCTTGCCCAGATATTACACCAAGGAGCATTACCTGGAGCCCCAGTTAACCAGAAGGTTACTCCAAGAACCACTCAAAGCCACTTCCCTTTTGCCACCTCAGCTTTATAACAGAATAGGAACAGCCTCAAAACAAACATTTAAAAAGAAAAAAAGTGCTCCAAATACACCTTAATGAGTGATGTTTTAGCATAGGATATAGAGAGAGGAGATGGATTTTATAAACTGGCTCATCAAGAACTATCCTGTTCAATTATATTAAGTTGGGGCACCTGAGTGGCTCAGTCAGTTGAATGTCTGACTTTGGCTCAGGTCATAATCTCATAGTTTGTAGGTTCAAGCCTGGCATCAGGCTCTGTGCTGACAGCTCAGAGCCTGGAGCCTGCTTGGGATTCGGTGTCTCCCTGTCTCTCTGTCCCTCTCCCCTCCTTTCCCCTCTCTCCCTGTCTGTCTCAAAAATAAATAAACATTAATATTGTTTAATTCATTTTTTAATGTTTATTTATCTTGAGAGACAGTGATGAGCAGGCAAGAGAGGGGCAGAGAGAGAGGGAGACAGAATCCCAAGCAGGCTCCATGCCGTCAGCCAGAGCTGGATGCAGGCCTCAAACTGAGAAACTGTGAGATCATGACCTGAGCTGAAATTGAGCCCAATGCTTAACCGACTGAGCCACCCAGACGCCCCTATAGTTAAGGGTTCTAATGTACTTGATCACTAGACAATACCTTCTCTAGTATGCATACACATTTTAAATAAGGAACTGACAACAGTGATTGCTTAAACAAGGAATTTTTCAGATGATAACTCTTTGAGAATTATGCTATCCTGTAACTAGGCAAAGCTCTCTTATCTATCATTAAATCTGACAACTAATAAGGATGAGTAGAGACAGAATATGAATTTAAATGTAGATTCATTCCTTGCCTTCACCAAAGATTTACTTATAAGTCAATGCTATTTTATTTTTCCCATTTGTGATATTTCAAGTCATTCTCCCCAAATTATAGAATTTACTTGAAAAAATAAGTTCTAAAACTATAATTTAAAAAATTAACCTTATAGAGTTAAATTTTAAAGGATACTGTTAGCCCTGAGGACAGTCTATTCCTTGATATCAGTGTTTGGTCTGTAAGTCATTCTTTATTTATCAACCCAATAACATGTTAAAGCATATTCTACAATGACGATTTCTCATAAATTCATTCCAGTATCACTGTGATTCTAAAAAGTTGAAATGATTTAGTTATATGATAAGCTATATTAGAATTTAGTAAAATGTGAGCATAGAAAACTATTAAACAAGACTCAGCCCATATGCCATATCCTTCATAAAACTTCATCAGAAACCTTCTTCCACCTAATTAACAAATCCCTGCAGAGTCACTGTATCCTCTACAGGTGTCCAATGCTTGCTATGGCTCAAGTGCTATGTTATAACAGTTCTCCAACTTTATCAGGCATCAGATTCTCCTGGAATGCTAGTTAAACTATAAATTGCTGGGACCCACCATCAGACTTCCCCTGCCTATTATGACGGGGGCACAAAAATTTGCATCTAGCAAATCTTCCGGTGATGCTGAGGCTGCTGGTCTGGGGACCACACTTTGAAAACTATTGCCTTTAGTGTTTGAATTTCAAAGTGTGCCTCCCAGTATGAGACTAGAGCCACCAGTCATAGTGTCTGATACCAACACTAGACATTCCATGTGCATTTCTAAATAAGGCAATGCAAATAGGCCCCTTTGATGTTTAAGGGAGAATCAAATGGAAGATGGGAAGGCTGAACAACGTGAGTTTCAGTAAATGAAACTACACCACTGGGTAGTCAATATTCTGACCTTATGAATGGTTTGGTAGAAAGCATCACTATTTAAAGAAAAATACAAAGTGTTTGAAAGCAATATTTGATCTAGCTCCCTCTAAGTCTTTTTCCAAAATATGCATGTATGTACTTGTTCACTAAGTGAGTGTTTAGTAAACATACACTTTAGTTAAGCCAATGAACTAGAAAACATGGAATATACCTAACTGAAGAAAACATTTCTTCTGTTAATAAAAAGGGATCCAACAAATAATATCATACAATTCCAGGTATGGGGAGTATCAATTGCCTAAAACAACAACAACAAAAATGTTCTAAAACTCAAAGTGATTCAGGGTGGATTATGAGGTGCTTATCGCATAAGTAGTTCTGGAAACAGCTGGAAAATCATGGAAACATAGGAGGTTCAGGTCAAGAAAGGGAAGGTTTTGAATGTAAGATTTGAGAATTTAAACTATTTGAACTTATTTTGGTAGGAGTATAGCAATTCTTTAGGGACACTAAACTTCAGGGGCTGTAGGCTGGTGTAAAAGAACTCTAGAGGCAGGAAGACTGGTGAGAAAAAATTATTGAAATGGTCTCCATAAGAGGTATTGGGATCTAACTAGGGGTAGCAGTAGCAGTGGAATACTAGGAAAGCACAATCAGCAAATAAGCCAGTGATTGGGTGCAGAGCCCCAAGAAAGGAGAAATTGGTTTAAAGTAAAGATGCTGAGCCTTGGGGCACTTGAGTGGCTCAGTTGGTTAAGCGTCTGCCTTCAGCTCAGGTCATGATCTTACAGTTCCTGAGTTTGAGCCCCAAGTCAGGCTCTCTGCTGAGAGAGACCACATCATGGACCACACTTTGGATCCTCTCTCTCTCTCTTTCTCTCTCTTTACCCCTCCCCTGCTCACTCTCTCTCAAAAAAAAAAATAATGAATGAATGAATAAATAAATAAATAAATAAATAAATAAAGCTGAGCCTTAGTGACCAAAATAATGGGGGCTCCATTTAAGAGGTAGGAAGAATAAAAAGATAAAGTCAATTTACTTGAAGCTCTTGAACTTAAAACTTCAGGATCACTCACCTAGGGACTTCTTTCAAAGCCCTAGATAGGGGAAGCCCCAGCAGTATGTTCCCACAGCCCTGTATTTTTGTAAAATTTATAAGTCATTTCTTTTTTTTATTTTTTTTTTAAATTTTTTTTTCAACGTTTTTTATTTTTTTTTGGGACAGAGAGAGATAGAGCATGAACGGGGGAGGGGCAGAGAGAGAGGGAGACAAGAATCGGAAACAGGCTCCAGGCTCCGAGCCATCAGCCCAGAGCCTGACGCGGGGCTCGAACTCACGGACCGCGAGATCGTGACCTGGCTGAAGTCGGACGCTTAACCGACTGCGCCATCCAGGCGCCCCTATAAGTCATTTCTACCTCTACTGCTTAACCTTCTATCTCTTTCCACTCCAACTTTTCCTTGGTCATACTTCCACTCACACCAGGTGGCACTGGAGAGGTTGCGGTCAATTTTATTTAATAAGTAACATTCTTTTCCTTAACTGACATTCATTGAATTATATTAACTTTAGTCCCCAGGAAAAAAAAAAACTCTACCCTAGTTTTTCTAGGAAAAGTTTCTACTTGTGGGAAATATGTGCTCACTTTTATTCTTGGACTTTGATGTACTGCCCAGAAATTCAGGTGGAAAAAGTCCAGCATGGGTTTAAACATCCAACAGAACAGTTGAGAGCGGGGAAATAAATGAGAATGGCTAATGAAATCACTGAAAAGGGGAAGACAGAGAGAGGGAAGATAGAATCTCTGCACCTGGGTGACAAAGAAAGGAAGGAATTAGGAGAGGGGGAGAGGAGGGGACAATCAGAATAGAAAAATGGTGCAGTTCAGTGAAATAGATGTCAAGGGAAGAATGAATCATTACAAAGAATATAGACTGTTCCCCCTGTGCTAAGACCAGAAAAGATGGTGCTTATATGAAGCTATTACACCTGTAGCTTTTAAAGGACAGGTCCTATAGACTGATCATCACTGGAAAGGTGGATGCAAACAGATGGGAAAGAAATATGCAATGACCTTCACCAGGAGGTAAAATAAAGAATAGTTTTCCTAATGTCACTAAAGGGGAGTGGAACTAAAATATGCTCCTGTTCCAGCAACAAACACTTTGTATATCCATTTAGATATCATAAAGTGAGTTAACACAATTCTCATTTTGAGGAAACTCAAAATATGAGGAAACTTGTCCAAAGTCACACACCAAGCAGGGCTGGAATTCAAATTCTCGATTTGCCTAACTCCAAGTTCATGGCCTTATTCTCACGGCACATATTAACTATAATCTATCTGCATCTATCTGCCCTCAATATTATGAATAGTGTTATTCAAATAATTATCTGGAATTTAGAATCAGAAGAAGCTTGATTCTAATTTTAGGGATATTTTTGAGATTCCACTTCAATTCAGAGATAAATGCTAATACAAAGTAACATTAGAAAAGTATACAATCATGGGAGAAGATATTTGCAAATGACGTATCTATTAAAGGGTTAGTATCCAAAATATATTAAAAACTTATACAACTTGACACCCCAAAACCAAATAATCCAATTTTAAAATGGGCAGAACACAAGAACAGACATTTCTCCAAAGAAGACATCCAGATAGCTAACAGACACATGCAAAGATGTTCAAAATCACTCATCGTCTGGGAAATGCCAATCAAAACTACAAAGAGATATCACCTCACACCTGTCAGAATGACTAAAACAAAAAACACAAGAAACAACAGGTATTGGTGAGGATGTTGAGCAAAAGGAACCCTCATACTGTTGGTAGGAATGCAAACTGGGGCAGCCACTGTGGAAAAGAATACGGAGTTAAAGAGTATGGAGTGTGGAACCTCCTCAAAAAGTTAAAAATAGAACTAACCTATGACTCAGTAATCACACTAGTGGGTATTTACCCAAAGAATACATAAACATTAACTCTAAGGGATGCATCCACCCCTATATTTATAGTAGCATTGTTTACAACAGCCAAATTATGGAAGCAGCCCAAGTGTCCATCAGTAGATGAATGGATAAAGAAAGTGGTATGTATACACAATGGAATATTATTTGGCCATAAAAAGACTGAAATATTGCCATTTACGATCACATGGGTGGAGCTACAGAGTATATTGCTAAGTGAAATAAGTCAGTCAAAGAGACAAATATGAGATTCACTCATGTGGAATTTTAACAACACCACCACCAACAATAAGGCAAAGAAAAAAAAAAAGACAGAAAGACGCAAATCAAGAAACTCCCCAGAGGGGAGTTATGTTGGGGGATGGATTAAATAGGTGATGGGGATTAAGGAGTACACTTGTGATGAGCACCGGGTGATGTATGGAATTGCTGAATCACTACACTGCATACCTGAAACTAATACAACATGTTAACTAAAGTAAAATTTAAAATAAAATTTAGAAGAAAAGCATACTGTCATTACACTAATGTTCTACGTTTATTATGCTTCATTTTTAAATCAGTCTAATAAAATTTGTAAACACGTTTTAAAAACTAAGAATTCAATATATTGCTTTTCTTTCACAGTATTCTAATCTGTTGGTTCTAATAAATAAAAATGATTAGCTTTTCAAAAGAAAATAGGCAAAATACTGGAAGAGATACATTGAGCAGAGAAAATTTCCAGGTAAGATGTTATTTGAATGTATTTTCAAAAATTCAAAGTAAGCATTTTGATCTTCTCATTGCATTCATATAATGTTTATTAGCTATCATCAAAACAGAGAAGAAGCTGCATTGTTTTATTTTTCATTTCAGGGACTGACTTTTCATATTTTTAAAATATGTATGTTCACAGTCCAATATTAATATTTAACACATTAATTAATGTATTATGAACAGTGTTGAAAGATGTATTTAATTAATGCCAGCAATTATTAACAAGCAATTTCAACTAAAACTATAAAACAATTTTAGCAGCAATTGCCTTAAACAATGAATTTTTCTCTAATTTAAAAATAATTTTCTTCCTTACATGTTTACTGAGATTATATTGTACTTGCTGTATCTAAAGACAGCAAGAGCTTTAGCACATGTAAAATTAGAAAGTACTTTATAAGTATTTTAACTTCTTAAAATAACAGTTTGCTACTAAATCAAATTGCAGGCTGGCAGCTGCAATGTCAGGCTTATAATGAAAGAAAAAGAAGAGAATACAAAGGAAACCAGGTGGTTATAAGGAAGGACCTGAGACTTTACTATAATTGAAGTTTATACGTGAAACTTTATATTCAAACACTATTTAGAATTACTTACATACAGTTGTTTCCATGTCCATTAACTTTTTAGTTTATTACCGTCCTGAATTATATAGAATTGATACTATATTAAAAAGTGCTTTAAAACATATATTCTATAATTCTTAGTCTTCTCTTTGCTAAGGAACTTCAGCCTGTAAATATTTATACTGTATTTCATTCTGCTTGGTTCAGCCAGAATAGCCACAATACAATTTTGAAAACACCTCACAACATGGCTAAAATTTAAAATACTGACAATACTAATTGTCATGAGGATGTAGAAAAACTGGTACTCTTATATATTGTTGGTGGGACTGTAAAATCATATAGCCATCTTAGAAAACTATGGGACACTGTCTACAAAGCTAAGTAAATGCCTACTCATGAAATGAATGACTACACCCACAACTCATTTAAGAATGCTCATGGTCATAGTAGTCCCAAACTGGGCATAAACCATAATGTCCATTCATGTGAGAATCAATAAACACATTGTGGCATATCCACACACTGGAATACCACTCAGAAATAAAAGAGAATTAACTAATGATACATATAACAACATGGATAAATTTCAAAAATATTATGCTGAGAGAAAGATACTAGACAGAAAAGAGATTACTCTTTATGATACCATTTATATGAAGTCCAGAACCATCAAAATCAGAAGTCAGAACAGCAGGTGGGATGGGGGGGTGAACTCTCCAGTGAGAGTCACTCTCTACAATGACAAAATTGTTCTATGCCTTTACCCAGGTGGTTATTACATGGGGGGAAAGAAATAGGTAAAAATTCTCCCATCAAATTCTCCCATCAAATTCTGCCCTTTAAATTTGTACATTTTATCATATTTAAATTAGACTTCAATTTTTAAAGGAAAAATTGATAACAAAAAGGAAAACAAAGATCTTCATTATACTTCATAATATTATAGGCTAAAGTTAGTACATATGTGTGCATATTTTCCTTTTAGTGTCCTTGCTTATTAAAGTGAAGCAATCAACAAGATTCATACAACAGAGCATCTTGAAGGGGAGGCCATGCTATAGCAGATGAAAACATCTCAGCACCATGGCTAACAACAGACGAAAGGAAATATTTAACATTTAGTTACCTCACTCTCTTTCTCTACATTGAGATATTCTTAAGAACTGGAAACCCCAGGGGCACCTGGGTGGCTCAGTCAGTTAAGTGGCAGACTTTGGCTCAGGTCATTATCTTGCGGTTTGTGAGTTCGAGCCCCACGTCGGGCTCTGTGCTGACAGCTCAGAGCCTGGAGCCTGTTTTGGATTCTGTGGCTCCCTCTCTCTGACCCTCCCCCATTCATGCTCTGTCTCTCTCTGTCTCAAAAATAAATAAACGTTAGAAAAAATTAAAAAAAAATAAAAATGGTGAAGAAATTATTCCATTTAAAAAAAAGAACTGGAAACCCTGTACTCATTTTCTACTAATTCTGTTACCCCCATAGCACTCTCAAACTCCAAGGTCTATCTCACTGTGCTGTTAATAGCTTCCTATACTTCACTTGTGACTCCACAACTGCTTGCTTGGTCAACCTTCTGACACACCTTGTCTCTTGTCATTTCTATCAAAGTTATCTGACTAAATGCTGGTTCAATATCTCCTGCCTGTGGAAATACAAAAAAAAAAAAAAATTCCCTGACATGTAAAGTCATCTCCATAGGATAGAGGGTAAAAAGAGACAAAAAATGTAATTAACAATAGAGAAAAATGTCAATAGATTTGATTACAGGAAAATATTAAATTCTTATATATTAATAGTACTGTGAACAAAATTAAAAGGAAAGTATTTAACTGAGAAAAAAATGTTACTTACATATACAATAAATTCAGTAAAGGGTTAACAACATTTATACAAAATTTTTATAAATCAACACAAACAAAAGGAATACTCCACTACAGACTGGAAACCATGGTGAATATGCAATTTGGTTAAGTAAAATTGGCAAATCCACATATGATGATGTTCAAATACAGTAAAAGCCCAAAGAGTGTAAAATAATTAAAATAATGAAATATCTCGGGTTTTTTTTTTTTGTTTTTTGTTTCTGGCCTACAAAATGACAAAGACTGGAAATGGTAATTATAACCTACGATGGCCAGTGTGCCAGGAAATACACAGCACAGGAAATAATGTAAAACAATACCCTGGAAGAGTGGGGGTGGAATTCAGTTTGGCTATGAGTACCAAAAATCTAAAAATAACTATACCTCCTAATTTAGAATTTCCACTTGGTGCACAACACAGATATTTGTATTTAAGTATCATTCATAACAGCAGTGTTTATAAAATTTTTAAATGGAAATAGTCTAAACATCCAACAACAGAAGTCCTGGTGAAATATGTACAATCTAGGTGGAATGCCATGAAGTCATTAAAAAGTTAGAGTTCAAAAAGAAATTAATATCAGAGAAAGATATTTAACATGTTCTTAACTTGAAAAAGGGATGCAAAATGGCAGACAGTAAAATAATAATTTTTAATGTTTAAAACTATAAATAAAAACTACTAAAAATGCCAACATTTTAATAGTGCTTATGATTATGGATTTTTTTTTCTCAGACTTCTGTGTTTTCCAAATCTTGTATAGGAACAGCATATTTCATTTAAAAATTCAGTTACCTCTAAATATCTTAAGAGTGTGACAGAATTCAAAGACATACGAAGTCTCTCCTCTTCCTTCTTTCATTAAAAAAGGCAGAATATTAAAACAAGGCCATGTCCTCATGTTTTAACCTTGCATCCCCAAGGATATTCACATTTGAAAATCTTTCCTCCCAATACCTTTTCCCCACCTCCCCCAACCCCAACACTATTTTCTCTACATTAAAAAAAAAAATCTCTGTAGTAATATAAATTAAGCAAGGAAGCATTTAAAACTGTCAGCTTAATTGTGCATACAGGAGTTATGGTTGCTCTCAGTTCAAATAAATTTTAATGAACAAAGTAGCTTAAAAAGTAAAAGATATTCTCAAATTATAAGTAGATAACTTGTTCAGTTTCTCAGACCTTGTTTATTTCCATGGGAGTCACTTGGTTTAAAATTCTTCACAAGGAATGGCATGGATATGGTTGGATTACTCTTTGGGTAATTCATGAAAAAAAGCTGACAGGAAAGGAGTACTGAGCTGGGGAAGAAACCTGGAACTGAATATTTAACCTTCCTGGGTCTCAGAGTCCTTGTTTGTAAAATTAGGGGTGAGAACTAGTTACTCTTTAAATTCCCTCTTCTTACTCCCACATGTCTGATTCTAGAGATACATTCGTCATCTGGACAAAGCCAAAAAGAATGAAGAATGATAACCCAATAATAATGTCATTTTTTAGAAAGGTATAGATGATTTATGAAGAAGAAAGAGGAAGTTCATAAAACATTTAACATTAAAAAAATCACAAACATTAAAGGAGATGAAAATTGGAAAAGACATTACAAAATCTAAAACATAAATAGGCTATGATGAAATGTATGCTGAAACAATACCTGCCTCAAAGCTTTCATGGTCAAAGGAAAAAGCCTAACCATTAAAAGACTTTTTTACTTGGGGGGGGGGGGGGAAGGAGAAAGGACACCTTAGTTTGCATTATTAACTAAAACAAAACAAACAAACAAACAAAAAAAAACCCACTTTCTAAGAATATTAGAAATATAAACCAAAGAACGCATAAACAGAAAAGCAAAAGGTGGAAAAGGAGATTGCAGACTGAAATTTTTTAATTATCTGTGTGCATCTATCCACTTACATACACATGCGGATGACCCTCAAAAGTATACCTATGGAGCAGAGTTGGCTGAATGCAGGGACACCCTATTCCAAGAAAACAAGAACAGTGAGCCTTTAAAGGAAATCTGCTTGGGCACCTGGGTGGCTCCGTCAGTTAAGTGTCTAACTTCTGCTCAGGTCATGATCTCATGGCTCATGAGTTTAAGTCCCATGGGGGTTGTGTGCTGATAGCTTGGAGCCTAAAGCCTGCTTCAGATTCTGTGTCTCCCTCTCTCTGCCCCTCAAACGCTCGTGCTCTTGCACACTCTCTCTCTCGAAAATAAACATTACAAATAAATAAATAAATAAATAAATAAATAAATAAATAAATGGGATCTGCTTGTGCCCTTTTTTTTTTGTATGAATACTTTCTATGTATAACAGTCCTACCTAGCAGAAAGACTTAAAAGACGATAATGTGTTAGTATCCTTGTTAATATTGTTTAAGAGCAATTGATCGCTAATGTGATATTAGGTTTGAGATACTTTCCCACACCATTCTCCCTGCATCCAAATGACATTCTTGTGTCCTCTGATATAAAGCAATCACTTTCTAATTGTTCATTAGACTATATGTATTGGAATTTTACAAAGAGCTAGGTAAAGGCCAGCCGGTGAAGATAATAACTTTAATAATAGTGTGAAGTCATTCCCCCAAGAGCTGTCCAGGAACAATTTACATTGGAATCTTAGAAATGCAAATTCTTGAGTCCCACTCCAAATTTACTGAATAGAATTTCTAGAGGTGCAGCCCAGGCATCTGCAATTTCAATAAGTTCCCTCAGTGATTCTGATACAGTTTAAATGTTAAGAATCATTGGCTTACATCAGCTTAAAGCATTATGACTTCTTAAGTCTCTGGATCACATATATTATTAAAATGTTTTTATTCTGCCTAAATACAATTTACATAGCACTTTAAAAACATTATGCCATTTATTCCTCACATAACATGGTTCAATAAGGACAAGGATTGTCACTTTTATCCCATTTTAGAGAGGTCATCCAGCTAGCAACTGGTAGACACCAAATTTCACGCTCTTTTAACACACAGCAAATTTTAATGAAAACTATCAAGACACTAAAGAATGATAGAATCACAGTCAATGGGAGAAATATTTAGATGTTTCAGGCTATTTATATAGCTCAAAAATAATAGTGTTGACTGTATCTTTAAAGTCAGTTCCAAGTAACAGTATGAACATATCATTGTTTATCAGTAAGGAGGCTTTGTAGTAATCATTCTATAAACATTTCTGTACCTTTGAGTATTTACTGTTGGACATTATATTAGGTGGTATAGCTATAACAAACACCATACTTCTGGTCCTCAGGAAATTTAATCTAGGGGAATTAGAGTGCTGTTTTGAAAATGTAGGGAGTGTTTCTACAAACACATATTTTGAATGTATCTCAGCATGATCTCTGAACTAAATGGTAACACCTGGAAGCATTCACTTTTACCTAGTTGGAGAGCTCTCTGCTTCACAGGAATGCTAACCATCTTGCCAGCTGGGCATCATTTTTCATACTACTAAAAGCAAAATACATTCCCAAAGTGATACTCTTTTTGTAAATTTCTTTGCCATCTTTTTGAAGAATCAAATGCTTTAATTAAGTTTTTTTTAATGTTTATTTATTTTAGAGAGAGGGGGAGTGAGGAGGGGCAGAGAGAAAGGACAGAGGATCATCGCTGACAGGAGAGAACCCAATACAGGGCTTGAACCCACAAACCGTGATATCATGACCTGAGACAAAGTTGGATGCTTAACCAACTGAGCCACTCAGGTGCCCCAATTATTCAGTTTGGACAGAATATCTCAGTTTTTCAAGTGCTCTTAAATAATTCCATACAAGTAATTTGTATATTTTAATTATATGTGGCTTCTCACTGCTCATCTAAAAAACATTACAGCATTAGTTAAATAAAGATATGTCAAGCTAGAGTGTTTTCCCAGAGTTATGTATACTTTTTTGAGTTATTTCAACAATGATAAAAAGTCAATAAAAGTTCATTCGTCAAGCTGGAACTCTCATTTCTTTTCCAAAAGACAAACCCTAATAAGCAACAAGAAAATTAAACCATCACACTGGTAAAATATATTAAAAGCCAATCTCTAATATTGACCATCTCACTGTAGAGGCCAAGGACAGGCTGCCCTAATGTGTCACTTTTGGATATTAATTATTTTAAATAAAAGTTACTTAAGAGATAGCCAAAAGGACACTCAGACCCCCGCTATTACACTGAAAACAGGAAATAAATCTCCTATGTAAAAGGTACCCTCTCAAGACAGGAGGTAAAGAGATATCCTTATCACCAGAGATAGGAAATTCAGGGCCAGAAAGGTTATATAAATAATCCTTGTTACTTTTCACTTATTTACTACCCCAGCCCAGATTCTGTTTAGAATTTTTACTAATTGAAGTTCCCAAAGTTTTCTTTGTCCTGCCAATTATTCACAGATTTATTGTCTCTTCATCTAAAAAGTATAAAAACTAGCTGCCTTGGGGCACCTGGGTGGCTCAGTCAGTTAAGTATCTGACTATGGCTTAGGTCATGATATCGTGGTTCATGAGTCTGAGATCCACATCAGGCTCTGTGCTGACTGTGTGGAGCCTGCTTGGAATTCTCTCTCTCTCTCTCTCTCTCTCTCTCTCTCTCTCTCTCTCTTTTTCTCTCCCTCCTTCCCTCTCTCCACCCCTCCCCTTCTCATGCTTTCTCTCTCTCAAATATAAATAAACTTAAAAAAAATTTTTTTAATGTTCATTTATATTTGAGAGAAAGAGAGAGAGGGCAAGAAGGAGAAGGGCAGAGATAGAGGGAGACAGAAACTGAAGCAAGCTCCAGACTCCAAACTGTCAGCACAGAGACCAAGGCAGGGCTTGAACTCACAAGCTGCAAGATCATGACCTGATCAGAAGTTGGATGCTTAACTGACTGAGTTACCCAGGCACTAAATAAACTTAAAATATAAAACAAAAACTGCCTGCCTTTGTCATTTCTTTATTCATTATTTGGCTTCAATTTCATTACTGGGCCTTCATGCACACATAATAAAACTTTGGTCTTTTTCTATTGTTAATCAGTTTCATGTAAATTTCATTATTTGTCCAGCTGGAAGACCTTGAAAAGTAGAGGAAAAATTTTCCTTCCCTTCATCACCAAATACGCAGTTTTTTAAATTTTATTTTAAAAAATAAATACCTTTTCCTTGTAACCCAGCAGATCTGTAAGACTCAGTTCTTTCAGTGGTTCCTTCCCAGAATCCCTACTGAATCATTAGGTATACTCATCTCCTAGGGTTTCTATGGACAGTACACAAATACTCTGTGTTCACCTACTTGCATGGCAGAAGCAGCACTGGCCTTTGGGAGCTAGCATACAGTGTTTTAAGTCCCAGGTCTCCCATTTATAAACATGTGATCAAGTCAGGCCACTTAATGTGAACGAGCCACATTGTTTCCCCAACTGCAAAGTGGGGCAAAACCTGCCACAGGTTTATTGTATGTATCATGTAAGAAAAAAAACATGAGAAACCATTTTTAACAATTAAGAGCACTACAAATGTGAAAACACAAATGCAATCAAACATCTCCCCAACCACCAACAGGACACTGGCCAGTTTTCTATAGAAATGTGTAGAGAAGGAAGGTCTGTGTCTGTCTACTCCATTTGATGGTGTAAATGAAGCCTCTGGTATGTCTGTAAAGCAGTGGTAGGGTGAAAAGGAGATGTATTTGACATCTCATTGCTGCTGCTCTAGGACATTGGGAAGGCCTCCCAGAGGCCTGAAAGAACAGGATGCAGGCAGGTTGAATTTTAAAGCCCAAGGCAACAGAATGGATTTGACTGTCTCTTTCAGGGCCTGTGTCCTGTGGGAGTCACTAAAACAATGTCCCATCACAAGTAGCAGGCACTTGATAAGCATTGTTGACTAATGATTGGTCTCTGCCTTCTTGGCACTCTTAGGACAGTGATTTGCCAGCATAGAGTGTACAAACACCCACATTTGGTAATAACCTAAATATCTGCATATTGTGAATGAGGAGGCTGAATGAAAGAAATTACGTAAAAACAGAAAGTCAGTTCCCTACATGTCCCTCCTTTATCATTTTCTCTCTGCAGATAAAGGACATTTAACAGTGAGGATATCAGGCTTCCTAAAGGCAAGGGAAGGACAGAGCACTGCCCTGCTCTTTGAAGGTTTTTTGTCTCTGTGTGTTTGTCCATCACTCAGGAGTGTGTTCCTCTGTAGTACCTTAAAGCCAGCATCCAGTAAGCACAACATCATGTTTTACAGCTAAACTAAGAATGAGTTCTCTGTAGAAATTATGTCTCTGCTGAAAATTGTATCTCTGACTTCTGAACACCTACAGTGCTACAGTGCAGACTGCCAGGGCATGTTCACTGGGCCCTGTTTTATGAATGGCAGGCACTCCATATGAAGAGTCTCCAGATTCTCCAAAATACTATGGAATGCATGAATGCATAAGGTAGGACTTAGACTCATATGTCATAAGCCCCAGAGGAGCCAGGCAATGCTTTCTCCAGGAACATTCTTCATTATCTGTTATCTAGAAAGTCATCTTCATTTAGGGGAAAATTCAAGCTGCCTGGTTTCATAAGTTAAACTTGTTGGTGGCACTCATATACCACAATAAGAAAACCTTGGGGAAGTGCAATAAAGACAATAACTTTAACTTTATCAGCTGCTTATCTTAAACATGTCTTGCTTTGTCTGAAATACTCACTTCAAAGCATTTCTTCACACTTTGGGGTATGAAAGTAATGCGTCACTCCATAAAGTTACTCTATCTCAAAGGCTACATCATCCCAGGTGATCACATACTTGAAATAAATGTGCTTCTGACCATCATTAAATTTTGCCTACCACACCGTCCCTAAGATAGCCTCTTTTTAGAAAGGATAAAAAAATCAAGCATGGATATTAAGTTCCTGTTAAAACATTCACTTATTTTAGGAAATTGGCTAGCTACCTTTTAAAAGTAGGTGATTAAATTACAGTTGCTGGGCATTTTCATTTGATTTAGTATTCTCAAATGCTTATGTTCTGTTTAAATGCTAGACTCTTAGCATTTGGCTACGACATAAGCAAAGTGGCCATTGTAAAAGAAGTGACATAGCGATTCTGGGCCAGGAAATACTGTTTCTCTTACGGAAATCTCTTTCAGCTGTAATATAGCCAGGTAAAGTTGGCTTTGTGTTTGCTGACATTTTCAGAGGCTGATTGGGCAAAAAAAAAGTGTATGCTCATTTTCCTAAGTCTCTCATCATCATCAATGCTCTCTCCTCCCCCACCCTATCTTAAGGAATCCTCATCTAAATTCAAAAAGAAATTTCTAAAGAAAACAAAGTCCAACACTATGATGCATCAATAGCTTTTATAGTTCAGCCCTGATGCAGTGTTCCTGGTTTAACTCCCAAAGGAAGAGAGGGCATAAAAGCTGTTGGTTTTATGCATAATATCTTCTAATTAATATCTGCACCATCCTTTTCCGGATGAATCAAATGCCAGGAAAGGATCTCGATTTCAACCCCTTGTCTTTATCCACCAAGTTGATCTAGCATGATGAGAAGACAATCTATTTTAAAAGACTCCAAGGATAATAGTGTTTATAACTAACTTCAGTCTTTGTTTTTTTCCTTAATGGAGTCTAGGGGAGAGAAGACCCAATGTTGGAAAGAGGTTAATCTATTACTGGAAAAGTAGCCACCATTTATCAGGTCCTGTGTCAGATGATTATATAAAGTAGTCTTCATGACAACCCTATACAGTAGATATTATAGGCCCTACTTTACTCTCAAGGAGGAAAATCTTACTCTTGAGGCACAGAAAGGTTTAGAAACTTGCCCAAGCTCAGTTAGATATAGATACAAGACCTAAAAAAACAAACAACAAAAAAAAAAACCCAATCCTTTATCTCGTTATGGAATTCCTAGAATTTCAGCAGTGTTAATATAAGTGGTATTAAATTGGAGAAACAAACAAAAAATCTCTAAGAAAAATGTAGCTCAAACTTCAAAGCATTTACCACCTATTCTGAATGATTTCCCAACTTATAGTCTAATTAGAAATGACTGGCAGATGGGCACCTGGGTGGCTCAACCAGTTAAGCATCTGACTTCAGCTCAGGTCCTGATCTCACTGCTAGTGAGTTTGAGCCCCGTGTTGGGCGTGGAGCTGAGGGCTCAGAGCCTGGAACCTACTTTGGATTCTGTGTGTGTGTCTCTCTCTCTCTGCCTTGGCTCGTCTTCTCTTTCTCTCTCTCTCAAGAATAAACATTTAAAAAAAATAAAAATAAAACAAATGAGTGGCAGAAATCCTTAAATTTTTTCTGTAGTCATATAATACCATGCCTAAGAGAGAGGGAGACACAGAATCTGAAGCAGGCTCCAAGCTCTGAGATGTCAGCACAGAGCCAGATGCTGGGCTCTCGAACTCGTGAACCATGAGATCATGACCTGAGCCAAAGTTGGATGCTCAACCGAATGAGCCACCCAGGCACCCTTAAAAATATACAATTTTATTTAACCATTTATAGAAGGATTCTTTTCATCTCATAAGAATATAATCATAATCAGATAAAATGCAACTGTTCTTTTTTAATTGTAAATCATGGCTTCACTTGCAAATTAGTCTATTATCACAGCAGATCTACCAATTTGGTGGGGAATGTATTTGCCAACTAGAATGGAAGAAGTTAATAAACATTAATAAGCATCTTTAATCAATCACTCCTTTACTCTTGGTGTGGTGGTAGATATTGAGATTAATAAGTCATTCAAGGGGCACCTGGGTGGCTCAGTCGGTTAAGGGTCGGACTTCGGCTCAGGTCATGATCTCACGGTATGTGAGTTTGAGCCCCACGCGATCTCATGGTATGTGAGTTCGAGCCCGGAGTCAAGCTCTATGCCAACAGATAGGAGCCTGGGGCCTGCTTCAGGTTCTGTGTCTCCCTCTGTCTCTGCCCCTCTCTCTCTGCCCCTCCCCCTGCTCACACTTTCTCTCTCTCTCTCTCTCTCAATAACAAACAAACATTAAAATAATAATAAATAAATAAAAATAAGTCATTCAAAACAAATAAAATGATGAGGAAGGGAGGCACAGGAAGCCTCCTGATGCCCTGTGTAGTTAAGGAGCACAATGCATAAACACAAATTGGCAGATAAGGATAAGGTACTAAACCTTCAGCGAATGACTTGCTGGAAATTAAAAAAGGAAATCCAGATAGTCATCCTTGGTTGCCCCCCTATGTACTGCTGGTGATAAGAGCTGGAGGAGAAAATAAAATGCTCAGTCAGGATAAATGAGGCTTGTTGGTAGCATAATGTAGGGGTTACAAACATGGGCTTCCAAGTGAGCCTGCTTGGGTTTAAATCCAGGTCCCAGAACTTTAGTTTTTATAATCTTGTCATTTCTTAACCCCAGTGTGCCTTAATATCCTTGTGTGTAGAATGGAAGATTAATATGAGTACTTCATAGAGTGTTGAGGATTAAATGAGTTGATATTTGGTTAAGGGATTAGAACAATTCCTAATGTATAATTAGGACTAATTGATTAATAAATAAATAAATGATGTAATTGGCCATTTACCACCACTTTCATAGCCCTGGTTCTTCTCTGCACAGCCTTTTCACTGGGATAGAATAAGAAATAGTGAAATACCTCAACAGCATCTAAGTCACTCCATTACTATAAGCCAAGAGCTGAATTGATTTTTTGTGTAAAGATAGTTAAAATTTTTATTTTATTTGAAAATAAGAGCAACATCTTATGTTTAAAAATAAGATTACTAACACAAAGGTTTTATAACTGGCAAGTTCAAGTAGACTATTGGTATATATTTCAATCATCACAAAGGTACCCAATCAATACCTCATGTGTATACAAAAACATAGGCTATTGTATAAAGATGTTTGTCAGAGATTCATTGGCAGTATTCTACTTTTGATTATGGTATGATAAGTTGTCCATTGTAGAATCAAACCTCTATTATTTCATTTAGGACAAGTCCCAAAGAGAAGAATGAATGGGGAAACCAAATATATTATTTGCATATATAACAGCATGTCCAATTAACCACTATGCTGAAAGATAAATTTAATGTTCATCTTATTCCGCCATATGCTATTACTCTGACAGTAGCTATGGAAAATGACTGATACAGAGTATTGCCATTCTGAAAATGTTAAAGGTACACTTCAAGGAATTTAGTCTAGAGTGTTAGAAAAGTTTCATTACTTCAACTCTGGAAAGGTGTAATGTAGAAAATGATCAATTTTCAATGAGTATGTTAGGCATAAATAATCCAACATGGCAAGATTTTCAGAAGTCTATGTGAAATACAAAATAAATAGACTAGCAAATAATACCCTTCAAGAAAAGGGAAAGCTCAATTTCTGTAATACACCTTCTAGGCAGAAATTCTGAGATATTTAAACTCGTCATGATCCAGTCCTATTTCTCTATAACAGATTGTAACATACTTGATAATGAAAAGGTAATGACATATACATTGGCATGGATATAAACTAGAGAATTTATCAGATTAAGAAAGGCAAAATCTTGAAAAAAAATAAAAGGAAAACTCATCAGGAAAACTGCATACTTCTTTAAAACACCCTGCTGCATACCCAAATGAAAGTGCTAACTGGATACTCCCAGAGTACTATGACATTGAACTTCCATATTTGCTCTGAATATATTTTTTAGAACAGCACTGCAACCAGAGTGATGTGCTTTATTCTGTGTAACTATCCATACTTTAGATAATCTGATCTTAAAGTAAAATTAGAGATTTCAGAACCCCAAATCATCTCAGTTTTAAGAAGCATCAGAAATACCACTTCTGTTTAGCAGCCCTGCATCCTGTAGTCATCTAGAAAAATATGCTATGATGACCAGATGGTAACTAATAGCCAAGACAGGCTGAACCACATAAATAATTACATGTACCAATGTTAGTCCAATGGCAACTCATATAATCAAAACAACTGTGCAGAACTGATGTCCAAGTCAGTAAATGTCACTGCCGTGTATTTTACCACACAGTAAAAATCACTTCTTTAACATTTACTTAAAAGTTTTATTTCTAGTTACTAATTCCCAGACATATTTCATAATACTTTTTGCACCAATATAGTTATATGAAAAAAAAAACACACCAAATATGTACATGAGTATATAGCAAAGTCCATAATGGGGTCACATTATATAATACATTTGAACTAGAGATCCCATAACTAAAAGGGGTCTAGTATTTTTACTTTCTCTCTCTCTGTCTCTGTCTCTCTCTGTCTCTCTCTCTCTCTCTCTCTCTCTCTCTCACACACACACACACACACACACACACACAAATGGCTACCAGATTCATACAAGCTTCATGTAAAACAATATGGACATAACCACATATCTTAGAAGTACATTGGAGAAATAAACTTTCTACACTACTTCAGTTCCGATCCACAAATCCCATAGATATCAAGTTCACAAAAATCACAGACAGCAGTTTATTCTTATCTGCCTGTATACTTAGTGATTAACAGAAAATTTGCTTAGTAACCATCATCTTTTAGTGATAAAATGTTTTTTATTATAATTGCTATTTATTAATAATATTATTTGTCATGGAGTATAATACTTTAAGTTGAATTTGAAAATGCCCCTCATTTATGAATGCATACCCAGCTTACCACCTACTCTCAGCCAAGTATCAGAATGTAGTATTAACTATAGTTTCTTCTGCCAGAATGGAGATACAAAATTCATATATGTAGTCACTTGAAATTCTTTTTTTAAAAAAAAATTTTTTTTTCAACGTTTTTATTTATTTTGGGGACAGAGAGAGACAGAGCATGAACAGGGGAGGGGCAGAGAGAGAGGGAGACACAGAATCGGAAACAGGCTCCAGGCTCTGAGCCATCAGCCCAGAGCCTGACGCAGGGCTCGAACTCACGGACTGCGAGATCGTGACCTGGCTGAAGTCGGACGCTCAACCGACTGCGCCACCCAGGCGCCCCGAAATTCTTAATAACTATATCAGTTAGCTCCCAATTCTTGGCCAATTTTCTTCTTAATGAAGAAACTTTTTTTTTCTTGAGAAAGTAAATTGGAAAATGACGACACTAGGACAAAATTCAGACCTTCTAAATTTAAATGCAGTATTTTTTTTAAAAACCTTGCCTCTTAACATACTATAGTGGAAAAGCAACAGTACTGCAGATACTTATTAATTAAGTGACCCTGGCAGAACCATTGCCTCTCTAAATCTGCTTCCCTGTCAGGAAAATGGTTATCATGAGCCCTGCCAGGGTTATGATGTTGATTAAATGAGACACTTTACATGAGGGCTCTGTGGAAATGTATACTTAAAATATAGCTGTTTTTACTAAGTTTCTGTCTAAAGCTTGAGGGAATTCATTCTTAGATGATCCACATGGAGAAAAAATCTTGCATTTTGTGAGAGAAAGGAATATTTAAAAGGCTATCACCAATTTCTGCACAGAGAGATATTTGACACCCCACATAGACCAAAAAAATAAAAAAAAAAAAATAAGAAGCAAACAAAAACTGGGAAAGAAGACCAGGTAAAGGAAACAGGTGCCTTTTCTAAGAGATATTCCTCAGAACCTCAACTGAAAGGCAGGTGTCCTGATCCTGGCCCCCCCACATGGTTCCTGTGCACCTAAGTAAGCCATTCTAACTCATGAAGAAGACAACACAATGGCTTAAGGGACCTGAATACAATCTTTGCAAAAATATCTCCAGTTATGGTATGTTTAGGATCAATAAGCCTCTGGAAAAAGACAACAGGAGTATGAGGATTTTAAGAGCTTCTTTTAATCTAAGGAATCTTAGAACTCAAAGTTGGAAATGATCTTAGTCCAATTAAAAATATGAATGACAAAAAACAATATAAAAAGCCATGCTCAACATTATTGTTAAGATCATAGCACATAAAATAACCAATTGTGTCTTTTACTAAGAATGAGGCACACAATGTTGTGTAAATGAGGCACTGACAGCTGTCTATGAGGATAAACACCATCACTGGATGAATCAGAACTGGAACTCATGTCTCCTGGGTTCAAGTCTGTTTTTTCCACTTCATGTTGTCTTCTCCCTGAAATCTCTTCTAATTTTTTAAAATTTTATTTTATCATGGTAAGAACACTTAACATGAGATCTACCTGCTTAACGAATTTTTTTTTTAATTTTTTTCAACGTTTATTTATTTTTGGGACAGAGAGAGACAGAGCATGAACAGGGGAGGGGCAGAGAGAGGGAGACAGAATCGGAAACAGGCTCCAGGCTCTGAGCCATCAGCCCAGAGCCTGACGCGGGGCTCGAACTCACGGACCGCAAGATCGTGACCTGGCTGAAGTCGGACGCTTAACCGACTGCGCCACCCAGGCGCCCCTTTTTTTTTTTTTAACATTTACTCATTTTTGAGAGACAGAGCATGAGCAGGGGAGGGGCAGAAAGAGAGGAAGCCCAGAATCCGAAGCAGGCTCCAGGCTCTGAGCTGTCAACACAGAGCCGGATGCGGGGCTCGAGCCCACTGGCCATGAGATCATGACCCGGGTCAAAGTCAGACACTTAACTGAATGAGCCACCCAGGCACCCCTTAACAAATTTTTAAGTGTGCAATACAGTATTGTTACTATAAGCACAATGTGCTACAGCTGTAGCACCTATTCATCTTGTACAACTCAACTTTATGCCCACTGATTAGCAACTCCCCAGTCCCTCTTTTGCCCAGCTTCTGGCAACCACCATACCTTTCCCGATTCTATGAAGTTGACTATTTTAGATACTTCATGTAAGTGTAGTATTTGTCATCCTGTGACTGGCTTATTTAACTCAGCATAATGTCCTCAAGGTTCACCCGTGATATAACATACCAAAGAAGTATGTTCTTCTTTGTTGAGGTTGAATAATATTCCCTTATATGCATGTAGTATATTTTCTTTATCCATTCAACGAAAATCACACTGAGATATCACCTTACACCTATTAGAATTGCTATTATCGAAAAGACAACAAATTTTGACAAGGATGTAGGGAAAATGAAATCCTTGTACACCACTGGGAGGAATCCAAAATGGTGCAGGCATTGTGAAAAATAGATGGAAGTTCTTTAAAAGAAACACACACACACATACACACACACAACAAAGCAACAACAACAACAACAAAACTATCACATGATCCAACAAAGCCACTTTTTTGTATTTATCTGAAAAATCTAAAATCAGGATTTGGAAGAGATATTCGCACTCCCATGTTCATTAGAGCAGTCTTCAAAACAGCCAAGATGTGTAAACAACCTAAATGTCTAATTTTTTTTTTAAACAAACATTTATTTGGGGCCTATTATAGTCTGGGCACTTATCAAACCAATGGTCTCATTTATTCTCCACTGAGATATAACTGATATTTTCATTTTACAGACTGAGAAAACAATCTTAGTGAGGACAAATAGTTTAGTAAATTTATACGATGCTAGAAAGTGGCAGCGGCCAGATTTTCACATAGATATGCTTCTGTGAATTATCTTCACCAGATCAGGCTGCCTCAATTATTTTTACAGTGGTATGAATCTAAGTCAGTGAAGCTGCTGTCTTAAATACATTTGCCTTATCTCTTTTTGAAAAATAAAAGACTTTATATTTTGTTAGAAGAAATATACATAACAACTTAGTGAAAAGCAATTATGCAAGGAGTCCTTTATACAACATTAATATTAAAGGACAAGGTAACACAATGTAGATAAAATCCACTATGTTGATGTTTTTATAAGATCATTTCATGTTGAGCATCAGATGATTGCTACACACATATAAACTTTATGTTTTTTGCCTTTATGCTCAGAGGCTATTTGTTTGTAAAGAACAAGTTTTGTTTGTCTGCTTAAAGATTAACTGTTTCTAACAGTAGCTTGGATTTTTGGAACTAAACTAAATTTTCTGATGGTCCTGCCTTGGTTATCTTGCTCCTCCTCCCTTACCCCTATTCCCATTATCCCAATTACTATCCGGCCTTCCATGGTACCTGGTGCACAAATACAAAAACATGCACATACTATATATTTTCTGAAGCAATGGATGGACAATCAACAAAAATAAATAAATATATTAAAGTGGAGGGCAACCAAAAGTTACCCTAGAGTCTTGGATTACTTGGACCATGATTTATTAAAAACTTCTTCTAGAAATATTACCTGACCGTCTTATCTAAAATAGCATTGCAGTGATGCATATTTTTGTCCAAAAAGCCAAAGTAAGAAAGAGGTGTAAGGTAGAAATGTCTACTTCAGCAGAATATTCATAGCCAAAAATGTTTTGGGTCACACGTATGAATTAATTACCAGAAAAGCTAAATTTTTCTTCAATGCTAAGTGAAGTATATTGCAAAAGGTTTTGCTAACTTTCTTGGTTGCTAGACAAAGGAGCAAAGGGATCAGTGTATCACTGCAACTTTCGTCCCTGAGAAAAACAAAAGAAAAACAAAATCCTCCTCAGCAGAATCAATGAAGTGACCAGTGGGGCATCAGTGAGGTGTCATCAGCCTCCCTTACAGCATTCATTGTTGTTACTACATGTTGGAAGCAAAATGCTATGCTCTGGTCCTTGCAATGATTTCATCTCTAAGAGATCAACCATTAAAGCACACGGTGGACCCTCTCAGTTGCTCTGGGCTATGGGCCACGAAGCCTTGATTCTAATTCCTCTTTGACTTTGATCAGAGATTTGGCTCCATTTTCCAGGGCACCTATGGTGTGCTTCAGTATCCTTATAAGGAAAATGTTAAACTCCCTCCAAAACTGACTGGTCCTCAGAGAAGTTAGTGTATGTACAGAAGTGCCTCAGAAAGAGAAATGTTATAAATTCAAGATATAATTATTATTCTTATATAACAGCACTGGGCTACTTCAATTATAAACCACCCTTTTAAAATCTGTTAACATTCCCTTCTGGGGAAGCCCTTTTGCCCTTTAATATTATAAGCTAATCATGACAGTATAATTTCCGGAGCTCATATTTGTGGGAGGAGAACGGCTGGCACTGGTAGGTTCAATTTTATGATGGCTTTCTCCTTCCTTTATCTCTGAAAACTACTGAGAGGCTCTAAGCTAATTTTTGAAAGTACGCAGAGGTTCCTAGGAAAGCCAAGAGTGGATATGGGAACCTGAGCACTGCGCTGACATCATTCTATGTTTGGCACAAATGGCACATTGCTAAAGAAATACTAACTGAACACACTGGTCTATTCTGAACTCTAGCCTGCTTTAAGTAGCATCCTTAATTATAAGCAGGCTTGTTTTTTTAATCATATATAGTCACACAGCTCTCTGTTTTTTAAAATAGAAATATAATTTTTTATGGAGGTGTTTTTCATCATTTATATTTTTAAGTATATGCAAAATAAAAATGGGATTCTGTGGTGATCTCAAAACCTGCTTCTCATATGCATTAAAAAAAAAAAGAAAAGAAAAGAAAAGAAAAGAAAAGAAAAGAAAAGAAAAGAAAAGAAAACCTCATCATAATCTCTGCAACTGGGTCAGCTTGCACAAAGATGCTCAGGGTAGCCATAAGCGCTTTCAGCACCCTGCAATCCTTGTAAGTGACACCTCATAATAGTGCAAATGAAGCATGGCAAGATGAGAAAATGAAGAAGAATGAACCTGGATAGTCGACCCAGCAGTTTTCAAAACATAGAGAGGTTAGATTCAATTTTATTCCCAAAATACACCACACATGATTTTTCTTTTACACATTTGAGCATATACGGTGCTTTCCCTATTAAGAAAAAAAAAAAAACGCTTATGATTCCAAGAAATTCTAATACAAAAAACAGGCTGGCTCCTTTGTTCATCAACATATGTATGTTTTCAATAGTCTCAAGTTTTGAACTAAACCTCATTTACACCTGCCTTGATTTTCAGCTAGGAATTTACCCTATCGTCAGTCACCTTTGCTCTTCCCCTTCACCCTCATCTATTAGGCTCAAAGATTATTTCCTTGTGGGCCCTTAGTCTAATTAGCTGAATATTCGGACAGTTTATTGACCCAGCAAATTCAACATCACCTCTTTCTTATAGGTTTCTTTTAAGCCACCACCCTGCCTGCCCAGCTCTCAGCCCCTCTCCATCCCCCACCCTTGAGAGGCTTATTTCATCTTTAATGTTCCTTGATTGTTCTCTAGCTAGAGTTAATTCCCTCTCTTCAAGTAAGGAAAGGGATAAAGTATGAAAGATTCACACCAGCTTTTATTTGGTGGAGAATGGCTGCTGACAGGTAAGTTTGTTACTCTGATTTAAAAAAAAAAAGAAGAAGAAGAAATCAGAGAGCTTCATCCAAAAGTATGTGTAAAGAGGGTGGAGAGAGTTTCAAAAACAAACAAATATGACCATACAATATAACCTTCAAAGGAAAGAGAAAGTTCTCTGACCCAAAAGAATAATACCAACCACTGCCCCCCACTGCCTTCTATCCTGTCTCTTTTTCAATGATACATGCTCCTAGGTTTTCATTCACACACAGAGACAAGCAATGTATTCTGGAGGGAAAAAGAAAGAAAGAAAAAGAAAGAAAAAAATGTTTGTAAAGACCAGCAGACGGCGCCTGACTGGGGTAGCAGCTGCAGTGGTCTGGGAGAGGAGCGCCCCGCTCTGCGGCAGGGCCCCTAGCCGTTCTCCTCTCCCCATTTCCCCAGGGCGCTCCCCGTTCAGCTGCCTCAGCCCTCGGGAGAGGCAGAGCCACAGTAAAGGAGAAGTTAATATGCACAGGAGATTTTTAGCCAAGTACTTCCCACTGGTACAATTAGACACCCCATCCCCTCGAATACCCCCATCTGGCTCACCTCACCTACCCACGCTCTGTCTGCCCCTCCCATACCCCCACTGGTCTCCCTCCCATGGGACTCACCCAGTCGTGCACAAAGGCAGGGCAGTGGGTGAGAACTGCACCAGGTAAAAGGAGCAACAAGGTCCGGGAATACTGTGAGCAAGTGGTGAGAGCAACAGAAACTCCTTACTGTTTCACAGGGATCTAGCCCCTTGGCTAGTCTCAGCTCAGAAGCCCAGGTGTGGGGCATCATCCTGTTTTCATCCTAGCCACTCTTAACTGGAGAAAATTCTTGAGAGGAACCAGGGGAAGGAAGGGAAGAGATTCCTAGGACCTACAGTGAGGTAGGTCTCTAAGCCACTCCTAAAGAGGAGTTGTCAAGAGGATTTGTTCTCTCTTCAGTGAGGTTAAGCTACAAGCTAACCAGAATTGTCCTCAGACAGGAAGCCTATCCCTGGGGAGGAGGGCCAACCAGGTATAAGCAACAGCTGTTCAGGGGAGAAGAATTCCCCGGGGAGAGGGGCAAAGGCTCTAAAGCTGAAGGAAGTCTGAAAGAGGAAGGGGCCCTGCAAGGAAAAGGGGGCAGGGGAAGGGATAGAAGTGTCCACAACTTTTACCCTGTCTTTTCAAGTGGAAGACTTTACTTACACTGAGGGAGAATAAACACTGGTAGTGGGAAAGACTCCCCAAAACAGTTTGATGCTTTATTTATTGGCAGTTCAGGGAATCTGAAATAGGCACTTTTCTGAAGATGAGAGGAATCTGGCCTTACATTCTCCGCCACTCTGGAGAAGAAACCTACCAACCAAGGCTTTTCTCCACACTCTGCTCTTTACAAAGGAAGCTGAGGTCAGGAGAATAACTTCACTCTACTCTAACTTCTCCTCCAGGCAGACCTCCTGGCTTAGACCAGCCAGCCTTGACCCACCAGCCCTCTCTGGGAAGCAGAAGGAAGGAAGAAGGCAGCAGGCCCTCCTTCATCCCAACAGCCTTCAAAGAGGATCCCCAGGGAGATGGGTTTGGGTAGCCAAACCTCTCCCTGCCCTGTTTAAAAACAAAACAAAACAAACAAACAACAACTCAGTCCAATCACCGAGAAAGAGAAGTGTGTCTGTGTGGGGACGGAGCAAAGGGGATGGTATTCAGAGGTCGTCTCCGAGCCTGGCAGGGGGGCTGGCCAGCAGTGGGGAGGGTGACCCCCCTACCTTCTCCAGTTAAGGGAAGAGGTGGATGCTAAAGCAATTGCATCCTGCTGAGCGAGTCCTGGGACCACAACCGCTTCACTGTCACTGCAGTCTGGGCACACTTTGAAGGAATGTGCGAGCTGGAACCTCTCCCTCCCCCAGGCCTGGGAAAATGGGCAGGAGGTGGGGCAGCACACACAGCACAGACAAAAGGTTCTGCAGAGCCCTCCTCTCTGTGGCGCTCAGGTCCCTCGGCTGAGCGCGACGCCCCATCCGGCCACACCGAGTGACCTTCTGGCTAGCAACGCCCCCTTCCCGCGGGGCCCAGGCGCCCGGCCAGGGACGGTCGTTAATAGGTGCCCACATCTCTCCTCCCGGCACCCCAACAAGAAGCGCCCCTCCCACCCCTCACCACAAACACCCGCGACGCCTTCCCCCAGCCCCTTTCTATTGTCTTCAAAGAGATAAGTGGCTCCCACCAAACACACCCAAATGCACCTCCCTTTCTCGCGCTCCCATTTCTCTGAGCCTTAGGGGCCAAGAAGCGAGCGCAGGGCTGGAAGGGAGGAGACAGGGAGTAACCCGCGAGAACTTGGCACCTCAGACCCACCGTGTCCGCCTCGCAAGGATGCCGGTGACCTGTAGATTGCAATAGGCACTGAATGATGCTTGCTGCTGCCATGGAAATGGTGGATGTGGTGCGCTCCCAAACTGGACGCCCCCCATGCCACTCCTAAGAGGCCGCTGAGGGTGAGCGGGACTATCCAGAGCAGGGCCAGGCGCCCCCCTGCGCCGCCGCCGCCGCCGCCGCCCCCGGGCGAGCCCAGCTCGGCGCCGCACCGGAGCATCCTCTGGTACATGGCGGGGCGCCCGCCGAGGGGCAACCGCCGCGGGAGGCAAAGTTTGGGGCGCGGGGAGGGGCGAGGGCGCCGGAGAGCGGGCGGCTCCGGGTGGGCTGAGGGGCCGGCCGCCTCACCGCGCCAGGGCACCCATCCTCTCCCTCCTTCGGACAGTCTTCTCGGGGTCCTCGAGTCCGCCGTGCCGTGCGCCCCAAAGAATCCGAAACATAGCCGAGGCGAATGCAGCTGATGGGGGGGCTTGTCCGGGAAGGCGGCCCCGGGGAGCAGCGAGCGCGGAGCGAGCGGCTGCTCCCAGATTTCCAGGGCTCCAGGTTCTCGAGAGATACTCCCAAAGAGTTTCGGGCGAGAGTGCGTGCCGGGGGGTGGGGAGCGGGGAAATTGTTTAAAGCTCCTCCCGGAGGGTCCTCACTTCTACATGACAGCCATCCACCGCGATTCCACTAGGTAAATCCATTTAGCATCGTGTGTGGGGACTGGGGAGGCTACTTCGCCGGCCCGACCTCCTTTCAAGGGAGAAGCAGATCCCATGGAATCGAGGCGCCCCTTCCCTCCATCCAGCCCCGGCCGGCTCGCCCGACCGCGCCAGCCTCCCCCGGGCAGCGCGCGGAGCAGCGGCGCGCATCGCCTGCTCCCGAGGCAATCCCCGCGTCCGCCGCCTCCTGACACTTACGCCCGGCGAGGGGTTCAGAGGCAAGAGTGCACCTTATGGAGGAAGCGGGGGATCGAACGGGGGAAAGGGAGCTAAGCAAAAGAGGAAGCAGACGAAGGAGTGGGGCGGGGGTGGGGGGGGGGGGGAAGAGAAGAAAAGAAAAAGAAAAAAGAAAAAAGAAAAGAAAAGAAAAACCACACACGCTGGCGAAGCGAGGGGCTCTATGCAAATCTGCAGTCTCCAAACAGCAAATCACTGAAGCTCGGATGCAATGCAGAGGACGAGCCTATGTAACGAGGGAGGCTGGTCTAGCTTCCCACAAAAATCGCCCTGCTTTGCCTCTCTCATGCATTCTCCACACATCAAAGGGACACGTGTACTGCGATGCGGGGAACACCTAAAAAGCAACTCTCCCTCCTCTGCCAGGTGATCCCTCTGTCTGAATTACAACGGCAAATGGCACCCTTCCCCTACCCCTATGGTTTAGATGTAACCAGTGTCTTGAGAGCTCTTAAAAGGGAAAGAATTCGGCTCTTTTTATTGGACCAAACTTGTTCTGCCAGGTGTTCAAACCCAATCTTCTAAATATGGCTTGACACCATCTACTCAAGCATCAGTTTTGGTGATCTGTTAATTACACATATCACTCATAACAAAGAGTCCTCGATCCCACTACAATACCATATCTCATATAAGGCAGTGGAAATGCAGGGAACCAAAACACAGGAAGAGGAGGGAAAAAAAAAAAAAAAGTGACTCCAGCAGCCAAGGGAGAGACAGAAAAAGAAAGAATGAAAGAGAGGAAGAAGGAGACAGGTGGTAAAGAGGAGGAAAGCAGAGGAGAGAAATAGTGTGAATGAGATTGCTTGTACTCCAAGACCCCCTACAGAAGTCTAGCTGTGATGATCTTTTGTAAGGGTGGAGTTCCGCCTTTCTCTCATGCTTTCTCATAAGGAAAATAGCACTAGGAAATAAAAATTCCTAAATCTAGTGCCTCCAAGGAAGAGAGGATGTTTATACCCTCTTGGTGAAATGCAGCATCTTTAACTGAAAGCTGCATGTCCTGGATGGGAGACCAGCAAAGCCAACACGCACCTAAAAGTAAAAATCTAGGACAGCAAGTGGAGTTGGCAAGGAGGACCACAGTCAGTGGAGGCTAGCAGACAGGATTTAGGACTATGACTAAAATACTCCCCTGGTTTCCAAAAGATGACAAAAACCATGACATGTCTAGTGGCTGAACATTTTGTCTTTATTCCTACTTAAAAACAAAGGAAAACAACTCTGAAAAAGCACTACTTCTCACTGGCTCCTCACTGTCTATGTAATCCCTTAAATCAACAAATACAAAGTCATGTATCAGGAAGATAAAAAAAAAATGCTAGGAGGATTTGATTCAAATCAGCCATTCACAGAAGTGGCCATTTAGACTTGTATATTGCATCCTAGTTCCTAGGGTCCACCCTGGGACTCTGGTGGTCACTGTGAAACCACGGTCCAGGGGCCAACAAATCAAATCTGTAGCAATCCAGCATCTCACATTCCTGTCAAGTTTATGTGATCCTAACTAAAAATAATAATAATGATTCTTCAGTAGTTCACTAACTGAAACGGTTTAGCCATGCTAGAGAATATGCTTTTATCTTCTTAAATACACCATGTCTCCCAACTTCCCACAGCTGCTCAAAGAGCAACAGAACCCAAATTCAGCACCTTCCACTGTGTTCTGTTCCCACCCGTACCCCCAGGCCATTTCCTCTTCATTTTGTTATTTTTCAGCATGTGTATTTTAATTCATTAGCCAAGGGTTGTGAATATTCATTTTTAATACGTCAAGTAAGCTTCAAAAGGAAAAGAAGAGGAAAACCATCCTGACAGTATGGAGTTAAGACTCCTGGTAATACTCTGATGGAGACATCTCACAGCGTTAGTATGGACAGAGTACTGGATTAGGACATAGGAAACCTGTGCTGCATTCTTGGCCCTGCCATTTACCGGTTATGTCACATTAGTCACTTGGCCTCTCCCTGAGGCTCCATAGCTTCCTTTATAAAATAGTCATGTTCCTATCTTTCCTAACAATCCCACAGGGCAGGAAGGCTATAACGCAATATTTAATGTGAGAGTACTTTAAAATATATCATATGCTCCCCACAGTTAAGGCATTATGTCTCTCCTCCCATATAGGTCTAACATATTTGAGCTGATTAGTCTGCATAGTTCATTCATTTCCCTTCCTCTATTGGAAACATAGAGTACTGTGTGCTCATATGCTCATATGTGGTGTAGCTCTGTCCTTCCCTCTCCATCCAGATGGGAGATTCCTGAAGGGGAGAGGAGTCAAGTCTTCATCTGTACTCCCATGAGTGCTGAGCATATGTGAAATATAAATTAGCCTCTTGGTGCATACAGTCAATTCTTATTATACATCGTACTTATGGTCTATAAAGTCACTACAGACACTGAATTAGGGAATACTGAACCGTTGCTCCTAGGGCTTAGGTTCCTACAAGCCTTCGTCACAGCATTTTCATCAACCAATCAATACATAACCTCATTTTATGTGTTTTTTTTCTGTTTAAAGACATCTTATTTAATATATTTGGTGTCTCATTAACACTGAACTCATCGTCAACATCACTAGAATTCAAACCAGAATAAAGTTTATCTAACGTACCTAGTTTCTTTGAAAGGAATATGACAGCCTTCTTAAGCTTAGGAACATTAGATAGCACTTCAGCACTATGTTCAAGGGCCATTTTGAACAGCAAAATCACCAAAACCAAAACAAACAAAAAACACAAAAATGTGAAAAACATGGCACTAAATAGAACACAGAAAGAGCACTCCTTTATAGTATAAGAGCTAAAACGAGAAGGCAGAGTGTTGCCTTGTTTGACCTCAGCTGGAAGCTGGGTGTTAGGGACTCAAATTTTTTGCCACCCTGTGCATGTCTGTTAATGACAACCATAGTGCCACTATTATTGATTCGGGGGTTACAAATTTTAGTGAAGATGTGAATTCATATCTGAGATTAATGAGGATTTACTGAGTTTGTTATTCTCTTAAAAAATAGAGAAGGATGGAGCTGGGACTTTGGACAGTGATTTATACAAATTAAAGCCATAGGAGTAGAGTAAGTAAAGAATTCTGATGAACCTTCCCAAGAGCATTCCATGAAGAAGAGGGTCTCCTTCCTGTCTCACATTGTCTCCAGCCTAGGGAGATAAAGGCAGGGTTAGGGAAAGGATAAGCCAGAAATCTCAGTTTTACGGGAGTCTCAAGAGCTAAAGAGGAAATATTTACAGCTGCCTTGAAAGAAGAAACTGTAGCTGCAGTTTTCAGGCAGATGTCTAGGGCACCTTCGCGATACCTGGGAGGATTGGGGTGGATGCTGTGATACTGATGCTGCAGTACTCCTTACAAATGGTCATAATTTGGTGGAATAAGGGGCCATTCTCTGCCCAGAGAGTGGTGGAAAGTCTTGTGAACAAACTTTTGCCCAATCTGACTGGTGCTTATTCATTCTGTCTCTTCAGCTGGTCAGTCCTTGTGGTTGGAACTGCATTATTTAAAGGAAACTGAGGCAGCCTCTAACAAATTGTTGTCAGGTGAGTTTAGAATTGGTTGGAGGAGACATGGTGCTTGGCTGCCTATAATTTACTCTTAAATATTTCAGCATAAACAGTGTAATATAAATGTGTGTCAGTGTTCTGTGTCCCAGGAGAGTCAGCTGCCTTCATCAGGAATTTATGCTCCAATGTCTCAACCAGAATTATAGAAGCCAGAGGTGGCTTCTAGAAGCCTTGGCTATCATCATCTCCAAGCATGATATGGCATTGCTCATTAATTACAATGTATGTTGAAAAAAAAGGTTATAATTTGCAAAATAAATGACTTGTCAACTGGCATAATGGAGGTTAGGAATGGAGGTTAGGAATGGAGGAGGTTTGGTGAAGTTATTAACAGTCAAGATCAGTGGATTGGCCAAAATATTTTATAGACATGCTTTGCTTCCACTTGAACAGAGTATGTGAATCTAAGAGGCCTTTCGTCCTTTACCATAAGGAATGGTGCCATAATAATAGTACTAAGAACTAACACATTTGTAACTGGCACAAGTCTGAGAGAGGTAAATGTATTTGTTCATTTAATCATCACAAACCCATATGAAGTGGGTGCTATTTTTGATCCTTAACAGACCTTAGTCACCTAATTCTGACAGATGATGAGCTGGTTCCTGCCATATTAGCAAAATACTGCCATATTTGCACAACTTTTTTTGCAAGACATTTTTCATGTACCGAACAGAACCAAGAGCTGGAACTTCATCAAGCTTCCAGAACAGGCTCTAAGATTTTGTGTCTACTTATTAATAAATGTCTGCTTTTGTAGCAGAAGTGGGTTTGCATTTGCATTCACTATGGCCTGCACTTTTGGGAACTCTTGAAAGAGTGGTTAACCCTACCCTGCCTCTAACAACAGTGGTTACTGGGATCTACGAAAATAACCTAATAGCTGTGCATGGAAGATTGTCCTAGACCCATTCACAGCTAATAATGTATAATGAACAAGAAATCAGGTAGCCTAACTTGGACAACGGTGTTAAGAAATGGGAGATGGGGGGGTGCCTGGGTGACTGAGTTGGTTAAGCATCCAACTTGGCCTCAGGTCATGATCTCATGGTTCTCAGTTCTCGGGAGTTTGAGCCCTGCTTCAGGTGAGCTCTATCCCTACTTGGGCAGGAGCTCAAGCCCTACTCTGGGCTCTCCACTGATACTGACATTGCATAGCCTGCATGGGATTCTCTGTCTCTCCCTGTCTCTCTGCCCCTGACTCACTTGTGAGCTCTCTCTCTCTCTCTCTCTCTCTCTCTCTCTCTCTCAAAAATAAATAAATAATGTAAAAAGTAGAATATGTTTAAAAAAAAAAAAAGAAAGAAATGGGAGATGGGTTTGAAAACTGAGGGGGTGGAAACAAAGGAAATGGAGGGAAAGAGGAGAATGAGTGGAAAGCGGAGTGTGCAGAGAAATGGAAAAGGACAGGTCATTTCAAATTATTTTTTCATTTTCCAAAAATCAACCCTTCTGCCTCAAGGAACAGGATGGTTGTCAGGCAGACACTTTCAACCTTTTCGTGTTTTCCTTAAACTTAATTGGAAATTCCTACAGCTCAGTATTAAGCTATTTAAACAGAAAAGTAGACACTAAAAGCAGCAGAGGAGAAGTATATTAAAACCCACAAGCAGCACCAATCTTTTAAAAATTAAAAATGAAGAGGGTGTCAGTCGTGCATTTTGCATTTCTACTAATGCCAGCACAATCAAAAGACAAGCAGACCCCACATCCATCTGCAGGCATTTCTGAGTTGGGATCCAGAGTGCAGAAAGAGGTAAAAATTCAAGAGGGTGTCCTCTGTGAAGCTATATAGAGACAAGTCTCTGACCCCGTTACCTTTCTGGGTTAGTGCAGGTCCCTATGGGCATTCTGAGAAAGGATCTGAATAAGAGAGCAGGAGCATTGAGAGTAAAGTAAAACCAAATCAACCAACTAACTAACCAAACAATGAAACCATTAAAAAAAAAAAAAAGGCCGGGGCTGAAAGCATTCCTGGAGATATTGTAGGGCAATCTCTTCTTTATTCAGATTATAAACTTGAGGCCCACAGATATAATAATCTTACTGAAAAGTCAGGTTTATTTAGGAAGTGTTTTCTTATCTGGAAGCATACTTTCATCTCCCACCACGTATAGATCTAGGTTGGCGAATTCAGTCATGTAGCTATTACCTAGAACTTCCATATTGGAAGTTGGGTTCCAACACAATACTTCCTTCACTCAAATTGAATGAAAGCCTAGATATGCAGTTTGTTTTGTGAAGCATGATTAGATTTATTCAATCAAGGTTAGTCGTATTTAGGACTGAAGTATTTTACCATCTGTATCTTTTCTCTTGCTCTATTTAATAAAAATTTCACTTATGACATCCTACCTAAAATTTATTGCCTAAGCACCCAGGTGGGGTTATAGAAGTCTCACTGCAATAGCGTACTTAGGTGTTGTGGGTATTGCTTAAGCATAAACCAATCATATGTCATCTTTCAATCATTGTCATCATAATTGTTTATACAGTTATTTCAACCAACTTGTGCTGCTGACACACTCTTCCAAAGGTTTATACTATGTGGTTTGAATATATTCGTAATGCAGTAGACCACGTGGCTTGAATGCCAGACTGAGTCTGAATCCATTGTTATTATTCATGTGACAGTGGGTTTAATGGACCCTTGCCCCAGTTTCCTCATCTGTAAAATGATTATAACACTGTGTGTAATGGAATTGGAACAGTTTCTAAAATATATTAAGCACTAAATGGAAGTTACTGTCATTTACTCATATGTACAGGTTTTAGATAGGTGCTACAAACATAATGATAATCAGCTGTAAGTGATTTTTAATTTAGCCCTATTTTAAACTCTTCCCTACTCAGTCTACAGTCCAGTTTGGCCACCTCCCCAGTAATTTCTTGGTTTAGTCTCTATTTCTCTGTGGTGCTCAAACTTTAGAGTGTAGAAAATACTAGGAGGACTTGTTACATCATAGATTGCTTTGCTTCTGATTCCCTTGATATATAGAGGTTCTGAAAATTTGCATTTTTAACAAGTTTCTAGGTAATGCTCACATTGCAGGCCCAGGGGAACCAGATTTTCAGAACCACTGCTCCATCTAAATGTCAAAGTCTCTGCCAGAGATTTTATTAACCAACACAGGGCAAGCTTTCTAATTAAGCTCCTTACAATAACCTCACATTTTTAGCAGTGTACTCAGCACAGACAATAGGGCTGCTCCCAGATCGCTTCTTTAAAGGATTCTTTAAAGACTTCAAGGTGTTTGCTATATAACCCCACATGTCACCATCTCACACCTTTCCTTTACCCTGCTCAGAAAATAAAAAAATAAAAATGAATTTAAAAGTTCTTTTCCTTCCCATCTCTTGTACTTGAACCCTTCTTCAGTTAGCCTTCCCAGTGGCTAGAAGCAGGAACTCAGACACTGCACTAGGGTTCAGTTCTGACTCTATCAACTTATTAGCCATGCAGTCTTATGCAGGTTATTTAAACTCAGTTTTCATGTTTTTAAAAGAGCTGGAAAATTGTCGAGTTGTTGTGATAATTAAATGAATTGACAGATGTAAAGTACTTAGGATAGTGTCTGGCACATAGTATATATGTGTCAGCATTTACTTATTTTTCAGTTTTATTTACTTCTCTACTTAATTTATGGAAAGGGTTATTCTTTCCACCTCTTTCATGACATGGGGAAATAAATGAAAATTTATGAGAACGTTTCCATATAAAACCTAACACTGGCCATCCAAGAGTCCGTACCATAAAACAAACAAAAACACAAAAAAAATACAAGTCCCTTTCAGGTCCTGTCTTATCAGGCCTCCACTCTGAGCAGCATCAGCTACAGGAAAGATCAATGATTCAAACTGACAACCTGTGAGCTGTCTGCCCGCACTCACCAGCAGTCTCTCCTGCAGATCCATCACTGCAGGAGATAGAAGCATAGGATTGTTGAGAATGGAGCTAGACTTGGCAGGACAACTACAAGACAAGTTAGGATGACATAAAAACTGAAACATAGGGGCACCTGGGTGGCTCAGTCAGTTAAGCGTCCGACTCTTGATTTCGGCTCAGGTCATAATCTCATGGTTCATGGGTTCAAGCCATGCATCTGACTCTGTGCTGACAGCACAGAGCCTGCTTAGGATTCTGTCTCCCTCCCCCGCTTGCTCTCCATCTCTCTCTCTCAAAATAAATAAAAATAAACTTAAAAAAAAGAAGCTGACACATAATTTGCAAGTTCCTTAGTAAATATAGATATTCAAATCTGGAACTGGACATCATACACATACCATAAATTCGATTTTCTGAATGTCCAAGCACTTAGAACATAAACTGATTTGACCTATCTTTATGAATATATGTTCTGGAACATATATTGCCATTTGGGTGCACAGAAAGGAATTTAATCATGAAATCTGAATTGAATCTCTAAATAGGTTTTTCTGGGATCTATAATCTAGTCCCTTTTCAATTCACGAAGAATATATTAGATTACACATTTTGTCAAGAGTGATTTTTTGATGTCAGTATTATAGTTATTATGACTATCTTGCTACAAATACCTGTTTTCCAGGTAAAGTCAAAGTTCTTTAGCATGGCATATTACGCCCCTCAAAATCTGCCTCCATACTACCTCTATTGTCTTACCTTTATCACAACTTCTGTCCCTTCCCCCACAAACAGCCTTGCCTCCAGCCACACAAACTTCTCTCTTCTCTAAGTACACTGCACACTTTTTCACTTCTTTTTTTTTAAATTTTTTTTTAATGTTTATTTATTTTTGAGACAGAGAGAGACAGAGCATGAACGGGGGAGGGTCAGAGAGAGGGAGACACAGAATCTGAAACAGGCTCCAGGCTCTGAGCTGTCAGCACAGAGCCCAATGCAGGGCTGGAACTCAGGGAGTGCGGGATCATGACCTGAGCTGAAGTCGGACGTCTAACCGACTGAGCCACCCAGGCACCCCAACTTTTTCACTTCTTTGCCACTGCCCATGCTTTTTCCTCGGTTAAAAAAAAATCTTTTCTCCTTCTTCTCTCCAAATCTCATTCATTCTTCTACTAATTTTTAATACATATATCTCTGTTGGAACTGTTTCTGAACTTTGTGATATTTGCTACTTTCTCAAGTATAGACTGTCACAAATACCTTTAAAAAAATACCTAGGATATATAACATCGTATATCCACATTATTACTGTGCTGAATGAATAAAGTATCAGAGTAACTGGTTAAGTCTATCACCATGTTTAGGAGTTTAACCAAAAACCAACAGACAAAGGAAACAAATCATCTTCAATTTATCCTTACAGGCTTTTGGTTAGTTCTTTTATTGCCTAAAATATATAAGAAATTTAGGCTGAACTCTGGTTTGAATGCTAAATAAATTGGCTTTGAAGAATAAGGGAATTCGTTGTCATATTTTCCTACTCATGCTATAAACAGATGTCTTTCTTTCTTACACTATGTAAAAGGAAAAAGAAAAAAAAAATACCACCAAGCCAAGATTCTGGCTGCCAGGCTGAATTGCAGAGCAAACATTTGTAGGCAACTTATAAATCCTTGAAAATAGGATTTTATAATGGAAATACTGGCACCATTTTAACTATAACCATTCAAATAACATCACTATAGCAGAACTTATAATCTAATATACTTGTTCTGGGATGGATGAGAGATTAAGTTATAGGTGTCAGAAAAACTTTCAGTGGCTCCATTCAAACTGCATGATCATTCCAGAGTTGAAATCTCTTGGAATATTTATTTCAAAATGAGTGTTATATGCTCCCAAACATTTATTCTTAAAAGATATATTATATTTTTTATACTTGTAAAAGAAAAATATGACCTCTGAGGCATTTCAAAAAATCATTAATCACTGGTGCTTTTTTTTTTGTCTTCTTTTTATTTGATGAAAGAATTACTTTCCTCAGATTTTCTCTGTTCTATTGCTGAGATGATTCCCCAAGAGAACTTTGTGTTTATCTTGACAGGTGTTAGTAGATCTGTGGACCTCTGTGGAATTGTTCTTAGTTGCATTGAGGTACAGTAGAAAACATTACATCTGCAAACTAATGAACTTACCTTACTGCATTCTAAATAAAATAAACCACACAGAGAGTGAAATTAATCTACTAATGTCTTTCTAATGAAGCTTTCATTAGGCATATGGCATGGTCTTCAATATTTAACACATGATAGTATGAATACAAAGAATATCTGATGATTTTTAAAATGCATACCTGATGATTGCCTCATATATTATTTTCCAGTGAACAAATTTACCCTCATTTTACTTTAGGTGCTTAATCAAAGAGCTACAAGAAACATTTCAAGTATTTTATATCCAAATGAAGAAAAGAAGTAAATGTCTCATCTACCTTTACCCTTAAATAATTAAAACTAGATTTGGTATCCTAATTTTTTTTTACATTTATTTATTTTGAGAGAGACAGAGATAGCACAGGTGGGGGAGGGGCAGAGAGAGAGAGAGAAAGAGAGAGAGAGAGAGAGAGAGAGAATATCCCAAGCCGGCTATGTGCTGCCAGTGCAGAGACTGATGTGGGGCACGAACCTACAAAGCCATGAGATCATGACCTGAGCCAAAACCAAGACTCAGATGTTTAAGTGACTGAGCCACCTAAAGGCTCCCATGTTGTAATTTTTAAGAGTAGAGAAAGCTTTCAATTTTCTGTGCAGTGTAAAGTTTCACTCACTAATAAAATTTAGGAGGGACATATTGAGAATGAAACTACTTTGGTCCAATTCACAATGTTTTGCTTTAAAATAATGCTACCTACTAGCACAGCAAATGCCAACTTCAATTGTGGTGAAATTTGTATACTTTAATGGCCAATGGAAGATCAACTGCCAACACAATCAGTATGCTTTCATATTGGCAATACTTTGATTTGTCATTTGTCAAGGAAAAAAAAAATTAAACAATCTATGTCAAAAAAAAATCCTCAGTTTTGGAGCATGTGCTGTTCCATCTATTATCTGTAGTATCATACAGAGGAGCCACACATGTGTGATATCCTCATTGTTATATTATGCCAAAGTCTTAATTTCTCATTTCAGGTTCCCATGTAAATTACCTCCTGCTTGGGTATAATCACAGTTGTCCAACTGAGACATGCATTATCAGTCATGGATTTTACTGTTAACTATTTAAATTTACTTATTTCAACTATTATTTACTGCCAAGCAGTAAGAGGTAAAAGAAAAAAAATACAGACATGGTAAAAGAAGAGTAAAGGTGGGTCTTTTCTCCTTCCACAGTAGCAGCCAGAAACAGTATGAAAGCAATGGATCATGAAGAAAAGCAATTTCCTACTTGAGGGATTAAACAGCACCCTTTTTTGTACTGTTAAATCAAAGTTTTAGTTATGTTTTCAAGTAATACTGATTTTTTTTTTTTCAATTTACATGAATGGTCTCGAGAGAAACTGCAAGGGTCCCCCAAACACATACCCTTTCAGCCAATCAGTAGAAGAGAGAGAAGGAGGAAAAAAGCCTTCCTTTATGCCTTACTGCTTTGAGCAAGCCTTTACACAGCATGGGGGAAAAGGGAAAGAAAAAGAAAGAAACAAACAAACAAAAATCAAAACTGCTACACAAGCTAAAGATATTCGGCTTGACAAGGAGGAATCTGAACTAATACCTGAGGCCTTTTTCTTTTCTTTCCTTGGGAAAAATATAGGTGATTTCTATTTTCAAGCAGCTCCCATTTGCTAGCATTTGAAAATTGAAAACTATGTAAATTTCAGCAAATGTTTGCTTTACCTTTTAGGTTCACAAGAATATTAACTACTGCTATCAGTCAGTATTACATTCTGATTTGCAGAAATCTGTAGTATAAAACCGTACCGTGGAATATTATGTGAAAATCTTAATTTAAAATGCATTTACATTCCAGGAGCAGTAACACACACTCTTAAATAATAAGAGCAAATAATAGTTCCATGTATAAAATGTGAGGAAGGAAACTCACGAGCCTGTTTTCACAGATCCTGCCCCGCCCCTTTATTTAAGGTTTATTGCTTATATGAGTCATGTTTAAGGAAGCTACACATTTCCTATGCTAAAAACTGTCATGTCACATAATTAAGAACAAAAAGTCCCATAACTAAATAACTAAATAATAATAAGGGTTGTGATAAAACCTTACAATTTATTTCAACCTATTCCTTAGTTGTCCAATTTTATCTGCCTAGAATTCTACCCTTCACACTGTTAACAGATACCTGAGCTACAGTGGCTGATCAGTGGACAAAGCTCTAGCTTTTATTTTAAATGCCCATCCTCTCTTTTTTTCTTTTTCCAATTTGTCAAAATACATATATTTTTAAACTCAACATCCTACAGAGACATTAAGAGCAAGAGAACAAGTATGTTAACATGGTAGATATTTTCTATTTTATATAAAATGAGTAATATTTTCTAAATTTGGTGTGATAATATATTGTATAAACTAGGAAATTATTTATGAAAATTAAAGGGATTAAAAACTAATCCATAGAACCCAAATTAGAAGATCACAGGGCTATAACCCAGCAGATTAAAATTCGACTGTTACAATCAAATAACCTTAGGGAAAGGTTGAAGTAGTTTAGTATGGCTGAGATAAGTAGGATTTGGAGGGATGAATGATATTTTCACCCAATGTATATTCCTCAATCCAGTAATAAAATGATAAAAACTGGTTAGTTAGGCAAATGAAGTTTAAATCCACTGGGCTTCCAGGACTGGAAGTAAAACAAAACAAAACAAGAAAAACAAAACAAAATAAAAGCAAGACTTGGATTGCTGGGAGATCACAGAATGGAAAATATATTGTAATATCCCAGATAAAAAAGTATAAAAATATGATTTGTAGTAAGATTCAAATCTAGCATGAAAGAATTCTATGGTTTCCCATGACTCACTAGGCGGTATCTATATAGGAATGCCATTTTAAAAATCAGTGACTGCTCAATTGTAGTTTTTTGGGGAGCAGCCCAGTCCTTGGCTTACAGATCAAGTCATCAATCTAGACAAGTAGCTGTAACAGATACTTCTAGTTTTGTACTCAATATCTATTTTGCCTTTTCCCTGGCAAATTGAACCAATTGTCTTAGGAGAAGAGAGAGGAATAGAGGATACAGGATGACAATATGCCCCACTAAAACTGCTTGCTTTCCCAAACCCCATGTGGTCAGAGTACCCTTGTGACCCAATTAATCTTCAGGAAATGTACACAGGTCATTGGCAATGTTTTGTGGGTTTTTTGTTTTGTGTTTTTTGGTTTTTTTTGGATTTTTTGGGTTTTTTTTGTTTTTTTTTTAAGGCAGACTTAGATAGCATGTCCTTATTTAGGCTTTTTGTCACAAAACCTTATTCTTCCTGCCCCAGATGCAGATTCAATGTCTATGGGAGATACCCACTCTGAGACCATGAAGTCAAAATGACACTCTGAGGATAGAGAAACAAGAAGACAGAAGAAGCCAAAATACTTGATGTTTTTCTCCAGGAGTTCCACTAGCCCTGTATCACCTAATTCTTCTTTTTACTAGATTTGAAAACTAAACTATCTTCTATTTGATCTGACATAAATCAGGTTATCAGTTTTTAGAAGCTATATTCATACCTAACATATAACTAATTTCTTTGAAGGATGATTACTTACATAAGTAAGTCAGCCAGCCCTCCTGGGCTTTAGAAGAGCCATTTATCCTTAAGGAAAGTAGGTAACATTTTGTCCCAGAACTGATTTTAGAGAGTCAGAATATGCTTTGGGTTCCTCCAGAAACACATGCGTTGTAGAAAGTCAAGGTAGTTGTTTTAAGACAGGGACCCATTAAAGATAATAGTTGGAAATTAAGGATGTCCAAAGCCCTTAAACAAGAACAAAATACCATTGAGTAAAGAATGTTATGAATCTGAAGGGAAATGCTTTTCTTCCCCCTCCTTCAGCATGCCAGAAATAGAGAGAGAGAGAGAGAGAGAGAGAGAGAGAGAGAGAGAGAGTATATTCCATTTCTTAGAGATAGGGAATTAGAGTCTGCAGAAGACATACTCGTAATCAGGGTGTCTCTGAAGTGAGTTAGGTTTATCAGTAATAAACTCATCTTCCCAGGGAATGGATCTAAATGTGAGTAGGCTGGCATACATTTATTTGTCCATTTGTTCATCAATGTATCTAATAATTTACTTATCCAACATATTTATCAAGTAACTATTTTTTTAATGTTTATATGTTGAAGAAAGAAAGAGGGGTTGGAGGGGCAGAGAGAGGGAGAAGGAGAGAGAGAGAGAGAAAGAGAGAGAGAGAGAGAGAGAGAGAGAGAGAGAATCCTAAGCAGGCTCCTTGCTGTCATTGAGCATCCTGATGCAGGGCTCAATCTCAAGAACTGAGAGATCATTGAGCAGAAATCAAGATTGTGCTTAACTGACTAAGCCACCCAGGCGCCCCTACGAAGCACCTATTCTATACCAGGATCTGTACCAGACCCTGAGCTCATCATGAAAGAAGCAATTAGGGGCTTGGTTCTAGTTGAGGAAATGAGTCTTTGAACTTATGGCCTCCTTATCATGAGCTGGGCTAATCCCAATATACTCTTGGAGACCTTGAAAGGATATGTATGTTGTGACTTACAGAACTTTCCCTATAGATGGAATCAAATTGGAACTGAAGGAGGGTTCTTGCCTTAGCTAATATGGTTTCATACTCAGAGAGTTTCAAAACAGCAATGCACACAAGTCAGACATGCTTATTGACCAGGTGCTTACCACCTATTTGGCAAATGCTGTTTATGAAGTTTTTAAGAAAAAAAATATCGATCCAAACAATTCCCTTGCATTTAATATTCTGTCATTCTTCAAGGCCACTATTAACTTTGATGTACACATGCAATTACCTGTCTGTTTAAAGAGTTTCAATTACCCTAACTCTTGGGCACCACACCATGATTAAATGCGTATAAGCAACAAGTTGTTGCCTAGGGCAGCCGGAAAACCACTATGGCATAGGATCGATAGTTACATTACCTACCAAAGAATGTCTTTGTCACTGCTTCCAACAGTCCTCAAAAGTACAGATAAGAATTTAATGCTGGACTTAGTTTTTTTTCTTCTGCACACATGTTCATGCAAATGCAAATAAAAATTTTCTAGGAAGATTCCAGAGAGCCCACAGAGGAGTGGAACTTGTTTAAATTATTATAGAGTTCATACAACATATTTGCAACTGGCAGGGCACCTGTTCATCAGACTCTCGTATACTTCGGAGCAGGAAAAATTAACAAGCCTAAATGTGAAATCCTGCATGTACATATTTGAGAAAATAAATAGTGTTAACCACAGGTTGAGGGAAAACTGATTATATAGTTGTTGGGTATATAGTTGTTAGGGTAAAAAAGAAGTAGGGGATTTTTCACTGAACAAAATGTAGTAATAGACAACAGTTTGATGCAACTGTTAAAAAGATATTTGCATGAACTAAAATAAAGCATGCAGTTCATTTATCTGAACTTTACCTAAGATATATATGGACATATGGGGATACAGTCTGACACACTGGGTGACTCATTTAAAAAAAATACATTGAGGGGAGCCTAGCTGGCTCAGTTAGTGGAGTGTGTGACTATTGATTTTGTGGATATATATATATATATATATATACTATATAATTATTATATGTATAATATATAAAATATAATAATATTATATATATAATTTGTTTTACTTACACACACACACACACACACACACACACACACTCTTCTGACAAACAGAAGAGTGACCAGATGATCAGGGCACCATATTCAGTCAGGTGTAGCAAAGATAAGTGGAGATATTACAGACATTCTCAAATAATTATAAGGTTTTCATGAAGAAGAAAAGTAGCCTTATTCTTTATTGGCTTTGTAAGTAGAGGAAGGGCGAACAGGTGGAAACACATTCATTAGGAAGCAGATATTAGTGCTCAAATAAATGAAGTGAAGGTTCCTGAAAGAAGTGTCTAGAAACTGGGGATATGGAACTAATCTGCATTCCCACAAGGGAATTTCTGATTTATTCCCCTGTCTTGGAACTTTCCTGTGAATATCTACTTGGATAAGCAAATGATAGAGCTTGTGAAAAATGATAAAGACAACTTTAGGTCTAATTGTCAGCCAAGGAAACTAAAAGTAGATTCCTGTGTAAGAGCCGCAGAGATGGGGCACGTGGGTGGCTCAGTAGGTTGATTGTCCGACTTCGGCTTGGGTCATGATCTCATGGTTTGTGGGTTGGAGCCCCACATCAGGCTCTGTGCTGATAGCTTGGAGCCTGGAGCCTGCTTCGGATTCTGTGTCTCCTTCTCTCTCTCTGCCCCTGCCCCACTTGTGCTCTGTCTCTCTCTGTCTCTCAAAAATAAATAAATGTAAAATAAAAATAAAAAATAAAAAGAATTGCAGAGAAAGAATACAAAGGCCACGCTGTGATGTATTTATATATACCTGGGCCAGGCAAGTAACTCATCCCCCCAGAACCTTTTTGGCAACTGTCCACAGGAAAGTAGACATATTTATTTTCTTATATACGTTCAATCATATGTCGTTAGTTCCAGGGAAATGTGTTTCATGTTGTTCTGAAAGGGGCAGGAAAGGGGAATACCATAATACATATAAGAGAGAAAATAATTCTAAAATTAAGAAACTGAGACTGTATGGCTTCCAGTTAGGAAGCCTAAAAATAAATAGTCTAAGGGAAAGAGAAGAAATGAGACCTCATTAGAGAACATAGAAGGGCAAGGTCATAATGATATGAGAAAAAAAGGTGAGTAATGAAGAAATCTCAGCAACTGAAGACAAGAGGAAGTGAGGGCACATGTAAAATAAAGCAAACAAACATATTAACTCATTATATCTTATGTATTTTCTATGTATTTCCCATTGGACTCTTCTGCAATTAGACTGTACTACCCAAATGATGAATTTCTAAGTTTATTATGTGCACTCTATTTGATCATAAGTATAAATAGTTTTATCAGCACTCAAATTAAACTTGAATTCTTATCCTTTTGTGCTAAATCACCTGGACAGATCTTGCAAAACATTAAATACACCCTACAGTTCTAAATATTGTAGGCTCAAATAAATTAAAATAGCAAGATGTTACTTGTCTTCTCTATTCTGGTAGAAATGATGTAGACTACCTTACATACTTTTAATCTGAAAAGCTAGCCAGTTTCTTATGTTCTTTATGATTTTATACTATAATCCCCATCCACAACGTTCCCTATGCTCTCAAACACCCGCATATCTGAAGCTAATTGGCATTTCTATAGTAGGTGTTACTGAAACACCCACTGACTCACAGCTCGCACGGGATGTGCTACTTGAACTGGTGACCAGCATCTCTCCCACCCATTTCCATGAGCTGATGCTTCCTAAAAGTTGACAGACCAATCGTGATCACCATCTCCCAGAACAGTAGTGGAAGAAAATGGGGGAGGATCACAGGATCACTGGAGAGGAGGCTCTGGTGTGAACTGAGCAAATTCAAGAACGAAGGTAAAAGAACAAAAGGAAGATACAAAATGAGTAAAGACCATGGTTAATACACACATCTCTTGAGAAAAGATATTTATTCTATTTATTAAAGGCTCTCCTCATTTTCTGCCTCTTCCCAAAAGATTCCCTGTCCATTCTCCTACACTCGTCACTTACTTTTGTTGCCATTTATGTGCCATGATTTCAGCCAGCATGCACTGGTTTCCATCTCTGTGTGTACACTGTCTCCCCAGCTACAGCGCAGCCACATTAGTAGGTCCATGTCATAAGCTGCTTTGATTCTCCATTTCATAAGCAGGTTTTTCTTTAAAGTAAAGTCTGTTGCCCACTTATAGCACTTTCCCATGAAACCACAATTTAAAATTGTACTTTATCCTGGATTTACTGAATTTCTGGGGATGTGTTCCGGAATCTGCATTCTTAACAAGAGACTGGAGAAAACTAGTGCTCACAAATATTTGCCAGCCCAAGGCCTTACACAGGGCAGGTGCTTGTAAATGTCTAAGACTGCTTTTAAGATAATGCTTTCTGGCATGTCCATATGTATTTATGAGAGACAAAGAAATGCTGATTTGCTCAGGGTGTCCTCTGTCTGCCACTAGATAGTAAATGCCTTGAGGGTTGGTGTCCTGTCCAGATGGTTCTTTGTATCTCCTTTTAATTTTTTTTTTCCATAGCACTAGGCACTTCCTAGAATGCACCATAAATAATTGTTTATGATAAAGAGGAGAAAAGTGAAAGAGGAGAAACAAGTGGCAGAAAAAGATGAATTTATGGTTGGGCAGTATAGAAGGGGGAAACTTCTTTACTTTGATGGACCGGAATTCAAAAGTGCTAATGAAGTCTCTACTTAATCCTTTCTATTTAAATCCTTTGCTCTACTCTTGCTAACACTGAGAATTACTCCCATAATATTTTTGAGACTACTATAGACAGTCCTGTGTGAACTAAAGATAGATCATACCACAAACAACTCGCATAAGACAAATCTGTACTATAATACTAAGACTATATTGATCTCTATTTCCCCTCTTAAAATTGATTTAAAGAAAATCATTTCCACTTCTATAAGCACAGGTATGTTTGCATATGCTTGTATATATAATTATTTCACATGGATAAACTCAGCAATGATCTCTGCCAATTAAGGGCAGTGTCAATGAGCTGTAAAATGGACTCACCTAGTCACCCATGCCTTTCAATTGTCTTTTATTACAAAAAGCCATTCTTCATCTTTCACTCAGGTCCAACTCCCACACAAACCTTCTGTGCTCTTATTTTATTATTACAAATAGGCAAAAGTCAAAATTGGGAATTGACTTGATAACATGCTGTTTATTTCCAAAGCAATAAGGAAATGAGGTTTATTACCTCTATTCTTGAGAATTCAGTTTTCAGAATTCTAAAAAGACCCCTGCTCTCCATTTCCATTCCCTCTTGAGAATGGGTTTTATATAAAACATTTATTTTATTATTTTTTAAGAATGGAATGTTCTATCTACGTTAAATATCATCTAATCGGGATACCTTAATTATGATGATTATGTGGCCTAGCTGGGTTATATAATTTACTTACAGTTGCAAAGATAATTAAATTACAGACCAGATTCTTATCCTGGGATCTATGAATAAGCTTCAAGGAGACCAAGAACCTTCAGATTGTATGCAAATTGTGTACACACGTCTGTGCATTTTTATGGAGAGAGGATCCATAATTTTATCAGATTCTCAAAATATTCCTCAATGTAACTGGGATAGTCACTGTTGGAATTGATTTTTTTTTTTAGTTTAGTTTTTGAGAGAGAGAGAGAGAGAGAGAGAGAGAGAGAGAGAGAGAATGTGAGCAGGGAATGGGCAGAGTGAAAGGGAGAGAGAGAATCCCAAGCAGGCTCTGCACTGAAAGTGCAGAGCCTGATGCAACGCTCAAACTCACGAACTATGAGATGATGACCTGAGCCGAAACCAAGAGTCTGACGCTAAACCGACTGAACCACCCAAGCACCCTGGAACTGAAATTAACACTATACTTTTAGAACTAAAGAAGTAAAGACTTGAAGGTCCTATAATCCAAACTTACAGCCAATATCAGCCCTAGATAATATTTCTGATGGATAGCACACAACTTTTACCTGGGATCTTTGGAAAACAGATAACTCACCACCTCTCATATTAGCATGGTTCAAAGTCCTAGTCATTACAAAGATACTCTTATCTCCATACACTTTCCTTCTTAACTTTCTCACAAAGGTCCAAGCACTGCCTTTTGGAGCTATGGAAATCAAAGCCAGTTATGCTTACTCAGAATGTCTTTCAAATATTAGATGACTATTATACTCCCTGGAAGCTGTGTTTCTCTGGTCAGAAGAGCCAAGATCTCTCACTATTCTAGTTGCCTTTTTAGACTCATAGACATAGAGCTGGAAGATACACATTTCAGCTTGTCAATATTCTAAAATAAGCATATAACCCAAAACTGGAAACAATGTTCCACTTGTGATCTGACTATCCATGACTATCTCTTTTTGGTGGGTATTTTGTGGTTTTTTTATTTTATGTATTTTATTTTTCCCCAGGAGGCTCAGAGTATTTTTCTGTCTAACTGGGAAGATCAGGGGCTAATGCCTTCTCTAGAATTTTCCCATCTGAAACAAAATACAGCAAGAGACATGCACTTGGCCATTCAGACCAACTCTTGATAGCTGCATTTCTTAATTTAATATAATGATGTACACTTAAATAAAATATTGTAAATATCCAAAATTGAGACATTACACATTCTTATTTTAAAATCTAGCAGTTTTTCCATAAACTGAGTCAGAAACACAGAACAGAACACATCAGATTTATAAAAGGAGTAGAGCAAAGATGGCTTACAGTATAGAGTTCTTCCTTTTCAAGTGTCAGAAAAATATTCTTCAGGTGACTGTTTTAAAAGTTCCAAAGAACAATTTCTTTCGATGTATACTCACAGCCCAAAGTTCAGTAATAGAGTGACAACCATGCAAATATTTAATAAATGGGCAAGATGAAAAATCCTGTCCCTTTCCCCATTCCCATATTGATTTTTACACCAACATTCCCCAAAGATTTATGAGGACACTAATCCTCCAAATGCTCTATGAATAAAAGACCTGTAGCTAAGTACATTTCAAAAATATCCCCTGCCATAACTGCTTCTTTGTGATTCCTACTGCAAGATACAAATTCCAGACTCCGAGACCCTCTCTTTTTGGAGACAATACCAATGTTGCTCAAAATGCAACTTTGGGTAGGACTATACTATAAAGATCCAAGTAATCAAATTTCTATCAAATCTCCACTTTATTTGAATACCTACACAAGTGTGAGTGTGCACTCTTGGGCAGTGAGTGAGATTTGTAAATTTATACTCTTCTTTATGACAGATCTTCTCTGCCTGGCTCCCAGTGAAATACAGCATACCCCAAAGAAGAGTTAGGTCCAAAGTTTTCTTTTGCCTCCAATGTAGGTGGACGAAGGGCCTGAGATCAGGCTAGAAATTGTTGATATTCCTCCTTACTCCTTGCAGCTAAATGGCTATGTGAACTCCTTCCTCCCCCAGGCCCCATACTCTTACTTGAAGATTAAAAATGACAGCCCTCATACTCATCCTTGAAGAAAGATTGAAAATTTATGAAAAGACTAAAAATTTATAGTGATAGAGATTCAGATATGTGAGGAAGTTTTCACTGAGGCCTCTACTCCATGCAGGGTACTTTAATTCAATTTTCTAGAGAGTTCTAAATTGAAAGAATTTAGGTACACATTTTGTATTATTCCCTGGGAGTCCTAGAGGAGAAGAGAGTCCCAGCTGGACGGCACTCGAGAAAATTCTAGTCTTGGCTATAATATCATCAAAACAGCACCAAAGTTATTGTGATAATTTGTGTGTTTGTTTTGTTTTGTTTTAAGTCCATGTTTTTAGATATTCATACAGAAGTATGTGCAGGTAAGTGAAATGATGCCCTGGATTTGCTTCAAAATAATCTGTGTGGAGGGGAGAGATGGAAAGGGTTGAGGACACAGATAAAACAGTACTGGCCTATAAGATACTTGTTAGCATTGAATGATGAATTCCTTTGGATTCTCTCTACTCTTCTCTTTATTTTTGATTGATATGTTCTGTGATTAAAATTAAATAATAATAATTAAGCACTAAAATCTCACATGGAACTTCTAACTCTATAAATAAACCTAGACATGAGTGGAAGCGTTGGGAAGTTTTTGCCAAGTAGCCAAGGCATTCACTACTGTAACAAATAGTTTTTGCTGAGGCTACTGTTATCAACTGCAACACCAGAAAGGCATGGTATTCCTGGGCACGCTCTCTTTATTCCTGACCTCGTGTGACCAACCAGAAAATATTAACATCACCATAAAATTATGTAATTACTGACTGCATGGTTACCTTTGTGATATGAAAGTTTTAATAGTCAATATGTGATGTAGAGTTAAGAACAACATTGACATTTTGAAGCTATAATTCTTAAAATACATATTTTGTGAATTGCAAATAATTCCATTTTGGATACCAGCAAATGCAACAAGTTTCTGTGAAAGCTTTTGAGTTTCAGAGGCCTCCTTTTGACAGATTTCTTAAGTTATGGAATGCAGCCATCAGCAGTCTGTAGAAAAATGAAATACTGCAAGTCTGTTTTTATGCAGCTGGGATCAAGTTACTAAATGGATCAAAAGAAATAATTTCTTTGAAGAGGTAGCTGTTGACACCAGTGGCCTAAAAATAAGTGCAATTTTGTGGATACAAAAACTTGTTTATATCTCAGTGGAAGTAACTAGATATAGTTTCTATATATACACTTGCACTCAAGATATATTGGATGGCACTCTAAACATGTTTTAATATACTTCAGTTTAACATTACTATTATTAAGGGGAAATTGCATGCTGGCTTTTGAATAATTGACACAGCTAACGACAATTATTCCTACCAGGCTTAGCTTATTGGGTTAACGATTGAAACAACCGAAGTCATTACCCAACTCTTACTCTGTGCCTAATACCAGCCAAATACTTTCCAATACCATTTCACATGGTTTTAGACTCAAATTTGATTTTAATAACTAGCTATTATTACCACCATTTTACAGATGACGATGTTGATTCTCTGAGAGAGTTTTAAGTGTAATGTGCCAAAATTTACACAGGTGGTAAGTCTCTGAGTTAGAATTTGAATGCTAGTGTATTTAATTCCAAAGCTCTTAATCGTGAAATTATATGCTGCCTCTTAGGTTACACAGGAAATCAACAGATTCTAAAATATAGGAAAAAAGCAGTATCTTTAAATCACTTTGCAGGTGAAAGGACACTTAAATTGAAAATTTGGTAAATGGAAAAAAACTACAGCAACAAAGTATACCTAAAACTACACAGCTCAAGTGTAGCAAGACTCCAAGATAGCTGAATGTAACATAATTTTTTATCACAACAAAAAGGTGGGGAAAAATCAGGACTACCATAGGATGCAGGAGGGATGGTTGATCTAAGAGTGTTTCAAAGAAAAGGAAAAAAAAATATTTTAAAAAGGAAAACATTTCATGCTGTGAGGTAAAAAGATAAACACAACCCATTTACAGAAATAATAAACAAATTAACCAACAACCCTTGAAATAGAATTATATAGTCCTGGTTCTAGAGGACAAAATACTCTCTAGTTCCTTACTCTTTTGGAACTCCTATGGTGTACAACCCAAAGGATGTTGGCAAAAGCAAGGCCTTAGCTTCGAAGTCCTATGAAAGGGAGCTAATGACTGAAAAGTTTATTTAAAAAGGTAACATAATAGTCCTAGACATCATCTAAGATTAATGAAACAAGATACAAAAAGAAAAGTTTAAATTTTGGTGGATAGTAATATATTAGAAAAAACTATATTCTGCAATTCAATATTAATTAAATATTTGAGTACATATAACTTTATATTGCTGAGGGGAGAATGTGAAATAAATGGTGAAAAATATAATCATATTTATTATTTCATTAATACCTGCAGAAAACACACTTACAAATTCCATTTGAAGCTTCTGAAAAACTTATATAAATAGTACAAGTATATGTCTGAAAGAGAAGGAATCGATTTTGATAAATACTTAAAAATGTAGTGGTTTAGGTTGTGAACAAAATTATTTGTCTCCATTCGTATTCTGTTGGTGGCAGTTCTAAGACTTGCTACTCCATCAAAATTTGAAGCAGGATGGGGGGAAAATAACATGAAAAAACATAAAAACGTGTGGAAGTTATAGCAAACCTCCCAAAGAACATCCTTTTAATCCTACAATGTATTTAAGCTACCTAGATTGTATTAGTGGATTTGTTCTAACATTGGTGAAGTATGAGTTTATTGGGTTTTGATGCTGTGGTTTTTGAAACAACTTGATACTGGAGACAAAGTTCTCCTGTCCTCTGTTTTTCATGAAGAAATGAGCTGAGGGATTTGCCTCACACAATGTTCAATTAATTCAATTAATAAAAATAACGTAGACCTTTTCAAGGGAAACATTCATGAAAAGGCCAATAGCAGATGCAAAGATAATTTCCGCCTGGCTAACAGCTGAGCATGTCATTACACAGTATGTACTTTGATACCCTGGGATCTGGACAGTTTGATGTGGAGTTTGGAATCACAGAATTTTAGACCTGAAGGAGTCCTTAAAGATAGTCTAATAACAATTCCAATCTCTTCAACTGATAGATAAGATGCTCAAATCCTAAAAAATGATGAACTGATTTTATGTGACTCTTAAGAAGTCACACAACATTTCTGGGCTTCAGTTTTCACATTCTTTTTCTTTCTTTCTTTCTTTCTTTCCTTTAAATTTTTAAACGTTTATTTATTTTTGAGAGAGAGAGATAGAGTATGAGTGGGGGAGGGGCAGAAAGCGAGGGAGACACAGAATCCAAAGCAGACTCCAGGCTCTGAGCTGTCAGCACAGAGCCTGACATGGGACTCAAACCCAGAGATCATGAGATGATGACCAGAGCTGAAACTGGATGCCTAACCGACTGAGCCACCCAGGCGCCACTTCAGTTTTCACATTCTTAAAATGAAAAATTAGGACTGGTTGATCTCCAAAGTAACGCTGTACTAAATATTAGATGGTTTCCTAGTTTATCAAAAGACAGAGTGACTTAATGGCAGACATTAAACTGAGATTTCTGTTCCCACCTCCAAAACCACTGGTCTTATCAGTCCAGTTTATGTTCTGTCTTTTGCTCACACATTTGACTATCGTTACACTCTTATGAAATACACAGGTGAATCCATGAGTGAGAGAAAAAAAACAAAACTAAGAGAAGTCACACATTTTAGAAAGACCAATTTATGAGGAAAGAATATGGTGTTTGAATCAGAGCATTTGTGTTAATTCCAAATGAAGGCAATGGGAAGTGGGAAAGTAGGGTATTGCAGCTCTGTAAGTCTAAGGAGAAAAGGAAGAGCCAGCCATAATCAAGATTTTTCTTTTTAATTGTTCAAGTTCAGTGACAATATCAATCAGCTCTGATTCTAGGCATCTGCCAAGAGTCATGAAATCTTGGTCTCGAGAGTCAGTTAAAACCACACTAGATGAAGCAGGTATAAAGAAGAAGGCAATCACACAGGATAGGTATTCAGTAACTGATGAGCTAGATTAGCCATGTAAATATTCATTTATCAATAAGCCTGCTATGTGAAAGAATGGGCTAATACCTGGCCTTCTTTTGGAGTGGTTTTCACTGGCATACATGTTTACATATTGATTCCAAGAGAAATTTCTATAGGGAGATGTTAGTATTCATTGAATATAATGATTTAGGGCTGTTAATAACATATGACCAGTAAGAGGGAAAAAGATACAGCAATAAAAGTAGATGGCCAGTGCCTAATTTTATTCATAATTTTATAAATGAACTAAAGCAATTTATTCACCCAAATTACTGTGAATTTGAAATTTGTAAAAGGAATTCATGATTAGACCCCATAACTTTAGGAGGGAAACTTTCCCTGACCCATAGTTAGACTAAGTTGTGATAAGACTCCCTTATTTCACACACATACTGCTTCCAGGACCTTTCTCTCAGTTACGTAACTTTACAATAATTTGTGGTATCAATTGTTTAATGTACCTTTTCCCATACTCTCCGAGAGAAGACTGACCCTGCCTTGTTCATTGGTGTAGTTCCAGCAGAGTATCTGTCACATAGAGTATCAGCCACATGACAGACATTCAATAAGTGTCTGTTAAAAGAAGAAACGTCCATACTGTAATATGTTTGAAGAGAGGAGAGAAATGGAAATAAGAAAAAAGGACTACGGCAAAGAAAGAGAACGGCATAGTCAGAGGAAGGGAAAAGACAAGGGAATAGACACCAGACTGTCAGGATGACTTTCAAAACTGACCCTTCGTTTCATACACTGGGTGACCCAGGTCAAATCTTCGAGGAGTCCGTGTACTCACTTTCTTTCCCTGGCATACACTTTTCTATCCCTGACACATATACACTTACTTAGGAAAGCCTGCCAAGAAAGGCTAGAAAAAAAAGGGGATGGAAAATGAATATTAGAGAGACTGACAGGGAAAAATAACACTGTAACAGACAAACCCTATTGTGTACAACTCCACAGTCAAAGATTTTCTACCTCCCTGAGAATCGGTCTAGCTTGCAGGTAGAATATTGACTGCTAGGCAGAGCACCATGGCTATAAAACAGACCACTGAGCTAGGCAATAAAAAAGAGAGTGAGCGAGAATAAGAGGTCTAATGTCTTGTTTATGTCCCCTTTATAGCATCTTTGAGATGCTGTGCAGTCCCACAGCTGGCTTTAGTTCATATGCTTTTCTGATTAAGGCAATACATACCAAAGCAATCTAATATTAATGTGCAATTAAAAAAAATAGAGGGTGTAGAAAAGGAGGAAATCTTTACAAACAGTGTAACTAAACAATAACAGGATACAAGATTTGCCTAATTCTTTATTAAATGCATGCTTTATTGTAAGTCTCTAAAACATTTGTAACTCATTTTAAACACCCAGTTCTACCATATTGTGTTTAGTGACACTAATCCTTGTTTATAGCCTAACCCTTTGAGAATAAGATTATGTTCCCAGTGAACAGTTATAAGTAGTGACAAGTTTTATTATAACAGTCCTGATCACAGATTTACAAAAACAATAAATGAAGAAATGAAAATGTAACTGACTAGGATAATATCCAATATGAAGAAAATCTTTATTTAAAATGAAGTGTAAATCTTAACTGATGAAATATCTTTGAAAATACTTCCAAGAAATGCTTTTTTTTTCAAACTTTTCATTAAGAACTCAGGTACTGTTTTCAATTTTATACACTAGTTTTATGTCTTGCCACTTTACCATTATAGAATTTGTAAAAGCGAATGAATTTTGGGTACTACATACAAGTTTACTCAAGTATTCAGCATTCTACATTGCTGGGAAATGATTCTAAAATCTGTGTGTGTGTGTGTGTGTGTGTGTGTGTGTGTGTGCGCGTGCCCCTCTAAGAGATTTTCTTACGTTTACTAATAATACTGAATAAGATATCATGACTATCCCAACTGTCCAAATGGTCCTAAGGTTTTGGTACAATTGTTTCAAATAATAAGTTGTTTTGGAAACGTTTTGATATGTTTGGAACCAATTTTCAATTGGTAATAATAGTAGACTGGGTCAGTGGAGAAATTTGAAAGACAAAGAGGGTTATAATTCTGGCACGGTCATTTCCTATCTGGGTCTCTGTTTTCTCATCCATAAAGTGGGGAAAGGCCCAACCACTAGGGAATGTGTAAAGATTGAATAATGTGCCATGTGCAAAGCACATAGCATAGTGCTCAATATATAATGTGCACTCAAATGGTAGTGATTTATAACTATAAATGATTGCTAGTATTAATAATAAAAATCACCCATTATTGAGCAGCATTTTTAACATCACTAAGCTTGACATCTATCTCAATTCTAAGAAAGGCTATTTTCTACCTCCTCTCTTCTCTGAATTTCTACTTATGCCATACTATCATCACCAATAAATATTTCTTGTAAGCCGAATAAACATAAGGTATTACTTTAGGCCCTCTAAAGAATACAGCTAGAGTCAATCAGTCTCTCATGCAGGTCATTATGGGCTCTTGTACTTCCTCTAACATGGCAGTAGTATTCTGTGTTTTGATTATTTATTTGTATCTTATTTAACCCACTGGATAGAGAACTCTTCATGACTAGGTCTTACCCTGTATACCAACACCTAGGATAATGTCTGGAACACAACAGATACCCATCCAACATTGAATGAATGGGACAGTCCTAACCTCAAAAAGTTCAAGTTGAGGAGAGAATATGAACAGTTAAAGAATCTATAGAATAAGACTATATTTTATATATTTACAAGGAAAGAAGTTTGTTTTTTTTTCCACCAGTGGACTGCTATTGTTAATTTATGAGTGAAGTGGTATTCTATCATAATGACAGCATTCTTGGTGGTTATATCCTATGTTGTGTATGGAGGAGTATATTAGAAGAAAAGAGGAAGAAGGGAACTCCTGAAGAATAAATTACTAGAGTATCTGGAGAAGAATGTGATCATTCACTGGGCTCAGGGCATGCTAGTCTTGTCAGTTTTGTGAAGAAACTGACAAGCAGAAATTGGAATTTAGTGAGAGGTCTAAAGGGGTCTTGAGCTTTTAATCAGGAGGAAAATCTGCTTTTTGGCTGTGTAAAAGAGCTAGAGTAATACAGAATGGTGTCCAAGAGAGTAATGCCCATCAAGAAAAACCAGCTCCAGATATTAGTTTTGAATGCAAGGTGAAGGAGCCAAGCTTAACCTAATGGTGGAACTAGCTTCCTTGGCTTTTATCAATCAACTAGCAAATATGTTCCAGTTTAGGTCAACTGGATTAGAGGGACTTTTGCCATGAGGAGGTTCAGAGAGTCTAAGGTCTAGAGCCATAGATGTGTCCTATAGAAATGACTTAAGATGAGTCTTTAGGCTAGTGCAGCATCCTGTGTATCCCAGAGGGGACTATCAAAGGTCAGGTAGCAAAGTTATTTGGTCTTTTGACCAATCAAGTTTGGATCTGAAGTAATTTCTGAAGAATAGATTCTGCAGGGTCCATAATAGCTATACATTCCCATTAAGTAAAGCTTAGAGTTTGGTAAGGCAACACAGAGAGTTGATTCTCTACACCTGTACAAGAGGACAGCTGGATTTATCTTAAGCAAAGTCTGAGAAGATTGGCTTGGCTTTCAGTATAGCATGAGCGAAGTGGCTCAATCTCTGGCCAGAACTAAAAGAAATAGTTAAGAAAGAAGTTATAAGAAAGCCCTATAACACTGTTTGTTTTCTTTTTTTTTTTAATTTTTTAATGTTTATTTATTTTTTGAGAGACAGAGAGAGACAGAGTGAGAATGGGGGAGGGGCAGAGAGAGAGGGAGACACACAACCTGAAGCAGGCTCCAGGCTCTGAGTTGTCAGCACAGAGCTCAACCTGGGGCTTTGAACTCAGGAACTGTGAGATCATGACCAGAGCCCAAGTTGGCCACTTAACCAACTGAGTCACCCAGGAGCCCCTTTTTGTTTGTTTTCTTAATAAACTTTTTACTTTGGAGTGATTTTAGGTTTACAAAGAAGTTGCAAAGATGGTGCAGAGGACTCCTGTACCCCTGGCTCAGATTCCTCTGATGCCAGCCTCCCAAGTTTCCAAGGTGCCTCTCTGCAAACCAGAAAAGCAGGGTTGGTCCATTGACTAACTGAAGCCTGCCCCCAGGGTAAAACCCTGTAAGTCTTATCATTCAGTGAAAATCAGAAACTCTTATCACCAGTACACAAAGCCTGAATCATATTAGGCACTCAGTAGCCTCTTGTTAAATTTTTGTAACTATGTTACTTCCCCATTTTATTGATTTGTCTTTTAAAAAGTTATCACAGTTTTGGGGTGCCTGGGTGGCTCAGCCAGTTGAGCGTCTGACTTCAGCTCAGGTCATGATCTTGCAGTTTGTGAGTTCGAGCCCCGTGTCGGGCTCTGTGCTGACAGCTCAGAGCCTGGAGCCTGCTTCAGATTCTGTGTCTTCTCCTGTCTCTGCCCCTCCCATGCTCATGCTCTGTCTCTCTCTCTCTGTTGCTCAATAATAAATAAACATTAAAAAAAAATTTTAAAGAATTTTATAAATTCCATTTAGTTGTGAATTATCTAGAGACATGAGAGAGAAAATCTACACCAGCAGATATGAGAAAAAAAATTAAAAAGTCCAAAACTAGACTGCTCTGCTTCAAAACAACAAGGAAACAAGGAGGAAACCTTTTTTCCTGGGCATCATCACTTATTTTTCCTTGATGTTTATTGAGTGCACGCAACGTGCCAGATCTCAAATAGTCTATGGTCAGGAGGCTTTTCCTCCTGGACAGGGATCTTTTCTCCCTAGGCAGAGATTTGGTCATGAAAGTCCAACATGGAAGGAAAAGGTCAGCTACGAAGGCATCCATCCATAGCTCCCGGTGGGCAGACAAGTTCTGATCCAGCTCTGGATGGGAAGGGGCAGGCAGTGGGGAGGGCTGACTTCCTATGGAAGTCAATTGTCTCTGGATCTTTAGGCCAGGCTAATTTAGAGATACTCTTCTCTTAGGAAGACTTCTTCAGTTGCCTCACTATACCTTTTCTCCTATTGAAGGTCTTTTCACTGCTTGTCCCCATAGTATTTAGCTTACTCATTTGTATTTATTTGCTTTTCCTTAGAAGTGTTTCCATCACCATGCATGCTCTTGGTCAAAATCAACCTGAGGGTAGATACTACTCATTTTCCTTTTTATGGATTCTTTCAGGGTCAATCAGGTTGTAGAATAAATGAGTTTTATTGAATTAATTAAACAAGAAGGCTATTACACTGAGGTGGCTGTAATGCCATGGTGGCTTATGTTAGCAAACCAAAACCTACACCTGTAAAAGCCTCAAGGTTAAGAAATTAAAACCTAAAGATAACCAATCACAAACACCCAGCTAGGTTTTAAGCTAGAGCCAATGAAATAATTCCCTTCCTTTGTTTCTACACCTTCTCTAAGTCTTTCCATTAGCTCCTATTGGTGAAGCATTCCTAACCACTTCCAGTTGTGTTGCTAGAATCCAACGGATTTTTGCTTAAATACACTCTTAAAACTTTTAGTATACCTCAGGTAGTCTTTTAACAGTATGAATCTGGATTTATCTTAAAAGGGAGCAGATTTTGCTACCCCATCATATGTCTCTTTGGCATTAAGAATTATTTTGAGCTAAAGGCAATCAAAACACAGCAGATTGATGAAAAACTCTTTACCTATCCCTCAACTACCTAAATTTATACTGAAATGGAAGACAGCTATGAATAGAGACACCTTTTAACTTAAAAACGGAGGTAGAGGAATTTCTTTCAAGGTCCTTCTAAGTTGGACTTAGAATCAAATTGACATGAGACAGATTAACAGGAGTAAATCAAATTTAATTGTGTATATATAGGGAATCCACACAGACAAGGAAATTCCAAAGACAGTGGGGCAATGTGATGATTATATGAGTTAAGGAGAGGGGTAGGGGTCTGAGGACAAAAAGGGGAAAAGACCATTAGCAGGAAGGTGAAAGGAGATGTCTGGAAATATTATTATGCAGATAAGTTTCTTAGGTAAAAGGGAATCTTTAATAATAATAGCTTTCTTCCAGGTACAAAGGCAATTGAGAAGAAGGTAAAGAGATTTTCCCCAAGTCTGCCGGGTTTTGATTGCTTTTAACTCAAGATAATATTCATATTAAAGTGGCCCATCTTGGGGCAGTCTGCCCTTAAGCCCTACAAAACTCGTTTGTGTAACAGGGCAACCTTTGTTTTCCAAACATCTCCTCTTAAGGCTTTCCTCCCTTTTCCTTGGCTCAGGATGTTATATAAGCTTTAATTCCCTTTTAGGTCTTATATTTTTATGGGGCTTCCATATGTCTGAAGTTAATTTTTTTAAACTGTTAATCTGTCTTATGTCAATTTGATGTTAAACCAGCCAAAGAATCTAGATGGGTAGAAGGAAAATCTTTCCCACCTCTTCAGCATAAAGCTTTGAAGCTCAAGGTAAGTCTTCTCGGTATACTATTGCAAGGATTTCAGTAGAGAAGAAATAACCAGGACAGAAGGTGGTCTAGTCTGATCATTCAGTGTTGAACCATACTAGGAAAATTCAAGGAGAAATCTGGAACCAATCCCTTGCCTGTTTCCTAAACAGATTCACCACCAGCAGCTAGCACAAGGTGACTAGTAATAATAATAAAAACACCAGAGGAAACCAAAAAGCGAAAAAAGCTGATAACAGTGAGAGGAAAAAGGATTCATTATCACCCAAATAGTTTGAAATTTCCGAAGTCCCAAATAAATGAGATTTTAAGCATCATTTTCAACTGTCTTTTGGCCACACCTTCTACAATAATGTTCTCTTTCTCTCTCAGAGGGAACAATCCTGACAAAAGAAAACTGGGTTGAGAGTGGGAAGAAAATAGGTTCTGGTACTTCCTGAAAATAACCCATCTTATACATTGCACAAAGCCCTTACAGTGCTTCTTTCCTTAACCATAAAATTAAAAATCTTGGGCAGGAAGATTTTTTATGAGTTCTTTCAGCTCTGGTAGCTCATGTTGCTGGAATTCTACCTGATCAAATCTTTTCCTGACAGTTTCTCACCACAAGCAAAAGTACATTGGGAAATGGCAGCTGGTCGTCCATCCTACTGAGAGCTTTCTCATAAAAGCTGATTCCACTTGAGGCCACTTCTACATGTTGTATTTGCCCAGACAATTGACTTTTGTTACACTTTCAACTTTCCCAGAATACAGACTTCACTGAGATACAACTTAAAAAAACAGGGAGTAGGGGTTTTTCTTCCTACCGATGCACAGTAAAATTATGATGACTTAAAAAAGAGCATCATCTCTTTAATGTATTGTTCAGAGCCTCCTTTAAGTTGATGGTTCTTCTCCTCTTCTACTAAATTCTTTAGGTCTATAGTCATCCCATTTTTCACAGAAAACACCAACTCCACCTCAAACCTGGAAACTGCATTTATTGGTTAACATGCTCTTTAATTCTATGACCTTCCTACTATCTTTTCCTTTTTGTCCAATACCTTTCAAAACTTATTTTAACTTTTAAAGCCACACATGACCCTGCCTTATGTCTGTCATTTTCTCCACTCACACACATGGGCCCGTTTCCTTCCATTCCCCCCAGGTATGTCCCACCTACTCCTTAGAATTGTTACTCATCCAGCTCTTGACAGCTTCTAACAGCTGTCCCTTAATCTTGCAACAGCATTCCAATCAATGTCTTTTAAGCAACCTTCTTTACTTCAAAAACAAAGAAAATTCCTCAAAGTACATCTGTCTAGAGAAACCATCTAGTTTCAAAGATCAGTCTCCTCACCTTTGCAAGAACTCTCCTAATGCATTAAAATATAAATACTTAACTATAAATATACTGTACCTACCGGTATATATACATACGGCTAGTGCATCAGTTTAATCCAAGCACCCCCAAAGACCATGCAGGATGAAAATCTTCAATTCTTCCCCAATCTTCCCACTAAAAAAAATGGGCTTATTTTTATGCAGAACTTTAAGAAATTCCTCTCCACCGCAGCCTGTGCATCAATGCATTTAAGTCAAGCAACGTTTATATCGCTTTGGGCAGTTCAGAGACTGCACACTGTTCCTGTACACACAGTTAACAACTGACTTCCCATCTCAGTGCTAAATCTTCTCATGTCAGAACCTAAAGTCAAATATTCTGTAAGCCACAGAATGGTTCGCTTACTCAAATGACGTCCTTAATTCAGTATTGGCAGTAGGCATTTGAAAGCAGCACATCTCGCAAGTCTTAGTGACTTCTACCTTAAGCCTCATGTTAGCTGGGAATGTTGGTGGCATGTAGTTTACACCTCAAACCAGCACTGTCAGTGAGTAAACCAGAGGTGGCAAGATGCCATTTTCATACTTATTTTTCTGAACTGTATGTTACCACCGCTTTAATTTCTACCAAACCTTATTTATTCCCTTTGTAGGAAACTTTCCAAGCTCCTACACTGTATAAGAGTTGCCTCCTGCCTGTCTCCTACTCCCTGCCCTCCTTCCCCTGTCTCACTTAGAACACTAATAACCAATGTTTTCATTTATTTCCTATAGTGTTCAACAATTTTTATCAATGGCTTTGATAAAAATACCAGGAGGCATGTCTCTTAAATTTATAAAATGACCCCAAAATTGAAAACTAATCTTGGGGCATCTGGGTGGCTCAGTCAGTTTAGTGTCCCACTTCGGTTCAGGTCATGATCTTATGGTTTGTGAGTTCGAGCCTCCCTTCAGGCTCTGTGCTGACAGCTTGTAGCCTGGAGCCTGTTTCAGATTCTATGTCTCCCTCTCTCTCTGCCCCTCCCCTACTAGCACTCTTTCTCTTAAAAATAAACATTTTTAAAACAAAAGGAATTTAAGAAAAAAGAAAATCAATCTTAAGAGAATTAAGTTTCAGAGAATTCCCAAGATAAAAGGGAAATTGTTAATCATTATTAAAATTATGTAATAAGGGGCACCTGGGTGGCTCAGTCAATTGCGTGTTCAACTTCAGCTCAGGTTGTGATCTCAAGGCTAGTGAGTTTGAGCCCTGCATCAGGCTCTCTGTTGTCAGGGAGGAGCATGCTTTGAATCCTGTCTTCCTCTCTCTCTGCCCCTTCCCCCCACTCTTTTATTCTCCCTCCCTCTCTCTCTCAAAAAGAAATAAACATTTAAAAAATTACGTAAATAAAACTTTCTCAAAATACGCATTTAAAAATGTGGTTATCATAAATGAAAATATAGTGGTTATAGTTCATCATTAAAATTACTATCTCTATATACATATATATCTCCTTATAGATATATAAGTGTATATATGTGCCTAATTATACTAATGCCTATATATAGATAGATAAATCTCTATATAATCTTTTAATGCTTTTGTCGGGGAGGAAGAATTACCTCTGCCCTACAAGGTCCTTCTAACTGGACTTATAATTAAATTGACATGAGACAGATTAACAGGAGAAAATTAAATTTAGTTTCATACATATGGAAAATCCACAAAACCATGGAAATTCCAAAGACAGGTAACAAGAGGCTTATAGGAGTTAAGGAGAGGTAAGATAGGGGCCTGAAGATACTATAGGGAGAAGACCATTAGCAGGAAGGTAAAAAGGAAATGTTTGGAAAACAAAGGTTTCCCTGTTATGCAGATGAGGTTCTTAGGTAGAAAGGAATCTCTGTTAATAGCTCTTTTCTGGGCACAGGCATGTAGTTGAATGAGCGGGAAAGAAGTTTTCCTCAATCTGCTGAGTTTAGATTGCTTTTTACTCAAAATAATGTTCATGCCAAAGTGGCCCATCTTGAGGCAGCCTGCCCTTGGCCCTTACACTTCCTGATTTCTATTTAATGATGCCTACTTTAATAAAAATATTATTTTAAAAAAATCCTTCATAATCCAAATTCACTCAAAATAATTAAAGACACCAACCAACTGGTACTGGTCATTTATAAGCAAAATATCATTCGACGGAGATAAATTTTAAATTTTCTGTCCTTAAGATTGAAAACATAATTTGTTATCTGTAAATGCACAATATTGGAGATTTGGCTTAATGGGAATATAGCTGAAAAGGGCCTTAGAAATGTTAATTAGTGATAATCTTAATGAAAGCCAGTCATGAGACTTTGGCTGCCAAGAAAGTTGACAGTTCATAGTAGATTATATATGTGCATTTTTTTTTCAACTAATGAGTCATGGAAGAGAGTTGATCTATTCTCCCTTTTTAGCAGTCCCAGGACAAAAGAGCACAAACCTACGTGGGAAACAAAGGCAAAAGAAAAAAAAAAGTTAAATTTCCTTGCTACTTAAAGCCCATTGACAAGTCCTTGATACAGGCAGAGTGACCTTCCTCCTCTAGGAACTCAACTGCCTCAATGATGACACTTTGCTAAGGACAAAAGGCAATCTTAGCTTAACGTTATCCCCATCTCCAGGATCCTGTAAATCTACTTTAATGTATAAAAATTGCTTTAAAACTTCCTTTATCTTTACCCCCCAAATATATGTTACTGATCATGTCCAAGCATATGGCCTACTAACATACATCTGAAGGGTCTCATGACTAAGGTTTTATTAGACAAGAATAAATGACTTTTTCCTAACAACAGTTAGCCCTCTCATGGTCCTGGAAACCTTGTTTTCAGAATTCCTTAGAGACTTATGCTATTCCTAAATACCTCCCAACCTGAAGGTATATAATCAGTCACCTATCACAATCCCAGAGCAGCTCTTTCTGCCCATGGGTCCTGTCCCTGTGCTTTAATAAAACCACCCTTTTGCACTGGAGAGGTCTCAAGAATTCTTTCTTCTTCTGAACCCGAACATGTCCACACCAAAACCAGTATAAAATGACAGATAAATGAGATTAAGATAATCAAGTCTATCAAATAGTTAAGAAGACCCCAGATTGAAGAATTCAAGCAGAAAGGAGGGAACTACCCTTGCACTGGATGGCTATTAGGGATGGCTCTTAGAATTCCCTTACAGCTTCAAGTATTTATGATTGCAAGTCACAATGAAAATGGGAATGACAATTACTGTTACCTGCTGAGTCAGGCATACATTTCCCAAGGAGAGGGTGGCATTGGAGCAGTGGCAAGAATACTAGATTCTAGTGGTGGCTTTGAGCATGATGTTTAGGCTGCTGCCCTCTAGTTTCTTCATCTGCTTCCACTTAGTGTTGTGCCACACAGGGGCTAGGCAAAAACTGAAAGCTTTCCATGCACAATTACATTGAAGGGGAGGATAATTTGCCACTCTAAAATATGTCTTTTTGATACAAGGATTCACTTAGGCTGATTATTTTTTTAATGTTTATTTATGATTTTTGAGAGAGATCTCAGGGATCCAGAGATCATGACTTGAGCCACCCAGGTGCCCCAAGGCTGATTATTTTTAAGAAACAGCAGCCATAGGAAAAGTTCTGAAGCCTGAGTAGAAGTTAGCCCTTCTGTAAGAAACAGTTACATTTATAAGAGAAATCTCCATTTGTAAGGGTGTCTCCCTCCACGTACTAGGCAGAGAAGGAGGACATTAAATCTCTAGAAACTCTTAACAATGGAGAAGGCAATGACTTAAATCTGCATTAAAACCTTAGCCCTGTTGTTTGTGCTTTTCTGGGCAACCGCCCCAAACTGGTGTTCCCCATCCCCCCAATGTCTTTTGTCTTCCACTGTAGATGTTCTTTAAGGTGGTGTCTTGGGCCATTTCAAAGAGTTACTCAGTTTTCCTGGGTATCTCCTGTGGGTACAGGACATATACATGTGTTTAAACTGTTGTTTCATTTTCCCCTGTTAATCTGTTTTTTCATTATAGTTATGTCTTGGCCAAGAATATAGAAGGGTATAGGGGAAATTGGTTAAATTATTAAACTTCCTTTTTCTCCCATACAACATGTTTTCCTCGTACAATACTGCATGAGAGATATCATTATTTTTGATAGTTAGCAAAACTAGGCCTCAATGATCGCATAGAAAATGCCTGAAGTCCTTTCTAGACGTAACATTCCTTGACTGTTTATAAAGGGAAGTTAAAGTTGCCTGAAGTTGACAGTCCAAACAGGGTCTGATTCATCCAATGATTCTTCACGTTTTCCACATAATACTCCCTTCATCCATGAATACACAGCTTTCCTGGCATTGTTAATACAACAAGAGACTTTACATGAGAAATAAAAATGAGAAGGTGCAGGAATGGAGAAAGATTCTTTATTTGAAGCTAAGACGATCTGCTTGACATTCCTCACATATTTGAAAATATATCCCATTTGTAACAATTATAATGGATTTCAGAGTAGGGGAAGTAACTTCATAAGAGATAATCAAGCAATTTTATCTGAAAAAGAAAACCCATTTCTAATTAATTGCGATCAATTGAATTTTTTTCTCTCCCAGGGACACTATTCCTAGTACCCTCAGGTCACCCATTTAGAAGGGTGTACAGACCCAACAGCAGTCAGTTTCATTATGTCTCCTTAACACAGGGCCATGTTGTCCTTTAAAAATATATAACTTTTTTAACCTTTGCATTTTCTATTTACTCATACCTAAATAGAGAACTTCTGCTAAGGTAAGAGAAATGAATGCCAAGTTCAGCTCAATGCAGTTAGTTGTGCTAAAGGCTAAAATTACAGGAACAGCATGGAGTAATAATTGACAGCTGAAGTGCATGGTCCTCTCTTTAGGGAATCTGTGATTGCTCTTAATGGCATTTAAAAAAAAAAACAGGTCCTGTTAATTTTTCAAGATATTTTTAAACACTCGATTACTTTTAAAACAATCAGCACCATTATGAACTCCTGGGAGGCTCTGAATTACGAAATGAATACCTTTATTTCATAACATTTTACAAAACATTCGCTGTGGACAATAAATATCAAATCCACTTGGGGCTTTGGTAATGCAACACAAATCTTGAAAGGGGGGGAACCTAAAGATGATTAGGCAATTAATCACAATTAAAGTTTTCAACTGATCTTAAAGGAGCTAAACACAAGAGCATTGCATAGCTTTGTCTTCTACATGAAGCCTTTCCCTGCCTTCACGGCCTACAGATGAAAGTCCATGCTGACTAAACCATTTTGGAGAAGAACCAACCATGACAGGTGGGAAGACCACATTTTTTTGGACATGATTTTCAATTAGACCATTCATAATACGGTGAAGTAAAATAGATGGATTATGAATAAAAAATGTACTAGAATTGCCAATTCAGTGGCATGAGACTGATATGAACCTACTCTTACATTAAATATACATTTATATTTTTGATTGCTTCTAATCACCATCAAACAAGGCCCTATCTTTAATCTCCTTGATGGCCTTCGAGAGGTCATCATCCTGTGGAGGGTCTGCCTCAGCTCTGTCAACATTTAGAACCTGGTGTGTGTGTGTATGTGTATTGGCTCCATCACCGTCATTCAGAGCACATCAAAAAGCTGTACTTTATCGTATTGCCCTATATACAAACCAGGGTTTGGTTTTCCTGTAGCCTGAATGTGAAAACATCTTCCAGAAATGCTCCCCATCAGGGAGTTGGCAGCAACTCTGAAATCTGGCTTCTTACAGAAGAGCATTCTCTGAGGAGTGCTGTTGTTTCAGAATTATAATTTTATGCTCCTTCAGTTCCATTCAATTATGTTGAAATTCAGGGTATTTGTTGAAACCACTTCTGATAGTCTGGGAACAGCAGGACATTTTTCTCATAATTTTTCAAAGATAACCTTTCAACCATTTATCTGACACCCTTTTATTGTCTCCTATTCACTAGACTTCAAGGTTACAACAGAAAACAAAAACAAAACCAAAACCCAAACCAAAAAACCTGGTTGCTACTCTTAAGAATTTTATAGATAATCTGGTAATTTATGTGGTCATCACATTAACCAACAAAAAACAAAAAACAAAAAACAACAACAACAAAAAAACATAACATTGTGGCATTACCAGTATGTCTACAAGCATGATATCTGGCCAACTTAATGAGGGGGAAATGCTTCAAGTCACTTATTTGGTGTCATAAGGCAAAATATAAAGGATGTGGAAGGTTTTTTTTTTTAAACATTTATTTTTAAGAGAGGAGAGAGAAACAGTGTGAGTAGGGGAGGGGGAGTGAGAGATGTGGACAGAGGGTCTAAAGTGGGTTCTGAGCTGACAGCAGAAAGTCCCATGCGGGGCTTGAACTCATGGACCGTGAGATCATGACCTGAGCTGAAGTCAGATGCTTAACCAACTGAGCCACCCAAGAACCCAAAGACTATGGAAGTTTTGAATAAACTGACCAGATATCTTTGGCATTCACATGAATAAACATGTATCTAGTGTCATTGCTCTTCATTAACTGTATCCCTAAAATATGGAATAAAATATGAACACCTTTCAGTCCAATGATAATTCTTACATGATTACAGTTAGAGTAAGTTGGGAAATAAGTTCTGAGACAAGGTCCAACATAGTATTTACCTGTTAATCACCATAAATAATAAAATTAGGTTTTATCATATCAATAATATCTGGACACATTACTGAACTATTATGTAAACCTCTTGATTGTACCCAAAGGTATGTTTGCAATACTAAACCTTTTTCTTCCCCTTCTCCTAGCCACTTCCAATTGCTATTCAAATTTCAGTTCAATGTCACCTTCTCAGAGATTCTTCAACTTCACTAACTAGGTCAGTTTACCCTATAATTCTCTTCACTTTCTTTGAAACATCTTCCACAATTTCATATGTGCAAATCACTATTTTGTTGTAAATGTCCATCTCCCATAAGCAGGTGCCTATCTGCCTTCTTTGCCAATGTATTCCTGGGCTTAGGAGAGTAAACTGGCACTTAGTAGATGCTTCATGCATGGTGCTGAAAAAAAATCTGTTGAAATAACTTCAGGGCAGGGCCTTATATTCAAATGGAACACTTCAAATATGGCTTTGCTGATTATGCTTGGTAATATTATGATATCTGATTTCCTTTCTTGAAAAGGTTAAATTGACAAATTAAAATTCCAGATTGTTATGTCAAACTCATTTTTAGAATCATTTATAGCTTGCTAGTCAATTAAATATCTACCTCTTACAACTTGTTGACATCTATAACCTTTTTGGTTTTTGTTTTTAAATGGTAGTGTTGGACTGTATAAAATACCAAATTATGTTGTAAGTATGCTTCTTTCCTTAAAAAATTTGAAACCAAGGCAGAAATAAGAAGCATGGGTTTTCCTGTATTTATTATAGAAATCCCATAAATTCATAAATCACAGTTTGGCTCTTTAAAAAGGTGCCTAGGGGCACCTGGATGGCTCAGTTGTTAAGCATCTGACTCTGGCTCAGGTCATGATCGCATGGTTCATGAGCTTGAGTCCCACTTCAGGTAAGCCTCACTTTGGGTGAGCCCCACTTCTTTCTTCCTCTCTGTCTCTGCCTCTCCCTCACTTGTGCCCTCTCTTTCTCAAAAAAAAAAATGATTTTACCTAGTGGACAAGGGGTATATAGGAAATATAACAAGTCCTCCTAGTCTTTCCTCCTATTCTTTGTTTAATTTTGTTAATAAAAAGTCAGATTCCTTTGTACATTCTTTTAACTTATAAATCTATTCAATAACTTATACACTGAGAGAAGACTTCTGTGAATGTAGGAACATTTTTTCTTACTCTTAAGAGTAACTGGTTTACACAGGCTGGTTCAGCTCACACACTGATTTAATAAAAAACACTATGCTGTGCTTACTGTGTTATTGCTACAAAGGATGGTGGCAAGAGTCCTTGATAAGCCATATTAGTATGTAACTACCCAGAGGGCTATGAGTTTTAAGAATTAACTGATGAAGCACAGCGTTGATGCCGTTTATTCTAATACATTCTGTTCTGGACTGATTTTCCCAGATTTGGGGAATACATCACCTTTAACTTCCAGAATAACTGTGGTGAATTTTGACCCTCCTAATACTGCTCAGGGAGCCAGAGCAGCAAAATTAAAAGACCGTGGGAGGTGGGGCAGGGCAGGGTAGAGGAAACTGACTCTTAGATGCATTAATGAGGTTCAGAAGTTTGCAGAAAAGTAGGAAGAGTTTACAGAAAGATAAAAGTAAATTATAAGACAGATACATTAATGGAATGCAGGAGAAGGACCTTGAGTTGACTAAGTAAGCATTAATATGGGGTGTGAATAGGTAAACATAGAGCTTACAGAACAAAATCTTATTGGGATAAGAATATCATAACTTAGTGAATACAGTTATGGCTAAATCTAATTGTATTGCTTTAAAAATAATCCATTTACTTGAGCAGAGAATACTTTGTATTTCAAATTTATTTTCTATTTAAAAAAAAACAACAGCAACCTCCTTTAGATGTACTTATTAGCAATTCTATCATTCATTTTAGAAATCTAATATGTGGCATTAAAGATTTAGGAATATAGAGACAACAATGATCTTTGTTAAAATGGAACTTTTTGGCAAGGACTCTTATTCTAGTTTATTTAAGTTCCAATGTACTAATAAGACAAGCTGGCTTTTACCAAATGGATCAATGAGTCTTAATCCCAGATCTGAGACTCTCTGCTGGTTACTAAGCTTCTAATTTACACAGAAGAATGAGAATTAAAATGGTCAGGCAGCAACAAATGGTTTAGGGAGGAATGAGAAACAATTGAAAGTAATTTCCTCAATTACACCTTTTCTTTTCTCTGTTGACATATGGTTTCTATACAATTCAGAGAGGCATATACAAGAAGACTATTTAATAATATAATTTTCTGATAATTAAAAAAAATCTTATGAGCAATTGACTTCTTTTCACTTGTAAACATCTCTGCAGATTAATTTTGGTACTACTTAATGAAGCAGATTATGAAACACGCTTATCAATTTATCAAACAGTTGCCATCTACGATAATTGCTGAGGTGTCTCTTTTTGAATTATTCTCTTTTCATCACTGACAGAGCTAATCATGCATTCCTAAAATGATCTGATCACATATATTGTTTATAGTGAGTGATAAATTAATAAACCAAACCAATTGACTAACACCAGAACCAGCAAAAATGCCCTGAAGGAGGAATTAAGGTGAAAATACCTTCGCAGGTAAGCTTTTTTATATGATTGCTTTGTTTACTTTCCAATCCCCATAGTCACCCCCATTGTTGTTATCTGCTCAGGAGGGGTGACTGAGCTTACATTATTTACAGAATACCACCATAGGATGTAGTTCACTATACTAGTGTTTTCCCAGCACCGCTTCTAAAAAATTGCCCAATGATAGGATCATGGGAGGGGATTGGAAATGTCAATTCATCTCAGCTATGAGAAGGTCAGTTAGATTGCAATAGGTAAAAGAGAGAGCGAGAGAGAAGGAGAGAGAAATTTAAATATATATATATATTAGATATTATAAATCAGTATTAGTGTTGAGATGTGTTTTCAGACCAGAATGATGTGATCATTTGAAAAATAAGAGAATAGAGATAAAGTCATGGAAGATAAAGAGAACATTAATAGTGAGAGCCATATTCTTTATATCGGTCCTAGTTGGTGCTTGATAAATGCAGGTTCTGTAAATGAGTGAGTATGTGAAAACAAACAATTAGTAGAGAAGAGACTTCATAAAGGAAGCTTCTATGTCTAGATCAGGCCTACAAACTTGATTGTTTGGCCAAAGCAATGTATTAAAAGCAAAATGACCAATGTTTACAAAGTGGCAGATGTATGTAAAATCTCCATTCCTTTGAAAGTTGAAAGACATGGTGACATTCCTGGGAAAGAAGAAATAACTGTGACTGACAAATCACAGGCCACAAATCAATGCAGGATATTTTCATATTAACTAGACTCATCTCAAGAAAGAAACCATTTTGTTGTCAGGATGTTATGATATTCTCGTTTTTGCCATTTGTGGGCTGCTTCCCTAACAAGATAAAGTGTCTGGATACTGGATACTTCCCTCCTTTAAAACAGTTTTATATCCTCAGTTTCTAAGCCTTTATACATTACTTCTCTTTTTCCTACCTTACTGCCATTTATTCTCAGAACTGAGCAACCTCTTTAGACAAAGTCATATTTCTAATGATACCTAGCCTGTTAGTCATTTATCTGCTTGTTGGCATTTGAACTTTGTGGCACTTCAGGTAGAAGGTCTATGAAATATTCCAAGAAGATAGATTGGATGACAGTGTGATGTTTTCAAAATAGGAAGAACAGGAATTTGCCTGTTAACTTAATGGGCTAAAGATACCTTGGCTTTGACCAATGTGTACAAGAGATTTATGAAAAATGAGAAAGATGGGCAAAATTAAGCTGTTCCAAAACAGATTTTTCCTCCTCTTGGATTTTGTGAAAATTTGGCATGAAAAGCACCTCATTCCTCATTTTTTCATAGCAATGTCATTTTTCCAAGTAGTTTATTCTCTGTTGTTTGTTATATGAAGGGTTCCTTTAGTAGGAATAGAACAATTTGAAAAATAGACTTAATCTACTATCTCTTCATGACTTTCTCTCTATGTGGGAATCTGATAAAATTACTGCTCACCTACCGCTGACACATACAATTCCCAGGAAAAGAAGAAAATAAAGGAGATAATTATGCCAGACAAATCAAAGATAGCAAATAAACCTAAGACATTTTAAAATCAACAGGTGTCATCTTAAGAGAGAAGACATTTTATTGTCTGTGTTGCCATTTCCTGGGATTTGTAATTTGAGGACTATTTCTCTACCTCTATAAATAAAGTATTTGACATAGTGGATTGTTTTCTCCCTTGAAACACTTTATTTTCTTGGCATCCAGAATGCCACACACTAGTTCTATTTTTCCTCCTTGCTGACCATTTATTCTGTCTCCTTTGCTAGATTTCTGTTCTTTTGTGACCTCCAAATATCAGAATACTCAGTTTTCATACTTCTCCATCTAAACTTCTTTTCCAAGTGATTTCATTGGGTCTTGTGACTTTAGTCAATCTATATGTGATGATGCATAAATTTGTATCCCAAGCTCCAACTTCTCCTGGAAATCCCAAATTATCTACCCTACCCTCCTGTACACTTCACTTTTCTACTTGGATCCCTACCAGGTATGTCAAAGCCAAACATTTACTTTCATGTCTTAAAACAAAAGCATTAAAACACACACACACACACACACACACACACACACACACATTCTCCACTTCACCTCCCCCCCACAAAAGAAAAAGCTCTTGATTTCCCAATCACACACACACACACACACACAAATATTCTCCACTTCACCTCCCCCCAACCCCTCCACCCCCGCCTCTCCCCGCAAAAGAAAAAACTCTTGATTTTCTAATTCTTCTTTCTCAGCCTGGGCTTCCTTCAGTAACACCACTGTTCTCAGTTTAGTAGGTTAACATTAAAGAATATATTTAATCCTGCTTTCTCTTAGACCCCAGTTCTAACCTGTTAGCAAGTACTGTCTGCTCTGCCTCAAAATAAATCTGGAGGGATGCCTGGGTGACTTAGATCATTAAGCTTATGACTTTGGCTCAGGTCATGATCTTGTGGTTCTTGAATTCGAGCCTGCATTGGACTCTCTGCTGTCAGCACAGAGCCCACTGCACATCCTCTGTCTCCCTCTCTCTCTGCCCCTTCTCTTCTGTTTCTCTCTCTCTCTCGCTCAAAATAAATAAATAAACTTAAAAAATAAATAAATGTGGAATTTGGCCATGCCTTCATTTGACAATCGTAACCACTTTCTCTTGTGTGGACTCCTGATAGAGCATCCTAGCAGGTTTTCTTTTTTCCATGCTTCCCTAAAATCTGTTGCCTACACTAAAGCCAGAGTTATGTTTGTAAAAATAGAAGTCATTCTCATGATTAAAAACTATCAATAGATCTCCTCTCACATTAGGACAAAATTCAAATCCTTTTCAATAACCTGAAAGATATGACAAGGCATCTGGCCACCTCTGGCATGAGAATGGCTCCTAACATACAAAACTCTAGGAAAAGAAAATAAAACAACAACAACAACAACAACAACAACAACACCATAAAAATAGGGCTTTTATATGCTTGCTAGTCTTAAAATACAGTCTGATTTCATTCACTTCAATTAAATATGCAAGTACCATTCTCATGTTACACCGCTAAAACCCATGGAAGATAAAAAAATGAGTCACAATAGCTAATGTTTATAGTATAACTTATACCAAGCAATGTGCTAAAGGCTTTAGAGGTATTACATTACTTAAGTTCCTTGTCATAGCCCAGGAGATACAAGGTTCCCTACTTTAGCGATGAGAAACCAAGTAAATAGGTAACTTGCTGTACATCAGACAGCTATTTAAGAGAAACTTGAATCCTTGTCTTTCTGATAGCTAGATCTAGTCTATGTTGGTGATTCTCAGTGTAGAACTGTCAGAGGCAAGCCTCAAGGACACCCCTACTGACCCTACAAACTCAATTAATCCAAATATTAATTGAGGGATTAACGATGTAGGGCCAATGTAAATGCCCAATGCAAGGCCATTTACCCATGTCAATGGTGTCCTTACTAGTAATCTATCAATTACTGAATTACTAAAACTTAGTTTTCATAAGCTAACATAATACTTAATAGAGTTTACTGAGGATGCTAGTTCAATATCCTAATGAAAAACCTAGCTGCTACCCAGTACCTGGGGTAACGCAAATGGCACCCTGTGCCCGAGTACATGCAGATAGCTAGAAGTGCCAAGACTTAAGAGGGACATACTTTTTTATCAAAGCATCTTGGGCAGTGGTAGCAATGGTACTATTGCTATTGTACTATTATTCTTGCTTTACATTATAAATTCCTGTTTAAACTTTATTACTGTCAATTTAACTGTTTATGGACCCTTTGCCTACCCCTATTCTGTGTAATGATGCACATTTGAAGCAAAGCTATCCGTGATCCACAATTGTATTAAGGCTAGACTTTAGAACATTTCCACATAGCAAACACATATGAATCATGACACTCCTGTTACAAAGCATGCACATATCCCACCCTGTTTGAATTTTCTTTACAGTGATGTTTCATTGTTATCAAGGGCTTTTTATTTGTCTGTAATGGAATGGGTCATGGACAATAGTGGTCAAAAAATGACTGAGAACTTCTTTTTGAGGTTAACAAGTCTGCTAGCTTTCCTCCAGGGCTTCCTGATGTAGTGTGCAAGAGAGTGCAGGGAGAGGTAAGTGCAATCAGTGAGGGACAGATAGACCCTCAGGTAAATTGTCCTAATATTGCCCATGATACTCAAGCATTCCACAGTGGTAAGTGTTAAAATGCAGAAACTGTAAGGTAGCCTGTCAAGTAAAATAGCAAAGAGCCTATCTTTAATTGTTCTTCATATTTTCTAAGACAGATTTCTGAACAATTTTACATGGAAGAGTTGCATTTTTGTTTCCTTAAGTTTTGAACTTAAGGTCAAAGTGGCTGAGGGTTGTACCTTCTCATGAGTTTTGAGCATGTTCTAAAGAGGAAAAGCAAACACACTGAATTTACTACCTTGATTTCCTACGAAGAGCAGCAAGTTCTAGTCTCAATCCCCTCTGGACAAAGGAGATCTTTAAGACATGCTGTGCAAGGGCCCTTCCGCACACCTTGATAACTGTTCTGGCTCTTGGGGTTCCGATCACAAGGGCCACTCTACTTTTTACCTCCTCTGGGCCTGTGACAGCAACCATGGGGAAGGTTTGGTTCCTACCTTTTGTAGTTAACTCCTCAAATGAGAGAAGAAAACCAGCCAGAGAAGATAAACTATTCAAGTGGCAATCAGTGACACTGCTCCTCCTCCCAATCTCTCTGGTGTGCTTTAAGACAGAAACGTATAATGCTGATTTATCAGAGTTCAATGAAGTAAACAGACCATTCTTCCAAGGTTCTCTGTTTGTTATGATGAAGTGTAAGCCAAGAATGACAACAAGGACAACTAATATTTATTATGTTCCTACTATGGGCCATGGAGTCTGCTAAGTGGCTTGCTTACTCACTTATTTAACACTAACAGTGACCCTGAGCAGTTGATACCATATTGTACCCATGTTACAGATGAGGACACTAAAGCTTGCACATAGGTTCACTGGCCATTTCTTGACTGACATACCAGTTCCTAATATTCTTCTATTCTGTAAAGCTGAGGTTTTCAATGTGTTTTGACTTAAAACTCTATTAATAAACTCTATATAGAGAGACGTTTATTCACAGTTACTTTCTGGTTAGTTTTAGTAAAAATGGCAGGCTCAAAGGAAACTTTTTTTTTTTTTGAGTAGTGAAGATATAAGAAATTAAAAAAAAATTTTTTAAGAAATATAATTTTTATCTTTAAAAACATCCTTACTAGTTTTGCTGGCATTCTTGACTTAGTTCTATATTCCTGTATGGTAACAGAAATGTTTGTGTATAAAAAGGTATTTTAAAAATCCCATTCTAGGCATGTCTGGGTGGCTCAGTTGGTTAAACATCCAACTCTTGGTTTCAGCTCAGGTCATGATCTCATGTTTCGTGAGTTCAAGCCCTGAATTGGGCTCTGTGCTGACAGCGCAGAGCCTGCTTGGGATTCTGTCTCCCTCTCTTTCTGCCTCTCCCCTGCTTGCTCTCTATCTTCAAAATAAATAAATAAACATAAAAAAAATCCCATTTTAACTGCAATCAGTTAGTTAATCAACAAATGTAGTAAAACTGCAAAACAAAACAGAATCCTGCAATGTTCTTAAAATACAGTTTTTCCACACTCAAAACAATGCATCATAATTCTGCAAACAATGTGACAAAATACTGAATTGTACTGCAGAAAAAGAAGAATGTTGTTAAAATCATGATCATCATCTTATTTTAAACATTGCTTTACACACAAGCAAGATTTGGTGACTATATTAAGAGGCTCTGACATTCCTCAAGTCCATAGTCTTTTAGGCTGTTTTTCTCTTATTAAATATGACTGATTTATTGGCTAAGTTTCCCCCGGTAACTCCCAGTACACAGAAAACTGGCAAATCTGCATTATTTTGAGTCTCTGCTAAGGTTACACTTTTTCATAGATTCATACACCATGGAATTTTAAAGTTCCTGCCTGTGATAAAGCTTAATATTGTACCCATTATCTTAACATTCTTATTATTTTCTATTAAGGAAGTACATCTGGTAAATTCAGGTAACTAAAGAATATACACTATTTTAATGCAATGTTATTCAAGCATTAGAATTTTATTTAATTAAAAACAGTGAAAATACAGCCAAGGACTTATTATGTTAGGCAGTAAGAAGAAAAAAAAAATGTGTGTTCATCTTATGTAGGATACACATGAGACCTCAAACACATGTATGTTTGTGAAAATGGAAATCATTTACCATAGTAGATTAAACTAAAAGGAAGTTCCTGATAATTAACATGCACACAGTCACCTCTCTATATAGAGAAGTTCAAGAGACACTTTCATTTGTGGGAGTGTGCTCACTGGGAATAATGGGCCCTGCCTTTGGACAGGATTTACTTATAATCCAGCTAGTTCAGAAATGTACTTGTTGCCTAAATAGGTGGCTTCCCCCATGTGTTTTCTATTACCAGTTCTAGAGTTCTGGCTTGGGAGAGTAAAAGTGATAGGCCATTCAATTATCAGCCTAAGGGTGGGGCTGAGAGACACTCTGAGTTTCAGCCAGCCATTTCTTTGCTGGATGGTAGGTAGAGTAGATATACGAGCATATATATGAAATAAACTTCCTTTTCTACTCAGTGGGAATAAATTATAACATGTCTGGGAAAATATGTACATAACTATTTTCAGGACTGATTTGAGGCCATAATGGATTTTAAAAAGCCTAACTCAAACAGGGAATAAAAGCTTGATGATTCTATTCTCTCTGTTTCTATGTTTTTTACATAGATTTTTTAAAGGGTTGAGTTCTTAGAAGACCTTAGCCATTTTTTAAATGGCTAGTACATATGAATTCAAGGAGAAAGAGAAAAGGCTGCTCTTAAATCTTGCATAAAACCAGGATTACAGAGGAAAAGTTATGAAAGGAGGTATTTTCAGCTATTAAGCATGACTGCCTCTCATGGGAGAATGGGTTATTTGCATTTAAAAATATTAATTTATTTTGAGAGAAAGATGCACACGCATGCGAGTGGGGTTTGGGGGTGCAGAGAGAGAGAGGGAGAGAGAGAATCCCAAGCAGGTTCTGAGGTGGCAGCACAGAGCCCAACACAGAGCTGAATTTCATAAACTGTGAGATCATGACCTCAGCTGAAATCAAGAATTGGATGCTAAACCTACTGAGCCACCCAGACACCCCAGGTGATTTGCATTTTATTTTATTTTTCCATGTTTTCCTCGATATTTTCAAAATTTTCTAGGAATGTTTTCCAGCAATGTTAGAGCAGAATATATTTTGTCTATTCTATATTCACATATTCATCTACTCCATGATAAAGGATATTATTTTTTTCTCTCAGCTTATCTTCTGTCTCTCATTGGTAAATTTTACAAAAATAATTAGGCATACTTCACTCAGTCCCAAGCTTCTTCCTCTTTAGGGAGTTTCTAGTGGAAAGCCCAGGTACCCCTGCTTCTGCAAGGTCTCTGTTCCATGAATGCATCTTGCCCAAGGTCCATCACTCATATGTCTGGGAGCTAAGCTTACCTAACCAGTGTCCAGTTAGTTAGCAGCCTTATGTGACTCTTACAACTAAGTCATGCTATTCAAACTGGTGTTTTGTCTGCCTAAGTGTTCTTGAAAAACTTGAATTCTGAGAAAACTTACACTACTCCAAACCTACCAAACTATACCCAGAGCACTTGGCAAACCATCAATAATTCTAACAAAAATACTATCACTGAAGTACATTTAATTTTTAATAAATATAATAAATAATAGGTCTTTAGTTAAAACTAAAAGGCAAAACGCTGTTTGACGGACAGTAGTCTGAGAAAGAACTGAGGATTCTTTGGAGACATGAGCAAAGTACAGGAATGTCAGGAAAAACAGTGCAACTGGGGTGCCTGGGTGGCTCTGTCGATTAAGTGGCCGACTCTTGATTTTGGCTCAGGTCATGATCTCAGGGTTCATGGGACTGAGCCCCATACTGGGCTCTGCACAGGCTGGCAGTGTGAATCCTGCTTGGGATTTCTCTCCCTCTCTCTCTGCCCCTCCCTGGCTCGCTCTCTCTTTCTCAAAATAAATACAAAATAAACATTAAAAAAAAACAAAGGAAGAGCATTGCAATCAACATTAGAAGACCAGAGCTTGTGGCCTGTGTCCCAAGAAAGAAACTAGGTTGAATGGGCAAATGTATTTGGCTCCTCTACTGCTTATTGTCTTGACCTGTTTGCACACTAGGCATGTAGCTGCTGTTACTTGCTGGTGTAAAATATTAATATGCCATAAAAAAATCACAAATGGGGGATGTAATGTAACTCTCCACTACATTGACATATTTCCTGCATTCCAAGTATGCCTGAGATTTTCCAGGGTAAAAAAATGGGACACATAGCAAAACAGACTAAACCAAACAGGATATTTGTTTTTATATCTGTCCTTTCCCCTCCTTTCAATTGTCAGGTTGTTTAGAACCCTAGAAGGAAAAGGAGTGCTTTTCCCCTTCCCCCCGGAAGGTCAGGGCTCAAAAACTCAATAACTTGTATAAATACAATAAAGCATACTTAAAAATATATAGACTTGTTCTTATAAGAGATAAAAGAAAAGCAAAATGTGGATAAAGCTTTTGGCCTTCAATAAAACCCCAAAGCATCAATACCTGGACAACAAGATTCTTATTAGCAAAACCACAAGAACACCCTAGACTATTTCCAGATAAAGTGGCATTAAGAAGGTTCCTTTGGACTAAATTGGAATAAACTAACAACCTTGTAAAAAATGGAATTCAAGACATGCTACCCCAAAACATGGTACCTTGGGCATACTGAATATCTTAGGTAGAAAGAATCTGAGAAGTGAAGTATACAGGAAGCACTTTCTGATTTTCCCCTGCAGGGGGCCATAAAAACCTCCTGTGAGGTGTCCTCCCCATACCTGGAGGAAAGAAGCATCCTTATCTCTGAAGACAAAGAATACAGCAGAATGTGAATGAACAGGCCTTGCCAAATTTCCCTCCCTTTACTACACTCAGCTCAGACTCTTTATCCTATTATATCTTTCCAGGAATTTCCATTCTTTATCTAATCTAGCATAAAAACACTCAGGTTTAACCATTTCTTCCAATCTTCATTTCCTCATGGAGATTTCAGTGTCACATAAAATTTACATTAAATAAAAAAATAAATTTTGTGCTTTTACTTATTAATCTGTCTATAATTATGGGGTCCTTTTTGAGAACTTATAAGGGTAGAGTAAAAAGATACTTTTCTCCCCTATATCAGCATGAGCAAATAAGGTTCTGATTGAAATCTACAAATTTATCTACAAAGAAGTTTATTAGAATGCTAGAATCCTGAATGCTGAAACTTTAAAACAATGTGTGCTTTGGGCAAAGAGGAGTGTTTTACAGTCAGAAGTATATGTTTTACAAAACTTGATAGAAAGTGAAGAAAATAATGTATTTCAGAAGTATGCAGATGATAGGTCTACAATTGATTATTCATGTATAGTGCTGTGTAATTGTTTCAAAATAAAATTCCAGGGCAGTGAGTTTGGGTGAACTGCAATGAGAGATAGTCCACCTAAGACTGAAATTCTGCAATCCTTTCCCAATTCTGAGAAAAATGAATTGACCAGTGTAATATCTCAAATTTAAGTTTTCTCCCATGATTTTTTCAAAGATCTCTGGTCCTGTTACCCCATTGTCCTCCCATTTGATATTAAGCATTCGCTTAGCCTTTCAGGTTCATCTATTTAAAAAAAAATTTAACAGTTATTTATTTTTGAGAGAGAGGGAGAGAGACAGAGCATGAGTAGGGGGTGGGGCAGAGAAACAGGGAGACAGAATCTGAAGTAGGCTCCAGGCTCTGAGTTGTCAGCACACAGTCCCACACAGGGTTTGAAATCATGAGCCATAAGATCATGACCTGAGCTGAAGTCAGATGCATAACCGACTGAGCCACCCAGACGCCCCTCAGGTTCATCTTTTACCTTAAATTTGGTAAGAGGCTTATTTACAGTAATGAGTTTTATACTGCCAAAATGGGAATTTTTTTAAATCCATTTTGTCTTAGATGGAAAGGCATGCTAGTGAAAGTATTCTTAATATATATGATTGAGTCAAATATTAGTATATTAGTAGTGATTTGAAAAGTCAATGCTGAAGAGTAAAAATAACTGTGGGAGAGTCAGAAAAGAAAGTTCTGACTTCTGCCTGGAACTAGAAATGAACCCTTTGAGAAACAACATGACAGCTGAAGACTTGGATTCTTCACTGGTGAGGAAGGATGCAGAGGGGGCCTTGCGTGGCTTATAGAACAAAATGTCTAAGAGTCCTTTCAGCTCAAAAAGTCTGATTATTCCATTCCTTCCATAGCATGACTCATGGTACCCCAATGAGACTAGATGGAAGGCAGCTGGGCGCCTATCTGAGAAATCTTTAATTGGTTCTATCTAATGGCAGATGAAAGGCAAAGGCATAGGGGACAATGGAGCAATTCTTCCATATGAATACCATCTTGGGTGGGTGAGTTCTCACAAGAGCCCATGGTTGGTATTTTAATTCCTTACAAACAAAAATATCATTTAAAAGTGACTTAGATCAAAACCAGAATAATTTTTCCAATATCCCTTCCCGATATTTCAACATCCTGTGGCTATATTCAAAACTGGGAAAAAACATGCAAACCAGTGATATAGCCTTCTCATTTCTTGGAGACCCTAGCTCAGATTATATACTTCCAGGAAGGTGACTTCTCTTCCCCTGTTGGCCTGGGCATGAGGGAGGGGTAAGAATCTCAGTAGAGTAAACTGAACATTTGACACAAGAAACTATTCAACCTTGGACCTGCCTGGAACAGCAGCCTTTTATTCTGATTGGATCTGTGAAAAATCATAACCCTGAGGAACTCAGACAAGCATTGTTTATCTTCTTTTATCTATTGCTCTGTTTGGAAAATAAAATTAATCTACAGCAGAGGAAAAGTAAGCACAACAGGCATTTGCTGTAGATACCAAAGGATCAAAGTTACATGGCCTTCATATCTTTAACTTTTTCGCAATCCAATTTACTACACCCATTAATTAAGAAATATACATAGAAGAGAAACTATTTTTATGAGAAACCTTTAAAATGGTGGCATAACATATAACATTATATTTGTTTCAAGTGTACAACGTAATGGTTACATATTTGTATACACTGCAAAATGGTAACCACAAGTCTAGTTACAGTTTGTCACATTTTGTGTGTGTGTGTGTGTGTGTGAGAGAGAGAGAGAGAGAGAGAGAGAGAGAGACAGAGAGAGAGAGAGAGAGAGAGAGAGAACATTTAGGACTTACTTTCTTAGCAACTTTTAGTATGCACTAAAATATTATTGGCTATAGCCACTGTTGTACATTACATCCAGAGGACTTACTCATTTTATACTTGGAAATTTGTACCTCTTGACCCTGTCTATCCATTTCACTCATTCCACAACTCTTTCCCCTAGCAACCACTGTTATATTCTCTAGACCTATGAATTTTGTTTCATTGTGTTTAGTTTTAACATCAGCAGCGAGTCTCTTGTCGACACTGTACAGATGTGTTGTTTTTTTTTATCCATTTAGCCATGCCATGTCTCTTTGTTTGGAGAATTTAGTCCATTTACATTTAAAGTAATGATTGATAGGTATATACTTCTTGCCTTTTTGTTAACTGTTTTCTAACTGTTTTATAGTTCTTCTCTGTTCCATTCTTCTTTTCTTTCTCCTTCTATTATGGTTTGATGACTTTTGATAGTGTTATGTTGAGATGTTTAGATTCCTTTCTCACTATCTTTTGTGAACTATATGTTTTGGCTTCATGACTAACATGTGACTTACACATAATATCACGTGTGTGTGTGTGTGTGTGTATGTGTGTATAAGTTGGTAGAAACTTTAATGTAAATACATTCTAAAACTGCACATTTTTACACACCCCCACATTTTATGTTTTCATTTGTCAAATTTTATACATTTTTAATTTTACAAATCCCTTAACAAATTGTTATATTTTTACTACTTTTGTGTTTTAACTTTCATAATAGTTTTGCAAGTGGTTAATGCACTCCCTTTACTGTATATTTACTGTTACCAGTGACGTTTATATTTCTATATGTTAACTTATTACTAATTAACACCCTTTCTTTTCAGCTTAAAGCAGTCACTTCAACACATCTTGTGAGGCAGGTTTAGTATGGTGAGAAACTTGGGTTTTTATTTGTCTGTAGGACTCCATCATTCCTTTAATTCTGAAAGATAACCATGCTAGTTACAGTATTCTTGATTAGAGTTTGTTTTGTTTTGTTTTGTTTGTTTTTTGTTTTTGTTTTTTATTGTTTTGTTCTTTTCTTTCAGCATGCTCCCTTCTGGACTTCAAAGCTTCTGCTGAAAAATCTGCTGATAGTCTTATGGAGTTTCTCTTGTATGTAACAAGTTGTTTTTCTCTCGCTGCTTTTAAGATTCTCTATTTTTAAATTTTGACATTTTAATTGTAATATTTATGTCTTGGTGTGGATCTCTTTGGCTTTATCTTATCTGGAAATTTCTGGGCTTCCTGCATCTGAAAGTCTATTTCCGCCCCCCAGTTAGGAATTTTTCAGCCATTATTGTTTTAAGTAGGTTATCTGCCCCTAATATCTCTCTTCTATTTCTGGGACCCCTATATTGCTCATGTTATCCTGCTTGATATAGTCCTATATTTCCTTAAGCTATCTCTACTTGTTAAAATTCTTCACATTTTTTGCCACTCTGTTTGGGTGAGTTCCAATGCTCTGTTTGCTCACTGGTCCTTTCTTCTTCTTCATCTAGTCTGCTGTTAAACCACTCTAGTATATCTTTCAGTTCAGTTATTGTATTCTTCCACCTTGTGATTTCTGTTTGGTACTTTTCTTATATTTTGCATCTCTTTGTTAACGTTTTTACTGATTCTTATCCCAAGCTTGGTGAATATCATCATGACCTTTACTTTGAACTTGTTATCAGGTCAATTACTTATCTCTGTTTTATTTTTTTCCTGTAATTTTATCTTGCTCTTTTGTTTGAAACACATTCCTCTGTTTCCTCATTTTGTATGACTTTTTGTGTTTGTTACCATGTATTAGGTGAAACAGCTACCTCTTCCAGTCTTGAAAGAGTTGTTCCAGTCTTAAAAGAGTTGCCTAGTGTAGGAGATAAACCTTGTTGTTCAATCTTGCCCTAGCTCTTGAACCTTCGTAGTTGTCTAAGCAGCCCGATTTACTTTATATAGGTCCCAGTTGTTGAGGGTATGCCAAGATCTATCAGAAAACATGATCTTGGTCATATCCTAGTTTCAGACTGATTGGGAGTCAGATTCTCAGGTCACAGCTTTTAAAGTATGCAAACATATACAGTCCTGCATGACCACAGTTGTAAACCCTGTCACCTCTAGACCAGGTGGTGTGGAGGTGTCTCCTGGGCAACAATGTAAGAAGTAGGGCACCAGATGAGTGTATGAGCTCCTTTCTGGGAGGCACTATTGAGCTGTAGCTATGCCTGGGGAGAACACAAGATGGTGTCCTCTGGCCTATGTTCCATGAGAGTATTACTGTAGCCTCTAGGTGTGTGGCATACCTGAAGACTCCCCCTTAGGCTGAAGTTTCAAGGTGAATAGTCTTTTTTCATAGGAAAACTGAAGATGTGATTCGGTCTGCTGTCTGTGCAGTGCCCTGGGAGTGGTAGCCTGGCACAAACTGCCTCTTCAATTGTTACAGTCCCATGGAACTCAGGAACAAAAGACCACCAGAGCCAGACAACCAAAGGCAGTTCCCTCTGTGGTCTGTGTGCACCCACCGGCTTTAACAAGGCAGCTGGAGAGTGCAGGAGCTGAGTGTGTCTATTGGCTTTAGCAGGGCAGTTAGAAGTGTGGGGGCAGGGCATGCCTAGCGCCTTTGGCAGGACTTTGGGAAATTCCAGGAACTGTGTGAGCTTGTGTGCACTAGCAACATAGATGGAGAATGCAAAAATGACCCATGCCAGTGTCTTCCTCCGTCCCAGCAGAAGACTCTGCAGATTCTCTGGCTGACTATAAGATTAGCAAATGTGTCTCCTCCACGAAGAGTTTAGACACTTTCCAAACGGCTGCTTCTGCACTGGGTCCCTGGACACAATGAGTCTGAATGGGAGCCCTTTAAAAGCAATCTTTTAAAGCCCTGTTGTTTTTCAAAGCTAGATGTTCTGGGGGCTTCTCTCTCTGGTGCAGGTCCCTAGGGTTGAGGTGCCTGCTATGAGACACAAACACTCACTCCTCAGGGAGATGCTCCTGCTCTGTGAGAGCCCTCTTGGTTGAGGGGTGCCCTATGCATCTTGATGTGGCCCTTTTATCCTTTGTTGTGGGGGAGCTAGTCTTTAAGTCTTTTTCAGGGGCAGCTGTTCCATATGTATCAGTGTGTTGTGGGATGAGATGAATTTAGGATCTTACTATGCTGCCATCTTGGACTGCTTCCTACCTGGAGACTTGATATGTTTTTGTATTAGCCACAATTTCATCCACAGCTTTTTTTTAAACAAGACAAAACAATGTTTAAATGATAAAGTATGATGAGCTGTTTCCAATGATAAATAGCAATTTATGTTGCCAGTCTAACAAATGTGAATAAGGACCTAGTAAAACACAGAGTAGGGGTGAAAAAACAAAAACAAAAGCAAAACAAACAAACAAACAAACCCTGCAAACCAGAAACAGCAAGCAAAGCTGGGGCGCCTGGGTGACTCAGTCGGATGGGCGTCCACCTTTGGCTAGGGTCATTCATCTCATGGTTGGTGGGTTTGAGCCCCATGACCAGTTCTGTGCTGACAGCTCAGCCTGGAGCCTATTTCGGATTCTGTGTCTCCCTCTCTCTCTGACCCTCCCCCACTCATGCTGTGTCTGTCTCTCTTTCAAAAATAAATAAACGTTAAAAGAAAAATTAAAAAAAAAAAAAGAAAAAGGCAGCAAAGCTCAATTTTTGATGCCATAGTGCCCCCTGCTGGGAGGTCTTGGAAGTGGGGTCCTCAGGAGATCTAACTGGTCTCCTTTGACAGGACACAAAAAGAGGCCTTTGTGTTTTGAGCAATAACAACAAGAGTCATCTAAGTGAAAAGAACGTGTGCATATTGTTTTCATCTATTTCTTTTTACATAACTACGATTGGGAACGGGAAGAAGGGATAGGAAAGGATTGGGCTATGCATAAAGCGTCCCAGAACGCATTCATTACAAGTAGGCCTAGCCCTGGCTCCTCTACACCACTATGGGATATTGCTCAAAGCTCTTCAAGCTTCAGCTCCTCATATGTAAAATGAAAATAATAATAACTCTTTTGTTTCTTATAAATGCTGCTGTCAAAATGAGATTACACTTGAGAAAAAACACTTTTAAATGCTATGGCACTAAATAAAACCAGTATGAAGGTCAGGATGAGGTGGGACACTTCCATTAACCATTAAACTTTCTTTTTTAGAGTCACCAAAAGGTAACCCAGGGTGGACACACCAGATCTTGTCTGAGTGAGCAGATGTTCAAGGGATTCACTAGATTATCTGTGACACCCATATCTGCTGTTCAGATTCTTTACATTTCAAAGCGTAGAGTATATGTTTACAGATGGCTGCTACTGGTTGATGAACAGACATAGATACAGGGGTAAAGAAAATTAAGGCAACTTGGTTACTTTGTAATCATTAGTGGCAGGCTCTCTGGTCTCCTCTTAGTCTGCAGACCAACAGCATTTGCCTTACCAGGGAGCTTGTTAGAAATACAGAACTTAACATTTTACCCCAGACCTACTAAGTCAGAATCTGCATTTTAACAATCTCTCCAGGTAATTCTTATACACATTCAAATTTAAGAAACTCCACTCTGGCCTGTTTAGGCTATAAACTTTCTCTCTGGCTATATATCAGTTGATATCTAGTAAGCATATACAAAATAGTATTTTTGACTTGGCCTAACTTTAAAAATACATTGACAAGTACTTGTAAAACTGAAAGTGGAAAAAGAAACCATGACTAAGGATAATTAACTTCATGAGCCTCAAAAAAAACTATAATAAAATGATGTATTTATTTATTTATTTATTTATTTATTTATATGAAATTTATTGTCAAATTGGTTTCCATACAACACCCAGTGCTCATCCCAACAGGTGCCCTCCTCAATGTCCCTCCCCCACCCTCCCCTCCCTCCCACCCCCCATCAACCCTCAGTTTGTTCTCAGTTTTTAAGAGTCTCTTATGCTTTAGCTCTCACCCACTCTAACCTTTTTTTTTTCCTTCCCTTCCCCCATGGTCTTCTGTTAAGTTTCTCAGGATCCATAAGAGTGAGAACATATGGTATCTATCTTTCTCTGTATGACTTAATTCACTTAGCGTAACACTCTCCAGTTCCATCCACATTGCTATAAAAGGCCAGATTTCATTCTTTCTCATTGCCAAGTAGTATTCCATTGTGTATGTAAACCACAATTTCTTTATCCATTCATCAGTTGATGGACATTTAAACTCTTTCCATAATTTGGCTATTGTTGAAAGCGCTGCTATAAACCTTGGGGTATAAGTGCCCCTGTGCATCAGCACTCCTGTATCCCTTGGATAAATTCCTAGCAGTACTATTTCTGGGTGATAGGGTAGATCTATTTTTAATTTTTTGAGGAACCTCCACACTGTTTTCCAGAGCGACTGCATCAGTGGGCATTCCTACCAACAGTGCAAGAGGTTTCCCGTTTCTCCACATCCTCTCCAGCACCTGTAGTCTCCTGATTTGCTCATTTTAGCCACTCTGGCGTGAGGTGATATCTCAGTGTGGTTTTGATTTATATTTAAACAACATATTGTGTAATTTTGTTACAAAAAGTTTTCATAGTTTCTTAGTACTAATGTTAAAAAATCTATGTATTGGTAATAATACATGCATGTTTTATATTTGCTTTTGTTACCTGTGTTGATAGAATTTCAAAATGCAAAATAATTATAAGAGATTTCAGAGAGTAGACTCCGGTCTAACCAGATTTAAAAAATCTAATAAGGATGTAGCTTTCATTTAAAACATAATTCACCTGATCCATTAGATGTTCTGAGTTGTTGGAACTAGAACAATCTAACAGCAACAAATAGGGTCAGAGTTCTTCTCTAGGCACAAATTTTTCTTTTAATTTTTTAAATGTTTTTATTTATTTTTGAAAGAGAGAGAGAGAGACAGAGCACAAGCAGTGGAGGGGCAGAGAGAGAGGGAGACACAGAATCCGAAGCAGGCTCCAGGCTCTGAGCTGTCAGCATAGAGCCCAACATGAGGCTCGAACCCACGAACCGTGAGATCATGACCTGAGCCAAAGTCAGATGCTTAACCGACTAAGCCACCCAGGTGCCCCTAGGCACAAATTTAAAGTGAATCAAATACGGAAGAATAGTGGACAGGTATGAGGAAGGAATCCATTCCTTTTTTACATCTCCCATGTCCCACTTGCCACCTTCCACCTGCCTCTAACATGTGCTCTGCCTTCTTCCTTTAGGTATTTTATACCATAGCTGTGCTCTTTGTATTAAGTTTAAAGACATAATGCCAGTGGTTCACCTAGGATAGTCCTTGTTATTCAGTACCCTGGTTGTAGGTGAGGAAAGCCATCTGATTACACCAGTGCACGGTAAGGTGTGTGGGCTCTGATAGTTTTGTTTAACCTTCCCTTTCATACACCTAAGTGAAAAACTCATGAGTGAAACTTCATGCAATTTAAGAAGTAAATGCCTAGGGGCGCCTGGGTGGCGCAGTCGGTTAAGCGTCCGACTTCAGCCAGGTCACGATCTCGCAGTCCGTGAGTTTGAGCCCCGCGTCAGGCTCTGGGCTGATGGCTCAGAGCCTGGAGCCTGTTTCCGATTCTGTGTCTCCCTCTCTCTCTGACCCTCCCCCGTTCATGCTCTGTCTCTCTCTGTCCCAAAAATAAATAAACGTTGAAAAAAAATTAAAAAAAAAAAAGAAGTAAATGCCTAAAATGTAGGCTCCAGCTACACAAGTGATGTACATGGGTTACTCTCCTGAAAGTATAGTTTTCAGAATCTGTATAATTACTTTTTCTGAATTCCCCATTGGAGAACATTAAAAACATTACAGAATAATGTTTCCAGGCATTGAAGTTGGATGCTAAGGATCAAGCAATGGCCTGAGGAGGAGATCTTAGAAGTATAGGAATTTTAACTGCCTGCTTTACAGGTGGGAAGCTTTTTAATTTTATTTTCATGTTTATTTATTTTTGAGAGAGAGAGAGAGAGAGAGAGAGAGAGAGAACACAAGTGGGGAAGGAGCAGAAAGAGAGGGAAACACAGAATCTGAAGCAGGCTCCAGGCTCCAAGCCGTCAGCACAGAGTCCGACACGGGGTTCGAATCCATGAACCATCAAATCATGACCTGAGCCCAAGTTGGAAGCCCAATTGACTGAGCCACCCAGCCACCCTGGGAAGTCTTTTAGTAGGGGAATAAGAACTTGACCTGAAAGTCTAGGGGTTCCAATCTGTTCGTTTCATTGAACAGAGACCAACACAGGCACAGGAGAGCATCTCTCTCGGGCTCTCCATATTGACATACTCTTTTCTTGTCAAAAACTTCATTTCCAGATACTCTTTTATTTTTTAAGTTCATATATCTTGTGATGGAGAGAGAAAAAGAGGGAGGGAGAGAATGAGTGGGGGAGGGACAGAGAGAGAGGAAGAGGGAGAAGAAGAGAGAGAATTTCAGACTGCACTGTCAGCGCAGAGCCCAATGCTGGGCTCGAACTCAAGAACTGTGAGATCATGACCTGAGCTGAAACCAGGAGTTGGATGCTTAAGGTACTGAGCCACCCAAGCACGCCTTTTTCCAGATACTCTTGACAAATGTTCTGGTCCAGAATAACCACCTCTTCCCCAATTTACTATGCCAAGAAAGGAAGCTTTAAAAAAATAAGACATGATATGTGTGTTACTTTCCAACCTTGCAACCTTCACAAATCTTCAAAGTGGACACTATGTCTGGATTGAACTATAAGATATAAAAAGTTTCTTGTAGCTTCCATTTCAAGTAAGATCTTAGGGCTCTTTCCACTTATACACTTACAGGTAAATATTCCTTGAGCCAAAAAAAGTTTCAGTGTTGATGTTCAATGGAAATGTAGGTCTAACACATGTGCCTACCAAACAAAGGAAGCAAAGACTTGAAAGCAAAAAACCCTGAAACTAAAATACCTTAAGGGCAACAGAAACTTCTAGAGGCACTGGGATTTGTGTAGATACAGAAAATGGTGAAAAGAGAATAAACAGAACTTAGGGAAGTGAAACAAGTCTGATTTTCATGAGAACAAATTTTCCATTTCCTCTCTGCTGTCTTCAGAAACTTTCTTGGTTTTTTTTTTTTTTGTTTTTTTTTTTGTTTGTTTCTCCTACCCAATGCTACAGAGGGAAACAAATGGAATTGGGAACCAGAAGACCTAGTTTTGGCTCATGTTGACTCTTGACTCACCTGACTCAAATTGAGTACTTTATTTCCCCGAGGAATTAATCATATTTACATGAAAGAAATACTGTACTCTAAATAAACAGTAATTATAGGAAAAATAACAATAGCTAACTTTTAATAAGTACATCTTAAGTATATCCTATTTGTGAGTCATTTTTCAAGGTGCTTTATGCATGTTAATTAATTCATTTAATCCTCACAAAAACTCCACCTGGTGGGTGATGTAGCTATCACTGTCTCACAGATAAGGAAACTGAGGTTAAGACTGGTAAATCACTTGTCTAGGATCATGCAGCTAGTATGTGGGAAAATTAGAATGTGAGTTCAGGGGCACCTGGGTGGCTCAGTCAGTTAAGCATCCATCTGACTTCTGCTCAGGTGATGATCTCACCATTGTTCATGAGCTCCAATAATGCATCGGGCTCTGAGCTGACAGTGTGGAGCCTGTGTGGGATTCTTTCTCTCTCGCCCTCTCTCTGACCCTCGCTCATGCTCACTTGTGTGTGTGCTCTCTCTCTCTCTCAAAAATAAATAAATGAACTTTAAAAAAATAAATAAAAAAGAATGTGAGTTCAAGCAGTCACACTCTAGAGCCTATAATTTTTCATGTTAATTCTCCTCCTCTAATACCTTTTCAATCCCTAGTTTTGATTTCACATCATGTTTTCCCAATGTTTTCTGCTTTCTATAAAATTTTGATACCTCTGGCAATAAGTCTTTAAATAATGGTTCCACATCTATTGGGAGGAGAGATGATAGGAAAACTACCATAAAACACAATGGAACTTTCAAGAGAAGACAAGGTCATAAATTTGGTCTACTAAATAAAGGAAGAAACAGAGAAGAAAAAGTTAACTCCTTGGGGGAAAATACTTTTAAAGTATGTACAGATCTTCTGTGAAAAATAAAAAAAAATATGTTAAGTAAAATTTTTAAGTTGTCTTTTTCAAAAGGTCGTTCCTTAAGTCTTTTGATGATAGCATCCAAACCCCATCCTTCTTTAATGACCTCTGCTTGTCAGTGAGAAACTCCATCTTTGTATGAATTTCATTGTTCGACCCTGCAGTCAAGAGGATCCCTCATGGCATTTCTAGCTAGATATATGTAGGGTCTGAGTGGAAAGGCAGGAATGGAAACTTATACTCATTTTAAACTAATGCTGTATCAGGTACTATGTATGTCCACACACATAATTATTAATTTTTGGTTCAGCCTTTCCACCGAATACAGAGAGAGAGACAGAAAGAGAGCGATTACACAATATATTTCCTTTGGTTCTTCCCTGATGACTAATTCTGTTCCAGGTACCTTTGAAACTATTAGCCAAAAGGAATAATCTATTTTGGGAGGCTGGTACACCAACTGGGCTGTAAGTCCAAGCCTCAAACACAATTTTAACACATGTAGCATTGTTTTTCATAGTTAATTTGTGAAGTTCAATCTGTGCATTCATTGATCATTCTGGGGAATGGGAAGACCTCTGCTCACAATCTTGAGAACTTGTAGTGCCTCTGCCCATCACCTCTAGATATGATGAAAAGGGAGCTCATTTCCTGCAGACACTCTGATAAGCCTATGGATATTATTCATCACATATTTTTTTTAAGAAAATTATTCAATTCTCTATTTTTTAAATTATTAAACTCCTATGGCCTCAATATTCTAATCAATCCACTGATGGGAAAAGCTAGATTGTTTCTATAATCCCCTTTATGTCCATAAAGTTAAAAGATTTACTTATAAAAAAAGTGTGTAAAATTTTTTCTTTGCCCCAAGACATCTTAAAAGGTTTTATAAACTAGTCTCCTTTGAACATTTCTGTCATCCACCTGCCACTTTTCTGTTCAAAGATGTATAATGACTTCTCACAGGAAATTATACCATTATCCCCTCTGCATATCTAAACTACCCATCCTTCAAGACACAAATAAAATACTGTCTCAGCTCACCATCTTCAACCTCATTAATGTTCCTCCTCTTATAGACCATGGCCTTTATTCTGGGTATAAAGTGTGGGCTTCATCCTATTCTCACTTGCATTCTTTTCTCATTATTTTGTTTGTCTCTCCTATGCAATGAAATTGTATGCCGAATAAAGACAGTGGGCTCAGTAAATATTTGTTGCCCTTTACATATTTATTCAATAAGTGCTTTCACTATCTATGTGTCAATCTGGGGAATCTAAGAATAAATAAGATACATCCTAGCCCTTCAAGATTTCACCATCTAGAATGATAAAGTCTTGTCAGGATTGGGTGAAATAGTTCCATAGGCCACTGTGAAGAATACATATTAGAGTCTGCAATAGATTAATGCCAGCATTTCTAAGCAGTACCGGAAGTCTGGTTGAGGTTGTGCCTGGCACAAATTCACACTAATAAAGAATATTTATTGAGCACTCACCATGTGCACAAAATGTGTTATTTAATTTAGGTCTTACAACAACTCTTGGCACTGTCTCCCTCTTCATTTCACCAGCGATGGAAATGTAGCTGAGGAGGCAAGTGTTTGCCCAGGGTTGCAGAGCCTTCATGGGAGGGTGAGGCTCAGAGGAGCAGTCTCACTTGGAGCCAGCCTTAACCATTCCACGCTACTCCCTCCGGCATATCTGGTGCTAAGTGTTTAATAAATGGATAAGATCAGAAAGCACGCATTAACAGTGAAAAATACACTCTTCAGTAGACTTCAAACTCCATGGTCCCTGAAATTCTGGACTAACATAAAGTGTGTGTGTGTGTAAATAATTTACAGTCTATATTGCACTTCTTTCCCTCCCCGCCCCCCACCTTCTCAATAGCTGGAGCTAACTGGAAGGAAAGCTTTAGGCCACTTCAAGTCAATATTTTCACCTACAACTCCCCTCTTTCTCCCTCCCTCCATCATCTTGATCTTTGTATTTGTATAATATTAATCTGATCATACCTTTTTCAGAACAGTATGTATAGAATGGGGAGACTAAATTAAAACTACTGGCACAAAAATAGAGAGCAGAAAAGAAAATGTTGACATGGGGCAGCTTCTGGTGTGGCATTCATTCTGGCTTATCTTCATTTGGGGCGGGGGGATTGTTTATGAATGTGCTTGAGTCTGGTGCATGCCCAAGCCAAGAAGGCAGCTTTCCCTTTGATTTTTCTCCTATATAATCTCCATGTGGTCCCCAAATGCTTAACCCTCTCTGCCAAATGCTGTAAAAATCTGCCTTTTGATATAACAGATGGAAAAGACTTATTAGCTCATGAAGCTCACCCCGCCTCAGGAGAGAAGCAATTCACCAAATATCATCCTCTCCACCCTTAGAGTTTCAAAGCCTTCTAGATATTCTGACCAAACCTGTTCATCTTTTACTCATATGACTTCCAGTGATAACAGCAATAAAAAAAATCCCCTCTTGTCTCTTTCTGGCTCCTCACAGTTTGGGGAATGAGTCTTTCCTGCAAAGGAAGCATGTTTCTTCCAGCTGTGTTCTTAGGCAGTGCCATAGGGCAGGAGGAAGTGGCCATTTGCTTTTCTTGGTTATCACTAGGCTCTCCATTCCCAAAGTAAGAATATAGACACATGCTTAATCACCCTCTTCTTTCTTTGGGGCAGCATCATCCAAACCAGTTCAAACCTTCAAAATAATAGATAACTACCCTTGAGCTGAGGGTTTTAAAGAACACTGGACTTGGAATAAGAAATTTCCTTTCTGATTTTATCTCTGCTACCACCAACTTACTTGGTTTCCCAGATTTCAGATTCCTAGATGCTGAAATTTTAATCACAATAGTTGCATGTAAGAGAATGTAGGGGGCTATGTCAACATATAAAAATGATGAAATTTGCCATAAGATGGATTTATGTTACGTGACAGATATGGTTTGGCAATTCCTTATAAGTGGATAAATCTTTTCTTCACAGATTTTTATCACGTTATTCTTCACAAGTATTGATTGCTCCTTTATTAGCTACACAACAGAGTCCAGAGTCTCCAATTCTCCCTCCAATCTGGCTTCAAATGCCTGTCTAACCACATCTTGACATTCCCTACATGAACCCTTTACCAGAACCACAATGACCTCTTTACCCTATGTCTTTCCCCTCAGTGCCTCACCTAACACCTCTTCTCTCTCTACCCCTCTCCCATCCCTTGCACCCAGACAAAGATGCAGAAGCTCCACAGCCCTTTACTCTGATTTAACAAGCAATTTTTAAGGCCTTTGCCAGGCACTGAGGATAGAAAAAAGGAAAAGGTAGGGAATCTCTCCAAATTACTCCATTTTCTGCCAACACATAATAGAACTTTAAGGTCTGGCTGGAATTTACTTCCTTCCCAAAGCTTCCTCTGCTCTCTGGCCTGTGTCACTCTCCTCCTCTTCACAATTCCCATTGTTTTATTTTCTAAAACACACATGGGACACTTGCCATACCCTACCATCTATTATGAACTGGCTTTGCATATATTTGCCTCTCAGAAGTCTGTAGAATGTCAATTGCAAATGCGCCGTGCATGTATATGTGTGTATGTATATACATATCTCATGATTATATATCTATATCTAAACTGTCATATGTTGTATATTTCCAAGCAAATATCTGAAGGCAAAAACTATCCACATACTCAGTCTTCTCTCACAAAGGCCAGCACCATGCATGGTATATATATAGTGAAACAAGCAAATGAATAAATAAAAGAATACTAGGATGAAATTTTCACTCTGCCTTCTGGTTAAACCCCCAGGCTAACTTGCAAACATTTCAGAAATGAATTGTATGAAGGGGGTGGTGAGGAAAATGTTGTGGACAGGCCTACTGATCTTGCCAAAGACAGATGTAGAATACAAGAGGCATGGCCTATAAACGGGCTGAGACAGGCTACCTCTCTTCAGGGCCTCATCCACTTACAGAGAGCCCACAGGCACCTTCCCTGCATTAACATTCTGCCCTTGGTCCATCCCTAAATCAAAAGAGAAGGAGGCGAATTTCTGGCTTAAGTAAATGCTTTGGAATATTGGTTTGTCTGCCTGAAATGTGTTAAGTTAAAACTGAACTAAAAGACAACAATTTGCATGATTCCCTTCATAGAAAATGTGAATTCAAACATATATTTGGGATTTTTAAAATGATGCTTAGAAAGATACACCTTCATTCCCCATTCAAAAGTACATATTCATACACCTACGTAATTATAAAAGGATTGCATGTCAGGGCAGCTATATGTTTTGTGAATCCACAAAAACATTAGCTGATGGCTGTCTGGATTTGAATTTTTAAATGGAGGAAAAAAAGGTTTTTTTTATGGTAGTTAATGTGATAGAATTATTTTTACTATTTATAAAATTTATTTTACCTATTTTATAATATATATAGTTAAAATGTGTATTTGCCTAAGAGATTTTTGTGTTAAGCTAGGACTTTATTTTACTGTGATAATTATAAATATTAAAACATTAATAATACAATTATAAAGAACATATCTGATTTTTCTAAAACTAAGAATAAATATATGTGACATACATGCTTTTCTTTCTGTGTTTCTTTGAAAGAAATGTTTAAAAAAGGCATAAAGTATGTAAAAATCCTTGAGGATTGTCCATTTTTTGTTGGACAAAAATCTTAAAGGTTTAAAAAAAATTTTTTTTGAAAGAAAGCGCAAACTGGGGAGGGGCAGAGAAAGAGGGGGACAGAAGGTCCCAAGCAGGCTCTGCACTGATAGCAGTGAGCCCGATGACTGGCTCGAATTCATAAGCCATGAGATCATGACCTGAGCTGAAGTCAGACGCCCAACCAACTGAGCCACCCAGGTGCCCCAAAATCGTAAGGGTTTACACAGTGCTATCCTTTTTTGTGTATACTATAAATCATAATTGCCTTAAGGTAACCAAGGTCTTCAGAATTTATTATATGGTGTGCTTAGGAGAAGAATTCAATGTCCACTCTCTGCATTTCAAAAGAGAACATTTCAAAGGCTATACAATTTTAAAATTGCATTTTGAATTTCTATAAATATTATCTTTAAAATGCACTGACTAAATAATCTAATGTTAATAATACTAGGTATGTAAATAAAATGTAAAATTGTGAAGACAGCTTATGTTGGACTTAAGCAAAGTTCATATGGAAACTATTAAATTCAGAAACATACATATATCAGAAATGACCTAAAATAAAAAATGCCATTAAAACTCATATATACCATTAATCTTTCCCACCACTCCCTTGCTACTTCATAACTAACAGTGGAACAGACCCATTAACCGTGGCTTTCCCTAAAGGAGTAAAAGAATAACACAAAACCCAGTGACAGCAACAACTTTCTAGAAGCAGGGAGTCTGCAATGAATTTCAGTACTTCTTAAAATGGAAAAAAAATAGACAATTATTAACTGAAGGCATTTGAATAAAATCAGAGTAACAAGAAAGTTCACACTATATAAATTCAATTATAATTAAAGTTATTTTTAACTTTGCAGATTAATTCATTTTCCCATTCACAGAACTCATTTTTATGAACTTCAGCAACCAGAGACTGAGGTCAGGGCGTAAAGCGCATTTTTTCATAGCTGGCGTGGAATCTAATCATTGTATTTTCACCTCACTTGACTGACAAAGTGCATTATGGATTGGATGAAACAAGCTGTTTCCTAATGTGACTACCAGAAACTATGATGAAGGTATCATTTGCTCTAACATGTCTAGTGCGCACTGCATAGGTTCTGTGGGTGTTCTGATGAAGCGTGGATAATAATGTGAATTGATTCTCATATTCATAGCATGTTAGGCTACTGTCTGGCTAGAGGCATGTGGAATATTAGATATAGGGATGTCTCATTTGTTATTTACATTTGTTTTCATGACAGGATTGTATACATTCTAACATAAAATCAGCTAGTGTATAAAAACAGAAGCCTCTCTAACTGTAATTAGCTATATAACATCACAAATAATCATAAATATTGACTCTGGGCTGATATTGTATCACTTCTTTGGACTGCACATTTTACATTGATTCAAAAGTATCTCATGACATAATCCCTCACAGTGTGATATGCTTAATTGCCAAAAACAAGGACAAAAATTGTAGTAGCTTATTTGTGTCATCACTGTAAATGAATTTAAATTCTTTAATCATTTTTAAGTTTATTTATTTAAGCAATCTCCACACCCAACATGGGGCTCAAACTAATGACCCTGAGATCAAGAGCCACAGGCACTACTGACTGAGCCAGAGAGGCATCTTTCTATTCCTATTTTCATGAGCAATTGTTAGTAGTCATCCAACAATATGAAAAAAAAAATTGAAAATGAATAAAATGCTTCAAATTTCCCTTAAGTCAGATTTTTGAGAAATCTGGAGAAAGTAGAGCCTACCAGTGTGTGTGTGTGTGTGTGTGTGTGTGTGTGAGAGAGAGAGAGAGAGAGAGAGAGAGAGAATGTGTGCATTAAAATTAGTATAGGAGCATTTCATTATCCAAAATGACACGTAAAAAATACATTCAAAGGCATAATTAATGTTTTTTTTTGGCCTGAAGACTGAAGATATCTATATATCTTTATTTCTATATCTATCTGTGTATGACTTTGCCTCCTTTTCTTTCTTTTACAGACCAGGGATACTGGCAAAACAGAGAAACTGAAAAGTAATGAGAAGTATAGTGTAGAAATATTGTCTGAAATAAGAGTTTCTGAGATAAAGGAAAAAGAATGGACTGAGAAAGAAAATCTTCACACAGGACAAATAAGAGTCAGAAAAGTATAGGCCAACCACAAGTAAAGTTATTTATTTATTCAACAAGAATCTGTTTAGTACCTCCTGTATGGCAGCCCTATTATTTTTTAAATGTTTATTTATTTATTTGAGAGAGAGAGAGAGAAAGAGAGAGAGAGAATCCCAAGTAGGCTCTACACTGTGAGCACAGAGCTCAACACGAAGCTTGATCACACTGTGAGATCATGACCTGAGCCAAAATCAAGAGCCGGAGGCTTAACCTACTGAGCCACCCAGGCGCCCCATGGCAGCCCTATTCTAAGCACTGAGAATACCATAGTGAACAATAAGGTCAACAATGCCTGCCCTCAAGGAGCTTGCATTCTAATGGAGGGAGATCAGCAATAAGAGAATAAATAAGCATTGTAGTAAGATAAGTGGTACTTTGTCCAATGGTGGAAAATAAGACAGTTAGGAGACAGAGATTTGGAAATCGTGGAAGTGACTGTAAATTTTGAGTCATCAGGGAAGGCCTTGATGAGAAAATGAAATTTAACAGGGCAAGGAGACAGAAGGTAGGCAGGGAAGGAAAGATTGGGAAAAACAGGCTGCAAGAAGGCTGGGAAGAACCAGTGTGAAGGCTGGTCTCTATACCAGTTTAAATAAATTCTGAGTTCCCTCTCTTTGCCCCAGGTGATCCCCCCAAATATCCCATTTTAGATCTCATGCCCTCTTTCTTTCATTAGGTAGTTAAGGAGTTTTATATTCCTTCTCCTTTAGGAGAAATATTGAAACAAACATCATTTCATTATTGATTTATATATATGTACCTTTCTTGGAAAGTTACACTTTGAATTATTGAAATGAGCTGCATCTATCATGATTACAAAGATCCATTTTATAATCTTAATCCAAAAAATAAAAGCAACAGCTTGCTTTTTGACTATTACATCTAACAGGTAAAGAGGGACCTTCCCACTAAACCCACCTTAAATAAGAAAGAGATGAACGAATTTCATTTCTGCCTCCAGCAATGTTTCAAACAGGGGCCGGAACCATACTTTCTTACAAGCAGATGCCTAGTTGAGGGCAGTTCCCTCTGCATCTTACCTCCCTATCCTACCTCCAACAAAAATTAAAAAAAAAAAAAGGCTGTGTGCCTTGATCTGCTTGAACATTTCAAACAAAAGAGATTTCACAAACAGCAGAAAGTTGAACTGCATGTGGAAATATCCGTAAATTGTGTAGTAATCTATGGAGTAGAGAATATAAGGGGCAGCAGAAAACCTTTTGACTTGTCACTGTGTTTCTTCTTATCCTAAAACTTCATATTCCCTGTTAATATTAGAAGACTGAAAAATTGCCCTGGCCTGAAGAAAAAAAGCCACCCATGATTTCTGACAATGTTTAAAATCCTGGTATTGTGCTTGGTCCTGAGGACCGTCATTCTGCATTCTCCCAGGACCCTGCATTCTGCTTGGTTGTAGAGATTAGCATCACTCTGAGTTCAGAAGACAAACTTCATGCTCGAACACAGGTTGATGGCTTGACAAGTAACTTAGCCATCCAAGCAATTCTAAAAACAGGTAAGAATGCTTTAGAAGCATGTAGGAAGGGCATATCACCTGCATTGTGGGGAGCAGGGAGTCAGGCTTTCTTGAGGCAGCAGCATCTGAACTGAGGCCTGGAAAAGAAGTCGAAATTAAAGAAATGAAGAAACATGCTGAGGAAATAACACATGCAAAGTCCTAGAGTGCATATTCAAGCAATGACAAGAAGTTCAAGAGTGTAAAGAGGATGGCAGAGTATAAAGGTGGGGTGAGTCAGAGATGGGGCTGGTGAGATAAAAAGGCTGTGATTGTCTTGTGTGTCAATAAAGGTAAGGCCAGGGGATGAGCAGGTACTGGGCAGAGTTAAGTAGGAAAATGACATGTCATTTTAGAAACATTACTGATGGTTCCAGGAGTCTGCTTGAAAGGACACTGTGACAGAAGCTAAAGAAGAGGGAAAAAATGGAGTTTCCTGCTTGCATTCTAGAGTCATTTAGAAGATGAAATCAGTAACAGATGGGAAGAGAGGAGGGGACAGGTCTCTGCCTTGGGCCGCTGAATACATGCCTCATCTTGTGCCTTTCGAGCAAGCAGCAGCCTCCATTGAGCCTTGGATGGACAATTGTGAACTATCCCTGTCCACGTACTATCACCCAGAATGAATTTGGTTCAGAATCATTTCTCGGGGTGCCTGAATGGCTCAGTTGGTTAAGCACCTGACCCTGATTTCAGTTTAGGTCGTGATCTCAGGGTTCGTGAGTTCGAGTCTCACATGGGCTCTGTAGAAAGTGTGGAGTCTGCTTGTGATTCTCTCTCTCTGCCCCTCCCCCAATTGTGTGCAAGCATGCACTCTCGCAAAAATAAACAAATAATCATTTCTCAGCACATAGTCTCTCTTCCTGGCTGCCTTCTCCAATTCACTGCAGATCATAAATGTGCATTACACTTTCATCAATCGCCAAACATACAAAGACTCACTGAGAGACTGACATAAATAAGACACCTGAGAAAGGGAGCTGTGCTTTGCATTTGGCAGGTGGTTGGTAAATAGTCAATACTTTGGTGCCTTTCTGGATCCATTTAGATTAGGTAAATCACCATTTAATAGTTCTTTTCTCTTTGACTTTACAATTGTCACAAAAAAAAGTGAATTTTAAGGAAGATATATTTGGCCCTTTGTAATTCACTCAATAGAACAAACTCATCCAAATGGTCAAGGGCAATCAATAATATTTTTACTCCATTATCAATTCTATATTATAACATAGAAATTATTCTCAAATACAGGCCAAGATTCACATATATTTTTAAATAACTATGATCTATAATCATATAGCATATGACAGAGTTATAATATATGCAGCAAATCCATTAGTTTGCTGTTCGATACATCTATGTACATGTATAAAGGAATGAAGAGTTTATCATATTTAAGTAATATTTTGTCTTGTTTTAAATAATATTTTCATAATTGTAATCACATTTTCATGATGTTTGTTGCAAAAATCTTTTGATTCTCCTTTTCAAGTCAAGTCTATAAGTAAAGATAAAACACACAATTAATGAGGGGGCCATGATTTGCTCCATGGCTGACATCAAACAAAGGAAACCAATGATCTCTGAGTCATGCATGGAAATCAGAAGTCCACTCTTGATCAATTAATAACTCCCAGTTTTGGAACAGAGTGTAAAATCATCCTGCCTTCAAGGCAGTGAACCTCAGGCTTGAACAAATAGTATATCTGAAAGGGACTCAGGCAAGCAGATACATCTTTCAGAAGACATACTCAGTAATAGGTTTTGGGACTGGAATATCTATTCACAGACAAAACGTGTGATAGTCTGGCTTCTTGGCTAAATTTTCACGCCCAGCAATTCATCCCTGCATCAACTGGACTCTGACCTGGAATCTCATTAGATTCATCTTGGCTCACTATTAAAAGTGTTTTATGTTAATAGTACAAGTGGCATTATTATTCAAGTAACTGCTATTAACTTGTAGTACACTGCTGTTATTCTGAGTATTGCATTACATTTTTGTGCAATTTTCATTATTTCTTAATGTATTTTCAGAGGGAGGATGAAAGGAAGGAAAGTAGGAAGGAAGAATAAAGGGAGAAAGGTTTCATTAAAAAAAAAAACTTTGAGGGGCACCTGGGTGGCTCAGTAGGTTGAGCGTCTGACTTCGGCTCAGGTCATGATCTCACGGTCCGTGAGTTCGAGCCCCATGTCGGGCTCTGTGCTGACAGCTCAGAGCCTGGAGCCCATTTCGGATTCTGTGTCTCCCTCTCTCTCTACCCCTCCCCCACTCACATTCTGTCTCTCTCTCAAAAATAAATAAACATTAAAAAAATTAAAAAAATAAAGAGAGAAGAGGTGAAAGGTTTGGGGTGGGGGCAGGAGAAGACCAAACACAGCACAGAGAATTCTCATCCTTCCAAAAAAATAACAGAGCCAGAAGTTGGAATAGAAACAGATGAATAAAATTTAACACTGAAAAGAGCAGAAGTATAGGGGGTATCCCTGAAAAGTAAAACAAGGACAAAAACAAATCACAAGTAAAAATTATCACTGATGTTTGCAAGTAAAAATTATCACTAATGTTTGCTATTATTGTTGGAGTGCTTGTATTTCTCTGACTTTGGCGAATGGAGAAACAAATGTGGATGAGCCACCTCTTCCCATGATACACAGCTGCACTTATTTTTAGTAGTGACCATTGGAGGTGTCTCACTCAATAGCACCCCAAGGATCAGCTTCTAGCATTGTGTGATTAAAGAACATCTTATGCAGCCCCCACAACTTTCTGGTTACCCATAACTTCCTTGTGCATAAATTTATGAATCAAGGGAAAAGACTAGTAAGAATGCTCAATCATCTAAGTTTGGTCCCTATTTTGCTCTGGTAAATAATTATTAGGGCAATCATAATTTATCATCCAAAAAGGGACACTGAAAATAGTGAAAGGTAGTAATTAGTACCAGCACAACAAGAATAAATTTGGACTGCTCCATGTAAACAGACGTATCTGGTCACCCTAGTCGAAATTACAAGAAGGGTTTTGGGGGGCATCATTCTATTCCTCTGGCCTACCACATTTTTCTTCAGATATCTTGCAACTGATTCCTTGTTGCTAGATGGGGAAAAAAGACATTAATGTGATTTATGTCAAATTCAGCAAAGTCTGTCCTTCCCCCCCTCCAGGGTGTTTATAATGTCAAAGTGCTTTTATGGTGATGGTGTACTGCATTTCTACAAAGTTCACCATGATGGCTGTTGTAAAAAGAAAGCAATTAATTGTGGCTTTCCACTTTGCATGCTAAAATAGCAATTTTCAATTTCATACCTGTTGTACATTTTGGTAAGATGTAATTTACATCCATTCTCCCCTCCCCCTTCACTTTCTAAACATAGCTACATTATAATATAAATTCATGCAGTATTAGATCAGTGGGAAAGGAAAGCCTTTCTTTTGCCTATTAAGCAAAGAATACATCTTAGAAACACCATAAATCATGCTTGTCAGAAGATTCAAAAGAATCATTCTGTATAGTTACCTTATCTATTATTTAGAAAGCATAGACATGAAACAATATAATTCAGTTGGGTTGCATGTATCTAATTTGCATATGGCTGTCTCTTTTTAATCTAAGTTTTCACAAGATGAATATAATTAGCAAGTTTCAATTTATCTTCAAAACCACTGAACTATGTTGATTACCTCCAGGATGACATCACCCATGCACATTAGATATCTGGACTCTCAAAGAGAGTGATTCAGTGGATTTTGTAGCTAAACAAGTGACTATCACACGTTAAAAAGTGGCAAACTAGTCATGTATGCATTGCACCAAGTAAATCTGAATGCACTAATGACAAAGAACAGGTGATCAGGGCAGCCTTACGTTTGTAATGGGAACCTATATTAACAAGAGCAAGAGAGCAGACAAAGGTTTGGGGGGGGGGACAAACATAGCACCAAGAATTGTTATCCTTCCACAAAAATAACAGAACTAGAAGAGGGAATAGAAACAGATGAAGAAAATTAACACTGAAAAGAGCAGAAGAAGATTATGCATCTTGATGCATACTCCATCATGAAGATTCGGCACCATAGAGTTATCTTATTTTCCTAATTTTTACTCTTATGAAATAAGCAATTCTAGCAAACCACAAATGGTTTACTGTGGCCAATTTATTAGTCTGTGACCATTAATGAAAAAATAAGCAACCAAACTCTTTGGGAGTAGTGTTTGGATATATTCTCTGTACTTCTCCAATTTGAGCTCCTCATCTAAGTTTCCTTCATATATGCTCTAAAGTTAAGAATCCTTCACATAAGAAATTATCCATGACCTATACTCTCAAAGGAGCTTATTTGGGTTAGGATGTTTGAGTTTAAATGAATGATAATGAGAAACATCATATTTAACTTGTCAGCTATAAAATAAAATGCATAATTTATAAGGCAATGTATTACTTAGTGACATACAACTTCTAAAAACTATACAGTTCAAATATATGGTTCCAGAATGTTAGAGGCTCTAATTGTACAAAGTGTAAAATGATAATAGACTTAATTTCTTCCAAAAATACCAGTTTGTGTACCCACGAATTCTAACTATAGCTTAGAGTTAAAACAAAGATAAAACATTTTAATAAGGAAAATGTATTACCACTGAGCTGATTATTTTGCTAGAGGAAGACAAACCATGAAAAACTAAAATAAAATTGGTCTGCTTTAGAACAAGGATTATTAGAAATATTTTAGTATAGATGGAAGCAAGCATCTGGACTTTGAATTGGCAAACTCAAGGGAGAAATCTCATGATGAACTGCTTCTCAATTGAAGCTACCGTTTTAGTCTGACTTGATACATTTTTGCTTGTAGTGTTGGCTATACTGGTCTATTCTCGATTTTGGACTGAAAACACACAAGCACAGCAGAATATTTCACAGCAGCTAATCAATCTAAATCAGTCATCTAAGGGCAGATGAAGGTTTGATTCGTGATGTGCTGTTTCTCAGAGAATTGTTGGTTTGACCACAGCAAACCAGAACTACAAACATCACAAGTAACGTAGCAAAAGCCGACAGGCAGATGAGCTAATAGAAGAAATATACCAGGCAGTTACATAGAACACTCTTTAGACATAAAATATGTGCAAAAATTTCCTCCCACTTCCTCACCATTTTCATTTCTACATGAAAGTGTATGTTAGCCTGTACAGTGATGTTATACTGTTCTTACTTAAATGTCACTAACATATTCCTGCTGAAAACATGTGCTCCACTAGTCAAACTATAAAATCCAAAGCTTCACATTCAAATCTCGACAAAATCTGGCATAAACTAACATTTCCAGTCCATTATCCCACAGTTTTGTACTCTGAATCCTTGACAAGTCTGAATTATTCATTGGAGAAGCATATTCATCTCCTACTTTTCTATATTGTCTCAAGTCCTCTCTCCCTCCTGGAATTTTGTCTTTGCCTTTGTCATTTAAATCTGTGGTTTCTTAACATGATTTATCTTAATCCTGTAACAAGAAGTCAGCCCTTAAAAGCAGGGATATAGCTGTATTTCCCAGTGTGAAGATCATATTTGTGAATATATTGGGAATTCTCAAATAATTGGGTCAGATCCCCTCCTATCAACTCTCATTTCATTTTGTTGTACATGCCCTATCTCATCTGATTTTTCCTCAGCAATAAGTACTCTGCCAGACTACCCAGTGATGCTGTCTGGGTCTGTGCTCTCAATGGACTACCTTCCTCTACCTTTAGCAACTGCAAGATAAGTCACCTAAAGATGATAAACAACTGGAAATGGAGATAGAGGAAGCATGGTACTTGCTTTATTGCTCTGGAAAGGGAACCAGAAATGAAATATGGAAAATTTTCTCATTAATTAATTAATAAAAAAATATTTATCAAGCACCTCCCATATTTCTTAGGAGCTGAAGCTACAGCAATGGACAAGTCAGAGACCCTGCCCTTGGAGAGCTTACATCTCTATGTTGGAGGTGTAGAGATAAAAGACACAACAAAGAATAAAACAGTGACATTATTCAATGTTATAAAGGAAAATATTGATTTGAAAGAGAAAGCCGGGAGTCAGAAAAGAGCTCTTTGAAGAGATGATATCCAAGCAGAGATCCGAAGATGAGAGGAAGCCAGCCATTCAGGCAGCTGGCTGATCACTGTGGTGTCTGGCATAGGGAGTAGCAGGTGCAAAGGCCCAGAGGTGAGATCTAGTTTGTCTCATTCTAGAACAGAAAATTTCTACTAGAGGCAAAATAGTGCACAGAAAGACTAGAGTCAAATCCCATCGGGTCTATGGACCATGACAAAAGATTTGGTTTCTATTTAAATACAATGAGATACCAGTGGGAGTCAAACAAAAGAACAGCATAATTCTTTACTTTCCACCAGAAATAATATAAGAGAGATAGTCCTTGCAAGTCATTAAGAAGGTCCTTGTGCCTGGACCGAGAACCTCTGACACTGATAAGAACTGGAAGCCATTCTGCTTTCCAGTTAGGCTGGCTAAGGGCAGGGGCTAGAGAGACAGTAAATGACAACTGAGGGGAAGGGTCTGTCCAACAACAGCTCCCACAACAATCGTGACAAAGCCCTGGCTGGGCCAGCTCTGACCATTTGTGATAATAAAGAATGTTTTATTCATATACACCAGCATCAAGCACTACCTGACTTAATTAATCTGATGACTTCTAGTTAGCATTGTATATAATGCCCTGTTCCAGGCTAAGCTTTGTGGGGAATTCAATACTGTAGCCATCTCTAATGAGTTTACGACCTGGATTCATATTTGTTCTAAAATCCTGCCTCATTGGCTTGTATCAGAGGCTCCTTCTCTTTTCTGATTCTAATTTTCTGTCCTTGTATAAACTGGTTGTTGGCAGATTAATACCATCAACTACCAGTTATTTCCAATGGCATAATGCATTTACAATTAAGAAAAAGAAGCATCTTTTTTATCAATTCATTAATGTTCTTCATTCTACTTGTTAGTAACAAGCAAGATCTTCTCATTGATTTAAAGCTTCCTAACTATTTGGAAACGAGGGACTGGATCTCTGTAATAAGAAAAGTCTTGCTGAGAAACAGGCTGTAATTTATATCACCACTTCAGGCCGTATCATGCATTTTGCTAGAAAAATTAAAAATGCCAAACCTCAATGATGAGCATGCCATTGCCTCCTGAACACTTTTGTGATAGAAATAATTAGCTTTAAAATATTCTGTCAAGATCCTAAGATGCGACACTAAAACATGATTGCTTCTATTATGTGCCAGTGGTTGCTCCTAACAACTGGGAAGCCTTATACTGGAATCAACTCCTTTTCGTTACATTCTAATCAATGTCTTGCCTGGGAGGATAAGCCTTCATTTAACCTACATGCCTAAGGATACCTGAGAAGCTCCACATTATGGCTTGTTTTAATAATTAACATCCATCCCACCTGGAAAATTTCCTGTTCTGTCGCTACTGTCTAGTTGTGGGATTTATAATCTGCAAGTTAGTATTTGTCTTAATGACCAAGCCAGTTTCTTTGGATCACTTTGGAGACAGGTAGAAGGTAGGGATGAGAAAAGCAGACAATGCATTAGGTACTTACTCAAGGCCAGAAAGAGGCCGTAATTATGGATAGCTTGATTTTTGTAAATTAAGTGCAAGATGTTTAATCCTGAACACTTTCTTTTCTAGGCTTTGTTTCTCTTTATTGAAATGCTTTGGTTGGTTCCCTGTGATACATTTAACACTTCTTTCTTCTTGTAAGTTTGATCTAAGGATTTCCAAAGAAGCATGATGCCCCTGAGATGAAGAGCTGTGCTGTCACAGGTTACCCCTGACAGGGGCACTGAGGCCAAACCTGCACACCTTTCCAAGAAGCTCCGTTCTTTCCTAGAGGCTCTTGAACATCACTTTACTCATATTCTTCAAAAACAGAAAATGTAGGCTACAGAAAAGAAGGCATACTGGGCATGCCGAACTGTGGACACCCTTATCACTTCCCACCCTCTGTTTGCATCAATCGATGATACTGGTTGCAGAGACATTTTAAAATCCTTTCAATAGGTAACTATTTGTACTTGCAGCTTTTGTGGTGCCTGAAATAAAATGGTATTATTGGAAGGATATGAGTCATGCACTTCCTGGTAAACCCATTCTGCCTTTTTTTTTTTTTTTATTTTCTAAACTATTTGGAAATTCTAAATCTCACTTTTCTTAGCAGAGATGCTTACTAAATTAACTTCCTGAGACAGTTAAACCTTAAAGGGCTGTGAATGCCACTAATTATGTTTTTAGTTACTGCAATTACAAGAGACTGTCTAATAAATGATCTAATGCTATCAATGAAGACAGGAAGACAAAATATATATATTTTAAGTTTACTTATTTGTTTTGAGAGAGAGTGTGTGCATGAGCAAGGGAGGGGTAGAAAGAGAAAGAGAGAGACAATCCCAAAAAGGCTCTGCATTGTCAGTGCAGAGCCTGGCATGGGGCTGGATCCCAAGACCCTGGGATCATGACCTGAAGACAAAATGAAGAGTCGAAAGCTCAACCGAATGAGCCACCCAGGTGCCCCAATATGCGTTTTTTTTTAATTCACTTAAAGTAATGTTCTCCTAACTGTTAATCTAGCTTTTGATGTATTACATAAACAAACTTTAAAAAGCACACATACTTTGCACAATTCTACAGCAACACAGTGTATCGTATCTTGTTTCCCACGTTCACACTTGCAAGTACACAGTGACGTCTATTTGAGAATGGAGAGAAATTTCCGAGGCATAACTGTGTTCCACCAGGATGATTTCCACATCTAATATACCAATTCTTTAGAGGTCAGTCTTGTAAAATCTTCTCTCTCATTTTCCCTGAGGGAAGCAGTTATTTTTGTTATGTTCAGCCCTGAAAAATCCTACTGCAAATTCAGCCCCTGACCCATGCCAAAGGACAGAATACATTCACCCAAACCTCGAGATGGTTTTGGGGTACATTTCAAATGGGGTCTACTTCCCACGCCACCACAATGGACAAATACACATTCTCTTTGCTTCAAGCAGGCCTTCTCTACATTCACAGCCCTTCTTTTAAGATTTGAAAGTTCAGAACTGTGTTGCACTCTGACAGCATGTAACATAATGTAGAATGAGTGAAAGAAATACTTGAACATTTCAGTCTTAAAATATGAAGACAATATGTTTACTGCTAAATATGCTCTCTTGGTTCCCCCATCTTTTATTATAAGAGGGATATCAACATGACAGTGAATTATCACAAATGAAGAGATTTGGATTCCAAATCACAAGCTCACTTGCCTAATAAACTAAATCACTTATATCATCCAAAAGCATTTGTAAAATAACAATAAAATAACTTCAATAGTAATTTAGTGCTCTCAGGAAATTCTAGGACAATGTACAAATTAGAAACCATTTGGTTTCTAAATGTATAAATCTGTGTAATAATAACTAAATTGAAATTAGAGAAAGTTTCTTTAGGACAAATTATCGACATGTAATTATTCAATAGTCTAATTTGGGGAGAGTAAGTCATACAATAGATATTCTGGGGGAAAAAAACCAACATTTTGACAACTAACCAATATCTCTCACCTTTCCTGTCATATCTGGAATTAGCAGAGAAGACTCGGTTTTTCATTTTGATCATAGATAGAGTTATGTGTGATCCATTAGGCTAATTTTCACGGTAGATTTCTCTAACTGTAGGTTATCTTTTAGGGAGGTATCAACAAAATGTGTGACCCTTGTGGTTTAATCGTTGCTTTCTCTTTTCCTGATGCAGTGAAAACCAAATGGAAGCTCTCCAGCAAATTAAGAATGGTAAACATCTAATCCACATCAATCTGGCAAAAGTCCAGGTGTTCCTTGCCCTTGGTTCAATCAGTAATTGTATTGTCCTTTGTTTCTGTTGACATAATCCCAAGGGCTAAGAGTAACACCTTAAATATATATATATATATTTATCATGTCCTATCATTTTCATTCTCTTGATATTCTTCCTTGATAAAAATGCCTATCTGCAGAGAGAGGCCTTGGATTTAGAATGTGAAATTTAGAATATGAAACTTGAAAAATGGATACAAGGTCAAGTAGTCTCCATAGGAGGACAGAAGGATATGCAATGGGCACTCTAATGCCTGACTCACTGACATTCCTCTTTACAGGCAAAGTTCTCTTTCTTCCTTTTCCTAAGAGAACCCAGTCTCCAATTCCACAGAGCTTTTTCATTCAAGAGAGGCTCTAGTAAGATGGGAAATGAAGAAAGCAAAAACAAACTGTAGCTGAGAACAAAATAAGGGATACATGTTTTCTTTTTTCTTTTTTTTTTTTTTAAAGTTTTTATTTATTTTTGGGACAGAGAGAGACAGAGCATGAACGGGAGAGGGGCAGAGAGAGAGGGAGACACAGAATCGGAAACAGGCTCCAGGCTCTGAGCCATCAGCCCAGAGCCCGACGCGGGGCTCGAACTCACGGACCGCGAGATCGTGACCTGGCTGAAGTCGGACGCTTAACCGACTGCGCCACCCAGGGGCCCCGGGATACATGTTTTTAAGAACGTTTAAAACTGTGGTTTTAAGAATTTGTGTAAACACATTCAAGTGGCTCTATTTTGTAAACTGCATTCAGCCATAAAAGAGTTAGATATTTACTTATTATTTTTTTCCTAAATGATGCTCCTGTTTAATTGCTGCTCATAAACTGCTCATATCCCTGAAGTGAGTGGTATCTTGGCACATGCTCGGAATGAAGCAGGGGAGAAGATTGGCTCTGAGGGCAGTCTGATCTGGATTTGAATCTCTGGATACTTATTAGCCCTTGGGCTTCAGTAAAACCACAAAATAATGGTAAATCTTGCTTTAGAACATTTATCTCAGTGCTAGATGTTGATATCACCGTCTCGTTTATTTATTTTTTCATCTCATTGGATCTGAAGAAAAATCTAGGGAGAAAGGTACTGTTATTAAACTCATTTGAATAGGAAGGGAAAAAGAGTTTCAGCAAAATTTAGTAACTTGCCCTACATCACAGAACTTTTATAGATGTATGTTTGTGAGTATATTGCTTGTCTAAACAATATGCAATTGTGTGTAAGTAAATATGTATAGATTAAATCAAATTTATGTCTATATTCTTAGACCTTTGTCTTAGTTCATGTAATTCTTCCATAGAAGAAGAATATTTGTGTCATGTACATTTTTCAGAAATAAAGTTCCTGGGGTGGCTGGGTGGCTCATTCGTTTAAGCATCCGACTCTTGATTTTAGGTCACGATCTCATGGTTTGGGGGTTCCAGCCCTGCATTGGGCTCTGTGCAGACAGCACAGAGCCTGCTTGGAATTCTCTATCTCCCTCTTTCTGCCACTCCCCTGCTTGTTCTCTCTCTCAAAATAAATAAGCATTAAAAAAAGAAATAAAGTTCCCTATTTAATATGACATTTAGCATTAAAAATAGTAATAATAGCATCATTTTCACAACTCTTTCTTGTAAAAAATTAGTATTTTTATTAATTGATATTTCATTAATTCTTGATTTTACAATATCAAAACAATTCACTACCAACTTTGTGTAAGAACTGTGATGTTAACAAAGTATGAATTATTTAGAGTATTAAAAAAAACTGATTAGCCTAAATCACAGAGTGCACTGTAAAGAATGTTATGTTGCCTGGCTGGCCTAATTGGCAGGTAGCTTCTCAGATGTTATTTTTTTTCAAATTTTTATTTAAATTCTAGCTAGTTAACATACAGTGTAATATTGGCTTCAGAAGTAGGATTTAATGATTCATCACTTACATACAACACCCAGTGCTCATTGCAAGTACCCTCCTTAATACCCATCACCCATCTAGTCCATCTCCCACCCACCTCCTTCAACCCTCAGTTTGTTTTCTATAGTTAAGAGTCTCTTATGGTTTGTTTCCCTCTTTCCCCCCATCCCCTATGGTCATCTGTTTTGTTTCTGAAATTCCATATATGAGTGAAATCATATGGTATTTGTCTTTCTCTGACTAACTTATTTTGCTAACCATAACACACTCTAGTTCCATTCATATCTTTGCTAATGGCAAGATTTCATTCTTTCTGGTGGCTGAGTAATATCCCATTATATATATATATATATATATATATATATATATGTATAGCACATCTTCACAACTCTTTTGACAACTGGTCACCTGAAAGGTATCAGATTATACAGTGTCTACAAATTATAGAAATCAAATTTATTTACGAAAAATAACATATTCAAAAATGTATTTTTGAAGAAAATAAAAACAGATCCATGAGAAACAGATCAAGAGTAATTCAGACAATATTTTTCTAGAATTAGTAATTATTTATTCAAAAGTCCTATGGAAGATCTATAAATACAGAGAAAAAACTGGTGGTTGCCAGAGGCAACGGGGTCGAGGGGATCAGCAAATGGGTGAAGGGGACTGGGAGGTATAGGTTTCCAGTTATGGAATGATTAAGTCATAGATAAAAGGTGTAGCATAGAGAATACAATCAATGATATTTTAATAGTGTTGTGTGATGACAGAAGGTAGCTACTCTTATGCTGTTTGTAGAATAAGGTATAGAGTTGTCCAATTACTATGTTGTATACCTGAAATTAATGTAACATTGTATGTCAACTACAGTTCAATTAAAAAAAAATCCTACTGAAGAGTAGTGAAATATCCAAAATTCTGAGCGTGAACATTATTTAACAAATACCTATCTAAATAATTATGGCAACTGAGTACCAGCTCTCCCAAGAGAACCACCCCAGTTTCTGAGATCATGAGCTGTGCCCCATCCATGTAGCTTCTGGTGTAGTAATAATGGAATGAGACAAAAAGGGCACAGTGATCAGGAGAAGGGCTATAAAATCAAAAACTGATCAAAATACCTGCCTGCATTTCCTACCTCTTAAGCACTTCCATTATATACCTATTACGAAAAATTGCATTGATTTACATATTAATGTTCTGCATTTCAACATGTGCCCTTTATGTTCGCACACAACAGAATACACCCTGTCACATGCATTTAACCTGCCTGACTCAGCCATTAAGGGAAAATTGGAGAGTGGGAGAAAAAAGAAACAGAATGAATACAGTTGCTCCCATTGTTCTCTTCAATGCCTTGGATTTTAAATCCTTAACTGTCACACAATTGAACTCTATTTTTGTCAGTTTGCCTATCAGTCATGGTAGAGCTTAACCTAGGGTGAGCCACCGGGCTTATTTTCGAAACTTTTTTTTTTTTTTTAACATTTTCAGGTTCCTGGGCTGAGGACCAGTGTGCAAATTTCGGTATGTTTGAAGTTTCATTTTAATCTCGGTGACTTCTGCACAGGTAAAAACAAAAAACAAAACAGAAAGCCATTTTCTACACCAGCACTGTCCAATGGAACTTTCTGCAATGATGGAAATGTTCTGTGTCTGAACAGTCCAACTTCTGTACACTTTCTTGGTTCTTCCTGTGGCTCTTTAATGGCTCATTCTTATTTGATATCCTCTTGTTATTTCATTCCTTGAAACTGAGGATTACTTAAAATCAGGGATCATCAATCTGCAATCTGCAGGCTAAGTCTCACCTGCTGACTGTTTTCATATGGCACAAGAGCTAAGGATGTTTATTACATTTTAAAATATTTTACATTAAAAATCAAAGGAAGATTAATATTTCATGACATGTGAAAATATGAAATTCAAATTTCATTGTTCACAATAAAGTGTTATTAGAACACAGCAATACTCATTCATTTACATATTATCTGTGGCTGCTTTCCTGCTAACAGTGACAAGGTTGAATAGTTGCAACAGGGACCATATGACCTGCAAATCTGAAAATATTTATTATCTAGCCCTTTACACAACAAGGTTGTTGACCTCTGCATAAGATGGCTCTCAACCTTTTTAGAAATCTTTTCCTTCAATCACTGTATCTGCTTCCCGTCACTTTTATGAAGTGAGGGAAGAATTAACAATTGTTGAAGTCCTATTATATGCCAGCACTTCATAGGCTTCATTGTATGTAATCTTCACCACTAAATGAGGCAAGTAATGCCACTGTAAAATGTGAAATGTGATGCTCTCAGCTTAAATAACTTGCCGAGCATATTGCCTGATGTTTGCTAGTATTTGTGGAGCAGACTTTCAAGTTTATTGTTGGGAATCAGTAAATGTGTACCATACCCCTGCTTACTTCCTACTCAACTCTGACTCTGCACTGTGCACGGCATCCGAGCCCTGACACTTCCTCCCATAAGTTTCTTAGGCATCAGTCTAGTTCAGAAAATAACTGCCACTTTCCTGAATTAGGGCATGTTTTCTATTGTACTAACTTTTCTCTCACCTGCCTTCCATTTTTCGTGCCCGCTATCATCAGTAACCTAGTCAAAGCAGCCCTTATGAACCCATGCCGCTCACAAGTTTATATCTCCCTAAGGAACTGGCAAGGTGCTACCCAAAGCTAATCTTGTCATTCTTTGGGTAAAACTACATTGTATTTGTCCTTTCTTCTACCTGAAATTCCTTCCCCTTCACTTAAATCTTGTTACTTAAAACAAGAGAGTTTCTATTCCCCTCTCTCTGGACTACCTTTTCTTTCCTGTTTTTGTTGTTGTTGTTGTTGTTGTTGTTTGTTTGTCTTATTCCAATCACCTTGAGAGATGGTTATCAGTAAACACACACCTAATCCTCACTACTCTACTATAATCTCCTTGAAGCCATGGCCTCATTTTACTCTCTTTGTACAGAATTTGTCACAGCATCCAGGACACAGTGTTTGAGGTAGATTTTGTTTAATCATGATTGGTCTAAACCAATGAGGTAAGTGGCTATCATAGTCTGCTCTGGCTGCTATAACAAAACACCATAGACTGGGTGGCTTAAACAATAGACATTAATGTCTTACAGTTCTAGAAGCCTGATGGTCCAAGGTTAGGGTAATGGCATGGTTGGGTTCTTGGTGAAGGCCTTCTTCCGGGCTTACAGATGACCACATTCTTGCTATAGTCTCACCTAGCAAAGAAAGTTCTGGTCTCTTTCTTTTCTTATAAGGACACTAATTGTGTTATGGAGCCCTACCCTCATACATCATCTGAGCCTAATTACTTCTCAATGGCCCCACCTCCAAGTACCATCACAATGGGAAGTAGGATTGATTTCAACATATATATTCTGGAGGACAGAAACATTCATTCCATAATACTGGCCTACTGAAAGGTAAAGGGGACCCTCAGAGAAAGATTTTCTTCTTAATAAGAACTGATGCATAGGAGGGAACTCCTTTTTCTTGGAACAACTTCAACCATCCTGCAATAAGGAAAGCAGACATGGTTATCACACTCAAGCTATGGGATGGAAGGATGGAAAGCCTCTTGTTCCTGATAACTTATTTTGACCACTAAACTAATCAATCCTACTGCAGTTTTATTTCTAGACTTTTCATTAGATAAAAGAAATCTATTACTGTTTAGGCTACTTTTGGTTGAGTCTTCTATTATTTACAGTATCTTCTGAGTCAGTCTTCTGCAAGTATTTACTGAAATTCAAATGTATGACTGTACATTTAAAAATACATATACATTTATATAGTACATGTATTCTGTATTCAGCTGTTTGATGTGTTTTTAGCACTCTGTCTTATTATTTAACATTTCACTTGTATTATCACTGAATAAAGATATAGCTTATCTTTTGGAGCTCTTTGGTGGAAGAAATCTTTATTCTATATATTTTCTCAGCATTAAACACATTACAGACACCTAATATCTGTTTATTGACTAAATACACTAATAAATGTTAAATAAGGGGTAAAGAAAAGTGGCTACCAGGAGGGAAAGAAGAATTCTTTTCTGATTTTTTCAAAGTACATCATGTGCAGCAAAATGTGGTAACATGCACCCAGATTACCCAGAAATTAGTCTGGGGAAGAAAGACAGAAAGAGAGGATGAGAAGGACAGAGGGAGGGAGGGAGGGAAGGAGGAAAAGGAAGACAAGGAGAAAGAAGAGGTAATGTAAAGAACATTTTGTACGCAAATGATGAACAGGATGAAGAGGTCAATTGCCCAGGACTGAGGCAGCTTTAGAAACAAAAGCAGATGGGAGAGCTTTTGCTTTTTCCTCTTGGCCACAAAACCCCTGCTAATTGAAGTAGCAACTGAGCAAGCTGCTCTTTCATTTCCCAGTGATATTTATGTTTTGTGTAGGTTCTGAATTTCATATTAAACACCACCACACCTCCTGCTTACTCCTTGCTTCTGGCATCTAAGCCAGTTCCTGCTTTTCTCTATCTCTGCTTCCTTCTTCACACAAGTTCTTCATGATGATGAGCAAATAAACAAACCACCAGCACCTTTCAGAGCACCTCCAGGACTGAATAAGGTTCCCTGAGAGAACAACAGTGAGTTGGTTTGAGTAAGAATGACACATCTCAAATCAGGAATGGCATTCTCATATGAGACGGATGGATGCCAGGCTTGAAAAAAAAAATGAAATGGGAAGGTCATATTTAGGAGTCTATTCTCTTTTTTAAAAATAATTGTCAGCTTTTTCTTTTTTTTTTTTAATTTGAGAGAGACTGTGCAAGTGGGAAAGAGGGGTGGAGGGAGGAGAGAGAGAGAGAGAGAGAGAGAGAGAGAGATCTTAAGAAATATCTTAAGCAAGGCTCCATGCTCAGCACAAAGGAGAATGCGGGGCTCAATTCCACGACCCTGGAAGCACAACTGGAGCCAAAATTAAGAGTTGGATGCTCAAATGACTGAGCCACCCCAGTGCCCCAAGAGTCTATTCTTAACTGTAGTATGGGATATCCCTACAGTCAATTCAGAGAAGCTTTTAGTTTCTTTGTTCAGTTCATGAACCTTGAAACTGTGGAAGAGAATGAACGATATCAACAGCAGTTCTACTGTCTATCTTGGACTGCACTGTTCAGAACCTTCTTATAGCCATTTCCATAAATCTGTTTTCTTCCCCCTTCCTGCAGTTCAGACTTGATTTTTCCAGAAATGGAAACAGCATTGAAAGTGCTAAGAAATTTGCTAACCCAGCTTGTCCACATATTTATATCTCTGTCAGGATACAGTATTGTATTTACCAAGATGAAATTATCTGCTGTCAAAACTCAATGAAAACCATGGTGTACCAAGCCACACTTTAGAGATGTAAGCATTTATTTCAAAATGCAAATCACATAGGAAGATACTTGTATTTACAGGGTTATGTTGTACAAAACTGAAACAATCTGAAATAATGAACATTTCACAGACAGCAGAGATTAAAGCTGCTAAGTTTGGGAGATTGTTGGATACTTGACACTGAAATTAGATTCAGTAGAAGTGGGTTCAAATTCCACGTCTGCCATTCACCCGTTGTGTCCTTCATATAAGTCATTTAACAAGTCATCTAGAAGAAGCAATGATTTCTGCTCCTCCTACCTCATTGATGATGCACAAATTAAACCATGTATATGAAAACATTGTACAAACTGTAAGAAGATACATCACTAAATGGAAGAAACTTTGAAAGCTGACATTTCCAATTCATCAAAGACTTCACTTTCTGCTCTATGCGTCAATTTTCCTTGCTAGAATCACAGAATGTGAGAAGTATATGGAAATTTAAAACTCATGTAGTCAAGCTCCCTCACTTTACAGATAGAGAACACTGATCTAGGAATGTTAATAACTTATCCAAAGTTAAAAAAAAAATAAAAGAAAGTGTACTTGAGAAAGAAGTCTAGATTGAAACATATTTTTCCATTTTATTCTTACTGAATAACTCCACTGTCTGTTAAATGTAGATGTGGTTTCCACAATTTACTGCTTTAAAAAAATCTTACACTGGTATGGAATTTTTAGTTCTAATTCATACTTTCATACTGAAATCTGATTTTATTTTTATTATATCATAGATAGGTTCCAGGGAAGGTATCACTGTTGACTGAAAGGGGCAATTTTCAGAACAGAGAAATGGGCAGTAGACCAGGCATGGAATTGACATTTTGTACCTTTAGCTATCTCCATCATATTTTGATTACAAGGGATTCTGTTTCTTTTAATAGTGCTGTGGACTATATATTTTAAAAAGTAGGACAGAGCAAAATTAATTTTTGCTGGGGGAGTCTTGTGATACCCCTTGTGATGTCTGGAGATACCCAAGGGCACCTCAAAACTAGGATGAAGAAGAGATTGTTCTATCTCCCAAAGTAATTTGTCTCTTAATAACAATCATAATTACCTTCCACAGTATCCAGACTCTACCCTCTTGACTAGGCAAAATATTCACTGCAATTAGGAGATCCACAGTAATAAATAAAAAAATAAATAAATAAAGTAAAACAAAACCTTTTCAGTGCTGTCTAGCTAGAAGCAGCCTTTCAATCTCCAAATCCACGCTGAGAAAATCACACGTGGGTGCCAACTTCCAAGCTCTTATGTGAATATTTAAGCCCCGTTTCAGTTTCACAAAGCTAATAATTACAGAAAAGCCTACTTAAGTGAAACATTCTTTGCTAAAGACATGGGGGGAAAAAAGTATAAACACCTACCAGACCTGCTTAAATGAGCATTTTGAAGAATTCAAGTATCAGTAAGGTCCCAGGCAACCCTTTTGTGTTCACTTGTCCTCTTTACACCAAACCTTTCTCCCCTCTATCTGCCCTACCACCATCAACATAGAATGTGCCCCCCCCCCACCGCCCCCGCAACAGGATGTTCAGTTAGGGAACAATACGGTGTTACTTATATTTCACAAATAATTTTTCTAATTCAAAGCCCTGGGTTATTTTCAATTGAAGTCTTATATCTTATTATTCAATAAAATGGCTTTGCCCTCTTGTCAGTAAATAACTTCTGTGTCAGTAAACACATGGTGGCAGGAGCATGTGGTTCTGTGTGCAGTGTGTCTGTGGATATATGTCATGTGTTGGGGGTGGGGAAAGCTGAGGGGAGGAGGGAAGGAAGTAAAAAGTGAAGGCAAGACCCTGTCTTTGATCTTGAAAATATGCTACTAGGTTCCTAATTACTTTACTCAATGGTAAAGACAGCCCTATATGCATATTTTCCTTCTGAAAAGATGAAAAGGAAAATGTTCCTAATTTACTGATAGCTTGGCTACTAATAAAACTTTGGTCACTAAGAAGCCATGAATGAAGTCTGGATGAAATGCTTTGT